>NW_026622830.1:7548419-8999253 GCF_023065955.2 Ursus arctos
TCTGTGGGTGTTTCATGTTTGTTTCACATCAAGAAAAATCAAAGCAAAATATGAACTAGCCCCAAAGCTTTTTTCATTAACATTAGAATTACTTGTTATTTATCTATTCCAGACATTCTCAGAGAATATCCACTGCTCACTCCATTCCCTGCTCCAGCCTCGGGAAGATCCAATTCAACTGGGAAAAAAGAGGTCTGATGTTTAGGAGAAGTGGGCCTTCTTGGCTGAACAATTACTGTCATTTGGACTAACTCTCCTTGTAACAAAGCCACTGTAATACAGCTCACTGAGATCTCTTTTTATTTTTTTTTTAAGATTTTATTTTTAAGTAATTTCTACACCCAACATGGGACTCACACTCACAATCCTGAGATCAAGATTCCCATGCTCCCCTGACAGAGCCAGTGCCCCAAGATCTCTTTTTATATTTGAACAACCAAAAGAGTACACATTAGCTATCCCCATGCCACAATCCATCTCTCTTTTTTTTTTTTTTTTTTAGATTTTATCTATTTATTTGAGAGAGAGAGAGAGGAAGCACCAGCAGTAGGGAGGGTCAGAGGGAGAGGAAGATGCAGACTCCCTGCTCAGCAAGGAGCCCAATGCAGTGCTCGATTCCAGGACCCAGGGATCATGACCTGAACAACAGGCAGATGCTTAACTGACTGAGCCACCCAGGCGCTCCCACAATCCTTCATCTTGTATAACTATTTTATAGCATTCACCTCTGCAATTATATAGACACTGTTTAGACAGAGGATGTATGCTTAGGTATGTGATGGTTCTGTTATCAGCCCTACATTGCATAGTCATGAAGATATGAATAGTATTTTCTTACTTCCCAATACCTGGAAAAGTTGGTATTGAACAAGTATTGGTTTAATAAGTGCTAGTTGAAAGGTTATACACTTGGGGGGAAAAAAAAAAGATGCACCTGGCTTCTAAATCATAACCATACTTTTTATTTCTGTGATTAAGCTTTTTCTTCTGTAAAATGAAAGTAGTATTTATACTCACTTCATATTGTAGTTTTGAGATTTAAATGAGTTCATAGATATTAAACACTTAGGAAAGTACCTGAGATACAGTGAGACTTCAAGAACTATTATAAGGTATTGATGTTATTATTACTAGTAGTAGTAGTAGTTTTTCCAAGCACCCATCCCCTAGGTTCACTAATAGTTCCTCCCCACCCCTCCAAATATGCATTCTCTGTACCTAAGGGCACAAGGCTAGGTCAGGTCAATACATGCCAAGTAATTCCAATTTAAATGAGGCCAACAGAAAGTAAAGCTAAAGTTAAGATGCTTGGTAATATGAAGAGAGAGAGAGAGAGAGAGAGAGAGAGAGAGAGGAAGGAAGGAAAGAAGGAAGGAAGGAAGGAAAGAAGGGAGGGAAGAAGGGGGGGAGGAGGGAGGGGAGACAAATGACATCACCTGAGCCCTTCAATCTATCATCTATCATCTGGATTCCCATGAACCAATACCTTTCTTAAACTCCTTGGTTTTGTGTTTATGGCAACCAATAGAAAGCAAATAGAACCACTGATTCTTTGTCTACCAAAGGAAGGAGTTAGACAAAAGTATCTCTGCTGAAATTCTACAACCCCGAGTTTATAAGGCAGTACTCTCATCCCAGCTCAGGAACTCAGGAACGTCTATTTAGATGGCCACGACTAGCTTGCGGAGTCTGTAATGAGTTTGCCATCCCTTACTCCCCAAGGCTGACTGCAGTTGTAGGGGATTCTCCTACAGTGAGGCTGACATTGACTTAGAGCATTTTTTTTTTCAAATGCCAAGCCCTCTTCCCAGGTAGAAAAGGAAAAATTGGACACAAAGTGGCCACATTTGCCATTGAAAAAGAAGAAAATTTCATAGCAAATGCAGCAGGAAGGCAAGAGGTCAGGAAGAAAATGCAAACGGCCTGCTATGGCACGATGTTTTAGAAAGGGAAACCTTTTTCATGTGTTCACAGTGGGTTTTCAAAACAATTGAGAAAAGTAGACATTTGAAAACTGGAACTATAGCAAGCTGTCAAGCGATTTCTTTTTTAATTTTCCGAATGTAGAAAAAGAGCCTATCAGCTCTGTGGTAGCCGGAGGATGGCCGTTAACTAACCCGAGTTCTTAAACTTGCACAATCACTGGGAAGTTCAGCAAAGCACTTTGAAGCTTGAACTCCAGTTTCCTCACCTGGACTCGGGAGGGCTGGGCAAGGTGGCAGCAGAGATCCATCCGGGTTCTTAAGTTCCCTGATGCCACGAGATCCTAGAAGATTGCAAGGCTATACAGACCCTCCCCATGAAGAGGAAATCTTGTTAGGTGAGAGCTGGGAGAAAGGAAAAAGTGCTATCATTTTCCACATTAACACTAACAGCAAGATACGACATGTAATCGTAGACTGGTAAACGAGAACCGTCAAAGACAGACAGCTGATAAGTTTCAGAGAGGAGTTATTTAAAGAACTTTCTAGAAAAACACCCCAGAAGAGAGCTTCAAAACCTGGAGATTGAAGCTTACAAGATTCCTGGAGAGAGTGTCATTTTACTTTTTAAGTGTTCTAAGAGGTTTTTTTTTTTTTTTCCCCTTCTCATTTTTTAGAGATGTGTATTAGCCAAAGACAATGTTTCCATAAGAGGCATAGAAAAAAAAAAAAGATGAACAATTTTCTCTCTTGCTACCATCTCTTCTGGCCTCAGGTTAGGTTTGGTTTGGTTTGTTTTCCTCTGCACAACTAAGATAAGGGTGTAGAGGAAAGTAACAAGGTGCTGGAAAATTTCCTCTTTCAATTAGAATCTTTATCGGGAACTCTGGCCACATTTAATGCGGTAATGTTCCTTGACTCTAATGTAGCAGACACAGCAGGGGAGCAGATTTCAAGTTAATGATTCCCAGCTCCCAGGCCCAGGCTCACCCTGCCTCTCCCAGTCCTGCAGATTCAAGCATCCAGATTCAGTGTTTGCTCTTTACAGGTGCTGATGTTAATCCACAGTTTTTAAATTTTATTCACTCCATATTTTGTGCAAGTCTGTCCCCATAGTGCAGAAGGCTGGGAAGTTATTTATTAAGCAAGCCCCATGGAAACAGGGACTCGGAAATGTGATTTCTATTGACTGTAAAAGCCAAGAATGTCAATATTCATTATCCTGGCTTAGCAGGAAGCTGTTTTTTCTCAATTGCCCCAACGATCCACCTTAACAAATGCACAACATCACAAGAGAAATTTAAGTAGAGTAATTAACATATTTAATCGATTAAGTCGAGAGAAATTAAACGGAAGGTCCTTTTTCTGCCTTCGCATAAATCAATTGCCCGGAGAGGTAGATGCAATGATTTTGAGTAGTTATCAAATGTCTCCTGTCAAGGACTCTAAAGAGCACTGGAAGAAATTAAACCAACCCATTTCTAAGTTAGTAAGTGCTCTTTTATTTAAGCCTAAAAACAAATGCAGCCTTGTCTTCCCTCTGTGTCCTGAATCCATATCCAGGTCCACATACTTCAGCATCTAATTTATGCAATCCAACTCTGTCTTACTTAAAAACACTTATTTGGATATTTCTCAGCATTTCAGAACCTGGCATCTCTGGAAGGAGAGGTTTCCTAGGCACCCTGTGGGATTCCATGAAGACTCAACACAACCAGAAATCAAATTCGTCATCTGCAAGCCCTCCCAAGAGTGATGGGAACCACCCTTCCTATGCTGTAACGGGAAATGATTAGGTTGCAGTAAGAATATTAACCATCTGTCCCTTCTACCTGGATATAATGTCATCATTTTGAAGGTTGAGAACACATTCCGCAGCACCTTTAAATCTAATCCTGTGGACACCCAGAGTTTTTAGAGGTGCCAATAGCTTAATTGATTAGAATATCAGGTCTCTATAGATCCTTTCACTTTGAATATGCACCCAGGATTCTATTACAGGATCCACATGCCTGGACCCTTTACTCCTATTTAGGCTTTTATTTTTCAGCTAAGGGTGCAAGTAACTCCCACAAATCCATCGTGTCTGAAAAAGGGAAGAGTACTCATACAAAAAGATAGGCAGTCTCTAGTGGCCAAATGTTAGCAGGAAAAGCAAGTTGTCCTTGAATAGCTGCTAGTCTGGAATGAATCGAGAAAACAATGGCTATTAGGAGCTAAAATTCCTTAATTATTTAGAGATAACAGTTTCAATCTTTTTTGATGACTGTTACTAAACCATGTTTTACCATCACAATAGTAAATAGTACTAGTAATAATAACTGCAATAAGAATATAAGTTGAATATTTTATTTTTATAAAGTGTTTTCCTACGTCATCTCATTTGAGCTCTACAATGACCCTTTCAGGCTATTATTACTGCTATAATTTCATAAATGAAGAAACTGAGATTCAGAAAGCCTAGGTGAACTGCCTGAAGATGTTTGTATAAACCTGTGTTTTCTGATCCCCAGGTTCATTTCCTGTCTTCAAGATCATGGAGCCAGTCAAGCTCCGGTTGGATGAGTCACGTGCTGGAAGCACCAGGTCAGGATGGGCAGAGACACCCATCAAAACAGGGCTTGGGAGTCTCCAAGACCAGGGTTGAGGCTTGGTTCTGCCACTGACCAGGTGAGTGGGCTTCAGAAGTACATAACTGTTCTGGACCTCTGTTTGTCCATCACAAAAATGGACTTGTTAGGATTAAATACAATAATGCACGTAAGGATCCTGGACTAGTAATTGCTCAGTAACTGGTAACTGTTTCAAAACAGTCATACCATTTGTTATAGTCACACAGTCTTGTAATTATTACCAACATTCATACAGAATGGCGATAAAAGAAGGATGAGGTCAGTTTTAGGAAAAACTTGAACGGTAGGCAAAGAAGGGTGGTGATTAAGTTATTCACCCTCAAAATCCATCCCTGCTGTTGGTGATCCTGTGAAACCACCCTTCCCTGACTGCAGCCAGTTAATATACCCCTAACATACCATAGCTCTTTTTTCTTCCTTCTCTTAGAGTGTTCAATATGCTCTAATAAGTCTCCTGATGATCCATCCTCCTTTGTACTAAGACTTTCCATAGGCAGGGATTCTCCCAAATTCTACCACAGTACCTGGCATATAACAGACTCTCAGCTACAGAATATCTGCCAAATTGAATTAGAGATAACTGCATGGTATCTACTGCAGTGCCTATCCATGGGAGTGGCCTGCTGATGTTTTGAGCATTAAGATTTCAACCAAGTAATTTACAGGGTGGTTGATAGGAAAGGAGGGCCCAGAGGAGCACAGAGCACAGACTGGAAGAAGGATGTTAAACTGGCAAAAGGATACGGAATTCAGAACTTGCATCACGGGCAAAGGATTTAATATGCCAGAGGCGAAGCTGAACTTGATGAGAGTGGGCTTGGGGAATGAAGAAGAGGCAGATCCTGTCCTGATGATAGGGGGTGATAAGGATACCGGTGATGTTATCAACACAACTGGGGGTCAAGAGAAGTTTGCAATGAGTAACTGATTACTGCAATTTGAGCATCGTCATTATTTCTTAAATGATATTAATAATTCTACACCTTTTTTTCAAAATCACTATGAAAATTCATATCGGCTTAAACAAAACCAATACTATCATAAGAGCAAATGTTTATCTTGCCTAAAAACATACTGTGTATAAGAAGCTCTTTTTCAACTTTTTCAATTATCTTCAAAACCCAGATGGATTCTCACCCATTGTGTCCTGAAGTTTGAAAAGTTATTCAAAGCCTTCAACAATTTTTCCATTAAAAATTATACTCCTCTTGGGACACCTGGGTGGCTCAGTCAGTTAGGCCTCTGTCTTCAGCTCAGGGCATGATCCAGTGTTCTCCGATGGAGTCCTGCATCAGGCTCCTTGCTCGGAGGGGAGTCTGCTTCTCCCTCTGCCTGCTCTGCCTGCCCTGCCGGCCACTCCCCCTGCTTGTGCTCTCTGACAAATAAATAAATAAAAATCTTTAAAAAAAATTATATTCCTCTTGAACTAAGCCAGAGAGGTAACAGAAGAGAGGCAGGATTCTTCTTTTTTTTTTTTTTTAAGATTTATTTATTTATTTGAGAGAGAGTGTGTGTGTGTGTGTGTGTGTTGGGGGAGAGGCAGAGGGAGAGAATCTTCAAGCAGATTCCCTGAGGAGCGTGGAACCCATTGCAGGGCTCGATCTCAGGACCCTGAGATCATGACCAGAGCTGAAACCAAGAGTCAGACGCTTAACCAACTGAGTTACCCAGGTGCCCCAAGGCACGGTTCTTTCTACAGTCAGTACCTAACAAAACAGTACAACTATTACCTAGACATTTTGGATATCACTTTCTGACTCAATTCTCCACCCCTCAAATTTTATTGCTTGAAACAATAAAGAAGTGATAGAAGGGTTTTATTTGGAAATACAAGCACATAAGTTTTACTGTGGCTTAAGGGAGGTGAGAGAGCTTTAAAACACTATCTGTCTGTGATCAACTATACAGAAAAAAAGCTAACTTTAACATCGCCCAAAACGAACACGTTTGAAAAAGAGAAGTAGTCCCACCCAGTCTACAGAGGGTTTGTTCAAAATGTCACGAATAACTTACCAAGCTATTCAACAGAGTTATTCACAGTTAAATGGTTGAGGGCAGACCAGTCATTAAGCAACAGGGAAATCATCCATTGCATACTCAATGTGTGGAGTTAAAAAGAAAACATTTATTTTCACATTTTAAAAAAAACAGTGAGAGTTAGAAAAAATTATCCAGTGATGTAGAAAACTGACCTGTCTCCTTTATCCACATCCATGAGCCAATCAGTGGGGAGAGGGGCCTTTAACTGCATTTCCTTTCTGCTCTCAACCAAAACAGCACATTTCACAGCTACTTAGTAACACCCTTCCTCAAGGTGGGTGAGTAATGAGACTGGGCAAGGAAAAGGAAACATCATGCTCTGGCAAAGAAAACTGATCAACTGAAGCGACGGCCACTCCTGAGCAGCCCTGCCTGCAGCGGGGCCCCGCCAAAGCGAGACATGACATCGCGACACCCTTAACTCAACACAGCAAAAACAGTCTGGGCACTTACAATACAAAATACTAAGAAAAATGTCATTGGATCTCTACCCCCTGGACCGGGACTTGCAGGAGGCCCAAGAATCGTCAGTCTTTGGGGAGCCAGAAGCTACAGGGCAGAATTTGCCAGAATGCCCGGCTCTTCTTCCAGCCTTGCTCAGGAGAAAGAAGTGGCTCCTTCCTCCAAACAGCAGAGGCCAACCCCGTTAGTGCCTGGAGCATGGCTCAGATGCTCAGTTCCCAACCGCAAGGTTCTAGCTTGAGAAAAAGTAGTAATAAGCGCAGACACAACATGAATACAGAGACAGAAACAAATACACTGTATATATAAACATCTATACACATATACACACATGTCTATGTGCACACACACATGCATATGCAGATGTACACACATGGGTACACACATACTCTATATACATATATATGCATATATGCACACATAGACCTGACTATACATACACATACACAAATGTATATACAGTTCTACAAATATGAATACATATGGATATTTGCATATATAATTAAACATACATACACATGCAAATACATATACACACATGCATTTACATATATATTGCATGCATACAGATGTACACATACAAACTTAAATACACAAAGTATGTGTACACGTGCATCTATATACATGCATGTGTCCATGTGTATATCATATATATGCATATATGTAGTATGTAAGGCAATACAAAGCTCATAATAATCAGCATGGTTTATAATATACATGATGGAGAATAGTTTCTCTTCTCTTGGAAATCTATATACCCCTGCATTAAGCAGGTACTGTCCTGGCTGGAGCTAAGAATGAAATCAGGAATTGGAAAGCCGTCATGGAAACCATGATTGTGTATGGTACCCAAATATTTTAAAGAAATGAGAAGTATGAGGCAGCTGGGTGGCTCAGTCGGTTAAGCATCTGCCTTAAGCTCAGGTCATGATCCTGGGATCCTGGGATCCAGCCAGCATTGGGCTCCCTGCTCCAAGGGAAGCTTGCTTCTTGCTCTCCCTCAGCCTCCCCCAACTCGTGTGTGTGTGTGTGTGTGTGTGTGTGTGTATATGTGTGTGTGTGTGTATGTGTGTGTATGTGCTTCCTCTCTCACTCTCATGCGTGCATGCTCTCTCAAATAAATGAAATCTAAAAAAAATATAATTTAAAAGAAAATGAGAAGTAGAGATTTATGAGGTGTAAATGATTTGAGCAATAAATCTTATTTTTTTAGGGACCCCTTTGCAATTCAATGAAAGCATGGGTTTTTCTCCAGAAAAAAAAAAAATGTAATACACATATAACTATGTATATGAGCTCAGTCTTTCCCAGATCCTCCAAAGGTTAAGAACACCTGACCTAAAGATTTTGTAAATAGATTCTTCTAATCTCAAATTCTATTCCCCAAAAAGTACAAATTCATCAGAAAAATTCTGATCACAGTGCATACCCTCCCCTCATTTGTATTATTGAAAGTTTCTGAATGTTATTTGTTATAACTCTCTAGTACTGAAATCTACTAAATATACTCAAAAATAAATAAGTGAACAATTTTTTAAAAAATCAGGGACTGGAGACTATGGTAAAATTTCTAACTTGAATTTCTAACATTTCTTATGAACTTGAAAAAGAGAAGAGTCAAATGTTACATAAGAAAAGCTTACATAGGATCTGTATATTAGGAGGTATTTTATAACCTCAATACTAAATTACAGCTGCAAAAAACACATTTAGACTCACCCATGCAGGCACATCTTACGTTTTGGAAAGGGCACCAGGCAAATATTAGTATTTGCAAACGCAATTCCTTCCTTCGATCAGCAAAACACACCTCTTTACTTTTTGAAATTTGGATCTGATCGTACTTCAAAGCCTTTTCTCTGGGAGACCTCTAACTTGAAAGATAAATCAAACCATTCAAGGCACAGGAGAAAAAGATTTTGTGATGAGATCTGAAAAGAGCCACAAGGCAGAACCACACTTTTGAGGAGAGAAAGAGCTACGGGGCACCTACTTCTGACTCTAGCGCCGACACTATCCATGATTTGCCCATTTCAGAGGGCAACCACAATAATCTCTAACCTTCGGAGCCGGGAACATTCTCTTGTTTGGCTACCCAGGAAACTGTCGAGTAACAGGAACAGCAGAGAAACAGAAGGTTGTGGACTTGAGAAAGGAGGTGCAGGCAGACGGGGGAGATGGTTCTGTCCTAGTGAATGAGGAGAGATTCCCAGGGGCAGGCTGGACAGGTGGCCACTCTGGAATCTGTTCGCTTGAAGTTACCGTCTATCACTCAATATCCCACTCCCCTCTACTCCTGCCAGACAGGTATCTGGAAAGCAAACAGGCATCCGCTAACCAGATGTAGGGTAATGCAATTAAGAATTTATCTTTCTCTGACAATTATAAGAGCAATCTTCAGAGGAAACCATCTAAACTTATAAGGATCCTACTTTATCTTAGAGTTCCATTTTAACTAATGGTTTCTAAATTACTTGAGTGGAAAATTAAGAATGCAAAACTTCACTTAAGGATGCATTAGGAACAAAGTGCTTTTGCAGTAAAACTTTCATTAAGGAAGCTATGTACACATGCATTTAAAAATACACATCTATTTCTTCAGAATACAGGTAAAGAGATAAAGTAATCTGTTTAAATTATGATGTCTGGGGCCATGCTGTGCTTAGACTTCTAAAATGGATAAATTTAGGATTTTGGAAAATCACAGTTATCCAACAGTGAGTTCCAAATGCAACCACTTTCTCTCCCACTTTCCCATTTAAAGTCTAAATGGTTTCTGCTTCAAAATATACTTTGATATTTTGGGAGGGGAGGGAGGTATTCCTTTATCAAAAAACTGCATTGGAGAATTGGCAAATAAAAGGCAAAATTTAAAAAATATCAGATGCCTTCTAGACAACAGTGCTTCTCACAGTTTAAGGTATGATATAGCTAGGCATCACCTGAAGATCTTGTTAAAATGCAGATTCTGATTCGGTAGGTTTGGGAGGGGCTCCAAATTCATTTCTAACAAGCTCCATGGGGATATCAGTATTGCCCAAGCTCCCAAGGCGACACTTTCAGGATCAAGGAACCAGGACAATAGCTCTCCGCCTGCCTTCTGTCACCCAACACATAAAGATCACGTCTAAGTACACAGCAAGTACTTTTTGAAGCATTCCCAGGGTATCTGGTAAAATTTCACCCCTCTGTGCTCAAGAACACATATTAGACAAGACATGTGACAGTTACATAGTTATCAGAATTTTGAGTTGGTGCTGATTCATAAGACAGAAATAAATCATTTGCAAAACTTACTATTATTATCATCAAACTGGTTAGCCTCCTGGCTATTATTGCTCTTCGTTGGGAAAATTAAGAACCCTTATTAAATAAGTAAATACATTTCTGCTGCCATTTATCCTTGAGCAAGTCTATAGCATTGCCCATCAGACAAACAGCTCATTAATAAATCAGTCTTTGAAATTAGGGGCAAACGCCATGTGACCATTCATTTGGGTCTCCTATACATGTTAGAGATTCTTTTCCTTTTCTATGACACTTAAAAAGCATGGCCCACCTTTTTTGACTGGAAGACATGTAGTCTTTTCCCACCTTGGTGTCAGCTATTTTGGAGGTCACCAGCTTCATTGAAGAACGACCCCAAGATATACACAACCCACAACAAATTATATTTATACCACTTACACTGTTTTAAAAATTATCCATCCTAAAAACGTTCTGCAAAATTGGTAAATATTTTTTCCGGTCATTTATATGGAAACAGACACAGACATTAACTTGGCTTATTTCTCAACTTAACTCCTGATTATTATTCAGTGATTTCTGTGATACTGTGGTGAGAACCACTGTTCTAAATTAGAGAATGAGCTATCCCAGCACAATCTTGCTTACAGGATGAAGCTTGACAAGAGAATGTTGCTCCAATATTCATAGGCCAGTGCGCAGCACATAGTAGGCACACACAGGAAACTAATTGTGACATAAATCCGGAGACTCAATAAACAGCATCGCCTTAGAGAACACCAGCATATTAAAACACGTTCTCATCCTCAGGAGAGGCACACATCAGCTATAACTCATTGAATTAATCAGCGTTTTTCACTTAGATTCATCATTCTTAATGCAAAAGGCTGGGAGCGGGAAATTAAAGCAGCCTCCTCCAGATCCTTTGTTCCAACAGTCCATAACTAACACAACGGCACAACAATTCACTCAAGATCTATTTATCCGCAGCACAACACCGCGTACCATGGCGTCTGTCAGTGGGCGCATTCCATTCCTTAAAATCCACTGTTGTACCACCTTATTATTAAATTTAAAATAAGACAGAGTACAATTTGAGAACATGAGGATGTTCTGAACAGATCTTCTTATTGGTTCCCAAGCTGGCCCGGAACCCAGAGGGCAGGAAGAGGGAAGACCGAGGCAGGCCACTGTGGGTGGACAGGTGGCAGTTCTCACCAGTAAAGGAACTTACTTCTGAGCCTTGTCATGGGGGTCCCAGAGGAGGAGGTCTCCGCACTGCCTGCCAGAATCTTAAAGTTTACAGAAGGCCTCCATGGGGCTCAGTCATGTCTACGGTTCAGAGCGACTCAACATCACACGGCTCTCTCAAGGCTGCGAGCTTGAAAATGGCTCCGGGATAGGAAGAAGGGGAGGGTGGGCGGAGCGCACATTTCACGGACGGAGGAGGGCCCAGCTCACAGGTCAGCCAGGTGATGGAACTCTGTGACCTCCTCCAACGTTCCTCTCCTCCTGCAGCACGGGCATGGTGCTAAAACACGTTACAGCAAAGGGTCTTCTAGGGTATAATCAACTGAGAGTCCCAGGGGTTCCAGGAAGTCACCCAAGGGCCATGGAATGGTTGGAAACCATGTTGGAGAAAAGTAACAGAAGAGCAAAAAATAAAAAATAAAAAAATAAGACCCAGAAATGGCAATTTTTAAAAGAACAAGGCAATTTAAGATGCAGGAGGCAAGGCTGGTCTTCAATCATCCTGAGCATTTTTTGTTCTAGATCCCTGTGAAACCAAAATGGCCAGTCATTTGCAAGTGTCAACTATAACAGTAACAAAATCGAAGCAGTCGTGACCCTCTCCTTCACTTCTAAAGATAGATGCATGTTCCCACTCGTCCTGTGGACACAGCGTGGACACAGCGTGTGTTACCTAGCCAAACAAAGAAAATGAAAACAGGTGAAGGCACTTGACATGAGGCTGACCCTGCAACACCTCTCCTTCTGACAGGTGCTTTCCACATCCATTCTCACACACGCTCACACAGTTTCCCTGCTGCGTCCCTTCTTCTAGAGCTTCTAGAAGGAAGCATAATTCTGACCTATGCTTCTCCCTAAAGACTCCAGGTGGCTCTTAAAGTAAAACCAACACAGCACGCAGCTTTCTCAATCCCATTTTCTGGAAGGATCAACACTCAGTCTAGGTCAGGAATTACATAAGGAGGGGGAAGAGTGTTTATTTGCTCTTTTGTCAGCTTGGCCTCTTGTGCTTGAAGAAATAACAGCCCACCCTGGAGAAACACTTCAGAAAACCTCTGTTCAAGGAAGAATCGCTTTCTCTTTTCCTTCCTTTATTTTGTTTTTGCTTTTGTAGTCGTCCACATATGTATCACTGTTTTTTTTTTTTTAAAGACAGAAAACAACAACATGGAGGAAAGGTTTGATATCCAGGCTGGACAAAAAAATGTGATTAAAGCATTGAGAAACAGATGCTAATTTTGTGCAAACATTGATCCACTGAGGAATTTTATTTAATTAAATGGTTGGATTGGTTAAAACATAGTGCTTTTTAAATGTTTGGTAGCCAGGTATTTTTCCCTTTCTCTACATGCCTGTGTTGACTCAACGTAGGGAGCAGATAAATGATGGGCCAGATGGCAAGACAAGCAGGTAGTTCATAGAAGAGGACGAAGCCATTGTTACGGGGCCTCTTCCATCTCTACCTGCCTTTCCTGAGGGGAAGAACCACCCCACAGAGGAACTTCTCTAAGCATTTAACATGATTGGTGTGATATTGCCTTTTCTGGATTAGCTTATTCACTGCATGCAGTTCAGCCAAGGGAAGAGGACCCAAGGATTGCTGAAACTGGCCCAGGCCATCCATGAACTGGGGCAGCAGAAAGGACTCAGAAAACATGGACCTGTGTTTTCCAGATAGAATATTCTTCAACATCAAAAAAGAGGAATAAATCAGAGAAGGTTAATTCTCACTTTGAGGAGTACTTCAGTGGTAATTTGAGATGCATTGAAAATGTCCCCCATAGATCATCAGAATCAATAATCATTAAAGAGCCTGAATGCATCTTGGTCCATATTTTAAACCATACACTATTTTGAACATTACCATATTACAGTCTCATTCAGACATATTTATTATGTGACATCCTGAGACCACTAAGACAGATACTTAGGCATCAACCTCAGTATCCTTCTTATCCTAATCCTCCTGTATTCACTCAAGCCCACATCCCACTGATTTTATCAAATGCTTCCTCTCTTCCTTCTCTGTCTGCCACTGCCTGGGTTCAGTATTTCATCATGTCTTGTCTAGGACTAAAGCAACAGCCTCTCGCCTGCATTACCCATTCCGGCCTTCAGGGCTAGCCATGATGTGGGTTTTACCTTAAGGGTGAGCACAGGTTGCCACCCAGCTATGCCTTTACTCCCCTAAAATAAGGAATCCAGGCACAAGGCTCTACAATCTCCCTAAAGGAAAGGATATATTTTTAAAATTTTATCAATCACTTAATGTGTGCTAGTATTAGCCCTACTATCGATCAAAGTGTCTTTTTTAAGATGATCATCTGGTGTTAACCCTGTACTTAAAATCTTTCATTTCAAAGGCTTTGAGACCATTGCTCTTAGGATAAAGTAAATAAAAATGACATGTCTTTTTACATGGGCTATAAAGCTTTTAATGACATTGGCCCACCACATCTTGCATTCACTCACTACAATTCATGCTACATTCATCTAAAACTAGCCTTATGCACCCAACTTAGCATATGGCTCCATGACTCAGTTTATAACTCTTTCCCCAAAATTTGAACCCTGAATATGCATCCGTGAATGCATTCACCGGATGGGTACAATTCATGTTAAATTCATCTTAGACCTCTATTGTCGGATATGGACCTTGGTGCCCTGGAAACATTCGATTAGTAGTTGCTGAATTATTTTAATTGCACACCAGAAATTACAAATGCATTCCTCTGCTGGTGTTCCCAATTCCTCTAAAGTGCCAGAGTGGAGAGAGCGGACTAGAGAGGAGGTAGAATGAAGTTTGAAGATTCATGCTCTGACATTTATATTAAAAATCTGTCGGGGAGAGAGACTGAGCTGCATATTAGTTGCATTTACTCCACTGTGACTTTAAATGATATCCTTGTCAAGGAAGAGCATGCAGAGAATTACTTAGAATAAAATCATAAAAAAGATTCCACCATTAGCAAGACGTTAATTTGGCTTTCAAATACTTGGTCAACTTTTGAGTTCATGTGGATATGTTCATACGTATCTCTCCTTTAGAGGAAGACTCCAAAAGAAGTATGAAAGGTGTGGAAACCATAAGGAGCTGCATGGTAGAATGCAATGGTCCTTGTGTGACAGGCTTGTGCATACACACACACACACACACACACACACACACACAGGACACAAAACTCACTGTAAGGTTATCTTGCTTTCCTAGATCTTATAACAGCATCAGCATTACCTACCTCATACACATATGATTAAAAATCATGCTCCACTTGTGCTTAAAATCCTCCCTGGTTCCCCACCAAGTCCTGAGCACAGGTCACCAAATCATTCCCCATCCAGGCCATTCCCATCTCTCCAGTGACACCAAGCACCACCCTTTACTCTATCAAGAGAGGCTCCTTGCGATCCCCAAACAGGCTATGATCTTTTCTACCTCCTTGGCACTCCGCCTATTCCTTCTGTCATTTTCTTTTTCAGCATCTCTGCCTATCTAAAATGCTTTCTCTGTTTCTCAAAATGCCACTCCAATATAACTCTTCCTATAAAATCTCACTGTAGTAAACACCTCATATTCATTTGCCTAGTACTCTTTTCCTTCTTATTTTTGGAAAACTGACTCGCAGTGGCTTAGCTGGGGACTGCTCCTACACGCCCACGGACACAGCCTAAGCTGGAAAATCAGAGCCCTCCGTCCCCTGACCACCTTGCTTAGCTCACTGGTCTCAGAAAGAAACTACCAAGACTTACAAAGGACCCTTCTCTCAGAGGAAACGGAGAATGGTGTGCAAAATGGAAAATAAAGCATAAAAAACAAGGTGACTCTCAAGGTGACTTGAGAAGCAGGCTTTTTGTTTCAAAGAATAAGACAAATGTACTGCTTCTGGAACCAGAGCTGGAAGTCAAAGAAAAGCCCTCAAGGCTGGTTTTGAAAGGCAGCTATTAAGTGAAAGATCTAGAGGTCCTTCCTCTGTCTTATACCATACATAAAAATCAACTAAAAATGGATTAAAGACTTGAATGTAAGACCTGAAACAGTAAAACTCCTAGAAGAAAACATAGGCAGTATGCTCCTTGACACCAGTCTTGGCAATGATTTTTTGGATTCGACACCTAAAAGCAAAGGCAATGAAAGCAAAAGCAAACAAGTGGACCACATCAAATTAAAAGGCTTCTGCACAGCAAAGAAAACCATCCACAAAATGAAAAGGTAGGGTACAGAATGGGAGAAAATATCTGCTAATCACATATATGATAAGGGGTTAATATCCAAAATATATGAAGAACTTAAAAAACTCGGATGGATGGAGGGATGGAAGGAAGGAAGGAAGGAAGGAAGGAAGGAAGGAAGGAAAGAAGGAAAGAAGGAAGGAAGGAATCGGGGAAGGGAGGAAGGAAGGGAGGAAGGAAAGAAGAAAACACTGATTTAAAGGTGGGCAGAAGAACTGAATAGACATTTTTCCGGAGAAGACATACTAATGGCCAACAGGTGCATGAAAAGGTGGTCAGCACCACTAATCGCCAGGGGAATGCAAACTAAAACCACAATGTGATATCACACTGAGAATGACTATCATCAAAAAGAAAGGAGGTAGTGTTGGAGAGCATGCAGAGAGAGGGAAGCCTCGTGCACTGCTTGGGGGGCGTGCAAACTGCTACAACCACTACGGAAAACAGTACAGAGGTTCTTCCAAAAATTAAAAATAGAATTATCCCATGATCCAGCAATCCCACTCCTGGTATGTATCCAAAGGAAATGAAAACAGGATAGCAAAGAGATAGCTGTACTTTCGTGTTTATTGTGGCATTATGCACAGCAACCGAGTTACGGAAACAACCTAAGTGTCTGTCATCACATGAATGGATTAAAAAAAAGATGTAGGGATGCCTGGCTGACTCAGTTGGTAGAGCTTGCGACTCTCAATCTTGGGTCATGAGTTCGAGTCCCATGTTGACTATAGATCTAACTCTAAAAAATGTGGTATGTATATACAATAGGATATTATTCAGTCATGAGAAAAAAGAATATCCTGCCATTTTTGACAACACAGATGAACCCTGAAGGCATTATGCTAAGTGAAATAAGTCAGACAGAGAAAGACAATTACTGCATGATAGCACTCATATGCAGAATCTAAAAAAGCCAAACTCATAGAAACAGAGACTAGAATGATGATTGCCAGAGGCTGGGGGGTCAGGGCAAAGGGGAGATATTGGTCAAGCATACAAACTCCTAGCTATAAGACGAAAAAGTTCTGGGGATCTAATGTACAGCATAGTGATTCTAGTTAACAATATTGCATTATATACTTGAAAGTTTCTAAGGAAGTAGATCTTACACGTTCTCACCACAAAAGGCAATGGTAATTATGTGATGGGATGTAGGCGTTAGTTAATGCTACAGTAGTAACGATTTTATAATATTTAAGTATGTCAACTCAACATGTTGCACACCATAAACTTACAAAATGTTGTATGTCAATCATACCTCAATAAAGCTGGAAAAAAGTTAAAAATAAGGGGCTTTATTTCCCAGCAAAAAGAAAGAGAAGAAAGAAAGAAAGAAAGAAAGAAAGAAAGAAAGAAAGGAAGGAAGGAAGAGGGAGGGGAGGGGAGAGGAGAGGAGAGGAGAGGAGAGGAGAGGAGAGGAGAGAAGAGAAGAGAAGAGAAGAGAAGAGAAGAGAAGAGAAGAGAAGAGAAGAGAAGAGAAGAGAAGAGAAGAGAGAAGAAACAGGTCTGGAAGTCTTTGTGCTAAATGACCTCACACTGGGGATTGACAATTAAAAGTACAGTTGACCCTTGAATAACATGGATTTGAACTGTGCCGGTCCACTTATATGTGCATTTTTTAAATAAATACGGTACAACAATGTAAATGTATTTTCTCTTCCTTATGAGAGGAGTGTTTTATTTTCTCTAGTTTACTTTATTGTAAGAATACAGTGTATCATCCAGAGAACATACAAATATATTGATCGAGTGTTCATGTTATAGGTAAGGCTTAGCGTCCACTGTATGCTATTGGCAATTCAGTTTTGGGGGGGGGGGTTACACACAGCTTCTTCACTACACGGGGGATCTGCACCCCACCCCCCACATTGTAATCAATCAGGTTTTCATACAGAATGTCACAGCACAACATACTGGGAAAGAGACAAACTTTAAAACAGACACTCTCTGGAACTTTCCAGCTTCACTACTTTGAGTAAGATGCTGAATTTTCTGAGCCTGAGTTTCTCCCTTATTAAATGGGAATAATAATGTGACAAAAGCAGAGCTTTTGTAAAGATTATAAATGATATACACAACGCACATAGGGCAGTTTCTGAAGCAAAGTAGTGTGTCCATAAACCCTAGGTTTCAAGACTGCAATCTTTAAGGAAGGAAGAGTTTCTGAAAGTGCAGACTGCCTGGGTGCCTATTAAAAATGCCAATTCCTGAGCCCCACAACCAACCTACTGAGCCCGCTGAACCAAAAATGGGGCCCCCCAAATCTGCATTTTAACACCCTTCCCAGGTTGTTCTTAGGTAAGAATCATAAACCTGAAAATTCCTAAAATACAGTGGGAACCAAAGAAATGAAGACAAAGGTGAAAGGTAAGGGGCAGGGCAGAGGGGAGGGACAGGGGGCTGACCACTACTGCTGACAACAAGAACAGTAATAATAACACTTTGCAACAATAACAACACAGTATTCGCCACGTTGTTCTAAATACTTCCCACATAACAATCTTTAATCCTCACAATAGCCCCAGGAACTTGTCCTATTATTATTCCCATATTTCCGATGAAGAAACTGACGTTCAAACAGGTCACGTAACAGAGCTAAGACCATACAGGGATTTAATGGTGATGATGAAAGAACAGCAGGCAAGCTGAGGACAAAGCAGAAGCTGACACCCCGCAACCCCGCTATGGGATATATGTGACATTCCTCAGGCACTCCTGGCTGCCCTAAAGGAGAAACAAATGGTTAACTTATGGAGATCACAATCCTGCAAGACCTGACTCTCCCTCAGTTTACAAATGTCTTAGCAATCCTCAAGAACAAAGCATTTCTATCAATAACCTAGCTTCCAGAAGGAAAGGCAGATACAATTAAATGTCCTTATAATCTGCAGCCCTTTGACAGATAATTGAAGCAGGCTGAGTGTAATGTTCCTCCAGGAAGCTCCCAAAGATCTTCATGTTAATGCCTCCTAGAGGGAAAAACAACCTTAACTTGACAATGGCAAGGCCTCCAGTATCCTGTGAGTCTTCTTTAACATATGAAAATCCTTTTGAAACTCCCTTTTTCCTTACCTTCCCCCAACCCCATAGTATATAATCAGCCACCACACACACACACACACACACACACACACACACACACCAGAGCAGCAGCTCTTTCTGCCCATGGGTCCTGTCCCCGTGCTTTAATGAACCACCATTTTGCACCAAAGATGTCTCAAGAATTCTTGGTTGTCAGCTCCCGACCTCACCCCACTGAACCTCCCCTATGTTCCAAAAACCCATCAGTGAAGCTACAAAGGAAGCTCGGGCCCTTGATTTCCACAGGACAAGTTCACAGGCACTGTGCCCCTGCAGAAAGAGATTCCCCAGCATTGCCATGAATGCTACCGTTAGCCCCCCAAATATGGCGCAATGAACACAAGCATGGGAATCCCCCCCACAGGTTTGCTTTCTGTCTCCCCAGTACAAACACAACTGCACACCCCTGTCTGCCCCAACATGGCAGCATTCCCCAGCCCAGGTGAAACCACCGATGGCAAGCCCACAGGGGCAGGGCCATGCCTCTGTTTTCACCCAGCTCTCCCCAGGGGTCCATGGAAGAGCACGCCATAAATTGGAAGGCACCTGACAAATACAAGTTGAGTAA
Organism: Ursus arctos; assembly: GCF_023065955.2. Classification (NCBI taxonomy): domain Eukaryota; kingdom Metazoa; phylum Chordata; class Mammalia; order Carnivora; family Ursidae; genus Ursus; species Ursus arctos. The sequence goes on from NW_026622830.1 coordinate 7,567,853, forward strand.
CGGATCCCCCAGGGTGGGCTCAGGATCCAACTTCTGTAGGTTCTTCAAACTACAGGAATAAACGTTTGCAACTCCATTGCTCACTCACGGAAAGTCTTTCAGGTTCCTTATATAAATGCCATCTGACCTATAAACACAGCTTCCCCTGCCTTCTGAAGACCTTCAGAGGCTCCCCTTTAAAATATAACTGTTTCCTTAAAGCCAGAGTCAGGTTCAGTTGGAATTTATCGCATGACTACTGTGTGCCCAGAACCATGCAGCAGTGTGACTTCTCAGAGGGCATCACACAGTAGGTGCTTAATCAATATTTGATAAGCTCTCCAATCTTCAAGTTGGACCCCACCAAATAGGAAATGAAACTGTGTCGCAGATGATTTAGGAATTTACGAGACTCAGACCCAGGGCTTCAGGGTGTAAGGTCAATGTCCTCTCCACCAGGTAACATAGAGATGATTTAGTAAACAAAGAATTTGACACAAAAGCACTGTAACCTTTGGGCAGGTCTTCTGACTACAATGGTTTACGTTTTCTTTCCATCCAATGCCACATGAAAATTAATTATAAGCTTATAGTGCCTTATATTTTTATAGTCCTTATTATCTCTTGACTGGATTCATTTGAATTAATTTTAAAAGGGCGTTTCTTTTTAGAAAGATGTCAAGTCATTTATGCAAATGCTCTTTCCATATCCTATTTGACCTTATATTTGCAGAAGTTTCAAATATGGGAAAAAACACATCTAAAATTTGACGGGGAAAACACCAAAACAACATTTAATATAATGGTTTATCATGACATTAATTCATGGACAATTTATCAAATGCTGATAATGGATCACGGAGGTGTCTATAAGGATTAGGGAATGATGAATCCTACCTTCTCGAGGGGAGGCTGGACCTAGTGACTCACACCTAATGAAGAGAACGCAACGGAAGTGAAGGGATGTCACTTCTAAGATGAAGGTACAAAAGACTGAATCTATCTTGCTGGCACCCACTTGCCCTTGTGTTTGCTACTTTGAGGACGCCAGCTGCCATGTTGTGAAAAACTCTGTAGACAAGCTCACATGACAAGGAGCCCATGGGGGCCTCCGGCCAACAGCCAGAGAGGAACAGAGGACCTCAGTCCAACCACTTGTGAAGAGCTAAGGAAGCATGTCCTTTCTGGTCAAGCGCTGAGATGACTTCAACCTCGTAGGAGCCCTGAGGCAGAGGACCCAGCTGAACCATACCTAGACCCACAGAAACAGTGACAAAACACATGTGATGTGCATTGTTACAGCCATAATTCAGTACTGGATAATTTGTTACACAACAACAGATAACTAATAGAGCATGCCTTTTTCGCCTGGCCCCGACATTAGCTGCCATTACAGTGAGGTCCAGGTGAACTCAGACTGGCCTGTAGCAGGCAGAGTCCTGCCGGGAGCATGCACGGTACTTCCTTCTACCTTCTGCCCCAGGGCCTGCTTCAAGGCCAAAAGGATCCCTTGGCTAGAAGGGCAAACAATAATGGCTCTGCTGTCACCCACATAGAGGAGGACCCAAGCAGGTGGATAAATGCCCAAACTTCTACCCCTCATCTGGACACTTTTAGAAGGTCTTCTGCCTACTTCTTAGGAGGCTGCCAATGAACCAGGAGAAATGGGCTGCCATTGCCAACAGTAGTAACCCTGATAAAGAATCCTTCTGTGGTCCTTTTTCCCTTCCTTGGCTTGCTTCTTATACTCCTTTACTTATGATTCCCATGACCGCCTCTCAAATAAACCACCTGCATTCGAAGTCTTCTCTTAGGCTCTACTTTTGGAAAAACCATACTAAGACCATGCTGATCCATTGTCCAGTAAGCAAAATGGTTTATGGAAAGCAAAGGGTGTGGGAGAGGGGAAGTATGGGGCATGCTTAGGGGATGGGAAAAGGTATGGGTTGCTTAGGACAGAGTTTCCAAGCTTGTCTGAAAGAAGTGGGTCACTAGTTACAATGCAGATTCCAAGTCCCTTTTCTTGGAGAATGTGATTCCTGGGAAGAGGCTTAGGGGTTTACACTTTTAACTCATATGTGTCCCAGTGATTTTAGCAGTCAAGTTTGGGTAATAGTGGGTCTGTGAGTATGAGTCTGTCGGGGGCAAGAGAGGAAAGAATAGAGCAAATCTGGCCAAAGCCATGATGGTGAAGAAACTCAAAGTCTTCTTTAAAATATTGGAATGCATTCTGAAAGCAATGGGGAGCCATTGAGGGTTTCTGAGCAGAGGACTATGATGATTGAGACATTATGAAAAGCAGTAGCAAGACAAAAACAGATGTCCTATGGCAAGAGTTTGGTGAGCTATAATATCGGGAACATGAAGACCAATGTAGAGATTACTGCAAGTGTTCAGGTGATGTGGAACAGAAATTCAACTGAGATAACTGACAAAGAAAAAAAAAGAGCATTTCATAAAATAAGCTTGAAATCTGAATTAAATAGGCTCGCTTCACAACATTTCCCTCTCTGTACTCCCTGCAGACTACGTTTGTAGGGCCTCTGTGCATTTCTTTATCATTCTTGGCATGCAGTATTAATCTCTTTCTGGTAATTAATTACCATTACATTACTCTCAAAGTTATGGAATTTTCTCAGGGGAAAACTCTACTGTGCGCTTAAGAAATGGATGGTTATTTATGTAGCTGGACCACTTGGAAACATTTACATTTTTCCTTTACGATGATTAAAGCCTAATGCAAATAGAGTTTTTAACATAGGCTCCAAACATAATTTTTTTATGTGTATAATTGGAAGTTTGACACTTACCTGAGTGTTAGTTTGGAAGTGAAGCAGATTTTCTAATTAAATCAAAGAAGAAATTCATTACTGCTTTGAAACAAAATGTTAAAACAAAAAGAAAGAAAAAATACCAACACAGTCCATTTTGGGCTGTACTTTGCTTATATAGTTGTTCATCTGGGGGCAAAAGGATTACATAACTATCACAATAGATTGCCCACATTCTGAAGACAGAAATTTATTATTGTTACTATTTTATTTTTTTTAAGATTTATTTTTATTTATTTATTTGAGAGAGCACGGGGAGAGGGAGAGAATCTTCAAGCAGGCTCCCCACTGACAAAGGGCTCCATCTCACCACCCTGAGATCACAACCCAAGCTGAAACCAAGAGCTGGACACTTAATCAATGGAGCCACCCAGATGCCCCTATTGTTACCATTTTAATAACAAATGCATCCTCGCTCTCTCCATCCTTGCCTCTTCCTCTCTTTGCCCTTCCCCTTTCCCCTTCCCTCGTTTTAGAACACGTGGAAGTGTAGGGCACAAAAATATCAATTAACCTCAAATAAGATACAACCTTTGTCTTTGCTACATCCCGAAGAAGATATAAGAATGAAGACTGTAGAGTAGGGAGCTGGTCCTGTTAGTTTTCATCCCAGCCATGATGTTTGTATACCACGTGCCCATGGATACCAAAGTTACTTTCAACTTCATGGGACAGCTCTAAAGTTTAAACTAAACGACATGGATGAGACTCTTGGAAAAAAGCCTGATGTCTGGGGTGCCTGTCGTTAAGCGTCTGCCTTCGGTTCAGGGCGTGATCCCGGCATTCCGGGATCGAGTCCCACATTGGGCTCCTCTGCTGGGAGCCTGCTTCTTCCTCTCCCACTCTTTGTTCCCAGCCTGCTTTGTTCCCTCTCTCGCTGGCTGTCTCTCTGCCACATAAATAAATAAAATCTTTAAAGAAAAAAAAAAAAAGCTTGATGTCTGACAAGAGCCCATCTAGGGAGTGGCGCTCCATCTAGATCCTGCCTCATGCCACAGAGGCATCTCACCACCATCGCTGCTGCAGGCAGTAGGGGGGGAGGTGCCCGGCACGTGGGCTCCTCCCTGGTCTCTTATGGCCTCCTTGTTCATACACTCCTCTCCACCAGCTTCATGAATAACATTAAGTCTCCACTGTCAGGCATTCAGTCTATCAGGAAAAATGGACGTGTGTCTACTTACTGTAGAGTGAGGAAGTTTCACTCTTGCATGAATCCTTACACTTTTATTAGCACTGAAATAGGTTGTGCTTCTGTTTTCAGCTTGATTCAGAAGTTATTTCTTCCTCATTTATCTGTTGTAATGGATACTGAAATTAAGCGCCATCTTCTCAGTCCTTCCAAAGCAGTCTAATCGGGGGTCAGGGGAACAAGATACCACTATTCTTGTAGTCTAATTGGATTATCTTTAGAAAAGAGCTCAATCAGAAGGATCCACATCCTCTTCTATTGCTCTAGGTCACCCAACTGTCTATGTGTGCAATCCCACAAATCCTCAGCTTGTCACTAAGAGGCCAACAGGTCAATCTATGAATGCACGAATATCAAGCATTTAGTGAGATTAATGGAGACAGAAAACCAAATGGAAACCAAGAGAGATTCTGAAAAGGAAGAGAAAAGCCAGAGAAGAAAGAAAGAAAGAAAGAAAGAAAGAAAGAAAGAAAGAAAGAAAGAAAGAAAGAAAGAAAGGGAAGGAGGAGGGAGGGAGAGAGAGAGGGGGGAAGGAAGGAAGGAAGGAAAGAAGGAAGGAAAGAAGGAAGGAAAGAAGGAAGGAAAGAAGAAAGGAAAGTAGGAAGGAAATAAGGAAGGGAGGGAGGAAGGAAGGGAGAAACAGAGGGAGAGAAAGAGAGCAAGCTGAAAGAGAGAGGTAAGATGACAGTATTCAGTAGGAAAAAGACGAAAAGAAAAATGAGCTTTGGAGACAGCATATCAGGTTTAATTAATAGCGAGAGAAAGAATTAAGCTACTGAATTCAGGCAAATATATATTTAGGAAAACAGCCAAGGAAACAAGTATGACTTTGTGATGTTTATATTCTTGCAACCACAGAAGCTGGATGAGCCATGAACACAAGTGGAATTCCATCAGAGGAAGTGGGGTACATAGCTGAGTCTAAAGGCACCTACACCAGTCCTGGTGGCCTTGGTAACCAGAACCCCTCTTCGTGCAAATAACATGGAAATAAGAAGAGGCATATGTAAAAAGAAAGAAAGAAAAGAAAAGAAAAGAAAAGAAAAGAAAGAAAAAAGAAAAAAGGAGTTATTCACAGAAAGAGCAAATTACGGTAAACCAGAGCCATGTGGAGAATGGTCCAGAGAGGAATTTAGGAAGTGTAGCAACAGTAATCAGAGAATGAAATCTTGAAGGAGTTAGAAATGCAAATTATTGGATTAACCCCCCAAAACTTAAGAATTTTTGTGTTGTGTATGCATGTTGACTTCCTTTTAGTCCGCGTGCATAAAACAAGTATTTGCAAATCAGTGGCCAGTGCTTCAAGAAGCAAAGTCCCAGTTCTGGGGAACACCCGGGCTTATCCTGGGGTCAAAAATCTGCTTGAATAGCTAGAAATTTTGCAATGTCCTGCCCTGCATATCCTCCCTGGCCCTTTCTCCAACTAGGGAGCAGAGGAGATGGGCAGGAGCATTAATAAAAACAGAGGAGAGAGACAGGATCTAGGTTGGTCTTCTCATCTCGAAACCTGCCTGTTTGTCAGGTCCTGTGTAGTTTGCCAAGAAGGTGAGCCAACAGCGAGTGTGGTCGGGAACACAGACCAGCCTTGAAGGGTAAATAAGATCAAGAGAAAGAGTGCCTACTCGCCAGTCTTGTGCATTTGGAAAGGCAGCTATGAAAGTGAAGAGGCCAGAATGAAAATGCACCAACGCTTTGAGCCATGAGATCATTATCAGACGATGAACTTAGTGGCAAGGGGAAAGGGACTTTGCCACTGTCACATAGAAAGCAATACAGTCCTATCTGTGCTGCTGTTGTTTGCCAGTTTTGAGGCTTACTATCTGTCCAACCCTGTGCTCAACTCTTACATGCATAATCAGTCCTCCCTACAAACTTTTAAGACAGATGCTGCTATTATTATCCCAATTTTCCAGCTGAGGAAAATTGGAGCTCAGGAAATCTTAGAAAACTTGGTCAAAGTCATAAGGGGACTGTAAACGGTAACACTGGATGTCAATCACACCAGTCTTAGTCCAAAGCTCATTCTCTTACTTCTCTGCTATTCTCCCTCTCAAATGCTTCCTGCTACATAAACTTATTAATATAATCTGTGTTGAGAATCTAAACTAACCTGTATCAGATTCATCTACGATAAGTAATCCCAAAAGATTTAGGGATAAACCACTAAAACACTCACACGTCATAAAACTCAGGACCTGGAGACACCTGTAATGCTAAGACTATTGTTTTGGAAAAGCAAACAAAGAAGAAAAGAGGCAGCAGACACATAGGATCATTTAATTGGGGAACCTCTCAATCTCCGTGAGTATGTAAAAGAATCCCACATTTGTTCCTCCGTCTTTCCTAAAGTTATCTCCTTTTTGGAGACTTTCCAGAAACATATATCTATCTTTTATTTTACAAGGGAAGGAGAACAGTAGGGCCTCAGCACAGAAATGAAAAAGAGAGCCTGGACATAACACGGAAGTGCCGCGTTCACAAGGGAAGAGCAAGAGGAGGCTTATTTTAAATTATATTTTCTTTGAATATAGAGTCCACCACCAAGATAAACCTGATTCTACTTCCAAACAATAAATTTAATCTAAAGAAATCAAAGTTGTGGGTTTTTTTTTTTCCTTTTTGAAGTCATACCTCTATTGAGTTCTAGACAGCTTTATGAGAGATATGCCAAGAGCAAAGTAAACACTGGGCCATGATAACACAAAGGAGTGGTTCTCTCTTAGAATCATGTAAACCACAGGGATTGCTTATTTTATTAGCTATAAAATATACAAAGCACAATACAGGTACAGGCTTTGCTGTCAGCAGGAAATAAAGAGAAAGGAATAACCATAGTATTTAAGGGAAATGTCGGAGTATGTTTCCAGTTCTAAGTAGCAACGTGAGCTTATCTGCTTACCTACACGCCTTACTGAAATTCCCACCCAAATGACCAAACGGCGTAAAAATAATCTATTTCATAACAGAAACCATAAAGGAATCAGCCAAGTATTTCCAATTTTAAGGAAGTCTATCAACGTAAATTAAAGTTAACATGGGATTATAGAAGAAATATACAAACTAAGTAATCTCATATATGAAAGAAAAGTTCTCCAAATGAAAGACACTATGAAAAAACAAACAAACAAAAACCATATAAAGGCACAACTGGAAAAAACCAAGTGGTGAAAACCAGGGAAAACCAAGCCATGGTCTTTGCCGGGGAGGGGGTTGGGGGCAATGGGAAGAAATTTTAATCTTCTTAATGCAAAAGTCAAGGAAATAGTGTTCAATCATTCTTTCAGGTTCTGTTTTGGTGTTTCGGTAAAGGAAACAACAGAAAATATTTAAACAGAGAAACACATAAACATGCGCACACACACCAGGGGGGCCTGGGTGGTTCAGTTGGTTAAGAGCCCGCCTCTTGATTTCTTCTCAGGTCATGATCTCAGGGTCATGGGATCGAGCCCTGTGTCGGGCTCCATGCTCAGTGCAGAGCCTGACTATCCCTCTCTCTCTGCTCCTCCCCATGCTCACTCTCTCTCTCTATCTCTAAAATAAATAAATAAAATCTAAAAAAAAAAAAAAAAAGACAAAAGATCTTACATTATAACAAAAAAATTAACTAAATGCTCATTACAGGAAACCCAAGTAAAATGAATGGTACAAGAGAAAAAGAAAAGCGCAGTAAATCATTTATGGTGCATTTAATGCTTGGCAGACACTGTTCTAAGCCCCAGATAGATTTTTACCTTATTTTATTTTAATAACAACCACACAAGGTAGGTTCTATTTTATTACCATATTACAAGGGAAAAAATAGAATCACAAGGTCACTAAAGAACTTCCTCAAAGCCACACAGTTTACTCAGTGGCAGATCCATGAGGTTTCTGCCTTAGGGGCAAAAAAAAAGGCAAAACATAGTAGCTGGCAGATTCAAACAAAAGAAAGAAAGATGTGTAATATTATCATAAACACCACCATTTCTCCATTTGTTTGGTGCTGAAATATTTGAACAGGAAATTGTACACACATTCCTATAAAACAAAGCAAAGAAAAACAAACAAACATAGTAAAGATACAGAAGACAAACAGTTATAACAAAATTCAAGTGACTTAAGCATCCTTATTAAAATACACAGAATACAAAGTAATTCAACCAGATCATCGGCAATATCTACAGAATCTTAAATTGCTAAAAGGTCATACAGGTAAATACTATCAGTTTTGCTATAAGGCATAGCCCCAATCTTCACAGAGAGAGTAGGGACCAACCACGTATGATTTGTCCATAAATTAATGAAAGAACACATGAATAGAATATCTTTTAGTTTTTGACAGTCCAAGTTGATAAAAAATTATTTCGTAAGTGTAATACATATTTTGTTATTTAAGAAAGCACATATACAATTAAATCCAAAAGGCGGAAATTTCTTGGCTCTCATATAACAGATAATTTTAACTAGAAATAAATAAATCACTCAGTTTAAGGATGTATAATACGATATCCTACGAGGTAGGTAAAAAAGCAGATGTGTATTTCTGTATATAAATGCAATGAGGGAAAGATGTGGGAATTGATGAATGTTAAGAACACATGAGTGAGGTTTTATTTTCACCAATGCTCCGTGCGTATGCATTTTTATGTATATGCATTACATAGTTGGGAAAAAATGTGTTAAATATATCAATTTCTTCATAATTCCTGGAGTGTATATCACGTTTCCCTAACATTGTTTATACTATTTCCTTATAAAGTCTTCAAATTATTCTTATAAGTAAAAGACAGTCTTGTCCTATAAGTAATCTTTCCCTCCCTCCACCAAAAACGCCTCACTGCATATTAATTTTTCAAGGAATGTAAAAATACTGATATTAATTTTATAAGTAAAATGTGAGCCTTTTAACCAGGAGTTATTGAAATAAACTGAATAGCCATGTCTCTATGATTGCCTTTAAGATTCATTAAAAAAAAAAAACCAAAAATGAAGTATTACAAATATATTCATTTTTCTATCCTAACATATTCCTTCAAGGAAAAAAAAAATATATAGTATCTTTTTTCCCCCTAATTTAAAAGTTAATTACTGTGCTGTAATTGTGAAGTGTGCTTTAAAAAAAAAAAAGAATTTATCTCTTATCATCTTTAAATTTAAAATAACTTGATGCCAGTAGAAGTAATCATTACATTCTTCCAGTGTCAGAGTCCCAGATGGCATGATAAAAAAAAGGAATAATCAATAACAATTTAGCACTCATTATGTTTATAGAAAATTATAATGATTAGATTCAACTTGTGCACATATTTTCCAAAAATGCATTTATGCATAAAATTATATTTTGTTTAATTTTAATTACATGTTACGTTCTTTTAAAACGTAATTATCAAGGTATATTCTCCAGTTCCATAAATTACCCCATGAATAAAACAACAACAATTCAAAGTACCGTTAAAAAGGTACAAATGAGGGTATATATGATCCAAGGAAAGAAGGCCTCTTAAAGGCTTCAGCAAGATGGTTGCAATTATTAGGCATGATGAATGGCAACCAGAGTTTCCAAGAATAAAGACAGGAATGAGGACAAAGTTGTGACCTGTAGATTCCTGGGGGAGAAATGTATTCTGCTCACGTAAGTTAGTGCCATTACTAGAACCACGTGCTTTGAAAAGAAAATTGAAAATAGGAGAAAAATTTAAATGAAGAACATGGCTAAGAAAACATTTTCAACAACTAAGAATACCTGACTCAGATGCTTTTATCCACTTCAATAAGTGATGGGGACTGGTGATGGTTGTTTTCACAGAAAAGGATCAATGTATATACAGAACTTCACTTGAGGAATATTTATTTGATAATGTACAATTAAAACACCAAGGAAAGGAAGCATAAAGTCAAGGCAGGCAATTAAATCATGACTCTGTTTCACTGGTTCTCAAACTTAGGTGCATCAGAATCACCTGGAGCATTGTCAAAATACAGATTGCTGGTGCTCATCCCTAGACTCAGATTCAGTACATCTTACATTTCTAGAAATTCCTAGGTGGTGCTGATGGTGCTGGTCTGGGGACCACGCCTAGAGAGCCACTGGTCTAGTAGTCCAGAGAAAGCTTTAGGCACCTGAACTAGTGTGGTTCATTAGGAGCACACGGAACTAGAAATGACAGAAAATTTAACAGTGTCTGGATTAGAGTGTGTTTATGTTTCTCCCTTGCAAATCCTGGAGGAAGAGCTCCATGGCTCACGCGGCTGCTCAAGACTGTCACTCCTTCTGCGTTTCAGATCTGTATGGTATATGGCTTTTATCCTCGTGGTTTCAAGATGGCTGCTCCACCCCCAGTCGTTATATTCCTGTTCTAGGCACCAACAAAGCAAAGAATCAAGTACTCTCTCCTAGAGAGCCTTTTTATTTTTGTTCAGAAGGACTGTCTTCCCCAGGGATGTATACCGACATCTCATTAATAAAGTGTGTTACAGGCCTTTCTCTCTCCAACTCTAAAGGTGGTTGGTTAGAAAGCAAAGCAAATTATTGGCTGTCGCATTTGTCCTTTTGAACGAAATCAGGATCCTGCTAATAAAAAGTCATCCTGGGCATTAGGTAGGTGACTAGCAATGTCTGCCCCACAGAGGAGTAGAAAGGGATTATAGACATGAGAGGCTAGAGCAAGAATGTATAGATCCTGAACACTGACTTCTAAATCCCTCACATCTTTTCAACCTCAGCTTAAATATAATTCCTGCATGAAGTTTTAGGGGACCTACAACTTTCAGATTAAAGGCTCGCATGATTTAGCCCTATAGCAACCAGAATAATGAAGTACCAGGGAGCTGACAGACGAACAGAACATCTAGGCAGATGGGGTCCCACCCAGAGACAGGAGGGTTATAGCAGCAGCTTTTGGCCTCAGTAGAACTGCTTTCCGGGGAAAGTCATGATCTGCCCAGAAAAGGCTCCCCATTTGAGTGTTACAGCCCAGAAGAGAGGCAGGGTACAGGCACTGCTGCCAGGCGTGGAGGCAAAAACACCTGATGAAGGAGTCTCTCCCCTATTCGCCTTCAGGAGAAAAACTGTGTCTATTAAAAAAGAACAGGCTACTATTAAAAAGGAGCAATGAGAATATTTTTTAAAGGAGAATTGGGGAGGGGGCACCTGGGTGGCTTAGTTGGTTAAGCATCTGACTCTTGATTTCAGCTCAGGGCATGATCTCAGGGTCATGATATCAAGCCCCGCATCAGGCTCTGCACTGAGTGTGGAGCCTGCTTAAGATTTTCTCTCACCCTCTCCCTCTGCCTCTCCCCCCGACTCACACACACACTCTCTCTCTTAAATACATACACAAATAGAGTTTGGAAATTGAGAATATGATGCACAAATAAACAGTTCTGTGAAGAGGCTAAGAAAAAGGGCAGAGCTCAGAGTCATAGTAACACACCAGATGAAGCGGAGCATGTTTCCTGCACGAAAAAAATGATGGCGGAAATAAGACAAGAATTAAAAAGACATGAATCAAAAGATCCAAGAGGCCCAGAATTCAACTAACAGGAGTTGGCAAAAGAAGAGAACAAAAATAATTAGAGAGGGAAAATAAAGAATAATAGAATACCATCTCCCGAGCTGAAGAAAAGCATCCATCCTCAGACTGGATAGAAAGAAATAGGATACATTCAGAATGCTAATGATAAGATTCAAAACTACCGAAAAGGGAAAACAAAATACAAAACACAAAAAAGACATTTCTTACCATGTGGAACAAAGAAGACTGAGTATCAGAATTCATCCAGAAACTCAGATACTGAGAGATGACAGAGTTCAATGACTCAAAGTTGTAAGGGGAAAAGACGCTGAACTCAGAGTTCCATAATCTTCAAATTGATAATAGAAATTTATAGCCCATTAAATTTCCAATCAGGAGTGAGGGCAAAGGAAAGATGATACTAGCCATGTAAGAATTTTAAAAAGTTTACTACCAATGTGCTCTATATATGTCTTCCATTTTATTGACACATAATTGCCTTATAATGCTGAATTAGACCGAGTTGTACAACATAATGATTTATGTATATATTGCACAACGGTTACCACAATAAGTTAACATCAGTCATCTCACATAGTTACAATTTTTTTTTCTCGATGAGTGCTTTTGAGATTTCTTCTCTTAGCAACTTTCAAATATGCAATATGGTATTGTTAACTGTTAGCATGCTGCACATTATATCCTCATAACTTATTTACCTGATAACTAGAAGTTTTTATCTTTTGAAAGCATCCTATATTTTTTTTTAAAGATTTTATGTATTTATTTATTTGACAGAGATAGAGACAGCCAGCGAGAGAGGGAACACAAGCAGGGGGCGTGGGAGAGGAAGAAGCAGGCTCATAGCGGAGGAGCCTGATGTGGGGCTCGATTCCACAACGCCGGGATCACGCCCTGAGCCGAAGGCAGACGTTTAACCGCTGTACCACCCAGGCGCCCCCCATCCTATATTTTTAAAAAAAGAAAGAGAGAAAATACTCAAGGAGATAGCCCAGAAAATTTAAAGGAATATCCCCCAAAAAAGAATACCATAGGATATCTTATTGTACTTAACTTTTTCTTTTAGTATATACATTAATTACCTCCATATTAAAAAAAAAAATGTAGGAGTGGAGTGGACAGAGGGGTTAAAAGCACCAAGGGAATAAACCGTCATGTAAACAAGAGAAGGAGATGATTTCAGGAAGTGGTGAGGAAAAACTAATTGTAAAAATTAGTGCAGACATTTTTAGCAGTTGTATTCAGAAAAGTTAATGGGATTTGACAAATATGCCATCATAAACCACTGAAAGACAGAAGATTTCATTGGGGTGGAGGGGAGAAGGGGAAACAAAACTAGATTCAAGATGCTGAGAGTGATAGGGGTGAGCAAAGAGATTAGAAGTGAAGCCACTGAACTCTATGGAATTTTTTACCATTGCAGGGGCGGGGGGGCTGATAGATATAGGGAAGAATGATGATAAGGTGAAAACAAGCCCATGCTTGATTGAGGAAAAGATCTGTTACAGAGAGAGACACTGAAGACACAGGGGGTAGCATGATCAGGGGAAAACTTTAATCTAGCCATAGACTCAGAAATGTGGATTCAAATTCTGACCCTACCACTTATTAGCCAGGTGACCTTAGAGGGGGTACATTTGAACTTCCGTTTACTGAATCAGTACTGAATCACATTCAGTACTGAATCTGCAAATAGCACTAATAATATGCGGAGAGTAAAAGAAATAATGTATGTAGTCTGACACCCAACAGACGCTCAGTAAAAGTTCATGATTATGGCCACTACTATTCCGCAGAGGAAGCCCTGTGATAGAATATTCTCGAGGATATGTGACCAAGAGGACATGAAAGGAATTTAGCTTTGAAGAGAACAAATACATTTCTCTTTCAAACCTAATGCAGAGAAAAACGGAGAATAGTAAATGTCTATGTGTGGTGGGAGCCATTGTGAGAGAGGGGATGTTTTAGGTAAATGCAGAGTGTGGGTCACAAGGGGCAAGGGTGAAGCAGCTCATTCTGCCAGGGGTAGATTGGCAGAGATCTCTTCCCTACCCCTCTCGCATGAAACATTTCCAGTTCCTTGACATAAGAGCAATATTTCACTTTTGCCTATCCGTATCTTGTAGAGCCTGATACATAGTTGTTTAGTGAATGTTTGGTAAAGAAAAGAAGGCAAAGGAGAGCAAGGTAGTTCTATTTCAGGGATCAATTCCATCCCAGGCACCTTGGACTAGCATAATTGAAACTGGCGATACATTTCCAGAGATTGGATCTTTTCCACCTCCTCTAGCCTTTTTGTGTTCCAGCCCAGTCTCCACTGGGAGCAAGTACACCGCTCAAATGCCAAACCGTAATTTGTCCATCACGATGAAGCCAGGATGCAGAAAGGGCTGGAAAGGGAGTCGAACAGAGGGATCCCGCCGCATAACCATGGGTAGCCAGCTCAGAACTGGGAGAGGCAGCCTGAGAGCGAATGGCTATCACCAGGGGGTGATTCTCAGTTTAGGAATCCCAGGGGAGCAGTTTCCATTGGATTATGCAGTTGAATGAGTGGTCATTCACGTGAGTGGGCAGGATGGCTTGGAGCCCATTGGAGAGGAGGTGGTTAAAGAACCGTGTGGTGTGGCAGGTGTCAAGGTATGCTCACCAGCACTGGCGCCAAACCCCTGCGGTTCTAATCCATCTGAACCACCCATGTGACGTCAAGGGGACACAGCATGCCTTCTCTTAGCACTCCCTTGTTGAACACCCCACAGTGGTTTCCCATGGGCCTTAAAATCTAAAACTAATATGGCTGCACATCTCTCTAGAGTCTCCTGCAATCCCCAGTCCCACCTATTTACAGCCACTCCAGTTCTAGAACGGACCTCCTCCATTCCTCAAGCCCAGTAGCTCAGTCCCGCTCCCCAGAGCCCATGCATATGATGCATCTCCGCTTATAACACCCACACTCTCTCCTTGACCCTCTGCTGACAACTTCCACTCATGCCTGGATCGCAGCCTACATGCTCCTCTCTCCAAGAGGTCTCCCCTCTGGCCCTGGTAGATCAGGTCTCCCGGGTGAAGCACCCTTCTCACCACCATGACTTTTGAACATTGTAATCAGAGTGATTTGTTCACACGTTTAGAGTTTCTCATCTCCCCTGAATTTTAGTCCTTCGAGGGTAGAAGCAGGTCTGTCTTGGTACCTGTATCACAGGGCAGCAGTGTCCAGCACACATATTCTCCATGGGACAACCTCACCGCCAAGGGTGAGAAGTTGATTCTTTGGGGAGGTAAAAAAAAAAAAAAAAAAAAAAAAGTCTTACTTCTTTCATGCAAAAAGCACAGATCTACATATAGTTCAAGAAAAGATACACCATGTATTTTGTAGTATTAAAATATCATGGGGCAGGAAGGCAATTAGGGAAAAAAAAATTGTCCAAAAAGCCTCCTTAGGTAGATGGTAATGAAAACAAACAACGACACACACACACACAAAAAAAACCAGAAATCTGAGAAAATCTGCACAATGCCTGGACATAGTCGACACTTAAAGTATATAAATATTGAGTGAAAAGACTCAAGATAGAAGTCGTCAGTTTTGGTGTGGGCCATCTTCCCCAGACTCGGAGCTGAAGGAAGGACTGCAAAGCAAGACGGGATCCATGGGGGAGTCTGGTGTTGCCTTTTTATCCTAAATTCATATAATTTTAGTGTTGCTTTTTAAAAAACAAACACTATAAACAGAGGAAAGAGGACGTGAATTCCCCAAATGTATGTAGGTTACTGTGGGGCTCAGGGTTGAAAATGCAGCCGATGCCCACAGTTATATTTAAGGTATCTTTCGGGTTAGGATCTGACCTTGCTGGACAATGCTCTATTTTCCTTTCACAAAATGTCCCCACCTCGTATTATGACTTATTTGTCCTGCTAGACAGAAATCTTCATGCGAGCAGGAGACCCTGCTAATTAGACAAGAGAAAGCACACTCAGAGTCTAGCATGTACTAAACACTCAGTAATTACTAACCGTTATTATTTTTCTAATAGTAGTGGAGCATTGTTGTTGGTGTCACTATTATTATTAATTCCCTCACACTGTATCAGCACACCAAGCCCAGCATTTAAGTAAGCACTTCATTTATAGCTGACGAATAAATGAAATAAAATTCAAGCCAGGAAATCCCTTTCTTCTCCATTTTGACCCTTTCCCTTTTTTGAAACCCCTATCAGACACAACCAGAACACGCAAGCGCTCTCATTTAACATTTTTTTTAAACCACGGGACACATCCGGGATGGAAGTTTAGCTGGTTTTCACTTGATCTCAAATTATACCGGATATGTTTATGACTCTCATAAAACGTATATTATTATTATTATCTCATTTTTACCCAATGAGCATTTTTACCCAATGAGCATATTTCTCCCTCAATCACAGCCTTCCCGTTTAGACACAGCAGCTGCGGAAGTCCACACCTGACCCGGCATAATCGTTGCCACTTACTCGCGATGAGGCTGTCATCGTACAGGCCACCAAATATTAATGAGAAGGGACTCAGGCTTGTGGCTGCCTCAGAGAGCACTCAGGATGGAAAATCAATCTCGGAGCCAGTATCAGAGGAGACGGTCCTTCTCAGCAGCGTGCCGTGCTAACTGCACGGCGAAAACCCAGTACCTTTTACGTATCAGAAATGACAAACGAGCCTCGGATGAAATATGTCTGTCAGGTTTTAGTGGCTCGACAGTGAGCACCAGACTCTGAAACAGGATAATTATCAATCAATGTTAAATGCAATCTGGAATCCCAGAAACAGACTGTCATTTGCAGATTGTAGTCGACATAAGAAATTCATAGGTGTCAGTGTCTGTGCATGTACACGACGTAGATATGTCCTTTCCTTAGAAGATGCGTGGGAGTGCTTCAGATGGAAAGATCAGGCATTCGAACAGAAGAATTCTGTGCCCCCTGCCCTGCCGCCTAATAAAAATCACAACTCCTTCGAATGCTGTCTGTTTGCATGTATTACAGAGGAAAATTAAAAAAAAAAAAAAACACAAAAAAACCCAGAGCCATTCACTGGGCATTCACTGTGCCTCAAATGCTCCACCAACCTGATTCACCACATTCATCCTTCCAACAGCCCTATGAGGTAGGACCTTCCCTCTCCATTTAGTAGATGGGCAAACAACCAAGGTACGGGAAGACCAAACACTCTGGCCACAGATGGCAGACCTGGGCCTGTTTCAATTACTGCATTATATGGAATCACTGGGGTATCTTCTCAAACAAAAAGGCATTTTTCTATGGTAATAACCAAACACAAAGTAAAGAACATGGTGAATTACCTGGCTATATATCTGTATCTCTGTATCTCTATCTATCTATCTATCTATCTATCATCTATCTATCTATCTTCCCCTTATATTTAGCAATGTAATCTAAAACAATTTAAATTTGTTTCATCTTTGCAACTTTATCTTTAATATACTGTCACAGGCCATTAAGTGGTTGCGAAGTTCATAGATGATACATTCAGGCCAAGAATACAGCTTGAAATGAGATTGTTTCCTGGAAACGCTGGGCTCCAGGTGGGACTGCATGTGGAAACACACAAGAAGTTGATGCAAACATGCTGAAACTCTGCATCTGCCATAAGCACTCTCCCAGGTGACCAGGGGAGGCGTGAGGCCTTTCTGGCTAACGACTGAACGCACCATCAGCATTGCTGCATTTATAACCAGTACAATCCGTAGTACCATTGTTCCCACTCCACTTGGTCCACCTGGGATAAGCTAGTGGGCTTAAAAAAGACAAATATCTGAACCCCACTCCTAGGAACTCAGAACTGATCGGTTTGAGGCATGATCCAAGCATCAGTATGTTTTTAAGGCTCCCCCCCAAGTGATTTAGTTAATATTTCCAGATATGAAATGAAATAAGAGGAAAAGGGATGAAATTTAAATAATGGGTGAAACAGGAGAAGATATCCTTGCTGCTCTCTCTGGGGGCTAGGAGAGTGTTCCTGATATATTAACCATATACTTTTCCCTAGTATTTCTCTTTCCTCCTTTGTCCTTAATCTCTGTGCACTCGTATACTTCTCTGCCAACTCACAGAAGGAATGTAATGGCAGAAAGGAAGAATAAAAAGAGCCTCCACTGGATTCTCTCTTTTTCAAAAAACTGGGGAGCAAAACTTGTCCATCTCTCCCCAGTAGAAAAATTTCCCAGTACACACAGGAGGGTGAATACTGGAGGCTGAATAATTTAAGCGTACCCATCTGTGGTACGGACATTTGAGAATAAACATAGCTCAGAGAAAAGAGCCATGGACTACATTCTTGAACACTGAAGACTGACCAGCTCCCAAAACATGGGAAGTATCCCAAGGGCAGAGGTGTCCTGGGCCTTCTTTCTTAGCTTAGGTCCCAGGGAGGCAGGCTGACTCCAGAGGACGAGAACAATGCATATATCTCTAGGAACGGGATTTAAGCAACTTCCTGTAAGTATTCTGTACAAACAGTATGGAGTAGCACAACGGAGAGGTTCCATCACCCATAAGATACTGTGATAGCAGAGGATCCCTGGCTCTGGAAGGAACTAGGGCATCTCCATGGTTACCTATGGAGATGATGATGGACAGCTAGATCACCTGGGCAGGGAGCGGGACTCAGCAGAGACTAAGAACAAGATGTCTGCCCCTCCTCCAAAGGCCTTGGCTTTTTTTTTTTTTTTTTTTTTTTAAGTAGGCCCCATGCCCACTGTGGAGCTCAACATGGGGCTTGAACTCACAATCCTGAGATCAAGACCTGAGCTGAGATCAAGAGTTGGATGCTTAACTGACTGCGCCACCCAGGCGCCCCTGCCTTGGCATTTTATAATCCAAATTTTATTTTTTTTTAAAGATTTATTTATTAGACAGAGAGAGAAAGCCAGCGAGAGAGGGAACACAAGCAGGGGGAGTGGGAGAGGAAGAAGCAGGCTCCCAGCGGAGGAGCCTGATGTGGGGCTCGATCCTGGAACACCAGGATCACGTCCTGAGCCGAAGGCAGACGCTTAATGACTGCGCCACCCAGGCGCCCCTATAATCCAAATTTTAGACACAATCCCAGAAAGAAGGTTAGGAGTCTACAAATTGCCCTACTAAATTTCCGCTGCCCAGACAACATGAGGAATTTAAATAAAAATCAAAATTTTGGGAAAGAAAGGATTTAGCTCTGCATCTCTGGACTGGTATTGGCACCCACTATATAAGCTCGCTGTGCTGCACTCATGCTCCTGATTCACTCACCACACCTATCCAACTTCAGTGTGCTTCTGCCTACAAAGGCCACCCTTGTGTTTCCCTTCAGAAAACTGCCCTTGCTTTCTGAAGCCGCTGTGCCCACTGCAACAGCGCGCCAGGACTGTTTCGTCTTTCCAAGGGCAGCCTTGAGCCAACCATGGACTGAGGCGTGAGTATAAAAGCCCAGCATCCTTGCCTGAGGCTAGCATGACTCCCCGAGGTGACTCCAGGGTCCCAAGAGGGGTCAGGCTGAGTCTGCCCTTCATGGGATTTAATTTCTCCTCCTTTGCTGTTCGCTTCCCTCGCTTCCTCACCCATTTCTCCTGGGAGCACCTCCTCCAAATAACTTTCTCATGGATCCTCATCTCAGGATCTGCTTCTGAGGAACCAGACAGGAGAGGAAGCCATAGTCCCGCCCCTTGCAAACTCTTTCTCAGGACGCCTCTTTCCTCCTGCCACATTCCCCTTCTGCGCGCCAACCTCTTTCTTCATACGAGGCCGTCAATAACCTGAGTGGCACCCACCGCTCTGCTTTCTTTCCTCTTCAATCCCGGCCTCACCCTTCAGATTCTAGGGACACCAAACTATAGTACTCGAAGGGACAGACTGCCCGTCCACATTTCTGCTGTGCCGATTAGTCTGCACAGAGTACCTCTCCCTCCCTTGTCTTCCCGGAGAACTCCTATTTCCACCATCACACACGACCTTCTCAAAAAACCTGTCATGAGTTTTATAAACCACCAACCTCAACCAAAAGAAAAAATCCCTCATTTTTATAAAGGTTTAATTCCTCCATCTCTATACTTTTTTTTTTTTAAGATTTTATTTATTTATTTGACAGAGAGAGAGACAGCCAGTGAGAGAGGGAACACAAGCAGGGGGAGTCGGAGAGGAAGCAGCAGGCTCCCAGCGGAGCAGGGAACCCGATGTGGGGCTCGATCCCAGGACGCTGGGATCACACCCTGGGCCGAGGGCAGACGCTTAATGACTGAGCCACCCAGGAGTCCCTCCATCTCTATACTTTATCTCCACCTTATTCATGGTTCTAGTTAGCACACCCAATTTTACTTTGTCTACTTGCCTTTGCTAATGGATAGAAAATTCTTTATTGACAAAACTCTACTTACCCCACACAGTCCTCAGTACATAGCAAACAGCCAATAATACTGGAAATGTTACATTATCTCTCTCTCCAAGAATGTTTTCCATCACCTCCCAACATGACGAAATCCTAACAATTATCCATAAGTCCACCCCCCGTATGAATATTCTTTCCTAAAACATTCATATATATGTAAATGGTTTATTTTCTGTATAAGTTTAAAATTCTAGAATTCTTGTAATCTATAACACTCATTTTGCCATTTCCCCTATGCTTTTCCATTCTGCCACCTAACGGTTTTGTAAAATCTAGGTTTATCCCCTCTCTGATGAGGTCAAGGACTATATCATATTCATCTTTGTTCCCGCTAAAATGCACTTGATAAGTATGTGTCAAATGAATCAATG
Organism: Ursus arctos; assembly: GCF_023065955.2. Classification (NCBI taxonomy): domain Eukaryota; kingdom Metazoa; phylum Chordata; class Mammalia; order Carnivora; family Ursidae; genus Ursus; species Ursus arctos. The sequence continues at coordinate 7,588,143 of NW_026622830.1, forward strand.
AATAAGACAAATAAACAAACGTAACTCGTGCTTTCCTGGTATTTCAAAAAACTTCAAATGCAGACTTACGACTTTAACTTTCTTATGTCCCCAATAGGGAATATTGCCTTGTAGGTGCTCGATAAATAGTTGTTGAATTGAAATATTAAGTGTTTTAACAGTCAATTTCCACATGAGTTAATTCCACATTACCTTATTTTACAGGAAGTGGAATGTAAGTTATGGGGATCTGTCTAGAATTTCAAAAAGCTCCAGTGAAAAACTGAAGATTAGAGATCACGGCTTTTGATTCATGACCAAGAATTTACTCCAAAAAGTCACTCGGTCTCTTTAAATTATATATAGTCAGCTCCTCATTATACCTTACAATATTAACCTAATGAATTATTCATGAACCTTGATATACTATCCATCACCGGTTCCCAGCTGGTTATCATACTGCCAACATCAAGGCCACTACTAAAGAGCCTGCATAGAGAAAGAGTAGGAGAGTGTCTGAGCCCATGTCCTCAAAAAGTACAATATATTTAACATCTAGTGTATGCCAGGCATTGTGTTGGGTGGTTTATTTACATGAGCTAGTTTCATCCCCAAAAAGCCCTTGGGAAGATTCTAGTATAACAAAGGTGTATGTCCTTAGATAACTAGACTTCATAATAATAGAAGAACAATGTCGATCTTGTCCACTTAATCCTTAGTGCCTGGAACACTATACTGAAGATAGCAAGTGCCCAGTAAATATGCAGTGAATGAATGAACTTGCCTGAGTCTATAAAGTTAGTAACACAGGAGCTGGGATGTAAACTGAGATTCCTTTCCTCTTCCCATTATGCCATGCTGCGTCTTCTGGAGTTTTGCACCTGGGGCATGGGGATCGGCATCCCCTGCAAGCTTACTAGAAACACAAAAATCTCATCCCTTCCACCCTCAGAACTACTGAATTAGAATCTGCATTTCACAAGAATTCCAGGTGATCCTTGTATGCACGGTAGCTTGAGATGCACTACTGGAGGACATCTTTTATGGGATATGTCCAAGATCTGTAATGACTCTCCGGATTTATTCACATCTTACTCTTTCCCAACAGAAGTGGAAATCAAGAACCCATTGCTAATAACCAAAAATTTAAATGACAAAAACAGCCGGTTATGGGGCCCCTCCCCTGTGCCAGACTCTGTATCAGGGACTAGAGGTACAAATATTGCTAAGGACAGTTTCTGTCTTTAAGAAGCTCAGAGGTCAGTGAAGCTCTTAGCCTGGGATCTATGCATTTGCTTCCCCACCACTGGCAACCTGCCCTGTCATCACATACATCGCATTTTGCATTGTGCACATGTGAGCAAACAGCTGTACATTTTTCATGCGTAAAGGTCCAAAAATTTCATCAGGCTTACAAGGGTAACTAGAATTCATTTACTATCAAAAATAAAAATAAACAGTGGACGACTAATGCTAGCAGAGAGGATAATCATTTTAAGAATTTCACTGGAGGGGGCGCTTGGGTGGCGCAGTCAGCTGAGCGTCTAACTCTTGGATTTAGCTGAGGTCGTGATCTCAGGGTTGTGAGATCAAGCCCTGTGTCGGGCTCTGTGCTCAGCGTGGAGTCTGCTTGAGACTCTCTCTCCCTCTCCCTCTGCCCCTCCTGCTTGTGCTCTCCCTCTCTCTCCCTCAAATAAACAAATAAATCTTTTGAAAAATTTCGCTGGAACTTCATAATTATATATATAATATACATATCTACACACACACCCACACACATGTGCGTAATACATACATATATTATACATACATGCATAATGCATACATTATATATACATATTTATGAACATTTATTTAACCACATGTTCTATTTCTATTTAGCCATTAGTCCTTACAAATAACAACACAGCAGCAATGATAGCTAATACTTTCTGAGACTCAACTATGTGCCAAGCCTAATTTTAAGCAGTGTGTTAAGTTAATGACAATTAGGAATGCCATGAGAAATTAGGAATTATTCCCACTTTACAGAGTAGTTAGCTGAGGCTGTGGAGGTAAGCCAATTGCCCAGGTCACACGGCTGGAAGGTGAAAGTGCCCAGACTCAAGCACGGACAGGCTGGCTCCACAGTCCAGGCTCTAAGCCAACGCCCAGCCTACCTACAAAATGGAAGTGGGCTGAATATCCTCAGCGGGGTTCACAGTGACACTGCCGATCCAACGAGAGAAGGAAGAGGCAGAATAATTTAGACGTGGTGCCAACCCAGGTGTAAGCCCAGCTTAGGTTCTGCCAATCCGTCCCTTCACTGTGTCAGACACATATGCGTCAAAAGAGACTGTGTATTTGTGTGTCTGCATCAGACCACTCTAATTATATACACCTATGTATGTACAAACGTGCAGGTACGCAGACACACACGTGCACGCACGCAGACACACACGTGCACGCACGCACACACACATGAGTGGTCTTAACGCAGGAACGGAAATCATTTCAGATCATTTGTTCTACAGCGGTTCTCACCACATGCATCTAAATTACTGGAGGGTCTTGTTAATAATTCAAATACCTGAAACCCTCCCTAACCTCCTGAAAAAAACGATCTGCGGGGTTGGGCCCATGCAACTATCATTTTTAACAAGCTTGGGGAATATGTACTTTTTAAATGAGCTCTTCAGGCATTTGTAATTCCCAGCTAAGTTTGGGAACAAATGCTCTTTAATGACCCTTAAAAGTGCCTTCACGTTACCTGGGAATCTTAGTAAGATGCAGCTTCTGGGTCAGCAAACCTGAGCTCAAGCCTGAGATTCCACCTCTGGAGCCAGCTGCTGCTGCTGGTCTATGCAGCACACTTGGGAGTACAAAGCTATGTATCAACTGTTTTAATATTTATTTTCTTTTTTTTTTTTTAAGATTTTATTTATTTATTTGAGAGAGAGAGAGAGCAGGGGGAGGGGCAGAGGGAGAAGCAGACTCCCCGCTGAGTAGGGAGCCTGATGCGGGGCTTGACCCCAGGACCCTGAGCCAAAGGCAGACACTTAATTGACTGAGCCACCCAGGCGTCGTTAATATTTATTTTCAATATCCATTTTGGCCCCAACGGTAGCACTCTGTAAAACTAGAAACAACACACTTCACCAGTTTGAGGACCTAAACCACTGTGTAGGACAGGAGCATCCTGGACTTTTGAGGAGCAAGTGGAGAGTTTTTTTGCTTTGCTGGGTGTTTGACATGAACCAAATAAAAACAGGTTATTCACTGCAGGCAGAGGACTGCTCCGTGTCTTTCATACCAAAGTTCCCTCAGTAGATTGCCAGCATGGGTACTTGCTAGAACACAAAATGATCATCTAAATGTTAACAAGTTGTCATTAAAGAGTGATGACCACTTTCAAAGAACAAGTAATCCCTGACATCCTATAAAGAGGTGATGGAAGACATGATATTTTATTCATCCCAAGGCTTCATTAACAAATCTTCTTTAAGGCAGCTGGGACTCTAGCACCTTATCTGAAGAGCTTTGCCACTGACTGGTGTAGTCATTAGTCAAACCTAAAAATTGTGAAGATGTATTGGCAAGAGGTGGATTTCGTGGGAAGTAAAGAAGCACCCTTTGAATGGAGGCATGCAAAATGTCTTTTGCCAACTGCACACACAGAGATCTGAAATCACATTGCGGGAGGCATGCTGGCATAAGACGTTGCCTGCTCATTGTGCAGGGGTTAGAGAAGCAGGGTGGAGGAAAGCGATCTAGTTCCCCACCTGTGCGGCGCACATTTCCAGGATGACATAGCAGCAATAATAGGAGATTAATAACAGCATAATACCAGAGGTAAGAGCAATCTCATCATCATCATTATCATCATCATCATGACAGGGAAGTTGGAAGTGATAGAAACCCAACTCAAATTGGCTTCAGAAAAAAAAGTAAATAATTTATCAACTTACATAATTTTAAAATGCATAAATGGATTGAGAAGCCTTAATCATTGACGGGGTATTTTGCTATCTCTCCTTCTACTGTTCTATTTCTTTGTCCTACTTCTTAGTGTAGGTATCTCTCATAGGCAGATCCCCTCCACCACACAGAGGCTTATAGGAACATCGGGTCTCATCGGGCCATCTTGGATCATATGTTCATCCCTGAACCAATCAGTTTGGCTGGAAAGTGCCCGGGGTCCTGGGTCACATGACCAACTCATGACCCAGGTGGGAGTTGAGGGGCAGTTCTAAATCAACTTAATGACAAAAAGCAGAAGAAAGAACTGTTATCAAAAGAGAAAACGCTATTTAGAGCAGACTGCAATTCCACTTGATCCTCACAACACCGGGAGATGGAGATGTGGAAAACTATCAATATGTTACATATACAAAGAGGGACATATTCTGTTTTCGGAATGTGAAAAATGAAGCTTAGAGAGATGTGTTAGCAGGATTCTTTTGGTTTCAAGAGATGGAATCTTCATTCAAAACAAGAGGAGGGAAAAAAAAAAAACCCAAATCATAGGGGAGAAATACATGTTGGTTCACACAACTGAAAAATTCAAAGTTTTGTCTCCCATCACAGCTGAATCCATAAGGCCGTGTCTTCCCCCCATTCATCCCAGTACTGGCATGATGTGTACTTACAGGGGTCAAGTCAATGCCAGTAACTCCATGACAGTCTTGTTTTGTGGTGAGACCGAAGAGAAGACTAGTGGTTTTTTAAAAAAAAGTTAGCAATTTTTCTTAGAATGACTAGGATTTGTGTAGTTTATAATGCATAGCCATCTTTACACCAGCCACTATGGACATGGGTGATACTGACCAGACTGAGTCACATCATTTTGTTGCAAAAAACACAGGGATGTGATCATCAGTTCCATCAGGCGAGCAAGGGGCAGTTATAGAAAAATCACAGCCCAAAACAGTATTTCTAACGTGGCTGATAGGGGCACCTGGGTGGCTCAGTCGGTTAAGTGTCTGCCTTCAGCTCAGATCATGATCTCAGGGTCCTTGGATCAAGCCCCATGCCCGACTTCCTACTCAGTGGGGAGTCTGCTTCTCCCTATGCCTCTGCCCCTCTCTCTCTGCTGTCTCGCCCACTCTCTCGCTCTCTGAAATAAATAAAATCTTTCAAATAAATAAATAAATAAATAAAGTGCCTGACATCTGCTCCAAGAGATTAAGTAATTTATCCAAAGTCAAACCACAAGAAAGGACTTACCTCCTTGCTGAAAATGAGTAACAGGGACCAGACTGACTGTCCCGCCTACGACCACAATCATAACAGCCAAAATAAAACTCATAAAGTGTATGAAACAATGGATTACAAGACACTGCAGACTCTTTTTCCACCCCTCCCTTCGACATGTCCTTAAGTGAGTCATCATCTCAGTGCCTGGCTGAAGGGTCATAAACCCACAAGCGCTAAGTTTAAAACAGTTGAAACCCAAACATGTTCTTGGTGACCATGTAACCAAGCTTCAAGTACTCTCTTTTAGACAAGTATTGGCAAAATAGTCTACCCAGAATTAGATTTATGAATAGTGCAGGATGAAGTGACTAAGTGGCGAAATAAAGAAGACGGGAAGGGAAGGGGGGTGGTGGGACTTTGCTTACAGAGTTAAGGTTTTAGAAATAACTAAGGATAGGATATGTTCCTCAGACATAAATACGTATAATGAGTGTGATAACACAGAAAGAACAACCTACTTCAACACATGGTGCCTGTCAAAGAAAATGAACAGATTAGGACTCAGGGAATGGAATCATTGCTTTTGAAGAAGCAAGTTTTTAGCCTCCTAGAGACCCCTTATAATAGATGTCACTTAATTAGCATTCCACTAGGTCCACTCCATTACAGGTGAATTTGACCCCGCTTGCCTCCAAATTATGGAGCGGACCAGCAGAAAAAAGTGTTGCTCTCAGAAAATGGCTTGCAAAGGGAGAAAAGTCTGGTTGTCCATATAACATGAATCTTTTCAGGCTTCATCGGCATTTAGAAGTAATTATGATCATACATAATTTCTTTTAAGAAAGTATAGTGCTTTCTATGTGCTAAAACTCACGTAGGTACTTTACAAATGTTTAATCCTACAAAATACATACCGTTGTTGTCCACATTTTTCTGATGAGGACACTGAGCTGTGAAGGAAAGAAGAATGATTTACAGCTGGACTGGGAGAGCTCTATCTTTTTTTCCCTGGGCGCCTGGGTGCCTGGATGTGACTCGTGGCCAAAATAAGGATAATGGGCTTTGTAATGTACTATTTAAAGTTAGAAACCCCAGTGGACACCTCTAGGGCCAGTTCCCCTCACTCATGCTCTGTAATTGACCTCACTCATTCAATTAAGTTTGGCTAAAAACTGGGAACTTAGCCTTGAGCTTTCCCAAAGCGAGGATTCCTCACACAAATCTTGGTGGCCTCACCTAGACAGAGAGCAGCCAGAAGTCCCCCTCTGAATGAGGACCTGGGGAGCACATGCTGGGAATGGTGTCTCCTGGACCCTTGATGCTTGGCTGGACTTCCTTTCTCTTGTTTCACCATCTCATGTGCCTTTAAGTACAAGCTTTACATGAGGGTGCTCTGTGGAGTCGGGCAAGTCCTTTCAAGCAGCCAAACTCAGGAATCTCTAGAGGAGGCACAGAAGTTAGCCACGGGCCCAAGTTCTGAGGGCTAGTTCAGGACAGAACCAGAATTTGAAATTAATCAGTCCATGTTTAATCACAATCACTAATCGACAATTACAATCTGTGCTACTTGTCCCTAACATCAGTACCTAAAATATAATGGCATGAGGACGTCTGGGGATGTCCACCTCTGTTCTTTCTCAAGCATCTCCAAGTGTTTTGGTGAGAACTTAGGGGTATTTCACATGGGTTTAGAGCCTGTCCTCCAAGGTTTTTCTAGATGAAACTCCTTGTTGATGTCCCTGGGGTAGGCAGAATTGTAAAACATCTGAGATTTCTCAACCCCCTGGTAAACACGCCTTGCATCACCCCTTGGTCCATATTCATATGGTAGATGGATTTTACTCGATGGTGAGGTTACATTACATCCATGATATATGGCACAGTTGACTTCAAGATATGGAAATAATCCACATGGGCCTGACCTAATTAGGTAAGTCCTGTAAAAGCAGGGAGATTCTCCAGGTAGGTGGCAGGAGAACGCTCAGAGATGAAAGGGGACCCAAGGATACGAAATGAGGACAGCCTCCAGGAGTTGAAATTGAGCCCCGCGAACAAAAAAAAAAAAAAAAAAAAAAAAAAAAAAAAAAAAAAAAGGGACCTCAGTCCTGCAAGGACCTGAATTTTGACAAGAACCCGAATGATCCTGAAAGTGGACCCTCCCCTCGAAAATCTGGCTTCCAGATCAAAGCCAGCCTGGCCAATACCTTGATTTCCACCTCAAGAGATCCCAAGCAGAGAACCCAAATAAGCCCACCTGGATCTTTGACCTACAGAACTGTGAGATCATAGATGGGTGTTGTGCTCAGCCACTAAATTTGTGGCCATTTATTATGCACCACAAAAAGGGAACATGGTCCCTGAGCCACAGTCATTTGAGGGAGGGGCCCAGCACAGTCACTTCAGAAAGCATCTTCCCTGGGAACATCTCCGTGCTCCTGACGCTGCCCTGCTGTATACAGAGCCTTCAAGATGGCAGTCTTGGAGCTGGCTTCCTGCAGCACTCCCTGGGGCAGTCTCTGGGCATCTCACAGAACTGGGGAGAAACTTCTCACACAAATCTCGGAATCCTTCTGCCCCCAAGGACCTGAGCAATACTGCCTATGCCTGAAAGCAGCCAGCCTCCTGGGGAAAACAGCCCTGGCCACCTTGACTTTCAACTCTATCTTTCCACAGACCTTAGTCCCAAGCCTGACGGAGAGCCTACTTCTATTTCTCTCCTCTCTCACCCTGGCCACAGCTTTAGGGCATCCGAGCGAGACACTCAGTTCCTAGATTTTTATGGAAACGTGTGAGTGAGAGAATGTTATGGACAGCAGATTTGTGTCCTCCAAAATTTATAAATGGAAGCCCTAACCCCCAGTGTGATAGTATTTGGCGGTGGGTCTTTGGGAACTGATTAGGTTTAGATGAGGTCATGAGGGTAGAGCCCCATGGTGGGATTAGTGCCCCTCCTAAGAAGAGGAAGACACCAGAGGCTTCTCTCCCTTGTGAGCACACAGCAAGAAGGTGGCTGCCATCTACAAAACAAGAAATGGGTTCTTGCCAAACAGCGAGTGTGCTGGGACCTTGATCGTGGACTTCCCAGCCTCCAGAGCTGTGAGAAGTAAATTGTTGAAGCCGCCTGGCCTGTGGTAGATCTGTTATAGAAGCCTGAACTGAATAAGACTGAGAATCTCTTGGGTTTTGTTCCCCCGGGGCTGCTGAGAGGCTCCTTGTCAGCCTGAAGAGTTTACATCTCACTGTGGCCACCTCCAGGAGACCCTGCCTGGGAAGGAAGCCAGCTTGAGAAAAGAAGAGCAAGTAGGGGGCATTGGGGGAGGGGGGATCTGGGACCTTGAACCTGGGTCCCATCTTTCAGACAAGAGTCAATGCATGCCTTTTTTCTTTTTCTTTTTTTTCCTCAACCCTCTTTGGGTTGGGTTTTTGGCATTGACACTGAAAAATTCTGACAAACTGTGTGGTTCATTCCTAGAGATTCCTGCTGGCCTCTTCACCCAACCTCTGCTTCAGTTCACTCACATCCAGCCTCCCTCAACTACCCTTATTCCATCTGACTTGCCCAAAGGTTTGGTTCACAAATGCCGTGCTGTTTTCAGTCCCCGTTGAATGTTTGCTTTCAGGCGGATGGAGCTTTTTGCACTTTTTTTATTCATTTCTTTTTTTAATGCTCCGTCATCTTTCCCATGTAATCTCCCCATTATCCTGGACAAATACCGACCAGGTAAAAGTTTCCCAATGCCCTTCACGAACCTTCATGAACTCCTTCTTAGGGAACTGGAGCCAGCTACCACGGTACATAGTTGATGATCTTTCCCGGCAAGGAGCGCGGGAGAAAGGAAGATGTAGAGGGGCCTTCAACAAACAATCGCCCAGGGCACTCGGCTTGGAAGATGAGACTGTCAGGGGAGAAATAGTACACATAAAAGTAAAAAACGACTTCGGTGTCCGTGCAAGGGTGTTCATGTTGCACTTACAGTGGAGATTTGGAAAAGCGCTCCGGAAGCTTTAAATGGAGGAGAAGTGCCATCCTGTCCAAGAAGTCATCTCTGCAGATGTGCTTCTTGCAGTAAACAAGAGTTCCTGTACACTGGGTGAGGCTGAGAAAGTTACTACAAATCTTTTTTTATTAAAGAATTATTTATTTTAGAGAGAGCAGGAGGGGCAGAGGGAGGAGGAGAGAGAGAATATCAAGCAGAGATGGGGGGATCAATCTCATGACCCTGAGACCATGACCTGAGCCGAAATCAAGAGTCAGACACTCCACGGACTGAGCCACCCAGGTGTTTCAAGTTGCTAGGAATCATAACTTATTATTTTATTCCCTCCAGAGGGGCAAAGTCAAACCTATTCTACAGGTTAGTGTTGTTGTCAGAAAACCCAAGATCAAGCGTCATCATGATAACTCTTGTCGCCCCATCCCCGTTCACCACCACTTACTGGGCACTTGATCGGTGGCAGGCACTGGGCTACATACCTTACAAGATCTGCAAGGTGAGTAATATTAGTATCTCCCTTCGACAAGTTTCAGGCAGGTTAGAGTACTCACATCAGTTAGCTAGTCTGTGTGGGAGTCATGCTTTAACCTGTCTCGGATTCCAAAATCCTTTTGGGGGGAGGGGACCCATCCACACATGAAATGCATACCGCATGACTGCTATTTTCCAATTCACACCATCACCTTCTGCACAGATCCATGCGCACCCAACATAGGCACACACATGTGCGCGCACACACATCCCTGCCCCAAGGGCTCCAATTTTGTTTATCTTCAACCCCAGGATGGTGTATTCAAAGGAGACCCCAGACACAGCCTGAAGCGTAAGTATTGATCCATTTCAGCCAGTTGTGGCAATTTCAGCCCCCTTCCTTAATTTGCTTAGAAAGTGTTCTGTGACCCAACTCTGTCAAAGGAGATAGGGTGAGAATACAGTGCCAGAGCTTTGTGAAAATGTTTCTTAGCTCTTCAAAAAAGAAGAGATGCAAGGAAGAGAAAAGGGTCTTTTTTCTGCTTCTGAACAGTGATGTAAGCTCAGGAGCCACTGCAGCCATTCTGTGATCCTGAGGGAAGTGAGATGGCATGCCAGGGATGACAAAACAGAAAGTCAAAAAAAAAAAAAAAAATCTGGGCTCCTAATAGTATCACTGAAACTCTGAATTGGCCACACTAGAAACTATTCCAACTTGAGATTTAATATTTGAAAAATAAATCCCTTTATTTTTTTTTAAAGATTTTATTTATTTATTTGAGTGAGAGAGACAGCCAGTGAGAGAGGGAACATAAGCAGGGGGAGTGGGAGAGGAAGACGCAGGCTTCCAGCGGAGGAACCTGATGTGGGGCTCGATCCCAGAACGCCGGGATCATGCCCTGAGCCAAAGGCAGACGCTTAACAACTGAGCCACCCAGGCGCCCCGTGAAAAATAAATCCCTTTATTTATTGAATCATTGTGACTTGCATCTGGTGAGTCTTAAAGTCAGACACTTTTGAAGATACTCCTAATATTTCACTGCCCATTTGTGAGAATTCCAGTAAATGAGAGACCCACTGATTTACATTCTGGGCCTCTTCTCCTCACTTTTGACTCCTCCCATCCTGTAAGCGGCAATGGTCTGTTACTCACTAAAATATTCTTTTTCCTACAAAAATGAAAGTATGCAACCACCCGACCTAACACATGATTATTTGATGGTGTTGCATAAGATGCAGCACACCCATCTTGCTGGACTCCTTTATCACCATGACAGCCTTGAGCAAGCAAGCAACCACGCTGGGGAACCCCAAACAACAAGGAGCCTTAAAAGACCTCTCGACGCTCAGGGTCCAGCAGACGACCAACAAGAAACAGAAGCCCTCAGTATTGCAGCTGCAAGACAGTTGAATTCTGCCAACCGTGTGAGCTTGGAAGTGGGTTCTTCCACAGCCAAGCTTCCGGATAAGTCCTCAGCCCTGGCTGGCATCTTAGAGGCAGTCTTATACAGGACCCAGCTAAGTTATGCTGAGACTCCTGACCCACAGAAACTGTAGGAAACAGAATAGGGGTTATTTTATATCACTATGCTTGCAGTCATTTGTCATGCAGCAACGTAAGCTACCATAGATGTTGGCATTTGCATCACACTAAGAGTAAGCACTTCCAGCAGCTTCCTTGTCTCACCCTGGTTCCCTCCCTGATATAATACATTTTGGCAGCTACAGAGTTTGGGAGGAAGATTTGACAGAACTGCATCCTATCTTGCCTTGTTCTGTTCAATCAAACTAGCATTACTGTTTTCCCCCCTTATGAGGTGTTAAACACGGAATGATCAAGAATAGTTAATGCTTTGTAGTGTTACCTAATTATATTTGATAAAAAGCACAGTTTTTTTTTAAATACCAGTAATCCCTGGGTTTTGTCTATATCCATTTTTACAACCACTCATCCATACAGCCTGAGAAAGTACCTATTCTTTATTTCTTGCCGTCTTTGCCAGCTTCTGGTAAAAACCAGTGTTCAAGGAAAGAATTTAACAGTGATCAGGATGCAAGCTACTACAGGCAGAATTTCCAGGTTTTGTTTTTTTTTTTTTAATATAAAAATTTCAGAAGATCTGCAGTCAGAGAAACTTGGGTTTCATTCTGGCTGCTCTATAATTCACAAGGTGTATGACTTGAGAAAATTATTTTTCTCCTAGCCTCCTGCCCCTTATCTGAAAAATGCAGAGACCAATAAGAACTCCCACATGCAAAGGCTTTCATGACATAATGCCAGCAGAGTTCTCAGCACAGTACTTGGCACAGAACACACAGTAAATAAATGATAGAAAACATTTCATAAATACCAATGATGTGTTAGATACCGAACCAAAACTTTACTTCCATTAATCCATTACACTTTTATTACAAACATGTATCATACCCATTCTACACATGGCAACACTAATTCCTAGAGGGAGCAAGGGATTTACCCAGAGTTCTATAGATCATTAGTGAAAAGCTGTTTAATTTCAGAGCTGACTCCACCATGCTCCCCTCTCCTCCCCACTGTCCACTGTTAACTACTGCTCTTTAGCAAAGATTTGATTTCCCTGTACTCTTTTCTTTTCTTTCTTTCTTTTTTTTTAAAGAATGGGCCTATCTGCTAACATGACGTGCCCTGTATTATCAAAGAAATGTGTCTCAGGTTGTCTTTTGCGAATTGCTTTGCTGTAAGTAACACTTAGGTCTCCTTAGCTTTTAGAAAAAAATTCCTTTTCTTTTTAAAGGGAGAGACTGGGGCTTCTTTGCACTTTTAGTCCCTGTTCACCTCATCTGATGGACTCTTCAGATGAAAGTTACAAAATATCCAAGTATAAATTAGGGGAGTCATTGGGCACTCCCACTGAATTGTCGCCTTTCTTCACACAAACGCATAATGCCCAGAAGGAGACTCCCTCCTCCTCCTTTGCCCACTCCCACCCACTCCAGCTCACTCACAGCAGAGCAGGAAGAAGAATCTTTTAGATTTCACCCCATACTCTATTTGCATGTGAATGAACAGATTACTCCCAGTGAACCTTGAGGAACCAAACAAAAAATAAAAAAATAAAAAAATAAAAAGCAAAACCCTGAAGTCAGAAAGACGAAAATACAATGATTATGAATAGGAGTAGAGAGAGAGTCTGGTCCAGATAAATACATGTTAGTCATGAGTTTCATATAGATCAGAAATATTTCTTTCTGCTCTCGCCCACCGAGGTGGAAAATTGATTCACCTGCCCTGCCAAAGCTCATTGTGTCCGTTCTCCATAATCCACCGGCGATCTTAATTGATGTGGCTCTGACTGTCTCTGGTTGGACACATAATCACAACCTTAGTTCTATTAAGTATTTTCTGCTGTAGGAGGATGAGGAAAACAATCTACAGGTCTTACATTGAAGAATTTCATTAAATTATCTCTCCAACCTGCCCTCAAACCAATCCCGTGGTTTATTAATTTTGTAAACCTAGATGTCGTTCATTAAAGGTAGGACGTTCAGGTATTAAACTCCACTGATCATACAGGACGGGAGAGTTTAAAAAGAAGCTGGATCGCCTTTTCAAGGAATTTATATTCAGAATTTGCAATGAATATTTGCATCCTGCCTCCTCAGCATCTATTTCCCCCTTTTTGCCAGCCCCCTGTAGATTTTTAAGGGCATCTTCCTGCTTTCCGTTCTCAGCATACATGATCGATCCTAGAAGCGAACCAAAGAGCCAGACAACTTGTCCTGAGAACACTCAGATTTGGGCATGTTATCTAAGCCCGGTCAAGTCAAGTGCACGGTGGGGCTTTCCCTAGAAACATGAGGGAGAAAGGGCTCACTTTTCTTCCCTGGATTTGACTTTGGAAGGATTTAGCCTCAGGTTGTCCTAGCAACCACACTGCAGATAGAAAAGAAAGGTTGTCTGGGAATGGAATCAAGAAAGGATGCGGAGTTGAGTGATGAAGAAAGAGAAGCAAGTAACTTTTGTCAGTGCAGCCCGACCTGAACTAGATCTTGCCCTGTTCTGTTCAATTGCGAGAGCGAGTAAATTTAAGTTTTCTGCCTAGGACAGATTGGAATGGGTATTTTGACACTTGTCACTAAAGGAGAGCAAAAAGATATAATTTCTGATAGTTATTAAATGGATATAGATCATTTCCTTGTCCGTTTTGATTAAAGCAAGCAAACAAAAAGGGGCCCCATTACACATCTGATAGTCACGGCTGGAAGCACTTTCCTTCAGAGGCTCCCTACTCTGAGTTCTGACTGTTTCATCCATCTGATCCATGTGACCCCTAGAGCATGGGCTAAGAGCTCCGTCTAGACAGCCAAACCAGCTGATTCAATCCTGTTTCACTATCCACTATGAAACCAGCAAGCCCTTTCACCACCCTGCGCTCCAGTCTCCTCATCTATAATAAAAACACTTTCCTTCTAGGGGTTATAAGGCAAGAATGGGATAATTTATGAGACCCACAGAACAGTATCTGGCATGCCCTCAATGTAAATGAATAAAATATCAGTCTTAAAATCTCATTCACCTGAGAGTTGTCATATTTATAATAAATGTTCTATATCAACCTACATGAATATATATCTACCATGGATACCAATTTTTTAATTTTTAAACATTTACTTGCTTGTTTAATATCACCTCTTCCCTGCTGGGTACCCACTGCCATTTGGTCCCCATGGTCCACCATCCCATATGTACATCGGAAAGAAGCGCATAGAAATTGTTTCCCTGCTTCTTCCCATTCTGTCCCAAACAAATTAAACTTGTAAAGGCAATAATAAACAATTTCACATGCATGTGAAAACAGTTGGTTACAATGAATGCATTGACCTTACTCTATATGTATAATCCATCTGTTTAAAACTGAAGAATGTGCCCTAACACAGAAGAACAGGTCAACGATATCAGAGTGTGAGGGACCTGAAATAGGTTCATGGAGGAGTTATTATGTGACAGAGGAAAATTAGATGGATGCAAAAATAATTCGGCTTAAATGGTTACTTTTTTAGGGTCTACTTGGATCTATGATCCCAAAAGAGACATTTCTAGTTAAGGGACTTAATTAGCATAGTCCTTCATTTATTCTTCTCTGTCATAACATCGATTAGTATCTACTTGTGTGACGCTCTGAGAGGGGACACAGTTACAACAACTGATAGTATATAATCTTTATCGCGGAGTTCTTCCCACTCCAGTGGGGAAGACAAACCCGAAATAATATAAAAGCAATGTGATAATATATTTCAATAACTATGTTCCAATTTTCTCCTAGGAGCTATATTAAATGCTAAGGTGATACAAAAATGAATTTTCACATAAATCATACCCTTGGAAAACTCACAGCCACATGCCTGAGCCATATGTAAGATGGTAAAGCCAATGAGGTGCACAACAGTGGCACATGGGAGAAGGAAGCAATTAATGATGTCTCTAAAGAGGAGGCTGGCTAGAAGGACTGTCCAAATTCTGTAATAGATTTTTAATAGGACGCTCTCTGGGGACAGGTCGGTTAGGAAGGTGTTGAAGTTTCTTAGACTAAAAGGAAATCTAACCATGACTGGATCCCCAATGTTTAGCATGGTACTTCGTAAATAAATCTCAGCTTAACATGAGGAGCACAACTGTATTCGTCCCTTTCCCTGTGAGTGTAAATTTTATTGGCTGAGATATAACTTTGTGAAAAGACCCACTCATGTGAGTAGATGTCAGCTTTCCTCCAAAGAAGGCAGCTTCAGTGAGCAGAAAGGAAAGACCACAAGACTTCCTCCAGGGACAAAGTATTTCCATGGGCAGAAAATTAGATGAAATCTAAGAACATTGTACAGCATATGCTCCATAAACAAAATTAAAGGTTTACCACAAGACAGGGTTATGTGTTTGCAGAAAGGGGCTTGGCATCCTTATAAATCAATAAGCAAAAAAGGAACATTCCAGAATATAAGCTCCATGAGAACAGGGCCTGGGTCTGTCTACCATGCTGTGTGTCTTCAGCGCCAAACCAAGTGACCAGCATGAAGTGTTCAATAAATAGTCTCCGTGTAGACACCTGATTTGAAATCTAAATTACTGATGATTTACAAACCATAATTTCCAGAATGAAGGCAGAAAATGATCGTTCAAATGCCATGGTAGAAATATGATTTGATATGAACTTTAGAGCTTTACAGAGAGCAATTTGGCAATCTCTATCAAAAGCTTTGAACACATGCTTCATCATTATCTCCATCATCATCTTCATATAAGCTCAATACCTTTTAGCTGATACGCCAGGCACTGTGCCAAGTACTTAATATGCATGCATTCATTTAATCCTCATCACAGCCTATGTGCTAGATATTCATTGTAACTCCAGGCTCACATGCAAGGAAGCATTCTTGGAAAGAGACATGCGCCAAGTTACCTAGCAGGCAAGTGGCTGAACCAAAATTCGAACACAGCCATTTCTAATGAGAGACTCAAGCACCTCACCACTCTAGTACATTGTCCCTAAACAGATAATTGTAATGCATTTTTTTATTGTGCAGTGCCATTTCTACTAATTCCATGAGAATAATTAAGTCCGTGCTTCAAAATCCAGTCAAAGTGTAAGTTTTGTTTAACGTCGTTGCCACGTCATTTTGTGTTGTGCTAAAATTAAATTTCTTGAGCCTCTGGTTCACATTTCTTCGCAAAAATGTCATCTCCATTCAACAGTTTGGAGAATTTGGGGAGCGACAGGTTAAAGTTAAGCACCAGGTACCACTATCTGTTAAAATCGACTGGTGCCCCACATTGCAAACCCCTGCGGGCTGTATCTCTTCTTGGATCACCACGCCATTACATTTCTAGAATGAGCTTCTTCTATACCAAGTCACTCCTCTCATTTGTTTTTATATTCACATCTACAGACCTCCACTTTTGGTAAATAGACCATTCAGTGAATGGGCTTTCAGTGAACTAGCCCATACTTTCTACTCTAGGGCCACCAGGGGAAAACATACTGAATTCCTTCATTATGCAGAACAACTGACCTCCTTCAACTCAATTACTCCATTTTGGATTCGACTCTGGGATTGGTTAAATAAATAATTTACAGTATAGTAATACAATAGAACACTATAGAGCAAATAAAAATTATATTGTACAAGAACAGTTAATAATCTGGCAAGACATTTGAAATATATTGAGTGAATAAATACACTAAGGTTACAAAAAGGAGAAAACATTATACCCTTTCAAAGGAAAAATTTAAGTTTCATTTGTGTTCATAATGACATACATCACAGTTTTTCGTAATAGTTTTTTCTGCATTGTGGGATTATAGGCTTTTTAAAAAACCTATATAAATACATTCATAAATAGGGGCGCCTGGGTGGCACAGTCGTTAAGCGTCTGCCTTCGGCTCAGGGCGTGATCCCGGCGTTCTGGGATCGAGCCCCACATCAGGCTCCTCCGCTGGGAGCCTGCTTCTTCCTCTCCCACTCCCCCTGCTTGTGTTCCCTCTTTCGCTGGCTGTCTCTCTCTCTCTCTGTCGAATAAATAAATAAAATCTTTAAAAAAATAAATAAATAAATAAATAAATAAATAAATATATTCAACTGCATACATTGATGAAACCCGGAAGAAAATTCAAAATACCTACCTGTATTGTCTAATGACTCTAAAATAAATATTAGAGGATGTGGCTCCACAGGGGCAGGAATTTTTGTCTGCATTCCATTCTCTAAAGTGGTCCCTGAAATGTCATAGGCACTTAATATATAATTTTTTAAAGGAACAAATATATATTATTTTATTATTTAATTTTAAAGGCTATTTTTTTTAATTAAATGATGCTGAGAAAATTAATCATCTGTAAAGTAAAGGAACTGGGTATCTACAATATACCATGTGCCAAAAATAAACTGCAAATAGATACAAGGCTTGGATATAAAATATAAGTCTCTTGTCCTATCTCCAATCCGTTCCTGATACAGTTCGAGTGATCTTTCTACAACACACTTTTGGTCATATCACTCCTCCGTTCAAACACTTGGAAGGCTTTCCCACTGCATTCGCATTGAAGTTTAAAATGTAAAAAATACTCAGCCCAGCCTTGAGGCCCTGCAAGGCATGGTACCCACCCATCACTCCAGTTCATCTTGTTCTCTCTCTATCCCAATTGTAATGGGATTTTTCTCTCCTTCTCAGAGAGAATCATACAGTCTGTATGCTTTGGGTATTGGCTTTTCACTCTCAGCAAAATTCCCTGGAGACTCATCCAGGTTGTGGTGATATCAATAGTTTGTGACTTTTTGCTGAATGCTATTCCATGGTAGGGTATATTAGTTTGCTTAAGGTTGCTAAACATTTGGGTTGTCTTTTTTTCCAATTTTGTGCCGCTATGCATATAGCTGCTAGAAACATAAATGTACAATTTTTTAACTGAACATGTCTTCGTTTACTTTGGTAAATGCCCAGGAGTGTAATTGCTGGGTCATAGTATGATCACATGTATACTTTTTTTAAGAAACTGCCACATTGCGTTCCAGAGTGGTTGTACCATTTTATATTTTTCTCAGCAATGTATGAGTAATCCAGATTCTCCCCATCCTTACCAGTATTTGGGATTGCCATGATTGTTCTTCTGACTGTAGCCATTCTGGTAGAGGTATAGTAGTATCTCATCGTGGGTCTAATTTGCATTTCCCTGAGAGCTAATGTTGCACATCTCTTCATATGCTTATTTTCCATCTACGTCTCTTCTTTTCCCCTCTGTGGCTATTATAAACAATTCTGCTAACAATATCTGTGTTAAAGTCTCTTCGTGGGCATATTTTTTTAATTTTCTTGGATACATACCCAAGAGCAGAATTATGGGGTCATATGGTAACCCTATTTTTAACATTTTGAGCAACTACCAAACTGTTCTCAAAAGTGAACAGTACCATTTTGCATTCCCACTGGCAGTGTATTAGGGCTTCAGTTTCTCCAAATCCTCACCAAGTCTTTGTATTGCCTGTCTTTTGATTTTAGCTATTCTAGCGAGTGTCAAGTAGCATCTCACTGTGGTTTTAATCTACATTTTCCTAATGACTAATGAGGTTGAGCACATTGTCACATGAGAACTGGTCATTCAGCCGTCTTCTCTGGAGAAATACCTAGTCAAATCATTTGCCCACTTTTTAAATGGGTCACCTGTCTTCTTATTGCTGAGTTGTAAGGATTCTTTGTATATTCTGGATACAAGACCCTTACTTATTTGATTTGCAAATATTTTCTTCTAGTCTGTGATTTGTTTTACTTCACTTTCTTGGTTTTTGTCTTTTGAAGGACAAACACATTAAATTTTTATGAAATTCACAGATATTTTTCATGGATATATATAATTTATATATATGAGAAAATAACTATTTGGAAAAGATAAACTGGACTATAAACGTGTATTTGTCATATACTTGCTTAGGATCACAGAGATGAAGTAAACACAACCTACAATTATAAGGGAAGCAGTCATAAATAGTATCTGTACCAAAGTATCCATTCTAAGTCTCATTATGAAATATATGGCATTACTATTTATATACACAAATCCCTAAGTCTGTCATAGTATCCTTGTCCTACCAGTTAACAGGAAGTTTCACCCAGTTTAGTCAGTCTTCTTAAGTGAACCATAAGGAACGTCATTAACGATGACTACATGGGAAACTACGAAGCCAGTATAGTGAGTAGAGATATTTTTGTTATAATTGAAGTACCACTGAGACATTCTTATTAAAAACCTGAACTTTTTCACACCACAAATCTTTTTACTATTCATTAGGTCATCCTCTGAAAAAGGTTTGTATGAAGTAAAAAAAAAAAAAAAAAAACAAACATTTCTCTTACGGAAAAAAAAAAAGAATCCTGAAATGGAAAAACATCTATCACGAATGAAATCTGACCAATAAAAAAAATATGCATTTCAAGCCCACTTTATGAATGTCTCTAGAGAAACAATGTTCTTTAGTTTTTTTTAAATGAGTAACAAACAGAGGTTTCAAATATCCTACTTATTTCAAATAACATATATTTAAGAATTTGAGCACTAAAAATAAAGGAAAGTGGATGTTCAAAAAATACATCTAGAAAATTAGCCTTTAAAATTGTTTTCCCCTCAGAAGAATCATCTTGAATCAGCAACGAAGACACACTGCAGCCCATTTCTTCTCAGTATTTGGGAAACAGAGAACGATGTTAGTTCCACGTAAGAGACATAAAAAGCCAATAGTGAGACAAGAAATTGACTACCTGCAGTTGATTTTCTCTAGAAGAAGGATACTGTGCCCTAAAAGTGAAAACCAGACTAGAATTCCACTAGGAAGCTGTTCAAATGATCCCATCAATAATTTATACACTATAATGTTGAATGAAATATTTTATTTTAACAAAGAACATTCAGTGTTGCATGTTTAATAAGGAACGAGCGTATTTGGATACGTTATAAAACGTTATCCTACATTGTCTTGCTTTTTTCTTCTCAAATAGTTATTAATAAATTATTACACTCAGTTAAACTGAACATCAGTTTGTAAAGTCCCAATTATCAGAATAATTATTCCGGGATAATCCCTGGATATTTGCTGACCTGGAGATTCAATATTTGTTCAGTGAGGCAAAGTGGTATTGTCCAAGCGTATGTCTTTTAAACATCTACATTTTGAGATGAAGTTGTTCCTCCGTCAAATGTTATTGGCTATTTGATGAGCAAAATCCCATATTAAGCATTAGTCCTGACTGCCCCCTTCTCATTCTTGTATTCAACTTATAAAACACTATATACTTGGAAATGCGCATGTTGCCAATGTTTGTAGAAGACTTATTAATGTAACATGTTAAGCACTATGGATATATTCATACAGTAACTCTGTATGAATGAAAATTAGGTACTTCATTTTAAGAGGAGGAATTTGAGGTATAAAGAGAATCAGGAGCTTTCTCAAGGGGTCATACCGAGTAAATGGTAAAGTAGGCTTTTTGTCTTTAGAGCTCAACTCTTAACAACCACACCATACTGCCTCCTTATTAAAAATTTAAGTGTTTTCCAAGCAAACACGGGTCTACAATCCTTTATCTGAACCCAAGGGGCCAAATTTGATTCTGTGTTGAGAACTTTTCGGTTCTAGAAGGGGAATATAGTTACCCGGTAACCAATCATCTTACTATTTCTGCAGTCGAGCGTATGAATGAGGGTTCCTCTTGCCTCAACTTGATTTAGTTTATGTTTTACCACCACATGAATGTCGGCATACAATTTTACCAAAAACAAAACGTCTGATGTTCAGAACCTTTTGCACTCCAGAATTACAAATAAGGGATATGTGAGTCTGTTTTCCAAGTCAGAACTGTTGCCAACTTGGTATTGCATAGAGTTCGTCTAGAGGCTCACGACACATTATGTGACCCTTTCTGCCTGTCCAAGTTGACTCTTCCACAAGCTTCTTTAGAGACGTTGCTACCATATACACTCAGATTCTGAGCTTCCACAGCGCCCGAGACTAATAACCCCAGATTTGAAGCACCTACAGGCACATGAATTGGGGGAGGGGTCTCATTATCAAATGATTTTTTTAAGTAATAACTTCAAAACTTATTTTTTTTAAACTTTGCTTGGAAGTAAAGAAAACTGCTTATACTTTTATACATAAAGTCTAAAAGTACACCCACAATAAAAATTTTTAAAAAGACAGGAAGGTATACCACATTGTTAGCAGGCTGCTATTAAAAATGATTTCTCATTGTACCTTTCCATATTTTTTTTCAGTTTTCTACACACATTTTCACTCAGTCAGTAAACATAAAATCTGTGTTACTTGCTGCTCAGTGAATGAATCCTAGGTGCTTGGAATATAACAAAAAGTTTCTGATTTCCTAATGTCCACAGCCCAGCAGAAAACCAAGATGAATTTCTTTAAGAAAACATATAGGAAAAAAATGCAAATAGTATTTAAAATAGATATACTAAAATCTCACTGAATTAGTTAAATTAGGAGGGAAATACAGACAAACATGAATTAATTTAAATTTATGGTTCTTAGAACTTAGAGAAATGCTTCAGTTTTATAACTTTCAACAGTCTCTACTAATATTACTAAGGAAATGGAATAAAGAAAGCTAACATTTCAAGTGAAACTGAAAAGTTTTAGTACATTCCAGGAATACAAAAACTATTGCATTGGAAAGTTGATTAAAATTTACTTTTAGTAATTTATCTTATTTCATTACTAATTTCCTTTAGAAACCCCTTTTTAAAAATTGTACAATGATACGTTTTACCACACAAGGCCTGAAACACGGCAATTTCAAAAGAATAAATTGCAGATTAGTATGGAATGCAGGAGTAATCTTGCGATTTGCAATGACGTGGATGGAACTAGAGGGTATTATGCTAAGTGAAATAAGTGAGTCAGAGAAAGACAAATACCATATGATTTTACTTATAGTGGAAATTAAGAAACAAATCAGATGAACATAGGGGAAGGGAAGGAAAAATAAAATAAGATGAAAACAGAGAGGGAGACAAATCATAAGAGTCTCTTAACTCTAGGAAACAAACAGGGTTGCTGGAGGGGAGGAAGGTGGGGAGATGGCGTAACTGGGTGATGGGCATTAAGGAGGGCACTTGATGGAATGAGCACTGGGTGTCATATGCAACTGATGAATCTCTAAATTCTCCTCTGAAACTAATAATGCAATATATGTTAATTCAATTGAATTTAAATTAAAAAAATTTTTTTACACATATGGAATGCAGGGGTGCCTGGGTGGTTCAGTAGATTAAGCGTCTGACTTCAGCTGGTGTCGTGGTCCCAGGATCCTGGGATCGAGCCCCATATGAAACACCGTATCATCTGCAAAATACCTAGTAAGTGATTGATACCCACTGAATAAACCAAAGTACAGCTACAGTATACCATATACAGTTGACCATTGAACAACAAGGGGGTTAGAGGTACCAACACCTCCACACAGTCGAAAATCTGCATTCGACTTTTAACTGCTCCAAAACGTAACTACTAATAGTCTACTGTTGACCGGAAGCTTCACTGGTAACATAAACAGTAGATCAACACTTATTTTGTACATTATACTTATTGTATACTGTATTCTTAAAGTAAGCTAGAGAAAAAAACATTATTAAGAAAATCATAAGGAAGAGGAAATACATTTACAGTTCTGTATTTATCAAAAAAAAATCCGCACATAAGTGGACCCATACAGTTCAAACAGTGTGGTTCGAGGGTCAGCTGTGTAGTATATATAGAGCAGACGGTATGGCCATAGCATATATCCTATAGCATGTAGCAATCCCATCGAGCTTTAGAACACTAACTACAGTGTAGCTAAAATGACATCTTGGACAAACTCAGCAACAGTCCCTTGGCTTGACCTAAAGTGCAGTTTCTCTGTTTATGGTTTTACAATAACTGATGGAAAAATTCAGTCAAAACTCTACCTTTGATCTTAAACAACAACAACAACAAAAAACAAATACTTAGAGTGATGGATCATTTTTCTTACTGAACTGACAATTTGTTTACCCACCTATGGTCAACTATACAATACAAACAATTGCTTCAAATGATGAATTAACTGGCAAATGTGGATACTATTTCTTTTTTCCTAAGCAATTATTACATGCCAGGAACTATTCCAATATTACAGAGCAGTGTTTCATTTAACCTACATGCAACCCTATTAAGAGAGCAGACACTATTATAAAGCCTATTTTATTGTCAAGGAAACTGACCTACCGAGAACTTAAATAATTTGCCCAAATGCTACAACTAATAAATTGTGGAGCTGGGATTAGATTCTAAACAGAATTATTCCAGGTAAATCACTTCCTTAATTTGTAAATCAGCTGAGAAGAGATGAAAACAGAAAATTAAAATGAGTTTAGTGTAATCATTTAAGAGGACTGTCCAGACATTCTCACCACTATTCCCCCACAGATCTGTTTTTCTTGCTTCCAAAAATGATCAGCCCTAAGACAAACTGAACACTGTTAAATTCCCCCAAAATCAAGGTAGATATAATGCCAATGTATTAATTTAAGAGAAAAGTCCAACTGTCGAAGAAACAATGAATGCTCGGGTTGGCAAGATAAGAATATGTTTCCTTTGTTGTCACATAAAAATCAAGCTTCATGTAAAATCAACTCATAATCAGAAGGCATTTGAAGAATACGCCATGAAAAACTATTCTCATATAGACTGGAATTATTCAAAGTCCATTTGTTGAGTCCTTCAACATATTACATAGAAATTATCATACTGTTGATAAAAACGCAACAAACAAGCAGCACTAGCTGAACCAAGGATGCTTTAGCATCAGCTGAGATTCACTTGTTAATTCCGTAAGCATTGACTGAACTCCCACAGTATGCCAGAGACTGGGACTACAACAGTGAACAGGACATACTAAATCTGATAAAGATCTCACCTGGTGCCTGACAAAGACATCGTGAATTACTTCCATGCTACAGATTGGTTTACAAATATAACCATTTATGTAAAAGACATTGCAATTAAATGTTTTGCAAATATTAACTTGTTTATCACAACCATCCCATGAGGTACTGTTAAAAAATTATTCATGATACTTGTTAAAAGGATAAGGCAGACTTTTTTCAGGGGAACTTGTGTACTGTGGTTTTGCAGCAGGCGAGAGAGATTAGGTTCAGTTTTGAATACAACAAGGAAAAATGGGGATTTATATCCAGGGACCTGAATGGGGAGGTGTATTTGGCAGATGGAAAATTACTAAGGGGTTAGGGTAGTTCTTGCTAAGTAACCTAACAGGTGAAGGCAAGCCAGGGTGATAAGATACTAAGATATTACCTGGGGGATGAAGAATTTGGTCAGATATCAATGGAGATCATGTACCAAGGGTGGGAGATTCTAGCAGGATTCTTGCCAAGGGTAGAGACATAAGCTCAAGGTCAGGCAGAGGGCTCAGAGGAGCTCTACTAAAGTTTGGTCAAGGAGAGAATATCTATTGGTAGGTATTATTATAATTCCCATTTTATAAATGAGGAAACCAAGGCAAAATGTGGTTAAGGAACTAGGTTAATATCATACAGCCAATAGATAATGGATCCAGGAAATCACCATCAATGTGCTTTAAGAATAAAACTGTATATTCTCTTGGTTCCCTTCCCCCAACACACACACACACACACACACACACACACACACACACACACACACACAGCATCATCTTCATATAAATGCATGAAACTCTGTAATTTTAATTCAGATTTCCTCTCCTGGGCAGTACTTAGGATGGGAACTGCCAACATTTCTCATGAACAATACTTTTACTATATTTCCTCTGCTTGCTGACATTTTCTTTATTAAATAAAATAAATCAGGGACCTACTTTGAAATGAGTTGGCATGTTTTCTGCCCTGTCCAACAACATGCCGATTTTATACGTTAAGAAGGCACTATTCACTGTATACAAGGATCTTTTCACTGAGTTTTTTCTACGTAGCAATCTACTCAGATAAAAGTTCACCTCCTCAAACTTCCTTGTAGCAGGGGTGGACCTGTGATGGAGTTCTCATCTATAAAATTTAAGTGGGAATCTACTGCATAGAAAGCTATTACATTCCTAAAAACGGGGGTAGACCCGCCTGGCCCTTGCCTTGTGGTCTCTGCCCTTCCCCTCTCCCTGCCTGGAATGCACATATCACAGGCTTCTGCAGCCATGCTGAGGTCATGAGTAGAGGCCACCTGGTTGAGAAAAGCAGAGCAAAGCTACATACAGATGCAACCTAGATCCACGCTAGCATCATGCAGCTACTGTTTCGTCTTGGATTTCCTCTTTAGCCCATTTACTATGTGAGAAAAAATGAATGCTCATTTGGTTCATCCAGTACAGTAGAGTTTATGTCTAACGCACCAGAAAATAAGCAGAAGTAATACACACACCAGCTCTGAAAGGGAAATTTTTGATGTGATTTTCTCTTTCTTGGTGAACATCTCACTGTAATTATTAAGTGCTTATAGTAAATATTACCACTGACAAAATGTTATTCAATAAAGTGAGGTGCATATTTTATGCAATAACATGCAAAAAAAGGAAAGAAAAGAGATGACTCAGAAATCGCTTTCCCTGTTGTTTCTAGCGCTCTTCCTTCTGGTTGTGCTAGCATACGACTGCTAGAGAAATAAAAGCTGCATTTTGAAGTTGGGCCCTTTGGTATTGATCAGTTACCTGGAACAATGGTGACCCTAGAAACATAAAAAGGGAGGGGTAGAGAAGAGTACTCTGAAATATCCACGGAATACAATGCAAATCATGCAGCCTCAATCTCAGGTATAATCTGATCTGAATTCAAAGAACTTGAACAGGTCCTTAAATTCAGTCTTTATGAAAAGGACTGCGAGGTTTTCAAAAGAGAACACATTCAAGCACATTCTCACTTTTCTGAAAGCCCACTCATGACTTTTCAAGCACCTCTGCCTCAAAACCCGCCACTTCCAGAAATGCAATCTTCATCTGTAAGTGGTTTTGTCGCAATGATTAAGGAAAGAAGATCAAGAGAATCCAATGGTCCAGATTATTCCGGGAGAGAGGTGGCATGAAAAATGGTCCGTGGCATATAATTTCACTTTTGAGAAACAGAAAACCTAGGGGGATAAAAAAAAAAAAAAATACAGCCGCTAAGGTCTCTGAACTGCCTTAGAAAGAGAAAAACAGCTTAGATTGCTCTGCCACCATAAAGAAGTGGAGTTTATTGTTTTGTTTGCAGACTGAGGTCTGTGGAAAATAAATATCTGTAGCTGAGGGAATCTGGAGATAATGAACATCCAGAAGTACGACTACACCCTGAGGTATGTGGGGAATCGTCTTACTGACAGAGAAAAAAGGAGATAAAGTAGCAGAGAAGAAAGTCTGAGCGGTGGTGAAACAAAGGAGAGGTTACAAGAGAGAGCGGTGGATGGGGAAGGCAGAGAATTCCATCCCCAGTCAGCAGCCACATCTACGCAGGGCTTATTAAAGAACAGGATTCGCTTGAATTCTGCCGTCTAGCCTTTAGCATCTGGAATGCTGCTAATCAACCAGAGAAATGGCTACAGTCCCACAAAGCCAAAGGGCACCCTGTTTCACTCTCTTCCATCAGCGACCTCCCCTTGCATAAGTGCAGTAAGACCATCATCCCAGGGAAGGTTCCATTCACGGACCTTTTCAGAAAATGCTTCTAAGTGAAGGGTACAGAAGCGTTGGTGGTACCAGAAAACTCAAGTGAAAGAAAAGAAAAGAAAAGAAAAGAAAAGAAAAGAAAAGAAAAGAAAAGAAAAGAAAAGAAAAGAAAAGAAAAGGAAGAGGGGTGCCTGGGTGGCACAGCAGCTGAGCGTCTGCCTTCGGCTCAGGGCGTGATCCCGGTGATCTGGGATCAAGCCCCACATCAGGCTCCTCCGCTAGGAGCCTGCTTCTTCCTCTCCCACTCCCCCTGCTTGTGTTCCCTCTCTCGCTGGCTGTCTCTCTCTCTGTCAAATAAATAAATAAAATCTTAAAAAAAAAAAGAAAAAAGAAAGGAAAGAAAGAAAGAAAGAAAGAAAGAAAGAAAGAAAGAATGAAAGAAAGAAAGAAAGAGAAAGAAAGAAAGAAAGAAAACCTCAAGTCGGTGAAGTTCATTTCTCTTCTCTTTTTATAAATTATGTATCACTCTACCAAATGATTTTTTAAAAATGGTGTGTTGGAGTTTTTGTTTGTTTTTAATTCATGTCTCAGGTCCCAGATTATTTCTTATACCTCAGCAATTAACAGGGATCATCTGGGTTCTTTGGTGCTCTGGAAAGCAAAATTTTAATATTCCTAAGGTGAGGCTGAGTCATTGCAAAATGGCGAAGCATCTGATAAATCAAGTACCTATTCAAGTTGCCTTTATTCACTCACATATACTTTATTGATTCCACAAATGTCTGTCCTGTACCTCCTATGCCCAAAGCCTTCTTCCAGGTGCTGATCCACACAGGCAAGTGTCCTAAACACAGATTTTGCCCTCAGTATGTATAAGATACGACAGAGGGAGAAAACAAACATGTTTATTAGGACATGTACAAAGTAGGTGAGGACTTCAATGATATAAAATAATCTGGGAAAACAATACAGGAACATTTTCAGCTATGAGATAAGGAAAAAGTTTATGGACACGGTGTATGAACTTGACCTTTATGACTGTTGAGAATTTAGTTATGATGACACGGGAGCAAGAGAGAGGAAACAGTCAGCTAAGGCATTATAACGGGAAAATGTGTTGTTCATGGAGAAAGGCAAGCATATATCTGGAAAGCAGCATTCATCAAAAGTCAGAAAGTGAAGTCATGTCCTAGGATTCTCCTTCCTATTATCCAGTACTGCCAATATGAAGTTTGCATATCAAGTCATTTCACTGCTTTAATTTCTTTTTGTTAAATTGACTCATTTTTTTTCCTTAACAACCCTTTACATTGTACTTAAAAACATTACAAACAAGCAAAAAATCAATATCATTTGACACAAACAGAAAGTAGACATACATAAAATTTAACTGAAAATAAAGCAAAATTTCTCCAGGCCTTGTTGGTTGCTTGAGGTCTGTCGTCAATGTCAAAAATGGAGATTATTGAGAGTCAGGGAGGAATTAGGACCTACTAGAACCAAACCAGGAGTTTCTCCTTGACACAACATAGGAAAAGGAACGAGAAGGAAAGAAAACCAATGTGTCATCATTGGATGCTGCTTAGTGTTATGTCTGAGTTCCACAAAAACACAGCTCATATTTACCAAAGATGTAAGCAGCATTCTGTGGGCAAATCAACCTACAGGAAAGCTTGGATTCAAATTACAGCTCTGCAATAAATAAGTAACAAGTCTATGTGTTAAGCTTCATGAAAAGATGTCTGTTTGTCTCTTCCTCTCTCTCTGTCATACATATGTGTGTGTTATATATATAACACATATCATTACACAGAATTATATATAGCATTATAAGTATACCAATTATATATAATCTATGTCATATGAAAGAGTATATAAATATTGATATATAGAGAGATAGATATATAAAACTGATCCTGGAACAACACAGGTTGGAACTGTACAGATCCACTAACATGTGTTTTGTTTTGTTTTGTTTTTTTCAAAAAATACAGTACAGTTCTGTAATGTGTTTTCTCTTCCTTATGATTTTCTTTTTTCTAGCTTTATTGTAAGAATACAGCATATAATACATGTAACTATATAAAACATGTGTTAATTGACTGTTTATGTTATCAGTAAGGCTTCCAGTTAAGTTTTGGGGAAATCAAGTTATACATGGATTTCTGACTGTGTCGGGGGAAGCAAGGAAGAGGGAGGCTTAGCACCTCTAACCTTTGTGTCCTGCAAGGATCAACTGTACATATAAAAAGCGAAAGTGACAGAAACGGGGGCGTCTGGGTGGCACAGCGGTTGGGCATCTGCCTTCGGCTCAGGGCGTGATCCCGGCGATCTGGGATCGAGCCCCACATCAGGCTCTTCTGCTATGAGCCTGCTTCTTCCTCTCCCACTCTCCCTGCTTGTGTTCCCTCTCTCGCTGGCTGTCTCTCTCTCTGTCGAATAAATAAATAAAATCTTTAAAAAAAAAAAAAGTGACAGAAACAGAGAGAGATATCAAAATGTACATTTACATCTGTATCATTTAATGCCAACATATACATATATACAGATATACCTATATAGAGACATAGGTAGATAAATACCTACATATAAAGAGAGAGACATACAGAGACAGACAGACAGGTAGAGAGACATCTAACTGTACAGCTATCTGTCTATCTGTCACAGACAGAGAAAGAGAGAGAGAGAGACACTGGTATATACTAGACCTGCATATAGTATTACAATCCTAAAATAGAGTTAGGTAAAAGTTCGGGACCAAATCATGGAACTTCAGACCTGACATCACTAAAAGCATATATTTCAGAAAAGCAAAAGCACATCGGAAAACGAGTATAGTGTCATAAACAAGAAAAACCATAAAAATGGTCTTGGTTGGTGCTAAAAAAGAGACAAAATGTTAACTGAATTCCAAACTTACAAAATTCGAGTTTAAGTTCTAATCAATATTCATCTCTATATACAAACATACATAAATTTATTTTAATTTCAGAAAATTTTGAAATAGGTTACATATATTTGTGTTATCAAAAATCTTCAGTAATCCTCTACATCTTCCAGGCAAAAAAAAGAACAATTCAAATAACCAGCTGCCATCTATAGACCTCATCAAGCAATAATTTCATCCTTTTTGTGGGGGATGGTATTCCCCCAGAGATTTTACTGATCTCTTTTTTGTTTGGTAAAATGACTAACTATTTGAGTATTCCAGCAAAAGAGCATAAATGACTGTTGCTTACAGTCAAGACTCAATTATCCATATGCAAATCATTTCCGATGTGTTCGTTATCCCAGTCTGCCATTATCCTTCTGCCAAGAAGAGTTTTCTAGGCCAATTTTCCCCACTGCTGATTGGGATATACTTAGAAAATGCACAGTGGTTTCAGCATGAGCCTCAGCAAACCATAATTAGGTGAGTCTGCTGAAACAAAACACAGCCAAACTAAATAACACATTCCAAGACCAAGCATCAACTACAGTAGGTGCTCTAAACCTCGGAGCTGCCATCCACCGGCACAGATGAGTGAAAACTACATTTTACCTTCATTTTATACTGGAGTCTATATGAAAATGGAAGAATAAAGTGCTTGATTCTCACATCTGCCCTTCTCACCCTAGGTATTCTTTTAAAAAAGAGAGCTGAGGAAGTATTTGTCTATCCAGAGGAAATGTCTCTGTGATGTTGAGACACCCAATTTGTCATTCTGTCTTTCTTTATCATCTAATTTGAGAAATCATACCATTTCTGACTTCCATTTCCCCTCACCTCTTTCTCAGGGGACAGAAAAGCAAAAGAGGATGCATCCCACTTGATATAAGTTTACAGTTCACAAGTTAATCAGTAGTGGGCTTGTCCATCTAGCGATTCTAATTGAAGACAAATGGATGATGCCCTTAACTGGAAGACACACTGTAGGCGATTTATAGCAACTTTCATTTTCTGAGTATTGTCTGAGCATTTACTATGTGCCAGACACTGTGCTAAGCATTTGTAAAAGGTATTGTGTTACATAACACAACCCTGTAAGGTGGGAACTGTAGGTATCCTCATTTTGCAAGAGAGGAAACATACTCAAAAATATTAAGTCCCTTGTCCAAAGACACAGCGAGAAAGTAGCAAAGCCATGGCATGAATCCTGGGATGCCTGACTCCAATGCCTAGCTTCCCCCGCCTTCTTTTCCATTTCCAGATCCATGGACATGATAGCACTAAACAATCACAAGCCAGAAACGTTCACCATGATCAGTTAAAGTTAAACTTAATAGCTCACATGCTCAAACATGATTGAAGCTTGGAGTCCTCACAAAGGAGAGACACAGAAGCTGGAAACTATCTGGTGGCTAGAGGACAATGAAAAAAAGGCCAGAAGCCTGAAGGTCATGTCATCCCCCTGCAGATTTCCGTGTTGACTGTTTCAAGGTTGCTGCTTAATTTTGTTGTCTTTTCTATTTATTCAAAAAAGGTCATTTCAAACTCAATGTCTTCTTGATGGTGACATACTGATCTTTATCAGAATTTCCAACTGGATTTACTAAAGCCTGAGAAGGTCAATGGCACTGAGTCACGGGCTCTGACCACCCTGCAGTTGAGACTCCTTGGTTCACTGCTCTTTGCTCTTTCGCTCATCACTCCCACTATTTGTTTAATATTACGGTTCATCAGACAAAAATCAAACACTACTTCCCATCCAATGTTGGTGATATTCAAGTTTTGATTATGTAAAATGCACTGGGAAAGTAGGAAATTGTATTTTATGTAAGAGGAATCTCATGCATTAAATTTATTTTCCAAGAGTGCCAAAGCATGTGCCAGGTGCTATGCAAGGAAAAGCCAGAGAGAGAAGTTTTGTGTACACATGAAGATTACACGCTTGAGGGCATCTCTTGTCTATACATACACCAGTCCCCTCTACTCCTTCTTCTCATCACTGAAAACTGATTGTCCTTTGAGGAACCCACTGCTCTGCCTCTCTGACTCCATGTGTTTGGGTAAATCTGGCCCAACCCTGGCTGCTGAAGAAGGGTGGTGTGTGAAAAAGGATGAAACACATTACCCAGCCCTGGCCAATCAGCATTGTCCGTTCCACTAGTCATATTGATGGGTTCCATGATGGGTGTATAACCTAAGTGGGGCAAACGAGAATTATTTTAGGACTTTTTCTGGAATTCCAAGTAAGACAGTAGAATGTAATCCTGGAGCAGCTAGTAGCCATCTTGCCACCACAAAGAAAGAGGGTGCCTGAGAGAGAAGAATCTAACACAGACACACACACAGTAAAGAGAAGTAGAAAAATTCCTATCATGGTAGTTGAGCCCACAGATGAGATGAAGCTGTGTCTACCCCAGGGCCTCTTAAGTTATGAGATAATGAATTCTCCTTTTTTCTTTTTTTCTTTCTGGGCTAGGTTAAGGAGTAACTCTGTTCACTTATAAGCAGAGGAGTTCTGATTAATAACTCTAATTTTAGGGGCACCTGGGTGGCTCAGTCATTAAGCGTCTGCCGTCGGCTCAGGGTGTGATCCCAGAATCCTGGAATCAAGCCCTGGATCGGGCTCCTCCACTGGGAGCCTGCTGCTTCTTCCTCTCCCACTCCCCCTGCTGGTGTTCCCTCTCTCGCTGGCTGGCTGTCTCTCTGTCAAATAAATAAATAAAATCTTTAAAAAGAAAAAAACTCTAATTTTAGCTTTTATCTTTTTAAAGGCTATCTTTTAAACAAAGAGTTCCACTTTCTTCCCATAATCAATATAGGTATCATAAGCTTTCCTTGCTAAGTTAGTGTCTTATGCAGAACATCAAATCTCAATCTTATAGGTGGAGGAGGAGGAGATTGGCTATAATAATTTTTGGCTCTGAAGTCACTCTGGAAATAAGGGATTATAAAATAAGTAGCTGATACTCATTTATTTTCCTTTTTTTCTAAAAATCAAAGGAAGTATTAAAAATGTTTATATATACATATATATATATGTAATTGATAAATGACTTTTCTGATTGGTAGAGACAGAAGCAATTGTGTTTGTAGGTCTTGAAAACCTATCTTCTACTTTGGCAAAGCTAGCTTACACATCACCTGATTTGTCATTAGAGCAGCATGCTTCCTTCCATGCCCCAACTTCCTAAAAGTCAGAGTGGCAAGTGTCATATCTAGTTTGGTGAAAAAGAAATTAGAAGAAGACATAGCACCAGCCAGTCACCTGAGGTCCTAGAAAATGATGTGTCATTGGTTTTCTCTAGGCAACCAAACCAACCATTGAAAGCCAAATGATGGGAAAAACAAAAAAAGAGACCAGCTGTCTGGGGTAATCATATAGATGTTTGGTCATACAAAGGTTACAGAGTCATAGACTGTCTAAGCCTCAATGGCCTCAGGGACCATCTGGCTCAATGGCTTCATTCCACTTTGGCTCCCTACAGCCCATTTTTCATTCATCAGTGGAGATATCTTAAATGAAGTGAAAGAATACAATAGAATAGAAAAATACAACAAAATCATCAGATGCCCTATTGAAAAACCTCCAACACTTCCCCATTATGCTTAGGTTAACATAAGAACCCTTAACCTGGTCTATCAGATGGCCCACATTCTGATTCATGCCTACCTATTCTCTTCATCTGTCTAGACTCCTCCTACTGCCTTACTCTCTGGTTTTTCTCATTTGCTCACACAAGTTCCTTCCAGACTCAGGCCTGTTTACTTTACTCTCTTTAATCTCTTTCACCTGGACAATTCCAATTCCTCCCACAATCTCGGCTTACAGTTAATGTATTTAGAAATTTTCTTGGCACTGCTAAATAATTAAAACTTCTTAATTAAATGTTAATTGAACACACTATATATTCTTTACATTTCCCATAATCTTTCATTATATAGTTAATGTATACATCTTTCAATGTTTGTTTGCTGACTGGTCTTTAAGCTATGAGGCCAGGGAATTTGTTTTACAACAAGCTAATGGTCCCGGCATATAGCAGGCATTCAACAAGCGTTTTTAAAGAATTAATAAAATAAATGGGAATGTCTAGATAAATGAAATAACTTGCCCTTGGAACTAACAACATTTTAGATGTTTCCATATTTTTGATCCACAGATTCCAATGACTCTCTAGCATTTGTTCTTAGTGGTAATGAGAGATTGGCATACATGTATAAGTCATGGATATTTATATACATTGTAATTTCTTTTCAACTTTCTGCTAATTATATTAATGTGCAACTGTTAATTGTAACAATATCATGTTATGAAATACAGTATAAAGCAAACACAACTGAAAGTATCAGAATGTACCATATGCAGTAAGGTGGATGTTATCTCATATACGAATGTTTTATGCAGAATAGACATGTCTGTTCTACATACATACACATGCATATATACACATACATACATGCATATCTATATACACGTGTCTGAGTACAGTAAGTCATAATACAAAATGTATTTCTCATTATGAATTTGCTTGAAAATCACTAAATTAGTCTTCCAATGATAAGCCCTTTTAGCTTCTAATTCTTCAAAAGCATTTTTTTCTCTAGTCCGCCACCACACTTAGAAAAGTCACTATTGGTATCTTGGGGTGCCTGGGTGGCTCAGTCAATCGGGCATCTGACTTTGGCTCAGGTCATGATCTCAGAGTCCTTGGATCAAGCCCCACTTCGGCCTCCCCACTCAATGGGGAGTCTGCTTCTCACCCTTTCCCTCTGGCCCTTCCCCTAGCTCATGCTCTCGCTCTCAAATAAATAAATCTTTAAAAAAAAAAAAAAAAGTCACCGTTGGTATCCTATCTTGTATTTTGTGTCTTTTGTTACCCAAAATGGTAGAATGAAGTTGAGATTCACAGCCAACTCATATTCATGGAGAAAAGTATGCATCCTCACTCTCTGAAAGTACCTTTCAATATCATGAAACCACAGCAAGATCTATAATTCAAAGCACATGTTCCCGAATCCACCCAAAGGCTTAGAAGTTCTAAGTTTTCTAGAAGAAAGTGTATATATGCACACGCGCTCAGGTGCACGCACACACACACACGCACCACTGAATATTTCTTTTCCCTCAGTCCCTCAGGGGGACTAGTTCACAGCTCAACTGAAAAACAACACGGACCTGCAAGTGCAGGACGCAAGCACTTCTCAGGTGAGGTTTGGGGGTACTCAGCAAGGGATTATAAACACAAGAAGAACGAAATCCTGTGCTTGAAAATCTGTTAGGAATCGGGCTCCTATTTCCAATGAGTCTTAGGTCTCCGTGGTCTTTAAGAGCCAGGCTCTAAAATCTGCTGGATCTTAGTTAATTAATTTTAACTGGGCCTTTAGTAGAGGCCAATATATGATGGAAAGGAAAGAAAATTAGCAGTGGCGAAGAAGGCATTTTCTAGGACCAAACTGCCTGAGTTTAAATTCCAATTCTGACATTTCCCATGAGGGAGAGCTTCTGGAAAAGTACTTGAGCTCACCTGGTCTCAGATCCCTCGTCTGTAAAGGGGACACTACCAGTACCTTGCCAGAAGGACAAAGTATGGGCGTCCAGGGAAAATTATAAGCTTAGCAGCTGGCATGTAGAAAGAGCCAGTGTGTATTTGCTACTGTTGCTACTTCTGTTCTATTTATAATCACCATTATTAACCCTAGTACAGTCTTCCCTGACTCCTCTAATTTGTCACTGCATCTGCATATTTCCATTTTATGCTTCCTTTTCTTCAGTATGTTGGGAGATCTAAGTTCCAGTTCTAGTCAATTCAACACCAGACATATTTGCGGAGGACCTACTATGTGCAAGTCAATACGCTAGAGTATTAGTGATACAGACGTAAGAAAACACGATGCCTATTTTCTTAAAGATTCTAACACTGTATTCTTTAAACACTTCTGGTATGATGGGTGATGGTACAAACCATGTCCACAGTGTCGTCTCTTTCAGAAAGACTGACTTCCAGTAAATACCCCTGTAAGATATTACCCATATAACAATAACGTAATAATATTGATCAATTCAAAAAGTAAACAGTTGCTCAGCTGCATTCTAAGCAAGGCTTTACTCACCACGAAACGGAACACGCTCTGTTATCAAAGCTTATCTTCTCAAAATCATTAAAGCCAAATGAACACTTTTGGGTGCTTTCATCAGATTAAAAAAAATAACACTTGATATTTGAATTAAATTTTAATAAGAAACAGGACATCTGAAGGTGATTTTGCCCATTATTTGATTTCACAGAAATAATTCAAAGTTCATTTCTACAACTAGTTAAATTTTTTTTTCGAGTACTTATTTAAAAATAAAACTTACACAGATATTTTTCAGTGAGTCATTTGAACTGACTGAGGGTTTCAATATCATGGGGTCAATCCACAATGTTGAAAGAATAAAAGTAACTGAAGATGCTAAAACGCATGTAATTAAATATGCCGCTTGCTTCTAGAAGGATCAGAAATCAGTCTGTCGTCAATAATTCTTTCATCAAATTGGAAAAGTCCAACCGGGGGGAAACATGGCATGGTCTGCTCTGATTCAGAACACAGACGCTCACATTTCAAATACTTCACCTCGCTCCGCAATCTGCATGTGGCATAACCGGGCTGGGTGTTCTGGAGAGGGAGAATGGGAAGACCAACATGTTGGAAACCCCAGCTCTATCCCAGACTCAACAGCTATTATCCCACTTTACCCACGAAGCCATCTTTCTGCAAATAAAATGCACAACATGTTTAGCCCACATTTTTACTTAAGATGATCCACTGTTGGGGCACCTGGGTGGCTCAGTCAGTTAAGTGTCTACCTTCAGCTCAGGTCATGGTCCCAGGGTCCTGGGATCAAGCCCCACATCGGGCTCCTTACTCTGCAGGGAGCCCACTTCTCCCTCTCCCTCTGCCCCTCACTTGTGCTCTCTCTTTCACTCTCTCTCTATATCTCAAATAAAAAATATTAAGAAAAAGATGATCCACTGTTTCTGCAGTTCCTACAGTTGGATTTTCTATATTCCTTAGCAAGGCTTGACCCTTCTTGGGAGTAGCCAGTTGCTGAGGGGAGGAAGGGGGCAATCAATTAAGCTAGAAGTGACCACAGTGCAAGGGGCTCAGGCCAACTTGAAAAGCCACCAAGATACAGAAGTGCCCCACCTTCCACACCAGGATTTCCTCCACATGGGAAAGCCCCCAGCTGGAATAGACAAAGAAACCTTTATATTTACAACTAAACCCATTCCCTCTGGATCTCATCCTGCATCCTCCACCCAAACTTCTCCCAAAGTTCCTCCAACACCATTGGAGCCAGAATGCCCATTGCTCTACCCCATTACAGTTTACTTAATTTGCCTGTGGCTTTTCTCCTGACCATCCTGACATGAAGAGATGGGAGAAGAGCATCCCGTAACAGAGACAAACAAGGAACGGGCCACGCAGGCTCAGCTTAACTGGACCTTCTGTTCTGCCTGGTCGAAGTACTCTCTTGTCATTGAGAGACTGTAATGATTTTGCAGTCTCTCCTTTTACATCTTGCGCATTTTTCTCTCAGTGTTTACGTTCTCTTTAATTCCCTTTTATTTCAATCAATTAATATGTAAAAATCCCTAAGCATATTTAATCTCATAATTACAAAATCTCATAATTTATAAGATCTCCTGCCAAACAAGAGCTCTATTGTGAACCCTACATGACAAGAACTGTTTTGAGAGCACCCATGTATTCAAACAATTACTTCTTACAAAACTCACGGGTAGTAACTATCATTACTCTCTCTATATATAGAACTGATAAAGAGGCACAGAGAAGTTAAGTCACTCTCTCGAGGTCTCACAGCTAGTAAGCTCTGGTGCTGGGCTGCAAATGCAGGCATTTTGAATGTAAAATCCACACCCTTAAGTACAATACATCCATTCCATATATTAAATTCCTTAATGCAAATACGCAGGAAAATTCCAAACAGCATTATTCATCAAATAGTAGGGAATCATGTGGAAGGTAAGACTTGGCAGTACATCAGATGAACAAAAATCCAAATTCCTGCCAGGTAATATCC
The DNA here is from genome assembly GCF_023065955.2 of Ursus arctos. Classification (NCBI taxonomy): domain Eukaryota; kingdom Metazoa; phylum Chordata; class Mammalia; order Carnivora; family Ursidae; genus Ursus; species Ursus arctos. The sequence goes on from NW_026622830.1 coordinate 7,625,960, forward strand.
AGACAGGTGGATGAGAGGTTACCATAATCTCCTGAACTAATCACTGCCCCCACTTTCTTACTCCTCCATGGGGAGACCATTTCCCAACCTCTGAAAGGCTTATTCCCAATGGGCCCTGATGAGCAGCCAGAACCCCATCGGACCTCACTCCCCCAGGATCACCAAGGACTCCAGTTAGGCCCTTTAGATTCTCTACCCCCAGAGATTTTGGAACTGGATTTAAAAGACTCATGTGGTGGGGCGCCTGGGTGGCACAGTCGTTAAGCATCTGCCTTCGGCTCAGGGCGTGATCCTGGCGTTCTGGGATTGAGCCCCACATCAGGCTCCTCTGCAAGGAGCCTGCTTCTTCCTCTCCCACTCCCCCTGCTTGTGTTCCCTCTCTCACTGGCTATCTCTCTCTGTCAAATAAATAAATAAAATCTTTAAAAAAATATAAATAAATAAATAAATAAAAGACTCATGTGGGCTCTGAACTTGAAAAGCTATGAACTGGTAGGTTGGGATGGCCTAGCTACAGAGACAGAGAAAAAATTATATCTACACAGACGAGAAGAAATAGATTTCATTTGAGTCATGAAAGATAAAGAGAATAACTTTAGTTTTGAACTTTATAGTTTGTCTCCATTCTCTCAAATCTGCATCTATTTCCTCCCCCTGAGTTCTTAAGACACCCTGACCCTCCCAACATAGTTATACATACACAAACGTGTGCAAATATTTTTTTTTCTAAAACTTACTCAAGTTGCATTTAGGTTTCCGTTACTTGGAACCAAAAATTACTGAAAACAAGAAGCAAAGTTATTATAACAAAAATAGCAATGATGCTAATTGCTCAGTGGGGTCTACTCATCGTAAATAAAAAGCTGCTATTTCTATACTGGTATTTCAGTCAACAAAGATAACACATAAAAATCAAACACCCTATAATTTACTTTGGTACCTAAACTGGCCACATCTCTTAATGACCCTTATTTCATAAAACAGACTTTATTTCATAAAACACATTTCATGTTTTGCTTACATCGGTCCCCAAGGCAGAGGTCTTTGGATAGCTCCTGAGTCACAGATTAGGACTAGGAGGCGACAGCAGATCTAACAGATTACCGGAGAGTCACAGAATGCATAGGTCCAAGACCTACTAAGTCAGCAATCTGCAATCAAGGATCCACGTTGGCCGCAAGAGTCCTATGGCCCAATGCCCTGTGAGCCCCTGTGTGTATCTGGTCCCTAAGATGTTACTCACAGGTCACAAAGGGATGTCTCAGGAGAGATCTGGTTTTCCTAGTGAAAAATGCAAAGTTCTCTTAGCAGCCTGTGCTGCTCCTTCAGTCATTAAATGGTTCAGATCCGTGACGGGGTATGTACATCCGGATTAGATAATGTGCTCATAAAATGTAAGGTGACCACAACTGCTGTGAAGGTAAGGACATAGTTCTCTGGCACCAGACGGATGAGAGATTGATCACACTGCCCCTTGGGAGCTGCAGGAACTTCCCCAAGTCGCTTACCCACTCTGAGCATCAGGCTCATAGCGGGTAAATGAACAGAACAATTCGCCTTTCATAAGGTTGCTGTAAAGAGTTACTGTGATGATGTTCTGTAAGTTCCTGGAGAAGCCCCCCAGCAGAGAGTAAGCGTTCATACATGTGAGTCATCGTCACCATCGGCCCTGTTAGGAAGCCCCCCAGCACACACAACTCTTCACTGTAGCTGTTAGATTCAGGTGGTAAAGAGTGCCCCCCTCCTGCTGTCACTCTACTTGCATCCACTTAACTATATCGCTTGTGATTAATTTAACAGTCATAATCATGCTTTTTTGTGATCTAAACATTTGAGACCAAAGGCTCTCCTTTCTGAGCTCCCTTTTCATACACATCCTATTTCTTACCCCCTCAAATCCCAGATTCCTAGCCATGTGAGTCTCATAAGACCAAGAAATTCTAGACGACTGATGTGGAACTAAATGGGCTTTCTTGTGTCTCCTTTTGAGAATGCCTCTTGCCCTTACAGTTACTGATGGGCCACTGTTTACTTCTTAAGCCAGTGTTTTCTGATTAGGAAAACATGCTGAATTTATGGGGTATAATGTTTGAGACCTGAAAGCAGCAAGCCTAAAACCACTTGGCTTGTCTAAAAGACAATATTGACGCTTGGTTCAGGTTGCCCTTGGGACCTACAAAACTGACCTCAGGGCAGGAACTCCCAGAGCAGAGAAAATACATAATTTTAGAGACTGTATCCTCCAAATGCTGTTGACCGTGTTCAAACTTTACAAAATAGCTTTCCCATTTCCCTGTGTCATTCACTCATGCCTTGTAGTTAATATTTGCAGAGTTTCCACTGATATTCTGAAAACCAGGTGTGAGGTCGTGTGGCAGGTACACAATGACATTTTGCTGCTTTAATCCTCAGCACATTCCCTAATTAATGTGAAATGTTTGGTCTGAGAGAGGACATTTTCTAAAGGAAACCAGCAATAATCATTTCAGAGATCTATCTGAAGCTCATTTGCTTTATCTCTTTTGAATTAACTACTTGCTTTCTCTTCCCATACAGTTTCAAAACACAATTAATTCCTTTCTTGGGGTTGGCACAGTGGAAGACGCATTCTCACTGTGAAAACTCCACTGATGAGAAGCTACATAAATATGAACACCATCTCCATTCCTACCGTTTGGTATTCATCTGCCAGCAACTGTTTAATCACAGGTGGCCTCCTGCGAGGTGAGAAACTCTACAGGGGAACAGATGGACCAATGGGAGCAAGGTAGACCTCCAGTGGAAGAATTCCATATCTGAAAAGCAAATGACCTAGTGACTTAACTTATCGCATCTCTCCTCTCCAATTCTACAAGGACATCAACAGGAAACAACTAAGTTCTCCTTCCGTTCAGAGCAGCTTATGTTTACGCAGAAAATGAACAAATGCAGGGTTACATCCAGGGACCAGAATAGGCGAGGACCCTTACTAAGGTACATCTTTAAAAAATATGAGTAGGTTTGATGTCTCGTTGGATTAAACAGAGGAAATCCAACGTGCCACTTAGAGGATTCCCTGAAAGTCAGAACTTAGGACTGGTGACAAGCTCTAAGAAGAACAGGAGCTGGAAGCGAGGACTAAAGCTTGCCTGGAAATGTTGAAGAGGAATAGAAATTTTATCTCAAACATGGAGAAAAGGCAAAGTGTGTACCAAAGATGATCACCACTAGCTTTATTGCTATTGCTATGGAAACTATGGGCTGAGACTTTCAGGTGGCTTTAGCCATGGACCCCTGATTATTTCATGGTCATTGTCAAGTGTTTGCAGCATAGCAAGCCTGCAATCTTTTCTCCCCTTTATTGTGGATGTCTCAGAAAAGACAGTAAAGTATCCTGGTCAAATCTTGAAAATACGCTGATGATCAACTGGCAAATTCGTGAGTGACATTCACTAGTAGGGGAATCCTTATCTATGAAATGCTTTCAGTAGACTCTACCTCGTCTGTTTAGGGTTGTTAGTGGTAAACAAGTCTGGACTCTATGGATTATGGGACATGGTTCCCTGACAAATGCTGAATGAGCTATGTAGCTATCAGAGTATAAAATGGAGATGTTTGTGTAAGTCACGTACCTGCATATATTTCTTAGACACCTTGTATGTTAAATCTGGCTGGAGCATGCCCAGTGATAGCAAGAAAGGACCTGGGGAGCTACACTGACAGTCCTTGGCTTCTCCTGGCTTCACCTACACTTTACGATCACTTGTATCCTTGAAGTAATCAGGAAAGCTTGATAGCAAGTAAGACCTTAGTTTCTATGCTCACTTAACAATTTAATCAATGCCTCAATATGCAAAACAGTAATGCAGTATTTAATAGTGTAAATATCATTACTGTACTTTAGTTATATTATTTTGCATATAAACTTAGAGTGAAATGCAGATTCAAATTACTAGAGAATTGAATATATACTAAAATACCACTTACTAGAAAGTGCACGCACACACACACACACACACACACTTGTAAATACTTAGGAAATATCAAACTATTATAAGTAGTGGCTATTGTAGATTAAAATTGAGTGGAGGAGATTTAAGAGTCTTTCTCTTCCTTTTTACGTTTTTCAAGTATAATCATGTATTATCAAAATAAAAATCTAATATAGACACATTTAAAGTAAAAGTATTTTATACGCAATACAATGGCTTTGAAGAGCACACCATATTCACATTGGTGATTAGAAAAGGTAGCTCTAGGGGTGTCGCAGTCCGTTAAGCGTTCAACTCTTGATTTCAGGTAGGGTCATGATCTCAGGGTCGTGAAACCAAGCCCCTCGTCAGGCTCTATGCTCAGCATGGAGTCTGCTTGAGATTCTCTCTCCTCCTCTCCCTCCGCCCCTCCCCCTGCTCACTCTCTCTCTAAATAAATGAATGAATTATTTGAAACGCAAAAAGAAAGAAATGGTAGCTCTTGTATCCTATGATTCTCATCATCCAAGTTATTTTTGTTTTTTGCATTGCATACCCTACAGTATCACATCAACCCTGCATTACAAAGATAAGCAGATCCAAATGCTATGCATTTTTCTATTTCCTTTCAAACGTTTTAGTCTTCAGTTGACTCATGCAAAAGCATAAGAATAAGGTAGTAATCATATTTGTTTCAAAGTTGAAAATTAAGAATATCTAATAAATGCTTGATGTTGTAAAAATAAATATAAAGTGAGACCAAGAAATATAGCCCAGCAATTCCATTCTTACATGCATGCCCTGGAGAAGCTCTCACACATTTGCCTAAGGAGATGTGCACAACCACACATTGTGCACCAATCTTTGTACGAATGAAAGATTGTAAACAACTTATATACCCATCAATTGAGAGCAAGATAAATTCATTGGGATATATTCTTATAAGACTATTACTGCACAGTGATTAAATAAATGAAATAGGGATGATTTATCTGCCCGAATAAATCTCAAAAACAAAAAAGTTGAGTGAATAAGGGAAGTGACCAGAGGATGTTGCAGAAAGGTATATTTAGCAAAATATTATTTACCTTGCTTTAAAACAAAAATATGACACTGCATTTTAAATAGTGGCCTGTGGACCATACATTTATGCTAAAATATTAAAATCAGAGATGGAGAAGATACACAGCAACTTCAGAATAGCATTAACTGGGGGTGGGAAAAAGAGACAGATAGGGGAGGAAATGGAAGAGAGTAGAGGCAATTGCATCTGCAGTGTTTTGTTTCTTTAAAAAATTAAACAACTTTTTAAAAGTTAATATTTACTATATCTGGGTAATACACACATAGGTGTTGATTATCCTATTATCTGTACCTTTCTCTATTTTTGAGATATTTCACATCTCAAATGATATAAAAATGACATTTTATATAATATATACCTATGTAAAATACATGTATCTCTAATGATATGTATGTTTATATATTATAAAACTATATTTTTATTTTATATATTTTATATTTTATATATATTTTTTATTTATATAAAACTATAAAAACTATAAAACTATATTGCAAATGTTAATATATTTGTACATATATCATACAGATACTTATGAAAGATACTTTACATATAAAAGACATAAAATACATAATGTATTCAATAAATATATATAATCCAAAACAGGAAAACGACAGTGCTCACTTCAGTAGCACCTCTATTACAAGTGGAACAATACAGAGAAGATTAGTGTGGCCCCTGAGCAGAGATAACACACAAACTCATGAAGCATTCCAAATTTTTTGGTATACCTATGATGAGCACCGAGCAATATATAGAATTGTTGAATCACTATATTACACACCTGAAACTAATATAACACTGTTAATTATACTGGAATTTAAAAAATTTTAAAAGAGAGAGAAAATGACAACAGAGGACATAACAAATGTTACAATCAAATGAGAAACAACAGAAAACACCCCCAAAGTGATATGCTAGCATTCCAATAGATGTGACACATTTCCTTGTTATCGCCTGTCCTTGCAGCACTAGCTAATGATATATACAGTATCCTATAGATATGGCAAGGGCGGGGCTGCAAACTTTCCAAGTTAATGACGCATTCACAAAAAGTTCAGGTAGGTGAATGAGACAACAGGTTAATTCTGAGCTCTGCACAGAAGCAGCTGCAGTAACAAGTAAGACCCGACATTGATCTTGTGCTTCCTATGCACCAGCCTGTGCTAAGTGCCTGACCTATTTAAGTTCATTCACTTCTTACAGAGCTACATGAGTGGGGTATTATTACGGCGCCCATTTCCCACACGAGGAAGTGTTTAACAAAGAACGCATGCAATTCTCCGTATCACACAGCTATAAAGCACCAAAGCAGCATCAGAACCAGGTCCTCTGGCTCTAAAGTTTGGATTCCTAACTAAATGGCAGCTTCACCCACTTTCACCGTTGTTTTCAGACTATCTTATGCAAGTTTTAAAAATAAAATATAGAGGGTGCCCAGCTAGCTCAGTCGGTAGAGCAAATACTCTTACTTCAAGTTGGTAAGTTCCAGCCCCATGATGGGTGTAAGATGGCTCAAAAATAAAATCTTAAAACAAAAAATAAAATACAGCAAGTTTTCACAGTACCCCTTAAGCAACACTGAAGAACGGAAAAATATTACAACTCACAGCAGGAATCTTTGATATCGGGGAGGCGTAAACCTTGAGACCTTCTTGAATCTCGTTTCCAAGCACAGCAATTTGCACAGAGCACACCCCTCCCCCCAAACCTCCAGCAAAGACATGCAGAGCATAAGAGTGTGCCTTGGCTTGAACCTGGCCTGGCCACGTTCCAGAAAGGCAAAGCTGTGGCGCCCTGGGCAACTTTAAGGGGATGACCCGCTAACTCGCAGGTGCTCACCGGGTATTGGGCTCGCTCCTTCTGAACTGCAGGCCTTGGTCCTCCAAGTTCAATTCCAGCCTCCCCAAAGGAGCCCGGGCCGCACCCCAGTCCCGCGCAGTGGCTCGCAGCGCCTCCCAGGCCTGTTCACGTGTCTGGAAAGCGGTGTGCGGAGGGGTCTGGGAGGTCACGCAGGGGCGGTGACCGCCGCTGACCCGTCAGCGCCGGGCATTGGAGGCTCCTGGCCCCGCCCTGTCCGTGGAGCGTTCGCCTGCGGGTTCCCGCCTTTCCAGCCATTTTCAAGGTGCAAATGAGTGAGCACCGCGGTGTGGAGACCCTCTGGACAGTGGGCGTGGCCGGGCCCGGTGGAGGCCTCTATGAACTTTCAGATGCTGGAGGGCGGGGGGGCCGCTGAGATCTGCTCTCCCGCCCGACACAAGCCTCTTCTGCACGTTCCCTGGCAGCGATCCTGGAGTGGCTGGCCCTGTCTTCTGCCTCGCCTTGACAAGACGGGGTGCGCGGCTGGCTTCCGACTTCACCCCACGCCCGCTGTGGGAACCCACATCAGGTTACACCAGGTGGAGCAGATGGCCCGAGGGAGGAAGGACGGCAGGTACTCTCTTAGCAGGTAAGCAGAGCTCCTGTACACCAGGACCGCTGGGACCCCCACTCCCTAAGAGGCTTCGGAGGCTCACCTTCCAATGACTGTTCATCACGACGCTCTCTCCTCTTTAACCAAGCTGGATCGTTGGCCTTCTTGCCGCGTGCCTCAACTTTGATTCTACCCCCCCGCCCCCCGTATTCTCTGTCCCTCTGTGCCGTGACAAACCTCCCGAGGGAAAGAATCTGATGGCACCAGTCGCCACCTCCCCGACGCAGAGCATCCTTCTGAGCAGGACTCTTCCAGCCAGGTGGTCCCTGAGGCTCCTGGCCTCTCTTCTGACTTGGTCACTTCTGGGTTTATGTCGTCTTAGGAGCTTCCGTAACCTCCCTGTGCCTCAGTTTCCGTGTGTGTAAAAGCGTTATCACAGCATATTTTTTCAATGACATAATACATGGGGGGTTGTTCAGGTGGTGTAGGCTGTGTCCTATGCCTAAACCAGGTTGTCCAGGCTTGTCCCAGGTCGTACTATGGCCCCGGCACAGTATTAGTGAAGCCTCTTTCGCTCTCAATACTGGCGCAATTTTGACCATGTGTTATTTGGGCATCTTACCTATGCCCGTGTTATATTTACTTTTGGATCAGACATCAACCTCTGATTCATGTTGAGAGGGCTGGGAAGTTCACATTCCTGAAAGAAAACACCCAAAATAGCAGATTTGGCTATGATCTAGGAACCCTGCCAGGTATTTTGTGCATAAGGACCATGTTAAGTATAACAGATTCTCAACATGTCACAGACTTCTCTCTGTGACACCCATGAGTAGTACAAACCACTGATACCAGTCCTCAAAGAACAAGCATTTTCTATAGAGAAGAACCCAAACTGCATTTATCTCATAGAATATATACGTTAGGACCTTTTTTTTTTTTTAACACCCTTAAACTTTTTTTTGTTAACACCAAAAAATAGATGACCTCTGTTTCTCTTGGTTGATCTGAAAAATTATAAGCCATGCCTGGATTCTCTTGCTTTTCTGATAGATTAGTTCTGGCTCTTCCTAAGGCACAGCTAAGATCCAGATGACCTTTCTCCTAGCCCTGGGCTTCTACAGACCATACATGTAAGAAATCAAAAGCAGAGGAGAAAATGTAACTCGACAGTCTCTCCATGCAGAATGTCGAGAGGTACTCGGAGCTGCTCTTCAACTGTTAAAGGCTTCAGGATTCCAAATGGCCAGATCAGTGCAAGGCAGTCTCACGCAGTACTTAACTTGCCATGGTCCTTTGGGTCCAACGAAGTTTCCAGAGAAAGATCAACAAAGTCAGTGCCTTCACGCCAAGATTCAAGAGACCAGAGTGAACATAACCATCTGTACTTCTTTATTGAACTGGGGAGAGTGGCAGAAGGAGAGACTGTCAGCTACATCTGTTGTCTAGAATTTATTAAGCTCACGTACACATATAGAGAGTCTTGAAGTTAATTTTTTTCTTGTGACTGACACATGCTATAATGATATCCTACACTTACTAACACAATAGCAATGTTCACATACACTAGGAATGAATTTCACATACCAGACAAATTTCTAAGAGCGGGGGGGGGGGGGGGGGCAGGGATTAGACAACTCCTGGAAGCAAGTATTCAGCAGCTAAAAGAGCTGCTAAAATAATTGAAATAGGGTATTTTTATGTGTTTCGAAAGAAGTATTGAAAACACTATGCATTATTTATTTTTTAAATGGTGTATTTTTTATTGTGTCAGCTAAAAAAATTCCCTTCATACTGCTGATAATACAACAAGCACTACAACAGAAATGGTCCTTCACGGAATCGATGATATAAGGAACAGAGAAATCTGATTATGGTGTCCAGCTTTCAAATTTTCACCTAAAGATTGCAGTCCGTGTACATTTGCATGATCTAAGTTCAAGTGAACAGAAAGCGAATAAGAAAAATTGCAAAAACTGGCTTTCAACCATTTGTTTTGACTTTGAGATGCAGCCCTCCTCTGTGTTCATTCAATAGGCCTTGAAGAATTCAATCTCATAATATCCTTCAGAGGGAAACTGAAGAGGATGACAAAATCTTAATATGGAAGTCAAGATGCTTAAAGAGGTGATGATTGCTGCACTGTGTAAGGTATTAAATTCCTGAAAGAAAACACCCAAAATAGCAGTGGCTTAACCACTTGCTTATTTATTTCTCTCCTTGTGTGTCCAAATCTCCTCCTCTTAAAATAAGGGTACCAGTCAGATTGGATTACGACCCACCTAATGATCTACTTTAAACTTAGTCCCTGTTTCAAATACAGTCACATTCTGATGTGCTGGAAGTTAGGGCTATAACATCTGAATTTGCGAGTGCAGGAGAGAGACACAATTCAGCCCATAATGGGTAGGTACAATATAAACACCACACATGTGTCATTGGCCTCCCGTTCTTCAGCAAAAGAATGGATTCTCATTTGGAATCCACTTTCTCTCCTCTGGGCCTACCTGGATTGAGGAGAGGTCCAACACTAGCTTCAGTACACCATGTTCTCCAGGCCACAGTAATGGGTTCAGGCATGAATTCAATCAGAGTGGGTTTCAGGAATTCTGTAGGAACGAGTGGGGGCTTGCTGTTTCTGGGTAGACTTTAATCTATGAAGTTGCATAGCAGCCAACTTGCCTTCACTGAGGGAGAGCCTGGAATGGGGTGGGGGGGGCATGGTACACCATATGGACATTGACCATAATTTCAGTCCTACTCAATGAAGCAATGAGAGATCAAGAGAAAGTGCTATTGACATCATGTGAATCCTGAATCCGGCCAAATGCCTAGAAGCAACATGACCCTCAACTTTTCAGCTTTGTTTTCTAAAGTGAATATGAGTTGGGGTTTTTTTTTTGTTTTTTTTTGTTTTTGTTTGTTTGTTTGTTTTTTCTTTTTCTCTTGGAACTGAAAAAGTCCTAACCAATCTAATAGGTTACCTTACGTTATGGAGATGTTAAACTTTGAGTGGTTGCACTGGCATTCCCTTTCTTAGAAATAAGAGGAAAAAATTTATGACATGTTCATGTCATAGAAGAAGTTTAGGCAGTAGAAATGCTGCTAAAGTTCATTGAAAAATCACCCTGAGTTCTTTGAAGTCATGCCAGATCAAAATCCCCATCTTTCTAGTAAGTAGTAAGCATCTCACTTACCAGACTTGAACACATCCATGTCTCATGATATTGAGACATTCTGAGGACGATTTTTGCCCACCCTCCCCACCACAAATGGTCAATGATTCCATGATTCTCCCTTGAGTGTTTATAATAAGCTACAGTTCTCTACAAAGCATAGCATCATGTTATGCTCTCATCCAAGGTCAACATTTTGGGCAAAAGGCTTCAAACAGATTGAAGCTACCCTTCCAGCAATTTCAGAATCAAGGGTACCTGCCTTACAAATGAATATGCAATATTGTGCACACATATCTAGCCTGTTGCTTTGGAAACTTAATGAAGATTAATGTCATTGTTAGCAACTCCATGTTGCACTCAGCTGGCAAGACAAGCCATTCTTGTATAAGCCAAGCCCTGAGAGTACATCATGGGAGGATGTTCATTTATGATGCACTTCAACCCAGCCAGAATGCTACCTTGGCATTGCCAGTCTCTAGGAGAAGGATACCCCAAAGCAGTTGGCCTCTACAGACTTAAAAAATAAAATAAAATAAAATAAAAAATGAAATCCTAAAGTCTCTGCATAATATATGTGTGGGAGAGAGAAAACACACCCATTAAACTACAGCCTTTCAGAGCATGATGTCACAAGTCAGATCCTATTAAAGGAAGCAGAAGATAAATGGTTGCTCCAGGCAGCTGGAAGGAGTCAAAAAGAAAATACATTGTAAATCTTTCTACTGCGTGCCTAAATTGTAAAAGATGATTTTCAGCATCACACAGACTTCTTCCAATGAATAACTTCTTCCCAAGGAAGAAATTCCAAATAGTCAGTACATATAATATATGGAGAGTCTGATTGGCGGAGGGAGACTTGTGTGTGATACAGTTTATTGCCCCAAATCAAAACCTGACTGAATTTTGAGGAAGAAGAAGATGATATCCAGGGAAGAAGCAGGGAAGTATTAGAATCCACACAGGGTGAAGTGGATGGATTAGAGCATCCAGAGTGACTTGATTCACATAGACACCCCAGCTGAACAAATCATTTTCTTTAAGGGTGGGGATGCACTTGTGATATTTCCCCCCAACCAGACTATGTGTATGATTACCCCATCTCTCCACTTCATGCAGTCACCTCTGTGAACCCAGAGCATTGGTTTCATTATCTGCAAATGATGTTAATGGCATTTGCTTTGGGAAAGCTTTAAACATTAAAATTAAGAATGACATTGGCCTTCCCTCCAGCACAATTTTGTAGGCACACATGGAGACAAGGTATGCACCCTACACCACTAGTGTGTTGCCAGGGAGAAAAGGAGGTCCTCCAGTAGCCCAATATATGGAGGAGGGAAGCACTCTTTGCAATAGGACCAAGAACCAAAACTCAAAGCTACTGTAGAATTTCAAACTATTGCTAAATGTTTCTCATATATTATACACACAGACATCTGCACGCATCTGGGCAGACAGCCACAGCATATGTCTTTAATTCCATGAGTGCACCACAATGATATACGCCACAGAGTGGCTTAGGTGAACGCGAAGTGAAGGGAACACAAAAAGAGTGGGGAGAGAAAGAAAAGAAACATAAAAGAACAAAATGAAAAGGAAGTATGTGGAGAACAGAAGTACTGAAAAAAAGATACGGATGGAAAATGGCAGCATTGTCAGTTTGCTTTATTAAGCGTTGTTTGGCATGCTTCCAGATTAGAGACCCATCTTCTACTGAGTTGAAATTAATGAATGACTGCCATATTGAATCACAGAGGTATGGGATATTGGACAGAAAGTTAGTTTGAATTTAGAGTGGGAATTTAATGTTCCAATTTGTCATTCTAAGATAACAGAATTACCCTCATCCCCTAGATCTATTGATTGACCTTAACATCTTTTGGGAGGAGCAATTCTGCATTATAGATTTTCATATAGCATTGATTATAACATTCTAGATATCCACCTTTAGATTTTAGAATGGCTGTTACAAGATAAGATTCAGAGGGACTATTTTGCAAAACTCCCAAAGTTTAACCTACCAAGTCTAGAGGCATCTTTTAAAAATAATATTAAAACGTTGACAAACTATAAGGATTTACTGTATAATATTGGATAAAAGAGGGACATGTGGACAGACTTCAAAAAACAAAAGAGCTATGAGAATAGAATCAAACCCCAAATTTGGGAAATCATCTACAGACTCACGTGGGAAGGAACTGTACAAATCATCTCACCTGGGCATGACAGATATTCTTCAATTTCTATGTCAAATCTAATTCCAAGTCACTATCTGTGTTAAGAGGGACTCGGAGGCTAAATGGGAAATCAGCTGGCTTTCCTTTATTCTCACCACTTCTGACAACAAATGTGTGGGTTTTTCTCACACTGACCAATTTTTTAACACCAGCTGGATGTTCTACAGTTCAATTCAATTCCAACATTATCTACCTGGAGTTAGCATCAGATCTCACAATTTAAGGACGTAATGGCAAAAGATTGCCTCTATTTCAGATGTTAATCACAAGTTGGAGCCTCCCATACTTGACAAACTAGCTATAAATTGGAAGTTCCCAGGATCCCCTCCTCAGGTTACCATAATGGTAGACTATATTTACCAGCTATTATATAACACAAGAAATCCTGAAGACTACAGATGAATAGACAAAGAGGTATATAGGGCGAGGTCCAGAAGGGTGCCCAGCTTGACAGCTTCTGCCCCTGTGGAGTTGGGGTGCATCACCTTCCCAGCACATGGATATGTTCGCCGACCTGGAAACTCTCTAAACTCTACATTTCAGCGATTTTCATGGAGGCATGATTGATTATTATCTCAGTCTCTAGCCCCTCGTCCCTCTCTGGAGGATGGAGGGGGAGAGAGGCTGAAAGTTCCAAGCTTCTCTCTCTCTTTTTTTAAAGATTTTATTTATTTATTTGACAGAGAGACAGCCAGCGAGAGAGGGAACACAAGTAGAGGGAGTGGGAGAGGAAGAAGCAGGCTCCCAGCAGAGCAGGGAGCCCAATGTGGTGCTTGATCCCAGGACTCTGGGATGATGCCCTGAGATGAAGGCAGGCGCTTAATGACTGAGCCTCCCAGGTGCCCCTGAAAGTTCCAAGCTTTTAATCATGCTTGTTCTTTTTGATGAACAGCTCCATCCTGAAACTATCCAGAAGTCACCTAATTAAAACAAAAGACACTCCTGTCACCCAGGAGATCACAAGAGTTTTAGGAGCTCTGTCTCAGAAACCCTGGTCAAAGACCAAATAATGAAACAAAAGAAGCTCCTAGCACCTCTATCACTCAGATGATAAGGATTTTAGGAACCTGTGTCAGGGAACTGGGGACAGAGACTATATATATATATATATATATATATATATATATATATATATAGTCATGAATATAGAGAAGTGACATCTCCACCTCATCCCCAATTATGCAGGTACTTCTGTTAGAGTTAAAGAAACTGAAGCCCTTATCTTTAGAAATGTTAAATAGTTTGCATAACACTTCAAAGTGAATTCCTAGAAACTCTCTCAAGATCCTGAGCTTTGTGATATTCTTACCATCATCAGTATAGCATTTGTTGTCAAGTTACGTTGATGGTCTGGCACATTTAATATAGAGTTGGATCAAAAATGTAATCAGCGCAACACTTACGACCGCAGGTGGCCCATTATGAGCAACCAAGTTATGAAAATTTAACCCAGCCAAGCCGTCCAAAACATGACCTCACTAGACAAAATGGCTACCAAGAGCATTTCCAAGTTATCATCTTGATGAGAAAAATTCCCAAACTACAAATCAACTCAATTCTTCCTTTACTTTGTGGTTTCCTAAATTATAGTACAAGGAACTAGAAAGAGAAAAGGAGACATACCACACATCTTCAGGCAGAAATGTCAACCTGTTGGCTAATTGTGAGTTTGTGATTAACCAAAACCTCCTCAACATTTTTCAAAAACTAACACACACACATACAAAGAGACAACAAAGGCAGTTGTGCTAAGAACGTGGCCATCTATACATGTTAGTAAAGGGGTTTTTTTAACCTAATTGACCTTTCCCTTTTATGCCTGTTCCATGTTGTCATTTGGGTTGGATCTATCATTTTATAATCTGAGGTATTTTTCAATGTGATTCCATTGAAAGCCCTTGCTAAACTTAGGTCATTTAAAATTTTGAGAAGCATGGCTTTAGAATTCAAGATGACACTCAGGTAAAAAGGCAATTTGGAATGCTGATCTGGCATTTAAGCATCTAATTCAGCATGTAGTATCATAAGAGTCTAGAAGTTCTCTCATGCCATCAACCCAATGTGGACTCATCAATTAATACACATTGGCCATTGTTGAGATTATCACATCCCATGTAATTGTGCTGTTATTTAGCTGATTTCTTCCTTCTGTGCAGTAGTATATGTTAAAAAAATTTTGCCAAATATTTCCTGCAATCTCAATATATTTTCTGTCTATGCCACTCATCTCTTTTAATAATTTGATTTACCATTTTTTTAAGTTTGACATTTATTTTTGTTAACTCACACTAGGGAGTAATCAATTCTTAGTGTGCCTGCTTGTTAAATAATGCATTCCAATATTTTCCAGTGATTGATCTCAAACATTCTGGTGTATGGTTCCCAGAAGTGACAATTTACCACCTTTTAGAAAATTACTATATGTCTGTCTCCAAATTTGATCCTTCACTCAGCCAATACCATCTGTTATGGATGGATGGCAGAGTGATTCCTTAGCCACGTGTCCAAGCTTGTTCTCCAACTTAATTAATAGTAGAGAATGTCATCTCACATTGAAAGTGACTAAGTGATCTCTTCTTTGGGGGTCAGGAAATTATGGCTCACAGTCCAACTCTGGCCCAACACATATTTTTATTTTTTTAAGATTTTTTATTTATTTATTTGTCAGAGAGAGAGAGAGCGAAAGCAAAAGCAGGGGGAGGAGCAGAGGGAGTAGCAGGCTTCCTACTGAGCAAGGAGCCCGACACAAGACTCAATCCCAGGACCCTGGGATCATGACCTGAGCTGAAGACAGACGTTTAACCAACTGAGCCACCCAGGCGTCCCCCAACACATTTTTATAGTGCTCAACAACTAAATATTTTTTACAAAATATTTCTAAAACGTTGAAAAAATTAAGAGTAGAATGACATTGCATGACATGTGAAAATTACATGAAATTCAAAGTTCAGTTTCCCTAAATTAAGTTCTACTAGAACACAGACACACTTGTTTATATAGCATATAAGCAGCCTTTGTACTGTGACAACAGAGTTAAGTAGTTGCCAGAGACAAGGCTCCCAAAGCTAAAACTATTTAAAGATTCTAGGCCTTTCCAGAAAAACTTTGCCAACCCCTGACTTATTTTAATGTTGGAATATGTCTTTAATCCTCCCCTTAATGATGCTTGCTTGACACTTTTAGATCGAAAGTCAGATTTCTTGGTAAAGAAGATGGAGACAAAATGAATGAATGGCTGTGCCATCATTTCACTTCCCACTAAGCCCCAAGCAGATGTGCCAATTCCAATTTGTCTTCATGCCTGACACATCACTATGAAGCATTTTCCCCTTTAGATAATATTTCCACAAGGTTTAATGCATCACAACCTTTCGTCTTCCTCAACCTCTTCCCATAGATCTGTGACTACATCCCCCCTCTGCTCATGTTCCTGAACACTTCAGAAATCGACCTGCCCACACACGTTGGTTTCTCCAGATCTTTCTTTCCCATATGACCAGATAATCACATATTAACTCTAAATAACTGGTTATCTTCTTTTAGTAACAGTATGTTTTAGAATATCTTTTTGAGTGATTTTCTGATTTCTACTCTTTTTAAATCTGATTTTGTACAGTCAGGTATGGGGATTGAACTTATGTGACACCAGCCCTCCACTCTGTAATTCTTCATACATCCCAGACATTGCTAAAAGTTGAACGTGGTATTCACTTAGCCCCCAGCCCCAATGTGGTCTTAGACCTCTGATTGAGTAGGAGATTAAGAGACCAGTCAGAGTCTGGAAGCCCTGAGTTAATCTCACAGTCTGAAAAGCAGAAATCCCTCATTCAAAACTAGAATTTAGTCCTTTCCTTCTGTGAAGGGACTGATAGTATTTATTGAAAGTTGCAAAGTTTTTGAATTACATGTCTGGTTCACTAAAGTTCTATATCCTCAAGATATTAAAAAAAAAAAATACAAGGAAAATGCCTGCTCAGGATTTGCTAAAGTAGAAATTTTAAAAACCAAGATGTATTTGTTAGGAATATAATCTTTATCTCTCAGTGTAAGAACATGAGAAAATGCATTCTGATAAGAGACTTCTTCCAGATTGCATACATATTTTTTTTTCTAGTGAAGAAGAAAGACAGCATTTGATGAGAAACTGATCCAGATTCACAAGTTATCCCTGAGAAAAAGAGTCACTTAGCTGACCATCTGAGGGATGTGTAATCTGTCTTGTACAATATTCTGGGGGGAAAAATGAACGATAAAGCTTCCTTTTGCTATTTTAAAAATTTATCTATTATAAGTAGATGTGCGATACATTCACTAACAGGTATACAGAACGAAAATCTCATCTATTAGTTGAACATATCCAATTACTGATCTTTGACAAACTGTAATTTCATGCTTAAACCTAATGTTTTAGAATGATCCAAATATGAGAATGATCCAATATATACAATCAAACCTAAAATCATTATGAACGGAGCTTGAAGTGAAAAATCCTGATGACAACATATATAGATTTTTTTACCCAAGGATAACTTTAGAAGCTCTGCTTGCTATCAGTTTCTTTATTTATTGGTATTAAACAGACCCCTATCCGTTCAGTTATTCCATTTAATAGTTTTTAAAAATTAGAAAGATTTAAGTTTATTTGGAAGTGCCTGTTTAGATTTTTTGAAACATATCCTAAAAAAAGAGATAACAGGACTTCAGGTAAAGATGTATTCTAATGACGAGCACCAATCGTCCACCAACATCTCCACAGAAATAGCCCATGAAACGAAAGGCAGCTTCAGAATTGGAAATGAAGATTTGTCATCCAAATACCCAGGATCTCCAGAAATTACTGTAAGAGAGTACATGGAGTTTCTGTAGTTTTACAGAAGCCTCCGAAAACCATTCTCCTTCTGTAAAAGGGTATATTGCCTGGGATACACTAGGAGGTGATCCTGGAAAAACCCTACTAACATGAATTCACAGGATGTGCACGCTGAACTTCACGACTTAAATATATGTGCTGGATGGAAGATGAGAGGAGAGAGTGGGAGAGGGAGAAAGAGAGTAAGGTAAGAAGAGAGAATGGGAAGGAAAGAAGTCAAGGGTTAGATGAATTATAACATCAGAAGGAACTGAAATCAAGAAGTAAAATAATGTAAGATGGCCACATTAAACACTACAAAAGATTACTGAGAGAAATCAAAGAACAACTAGATAAATGGGTATATATACTACTATTATGGGTTGAATCACTCAATAGTATTACAACAACCCCAATTAAATTCTATTGGTTTTTGGTTTTGTGAGGTTTTTTTAAATTGAGCTGAGTCTAAAATTTATATGGAAATTCAAAAAACTTAGAATATCCAAAGAAGTCTTGAAAATTAACAAAGTTAGAGAACTTTTGTTACTTGATTTCAAAGCTTACTACAAAGCTGAAGGACCCAAGACAGCACCATACTGTCAAACTTGATTATGATTCACTTGGTCAGTGAGCCATCTACCCATCCATTCATCATTTATTATAATGCAAAGCAAAGAAGAATTATATCATGATCTAATTGTCAAAGAGTTCTCAGTTTAGTTGATGCTTTAAACATGGACAACATAATTAAAATACAAATATATAAACATATATAAGTAAATTTAAGTACATAGTATTGTTGGAATGTAGAGGAAATAGTAGAAATGCCTTAAATTGTGTCTAGGAAACTGACAAGGCGTGTAAAATGTGGATAATGGAGAGAAGGTACTTCTGGAAGAGGAATTAGCATGGGCAAAATGACAGACGCTTGAGATGGCCTGTGTTGATGGAGCAATGAGGAGTTTGAAGAACGATTCCGTAGACACAAACGAGACAAGGCTAGTAGTAGGCTGGGGCCAAGACACACAAAGTTGTATAGGTCCTCAAAGAAACTTGATGCAACAGAGAACCAGCGTTTAGTTTTTTTGTTTGCTTGTTTTTGTTTTAGAAGCAGACGACATAATGCAGTTGGTTTTGTACAGAGATAACTTGATAAGATGAAGCAGCAAATTTGCATGGAATGGTTAGAAGCAGGAAACCAGTTACTCCGTTTAATATGTAGAAATATCCCCCAGATATATTTTCTCACTGGAACACTGGCAAGACAACTGATAACCACTTAGAACTTGGGAAGAATTTTATTTCCCTAAAATGGATTAATGTACATTGACATCAGTAAGTAGAATATTGAATGATTGATTATAAATTATTCCATCATTGTGCAGCCATCGGAAGGCATTTCTGAAGCATATTCCCATTTGGGGGCTCATAACAAATTAGTAGTGTGGCAGCATGCTGTGGTAGCCACTTCTTTCCTCAAGCTCCAGCGAAATCCATGTGATCAACATGTGCTTACTCTACCATTGATGCTTAGAGACCAATACCAGGGAAGAAATACAATATGCATGTAATTTCAAGTTAATTCAATTAACATTTTTCATTTGCCTTCTGGACCCAGATTCCTTTTTTGCGATATGAAAGCTTACATAAATAAGCGATGAAAACATCAACTGTGACTTGGCTCTATCACTGCCCCTGTAGACAGTAGGGCAAGGAATTATGTCTCAGGAGCCACCTCAGTCCTGCTGGACTATACCTTCACAGGCTGTGATATGGAAACAGAATGTATGCTATCTAATGTAGCCAGTCTTCAATTATCTGCTCTAGTGGAAAGGATAATCACCTTTCGTGTTATATTATCATTTATATTTTTACCTTCCATCCCAGCTAGACTGTGGGGAGCTCATGGTATGGGAAGAACATCCTCATGAAGTAAGAGAATGAATTTTGAAGACAATATTGAGACATTTCCTTTAGAGAACTTCTGTTACTTGATTTCAAAGCTTACTATAATGCTGAAGTACCCAAGACAGCACCATATTGTCATACTTGATTATGATTCACTTGGTCAGTGAGCCATCTACCCATCCATTCATCATTTATTATAATGCATGCCCTGAATGCAAAGAAGAATTATACATGTATCTGTAAAGGGTATCTGTTGTTGTGTCTGTTACCTCATCATCCCTCTTCTGGCTATGTTACCCCAATTTTTATGTTATGAACCACCTCCCTTTATTCTATGTCCCTGCAGATGGTTCAGTGCCAAAGTTAGAGAACTTCTATTCTACACGTTTCTGTGGTCATGCAACTCAGATATGATCAATGTTCCTGTTACCATGGTTGCACAACAAATCTCCTCAAAATTTAGTGGATTAAGATAACAAAAGCATCCCTTTTTACCCACAAGTATGCAATTTGGGCAGGGATCAGCAAGGATAGATCATCTCTGCTCCACTCAATGTCAGCAGCAAGGCAGGGACTGAAATTATCTGAAGTCTTACTTATGTAAGACTGGTATGTGATGCTTGCTGTCAGCTGGCACCTTAACTTTGTTGCCCAGAATTCCTGCATGTAGCCCCTGCATGTGGCTTGGGCTTCCTTGCAACATAGCAGTATTGCAAAGGTGAATATCTTTAAGAGACAAAGATTCAGGTAAAAGCATGCTCACTTTTTATGATCTAGCCTTGGACATCCTGCAGCATCACTTCCACCATTTTCTTCACTGAGGCAATCACAAAAACTCACCCAGTTTCTAGAAAAGGGATAGACTAACCTTTCAATGGGCAGTGGCCAGGTTCTTGCAAGAGCCTATCAGAATGGATTACTGTTGCGGCCATTTTAGGAAAATACCATCTGCCACAGCAGCATGTTGAATTTCTCTGACCTTGGTTCAGGAATTCTACTCTAACCATACTCAATCTTGAGACTTTTCATGGGTCTGTTATAAAATAGATGCCTTCTTGTATCCTAGATATGCAGAGAAGCTGGAAGGGATGAAACGAGCATGCTGAATCAAGCTAATCCAAAAACCAACAACAACAAAACAACAACAACAATAACAACGAAGAAATCTAGAAAGACAGAGATGTGATAGCATGGTCCATGGGTCTATTCCTAAGATTTCAGGTTCACAAAGTAACATACACTTTTATTTTTGCAATCTAGAGGGTTTTTCCCCCCATTTGCTTCTAAAGCTTCTTGATTAATAAAACCATTGCTGGGTGAGTAACTTCAAACAAGATAGTTAGCTTCAGATTTCATTACTTGCCTGCAGGTGGAGGGTACAAATCTCCATCACACCGTGTTTTGGAGGATATAATGGGAAAGTAAATATAACTTATGTACTTCAGTCATAGAAAATGGCCCTCCCTTGTAGGTACAGCCGCAAGAAGCACCTTACCTCTGTTCAGTTCAGGGCACTTGGTCTGAAATACATGGAAATCCAAAAAGATAATTATGATGAAGATGGCAACTTTTCCACATCCCCATAAAACCTCAATTAATCAAGATGCTACAAATGGAACCTAGGTGTTAGAAGCACAGTGATCGGGAAACTAGTTGTGTTTCCTTTGCTTGCTGGACCATCAGCTCTCTGAGTGGATATTGAATTTCCTTGGTCATGCCCCTATCACCAGCACCTGGACAGTACTTAGTTTGGTATCGGTACTCACACATCACTAGAATGGGCTAATGATGGGCTAAACTCTCATGAACTCATTAAAAAAGTTTTTTTGAAGAATAAGCCAACAGACAAAATAATCAAAATGGGTTTGGTTGGAGATTTACTCAAAATATAACTTCTAGTGGAGCTACTGAACTCTGTATAAGTTTTCATCACTGTGTCTTCTGTCCTTTCTACCTGTGGTCCTTTTCAATGAATATTTCTGTCATTCACTGATTGGAGGTCTGCCATGATCCAGGCTTTGAAAAGGACTCTGCCAAAGTAATCCCTTAAAGAAACAGGTTGACTGAAGTTTCACAGACTCAGGGTTGGCTGAACGGACTCAATCTGTTACCAGGGTGTGTTTTGAACTCAGTTGCTATGCAGGCCACACACTCTGGATCTTGGAACAATAACTACAGTGTTCCAGAGGTTGCAAACTGGCTTCCTTCAGGCCTTCCATCTTGAAGGCACATTGGTTTGAACCACACCATGACAGGTAATAGATACGTTTATATGTACACCGTACATCAATTATAATAGGTCACTGTGAATGTTAGAAAATCCCACATGAAAATCCAAATTTTCAGCTTCTCTTGAAAAATTGAAAGATAGGGCAAGCTGGTTCCCACATTCCCAAAAGGCAGTAATCCCCTGGATCCTGGTGGTGGCTTCCCCTGTTCAGATGTGGCTATGGGCCACCAGCTGAGTCCATGCATTTAGTTACCTGCCTGGTCCTGTAGGTGTTTCAGTCCACAGCCCCTCCTTACAGGATAGAGGACATGCAACAGTTCAGCACAGGGTGTCTGGGCTCATAGACACTCACGTTGGCTTCCCAACCCTGCATTGCACTGTGTTGTTTCCCCCTAGACTTGGCCAACCTGTCCCTAAAGTGGCAGTAATAGAAATACCTTCAAGGATGCTAGGAAGAGTAAGTGAGCTAAAACATAAAAATGTGTTCATTAAGGACAATATTCGTCAGCTAGGGCTGTCATAGCAAAATATCACAAATTGGTGACTTAAACAACAGGAGTCTATGTTCTCGCAGTTTGGGAAGCTGGAGGTCCAAGGTCAAGGTGCCAACAGGGTCTGTTTCCGAGGAGGGCTCTCTCCTTGGCTGGCAGATACTATGTACTCACGTGGTCTTTTCTCTGAGCACCTGCATTCCTGGTGTCTCTTTTTCTTCCTATCAGGACACCTGCCCTATTGGATGAGGGCTCTGCCTTCTGACCTCATTAATATTGGAGCTCAGGGCTTCAGCCTATGAATTTGGGGTGGGTGGGCGGGAGGCGGGGGAGGGAGACAATTCAGTCCATAACAGGGACTTTACACAGATCAGCTTAAAACAGCATGGGAAACATTTTATGACACATTTTACAGAAAAAGGAACAAAGACAAGCACAACAAGATGGTTTGCCTAACGTCCTACTGCTAGCAAGTGGGGGAAATGGGGTGAAAACTAGGTCAGTCGGGTTCCAAATTCTGTCCTCCTTCCTCTCCATGGGGCTGTCCAACCAGTTCTCTTTGTATTTTTCATTCCCCTCATTTCTGTTTTCTCTTTCTTCGTTTACAGAAATCTGCATAAACATGTCCATGCTCCTTTTTGGAAATGGATTTCTTTTAAGTTTTCTTTAAAAGGGGAAGCAGGTTAAGTAAACTAGCAGCCCAGGCTAACCAAGATGGATTCTGGCACCGTCCCTCCCGCACCACACTTTTCATGCGCCATCGACGTCACTAAAGATGTAAGTGACCAATATGTTCTGGGAATGAGACATTCAATTGGAAAGACAAGGAAAATGTGTAAATAGGATAGTACTCAGGAGTCATAAGTGGAATCCAGGGCATCACTAATGGCATATTCATTTCATATATCCACTCTCAGTAACCCCGTATCAGTTTGGGATTTCTACTGTCACACATGACCACAAACTCGGGGGCCTAGAGCAACTCATATTTTCATCCCACAGTTTTGTAAGTCAGAAGTCTGGACAGCCCTCTGCTGGCTTCTCTGCTCAGGGTTCCATGAGGATGAAATCAAGCTTCAGCCAACTGGGGATCTTAGCTGGAGGCTCTGGGGGGGACAGTCTACCTCCAGACTCATTCAGGTTGCTGGCAGAACTCAATCCCATGTGTTTGTATGACTTCAGTCCCCGTTTCCTTGCTGACTGTTGGCAGGAATATATTTCAGCTTCTAGAAGCTCTGTCCACATTCCCTGACTCATAGCCTCTTCCATCTCCCAAGTCAGCAAGAGTATACCCATCCCTCTTCTTGCTTCCAATCTCTCTGAATTGTTTCTGTTCTCAATCAGGTGAGAGCTCTATTTTAAAGACCCATGTGATTACACTTGGCCCACTCTGATAATCCAAGATAACCTCCCTATTTTAAGGTCAGCCTATTAAGGTTGCTCCCTATTTTAGCAAACCTAATTGTATCAGCAAAGTCCCTTTTACCAGGTAACATAACATTCCCAGGTCCAAAACTAGGGATACCACAAGGGCCAAAATTCCGCCTACTATACCCACCCAACACACAAACATACATGAGCGTAAGTCTTCACCAGTCGTGCTATTTTCCAGCTCATGATATTGATGATAAACTTTGAAATGCATATAAAACTAGAGGGGAATGGATCACCTCTCTTCTAGAATTTTTTTTTTTTAATGCATACAGGATCTGATTCCTGGTATGAAGGGAATGCAGGGGGTCATGTTAGGGTGGGCAAGGTTAAGTGCACATGTGTGCAGTAATCACTCACTCCAAGAGGGAGGTAGATGGGTTCTGTAGAGGCTGAATCATCCACCTGAATCAAGGAGAATCTTGTATATATACAGTTCTAGAAATTTCCATAAAGTTTGTGGACCACAGGCCCTTCTGTCCAGAGGTATCCTCAAGAATAGGGTTGGTTTCTTCTCCTAACCCTAATTGCTGTAAGGTCTGGTATTATGGTAAGCTGCATAATGCCCCCTACAGTTGTCCATGTCCCAATCCACAGAACCTGTGAATGTTACCTTATGTGGCAAAAGGGACTTTGCAGATGTAATTAAGTTAATGATCTTGAGGTGGGGAGACTCTCCTGGATTATCTGGCGGGTCCAATGGAGGGTCAGAGACAGTGATGTGCAACAGAAGCAGAGGTCAGAGATACAAAGATTTGAAGATTCTGGGCTGCTGGCTCTGAAGACGGAGGAAGTGGGCTTTGAGCCAAGGAAAGCAGGTGGCCTCTAGAAACTGCAAAAGGCAAGGAAACAGTTTCTCCCCTAAGACCTCCAGAAGGAACACAACCCTGCTGACACATTGATTTTCGAACTTCTGACTTCCCGAACTTAGGATAATAAATCTGTGTTCAGTCACCTCATTGGTGGTAATTCACTATCGCAGTAATAGGAAACTAATTCATCTGGCCATATGTTTGAGCCATGTAAGCTCCTTGGCCTCTCACCCTCCATGTTTTCCTGTTACGTGGGGGAGATCTTCTTCCTTCTCAGGATAATGGTGACAAGGAAGTATTTCAAGGTAGACATCGGATAAAAGTCCATTCCCTTACCTGACAGATGGCCCTCAGTCAAAAAGAGGTCCCCTGCCTCTCCAGGCTACATTTCTCTTTCTCTGTAACTGCATTTTTAGGGAAGACACAAGGAACGAGAGGAGAAACAACAGACTCCCGAATCTTGTCTCATTTATTGAAACTGTTTTGATGGCTTCTATCCTTTTATTTTGTTATTCGACATCCCTAAATCGGTATCAATATAGATAAGTGAAGATAGGTTTGTGCAAATAAAATCGTGGGAAATTAACATTTTAGTACATGCAAGAGCACACTAATGCCACATAAAACCTGCCACGTGGGCACTAAATATCTGCAAAGTACACGACAGAACGTGGCAGGTGGACACCAGGCAGCTGACCTGGGAACACAATCACCAAGTTCAGAAGCCGAAGCCAGAAAATGAAAACATTTTGCCAGCGGTTATGTTGAAACATCTTCCCAGACCCTCTGGTCCTGAAAAGGCTTTGCCAAATTCTGAAGACTCATTGAGATTTTATCGCTTTTTTCCCTGCCTCCAATTTATGGTCCCCTCGTAGCAGAAGCTTAAGTGACAAGCTCAGCTCTTGCTGTCCCACCTTCGCATCCGATGACAGCTGACAACAAAGAGCCAAAACTTTCTCACCACGAAGCTTATTCCCTCCTGATGGCTCCATTGTGCTTTAATGCACACCCAGCTGAAATTACAAATAGAAATGTAGCCCAGGTTCTGTGAAATGACATTGTATTCTTTGGCTCTTCTCTCTGATAACTGTTTTTGTTATCCTATTAGCCAGATGCAGACAGATTCTGAAGTCATCTACACAATGCTTATATTCTTGAATCGTCTTTGTATGAAAACAGTTTTTGCTCCCTTCCTTTGTGTGTGTGGGGGGGAAGATTATATTAACAGTTTCAGACACCTCTGAGGCAAAAATGCAGAGAGGCCACAATTAAACTTCAGTTGAGGATAATCATCAGGAAGTTGCAAATAAAAAGCAGCCCATGCCATCACGGATAAGGAACTGAGGTTGCAAATAATCTTCAGAAAGTTGCATTCTCTGTAACTTGGGCTAGACCGAAGCTGTGACTCAATCTTCCTCATCCGGTAGCATTTCTTCTTGCTTTGATTTTGGCTGTCTGGTTCACAGTTGTAGTGATAACAAAAGCCTTGCAATTTAAAAGCAATGAAATTCTCAGTTGATAGGGCCTGGGAAGCTCTAACCGGCGAATCTGATTGCGTTACAAACAAGTTCTCTCTCGGCAAAGGCAACAGATGCTGCAGCTGCCCACCAACCAACCCAATCCCCACTGAACTCCGCATCTACAAAGATAATTAAACTGTAATTAAATGCTCTGTCCCCTTTTAAGCAATGGATCATGCAATTTAAGCACTCTTCCACTGGGATCGGACAGTCACGTGTCCTGGGGAAAAAAAGATGACTTTGAATTGATTTTGCTTCACTGTGTAAACAAGTAAATGAAATAATCCCTCTGAGAAGCAAATGGCAAGAAGTAACAGGCTTGGTCCACCCCAAACCTGGTCTAAGTGAAATATGCATTGCATATGGTTGCAAAAATAAAGGATAGAGGATAACAGAGGAAATCACCCCCAGCCAGGGAAGGGTTGAGGTGGTTGATCCTGTTAACAGAATCTTGATGGTAAAGGAAAGAATATTTCAAAAGTAGAGATTTAGGGCTATAATAACGTTCCCTCTGCCAATGCATGCACACACACGGAAACACACACACACACACACACACACACACACACACACACACACACACCTTTTCCCTTCAGTCCAGTGAGGATGGGAAGATGCTGTGATTCACCTGGAATCACACTGCCCAGTTATGGAAATCTAGCTTCCCATCCCTGACTTCTGCACTCTGGCTCACACATTCATATCTCAATGTCCATAAGCTTGCTTCTTCCAGCTCCAAAATGTGGGTGTTTATTGACTATATGGTCAGATTTGTGTCATTAATTATGAAAGGATACAAAAACTAGGAGAGATTATTACGAGCATGTCTGTCAGGCTCTATTCTCAAGACTTGGTGTACTCAGTTAATCCTCATAACAACCTTACAAAGCAGGTTCTGCCTCTGTTATTTACCTCCTCAAAAGAGATTCCTCCACGGGGCGCCTGGGTGGCACAGCGGTTAAGCGTCTGCCTTCGGCTCAGGGCGTGATCCCGGCGTTATGGGATCGAGCCCCACATCAGGCTCCTCCACTGGGAGCCTGCTTCTTCCTCTCCCACTCCCCCTGCTTGTGTTCCCTCTCTCGCTGGCTGTCTCTATCTCTGTCAAATAAATAAATAAAATCTTGAAAAAAAAAAAAAGAGATTCCTCCAACTATCATTTCTAAAATACCTCTATTTTACTTGTCCTTCCCCACTTCTTACTAATTCGTACCATGTCACGCAAGTACTTGCTATTTCTTTATTGTCTCTCTCTGTCAGTGATATCCAAGTTCCTTAGTCATGGACTTATTTTATTCACTGAGTAGTTGTCAAGTCTTCTAAAGAATTATGATCTTTTGTTCAAGAATGTCTAGTACCAAAAGTAATACAGCTAAAATGGATCTAGGATTCCAATCAGAGTTCATCTGAATCTTCAACCAATGTTTTAAATTACAAACCAGGCTTGTCTCCTTAAACATGGCCTGCCACTGCTCTGCATAGATATACTTTCTACTAAATATGATTGGAAAAGAATCAAGAAATGAGATTTCACCAGAGATCCAAGTTCTATATTTGACTCATGGTCTTCTTAATCTCTCGGAGAGAGAGAGAGAGGGAGAAATAGATCCATATTTAAAGAAATATATATTGACTTCCCCAACTATATTAGTTTTGCTTCTCTTCAGATTCAACCTAGGGCATTTATTTCAGATATTTATAATAAGGAAGGGGGTTCCACAAAATGATGACCCATAGTGTTGGTCAAGAAGGTGTTCCCTAGGGCGCCTGGGTGGCGCAGCGGTTGGGCGTCTGCCTTCGGCTCAGGGCGTGATCCCAGAGTTGTGGGATCGACCCCACGTTAGGCTCCTCTGCTGTGAGCCTGCTTCTTCCTCTCCCACTCCCTCTGCTTCTGTTCCCTCTCTTGCTGGCTGTCTCTATCTCTGTCGAATAAATAAATAAAATCTTAAAAAAAAAAAAAAAGAAGGTGTTCCCTAATGTTTATAATGATGCTGCTGGTGGTAATGCTGGGCCCATCTCATACCCATTCAGTACATTCAGAGCCATTTATCAGGTGCAAGGTTAAGGAATTTACATTTATTATCCCGTTCAATAGTCACAAGTACTAAATAAGGTAGGTGTTATACTAATCTCCTTATATAGAGAAAAAACAAGTTTAGAGAGGTTGAAAAGCTCCCCCAAGGTCCCAGAGCTAATCAGTTGTAGCGATTCAATCAGACCAAGTCTCTCACTTTACCTGTCAAGTGCTAGTCTGTGCTATAATCCTTTACGTGGGGCTCCGAAGCAAACACATGATCCTATATAAAATAAGTAAAATCCAACAATTAAAACTCCTAAATATCTCTAGATATTTAAGATAAATAGATAAATTAGAAAAATAGCAACCAAGAGCATTGAAGAGCAGATAGTCTCATACACTGTTGGTAGAAAGAGGAAATCTATAGTCCTTGTACTGTGTAATTTCACCACATCTTATGATATTGAATCATACTTATCATTTAACCTAGCAAGCCTGTGGTGGGTACACCCTATGTGACCCCCAGTGAGTCATGCCCTTATATAATTTCCTCCTCTTTTGTGCAGGCAGATCTTATGGCATGCTTCTAATCACTAGATTTAGAAAAAGCGATGGGATATCGCACCCATGATTAGGTTATCCTAACAGACCAGAGGGAGCGAAATTTACCTGTTCACCTTGAAGGAGCAAGCAGCCATGTTGTGAACTCTGTGGACAGGGCCACATGATAGGAGCTGTGGGCACCTCAAGGAGCTAAGACCCTAGGGCTATTGGGCCCTAGACCAATAGCCAACAAGAAAATGGGACCTCGTTTCCATGGCTATGAGAAAATGAATTCTGTCAACAGCCTGAGTGAGCTTGGAGGTGGATCTTTCCTCAGTCGAGTCTCCAGATGAGAACACATCCCAGAAGATACCTTCATTATAGTCTTATGATAGCCTGAGCAAAGGATGCACCTGAGCCATACCTGTCCCACAGAAACTGTGAGATAATAAATGTATATTGCTTTAAGTAGCTACATTTGTGGTAACTTGTTATGTGGCAATAGAAAACTAGTACAAACCCACTCTGGGGACTCTAACCTATAGGAATGACAGAAGCACATGAGGATACGTGGCAGCATTATGCCCATTTATAATGGGTAAAGTGGAAATAATCTGAATCCACATCAATAGTGGAATGGTTGAATAACTTGTGGTTTATTCATATTATGGATTATTACATAGACTAAAAATCAATAGGTTACCAATTTCTATTGACCTGGAGGAATGTCTGTGATGAGTTAGTCTTAAAAGGAGATTTGGGGGGCACCTGGGTGGCACAGCGGTTAAGCGTCTGCCTTCGGCTCAGGGCTTGATCCCGGCATTCTGGGATCGAGCCCCACATCAGGCTCCTCTGCTATAAGCCTGCTTCTTCCTCTCCCACTCTCCCTTCTTGTGTTCCCTCTCTCACTGGCTGTCTCTATCTCTGTCAAATAAATAAATAAAATCTTAAAAAAAAAAAAGGAGATTTGGGGGGGCACCTGGGTGGCACAGCGGTTAAGCGTCTGCCTTAGGCTCAGGGCATGATCCCGGCATTCTGGGATCGGGCCCCACATCAGGCTCCTCTGCTATGAGCCTGCTTCTTCCTCTCCCACTCTCCCTTCTTGTGTTCCCTCTCTCACTGGCTGTCTCTATCTCTGTCAAATAAATAAATAAAATCTTTAAAAAAAAAAGAGATTTGGAATAACATTAATAATACGATAGTTTAAAAAAGTGAATATTCTTGTTTGTTTATATTAGACAGAGAAATATTTGAAAGTTTACACTCTATGCTATTAATACTGGGTATCTAGGTGGGATAGAGGGAAGCTAGTGGAAAGTTAGGGGAGGCAGAATATGGAGGTATATTTCATCTGTGCCATTCATTCATTATTTCAACATATATTAATTGAGCATCCATTATGAGCCTTGTTCTAGGCATGAAGGTAACTTTAATCATCTTGCTATAGGAGGAGCCAGACAACTGAATTAGCAAATAAATGAGCAAGATCATATCAGGTAAGGATAGCTGCTACAGAGAAAATAAAACAATAAAATGTGAATCAGACCGGGTGGTCTCACTTGTCTTACTGAATGCCTTGTATTCGATACCAGAACTCTTTCAAGGTGTCCTATGACACTAAGCTTCCACAAGGGATGCCATTCAGTTTTACAGTTTTGCATTTACTTGTTGTCAACCTTTAAAACACAATTTAGGGCTGCCCACGTTTTAAACACATACTCCAGAATGGAAGACAAAATTTCATTCTAGTCAAACGTTGCCTGTGCATTTACTGATGCATTACCGCATCTTTGATGCTGAGTGGCGGCCATCTGAAGGTGTTGTTTTATGTCACCATCTATGATAAACATGCTTTATTTGTATTGTTTTTAAGAGTAGTGTTTTTAGGAGTGCCTGGGTGGCTCAGTCAGGGAAGCATCCGACTCTTGATCTCAGCTCAGTTCTTGATGTCAAAGTCATGAGTTCAAGCCCCATGTTGGGTTCCATGTTGGGCATGGAGAATACATACATACATACATACATACACACATACGTACATACACACACACATACATACATATGTTTAAAAAAAAGAAAAAGAGTAGTGTTTCTAAACTAAGAGAAAAAAAAAAACCTACAGGAATGACCAGAAATGCCAACCTTGCGAACGTTGAACTAGAACTCCTCCTCACCTGCAGAGCTTGCCAGGACTGCCCCACACCTGCCTGCCTTCCTCCCACGCATTAGGTTTGGTGACCAACTTCCATGCTATTCCAGTTTGTCAGCTGTGTAGATGGTAGAGCTGTTTCTCTTTTACTTTCCACGCCTTTTTACACACTCACTGGGAAGGACTCAGACTGCTGGGAGTGTTTCCTCACAAATTGATTCACCCCCAGCATGTAGGCACATCACTCACGGATGCAGGGCCGTGACATGGTTTTGATGTTGAGACTCAGCGCCACAGAGGATGTCAGAGATCATCACAGGCAATGGTAGCATTCTACAGAGGAAGGAGACAAGAACTCAACAAGCAGAGTAAAAAGGTTGACTGCATGGCCTTCGATCCGGACGCTGAGCGTTCATATTCAAGTTGATCTACTGCCCGCATGACCTTGGGTAAAGAATTGGGTACCATTTGGTGCATCGTGGCTTCAATTCAAATCAACAGATACTCAATAAGCACTGGGCTGCCATAGGAGGTGCACCGAGGAAAAGCAAATGGGCTCTTGTGTGTAGAGCTTCATGGAATTTACAATCTAGTGGATAGAGTAGTAACTTCCTCCTAGTGCGGCTTGAAAATTAAGTGAGGAATATTAACAGAGCGCTTAGAGCAGTCTGTGGCACGTAATAATAATGATAATGCAATGATTATAATTATACCATCATTATAATAATAAAAATGTTGTAACAATAATTATTGCTATTTTTGCTGTTAAGTTATTATTTAATAATAATAATGTATATAATCACCACATCATCAGGTCAGTGTGAAGATCAAACAAATAATTTATGTACCATACTTAGTAAAATACATCTAGGAATCATCCAATGTGTTTTATCTATTATGATTATGGCTCTGTCAAGTGGTTTTGCCAAAGGCACAGAGTACTGGCAAAGCTGAGTTGAGAATTTCTGCCACATGCTCAGGCCATTTTGCATACGTAACAGGCTGTCCTATGGTTCATTGATTTCCTGCCCGTCTCCTCCAGTCAGCCTTGAACCCTACATTTTCTCTGGCTCAGGCTCCTCGTGCCAGGCCCCAAGTGGGATCTCCACTCACCCTGGCCTCAGCATGAAAGCAAACATGATAATTTTAGAGACCTTCTGGTACCTTTGGGGACCTTTATCATTATTCATTTATTCAACATTCACTTAATATTTTGTAAACTCCCAATCGGCACAACCTCCTTCCAGCTGAAGTCAACCCCCGAGGACTGTTCTTTTTTCCTCTCCTTGTTTTCGTCATGACCCTTACCAAAATTGGCGATTATTTTAATGTTTGTTTATGTGTTTCTGCCTGTCTCCCCAACAGGAATAGAGAGCTCACAGAGGATGGGTTTGGCGTATTCATAGACGTCTCTTCAGCATGTGGTATGTAGTGGGTGTCCTGCGCGATCAATATTCATGAATTGGACAAACATGCCAGCTGCTTGCCCTCGATAAGATGAACTTCAGGCAGAGGACAAACTTCTTCATTTGATTCCAGCTGTGATGAGTTCTGGGAAGGGAGAGTGCAGGGTCCTGATCGCCTACCACGTCTTGCAGTCTGGGGGCAGTAGGTCAGGAAAAGCATCTCTGGGAAAGAATGGTTTAAGTGAGTTTGGATGGGGTAGCGGAGGGATTATTAAGGGAAGGGTAAGAGACACAGGTTGTGAGGGGCTCAGGCGTGAGAATGAGCATATAGGTGGCTGTTGGAGGAAATGAGGGACGAAGGGGGATATTCATGTGACTGCAACACAGACTTGACAGAGGAGAGGAGCTCCAGGTGAGGCCGAAGAGGGCCTGGGGTGAGAGCCACAAAGGGCCTTTTAAGGACTTACTCCTGGAAGCCATTTTAGACCACCACCAATGGCTGCAGTATGGACAATGGGGTTAGATCAGACAGCTGGGTAAGAGTCACTGTAAAGACTCATGAGGGAGCTGTCCTTAACTTTTAGATTGTCTTAGTTTCTTGCCCTAGTTATCCAAAGGATGGGTTTTTGCATACTATCCCCATAGAGACTGTTTGACCAATGTCCTGTTCATTGCTGGTTCAGATCACATTCGGAAGAAATCAGAAACATGTCCTGATTTATAAAAAAAATTTTTTTGAAGTTATTTCTTTTAGAGAAAGAGAGAGAGCAGGAGCAGGAGGGAACAGAGGGAGAAGGAGTTAGAATCCCATCAGACTGGTCACTGAGCATGGAGCCCAACACGGGCTGCATCTTTCCACCCTGAGATCAGGACCTAAGCCGGATGCTAAACCCACCACCCAGGCACCTCTATAAAAATTTGAATCCAGACAAATTTGACTAGAGAACACAAGTTCATCACCTAATTGAAGGACGTCAAGAAAGAATTTCCCCCACAGCTCAAATAACCCCACCCTCACCAGGAAGCCCAAGCCAACTTTCAGGAGATGGTCCATTAAGAGCAGAACAATGGGAGAGAGCCTGGGTTTGCAGCCAAGCCTCAGAACTGTGGCCAAAGATACCGGGCAGATCCTTGATGTGAACAAAATACACTCCACAGATGCTCACTCAGATACAAAACCAGATTACTTTAGTTGTAGGATAATCAAAACATCCATTTTCAATAAGAGCTATTTTTTGAAGAAATCTCCATTTAAAAAACATCACACACACACATACACATCCTATCTGAAACATCCTGTGGTCTCTTTATGAATTATCTCTTTTATTGTCCCGCATTCTTCTAAAAATACACACAGCACTTCATTAACACTAGAAGGCTCTCTCTTGAGTCATTTTACATCAGTGGAGAAACAAGCATTCTGTGTAATGAGAACGCCAGCTTTTCCCAGTGCATTCTTACAGAGCCATACAGTGATCAAGGACATCTTAAAAATCATGTTCCCTCGCCTGTGTTTCATGTTCCTTACCCAGCCTTTCCCGCCCTTTCTCAAGCATCCCTGCTTCTAGCTGCTACTTAAGAAAAGGGAGGGTATGGGATACCACTTTCTGCTAAGATGCCCCCATGGAGCTTAGGCAGCGGGTCAGAACCTAAGCGGCTTCCACAATGACTTTCTTATTGCAAAGGTGAATGGATCATGCCCCCAAATTGTACATATTTACATGTAACGTTGTACACATGTGTATACACATGTCATATTCCCGTCTAGAAAAAGAAGGAAAGTGGATGAGCCTCTTAAAATATTGAAGTCATATTAGATAACACTTCTGCTTACAACCCTCCGAAAGCATCACATTTTACTCAGAATGAAAGTCAAAACACAGGGTCTGCAAAGCTTTTTACAGCTTTTGTGATCCCCACCCTCATGCACCAATCTCCTTTGCTACCACTTTCTTCCTACTTCATCAGAGCCATGCTGGAATCCTTGCTATTCTTCCAAAATGTTCCTTCCACTTCTACCCCAGGACCTTTGCATGTGCTGTTCTCACTACCTGAAATGTTCTTTCCCCAGAGAACTGCTTTGTTCCCTCCCTCAACTCCCCACCAAATATCATTTCTATCACACAGCTTTCCTTTCTCACTACCCTTAATTTTCCTTCCTAGCCTTATTGCCACCTGACACATTGTGTATGTGTCATGCATTGCCTGCATCTATCCCACTCTCATGAATTCTCCAGGACAGCAGGAAATTTACCAAACTCATCTTGGAGCCCCCATGCCCAGAATGGTGTTGGGAGGCTCCTTAATGTTTGCTGAATAAATGAGGCTGGTCTGATCCCATTGGACTAGACTGTTGCCAATCACAAAACTTAGAGCTGGAAGGGATTTTGGAAAAAACAACTCATCCATCCTGCCTCAGGATGGCAAGACCACACCCACCCACCCACCACACCCAGGTGAACCTGTGCCCTGAAATCAAAGTCCTGAGAAACATCGCAGTCCAGAACAGACAGCTCAAAAATCCAGCCGCTGGCAAATGGCCCTGTCATCACAAACTCTGGGGAAGGTTCTAGGTGCCAGATCCTTACCAAGCAGGTCAGTGAGGTTCTCAGAGCTGTGGCTTAAGTCTGTGATGCCCAGGAAGGAGGAGCAAGCAGGACTAGGTGGCTGCATGCTCCCTTGTAATAAGAAATTCCTCCCTGGTTTCCAGGCCTGCTGTCTCTCTGGGCAGGTCCGGCTGAGACCTCCTGAAGCTAGGCCCACTAATAAAAAACCTGTAGCCTAAAAATCAACTTCAGCCAGCCACCCTCAGACCAGAGGGAGTCTTACACACAAAGTGCATTGCAAAATGATACAGTCTGCTGGCCACAGGTGAAGCTCACAGGGCAGAAGGAGGAGGACTTCCCGGGCCCCTGGGCCCTACCTGTGATGCCCAGCGGGGTCCCTTCAGGCCAGCAACAGCAGGCAGGCCGCGTGTGAGCCTGATGCTGAAAGCAGCCCTAGTCTTCATCTCCTGCTCTCTCCCCCCATTCTTTCTACCCCATCTCACCCCAGCCAGGGTGCAGTTCGCCCCAAAGTGATGTTCTTTTATGTAGAAAAGGACGAGCCTTTGCTCCAATTTTCATGGTGGGAAATCCAGGAGGTTTGCAGGCAATAAATGCACACAACGTTACCTTCCCATAAATGAGAGGAGGAGGGGAGGACAGGGGGGGAGAGGATGGCCAGCAGAGGCCGACGGAGAAGCGGGGAGAAATACGCCAAGAAAAAAAGGAAGAAATGGTTTATTCCCATTGGAGGAAGAGAGGCAGATTGCGAATGGACAGGTATGAGAAACAGAATTGGACAGCGGAGAGAAGGGACCAGAACTGGGGGAGGTAGATCCACTCAGTAGAATAAATAGATTAAATCTATTAACACACCGTGACCTCCAAGGAGAAATTACTAACACTTGCTGAGCACTTCATACCTGCTGGCCGCAGACAAGCGCTTCACAGGCATCGTATCCTGCACTGGCTTGTGCACCAGCTCCCACCGTCCCCACGATGGTACGGACCATTGTAACTCTCCCCGCGAGAGCTGACTGTGAACTCCTAATAACGTGCCCTGATTCAACACTGTCACTTGGGGGGTGAGGACTTCTACATGGGGCCACCATCTGCGGAGTCAAAGAAACAAATGAATAGTTTAAAGCCTGCCTGCTGGGTGCGTGTTTTCTCGCTCTCTCTCTCTCTCTGATCATCCACCTTGCACTCACAGCTCTGGTATTTGCACCTTGCTGACTATCGTGCAGAAACGTCCATTGACTTCTGATTGGGTGCTTTTGTGCTGAGCTTCTCCAAGTGGACAGGCTGGGGAAAAAATCTTTTAAAAATGGTTCCATATCCTGTCACTTTAAATGGGTCTTTTGGCAGCAGACCTTCTGTGGGAATCCACAGGTCTTAGAAAGCTGGAATGCAAGCTGCAGCTTATTTTTTTCTACCCTCATCCCCCAGTCAGTTCTCCAACCATCTATGTGCACGTACTTTTATTCCATTCTTTCAGTTTTGCAGCTATGCTTCTAGAAAGGATGCCTAGAATAATACAGATGTTCCCCCTCGTATATGGTTTGCAGAGCAATTGCTACAGAATAAATATTATGGTCTTGGTGTAGCAAGGATCTAAGGAAAGTACCCTAAGATAAATAAAAAAGGAAAAGTGTGTAAGCTATTTTTACTTTATGAGCGATAAACCCTGGTTTAGGCAGGAATCAGAGAACCCAGCAGACATCATTAAACAAAAAGTTGCTCATGCTTTTGTTCCCTTTTCCTTTTTTTCCAAATGAGAACATCGCCACCTGCTGGGAAATTTCTAAATCGCCACCTGCAATTTTGGAAACAACCAAGAGACGGAATTTAAACCCAAACTGGACCCCAGAGGTCAGAAAGAAGGAACTGTAGATAATAGAAGGAGAACAGATTTCAAATTGCTTGCTGACCTTTTAGAGTCCTTTATATATGACTTATTCCCAGGATACCAAACATCTTCCAAATCGTTCTTTGTTCTATGACTCTTAACTTCCCTGTACAAGGTTGCCCAGGTCTTCCCGCCTTCCTTGCTCCTGTTACTCAGATTTTCCCCAATATTTAATGCCTGGTGCTTTATTCATCATCTCAAAGAGTGCAGAGACCACCTCAATTGTCCACGTTGGAGTTCTCCCACCTTAGGTTTCCCCAAGGAGCTTGTTTGCCATAAGACATACAACTTGATAAAATAATCTAATTATTTTATTGCCCCTGGGCTGTTCCAACTTTCTCCTCAACTAAGGTATGAGCCCCTGGATCTCTTAAATGTCTATGCCAGGGTCTCTAACTGGGGGCCACAGAGACAATCCAGCCTGGAGATAAGTTGGGTTTTTGAGAAGCACGTTATAAAAACAAACAAGAGCCACTGTTTCAACATTAAGAGATTTCCCATAAGAATTTGGGTTTCCAGGTTCACTAACAAAAATCGTAATATCTGCGACAGCTGGGTTCACAGAGAATAGGCATGTTCCTATTTTTCCACAGTCCCCACCCCACCCTACTGTCCCATTAATACCAGGTGTGAATTTCAGTTGCTACTTATTATGTTTGCTCTGAGTTTTTTTTTTTAAAGATTTTATTTATTTATGTGACAGAGAGACAGCCAGCGAGAGAGGGAACACAGCCGGGGGAGTGGGAGAGGAAGAAGCAGGCTCCCAGCGGAGGAGCCCGATGTGGGGCTCGATCCCGGAACGCCAGGATCACGCCCTGAGCCGAAGGCAGATGCTTAACGACTGCGCTACCCAGGTGCCCCTCTGAGTTTTTTTATTCAAGAAATATTTTTTATAATCATGTATCTATTAGAAGTGGGAAAATAAGTGATAGCCCAAGCAGAGCATATACTCATAAACACAAATGGTAGCAAGCATATTTCTCTGAGATCTTACCCATGTAATACACAAACATACAATCCATTTCATCTATTTCTGTTACTTGTCTGGCCTTTGTGATCCTTGAGTTTCGAATCTCTGGTTTGCTATAAGCAGCTAGGTTCTTGCTCAACCCAAAATGCTCTCCCCAGTTAGCCCACCCATGCGTTCCTCTCCCTTTGCATATAGAACAAAGGCTGGGGAATCTTTTTCCTTAAAGAGCCGGACAGGAAGTATTTTTTGGTTTTGTGGGCCATCTGGTTTCTTCCACAACCACTCAACTCTGCTATTGTAACACAAAAGCAGCCATAGATAATGTGGGGAAAAATGGGCATGGCTGTGTGCCAATAAAACTTTATTTACATAAACAGACAACAGGCTGCCAATCGCAGCAATAGGATCTCTATCCATCCTTAGATCCTCCTTTTGACATTATTTCCTCCAGCTTAGGTCAGGCCTCGCCTGCTGTATGTTCTCAATGAAATAACTCTTGATTTCAAAACTATTCTTCCCTGTTAGGCTGAAAACACCAAACTCCAAGGCCAGAGACTCCTTATCTCCAGGGCCATTGGCAGTCACATGACACATGAGGGTGGAGCTGAAGGAATGACCTTGAAGGAGAGCAGGTGAGGGCTGTAACAAAGTCCAAAAGGCTTTGAGATTGCAATGAGATCAAAGTTGGCTGCTTCTCTCCCTGGTAACACCTCTGAACAGAAGCCCTTCACAGCTGATATGGGGATCCCACTGGATCAGGGACCCAGGCTCCGTCCCCTAAGACACGACACCCAAGGGTGTTGTCCAGGTGGCTGTGCTAACTCCCACCAAATTCCAGAGCATCTTTCCCAAAACATAGGTGAATGTCAGTGAAAGTACATGGAAGAGGTCATATCATAAGACTCTGCCACAGCCCTTTTTATTTTATGTACTTGTCTATTAAGTAAATTCTCAATAAGAATTCATTATTGTTACAATTCAAAGCATGCCCGCACTTCGGACTTCTGCATTGCTGCTGCCCAGAATGTTCTTCAAGATTTCCTATGACTTCCTTCCCTCAACACACAGGCAGCCCCTCCCCATCCCGTTCTTTATCAGTTTGCTGTCATTTTTTTCCCCACAGAACCTAACCTGATATTTCTATTTGTTTATTTGCTTACCATCTGTCTCACATATAAGAGTATAAGCTTCATGAGGACAGGGAGGGCCGACTCCTTAGTAGGGCTTCAATAAATATTAATCAATAAATGAATCACTGCTGTCATTATTTCTCAGTGAGAAAGAAAACGAAAAGAGAATTCATAGTTCTATATAATTCACACAGAGAACTGAGCAACCCAAGGCCAAGCCCACTCTGACAGTCCTGGTTTGCTGGGAGCCCAGCGAGAAGGGAAACGTCCTTACTCAAATCACACCCATTGCCCACGTGCTGTTGCCCACAGATCCTGCATGAGAGTCTTGCTTCTTATGAGTGCTTCCTCTGCGAATGTGTGCGGCTGGAGTAAAGATCAATGTGTCAATCACCACAGGATGCACTACAGAACCAGGAGCTCGATGTTTAAAGAAGACAAATGTGTTTACTTATGTATATGCTCTCTTTCCGAAAAGGACATTAGAGGAATGTTGATTGCATAAAAGTGAAGAGTTCACAGAGATTAATTTCTCTGACTTAAATATATCCTTTTTTTAATGAGAGCCACCTCTATGTCGTCCATCTCAAACAGGGACCTCCAGCCTTGCCACAATGTTCCCTAATGTAGCATAGAATCAATAGAACCTGGACCTCAGAGGACGGTGAGAAGTGAAGCAGAAGGTGTCTCGGAGATAACCAGCAGCCACTTCTTAGTGCTTCAACAGAAGACCCCAGGACCTTTGGATAACCCAGGTGAGGCACGAGTTCTGGTAGTAGCAGAGAGAGAGATTTGCCTATGAATCCAGAGATGGGGGCCCAGAGAGAAATTGAATTGAATTAGAAGGAAATTTAGAAATGTTGAATCTAGCCTTCTTGAGTTTGCAGACCCAGACCATGCCTATCATCCAATCTGGTCAGGGAAGGAGGTTTCCATGTACTTAGCACCCAACCTAGCACCAGACTCATTCCTCTGCCATGTCAACAGAAAGCAGAGTACCAAGAGCAGGGATATCTGCACCTCCCCTGGGGAAAAGTACGTCTTTCTGTTTGAGAGGCACAGAGCTGTGAGCTGGGCTGATTGAAAGACAATGTGTCCAAGCAAACCGTCACCTGGGGGACCAGAGTTACCTCCTCACTGATCTCCACACTGCCATCCTTTTGCCCTAGACTCTCCTCTCCACAAAACAAGGATCCTTTTAAAATGGGACCACTCTGCTCCCCTTCTAAAACCCCCAATGGCTTCCCCTCAAACCTGGGGAAAAGTTATATCCTTATGGTGACTTTCAAGTCCTATGGCAGCCACCCTGGCCTTCCTGCTGCAGGGCCTTTGCTCCCACTCTTCCTTCTACCTGAAATCCCCATGCCCTCAAAATTTCTCCTGGCTGTCTTCCTCACCTTATTCAGGTCTCAGAAAGATCTTTCTTGCCTAGTCTATTTAAAATAGACTTTCTTTCCCATCCCCGCCATACTCTCTGGCTGCCCTGCTTTACTCCCATAGCAGTAATCATACCTGACATGTTAATTATTTATGTGAATGTTGTCTGCCCTCTCTCTTAAAGTTCTTAGAGAACAGGGGCTTGGTTTTGTCTACCCTTGTTTCCCTAGAAAATGGCCTGACATAGAGAAGGCACCCAATAAAAATTATTCAATGAGTGAATCCATCCACCCAAGTATCCACTCACCCACCTACCTTCTAGTACTTTGTTTCATCAATGGAATGGTCAAAGAGGTAGTGAGCTCACCGTCACTGGAGACATCCAAATGGTGTCTGAACTACTTTGGCAGATTTTGGAGTGGAGATTATGGTATTTGATATACCAGAGCAGTGGGAGGAGGTTTCATGTCCTAAGATGCATGGACAACTGTATGAATAACCTCAGAGAGTCTGAGATCTTATAGATTATCTCAAAGTTTCATGTGCATGACTGGATTTTTCTAAAGAGAGAATTCTAGACATGTTTGCTGGCTATTTGTCAAATATTGTTCGAAATGTAGAAGATTCAGGAATGAACAAGGCAGACACAGTGGCTGTTCTCATGAAGGTTCAGGTCTAATGGGGTCAACAGATGACAAAGAGTCCAAAAAAGTGCTTGGGGTCCCTTACTGAGGAGTTCAGGGGGTGATGGCGAGAGCCCTAAAATCAGTCTTGGGAGTCGAGGAAGTGACTTTTGCCTGAAAACACAAGAAACGACTGGACTAGGTCAGGTGAAGTTGGAGACCAAAAAGGTCTAGACCCAGTGACCTGGGAGACCGCTTCCCAAACGTGGCAGAAAAGCAGGCCCCGAACGACCCCGTCAGGGGAATGATACTCACCATCTTTAGAGCTAACTCTCGTTGCCTCGAAAGGCAGGAATTGTCATTTTCCTGCCAAAGTTTGACAACAGTCAAGACACCAAATAAGGCCTACAAGAGCAGTGCCCGCAGAAACGCATCATTAGCGCTTAGTGGCACGGAAGATGAATGTGTCCTTGGGAAAGTTAATGAGGACAGGAGGATGTCACAGGGAGACCCGGGCTTGGAGCACCTGCAGCAGCAGCGTTATTATGCACCATTCAGAGCTCCACAGAAACAAAGCTGAGACCATTCTTTGCTATTCCGTGGGGGCGCGGGGAGCTTATTTGTATAAAGCCTCCAGAGCCCCAGACGTGGAGAGCTTACCATGTGCTTAGAGGACTCTCCAGCCCACAGGAAAGGCCTTGCACCAAATGACGCCCTTCTGCCGGTGAGGCAGAGAGGCCCCCCCGAGAAGAGTGTGCACCTGCCAGAGCCTGCGGGCCAGGAGAGCCTGGCCTGAGCGACTCAGCCTCCAGAGCAGTCCAAGCTAGTGCTCACCAGCCCAGCGATTGTGGAAAATGGAAAGTCTACGTCCCTCAAGGTTCTAACCAATAAAATGGACATGAGTGCTACCTCCCCCATCGAGCTGCGGAGAAGAAGTCGGAGGTTTCGTGTGCGTGTGAGGTGCTGCCAGGCCTTCCTCCTCCTCCTCTCTAGCTTCTGCGTGAGCCCCCAAAGCGCTACCTCTCTGGGCTCCATATAAAACGGGCTTAATTGATAAGGCGCCTCTTACACGGGAATCAGAGCCAGCTTCGTCATTGGTGGTGCCCAGAACCCAACCCTTGCTCGAGAATTACCAGGAATTTCAGCATAATGACAGCAGAGCATCAAGCCACGCGTGGGGGGACTTCTAAGTGATGGTCACACGTCCGCGAGGCCAGCCCTCGCTTGAACAGCAGTTTCGTAACAGTCATGTTATTTTTTAGGCAACGACCACAATTTCTGCTACCACTCTCTCTTGGCTTTTTAATTTGGGGTCAGACTCTATTTTTATGCCTATTCTCTCAATCCAGCTAAATAGTTCCGAGGCGATGTGGACTATTAACCTCCCTGTTCTACAAACAAGGAAATCAGGTTTCAAGGGTTTGTGTGCAGTTGAGGGAGCGATCCCAGTCTTGGGATCCAGGTCTTAATGTCCAACAGCAGCAGGGATCGCTTTAGGCTTAACTAAATATGCACACTCAGAAGATGACCACCGAGAACACTTAACCCTCAGGCAGATGGGGTCCGGGAAAGCGAGCAAGCCAGGGTCGTGGTATAAGCACGGTCTTCAGTGGGAGGAGAGGTTCCATGGGAGGAATGTGTCCATCACAAAGAGTCATCACACAAAGGGAAACACAGAGTTGTGCTTCCCATCATATAATTTCAGTTCACTTGTGGCCGCTCCCAGGCCCATGCACTGTTCTACTCGGTGATCATTTTAACCCAGACCAGTGTTTCCTGGCAACACGGCTGGCATGCCCTCTTTATCAGATTCCCAAGGGAACAGAGGTGGAAAGTTAGACCAAGGTCAATTACATCCCCTACAGGAGAAAGGAGGTGGTACCCTTTACCCACAAATGCTCTTTACCACCACAAAGCAATTCCTTACTATGTAAGGAATGCTCCCTACTCCAAAGCCACAGGAGAGCAAATTCCAGAAGGGACAGTGTCTGGTATCTTCTGCTCTGTACTAGTTCCGCCAAGTGGGTGTGCCAGGATTAATCTCTTTAGCCAAAAGGTTTTGTTTTGCTTAGTGGTAGTATTTGCTCATAACAAGGAAAAAGTCGTAGCAAACAAAACAAAAAACAGGAAAAAGTGTCAATTTAACTATTTGTGAAAATGACCAGGATAATACACACCCTTGACTCAGGATTTATAGTTGAAGATGAATATTCTTGGGTGCTCACTGCAACACCACTGATGATAGGAAAGATTCTGGAAATAATTTAAATGTGCTAGTGAGGACCAACCACAAATTCATGGAAAATTCACATATTGAAATATGACACCAATAAAAAGCAGGTATTTTAAATTTCTTTCATGATCCAAAAATTCAGACTATCATTTTGAACGAAAAAAGCAATTATTGATAGGGTATAATTATAATTTTTGATATAAGAATGGACTCTACATATATGCACAGAAACGACAAAGGAAACCCCCAAATGTTGAAAGTGGTCAGACACAGTCGGCTAGAGTATAGCTTGTCTTATTTTCTTTACTCTTACCTATTTCTGCGTTTTCCACAA
The DNA here is from genome assembly GCF_023065955.2 of Ursus arctos. NCBI lineage: Eukaryota > Metazoa > Chordata > Mammalia > Carnivora > Ursidae > Ursus > Ursus arctos. The sequence continues at coordinate 7,669,289 of NW_026622830.1, forward strand.
AGTACTTGATTGAATATTTAAATAAGAAAACAAAAAAGAAGCCTTCCATAAACAACAGCACAAACCTGAGTTTAGTAATTCCAGGGAAGTTGAACGGTAGGGTTTTCAGCTAATAGGGAGTTCGGGGAGAATTAATACTGACTTAGTCTGCCCTTCTCTGGGGTTTCCACTGCTGAGTTCACGAACGTCGCTGTTGAAAGAGCTTCTCCATCCTCACAGACAGGAAGCACCCCGAACTGGGGGCCGTCCTGGGCCCCACACACCTGACCTACAAGCTTTCCTCACAGAGACGTGCAACAAAAAAGCAATTAACTGTCTCAAGAAAGCCAAACGCACTATGTTTTAACCATCTCATTTGATAAAATCCAAGTCAGAAAAGATACCCCAGAAAAAAACAAGAATCCACATCTTATAAATTTTATGTTTTCCAGATTATAAAAACGTTATTTATTCCCTGCAAGGATCAGGCAATATAAATGGACATTCATAAAAAAAATGTTTAAATATACGCGACACCCCTCCACCCAGATGTGAATACTTACCGTGTAGGCTGTGTGTGTATCCTCTGAGCTGTGTGTGTGTGTGAACACAGGGACTCATTACGTACACATGCACGCCTTTACTAGTCACACGCATGCATATTTATGCAAATATATGCACACATATCAATCCACAACTTATCACAGAAGCGGTGTTATTTATGTGCACTGTTCTCTTTCTCACTCAGGAACATGTCATCCGTTCAACAAGTATTTGCTGAGCACCTACTATGTGCCAGGTACTCTCGCGGGTGCTTCGAATAGCTCAGTGAACAAAGCAAAGATCTTTGCCTTCATAGAACTTAACTTTCTAGGCGGGAGACACAGCAGCAACAACAAAATCATGACAAGGGGATTAAATTTCATGATATGTTAGAAAGGGAAACAAAGACCCGCCGAGTCGAGCAGGGGGGATCAGAGCTGCCGTCAGAGGTGGGCAGCTGGCATTTTTAAAGAGCGCTATCGGGCTAGGACTTTGGAAAGGATTCATTTGAGCAAAGATTTGACGAAAGAATGTGAGATGGGAGGTGCTGGTGGAAGGGCAGTCAAGCAGAGGGCACAGGCAGGGCAAAGGCCTTGAGTGAGATGCAGCTGGAGGGTTCAGGAAGAACGGGTGCCAAGGTGGGAGACAGAGGGACCTGGCAGCGGTGGGGGGCGGGGGAGGAAGGAAAACAGCAGGGATGGGGGACGTCGGAGAGGCAGACTGTGTGGACTTGCCGAAGGCCATTGCTAAGGACCTTGGCCTTTCCTCTCGGCATGGCAGGAATCAGCGTTGTGATCGACTGGGGATGGCAGCATGGATATAGGGTGTAGAAATGGAGGCAGTGGGTGTCAGTCACCAACGATGAAGGTGGCATCCTTGGACCCACCGTCAGACGATCCCTGTCAGCCCACGAATTCATGGAAAGGAGAGTATGGTGATGAGTTATGCAACATGGGCTTTATATTTCAGATTCGTGATGGGTACAGTGGACGTTCTGAGACACAATTCAAACATACCAGTGAAAAGTAGATTTAGCTTTTTCATGCAGTGATGGAAAAGTGGTGCGCGTGCACACGCACACACACACAGAAACACAAGGACAAGGGGGAGAAGTGACTCTGGACAGGAGACAGGTATTGGAGATCAGTGGGTCGGCACACGTGTTTTACTAGTGAGTACAGATCCTTCAGCCGTTCAGGGCTAGAGGTTGAAACCTTCCCCAGATGCCACCTGCTCCACGGTCTGGGTCTAATCAAGGACAAACAAAATGTTCTCTGGGCTTTCCTCTCCTCTGCCTTTGCCATACTGTTCCCCACACCTGGCCTGTCCCTGCACCCTGCCCTGCTCTCCCACCCACAATCCCCGCCAACAAGGAGCTCCCTTCTCTCCAGCAACACTTGGTCCCTGACATCCCTGTCTCTGGCTTCCGCCCTCCCTACACCCGTCTTAGAAGGCTCTTCCTCTAGATTCTATGAGGTTGACCCACTTCAGGTCTTTGCTCAAAATCACCTTCTCGTGGCGACCCTCTGTGACCCCCCCCTACTTAGAATTACAACACCCCGCCCAGAGCTCCCCACGCCATCCCTGCTTGGCCTTCTTGGCAATGCCCATCAGTAGCTGCCAGACCACAAATACTGCCTGTTCTTGACGTCCCTTGACTAGAATATAAGCACCGTGAGGGCAGAGAATTTGGTCTATTTTATTCACTGCGGGATCTCCATGGCCTAACGCACATAAGGGGCCCTCGGGAGACATCTACTTGCTGGACAGGTGAACGCGTGAACGGCTGTAAGGAGCCACGCATCGTACGGCCTCTCCTTTGTGGCCTCACAGCATCTGCTCTTTAGGAAAAAATCACAGAGGCCTGTCCAATAGTCCCTTGAAATGGGGGAGAAGGGGCTTCTACACAACACAATGAGATGGACAGGTTTCCTGTGTGCCATTCCGGACAGGGGGCACTCGGGGACCAGACACCGCTTGTCGCTGCCACACTGGGCCCTCTCACCCCATGGCTAATCTACCGAACTCTCTTCATTACCTCCTTTTCTTTTCCATCAGTTTTACAACATTGTCCTTCTCTTCCATGGCCTCACCCTCCTCCAAGACTCCAAAAATCCTCTGGGGTGGGGCGCCTGGGTGGCTCAGTCGTTAAAGCGTCTGCCTTTGGCTCAGGGCATGATCCCGGCGTTCTGGGATCGAGCCCCGCATCAGGGTCCTCCGCTGGGAGACTGCTTCTTCCTCTCCCACTCCCCCTGCTTGTGTTCCCTCTCTCGCTGACTGCCTCTCTCTCTCTGTCAAATAAATAAAATCTTAAAAAAAAAAAAAATCCTCTGGGGTGTCCCATGTCCTCCCTCCATGACACCTATCTGCCTGGGGGACAATGCCTGTTTAGGCTTCCACACTCTTCCTCATTCTTCAGGCATCACCTCCTCCAGGAAGCCCTCCAAGGCCATTCCAGTTAGGATTAGGTCCCCCTCCTCTGGGATTCCAAAATACTCAGGACTTGCCCACCATCAGAGCCCGATCACCATGCTAAACTTGTATCTCTGCCCTCTCAAGCTTTCCCCCCATGGTATTAAATGACTTGAGAAAAATCACTTCAATATGTGATTTTCTTTATGTTCCCTACAACCTCACATGATGCTTGGCAGGTATCAAGGGCGTTGTCTATTTAGGGAATGAATAGATAAATGAATGAATGGATGAATGTGTAGTGTTACTTTGGGCTTGTTTGATGGAGACCATACGATCGCTCCATACATGATTACTCCCTGCTCCGGTGGGTAGGTTCAGCTTTAAGCAAAACAGTGTGTTGAGAAAAGATGAAATGAAAGACGTAACAGGGAACATATCTGGGGGATTCCAGCATTCCTAACGTCTCCAAATTATTTGTTCAGATCATTTAATAACATGTCGGATATGTTTGGAACTTCAAACTACTGGATGTCTTAGAGCGAGTGCCCTGTGCACTGGGAGGCACACCGCGGGCATCACCCTTGCCGATCGAATAAGGAGAGGAACATCCAGCCACCAGGATGGCCCCATGAGGGTGCATGCCAGCCTCCCCACACAACAGGAGAGTGGGGAGGAGTTTTGGCAAGGGCTGAGTTAACCCACTCCACATCAGCAAGGCTTCAGTGGTATTACTCCTGCCCCAGGGTGGAATCCAGGGGCAAACACTTCTCTCTGGTGTCTCTTTGGGATTCCTGAACCCCAGGGGATGGGAGGGCTGAAAGGGGGCACATTTAAATAGCAGAGGGAAAGTGATCTTCAGTCTCCGTCTCCTGCAGAAAAGAAGCTCTGGTATTTCTTACAGAGAGTCTGAATAAGTTGATACAAGGGAAAGTTCCTCTTCTTCCCTATAGGCCACTTTGCATTAGGAGGTTTTCTTATCACATTGTGTTTGTCTCAAATTCCCTTGGTGTGCTTTTCTGCATGCAATTGAAAAAAATAAAGAAAACTAATCTTTTGTGTCAGATATTGGCATACAGATGATATCTGGCACTTTTACAACATAGGACAGAATCTTCAAGGCGCTCTAATGTGGCCCAGTATAATCTTATAATGGGGAAATACAGTTTTCTAATAACCAATTGCTTTCTTCACAGATGAATCTGTAAGGGAGTTAGCATAAGGCAAAAAAAGAAAAGAAAAGAAAAAATCCCACAACAATAGAAATAAACCAGCTCTGAAATTCTGACAGCTTCCTCCCATGAGAGGTAGTTAAACGGGTCTTTGAGTTACCAGAACCTACTCTGCTGTCTGCTTGTCTTGCCTAGAGGGTGAGTTTTACAGACACGTCTACAGAACATCATTAGAGAAGCAATACTGAGACATCTCGGTAATGATTGTGGTAATGATCACTTCGTGGTAAAGGCTTTTGCCAAAGCTAGGCCGATCCCGTCTTGGGAAGACACCACTGTTGAGTTCCGATGTGTCGCACAGCGAGAGAGAAGGAACTGTGCGACGGGCTTGGAGCCCACAGCCACGTGGAAGGAAATTAAAAGCAACACTGAGTACCAGGTCCTGGGTTTTGTGTGTATCAATTCCCAGGAGTCTCCAAAGATCACCACCCTGCACACGGTGCCTGCTGCCCACGGGGCTTCAGATCACCGTGGAATAAATACATCCATCAGTCAACCCATTTTATAAAACCGGTGCCCCAAGAAACTTGCCTAAAGTCACGCTGGGGTTCAAACCCAGTTCTGCTGGCTTCCTCTGCTGAATGGAGGCCTGTTCTCGTAGCCACGGAAGGAAGATTTGGGAATGGAAAATGACTAAGAAGCGAGACCAATTCCTTCTCGAAATGAAGAGATACCCCAGGTCACGAGATGACTTTCATGGGCATATAAATACGTCTGCCTTTGTGGGCTTCTTCTCCCATAAAATGGTATTAAAAATTATATTATACAACTGAGTTTGTAAAAAAGACCAATATAAGCCAAGTTGGATTTTTCTTCTGATTTTATAGGAGAGTAAACGATTTTTATGGGCCTTTAAAAGTATCATGGGTCCCAGGCACCCCAGGCCATGTACCTACCGTGTCTAACAGAGAAGGGAGCCCGGGCAGCGTCAAGTAAAGACACCATCAACTAGAAAATCCACACACAAAAAGGATATATTCAGCCCATAGGCCTACAAGCTTGTGATGCTCTCACAACACTTGCCAAACACCATGGAAATAAATACCTAACAGCTCAATTACGATTATGTTTGGTTCCAGATACTAGAGACCCATCTAAGTGGCTTGCCCCTGAATTTTTCATATGAAATAATTTCAGGCAAGGGCAGTCCAGGGTTGACACAGCTGCTCACGGGGGCCACAGAGGACCCATGTCCCTTCTACTTTCCTCTCTGGCATCTTTCCCACATGTCTTTGCCCCTCATGGAAGGAAAAAGACGTCACTTCCAGGCATGCCACCTATATTCCAGGCAAAATCAAGAGGAAAGTGCCAAGGCTGAAGGATAAAAGTCTTCGTTTTACTGGGAAGGAAGCCTTCTGCAGGCCAGCACTGGGTTCTATGAAAGCGAGTACTTTCAAGTGGAATCATTGCTCCCCCCACACGAAGTCAGGTTCATAAGGAAAGGGGTCAGTAAGGGAGAAAAATGGAGCCCAGGCAGGCAGGCAGCCGTGTCGGCTTCAACAGTCCCAATGCCTATAGAACAAAACTCTCTAGTCCCGATGAAGGACCCAATCTTTGAAAATACCATTCCGTTCAGGAAAGTTTCAGTATAGCAGAAAACAGGGAGAGGTTTTAGGTTTCCACTAGAAGGAGAGAATCCAGGCCACTCCGCCCCCTGTCAGCACCTGGGCAAAATGAGAAGATGATGTGATGTCATGTTATGTATTTGCTAACATGTCTGCCGTCACCACATCCCCAGGCTGTATTCATTTTTATAAATCACTTATTTGCTGGTACAAGACACTGGCGGCGTCTTTCTAGGCCAGTAAAAATAGGAGTGCCATTTGCCTCTACTTCTGCCTGGCTAAATCTTATGGTCTTGCTGATTTTTACCTCAAGGGCTATTCCCTCGACAGGACAGGAACGTTGCTGGTTGCAGCCCAGCAGGCAGAAAATGCCTCTGGGGGCCCTCCTGACCAAGCTACCCAAAACCCAGCTCAGCGGGGCCTCTCCCCTGGACAGCAAGACCGCAGAACCCTCACTACCCAACGCCGTTCATAATCATCAAAGCTCACGGTCAGTGTTTGTGAACTGAACTAGGAACAGGACTTAATAGAATGTTCTGCTGGGGGAAGGTGAGAATAACCAGCTGTCTGGTTTGCTTTCTTTTAGTGCTTCCCAAATGGGGGGGGTGCTCCCCCAGGGGACATGTGGCAACAGCTGGAGATGTTTTCAGTGGTGGGGTGATGCTACAGACATCTAGTGGGGTGCTGCTGAACATCAGACAGGCACAGAACCCCCCCCCCCCCAACGAGGAACGATCCGGTCCCAGATATTCATAGTTGCTGAGGCGGAGAAACCCTACTTTATTTGAATCCACACCAAGTCTTATGACATAGGAGCCTGAACCTCAACGAGGCTAAGGGTGCTGGGAGGGGTCATGCTCTCAACGACCCAGTTTCGGATGCGGGCAGAACACACACCTGTTTCTGTCTAGTTGGGCTCCTGCATCCTGCACGGGGCTGGGCGATTTGTAAGTAGTATCTGTCCGTCAGCTGTATGATAATCTAGGAGCAGCCAGAAATGGGGCTTTTTTAAGTTATATATGTTTTACTCCTATTCTTTTCCTTCTTCAGTCCTACCGACTGTCTAACCACATGCCCAGTGGTTAATCTTAATCTCCCACAGTTTGAATTTTCGATTTTCCTTCTGCTGGTTTTGAGGACTTGATCTTAGCTTCTTGAAGCCTCACTGTCCTCATCTGGAAAAGGCAGATAGGCCTCTGTCCAGGCTTGTGGGGAGGATTAAACGAGATAATGTGTGAGCTCTGCGCCTGGCACAAGGGTGACCATACACGAACACATGAGCTCCTCCTGTTCCAACCTGTAGTCTTCTGGCCGAAAAACTGGCTCAGATGACGGATGAAATGGAAGTTATTTCCATGTATCAGAGATCATTTTAAGACTATTAGAGTAGGATTTTTTTTAAGCTTTTGTTTTTTATCATTTTATTTTTATTTTTTGAAAGAGAGAAAATAGCAAGAAAAGGGGAGAGGGGAGGGGAGAGAGAATCCCAGCCAGACTCCCCGCTGAGCTTGGAGCCCAATGTGGGTCTCGATCTCATGACCCTAGGATCATGACCTGAGCCAAAACTCAAGAGTCAGATGCTCAACCAACCGAGCCACCCAGGAGCCCCAGGATTGTCTTTTTCATTTTGTTTGAACTTCGTAGATCCTGACGCACCATGAGAAATGTAGCTTATGTTGTGATACAGGACACAAACACACGCCCCTAACAAAAAGTTTACATCCTATACTTACCATCGCTAAATAGGATTCATTCTGATATTTTCTATTTCAGCTCTTTTTAAATGCTGGTTGTAACACATTACATTTATTTTACCCACAGGTTAAGAGTACTATATATTGTATGATTCCATTTATATGGAAGTCTTAAACAGACAGAACTATAGGGTGAGAAAGCGGATACGTCATTTCCCAGGGCCACAGGGGGAGCTGACAGCAAAGGGGCTGGAGGGAAATTTTGGGGTGATGGAATGTTCTAGATCTTGATTGTGGTGGTGGTTATAGGACAGTGTAAATTTGTAAAAATTCATCAAACTGTTCAAATAAAAAAGGTGGGTATTCTGTTAATTGCAGTGCCATAAACGCTGATTGTTTCAGAGGATTACAATGGTTAAATGCCAGTGCTCCATTCTGCTTGATTTGGAATTCCCTCACATTCCAATGACATATTACAGGAATGCTCACATTAACTATCTAAGAAACCAAGAGCCACGCACCTTTGTTGGCCAGCCATCAAAATAGCCATCGCCACCAAAACAGATACTAGGGCTTTATTAGCTCACTCAGTGATCACAACCAGACTCTGAGACGTTGTTTCGGTGATTTTAGAGAGGAGAAGACCGAAGCATGTACAGTAACATTACCTGTCCAGGTTTATGTAGCTAATAAACGGTAGAAGGTGAGATTCGATCCTAGGGTCATCTGTGACACAATGATACATATTTGGTCTTTGTCCAAACACTTGGAAACTCTGGGTGATAGAGTTCAGCTGAGGAATGGTTGCCAGAAAGACCAAGAAATGATGAGAAGATTGGAATATTCAGCCCCACCCCTGACCTCTGGGGAAGGGAGAGACTGGAAATGGAGTCTGATCACCAATGGCCAATAATCTCATCACTCATGCCTATGCAATGAGACCTACATAGAAACCCCTAATGACAGTATCTGGAAAGGGATCTGTGACCATCCTGTGGTCCCAGGAGGATGATGTCCTCCATGACCTTCCCTCATACCTTGCACTATGCATCCCTTCCGTTGAATTGCCCCTGAGTTGCATCCTATATGATAAAGTGGAAGTAGTAGGTAACGTGCCTTTCTGAGTGCTGTGTGATCTAGCAAATTACTGAACCCGAGGAGGTGTCCTGGGAACCCCCGATTCATAGCCAGTTGGTCAGGAGTGCAGGCAGCAAGTTGACACGGAGACAGTCCTGTGGGACTGAGCCCTCCCCCTGTGGGGTCTGCAGGAACTCTGGGGACTCAGCTTCAGAACTGAAGTGTAAGACACCCCACTGATGCCAGAACTGGTTTCTGGTCTGGCAAAAAAATCCACACATTTGGTATCAGAAGTGTTGGGAGTGAAAACAAAGCAGACGGTCTGATCCCACGGCCCGTGGTTTAACCCTCGGGGCATGACCGCCCATAAGAGGCAAGTCTTTATTTTCTATTTCCCTCTAAGCAGTCCCAGGGTCATTTGGCTTCAATGACTATTTGTCATTCTTAAATGTTGGATCCAATCTGCTGCTGCCACTTGAAGAAATAGATCGTACGTGTTTTGACGGATGTTAGATGTTACATATTAAATAGCACTCCAGCACCGACGTAATGTTACATCAGTTTGATTTTCTATAAGAAGGTTGAGGAACAACAACACACACACATTGTTTTCACCGAATTTAAGGGACCTTTCAGCAAAGACCAAGGTCCCAGCATTTGCGGTCTTTCCCCAAAAACTGTGGTTTCATCACACTGGCTAGTCGATTAATAATGTCTGGACAAAGGTATTTACTGAACGGTTAGGTCTGTGACAAACTTTCCCATGCTGCCATTGCTAAAGAAGATGAATTGAGGGATCAGAGCTTTAAAGTCTCAAGAGTGGCTCAGGCGGTAGAAACGGAACAAAAACATTAAATAATTAGAAGAACAAGATTAAAAGAAGAAGGGTCCCCTTGTCTTACCCTGAGAATCATGGTGCCATTTCCCTGTGCATTTCACCTCTTGGTCTCTGTCCCCACAGGTAAGATTATCTTAGTAATAGCTAGCAACCCTAGTTAATACCAATGCAAACCCAATTTAATTTGGGGGTTTAAATGGAAGGCCTACTATAGATTTTAGCTCACAGACATTTATTTTTCCTTCTATCCTTGGACCTAGGAGGCATTAACAAGCACGGATTCTGTTTATATTGGTTCATGGTAGTTTCCAATATTTAAAAACTGGGAAATTTCACAAATCCAGAGTTCCAGTTTTGAATGAACCAAAGACACAAAAACAAAAATCCTGATGATATAGCAACTCTGGGCCTCACGTTTCTGCATGGCAACACTTAGCTGTCCCACTACATGGGGGCTCCACTACTACCCAAACTTGGCCCAACCTCCCTTATTGGCGTTACTTGTCTGGCCCCCACAGGCATGTGAATTTGGCCTTCAATTTAAATATGACCAGTACTAATTATCTTAGTTAGAAAAAAAAAAAAAGAAAAAGAAAAACTAATGCTGTCTCTTACTGCTGACAGACTGCTCGGTGAAATAGTGACCAGCCCACTTGTAATTCTCACTGGCATACTCTGGGAAGGCAGCCAACATCATCCCACTGCACAGCAAGGAACACCAAGGCCAAGCAGAGCAATGTAATTGCTCAGTGTACTAGAAACAATTTTCGAATTCTGACCAGCTTAATTCAAGGCGATCCCTAATTACCGGTTGTGAGAATTTTAGTAATTCTTCGCTCCCTCAACCCTCTGCATCTCAGCTTCCTCTTCCGAAAACAATACTACTCATGTGTGAGGGTCAAACAAGATAGTTTTATTAAAAATCTCTGGAAAATAGCAATTTCTCATTCAGTATTATTCTCTTTGTCTCTCTTCCACAACATGGACGTCACGGCTGTCTCATAAATAAGACCAGAAGCATCTTTCATTTTAAACATAGTCTCTCATTTCAGGCCTTCTTGAGGAGAGGCACTTGATTTGGGAAGAACTCCGAAGCTGAAATATTTTTAGAATTTTCAAAGAATTTTCACACCGATGACCTCATGGGGTCTTAACGAAACGGACAGAGGAATTGGTGCTGTTATTTTGTAGATGGGGCTCTTGGGTCAAGTCTGCCTTTCAGCTAGCTCTGCAACTTTTCCAGTTTGTCCTCTCTTCTGAGGACAAATGCCTGCAAGGCATTTTTTAAAATAACTTCTATTATTATTGAGGGAAGAACCCAAGGATCCATGGAGAGGTTAAACGTGTGGTGAGGAACACAACTCTGAGAGGCGCCCAGATGGAGGTGCTTTCCTCCCACCCATCCGCTCCTAAAACGGGGTCCTTACAACCCCAACCCTAAGAGGGGTCCTTACAACCCCAACCCTAAGAGGTGCTCCAGGGAAAAGAGCTCTCTGAATTTCAGGAACGACTGTAGCACCTACAATAAACTTTAAATTAATAAAGACAATAAAGAGGGTGAAATAGGAGGACATTCGTTTTAAGCTACACATTTAATACTTGCAACACCCTCCTTGGAACCCCACATTCCAGAATGTACGAGCTGAGATCTGCAAAAAGAAAACGAAAAAAAAAAAAAATACTCATCAAATCCGTCACTCCCAAAGCGGTTTCTGCGGTCTTTATGCCTGGTCAAGACCAGAAATTCTGCTAATGAGCACAATGGATGTTATAGAAGTGGTTTTTCTTTCTGAATAGAGGGGTGTCCGAGAATCCAGGGACTCACTAGAAAAGCTGTAGACATTCCGATCCCTTTCAGGGTTAGGGAGTAAGACTCCTGCAGACCCAAGAAACGTCATCTGGCTTAGGATTCCTGAAGGGTCCTCTTTTTGATCCGTAGCTGGGAGACTCTCCCACCACCCACTAGAAGCTTCGCTCAATCTTGCTGCTAGAATGTGGTCCCATCTGCCTCAGTGAAATCTTCACCACAATCAGAACATCTGCAAGTACAGGGAGCTCAGCCCTCGGGCCACATCACGGTTTCTGTACCTGATGGCTAAGTTACTGTTAGCAGGTATTTGAAAATTCGGTGCAACTACATTGTGCATTGCTATCCAGTGGCTACGTGTGAGAGCGAGGAGACCTGCCTTCGCCTACCTCTGGTCACTGAGAGCTGCTGAAGCAGTACCAACAACAACCAGCCAAACTGGTGTAAGTCCAGTTGCAACAAAAATTCTGCATCGTATCACCTACTCTGGACTATTACAGTACGTTTACTCAATAACCGGCTTCAAGAAATTCGCAAAGTAAAAAAACAAACAAACAAACAAAAAACTGGTTTGAGGCTACATTTACCAAAAATTCACTGAAGGCCAAAACTCTCCCCCCAAGAACCTGCATTGGCATCTCCTGGAATGCGCTTGGGGAAATCCTAGTCTAGCCCTGTCTGACCCCTTCACTATTAACTGACATTGCCCCCAGGCAAGGAAAGGATCAGAATTAGATACTGGGCTTTTAAGACTTCAGAGCCCGGTTCTTCCTATTGTTCTCCGCTCTTTTCTTCCTTCTCCCAGTAAATCACAGGATCATCAGAAACCCTATTGAAGCCTCTCCAGGACTGCACTGTGATCTTTATCTTCAAAGCCATCCCGCCAGGCCTCTGGCTCGCGATTTGCATGACAGCGAAAGGAAAGTAAATTTGGGGGCTGGCTTCCTTTGATAACCAAATGATTCTCTTTCTTTGTTAGGAAGGTACAACTTTAAAAGAAATTCAGTGATGAGGAAAATAATTCTATAGTATTTAGCGAGGCGCAGTCACTGTGACTGGCTTGGGGCCTTCGCTCAAAATAGGAACTGTGCCCGGTGTCTTCAATAGAGGTCAACTAGCCAATGACTGCACTGGAAGGTTCAAAAGGCGAGCACCAGTTCCTGGTGGGAGCCTCGAGTGGAAAGCAGGAGAGAGGCCCAGAACAACACCTGAACAGAATCCACTGTCCGGGTCCCCTCACCCTTCCTTCAAGGAGCACCTTCTGCACGGGACTGGCCACAGAATCTGCGAGACCACGTGTAAAACAAAAATGCAGCGCTCCTTGTGCAAAAAGCAGGAAAGAAGTGCCGGTTAAGGGACTGAAATGCTAAGCGTTCTCCTTTCTCCTAAGCTCTCCCTCACTCGTCACTGTTTCTCAATTGCTATTAACGTCATTGTAAGAAAAATTAAAAGTCTAAGTTATTGGCATGAGTTTTACCGGTCGCCTTTATTGTGCAGGGTCTCACTTAAATGTGATTATAAGAACATTTAATTCACGGGGCGCCTGCGTGGCTCAGTCGGTTGGGCGTCCGTCTTTTGGTTTTAGCTCAGGTCATGATCTCTGGGTCCTGGGATCAAGCCCCGCGATGGGCTCCGCACTCAGTGAGGTGTCTACTTGAAAGTCTCTCTCCCTCGGTCCCTCCACATGCCCCGCCCTCCACGCATGCACACACGCTCTCTCAAATAAATCTTTAAAAAAAAAAATTTACTTCTCATGCTGATTCATCAAAATTGCCCTCCTTGCCTTTTGTGGCTCCAACAGGCACATAAATTGTTGTTCTTGCCAGAACGGAGGAAACACTGCACAAAATGACCACGACTGCTTTTATTTCACCTCTTGATGCACGCACGTTCTAGCAACAACACTCTGGCTTAGGTTTAATGACGGAGAAGGAAGGACTGAGGCCAAAGGAATGGTGGGTTGCCCTATCTTTCCTTTTCCTTCTAGGTCATATAGGAAAGCAGTGAGACGAAGAAGACATAGGATAGGCTTCTTTGGTTGTCCAGGTTTCTTTGAATAACATTTTCTTTCTGCGTTAGAAGCAAGTTCTGGTTCACAGGGAAAGGCCCCTGCTTGTTTGGTGATGGATGTAACACACTTATCTTGAACTTGCTTTGGGTCTCGCTGAACTCCCGCACATCTTGGGTCCTCTGGACTTTTGTGTTTATGGGGCACATGACAGCTACACACAAACAAGGCACCGAAAGAGCAGGGAGTGGACCTCACGCTTCAGCTGCCTTCTCTCCTCATGCACCTGCCCCACTGTCCCACTGGGCTTTACTTACAAACATAAGTTCAAAGATAAAAGTACGGGAATTTCCACGTGGCTACATTCAATCAAGTACGGGGCCCTTAGGAGCATGGATCCCTGTGTGACTGCGTGGGTCGCACCCATAAAAGTGCCTGCTGTGGGTACCAGATACAGAGCTGGGGTCTTAAACCCTAGAGCCTACATGGGGGGCAGTGGCAAGGCAGAGAACCTAATGAGGGCAGAAGTTCTCACATTTTCTCTGCGAACTCAGCACTCTTAAGATCTCGGGAAATTTCTTCCTCTCACCTGTAGGCCTTTAGGCCAAAAGAAATACCTAGCAGTTTCATTTCTCATGTTGCTAGGGCCAAACAACTTTAGTATTTATGTCCTAACAGATCGGTAGCCATTAAAAAAATAATACACCTAAATCAAAAGAAAAAATATTTGTATTTTACTCTTCACCAACCACAATTCCTTGCTAAGGGGCTGTGTATGTTGGGCACTGAAGTGCCTCAGACCTTGGGAAAAAGACTGGATTCCCACTCCGCATGGATTTTCAAATAGTACTTCTGATTTTTATCAGAGCAACTACCCAAAACCCAGCTTCACAAAAATGGTATCACAGAAGTGAACTGAGTGTGATCTAATGTTGAAATTGAACAGCCTCTAGCCTGCAGTAGTTCCCAAGGGTCCAATACACGTTGAGTACCACGGTCTCCTGCAAAACTCAATATATCCCGCAGCGCCTCTGTGGGCTCCCTGTGGCACCCCAGGCCACCTTAGCACAGTTTGGGAAACACAAGTGTAGTAGTAAAGAGTGTCGACACTGGAGTTAGACTGTCCTGGAGGCAAGTTGCTTCAAGTCTCAGTGCTGTAGATTCCACATCATAAAATGGGGGGGTGGGGGGGTTCACCTCATGGGGATGATATAAGGATTATACTCAGCACACAGGAGTTCCAGAAATAGAGAGAGACTACCTATCCGAGGTAGAACCCATATCACGTATACCGTGATTTAGTAATGCATCTGTTTTGGACTCACTTTCCATTTATTTACAAAATGAATATTTTGAGCACCCACTAAATTCACTGGGTATATTGTTTGGTCCCGGAGGTACAAAGCTAAGCCAAACAGACATAACATCTGCTCTCAGGGAGCTTGAGAAGCATGGAAAAGGCAGACAATCCAATAACCATAGGAAAATGTCGTTCTGAACAGAATGTGTGCTAGGACCAGCGACTTCGTCTAGCCTGGGGTCTCAGGCAGGAGCTCCGACAACTTGCTGTTTAAGTTGAAGTCTGAAGGGTCAGTTTGGTAAGAGTGGAGGAAGATAAGATTTTTCTAGGCCAGTGGAACCATAGCAACAATAACCTCTGCTGTGAGAGGGAGCAGGCCCTACTGGGGGAGGGCTGAGCATTCCCGTGCACGGAGAACATTCACTTCACAGGTAGCGCTGAAGATGGGAAACGTGCAGTAGCAGGGATCCTAGCCATCAGCTGGGGGACGGCGGGGCTCATACAGAGCAGGACCCAACAAGCCTTTCCTACAGAGGGCATATGGCCCTGTCAGAACCTCTCAGACTTACAGGTGTCCCACAAAAGCAGCCATAGATAATACATAAAAGAATAGGCATGGCCCTGTGCCAATAAAACTTTATTTGCAAAAGCAGTAAGTAGGGGCGCCTGGGTGGCTCAGTTGGTTAAGCGTCTGCCTTTGGCTCAGGTCATGATCCCAGGGTCCTGGGATCGAGCCCGGTATTGGGCTCTCTGCTCAGCGGGGAGTCTGTTTCTTCCTCTCCCCACCCCTGCTCACACTCTCTCTCAAATAAAATCTTAAGAGGGCTTCCCTGTGCGCCACATTGGTTGGGTCTAGAAAGGGTAACTACCTACTGAAAAGACAAACGATTAAAGCTGGTTCTTTGCCTCTTAGGGTTTCCAATGCAAATAAACACAACACATAAACAATACGGAGGCACAGAGCGGAGCCGAGACGGTCTGCCAAAACTCAGACCAAAATACCCATCTCTACCTACATCTTCGACATCTTCAGTCCGCTCGAGCAGCTCCCGCTTTTCAGCAGAGACAAATGCAACAGTACCAAAGGCCAAAGAAAAGAAAGTTGCTCTTGCAGTAAGGCTGGGAGAAGCTGGGACAGGAGTGGGGGGGGGGGGGCGCTTGGCTAGGGGCTCAGCGCTGAGTCGTTAACAATGGCAACTAGGCTCTGGCTCCTTCCTCGCCCTGCTCGTCTTTTCCAGCCTATGCTTTGCTTTCACAAGTAGCTCTTGGCTGGCGCTTTCCTATTAAAAAGAGTTCAGGAAGCCCTTTGCACTTCAGGCTTTCTTAGAGAAACAAAGAAAGTCAAACCAGGCTCCTTATTAGTTGTTATAGCAACAAAGAACATATTGCGGAGGCACTGAGAAGGCCACGTGGGAGCCCACTTCCAGAGCCCCATTCACGACACATCCCCCCTTTCTGTGGGCAGCCACACGCACGATCACACTTGTACCTGTATGCCCGAATCCCCACATCTCCTGGCGTCCCAGCTCCTCCTGCTGCCTTCCTGGCCGTGGCTTGGTTAAGAACACCTTGCTGATTGCCTCTGGGGGTCAAATCTCCCCTGATGGGAGATCTCTAGCTCCTCAAGCTGTAAGATGGGATTTTACACCACCTGCCCGGGAATTACCTACAGACGCTGATTGAAAAGGCAGAATCATGGGCTCCCCCCAGATCCACGGAATGAGTATCTTTGGCCAACATTTGAGAACTACAAGCTCAGAGAGTAGAATGTGGGTGGCTCCATCTTATTCAGCACAGCTGTAGGCAAATGATTGTCACACAGTCCTGGCTTGGCCGAAACGAATTATCACAGATTCAGCCAATGAGCTTGCTCTGAAATCAGCCAGCTGTTGACTTTCAGCAGAAGATGGGCAGCCTTACCTCCAATATTTAACCAAAGAACTTAAAACCTCAATAGGAATGGAAAGTATTGAGTTTGCTGTCTTAATGGGAATCTGAGAATGGATGTATTTGTTCTGGGACTAGAGGGAAGATTTTGTTAACACAGGTGACCCTTGAGCAACCCAGGCACACTGACTCCGTGCTCAGTTGAAAATCTGAGAATAACTTGATTCCCCCAAAACTTAACTACCAACAGCCTATGGCTGACTAGAAGTCTTACCAATAGCACAGTTGGTTAGCCAATTTTGCATGTTGTATGTATCATATGTTATATATTCTTAAAGTAAGCTGGAGAAAAGGAAATGTCAAGAAAATTGTTATGAGAAAATACATTTACAGTACTGTATTTATCAAAAAAAAAATCCGCATGTAAGTGGACCCACACAGTTCCTGGAACCCCCCCCCCCCCCCCCCCAGCCTGGCACACCCAGGGATGATACTGAATAAATGCTTGGTAAATGAATGAATGACCTTCAGAAACCCAAACAGTCTTACCCTAGAAAGCATTTTAATAACTACTACATTATTCTGCCTTAAACTGAGTAAAAGATCTTTATATCACATGCCCGGCATGCAAAGGGGACACACAGAACATACACTTTACTCCCCAATCCCCCCACCCCACCTCCCACCAAAAAAATGTTGCTTTTCTTAGTATATAATTAAAGCAGAAACAACAACTATGTCTAAGAAGAATTCTGTAGCTTAACCTCCAGATTCAGCTCATTTCTAATGTTGGCATGAGTGCTTTAGAATATATTTGAATCATGTACAAATCCACATGGCTTTGAAAACCTCCCCCTTTTCTTACATTACATGGTCACCACCTGGGTTAGAGAGTAGAAAAAGACAAAGAAAAATCATTTCAAGTCCCTATTCCCTTTATTTAAGGCCCAAGATTAAAACGTTTAAATTTCTCATGGTTTCGATCCCAAACCTGAAACTAATAAAAGGGAATATTTGAGGTTCTTACGACTTAGAGTAGAGGTTCGCGATTACCGGGTGGGCAAATCCAGCCTGTCACTTGTTTTTGTAAATAAAGTTTTATTGGCACACAGCCATGCCTATCGGCTTATGTATTGCCCATGGTTGCTTTTGCGGTATAGCAGAAACGGAGACCATACGCCTAAAATATTTATATTCTCACCTTTTAAAGAAAAGTGTGCTGCAGGGGGCAGCACGTGTCAGGACTTGACACAGAAGGCTCAGGAATCAGATTGCCTGGGTTCAACTGTGAGTCTGCCACTTAGCAGCTGTTAAAGTAATTAAACAAGGATGGGGAGGCGCTAACGCCCCGGTAGCCTACGTGAGCCAGAGTCGACGCGTGGACTCCTAGAAAATGAAACTCAAGCACAACCAAGCGCGAGACTTTCTCAAATAAGACAATCGCTTAAACGAGAGTCAATCAAATAATATCCTTGCTTTACTGCCTCATCTTCTCTGTAAAAACCTCTCCCCGGCTCCTGTCCGCGGAGCACCCCCAACCACTCTGGGTTGGGCGCTGCCCAGTTCAAACAATTTTTGCTCAAATTTCAATTTTTGCTTGAAAACGTTACCGTGCCTCCGTTTACCTTTTAACAAAGCTAAGAGACCTTGGACATATTATTTAGATTATTTATCCTTAAAGCTCAGTTTCCCCATCTATAAAATGGAAACAAGAATTATACTCACCTCGTGGACATGTTGTGGGGATTAAGTATGATAATACAGGACAACCGAATAGGACTCTCTTTTTTTTTTGTCGATATGTTTCTTTTTTAAAAAGTCCTAAAGGAGGTTCTGACATGTAGTTCACTATATTCAGCAACATTTCTTTACGTGCTCATAAGCTTGGGACTTGCTTCAGCAGTTCTGACTTCATTAAAATGGTAATTATTTCCTTAATTCCATTCCCTTTATCTCCTTCAACATAAGCCCCCATGTTGGCAGCCCAGGCCCCGGGAACCGGGGGAACCTCTTATGAGGCAGTTTTAGAAGAGAAAGAAAATTAAAGAAAAGCCAGCTAGCGTTAGGACAATAAACGGTGAAGAGCTAGTCAATTGCGTGTGGTGAACCAAATTTTTAGAAGATGAGTCTGAATACACCCGGGAGAAGGAGGATTAGCGAGCGTGGTGTGGAAAGTCACTACACAGACACAGAGAACACAACGGCATCCCAGCAAAGCCATTAGCACCGTGTCATGTAGGCGTCCCTAATCCACTCATTCTTCCCTGAATTTAACCCTCCTTCCCCCCAATTTTTCTCCACTTCCGAGACAAACACATTCTAACCAGCAGTGTCCTTGGAAACCCCAACTAACTCAGATCCAACCAGGATTTTCTGTAGGCAGACTGGATTTTAGCAGGTCCCTTGGCATGGGTCAACCTCCATTTTGAGATAGTATGCACTTCTGGGAAGGAGCACAAATGAAAAGGAACCCTTTAACGGCCCTTGCTTGCTGAGTAAAATTCACTTTTTTCCCTAGAAAATACAGGATAGATTTTTCTGGGGAAAATTATAATTTTAGAAGGGCCTAGCTCAGTGTCTGACACTGAGAAAGTATACAATCAATATTAACTTGCCTCCCCTTATGGGAGGAATTCTATCCCTAGGATAGGAGTTCATTCATCTATTCATTCAATTATCACGTATTTTTCAAGCATGAGCTATGTGTAAGGCACAGGTCTAGAGCCTGGGAAATAGGACTGCCAGATTTAGCAGAGAAAACTACAGACCATTCCATCAAATTTCAATCTGAGATATACAATGAACAATTTTTAGTATATTTATATCCCATGTGATATTTGGGATATACTTACACTAAAAACTTAAGCCATCATGTATCAAATTTAACCAGATGCCCTATATTGTATCAGGGGACACTATTGACAACAGGGCAATGACCGAGACACACACCATCCCTGCTTCCCACACAGCCATAGCCATTCTAGCCTCGGGACCTCCCAAGCTTGAATTCCCATCTGGCAGATTCCAGGTGGAAAGCCTGGGCCAGAGACTGACCGTCTCTTCAGAGGCACATGGCCACTGAGGACACATTCATCAGATGTCACTCTGTATTATAATTGCAACTTTATTTCCCTGTCACACTCCTCGGCACTTAAGGGGACAGGGCTCTTATCTCTTCATTCTTGTATCCCTGGACTCCATCTAGGACAGTGTCCGGAACTAGAAGATGCTCACGACAGACCAGCTGAATGAGTAAGTGGCCAACGCATAAACGGTCACACGGGCATCAAGGGCAATGCCAGACGTGCTCCAGGCTCCTAAGCAAGATATTCACATACCCTCATAAATACCGAAGATAGAAGAGAAAACCAGATGGCCAGAATCCAAAGAACATAGGGGTGAAGAATGCTCCTTTATTTTAAAATGTTTTACGAAGGTACTCCAAACAAAACAAAGGCTTTTAAAAAAGGAAGGTAGAGGGTAGTCGGAAGATGGTGTCAGAGCAAAACGGTAACCCTGAAAAGAAGACTAAAGGGTCCTTGGAAATTCTTTCTTGACCTAATAGGTTAGAGTCAGTCAAAGCACTGATTTGACTAATCGGTAACGTAATAAAAAATCATTTCCAGTAACCAGAACCATAATATTAACAACTGAGGATTACGGTATCAACAAATAACAAATAATGAAGAGCCATTTTATTATCAGTACTGTCATACAATTGAAACACTCAGAAGGAAAATCACAAGAATCCACAAAAGGATAGATTCAGAGAAGTGCAAGGGACATGGTATCTACAATAGAAAATCATTCTGTGGCATTGACTCCTTTCTGTCTAGCTGTAAAAGAGGGAACAAAAAGTCGATATCTATAGAGCATGTTTCAATCACGCTAAGATTTAAAAAAAAAAAAAGAAAAAAGAAAGAAAAAGACAAATATTGCATTGCAGTTTCCCAATGACCACACAATTAGCCAGGACTTCCAGCCTCTTTCCTTCGTGGCTTCCCTCGCTGCCATCCCATGGCCTCCTGGTGAATCTGCGGTGGCCAGCACATCACCAGTGTGTCACATGAGTCTCGATTCTCGGCAGCTCCTGTCAGTGCTCGGATCGGTAGGCAGGAAAAGTCTCTGTCCGATGAAGCTTCAGAGGGCTGGCGACATCTTTGCCAAAAAGAATTTAAAACCGGCAGTTATATTTCAAGGAGGCACATGATCAAATTAGCTAGCAACAAGTTTCTATAGCATAGAAATAAGTTACACACAACCTAAGATTTTTTTCCAGAGGGCACTCAGTGATATGCAAATAAGAGTCAGGATAGACTACATGATTAACATATCATTTGCATGTGGTCTTTGCACGGAGCTATGATCAAACTACTAGCAGTTACTTTCCTCCTTAATTTTTTATCTTCATCAACCCCTCTGTTCAGGATATTGAAGGGAAATGAGAAGGAATCGTAGGACTCGGAATCGTAGGAATCGCAAGCACTCAACCCCGCTGTGTGCAGCACAAAAACAGCACAGTGAATACATGACGAACAGGCACGGATGCCCCAGCAGAACTGGGTTCACAGGACCAGACAGCGGACTGCATTTGGCCAGCAGGCCCTGGTTGGCCAATCCCCGTAGACAGAGCGCTTGATTTTATACAAACAAGAGGTTTTACTGCCACCTGCTGGCTGGGGGCTGCCACAAGCCAGGACACTCACGCTGTGCACTAAGGGCGAGGCTCTCAGAAGGGAGCAGAGCAAAACCAGCACAACTGAGTACAGCATTTCTTTTCTTTCCCTCTCTCTCTCTCTCTTTTTTTAAGATTTTATTTATTTATTTGCGAGAGAAAGCGAGATGGAGAGAGAAAGTGAGCACAAGCAGGGGGAGAAGCAGGCTCACTGTGCAGGCAGCCCGATGCCAGACTCGATCCCAAGAGTCCAGGGATCATAACATGAGCCGAAGGCAGACGCTTCACTGACTGAGCCACCCAGGCGCCCCCAGTACAGCGTTTCTGGTAACCGAACGCGTGGGTCAAGCCGGCATAACGCAGGGTTAG
Source organism: Ursus arctos (assembly GCF_023065955.2). NCBI lineage: Eukaryota > Metazoa > Chordata > Mammalia > Carnivora > Ursidae > Ursus > Ursus arctos. Next base: position 7,690,675 of record NW_026622830.1, read on the forward strand.
GGCTGCGGCTACGCGGAGCACGCGTGCCCCACTGGAGCACATTCAAAACAACGATGTTTTTAAACAATGAACCAAGCGAAAAGGTTCATGGTGGCGCATGGCTTAGTTTAGCCTCTATGACATTGTCCCAAACAGCCCTGAGCTCCATGAGACCTGTCAAGACCCTTTCTGACATGAGTCATGGATTTGAGTCTTTGCAAGCCTCAAATCTGAACCATAAGGACATTACAGACCTAGTCAGACAGTCACTGGTACCTAACAGCAGTGATAATTAGTAAAGAAGCATGAATACAAGGATGTCCAAAATCACAAGAAACCATTTTGAACACAGATTCTATTTTCTTTCCAACACACACACACACACACACACACACACACACACACACAGAAATGTGAATGCATTTGAATACTACAAGGGGCACGTGGCTGGCTCAGTTCGTAAAGCATCTGACTCTTGACCTGGGGGTCGTGAGTTCAGGCCCCATGATGGGTGTAGAGATGACTGAATGAGTTTGAGGACTACAGGTAAATATCCCATTTATCTTTATTACAGTTTGATAAAAGTTCCCACAGGAAGCAGACAGTGCACAAACAGTATCGATGCAAAACCCAAATCTTCGGTCAAGAACAAAGCCCTCCCTGAACCTTCATGTGTCACTCCTTAGATTGCAAAAGTCTGTGAGAAGAGTGACTGACGGTATTCGCTTGAGGTCCCATGAGAATGGAAGTACCCACAGCCTCGATCACCACTCTGGCCAACGGAATCTTTCCGGCTTGGTTTCTGTGCTATTTTTAGCTTAAAGCCAGGAAATGGATAGAATCACCTGTCCCACACTTTTGCAGTTCACGCAAAGGTCATGAGCTGGAACCAATCCAGACCCAATCTGGACCCAGACCTGGTTTCTGGCCTGCACAGGTCATAAAACGTTTAGAATTGATGGTCAATAGTTAAATAACTTCAAACGTCCACAAAGGTGCCGATTTCCCTGTTCTCTTGTCCTGTCTTCTGCCCCGGGGTTCCTGGGATTCACCAGGGACCCCATCACACCCACCCATGCCCGGTTTCACTGTTCACACGTCCTCCCTGATCCCGAGAGACACGAGAGATTGAGACTTTGGTTTATTCGTTACCTTTCCCCATTTGCTCGGATCTTAATCCATTCTCCCATAATTGATGCACACACCACGTATGGGACTGTGTTAGAATTCATATTGAAAAACCAGTGTTGATGTCTCTGAAGTAGCCACTTGCTCTAGGACTCTGTCGTCCTTTAAATATGTAAGTCGCCCAAGCTGGAACGAACCCTCTGGAGGAGCTGTTTCCGTGCTACGGTATGTGCCTTCGAAACAGCCAAGCTGGCAGAATTTCTTCTCACAGGTAAGAACATATGATAAAGAAAGGAGTTTTAACGTCAGTCCCTCCACCCACTAGCCCTGTGATCTCGAGCCAGTGCCGGACCTCCCAGGGTCTCAGGTGCTGTCTTCTGAAATGGAGAACGCGGTCCTGCTCTTGCCGACCGCAAGTGTTGCCAGGAGAACCAGATACGGCCACGCGAAGGGTGCCGGCAGACGATGACACACACGTCCGATGCCAATCTCTGATTTCCTAAAATTATCTAAAGTCAAAGCTGATAAATGATGCCTATTTTCATCTTGTTTTTAAACAAGGGACACTATCTTCCAAGGCAATTCCAATAGAAGGATTCTGGAAATAGGAAGCAACAGAGCACCTTCAGAGTAAGAGAAAGATTCCTAAGAGGATCACTTTAAGAAGGAAGTGACAGAGTTTAAGAAGGGCCCCCACTGAAGCTGGATACACCTGCTGTCTCCTACCGCCCCTGAGGCACCAGCGACACTCCCCCCATTCTGGTTTTTACCGCCAGCCCATTTCTGTCTCAGGGCCTTTGCACTTGCTGAGCTCTCTATGGAGAATGCTTTTCCCTGGCTCTCAGTATGACTGCTTCTCTTCTGACTTCAGGTCTTGGGGTAAATGCTGCAGGCTCTTGTGACCACCCCATCTAAAGAAGTCCCTTTGTCACCGTCCTCCCCAAACCAAGAACTCTGCTTTGCGATTCTCCATTACAAACACTTCATTTTTGATGTGACAGGGGCCAAGTTGGAAATCATATATATTTGTGTCACTATTGTTTGTGACTCTTCTTTAGACTTGGAGCTCTAGGACAGCAGACGCATGCCTGTCTGGCAGCCCGTGTATCTCCATCACCTAGCACAGGGCTTGGCATAAACTTGGCATAAAGTAATGCTCGAAGAATATTTACCAGCTAAATGAATGAGTGAGCGCTTGAATGAATAGAGAAATAAAGACCTCACTTACTAGTTAGGTGACCTCGGACACACTACTAGCCCTTCAAATCCTCCGTTTCTTAGCTGCGAATGAAAATAATATACTCTCGTGTCACTGTTTGAAGGACTAAGCGAGGTCATGTATGATAGGAACCTACTGCAAAGCCCGCAGTGCAGTGGGTCTTCAAGGAAGGCTATCTTCGTCAAAGATGCTCATTCAGGATGTCTTGTCTGCCTTGTGAGGAACTAGCTACGTCACTAGGGATCTGTTCGTGTTTACGTACGTTAAAAAAAAAAAGGAGAGAAGAGGTTTCACATGCAAATAAATTTGCAGAGCTCTGGTTTGAAAAAGATTAAACAGATTCTTTATCGCAGGACATCTTGAAACCTTGAAAAGAGTGATTGGCATTCTCAGTCTCCAGAAGGAAAATTTAACTTAACATGTAGCATTTCCCCCAAACTCACTGGACCACAGTACGGTTTGGGGAAAGGGCCATATCTCCTGGGGTTAGTACTCCACCGAACACACTGGGGAACCCACCACTCTGTGGTTAATTGATGCGATGCATTCATGAAGGACTCCTGGGAATACAGTGTTCAAACTTGATAAATGCTTCTCTTTCATGAATTCCTTCCAGGATTCATGATAAACCTCTTTCACATGTTCATTTTTGTATGTGCTCAACCCTAGAAGGGCATTTCGATATGAAAACTGGAAATGGGGCAGGAGAGGCAGTGATGGTGGATTAAATATGTCTTCATACACCAGGCTGGGTCAAAGCCAGCACCTCTTCCCCACCACTGACAGTAATATGAAATAATAATTCCAAAACCAACCAGCAGGTGGCTCTGTAGGACTAAATTTGGAGACGAAATGCCCTGTTCTCAAACCAGATGGACTAACACCCCCTGGTAAGGGTCTATTATGCTTTCCACGATTAGCTTCCAGATCTGTCATCTAGAAAAGTCATCCTGAAATACCCCCAGGTAAATGAGCTGGCCAGAGGAATCACAGCTCACAAACACCATCAGAACAAGAAGAGATCAAGTGCCATGTAACCTCAATGTATGGCACACAGGCAATGATGTCATTCACTTTCTCCCGGTTTCAGCTTTATTCAGGGGTGGGGGCAAGGGAAGGAGGGAGACAGGGAGCATAAGTAGAGCAACAGATGAACTTATCCTATGTGTCATATAAGTGACCACCTCTGATAAACAAGATAATTTTAGGTCCTCTGAGAACTTTTTTCTTTTTTTTAAGGTAACAAATTACTGGTACATTGAGTCCCATACGACACACAGACCACATATTGGCCCTGTATCTCAATGAATACTGGTGACTCAAAAGTGATCCATGAGATAAAGCAATGTAGACAAATGTACGCAGAATGTGCAGGTGGAAGAAATCTCTCAGTAAGCACAGATTAAATACCAAAATAAATAAAATACCAAAATAAAACATATTCACCGACACAGGTAACAGAAGTATGGAGAAGCAAATAATCTGACGGAATAATTTGTACCAAAACATAAAGCAAAAAACTAATAATTCTGGAACAACTGTAATGCCATTGTCATACATACAGATATTCTAAGATATTAGGGTTTTCACCAAGTATTATCAGGGGGCCAAACAGGGAAGCCATAAGAACTCATATGGACATTCATGTTCAGTGAAGATCATAATGTGACAAAGAGTAACTAAGAGAAGTTTTCACTATCATCTTGAAACCTAGAACACAATCATCTTGAAAACCCTCTGCAGAAAATCTGTGGTGTCCGTTCTCATGGTGATGGCCATTAATCTCACTAGAAACTAAGAAGTCACTATCCTCAAATTACTGTTCTGGAACTACCGTAACTGTGAACGCTTCAAAAATCTATACCAAGAAACTCGAACCTGATTTTACAGTAATATCTCATTACTTTTGAGTGATGGGTTGAGGGATAATTAATAATACAAACTATAAAGGGAATAAACCCGTTTAATTTTGATGAGTTGATTTGTGACATGCTAGTTTTGATAAAAAGAAGTATTAGGAACTTCTCAAAGAATGCAAATTTCTTTCTTTGCTGGGACCTTGTGCATGGCTCTGCTCTCCTGTTAGAGGCACCATCATCGCTACTATTATTTTGGAATCGGTGGATCACTAGTCTTTGACAATCAGCCCAGACCCGTAATATGGGCTTCCACCCGTAATATGGGCTTTTTGTGTGCAGGTAAATTTGCAAATTATGTTGTTGTTCTTAAGAAAAATGTGTCTCTATGCTGGAAATAGAGCTGTTTCCTCATAGTAACCAGATGTAGACATTGTCAGAACAGTCATATATAAGACCCTTAGGCTTCATCATTTCTGATGAATGTCTCCTCGTTTTGGTTAAGGATGGTTAGATTAGTTAAGGAGAGGTAGGGGAGTATGCTCTTCGTATGGCATCTTCTATGTCCTGAGGATTCTTAAGCTCTGGGATATTCACTAATAAATTCTAAAACTGCAACATATCCTAAGTGTTCAGGTTTTCCCGCTCTCAGTGCATCTTTGCAAACACGCTATTCTACAGACACCCCACCGTACATCACCTTTGATGCAAACTGACTTCTCCAATTACCACGCAGTGTCTCAGGAATTAAGGTCACTTATCAATTTCCTCCCTATGAAGCCTACATCACTTTGGTTCCCAACTTTGTTTTGCAAGCCTGACATGCAGAATCTAAAAAAGACATACTTTCTTAGTAAAGACCATCCTGGTATGTGTAGAAAGTCAAGTTACAAAGCAATTCAATAGCTTTGTGTGAATTTATGTGCAATGCATACTTCCTAAACTTTCAATCATTACTGTTTATCTTATTGTGTATTAAAAAAGACAGCCAGTTGCTATAATAGTATAAAGGCAGTGGCATACAATTTTCTTTACAAAAATGAATTTGTTTAAGGAAACGAGACTGCGTAAAATTGAATAATAGTATGGGGGTGTGCATATGAGAAAAATGCTGATAATGTAGTTCAAACATTACAAAAATGTCTGAACACGATAGGGCACAAACGGTCTTTGGGACAACCTGATCTAACCCAACTCTCTGCCTCTCTCTCTCTCTCTCTCTCTGTGGGTATGTTCTGGAAAGCAAGCTTGTTTATCCGTTATTTATGAGTGCAGTCACTCACACAGGCATTTAGGACATGTTTTTCCGAGCATCCACACTGTGCCATGCTCTCTGCTAGGGAGCAGAACTTACAGTCACAAAGACTAGAATGTAAGTGCCCTCAGTACACATTCATTCAACAAATACTCAGGGCATGGCCACTGCTTCAAGGCACGGGGGGATAAAATGAGGACAAAAGAGACCCCGCTCTCCTTGGCTTTACTGCTGCGTGGAAGCTGAGTCCAATGGCCACACGTGAGCACTGGGATCAGGACCCTAAAGAGAGGGGTCAGCACCCCCGTCTTGGGAGCACACATAATCAAGATTCCACACCAGTTATAAGGGAATCTGGGAAGGTTACCTTGGAGTCAGGAGGGAAGACCTGGAAAAGACAAAGAGAGACCTAGGATGGGGGAAAAGCCCAGCCTTCCAGGAAGAAAGAATGGGAAAAACTCTCTGGGGGAGAAACGGCCACCAGGAAGGGCTGAAAAGGCTGAGTGAGTAACAGTGCCATTTACGGCCGAGACCACGGTTTTCTGTGACGCTTCATTTGTTCTTAGATTCATTTATTCAGATTTCTGCATACGAACTAGGTGCCGTCTAACGCATGCCCTGCAAAGTTCCAACATCTTCCAGCTCATCATCATGCAAAGTTCTTCATCAGGGGTCCCCCCAATAGGCCTATTTATTTTTTATAAGTTACATATGAACAAGCTATTCTTATATACTATAAACCACAAAAGCTGCATTTGAAAAGATAAGAAAATGTTTAAATTTTTTATTGTTCCTGCTGTCCCCACCAAATAGGGGCTATTCTGTATCCCGTTTCTGAGCCCACTTTTCTGGAAGGCAGGCCTCCTAGGGTTTGCTTAGAGTCCCCGCAGAACCAGAACCCAGGACCCCACCCCAGAGCATCTCTTTCCAACAACACATGGTTCCTAAGCTTAGGCGATCACGAGAATCACCTGGAGGGCTTGATGACCACACAGACAGCTGGGCCCCACCCCAGAGTTCCTGATCCTGGAACTTTTGGGATCCTGGAAGGGGCCCGAACATTTGCCTTGTAGCATGTTCCCAGGTGATGCTGATGCTGTGGGCGCCTAGTGCGCTTGACTGTTTCTCGCAGCGTGCACCACATCCCTCCTGCCCACACCCTGTGCAGGTGTTTGCTCAGCCACTTCCTCTGCCTTAACATCGAGAATCTCTGGAGTTGAGGGCCAAGAATCTGCATTTTAAACAATTTCCCCAGGACACTGTGATCAAGGACGTGCCCTGGAGTGCAGCCTCGATGGGGGCCCTGGCCCTGGGGGGGAGAGCCAGTCTGGCTGAGCGCCCCCTGCACAGGGCTGCCAGACGCACCAGCCGGGCACGTGGCCCCGCGCTTACCTTGCAGGCGGCAGAGCTGCCCGGCGCTGTGCTGCCGCGTGATATGCTGCCAGTAGGCGCTGCGGGGCAGGGGCACCATGGTGCTCAGCGAGGCGGCCCGCTCGCTCATCTTCATCTGGAGCTGCAGCGAAGGGAAGAAAGGAGCGTGTCAGTGACCCCGGGGCTGGAAAAGACCTGGCAGGGAACTGGAGCGCTGGGAGTCAGCACGAGCTTGCTGACCCAAGCCAGGCCAGTAAGACACAACCCCTGGGAACGTTTATTAGAACTTTTGTGGAAGAGAGAACCAACAGAGGTAAGCCAAGGTTTTTTGCCTGTTTGGTTCATTGCTCTCTCCCCCAGGTCTGGAATATTTCCTGGCACGTGGTAGGTGCACGATAGATGAGCATTGTGTTGAATGCATGGGCTTCCTCGCGGGGCTGCGCAGGCGCCAGCCTTGGAACAACGCGGGGAGAGCATGCCAGTCAGTGAACTGATGCAAAGGAAGACAGCCAAGAAAAGGGGGGGACCTTGGATCCCACCTAAACCTGGAAACTAGCCCTGGACTTCTCAATTATATGAGCCAGGATCTCTTTTCAGGTTAAGCTGATTGGAATTGGGTATTCTCTCACAAGCCTCAGAACAAAACACTGCCTGCTCTTCCAAGCGCCTGACCCTCGTTCCAGATACTGAAGGAGGAAAGGGGAAGCCACGGCTCTTGGCCCCGGGTGCTGGGGAGTAGCCTGACCTGTCCTGTCTTACACCCTGGAGGAACTGTTCTTACAAGGGAAGTTTCAGAGAGAAGGTGGCCTCATAGGATGGGTAGGAGTTGAGTAGAAGGACAGGTACACGGGGACAAGATAGCTGGAAAAGCACAAGTGTGGTGTGGGGTATCCCTCCCCGCCCCCCTCTCTTCTCAGCCCCGTCTAAATGCAACCATGGTTTAGTTTTATTACGCATTAAGAGAAGTGACTATTTGCAATGTTTTGTTTCCTGGAGTTGTCTGGATATCAAATAACCCACATCAGTCTTACAAATGTGCCCAAAATACACAGATTTGCACAAGCTTATAAGCATCGAGAACCGGAGGCAGCTCACATCTCTACCCGAGGACCTGGTTAATTGCACTGAGATGCTAGGACATACTTGGCAACTGCAAACCAGAGGAAGGTAGATTCACGTCAACGACAAAGGAAGCATTTATATATTCTATCATTAGGGAGACGGTAAGTTGCAGACCATTGTATCTAGTGGAATGTCATTTAATTGCTTCTGTGAGAAGCAGTGACATGAGATGCCTACCCACTGGGGTTGCAGAGAGTGCGGCACCCGCTTAGCACAAACGAGGTGCAGGAAAAAATGAAGGACATAATTATTATTATTATTATGAATTGCAAGGCCCGTTTGAAGATTTTTTTTTTTTTTTAAGAAAACTCTCCATTCTACACACCTCATCAGTATGGCAGATTCAGGCCTAATATCTGTCCATTCATGCAGTGAAGCCAAAATAATAGGAGGCTTCATACCCTGGTGACCAAAACTCAGTCTAGTTGATGAGATTGAACTTGAAAAAAAGATTAGAGCCATTTATTCCAAAGATAATTTAATTTACATGTGCTGCATTTATATGCGATGGATTGAATCCTCGGTCCTATCACAATAGGACATTTACCAAAATGTGTCCCCAGGTAGAATTAGATAGCACTAGGTTTCGTGGGGACATTTCTTCCCTAAACATGTCCTGTCAGATCAAAAGGGCAAAGAGCCGAACACAAAGCTAGTAGAAAAGTTCTGTGGCTGTTTCTCTATTTCTGTACACATGAAAGTCTCAAAGCTTAGGAGCAAAAAAAAAAAAAAAAAAAAAAAAATCAAAGAAGCAAAAACTAATTTACCAGTGACTTCCAGTGACATTTAACCTCATTTACACGGAACACAAAAATAAATAAATAAATGAAAAGAACTGGACTTCCAAGGTACTGATTATTGGATTTCCTTACTAAAAAGAGACTCTATTGAATATAATAAAACAATTTAATATAAAGAAAACATTCGGGAAATAGCCGTCACTTCAAATTTTGCACTACAGTACTGCGAATATATTTCTGCAGGCCAGCATGATTTGACTGTATTTTTAGAAAGCTTATTTAGGAACAAGAATGCAATGACACCAACATCATGTTTCATGCAGAACATTACACAGCCTGGCTCTCTAGTTCCTCGTCAACCCTTTGGAAGAGTACCATAGTTTATGAAAAAAAGGGGCATTTTAATGGTCTCTGGAGAAAAATAATGAAACAAAATCTTGTTTAACAATGCAACTCTTTAACGGTGAGAAGTCATTTGGTGAGATATCAATCTGGAAAGTTTCCATCGTAGTTCTTTAACGCTGCAAGGCGCTCCGAGTCTTAGTCTCCACACCCCATGCAGGGGACATGAATGGGTGCTCATTTACACCGTGGGCGGAAATAGAAAGTAACACTACATTTTCAGAGGATTTAAAATTAGGTCATCTTGAGTACATAGAAAGGTTGCATTCTTCCTCCTTTTTCTTTTTTAACCGTACACACTTTTATATAGTTTGGTTTTGTTTTTCGATTACAAAAATCATGGTAATGTCACATGAAGAAGTAAAAAATAAAGAGGACCCCAAACCATAAAAATGTGAAGTACAGCTATTTCTGCTATATCGTGACATGGGCATTTCTGAAACACCTCCCCATCTGCAATTCTTTTGGGAAAATTGGTTTATGGGACGACCCCTCAAAACGTACGCTGCTTTCTAACCAAAGTCATCACTCCTCTGAGAGACAGCTTGGAGGCTGGAGGTTTTGCAAGGGTTATTTGAAAAAGACAAAAAAAAAAAAAAAAAAAAAAACCAAAAATCACACACGGAAAAACATTTGCTTAGAAATGCTGTCTTCAGAAGTCCAGGCTAGGCAGATGGAGCACAGGCTCTTCCGAAAAGGTGTGCACTGCGGACAGTGTAGCCACAGGACCCAGAGCTGGTCCACAGTTGCACAAGGCGGGCACGCACCTCTCCAGGCAGAGCCTTCAGTGCCTCTGCTCACGTCCTATCTTCTTAGTGTATCTGGAAGAGGCTCTGTCTCTGCAGGGGTTTATTGAGGGCTTTTGCCTTTCCTGCTAAAGGTTGTAACTCCACTCCTGCTATTTTAGGCTTCCCTTGCCTAGAAAAAAAAAGTGTGTGTGTGTGTGTGTGTGTGTTTTGCACCAATGCACTTTGATATTACAATGAATCATTCTCCAATTTATCAAATGCATCTGAACTCAATGTGACTACAGAAATGGTGTTTTAGGTAGAACTGTCTACCACATCTGACAGTCTTGTTCCCATCTTTCCATTAAATAGGTATTCTTGAACTCTCTCTCTCTATATATAAAAAAAAGACAGAAAAATTATCCAAATCATCCATTTTGCATCCTGTGACTATTAGGAAAGTTTAATACAATCATGGGACACTGAACTAGGGGAATATCCAGCCCAGTCTGTGATAACAAGCCCAGAGATTAGTACCCGAGTTCACACAGGAAGGCGGCAGCTGGCACCTGCTTCCCAGGGCCTGAACTCCTTCTCTCAGAACCTACTGACAGGTACCTATTTGTTCTCCACATTTATTCAAGTTCAAGGTTAAATTCAAATCACCTCCTAAAACCATGGCTGCCAAACGGGGAGCAGTCTTTACATGTGCTCATAAACATTCCAAGTGGATTTTTCCAGACATGATAAACTTACAAGGTGTGGCCATCTGAGCAAATCAATGGAAAGAACATTTATTCAGCTTATCATCAAATACTTGTTGATTCTGATGCATAGTCTATAACCTCAAAGAGCTTGTGTCTAAGATAATACAATAAGGGCAAAGCGGAGGAAATCTGCGTGCCCTGGGATGACAGGAAAAGGGCATCCTGGGCAGCAGGAGTGACAAGGGGACAGAGCAATCAGAGAGGAATCCCTAGAGGAGCCCAGGCACACAGTCTAATCCCCAGTCGTCTCTCCCGGGTCACAGAGGTTCCGCTAGTTCCACGTTTAGTACATCTCCCAGACCAGCTCCAGCCCGCAGGAGCTACAGGAGGATGTCGGAGGTCAGACTAGGTGTCATTAGCTGCTGCTTCTAAATGCGAGACTCTTGAGATGCCTGGATGTGTGCGCGCCAGCAGCTCTGGGGATGATATGCCCAGGGAGCCATGACTGCGGTCAGTGGGAATCAAGCCTTGCAGACGGCAAAGGGAACATGGAGGTCCAAGACTGGCTAGAAAGATCGGTGACTAAAAATCAGAATTTTAGAACCAGAAGGGAAATTTGTTATTTGTTCTGTTCACCGATGTATTCTCAGCTCTCAGAACAGTGCCTGGGGAACAGCGGATGCTCGGCACATTGTTGCTGAGTGAAAGAATGACCCCAATGATGCAGGGGAGCTGGCTCGAACCAGCTTGTGAAAGCCAAGTATTACTTTTTCAGACATTTTGTGAGCTGGTTGTTAAATGCAGCCACCAATAAACATTAAATTATACAAACTTACAGTTAAATAAATTGTATATATAACATATAACACAATTGCATACATGTTATTCAAGTCATAACAGATGTATTACTCAAAACTCATTGCTTCCTGGTTATTTTACTATGATGCATGCTCTGGATTATCTGAGTCTGTTACAGCTACTTGGTATGAACACTGTAAAACAGTGTGCCTCTGTTTATCACTTCCCAACTCTGTGTACACACATGCACTTTTTTCCAGAGAGCCATTTATTAAACATTTGCGAGCACATGAGTGAATTGAACCCCTAAGTGTAAAAGAAGGGCCTGCCAGCCAAACAGGGAGAACCAGATAGGCTGCATCCGGTCTGTGTGCACCCATTTCCCCACTTCCCACCTGGCTGATGCCTACCTTCCCTTCGGGAGTCAGCTCAGGAACCCCTCAACATTTTCCTGACATCTCTTCTCCCTTAATGACATCAAGTGCTCCTACGAGACATCTCTAGCTCCATTCTTTTTTTCCTTTCAATTTTTAAAAAGATTTTATTTATTTGAGAGAGGGGAGAGAGAGAGAGTGCGCAAAGCATGAGTGGGGGGAAGGAAGGGGTGGAGGGACAAGCAGACTCCCCACTCAGGGCTCCATCCCAGGACCCTGAGAGCATGACCTGACTTTAACCGACAGATCCGCCCAGGCGTCCCTCATGCTCCATTCTTACTCCCATCATTTCTGTGTTTTGTTGATAGTTGCTAGACCAACCCAACTCTACTGCAGACCATAAATAAACTCCTGGGAAACGGTGATTATGTATTTGATCTCCATATCCCCAGCACCTCACTAGGGCCTCCAACGGCTTCACAAATACAGAATGGATGAATGAATGAATGAATGAATGAACCCAACTTTTGCCCAGCTAGCAGGGAATAGTTTCCAGAAATCAATCCTCATCAGCTCAGCAAATGAGAAGCACCGTTAGCCCCAGGCTGAATTCCTGGGGAAGCTCTAGGTCCAGGTTAAATTACCGTGGCTCTCACCGGCTGTGGGGGACGTGGTAATAAGACTCGGCTTCATCCTACTTTGCTGTTCAGGTGACGAGCAGCAGCAAGGCCCCAGGGAAAGATCTGCCTACGTGCGCATGCACAATTGGCCAAGACAGCCCAGCAGCAGGGGAGTTCAACTCTACACATTTATGCATTCTATTAGCAGTGTGAGCTCAAGATCCCACCAGGGAAGAAAGACAGGCTTCGTGAAAGTCAAACAAATGCCTTCTTGTACCTGAACACTCGAACTTTCTCCCTCAACAGCAGGGATGCACGTAGGTCTCTTCCTGACTCAGCCTGAGTGAGCTCTGATGCTGCCGATGGTCGGAAATACTCAACCGATCAATGGTTGTAACTGATAGGGCACGAAAACACTACGTTGCCGGGAAGAGAGACTGACGGTGGAGTCAGAGACCGTGCTCCAGCTTAGGCTGTGCTCCCTAAGAAACGTGGGATATGGACACATCCTCCTCTTGTCTGAGCCTCAAGGTGCCCTTTCTCATAGAACTTCCCTTTTACTGAGACAAAGAAACAAAACATGTAAAAAGTAATCAGACTGCGATACAAAAGAATGAGGTCTGGCTACCTGCTACCACATGGATGAGGCTGAAAACGTGATGCCAGTGAATGAAGCCATTTGCAAAAGACCATTATGTTGTATGAGTCCATTTATACGAAATATCCAGAACAGGCAAATCCAGAGAGAAAGAGAAGGTAAATTAGTGGTTGCCTATGGCTGGCCAGGTAATGGCTACAGGAGACAGGTTTCTTTTGGGGGTGATGAAAATATTCTGGAGTTGATGGTGGTGATGGAGACACCTCTGTGAATATACTGAAACCATTAAACCGTACAGTTGAAAGGGTGTATGGCATGGTATGTGAATTATATCTCAGTAAGCTGTCCTCAGAAAAATAAAATCAGACAGTGGTAGATGCCATACAGACTATTAAAAAATTCATGATATAATAAATTAATGGTTGATGACTTCCGGTCAACGAGTCCCAGGGGAAGTGACTTTTAAGCTTGAGTGACACCTGGCCCAAGCATGGTCTCCCATCATTATCATTGTCAACAACACAGACAGATCCTTTTAAAGACCTCCCAAGGCTCACAGTGAGGGAAAGGCTGATTGCCCAGGCCCTTCTCGCATAATGATGGGCAAAATATATCAACCCTCTTGGGAGAGAAAAAATTCTAATGACTGCTATTTATAGCTTCTCAGTGAGAAAAACAAACAAACAACTGGCCTCCACGCCTCCAACCACATTTTTGGTTTCTGTGTGCTTCATTTGGTCTGGCTGACACTTGTTGCTTAGACAACCCTTTTATGAGCGGGAGACCAGTAGTACAGAGCGGTGGTGAGTCTTAGCCGAATATGCCACCATATTGTCCTTCTCCGGAGTCCAACTGTTTTATGGCCAAGCATTGTGTTTTTCGAAACTGAACAGCACGACAGGATGTAGCTATCTGCTGCTGCGGTGGGTCGTGAGTACCATATGCCGTGTCTGTGACATCAGTCTGGACCCATTCAGAAACAGGCACGCATCACCACAAGGGCAGGTGAGTACTTCAAGAACTCACTCCATCCTCCTCAGGCTCTTCAACTTGCACCACGTTGCTCCTTCAAGTAACTAGAGCGGGGGTTTGCCAAGAGCAACTCTGCATATGCAAATCAGATCGTAATTTTCCATCTCCTCCACCTGGATCCTGAAGTGATGGACCAGGACACAGTTTTGACAATGAGATTCGGCTGTGAGTCAGAGCCGCCTCTCTGCCAGAATGTCTGCTCAACCTGACAGCCTTCCAGAGCTCATGCAGTTCTGACAGCATCCTCAGTTGAAATGTATAGAAACCAATTTATCTTCTACAGATATTTTAAGCACAAAATGTGGGCAAAGTTGAGTCAGAGGGACAATTCGAGAGAGAAATAGTACAACTGTGTTTCAAAAAAAAGTCGGCATCTCAATGTCTGCTTTATTCCGCTCACTACTCAGCTTTGTTAACACTACCCTCCCTGTTCATTGACGTTCTGCACTGGGCTTCCTGAACTACGCCTTCATCTTCTGCCCATTTATTCTCCATTGAAAAGAATATTTGAAAATATGGCTTACCTATGCTTTCCAGACCCTGGGTCAACTGCTCTCCAACTTTAGCAAGCAGAAGAATCACCTGGAGGGTTCATTCAAATGCAGATTCCTGGGCCCCACCCACCAGGAATTCGCATCTCTACCAAATCTCCAGGTGGTTCTGATCTAACCAGTCCAGGGACCACACTTTGAGAACAACTGTCCTATGTCCTTTGGACCAATCATGCTGGGGGGGGGGCGGAGTTTTCCATGTGGTAAGAGCCCAAACACCGCCAAAAATCAGGTTAATGTCTGGAAGCTGCCACTACTAACTGCAGGACTCTAGGCAAGTTAACCTCCTTTACTCCTTACTAGCTCGTCAGTAAAAAAGAGAGAGGAAAAAAATAGCTTCTACTTCGCAGTTAATTTTAAGAACATCCATGGCTTATTGTGGGGTTCCATAAATTTAGCAATACTATAATTAAGCCCATATCAATCAAAATACTGTCTTTAGCAAGAGTTTCTGAAAAGGGTCCTAATAGGAAAATTCACATCTTTTTAAATCTAAATATTTGATACTGGACTGTTCCTGGTTTCAGGACAGAAGCTTTAAAAAGCATTCAGGCAACAACAACAAAAAGCCACCCAATTAAATTGAAAACACAAGTATGTTTAGAGAATATATGTAATCACCCGGTCCCATTTAGTACACAATGCCTTCAATGAGTAAGTATGAACAAAGCTCTTAGTGTGGGCACATGGAATAACTGTAGGGAATGGAGAAAACCCAAAAGTCCCCCTAAAACCAAAGTCTCTCTCTCCCCCACCTTGGGGAGCTTACAATCTCCAAGGCACCTCTATCTACGTAGCCAGTAGCATTTTGCTTAGCACCTAAAACGGGGTAGGAGGGAGGTCCACATTTTGTTCATGACCCATTTCTTTAAAACTTGTAATACATTTATTCTTTCTTCCCTAGTACTGATATATTTTTATTATGTTCGGGAAATACACAAAAGAATATAAGGGAGATTTGAAACAAGCCCTATACACATCACCTGGGAAAAATAAAAGCAAAGAAATAAAGAGACCTTTTAACATGTTAATAATTACCTTCCAGTCTTTTTTTTTAAATGTGCATACATAATGTGTATTAAGCACAAACCGTATGCCTGTGGATATGCTGTAATGCCATCCTCTCTTTTACATTTCATATATCGTGAACAGACCTTAACGTTCCTAAACACTACTATCTTCTGTATGGCAGCCCACCCCTTGCCTGTGCCAGACTTTATTTGCTCATTTCCTTCACCATTTCTAATTTACCAGATGAGATCGTGGAATTAAATTCTGACCCAATCTCCTTCCTAACATTTTTTTTTTCCTGCTAACCACAATTTTTATTCTGGGACCCACTCTACCAACGACTATACCAATAACCAGTTTTTAAATGAATTTAAAATTTTAATTTTAATTTACATGTCAAATTGGGTTTTACAGTGACTCAAAAATTACTTGTAAATGCTACAACATCAGAAAAGTACATGAGTTGATAATTTTGTTTTTATTCTTAAACAAAGCTGTCTTACCTTCACAATACTGTGGCATCCATATTACAGACTAATCTGTAGCCGTTAAAAAGAAAAAGGTAGATCTCTGTGAAGTGATATTGAAACAATCCTAAAAATAAGGAGCCACAGTTACTTATCTATACACATGCTCACAGGGAGAGCGTATCACTGGGGTGGGTTTAAGTATCATCTATCCACACTGTGATGATTTTCAAACGCACATCGGGAGCCCAAATCTGTCCCCTAAACCTCAGACTTGTGTGTTCAACATCCCATGTCCACTACGTGCTTAGTAGGCATCTCTCATTTAACACGTCCATTTCTGAACTACGGTTTCTCACTGTCCACTCCCTCCAATCTCATCTCCTTCTAGATAAATGGGTCTTCCATTCTACCTGTTGCTCTGCTTGAAGCAGAAAAAACCCCACGAGGCTACCTTGTTTACTCTCTATCGTACAGGATTGCTTGCTTACCCATCAGCAAATCTGGTTTTTCTAATCTTCAAAATGTGCCGAGAATCCCCCACTTTTCACCATGTCCAGCCCGCCATCTTGGTTCATGTCATCGCACTCACGTAGATGCCACCATAGCTGAAATAGCTCCCTAATGTGTCTTCCTGTTGATACTCTTATCCCACCTACCCGGAGTCTTTTCCAAATAGCTGCCAGGGAGATCCTTTTAAAAGTGAAGCCAGCATATCTTACCTTTCTCAAAACCCTCCAATGACTTCCCAACCCACCCCAAGGAAAATCCAAAGTCTTTATCACAGCTTCAAGGTCATATAGTGCCTGGCTTCTAGTTACTTCTAGACTACACCACCTAGTCCCCCTTTCTCCACTTTTTCTGCTTCAAAATCATAGCCTTTTTGACCTTGAACATGCAAAGCATAAAACAGCCTCAGGACCTTTGCACGCAAGGTCCCCTTTGGCTGGAACAACTGGCCCTCAGAAATTTTCAAGGCTCATTCTTTACTTCCCTCAGATCTCTGCCAGAGTATCACCCCATCAGAACCTTCATTGTCCTCTCCTGCTTTACACTGCAATGTTCTTCAGAGCATTCACCACCTCTTGATATAGATTTATATTTCTATTGTTGATTGCCTGTCTCATCCCCCACAACAATGCAGCAAATTCTTTGAAGACAAGGACTGTTTCTTGTCCTCTGCTGCACTCCTGCTTCCTAGAACAGGGCCTGCCACAAGGTAGATATTCATATTTGTAGAATGAATGAATGTATTAATAAGTAGATATGTTTTCTATTTAATAAGTGATACCTATTCTGGAAGGATACACAAGAATCTGGCAAAGTGTTTGCTCCTGAGAAAGTAAACTGGGCGTCTGGGGTGATAAAGCCTGGGAGAGAGACTTATATTACACTGCAGGTCCTCATGCAGGATTTGTTTTTTACATCATGCACAAATCCAATTCTTTTTTTTTTTTTTAAAGATTTTATTTATTTATTTGACAGAGATAGAGACAACCAGCGAGAGAGGGAACACAAGCAGGGGGAGTGGGAGAGGGAGAAGCAGGCTCATAGCTGAGCAGCCTGATGTGGGGCTCGATCCCACAACGCCGGGATCACGCCCTGAGCCGAAGGCAGACGCTGAACCGCTGTGCCACCCAGGCGCCCCCACAAATCCAATTCTTAATCCAAAAGTCTCCTTTTGATATTAAATGCATCTCAAAATAAATCACAGCTTCCTCTCTCAACTGCACCTCGTCCATTCACTAGTTTAAAGAACTCTGGAGCTCTCAGTAAGGCACTGAGGACTATGTGTAAGAACAGCACTCCTCCAAGGCTAGGCTTGCACAGAGCCAACATCTCTCTGCTTCGACACCGTAGCTTTACAGGCCCTCCCACTCCCCAGCCCTTACCCGTTTGGGTCTTCTCCAAATGAGACTTATGAGAAAATGAAAACCAGGAGAAGCTAAAAGGAGTCGAGAAAAGAGTTCTCGAAGAAGCTAAAACGTAATTTCAAATCTCTAGCCAGAGAGAAGTACACTTCAAATATCTCATGAATAGTAAATACGTTTTGAACGGAATCTTAAAATGTTAGGCTTATTCTTATAAAATTCAGACCAAATGTCTCTCTTAAAAGAGAACAGTGGTTTTAGACAATACTTAAGAAAAGAAAAAAGACATAAAGATCAAGCATGTGTTTGTGGAGCATGCAATCTATTTACCAAGTCTGACAAACCTCTATTTCTGAAGGTTATCAAACACACTGTAAAGTTCTAGCAAATATATCTTGTATGGTTTGGTGCTAGGAGTCATTTATTGAGATAACTACATTTGCTGCATTCTGTGGGGTTCTTTCTGCTTGATGAAGCAGATTCACTTAATACAAACTGCTTAAAATGCTAATTGCTATGCTAAGTGGCGGTAACCAATCCCTCCTGAACAGAGATGCAAATGCTGTTGAAAAAGTTCTGCAATCATTGCGGGGCAACCACGTGGTGCATGAGATGTCATTCATTCTCATGGTGGCATACAGAGGTGTACAGAGAGGCTCTTGTGCCCCTTTTCTCCACCTGCTGGACAGGCACCCTCCCCTCTGTGTGGCAGGAGGAATGATCTCTTAAAAGGGTCTAGTGTTCTTCAGTGAGACAGCATCACATATTCCTGCTTTCCCAAACCCTGTAAACACAGACCACTGATACACATGTAAAGAGTGGTTAGTGTCCAATAATAAAACAATGAGGGAACTATGCACGCATTGACACTCTGTTCCCATCAGAGGAGTACACTCACTGATTGGCATATGTCTTCCTGTGAATCTTTACAGGTATACAGGACATCAAGGCATGCGGTCCCATGCTGTGCTGTCTCTAGCTCTTGTTCCATTTCTTCCAGATACCAAGGAGCCAGATCCTCAGAGCCACTTTAGAGCAGCGTTCTCAAAGTGTGGTGCCCAGACTGGCAACATCAGCATCACTTGAGAACTTACTAGACATTCAAATTCCAATGCCCCACCACAGACCTGTGAAACACTCGTGGTAGAGCCCAGTGACCTGTGGCTCAGGAAGCCTTCCAGGTGACTCTGATGCACTCTGAAGATGGAGAAGCACTATCCTGAGTCTCCCTTCCCCATGCTCTCGCCCTTTCCCCCCGTGCCCAGCCCATAAGCACACACTAGGGCCCCAGAAGTCCTCCATTTTCTACCTATACAAAGTCCCCAAATTTGATCCTCCCTGTCAGTCCCATTGAATCCATGTACTGGGCTTTACATCCCTCTCCTGACTCTTCACTTACTAATTGTGAGCTACTGAGCCTCAGTTTCTCCCTCTACGAAACAGACCTAATAGAGCTCCCAATGAAATGCAAAGTACTCCAGTATTTTGGAAGGCAATATAGCAACATTTAAATTTAAAAATACTAACAACCTTTAATTCAGCAATCCTGCTCCTCAGTTTAGAAAATTCAGTTAAATAAAGTAAAATTTAGAAACTCAGTTAAAGTTAACATACATAAGGGCACGTATACGAGGATGTATGGTGTAGAATTGTTTATATGAGGCCCCCAAAATCTGATATTCCCATAGATAGGCTTAATAAGTTAGTGTCACATCGAGACCCTGAAATATCAAGCATTCCATTAAAAAGAATGGATAAGAGCAAGGTTGGCAACCTTTTCTGTCAAGGGCCAGGTAGCAAGTAGCTTTGTACACTGTACAGTCTGTATCAAGCCAATAAATCAACTCTTTTGTTTCATTGTGAAAGCAGCCATGACCACATATCAATGAATGGGCATAGCTGTGTTCTAATAAAACTTTATTTATAAAAACAGGCATAAGCCAGATTTTGCTCATGAGCCACAGCTGGCCAACCCTTGAGTCAGACCTATGCTGTATTTCCATTAGGTATTTACTATTAATTGAGAAAGCCAAGGGGGTAGTTTTGGAAATGTGTAACAGGATCACAATTTTATAATATAAACAATGACTTCCAAACACCCATCTTACATATGTATCTACATGTGTGTGTGTATCTATCTCCGTGGGTCTGTAGATACGCATTTTTGTATAGGATTATATGAGTACAGAGAAAAACACGGAAAGAGGAATACAAACTTCTGAACAAGATTTAGGGGTTGCTAAGGAGGGGTTGCTAAGGAGGGAATGGGATGTATACAAATAAATCATGAAGGGAGAAAATACTGTAGTACTAATCATCATCTCTATGATCATACCTTTGCAGTTAGTTAAATTTCACATACACGCGTTTCCGTAAAAATAAGCAGGATTCAAAAACCAACCCCTATCCCTTAGGAGAGCTGTGAAAATTAGATGAAATACAGCATTCAGACCCTTGCACAGAGCCAGATGGAGCTACTCGTTCCAACTTTAATTATCCCTCTATTAGACTAAGCCCCTCAACTTGGTTTGCTGCTTACACACTCCCTAACAGCCCTGCCTCTCCCCTTACCCCTTTCAATGAATTCTGTACTGAATGTTCTTCAGGTCTTTCACTTATTGCATCCATTCATATGCTATGCATGCACTAATGTCAGGGGCTGGAAACTTAAAAATGAATGAAACACAGTTCCTCTGCTCCCCAGGATTTTATAGTAAATGGCTGGAGAGCTAAAGGCCAGCTTTGGTCATGTAGCCCGCCATCTGCCTCCACAATGGCACTCCCTCCTCTACAAAAAGGGAATGGACTCTCATGTAAGCAGCGCTCTCCTTCATGCGGGTGGGGGGAGGGGAGGAGATTCTTTGTATGTGCGTGTGTCACACGCTTGGGTGCCTGGCAGGAGTCCTGGCCCACAGGAGGCATACAGTAAGGTGTGGATCAATGACTGAATCACTAAGTGAATAAGAAACCTCTATCATGTCCCACCCCCCCTTGCCATTGTATCCTTTCTTACTGTGAGTCAATGATAGTAACCACTCAGTTTGATTTGTTCTGAGCAGGTGCCAGACACTACATCAAGAAATCACTTGCTTTATCCCACCTGGCCAGGTAGGTATTAATAATAAAAAAAAAAAAAAAAAAAAAAAACCCTTTATAGAGCCAGGAGCAAATACTAAGGGTGGTGAAGTCACCTGCCAAAGACACTGAGCCAGCATGTACGACCTGGCCTCTTTATTACTCCAGAGATAAAGTTCATATCACAATCCAGTGTGTTCTAGAAAGCACTAAGGATGTTACAAAGGCCTTAAAGGATGGGCTCAAATCCTTTTCTGAATGATAAAAGGCAGCTGAATTTTATTTCCAAAGCTTAGAGAAATGGCAACTGGCCAAAAGTCTAGGCTGCTAAGAGAGGGTTATGCCCCTGCCATCTTGAGTAACAGAATCTACCAGTAATTCTACCAGGCCTTCAGACCCCCACTGTCCCAGGGGCCTTCTCTCAAGTGGAAATTAGCAATCTGCCAAACATGTGGTCTTCCTTGGCTTCTTAACGCAACCCATTCTCATGGCAGTCTGATCCTGGTTCCAGCTCTGTCAGATGTTTGGCATAAACCACCCAAAGAGCCGTCTTTACTTCCTCTCACCCTTCTCCGTTGTTCTGACATTTGCAGGAAAAGTGATGGGTATGCCCATCATTGAAATGTTACCGAGGTATCACAGAATATTACTGCAGTGTCAAGGAAAGAGAGCACGCAGAGGCTTAGTTATTGAATGTTATAAAGAGAAGGAGAGACAGAAAAACAGAGAAAAGAAAAAGTGAGTAGGAGAGCACGACCGCTTTCCTCTTAAGGAAAAATGCAGTAGAGACACTACTTGGTGAACAGAACTCGCTAAAACAATGCCTCCATTGTCACCACAGCTTTGATAAAGCAGACTGTTGGTGAAATCAACCATTTGGGGCCAAATTTCCAAGTGAAGCATTTGGTTGAACACCAGATGCACTCAAATGGTTATTTTCATGGGGAACGAAAGTGATTTGCAGCAATTTATTCAGAGCCATCTGAATTCTCAGCCACATGCATAAAACAAAATCACTGCTCCCTTTGCTTCTGGTAACTTTTAATGCCTCCTTACTAAGGAAATCCTCTCCCCACCCGTACATCCAAATTGATATCCTCGGGGACTATTTTCCACAACCTCTTAAAGCAGACTCGCTTGAAACCTGGGCCTTGGCTTGGCATTAAGAGGGAACTGGATTTGGTATTTGGGCTTCACTTTTCTTTTTCTCTCTGCTCATAAAATGACCTATTTGGCCCCCATTTTTGTTCATTCAACAAATATTTAGTAAGTCCTGTGCCAGACCCTGAGCACATTACAGACACGTGGAGCCTAGCCTCTGCCCTCCGGAGGCTTCCAGCTTCTAGAAGAATGGCCAGTTACTCAGTCAGCCTTCAAAGCTAATGCAAAAATCCCATAGGCTCAGACTGAACTCAGCAGCTCACCTCAACAGAAGCAGTTGCTTTTGTGACAAGATGCAGGGCACATGCTGGAACTGAGACCAGGGAGCAAAGAGGTGGTTTGTGTTTTCTGTCTTATGCTTACCCCAGGCACAAGTCTACTGGGAGGAGTGGGGGGCTGGTGGCCAAGGAGGGCCACGTAGATATGGTATACTTTGTTTTGTAGCACTCTGGGCATATTTATGGGGTCCTGCTGAGTGCCAGCCCCTGCTAGTGCCCCACACCTAAGGCAGGGGCCTGACCTCACAATCTGATGCTGCACAAATACCCCTGAATATCTTAAGGAGACAATAAACAACAGCACTCAGCTCCATCACCCAATTTCCTGGAGTTGCCTGTTGAAATCCCCATTGCTTCAACGTGAGTCTCTTTCTCCTGGCTCATCGCATGCCAGTTTGTGTGAGTAAAGCTCACATTCTCTCACACCATACCCAAAGATAAACTCTAAATGGATGAAGGACCCTGATGTGAGACATGAATCCATCAAAATCTAGAGGAGAACATTGGCAGCAACCTCTTCGACACTGGCCACAGCAACCTCTTTCATGACACGTCTCCAAAGGCAAGGGAAACAAAAGCAAAAATGAACTTTTGGTACTTCATCAAGATAAAATATTCTGCACAGCAAAGGGAAACCACGGAATGGGAGAAGATATTTGCAAATGACACTTCAGATAAAGGGCTGGTATCCAAGATCTATAAAGAACTTCTCAAACTCAACACCCAAAAAACAAATAATGAAATAAAAAAAGGGGTTGAAGATATGAACAGACACTTTTCCAATGAAGACATACGAATGGCTAACAGACACATGAAAAAATGTTCAACATCATTAGCCATCAGGGAAATTCAAATCAAAACCACATTGAAATACCACCTTACACCAGTTAGAATGGCAAAAATTGACAAGGCAAGAAACAACAAATGTTGGAGAGGATGTGGAGAAAGGGGAACCCTCTTACACTGTTGGTGGGAATGCAAGTTGGTACAGCCACTTTGGAAAACAGTGTGGAGGTTCCTCAAAAAGTTAAAAATAGAGCTACCCTATGACCCAGCAATTGCACTACTGGGTATTTACCCCAAAGATACAGATGTGGTGAAGAGAAGGGCCATATGCACCCCAATGTTCATAGCAGCATTGTCCGCAATAGCTGAACTGTGGAAGGAGCTGAGATGCCCTTCAACAGATGAACAGATTAAGAAGATGTGGTCCATATATACAATGGAATATTATCAGCCATCAGAAAGGATGATTACCCAACATTTGCATCGACATGGATGGAACTGGAGGAGATTACGCTAAGTGAAATAAGTCAAGCAGAGAAAGATGACTATCATATGGTTTCACTTATTTGTGGAACATAAGGAATAGCAGGGAGATCATTAGGAGAAGAAAGAGAAAATGAAGGGGGGAAACAGAGAGGGAGATGAACCATGAGAGACTATGGACTCCGGGAAACAAACTGAGGGTTTTAGAGGGGGTGGGGGTGGGGGGGATGGGCTAGCCTGGTGAAGGGTATTAAGGAGGGCACAGATTGCATGGAGCACTGTGTTTTATACTCAAACAATGAATCATGGAACGCTACATCAAAAACTAATGATGTACTGTATGGTGACTAACGTATCATAATAAGAAAATTAGAAATTAAAAAAAAAGCTCACATTTGTTGACTCTTCCTATGTCCCTCCTAAGTGCCTTACATGTTCTAACCCGTGTGAAGCACACCACATTGTGAGGCATAAACACTATTACTATCACCCCCGTTTGACATATAAAGTAAACAAGGCAAAAGGAGGCCAAGCTGCATAGCTCGGAAGTGACATTCAATCCCAGACACACTGACCCATCAATTTCTGGCCCAGCCTTCACGCAGAACCTGCCTATCTTTAGAACAGGGTTCTCAGCCTCCCACTGTTGACATCTGGGATCAGGTTACTCTTTGTTGTGGGGGGCTGCTCTGTGTATTAAGGGATGTTTAGCAGCATCCCTGCCCTCCGACCCCAGACCCTGTGTTAACAACCAAACTGATTCCAGATACTGCCAAATGTCTCCCAGGAGGCAAAATTGCTAGCCACTGAGAATCACCGGTTTAGGGTGACTATACATTTCAGTTTTCCTGGCTGCATCCTGCTTATACCTGTTATCAGGCATTACTCTTCAACAGGGCCAAGGTCAAGGGCAGATGACCCATGTAGTCACGCCGAGCCCCATGCCTGATTGGATGTTCTGCCATCACCATCTTGAAAAATCTTAACTTTTGAACAAGGGACCTTATGTATTCATTTTGAATCAGGTCTACAAATTGCATGGCCAATCCTGCTCTTAAGAAGGTTGACCCTGACTCTCAAAAGTGTCCCAGCTTGGAAAAAATTCCTAGGGTAACCCTACTGATTATATGTAACAGAGCCTTTAAAAGCTCACCATGCAATTTTTGCCTTTTGAGTGAAAAATACCAAAGTCTGGTTTGCTCTTCTGTACCAGGCTGCACAGCTGGTTTTAGTCACCAAGCAGCACTCTCATGCTTACACGTTTTGCATTTTCCCTCATAGATTCCCTGATGCATATCCTGACATTCTTCCCAGTAAGAGCTAGTCTTTGCTTCTAGTCAAATGGCCATAATCTTCCATAAAAAGAGGTATCAAGGACACAGCTATCTTGGCAAAAATATAAAGGGCAAGAAGGCATGTGTTGTTCCCCTAAAGCAGGGGTTGCAAATTCAGCATGCCTACATGGGTCATGCAAGTAACAGAAATCAATAAAGTCTTCTGGTTAGTGAGACGACAAGAAACAATAAGAACTATGTAATCCTGAAGGGCATTCATCCTCTCAAAAGGGTAGCTCCTACTCAATTTTAACTCAAGCAGACACGGTATTACCAGATATTCTCATTTCTCCAAAAGATACAACTATTTTATGTGACACCTCCCATTGTAAACACTGGGAACTAATTTAATTAAAAAAATATCACCTGTGCCAATACCCTGTAGACCAAACAAAAAGTCTGCATGAGCGAGCTCCCAATACCTGTGCTATCATCTTTGGCCATCTTAACTTCTTCTCCCTGTTCTGGTCATTTGGGGACTCCACCAAAGTTTCCCTACTGCCTGAAGCTGAACCAATAGATAATTTTACCCCTCCCCCTGGCTAATCACATGGTAGAGGAGGAATTGTATTTCATGCTTAGAAGGGTTGACAAATATCTGGGTAGGAACCTAGTATGTAATCGATTTCCAGTTCTGCAAAAATAATTGACTAGATCTCCCTAAAATATTGAAACTTGCATAGTTGGTGACAACAGTCCATCCTGGCACCACCTTTGAATGCATTCTCTAGGTTGTCAGATCCTGGTCACACCCAACACCTTAACAGCATGAAAAAAATAGAGCCATACAAGGCAGAGCATGTCCGCTGGGGCAACCAAAAGCTGAAACCCCTATTAAACGATCTCTTAAAATCACGGATTCTGGTTAAAGGCATAAATGGCCTCTGGTTTTGTGACAGGCATTTAGGATTATTGCTTTGCCTTCAGTAAACTCTCAGGAGAAAAAGCAAATGCGTGTGGTGTACAGGAGAGGGACTGATTAATAATATAAGCACCTTTGCGTCTAACACCTAAAACCAAGGTGCACAGGGGCTATCAGTGACCTGCAGCCCGAAGGCCAAATCCTGTGTTTGCAGAGCCTAGAACCAAAAAAATGGTTTTTACATTTTTAGAGTAAAAAAGAAGAGGAAGTCCAGGAGGAAGAAGAGGTGGAGGAAGAGGAGGAAGGAGTAGTACCGTATGTGGCCCACAACATAAACTACTTACCATCTGACCCTTCACAGAACATGTTTACCAACCCGTGGTGGAGACGGATACATCACTCATTGCCTAACTTCTCAAAATTGATTAAAAATGGCACTGAACTGATCCTACTCATCTCTTCATCCCCCCCACCATCCCTATCTCTATCTTCCCTGTCATGACTGACTTTTGGAAAATTCTATTACTCACCACTGTCCATCTGGTCAACCAGATGCTCCCATATGAACATCTTCGGTTCCTGTCATGAACTGCTGCTGTCTTACCACCATCAGGCTTCCCACGGGCTGGCTATTTACAGAGCCGCCATCTTAAACATTAATATTAGTGTCAGAGTTAACAAGCAAAGCTACAACCTGTTAGCATCATTGAGTTTGTTTCCTTTCCCTGCGGAGACACAGCCACCAGCTGACAAGGAGCACCGGTGGGTCACAGGAGCCCAGCTACGAGGAGGAATTGCATAAGACAGGGCACACTTAATAACCAAGTAAAAGGACTACTAAAATCCGCCACTGCACACCGCAAGTTATTAGGTTATTACAAGAGACTGGAAAGGATGTATTCCGAAAATGACATTTTCCCCCTAATATACCGGAACAAAAGTTACAGCAAGTTTAAGGAAGAAACCTGAGTTTCATCTGTTTCTGTCCTATCTTTAGAATAAATTCCTGGCAGTACTATTGCTGATAAAGAGATACATGAATTTAATTTTGATAAATAAGGACAAATTGCCCTCCAATGAGATCATAGCAAACTGAACTCACAGGATTATACCACTGCATGCATTGAGGGGTATAAATCGCAACTCCTTATCTAAATTTCAAGCTCCTGTAAAGATTCAAACAAGTTTTTTTAATGTTTATGTTCTCCATAAGACTTACTACAACGTTTTTTTTGCAAGGAGTAGATAGGTGTTCCATAAAAGGTTTTTAAATCATAACTATTATGCCAGAATATAAAAAGGGTTTATTTGGGTGGGGGGAAAAGCTGATAATTGCTTTAAGTGGTACACAATAAACAAAGAAACAAATAAATTAAATAATGAATAAATCAATCCATAAGTTAACCCAATTAACCAGAGCCCACAAGGATGATAAGAGATAAAACCTGATTCTTTTGAGGGGAGGGGGTTGAGAACAGAGGGGCAGGTTGAGCTGGGAGAAGAGTGTTTATATACATTAAAAAAAAAAATTTTTTTTTAAAAACCCCAGCAGGGAAGAGCTTATTTCAGTGCTAAACAGTAATGAAATTGATTCTATGATTTCTCTGATTCTCGCTCTATTAAAAAAAAAAAAAACCTGCATAGTTTATGGCTTTTTAAATTAGGTTGAGTAAGAACTACTGTGGTCTCCAGAATTATGGAAGAATGCCACTGGAATTCTACCAATTCACTACATTTTATTTGCAAAACCAAGTTTGGAAGTAAACCTATCAATTAGGCAAACAAACAAACAAACAAAGAGGTGACAAAGAATGGTTCAGATTAACTCTTAAGCCTGGGTGCCATCCAGGGCTCTAGAGCACAGGGGAGAAGTCATGCCCTGGGGCCTCGATGGCACTCTCACCTGGGGCCTGGATGGAGCCCCACCTGCAGCCCCGGGGACAGCCTGCTAAAGTAGTCTTTCTCCACCTTGTCACTCAATTTGCCTTGAAGGAAATTCTAAAAACGACAGGCCCAGGCATGGAATGAGGAACATCCCACACGCCGGCACTCCTTGCTCCAAAATTAGACTTTGTCACAGACACTGATCTCCAAGGTGGCAAAAATAGCAAAAGCTGCTCGGGGGAGTCCCGAGCTGTCCCGGCAGAGTCCCTGCAGCTTCTCCAGCAGGCCAGCTGGCAGCTGCTGAGCAAACAAGTGCTTGGTGCTCGGTCTCCTTCAACAGTTGGTCCTTCCCTCCCGAGACTCCAGCCACCACCCCCCAGCACTCCCATAGAGGACAGAACAACAACACGTTGCATTTAAAAAGCGAGAATGTGAGAGAGGAATTTTGAGATATAATATTGCTATTTGGTGCCAAAACGACCCAAAGAAATGGATTTCTTGTAGCCGTGATCTTCTTAGGCCTACTCTAAATTGACAGATATTTCTGAAAGGCACTCTGATATTCCAGGTAATTTGCAAACACTAAGCCACTTCTTAGTGGGGACATATGAGGGATATGAGAGCCTTCAGATTCTCCAAGGGAGCAAGGCACTGTGGCCAGGGGTAGAGGTTTAGGAATCAGACAAAAGGATCTTGCATTCCTGGCTCCGGTAGTGAGGAGCTATGTGGCTGCAGGCAGGTGACTGAACCACTCTGAGAGTGAGTCTTCCCATCTCCCTGACAGAGACTGTGATTCCTTCCAGGTCAAAGGTCATGAATAATACTCTTTTGAATTGTGATCCCGACAAGAACATGAGCCTTACTGTCCATCCACCACTATATCCTGGAGCGCAGAGCAGGTCAGGTCCTCAATAAACATTCTTGAATGAACAAATGAATAGGAATGAATGAATGAGCCTACTTTCCAATTAAGGTAGTGATGAGAGAAACAGCACGCGAAGTGCGTGGCACAGCGCAGGAGGCTTGGTAATAGTACCACCTTCGAGGAGGAAATATTTACAATATTTACAAAGGTAAAATCAAAGCACTAAATAAATACTATTCTGTAAGTTTGTGTGGTGTGGCGACAGACACCATGATGGCGGTCTCCACGGTCTTTTCCTCTAGGAGTTCACACTCTGTGTGGGCCTTTTCCCTGACTATGGGAAGGACTTGTGACTTGCTTTTAATCAGCAGACAGGGCGACAGGATGTCACTTGTGTGGTTAGGATACATAGGATTGTGGGACTGCGGCCTGCAAGGAGACTCTCCCTCTTGTTGCCTTTGATGAAGTCAGTGGTGTGTTGGGGGAGCCCATGCAGTAAGGAGTTGACGGTGGCCTCTGGGAGCTAAGGATGGCTTCCCAGGCCACAGCCAGCAACAAATTGAGGCCCGCAATCCCTACGTTTACAAGCAACTAAATCCTACCAATAACCACGCTCGCTCATGAGTGGATCCTTCCCCAGTCTAACCTTGAGATGTGCCCGAATTATCTCAGCCTTGTGAGAAACTGAGGCCATACCAACCCTCCGGACCCACAGCCAACTATGAGATTATAAATGTGTGTCGTGTTACGGTGCATAGCTGGTGGTGCTTTGTTATGAAACAACAGAAAACAAACAGGCCAGATATCGACTGTCCACAGCATGGGTAGCCGACACGCAGAGAAGGACCACTTGTGGAGAGTAACGAGACAGGGAGGTGGGGACTGCGGGGAAGTGAAGCCCCCCAATCTGCTATGACCCCCAATCTGCCCAAAGAGGTCAGACTGTACTGGGCATATCTGATTTCTGTTGCCTTCCGGGGGTGTGAGATCAGGGCTGTCAGACCTTTTCACTTTTCAAGATAGCATTGAAATCTGAGTTTTATGTGAAACCTCTCAATTTTTAAATGTTGGTCCCTAATTTGGTAGTTTTAGAACAGCAGTAAGCTAATCTCATGGAGGACAAAGAAAACAGGTCATGAGCGATAGGGAGAAAAGTGGGGGTTATCCCAGGACACCTGCTCCAAAGTTGAGTCCCATGACTTCCAAGCTGGTGGCCTTGGGCCTTCCATACAGCAGTGGTTGTAGGGTTAGAAAGTCCTGAAAGTACTGCTTGTTATAGAGTAGAGACAAGATACATATTTAGTATTATGGATAGCGTTATCGTACTAGCTTCCTCTGGCTGTAGTTAACAAATTACCATGACTTGGGGGCTTAAAACAACCTATATGCATCCTCTTACAGCTCTGGGGGCCAGATGTCCACAGTCAGTTCACCAACCTAACATCAAGGTGTTGGCCGGGCTGGGTCCTTCTGGAAGTTCCAGGGGAGAATGTTTCTTTACCTTCTCCAGCATTTAGGGGCACCCACATCCTTTGGGTCACATCTCTCTTCCACCTTCAAAGCCATCAGCATACAAACTTCAAATCTCTCTCTCTCTCTCTCTGTCCCTCTGTTTCCACTGTCACATCACCTTCTGACTCTTCCTCCTCCTGTTTCTCTCTCGTAAGGACCCTTGTGATAACACTGGCATACTTGGATGAGCCAGGATAATCTCCCCATCGCCAGAGACTTAACTTGATCTACAAAATCCCTTTTGCCACATAAGGACACATTCACAGGTTCCAGGGATTAGGACACATCTTTGGAGCCAACTATCACTCTTACAGTTGTTGTGATGGGACCCACACGCCTCGTCTTTATGGCTGCTGGGTTCAGGTCACAAGTGTATCCCAACCAATGCACTGAAGGCTGTAACTTCAAACTGGTGCAGGTCCCGCGGGGAAGCGTCTGTCTGGAGAGGCGGTCTTGCGAGTTTTACGACAGAGGCAGCCAACAGTGGGTCGGGGCTTCCTAATAATGAGGCTAAGCCCAGAGGTGAGCATCACCATCTTTCTCCATTTATGACCTTGACCATCTCAGAGAAGCCAGCCAGTAGTGGTGAACATGCAATTCCTAGTTGAGAATATAACCAACAGATCTGTGTGGTCTGTTCCCGGTCACCAGAATATGCAGAACTGTAACCCTGGGGGGGGGGGGGGCGGTCAGTAGGGTTGTCTTCATTTGCTTCATTGTCACGGGGCATCTATTTCTCCCCAAATCAGGGATTGATTCGTGTACATTAACTTCAAGCATTTCATAATCCCCACTTCCCTTCCTTGAAATTCAGATCCCATTCTGAAGCTTCCTCATTTCCATCTAAAACAGGATGTTGTTGCTTTAAAAATCATATTCGTTTTACGGAACTCGTTAGGCATACAGCAAATTAAGAGCAAACAACATTATTTTGCAGTTAAATTTGCAAAGGGATGATCTAAACGAATTACTCATATTCCGGATTAATTTTTAGTGGCAGTAATGAGGAGGTCGTAAATGGAAAACATGTGCACACACAACCTCCTTTCAAGCACAAAACAATTCATGCTAATTGATGGCTTTGCCAGTAAGGTCATCTTGGAAAAACGTCTTCAGATGCTTAAAGGTATCTAATGGGACAGCTAAACAATTTTAACGCAATGACATGTTGCCCTGTCAAGTTCCAAGTGACTTGAATTCTACGTTACGGCCATCTGTCTGCCTACCTACCTATCCATCCATCCATCCATCCATCCATCCATCCATCCATCCGTCTGTCCATTTACTGATCTCTATTGCAATATCCAGAATTAGTAAGCATATGAGGAAATGAATACCAAGACTGCATTAGTTCAAAAAAATATTTTGAAATCAGTGGGGAGAAAATCAAGAGAATATTTCATGATGTGTGAAAATTACATGAAATCTGAATTTCAGTGTCCATGAATAAAGTTGTTTTGCAGCAGAGTCCTACCCACTGGATTATGTTTTTACCTATGGTTCCTTCTGCACGACAATGGCGGAGTAAAGTAGTTGCAACAGAGGCCATCTTACTCCACAAAGCCTGACGTATTTACTGGCTGGCCCTTTACAGAAAGTTTTGCTGATCTCTGCTCTAAAATCCCAGACCACTGCATGAACAAGTCATTTGGGAATAATCTGAGGCCACTTTGGGACAGATCATATTTCTGGTATGTTTTCCCCCTCTTTAAAATCCAACCACCCCACATGTTTTAATCATAAATCTTCAAACTACCCTAATCTTACCACGCCAACACAGTTCCTTTTGGTTTTGCAGACTTCCTTCCAGATGTGAAGCTCTGTGCATGTATTTGCAGCGACAATGGATGATTTGCATTATTTAACTGCTGTACGTTAAG
This sequence comes from Ursus arctos, assembly GCF_023065955.2. Classification (NCBI taxonomy): domain Eukaryota; kingdom Metazoa; phylum Chordata; class Mammalia; order Carnivora; family Ursidae; genus Ursus; species Ursus arctos. The sequence goes on from NW_026622830.1 coordinate 7,722,624, forward strand.
ATTTCAATCCTAACTCTGTGCAAGTCACGGTCCCCAGCACAATGCAATGAACAGAGGAGGTATTCCTAGACAGCTATATGCTCATGTGTATTTGTGTTTGTGCTGTCTTTATAAATCAATGTCCATGAAGGTTGATCAACCAGAGATGGGAGATGCATGGCTCCGGGCAGGATGGAGTCTCTGGACGGGTTTCCCTGGGCCCACAAAGTGTTACTGTTTTGTTGCTGGCTTTAACTAGAATTCATTTCCAACAGTTACAAACTACGAGATTTTATATACAGTTCAAATCCTCGGCTTCTCTGGAGAAAAATCAAGAGATGTCCTATGTGAAGCCCACAGTCTTGTCAACACTCTTCTGGTCTTGGGCTTATGATATTTCACCCCCATTCCCCTCAGCCCTCTTCTCTCTGGCCCTGTTACCATTTGAAATGATAATGTTTGGTACAGCTATAAATGTATACCTAGTGTGTCTACAGATGTCCGGATGCATCCAAATTGATGCTGGTAAACCTACTCACAACGGTGGACTAATGATGATGGCCCCTCCCAAGTTCATATACTGAAATCTTAACTCTAAGGTGATGGGGTTAGGAGGTGGGGCCTCTGGGAGGAGATCAGGTCATGAGGGCAGAACCCTCACAACTGGGATTAGTGCCCGCATGAAAGAGACCCTAGAGAGCTCCCTTGCCCCTTCCATCAGTGAGACACAGAAAAGATAGCCATCTCCGAACCAGGAAGTCGGTTCCACCGGACACTGAGTAGGCCAGCACCTTGATCTTGGACTACCACGCCTCCCAGTGAGAAAGAAATACATTTCTATTGTTGATAAGCCACCCAGTCCCATGCTATCTGCTGGAGGAGCCCAAACTGATGAAGACACACACAAGTGATAACTGAGGCACAAAGTAAATAAACAGGGATGTCCGGTTACTGTGCTACCAGCTGGCTCTTGAGGCTTTGCGAAGACGGCATTTGATCCCAGTGACACACTGTTGAGCACAGGAGTGAGCCGGCTGCTCAGACAACGCCGGCCGCACTTTTCAGCATAAAGATTCTAAGACGCATTCTACAAGGGTATGCGCTGGGTCAGAAGGAAGAAATTCCAAACGTACCATTGAATTTTTCACGCTCTGGAGCAAGCGCTCGTGCTGCTCAGCGATCGCCAAGGCAGCAGAGTGGACCTTCTGGTAGATGGCCTCCCCATCTCGCGTTTGAAAGATAAACAGCCCTTCCCCAGTTTCACACATCCTGTGAAAACAAAAACAAAAAGCTGTTGAAGATCCAACTCTAATCACTTCCGTGCACGGAGGGCCTAGAATACTCCATGAAACCAGCCCCATTTACTTCACACGAGATCGGGATTCCTGTTCACATTTGCTAAACGAAGTTAACCAGAATCAAAATTTCCAATTAATCGTTGTTAATATGGGCAGGAAAGCATGCATTCTAGGCTAACACGGTGCTGAATTTTTTTGTTTTTTAATCAAGAAGCAAAGGTTAATAAAAAGCTGTTTCTTGATTCTTTGTATAATTCCAGTACTCCAGCTTTCCACTTCCAAAGAGGCACCTGTGCAACTGTGTTCTCACTACTGTCCACGAATCAGAAATTCATCAGAAACTATGTCATCCCGCGCAGAAGTGGAAGGAGGATTCTATGACTCCCAGATTCTGTTCTTTCCTCAGAGACATGGCTTTAAGGATTCTTTCATTTCCAAAATCAATCTAGATTCCTTTTTTTTTTTCACTGTACCCACTGACTTTTATGTAGGACACTTTTCCAGCAGCCAAAGTGGTCCTAAATGCCCCCAGCACTCTTTCCTTATGGCCTTATACTAACAGAAACCAGTAGATGGAAACCCAGAGTCCAGAGAAGGTAACATAATGAGTTGAAGTTGGGCTTCTCCTATGTCCTTTGTGAACGTAAGGATTCAGACATAAGCACATGGTGGCCATACAGACACACTTAACAGTTTTGAACTTCCCCGGAATTACTTTGTCTACATGATAATACCGACACTCCAAGCCACGGATTATGCAATTAATCAAAAATCTAGAAGACAAGCAGGAGCTCAGAAAGCATTGGGAAATTCACTCCTGCCTGCGCATAACCAGTATGTAACAAGGCAGACTGAAATACGAAGCAAAGCTGGATACCTGGCCCAGGTAGTCCTCTTGCCAGCTTTTTGTTATGCGTTACTTAGGCTCTCTACACCTACATTTCCATTTGAAAAATAAACAGAATGCCTGGGGTGCCTGGGTGGCTCAGTCTGTTAAGTGTCTGCCTTTGGCTCAGGTCATGATCCCAGAGTCCAGAGATCCAGCCCTGCATGGGGCTCCCTGCTCAGCGGGGGGCCTCTTTCTCCCTCTCCCTCTGCCTGCTGCTCCCCCTGCTTATGCGCTCACTCTCTCTCTCTGTCAAATAAATAAATAAAGTCTTTAAAAATAAATAAATTAATAAAATAAATGAATAAACAAACAAACAAACAGAATGATTGTAACCATCACCTAAATGTCCTGAAAGTGTTAGATAGGATATGTGAGTAGGCAAAGGAAATCTTCACGTCCATTATTTCACTGGAAGGTAAGCTCCGTGTAGACGGGATTTGTTCCTGAGTAATTCTTAGTTCCTCGACCAGTGCCCACAACACGGCTTGCCCTCTATCTGGCACTCAATAAAGAACTGTAGAATGGCTTGAGGATCAGCGGGCGGTGCTGGGCAGTGGTATAATGAAGAACTTGACCCCGGCTTCCTTGAGGAAGTTTTATTTAAGTTGAGGTTTCATGGAGCCACCCTGGGGAGGGCAGGGCTCTGGCAGAGAAGGCAGAACAGTCCGGCAAGGAAATGCACAGAGAACACCCTGAGGCGGGACAAAGTCGAGAGACCCAGCACACCAGGGAGAGGGTGGCAGGAGGGACGGCCTATGTTCCTGGAGCTCCGGGGACGAGCGTGAGTGCCCCGAGATGAGGGGCTTCATTCTGCGGGGATCACCACCCGAGGGCAACAGTTCCATGGGCTCGGATGCCCGATTTTGGAAACTGTTCCCTCTCTTTGCCAATGACATTTCACACCAACGTCCCATATGAGAAAAATACTGATGGGATTGCAATCATGAAAACCAAAATAAAGGATCTCCTGGAGGAAAGTATTAATAAGCGAACTTAAGAGCTCAGAATCCAAGAGTTCCACATTTCCTCACGGTCAAGATATATTTCGTGTGTGGGCATGTGTGTGTTTAGAATTTTTGGACACTGACAAGCAGGATGGATCTTATACTCGACATGTGTATTTACGGCAATCTTTCTTTCCCTCCATCCCTGCAAAGTGGCTATTAAATCAATGTTACATCTCACATGTATGATTACATTATATTTGAAAGAATATGGTACTTGTTAGACAAACATAAGGCAAATCCTAAGAGCCACAGCAAGGGATGGAAGGGTAAAGACATGGGCTTTTTCCTCGAGGAGTTTACAATCGACTCGGCTTAACAAGATCTATGTGAGTGAACAGGTTCAAGACTAACGTCGTGGTACAATGAGCCACGCTGGTCAGAGGGACAACTGATAAAGCAGAGCTGGGGGAAGGGGTGGGTGTCGATGTTACACAGTAACAAAGAATAGGAGAAAGCCAAAAACTTGAGAGAAACCGACCAGAAGCACCTCGCAGAAGAGACACAAAATTAGGAGCCACACATTGCAGAATGGTGACATTCTTTTGTCGGCGAAAGTGAGGTGAACAAATGGAACGTGACCCCTCCCCCACCCGTGGCTACCGTGTGCCAGAGACACGACGGTAAGAAAAACAGACGCACAGAAACACAAGACGAAGTAAACAAGAGCCCCAACCACACGGGATCTGGTGGCTCCACCTCGAAGAAAAATCTGGGGAAAGGTTTATTAGGAGCTTGTAATTTAGAACAGGGGCTCTCGACACTGGCACAGCTGACATCGGCCATGTGGTAGGGCCAGATCATCCTTGGCTGCGGCAACTGTCCTGTGTGTTGTAGGATGTTGAGCGGCATCTACCCACTGGCTGCCAGTAGTCTCAAGTTGTGACAACCAAACATCTCTCCAGACACTGATAAATGTCCCCGAGGTGGCAAAGTGTTCCCCAGCTGAGAACCACCGAAATAGCCCAAAGACAAGGGGTTGAGGGAGCACCGAACTTAGGGGTCAGCGGTAGAGAGGCTGTACACCCACGGCAGCTTCCGGGTTCAGGGGAGCTGTTGCTTCGCCACTGACGGTATCCAGGTTGAAGCAGAGAGCACACCCCACGCCTGTGGTCTGCGTGGTCTTGCCCGTTCCAGTCACTGGTGCCACTGCTGGCAGATCTCAGCTCGAGATGAGGTAGCAGTTGATTCTGTTGGTGCAGTGTGTGTGTCCATGTGTGTGTGTGTGTGTTGGTTGGAGACCAGGCAATCGAGGCTGCCTGCTAATGGGATGACTGTCCTGTCCTTTCCCGAGACCAGTGGGGTGAGAAAGAGAAATCGGTGTAAAACCCTCCACCCTCCACAAGGCATCACTGTGCCTCCCGGGCCGCCGAGCAGGGGGCAGCTCTTGGGAATGTCAGTCACTCTCGTCCAACTTCCATTCGTCAAATCTTTGTGCCGCCTGTTTCATACTTTTAAAATCAACTCAGGCTTCTTCTCCCTTAAACAAATATATTGTCAAGGAGCCACCAAATCAATAGTCCTAAGCCAACACGCTCCGCCATAAATTGAAGGCAGACATGAAAATGAACGCAATGGAGACAAAATATGTTATTGAACTCTGTCAGGGCCTCTTGTCAGAGATCCGAACAGGACGTGTGCTCGCTTGTTAGTAACAAGTAAATGAGAAAGTGTTAGAAGATGTGTTCAGCACCCTGCTGAAATTTATATATATATATATATATATATATATATATATAATTTAATCAAAAAGATCAAAAAGGTAATTGGGAAGAAAAAGACTTTATCACTGTGAGGGTCACATTCATTTAATGTTATGCCGCTATCACTACAATCACCCCACGTGTGGAGAAACGTGGGTGCGCTTCCCGGAGCCCTCCTCCAGGTGCTGTGGGAGAGAGGCAGGGAAGACAGAAAGTCTCCTCCAGTTCCCTCACAGGCTGGAGTCATGGTCAAGTATCCTGACCTCTCCAAGTTCCATGGCCTTATATCCCAAATGCGAGTAATAAGATCACTGAAACCTCTTCGGATGGTGGGAAATTGTGTTTTATCGTTAGCAAAGGATCTTGCATTGAGGGAAGCACTGAATTAGGATTTGCTGTTATTTTAACCCTTTAAAATGTCAAAGCCAATGAGGATGTGGTCCTCAGGGAAAACTTCAAAAGGGAGACACAACCACATTTTTGCCTGGAAGGAAACGTGGGTGACCCACATTCGGCAACAGTGGGGAAGCGAGCCAAAGATGTCTGGGGGTGGAAGGTGTGTGGCTGGGGAAGAAAGTCTATGTTTGAGGTTCACAGGCTATGAAAACCGAGGAATACAAACCTCTTCCCTGAGAATGGAAATTTGGCTTCAGGAATAGGATTCTCCCATTAAGAAAAGCAGCAGCTTTCACTAAATAAAAACTACGATGCAAATGACCGGGGGTTTTGTTTCTCCAGCCCCAGTGAAGTACTGCACCGCGTCTGCTCCGGAGTGTTCGCGACAACTTCCATACAGCTCACCGGCCCAGTGAGCGAGGGGAAGACAGGGTCCCAATTCAGAGGCAGCACTGATTGTCACGTGCTGTCCTTTCTCCCGTGTCGCCACCATCGATGTCACCAGACTTCCCAACGGTTCTCTTAAATGAGGACCTGATCACTTTTTAGATTTAAATTCTAGGGGCGCCTGGGTAGCACAACGGTTAAGCGTCTGCCTTCGGCTCAGGGCGTGATCCCAGCATTTCGGGATCGAGTCCCACATCGGGCTCCTCTGCTAGGAGCCTGCTTCTTCCTCTCCCACTCCCCCTGCTTGTGTTCCCTCTCTCGCTGGCTGTCTCTCTGTCACATAAATAAATAAAATCTTAAAAAAAAAAAAGATTTAAATTCTAATCCCATGTGTATGGACTAGAGAGTTTAGGAAAACCAAACCAAACCAGACTAACTATCCAAAGTCATAAACTTGGCTAGTGTGAGGGATGGTGGTAGTTTAACTAATGATATCTGTTCTTAATCATGTAACAGGTAAAGTCAAAGAAACATCCCCGTTTTCCCCTTTTGCTTCCCCATGCCACGCCCTGACCTAGATCTAGGGGGGCACTTTGCCCCTCGTTCTCCCCGCTGCAGAGCTCTGTCAGCAGCGGGTTGAAATGGAAGTGCCTTTCACGATGGCTAAACTCAAACACCACGTGTGGCTTTCCTCCTCCCCAAGAGAATGAAAAGTCGGGTTAGCACCAGAGGGAAACTGCGGAACACACCTTGACGTTAACAGGCCCGAAAGTGAAGTCCGATCATCCCCACTCTGGCCCCCCGCCCCCGCGGCCCCCAGACCTCCCTCCGCAGTCTGAGCGGCTCCTGGAGAATCCTGACTCCTCTGTGTCTGTCTCTCTCTCCCCCCCAACTCACGTCCAGCCAGTCAGTATATCCTTTCGGCTTTAGCTTCAAAACATGTCAGTGTCCAAACCCTTAAGCCCACGTTCATTGTTACCAATGTCCTTGCCGCCACTCTTGTCCTCACTGTGAGCACTACAGCACCTTCCTCACCCGGTTGCAGCCTGAGAGGCTAGTTAAATAAATAAATAAACAAATAAATAAATAAATGTCAGACCACGTCACTTCTTTGCTTACCACTTCCTGTGTAGTAAAGAATTTAATCTTGTCCAAAACATCTTGTCTAGCTTGGTGTTGGCAGTTACCTGGGAGGTAATTTTGGTTTGCCTGGGGTTCTTGGGTTAGGCAAACAGTAACAACGGGATTTAGGGTGAGGCTTTGGGTCACGTGCTGTCAGCTGACCTGGAGGCTGGGATCAGCCATGTGCACAACGAATGAATCAATCAAACATGCCTGTCATGAAGCCCCAATAAGAACTCTCAACTGTGGCTGGGGGCTTCCCCGGTTGGCAACACTCTACGGGTACCGTCAGATACTGTGTGAGGGCAGTACGCTGTCTGACTCCACAGGGAGAGGACACAGAAGCTCTAGTCCTGGTATTTACCACTTCTTCCCTTGGCTGATGTTAGTTACTCTGTATCCTTCGCTGTTAGAAACTTTGACCATGAGTTTCATAGACGTCAGTAAGCTCTGAGTCATTCTAGCAAATTATGAGACCTTTGGTAGTTGTGGGAACCCCTCAACTTGCAACTGCTGTCAGAAGGGCAGAAGGTCTCGGGGACTGTTCCTTCGAACCTTGCAGGGACCCACCTCTACTCACCACCCCCAGTGGCGCCCCAACTAAGACTAAAGCCAAATTCTTTACAGTGGCCTTCCAGTCGCACACAATCTGACCCTGTTGCATCTCTACCTTTATATACATTGCTCCCCCCTCCCTTACTCTGCTCCAGTCGTGCCAGCCCCTTGCTCTTCTTTGCACACTCCACATATACCCTCCTCAGCACCTTTTCACAACCTCCTTCTTCTGGCTGGAATGCCCTACTCCCCACCCCACCCCCAATTCCTCCTAGAGCTTTCGTCAGGCTTCACTGACTTAGCAAAGCCAGTTCCGCTCACCCTATTTAAAATTGCAACCCCCCCTCTGGCACTTTCTATCGAATGACTTTAATTTTTGCTGTGGACTTACACAATCTAACATCTCTTTTACTTTTTAAAATGTCTATTATTGTCTGTATCCCCTTTCCTCTATGGAGTGATTTTCAAAATGGCAGAACACTTGTATGTTTCATTCACGGCTACATCCACAGTGCTTGGAACCACACCAGGCTCTTAGGGTGGACTCAGCGAACATTTGATGTAAGAAGAAAAGGACTCCTTTTTGTTAGACCCTTCTAGAAGATCACATATAAAGTGGTCACACATTAGTGGATCATCACCTGCAGGAAGATGGCTGCACATACAAATGGCCAACAGGCTCATGAAAATCTGTCCAGCATCACTAATCATCAGGGAAATCAAAACCACATAGGATATCACCTCACACCTGCTAGAATGGCTAATACGAAAAAAGAGAAGGGATAACAAGTATTGGAGAGCATGTGGAGAAAAGGAAACTTGCACACTGTTGGCGGGAATATAAATTGGTACAGCCCCGTGGAAAGCAGTATGGAGGCTCTTCAAATAACTAAAAATAGAACTGCCATATGATCCGGCTATTCTACTTCTGGGTACAAAGAAAATGAAATCACCATCTCAAGAGATATGTGCACCCCATGTTCACTGCAGCATTATTTACAATAGCCAAGACATGGAAACAGCCAAGTGTCCACCAATGGAAATGCATAAAGAAAATATATATACATTGTATATATACAATGTAATATTAGCCATAAAAAAGAAGAAAATCCTGCTATTTGTAACACCATGGACAGACCTCAAGGGCATTATGGTAAGTGAAATAAGTCAGACAGAGAAAGACAAATACCATATGATCTCACTTGTATGTGGAATATAAAAAAGCCAAACTCAAGAAGCAGACAGTAGAATGCGGTTACCAAGGGCTGGAGGGTGGGGAAAAGGAGGAGATGAGCACAGGGCACAAACTTCAGTTAGAAGGTAAGTTCTGGGGATCTAATGAATAGCATTGTGACTACAGTGGAAAATACTGTATTGTATACTTGAAAGTTGCTAAGAGAGTAGATCTTAAATGTTCTCAACCACACACACAAAAGGTAATTATGTGAGGTGGCAAAGGTGTTAACTAAACTTACCGCAGAAATCATTTTGCAATTTACGCATTGTACACTTTAAACTTAAACAATATAAGTCAATGTGACCTCAAGAAAGCTAGAAAAATAAATAAATTAAATTAAAAATACACATAAAAATTTTTCTTAAAAATGATGGCCACTAGATAGGATGTATTGATGAGAGGTTTTACCCAAAGGTCATGAGAAAGTCATCCTTTCCTTTAGGGATTTCACATGCTAAAATCACAACAAGGGGGTAGAAGGGACCTGGGGCTAAGCTTCTTATGTATGATGTGGTCTTGTCTTGTCTGTGTTCACACCCCCACACCTAGCACAGATCTCCTGAAGATGATTACTAAAAAACTTACTCCATAGAGAAGAAAGGAGACTCTCTCTTCTATTTCACACCTGCCTCCATTAAAGGAATATTTATAATAGGCGTGTGTTACCTTTATAATTAAAATTACTTTTGAGATAAATGTTAAAGGGGAATAAACGGCCACAAAAACGGCACAACGGCAGTTTGTATTTTCTTGCAAAAGAAAAGAATCACACTTCTAAGCAAGCCCGTGTTTGAGATCCAGCATGTGTTTATGCCAATTTCTCTACTCAACATGGCAGGAAGAATGGAGTACATTTTGTCAATTTGCTTTCTATCATTTACTAAGAATGGGTGTATATTCCCTAAAATATTCAGGAATGAGAGATTACTAAATAGCTTAGAATCAAGAAGAGAAATAGAGACTATTCAATGATTTATATTAGAAGAGTGGTCCTGTGAACTCATCAATTACAGGGGGAAACAATTTGCTTCTCCAATGAAAAATTATTTCACCAATTACTTGTTTTCAGAGTGGTATATACTAGACATGAATAATTTATTTTCCAAGGCTGTTCGGAGGGCTTTAATCCAAAAACAAACAAAACAAAAAACAAAAAACACACAAAAAAACCCAAAAAACTTTTCACAAATTTGTGCACTCCCCTTAAGAAAAATAATTTGTACATGCAATGTCGATTTTCACATATACTTGGCATACCTAAAAGTTTCTCTTAAAATGATGTCAAAAGCACAATAGAGACTCTCTCTGGCTGGTAAAGAGAAGCACTCATGTGTGGTAATTATTCAGTACCTTCTGCCAAATGTCACCTGAGCTTCTTCCACTCCTGCAGGTGCTAAACCCAGGGTATTAATTTAAATCCGTCAGGAGGTAAGGCAGAGCCTGACACTGGAGCATGCTAGCACAGCAGCCAGCTATAAAATTAACAGGGGTACTTACTGGACACCTGCCACCTTTCTTTAAACAATAACATTTCAAGAATGGTTCCAAGGGAGATGTTGACGCAGTTAGAACCTCATGTCAGTTGGATCTTCCCGTAAAAAAATCAGAGCCCCTGCCAGCCTGATGTGTTTCACTGAAGTTTCAGGGCTTCCAAGTGGAAGAAACAAACAAAAGACCAGAAAAACCTCACACAAAATAAGCACTATGTCTCTCGGTCCACCAAAGAAACTAACCGTTCTTTGTCTCCAGGGGCAAGGAGTGGCAATCAATCATGCAACTGCACCTTATTAAAAAGCTTATATTTCAACTCTGGATTTCTTCAAGGAAAAAAACAGAGATAATGATCCGATTGCTTCTGTTGGGTAGAGAGGGGGAGAAACAACATATAGAAGACTCCGATGACCCATGATCATGATACTGCTGTCCGGGGGAGACAAACAACCCTGGCTCTCTGTGCCTGCTGCACTCCAAACTAAAGGAACAGATAGGAAGTTCCAGTAACTAAGAAAATTCGTACATTAGCACACATCCAAATGGTTTTAGGGCGCTCTGGTGATGTAAAAACACCTTCTCTTCCCTAGCTCCATAGAAGTTAATGAAGAACTAGGCTCACCTAGTGACATAGGACATTTAGCCTTCCTAGATGTCTACAGGGTTTGGAAGGAAGAAGACCGGACTATGACTCCTGAATCCACCATTTACTAGTCTAATGCCTCTGGACCAGTCATCCAGGTCTCCAAGTTTCCTTTTAAGATGAGAATGATAATATTCTCTCCTTTATATGAGCAGCGAATGGCTTAAATGAGACAGTGCATGCAAAGTGCTTAGTATAGCGAGCTTCATGTAATAATGGCTCCATAAATATCAGTGATTATTTTCAATGGCTGGTATGCCTGCTGGAACAGAGTTTTGCAAGTGGATAATTGGACCAGATACCTATTTGTGGTGGGGAATTGTTCTGTGTAGTGTACGTTTAGAAGCATCTCTGGCCCCTCTACCCACTAGCTGCCAATGGCATCCTTGTCCAATTGTGACAATCAAAAATGGCTCCAGACGTAGCCAAATGTCCCCTGGGACAAACACATCCCTGGTTGAGAAACACCATTTTGTATCTCAGCACCATTATGAGTGATATTGCTAATTACAGTCCAATAGCTGCTTTGCCCTATTTGCTTTGAGCAATTATTAAATGCTGTATTGGACACATATTGTTAGATTTTCTTTCATTTTAAACCTTACACCCATCCCTCTTCTGATGGCATCTGTACCCTCTTCCTGCTTTGGGAGAACCACCCATTGTGTTTGTACCCTGTGTGCTTTGTATAAAGTCCTCAATAGAGTACTTGACACCTCGTAAATGTAATGCTCAATATACGGTAGAAATTTCTCTCTTTTCTATTGGTTGATGGTGTGAGAAGATCCCAAAGCTCTTGGAAGCCACGGTGTGGGGCCAGAGCAAAGCCATCCTAGAAGAAACAGGACAGAGAGATGAAACCTATGGTCACTTAGAATCTGAATCAAGTCAAGCCTGATGCCATCCCTACCTCCTGGATTTCTTATGTGAGCCAATGAATTTCTTTCCTGTAGTGTCAGTTTGGTTGATACGACTGTCTACCACATGCCAGGCTTTATTCCAGGTATTTGTGTATGTGCCTCATTTCAACTTCATGGCAATCTTGTGAGGCTCATAGTATATTGTACCCATGTTACAGGTGGCCAGTGGAGCCCAGAGATTTAGGTCATTCCCTCAAGGGGTAGAGCTGCAATCTCATTTCATTTCCTCCAATTCCCATCCAGTTTATTACACACACCCCAGTGTCAGTCTTGGTGGGGCAAAGTGGGGCCACCGAGTCTCTCACTCAGAGGTGACACTCAGTCTCAACTCTAACAGAGGCTGAAGGTGAGCGGAACTTTGTCCAAAGTCTTTGGGGAGATTCCTTGTGTATTGGAGGGCAATACTGCAAAATCTTTGCAGATGCATGTTGGATACATGAAAACTATTTGCCTAGACAGACTTAACTCTTCTTCATTTATTGACATGAGACAGGGAGAAATTATATTAGCTAATATGAAATTGCTTTGTTTTGAACACATCCAAAAATAGCCAAGGAAAAAATTATCTTCACTGATAAAGGAAGGCAGATATGAAATCTTCATGCTTGGGGGAACACAAATGATCTTATTATCCTGAGCATCTTGATGGTAACTACAGAAACTCATCTTTATTTGAGTTTCAGGCAAAATATAAAATAGTAATATTACCTTGTGTTTAACACTGTCTGTATCTTGCACACTCGAGTTCTACTCCAAAAGTAATCATAATAAAATATCAAAGACACTACTGAGGAGAAGCCCAGCATCCTTCCAGATCAACCACATGGATCGCTGCTGTTACCCACAACAATCCTGCACGGGAGTTATGACTTGGATAAACTCAGAAGGGAAGTTAAAACCTTCGTTCAAGGTCAACCGCTAATGAAGAACAGATTTTAGAAACTAGGGTCTCTCTGACTCCTGAATGAGTGCTTCTTCTACCCCACCGTGCTGTCTGAGAACTGAACAAGATCCTAAGAGCACATTCCCGATACTTTCCCTTCTGAGGACTCACTCTCCAGCTAGCACCAGCCCCACAAAGCATGACCACTGAATAAGAATAGGATTCAAAAGTATAAGTGTTCTAAGTCCCTACAATATTTGAGACACAACAGTGTGGGGTGTGGGTTGTAGGTATTCTAGTCATCTAACAGCTGGAGATCTTGTACAAAGGACCCTAAAGGTTAGACCATAGAGAGACCAAAGTCATAGAACAAAATGCTTTCATTTTCTGAGTCAGCACTTTATGGCTTTTGGTCAAAGGCCACTGGAATATTTCTGAAATTTATGTCTCCAATATATCCATAATTTCCACCATGTGTGTCTCCAATATATCCACCATTTCTTTTACCTAAGCTACTGCAGTATCTCCCCCTATGTACATCTGCTGCCTCTATCCCGTTGTCCGCAAAATATAAACATGATCTCTATCTCACTCTCTCTCTCTCTCTCTCTCTCTCTCACACACACACACACACACACACACACACACTTGCTTAAAAGTCTCTATGGGTTCCTATCACACTTAAGAGAAATATCAGTCTTCAAAATAATCTCCTAGGGCACCTGGGTGGCTCAGTCATTAAGCGTCCGCCTTCGGCTCAGGTCATGATCCCAGCGTTCTGGGATCGAGCCCCACATCGGGCTCCCTGCTCAGCTGGAAGACTGCTTCTCCCTCTCCCACTCCCCCTGCTTGTGTTCCCTTTCTTGCTGTCCCTCTCTGTCAAATAAATAAACAAAATCTTTAAAAATAAAATAAAATAATCTCCTAGATCCTTAGCAGTCTACCAGATTAATACGAATAAATTAAGCTTTTGCAAGATATGAGTGACATTAAGACCTGAAAGATAATGTCAAAAAAAGTTTAATATTAGTCATGAGATACTATAAAAGTTTACTAAGATTTTAGCTTTCAGAAATTATGATGGAAAGACACACTCTTCCTATTACTATTCCTATAAATCCAAGGAATAATTGAAGAATTTTAATGTGTGAATAAGGGCTACCCAAAATAGGCCCCAAACGTCCTGATCAATGCAGAATTCTGCGCATTGATATGAAACACAAGTGGGAGATGATATGAGGCATATAATCGATAGAAAAGTCTACTATCATAAAACATTTTTCATACATAGATTTCACTGGTAATGATAAATACATAAATAATTTCTGAGACCTAAACAGGGAAATATACCCACTTTCCCAAACAAATTCTGATCTTTCTACAGAGAGTTTCCCGTAAGGATAATAAACAAGTAATTGTGACAAAAGAACACTGCTCTGAAGATTACAGTTTAATTTTCTAATGTGAGGACCTCTGCCATCTCTGGGAGAGTCACAGAATCACCTACAGCATTTCCATTTCCAGGTACTTAAAAAAACAAAACAGAGGGGCGCCTGGGTAGCGCAGTCGTTAAAGCGTCTGCCTTCAGCTCAGGGCGTGATCCCGGCGTACCGGGATCGAGTCCCACATCGGGCTCCTCCGCTGGGAGCCTGCTTCTTCCTCTCCCACTCCCCCTGCTGTGTTCCCTCTCTCGCTGGCTGTCTGTCTGTCACATAAATAAATAAAATCTTTAAAAAAAAAAAACAACAAAACAAAACAGAATAGGAAAGAGTTGCTTGGGAAAGAAGAACTTAAGGACTTCCGAGGGTAGCTGTAGGAGAATCAACTGGATCGTATCACCGAAAAGCAAAGCTTAAATCGTTGGGCTTTGCTTATCACAGAATGAGCAGATTAAGCTGAGTAGAGCGTTACTGTCACATATTCACACAAATGAGAGTCTGAGGTGTTTGGAACTCCTGTTTTTACTCTCCTTATATCGACTATTGTATTTCTGTCGGGAAGAACCATCCACTTTTACAAACAAAAGATTTTTCAAAGTCACAAGCTCACTGCTTTCAGCTTTAATGTAAATGTCAGGCCATTTTACAGAAGGACTTGTATTTCTTAAAATTTAGTCATTTAAAATTCTAAAATACAAAATTAACCTGCGGTGTTAAAAAAAAAAAAAAAGAGCCCAAATTCCAAGGGAGGAAGGGTGAGTGAGGGGGAGAAAACTGAGATCCTGATTAGATGAATCTCTGTGTAGCTAATGATCAATCCAGATATTATTGGCACCCTCTTGTCTTTCCAAAATTGACATCTGAAAGGAAAAAGGGAAAGCCCTAGAAGGGCTTATTTGGTACTGACTGCAATAAGCCAGTTCCAGAATCAACCTCCCAGTGTTAGTGCTATTTACACATGCATGTAATCCATCAATGGCACCTTCAGAAATGAATGGCTCCTCATACTGATAATCTACCATAGTAAGCCAACGAGGAAACATAAACAGAATAATATGGATGTTTTCCAAACCCCAAGAAGTTGGCCTGTGTTCAGCACGACCCAGTAAATGGTACATTTTCAGCATTTTTACCTAATTCCACTTCAGTCTGTGGTATGGAATCAAACCGTGCAATGAAAATTCGTATCACATTTGTGAGACATTAGAATCCTCCACTGGAAATAAAGTCATACTGAATATATGACTCCTTTATGATATGCCTAGCACTGCAGGGTCATAGCTCTACACGGTTGCAGAAGCAAGCTTCAGGGTAGATCTCGAATGCGACCCTGGGGAAAGAAGAAAAGTAGAAGGATAGTCATGAAACTCACCTCCCTGCCTCAAAAGTGAACCAAGCAGCATCTCGCCCGTACCGCCGCAGGGCACTTAGCGGCCAAGAGATGAGTTTGACTCTGGGATTCTGGACGTCCCAAAGACAGATGTGCTCATACGTAATCTGCAAGGCACATTCGCCATGTACATCTAAGTTAGGGGATGGCGTCAAATACACATTGAATCTCTCTGGGAGAAAAACAAAAGGTTAGTCTAAAATCCCGGGAATAAAACATCAAAGACATTGTAGGAACAAAGAGGCATTTCAAAAATAATTCTAGCCCATATTCTAGGTTTAGGTTGAACATTCAGGAGGATAAAACCTTTCTCATAAATTCACAGTCCCAGAAAATGATTTTTTAGATGAAGACCATGTTAAGTAACATAATAATGACATAGGCTGGCTGTCAACACACACTAAACACTATTTACATGAGCAAAGACCATTTTTAGAATGTTTGAATTTGCATAATAAAAAAAAGTGTATGCCAATAAAAGACTAAAGCAACGAAACCATTAAAAACAATTTTTTCCCTGCCAAGTACATATTAATTACACCCACATTTTTGTGTTCACAAAAGATGCAGGTGCAAAATAACTGTCACATGATTTAATGATATTAAAGTTATATTGATCAACTCATAATTCTCATAACTAAACGAATAAAACTACATCCAAATTATTTAAATAAAACTCCATGCTAATACCGTGCACATAACTGACCACCAGTTTGGGAAAAAGCCAATGGATGTATTTGAACTCGTTTTAACAAGAACCCTCCTTAGCCAATTACAAATATCCATTTGCTTCTTTGGATGACTATTAAAATTTAACCAAGATCACTCTCAATAAACGACTTGGCTTATTACTGCAAGCAAGTTTTCATTCCCACAGAGTCAGTCACGGTATTTCTGTTATATTTCTAGAAAATTCATTAATTTAGGAAATTATGAGTCAAAACCTCTTAGCAAAACATGAGCAAAAATATTACTACAGCAAACACATCCATCACGATGGCAGATTGCCTATTATCTGACAAAATAGTGTGGCACTGATCTTAGTAGTGGTATTCTGAATTAATTGTTTAATAATAGGAAGTCATTAGAATTCTTGTCAATTTTAGCTGAGCTTAGTACATGGGAGTATCATGACTGCAGGATTTCATGGATCTATTTTTCAGGTTTTCTAAAGTTATTTCAAGTTCCCAATAACGAATTATCTGCTGCTCTCTAGCAACTATTATTTTAAAAGTATATTCTAATGGAGTAAAATTTCTCCCAGGGGAATTCTAGAACAAGTCAGAAAGACTGTCATCATTAAGCAAAAAGGAAGAGAGATCCTTACCAATTTATTCACTCGGAAGTTCTATAACTGTACTTCACTCAAGAATAGCAAAGTAACAGTGGTAAGAGTGACTGCCTTGGTTAACAATTCCTTGAAGTCACGCAAATTACTGTTGTAAAGTGCCTTCAAAGACACAGTTGAGTTTTGTCATAATCCGTCCTAGTTATGTACCAGGGATATTCTTATTTCTATTTGACAGAAGAGGAAACAGGCACAGTTGGTACGGGAAAGGGAACGCCTAGGCGCAGCCCGCTCTTGGATTCCATTTGCAAGACTATCGGGATACAGCTTCATAAATAGAAATTTGTGAAATCTAGGTGCAGATCTGAGCACTCTAGATTAAAAAAAAAAAATCAACACCTATCCTATTTCCCTCTTTATGTCTGGCTTCACAGGCTTCTGTCCGTGAGGCACTACTGGTGTGTGTCCTTCAGCCCGGAGCCCCCTGCCTTAGGAACCACACAAGGAAGAGCCCAGGGCTTTGGTTGTGTGACCCTGGAAAATGGCTTGGCTTCTCTACCGCGGAACTTCCCAGTCTACAAAGAGACTTTTTTGAATTAGCCAAGCACTTGTAAATCTCAGTCAATAACATTTCCATGGAGATGGGTTATGGCAGATCCAGTACATCCAAAGTGGTCCCAGCCTGTGAATGTGTCATGAAGACAGAGCTCCAAGTGAGAGCCAGGGCATTTTTTACTACCAACTGGAGCGTGCGCCCACGGAAGGGGTCAGTACAATTCCACCTCTGCCATGTTCACCATCAAGCCAGGGGACCCGTGGCCTTTTCTGTTGTGTTCCGTCCTCACAGATCAAGTCAAGAGGCTACAATAGAGCAGGGCCTTGGGATCCAATCTGCCCTGCCACAAAGCTTTGTTATTTGGAAACAAAGAAATAATTCCTCACCTCCAGGCTCATAGTATAAACCAATATTGGGTTTTGCTGAAATGTTCATGGGTGTTTTGGTCATTATTACCTAAAATGGTTTAGTCCCAGGTTGAGTGTTGAGCTCAAGGAGTTGACTCAAGTGTTTCAGTTAAAAAAAAATATATCACAGAATTAGGTGGGTTTAAGCCTGAGAAAATACTCATGAAGTTTGGAGTCTATTAAAAACACTGGAAAGTTTTCAATGAAATACTTTTAGTGAAAAACCTAAGACCAAAAAAAAAAAAAACCAAAAAACCATAATGTGGTAAAATCAGTATATTAGGAATCTAGGCCCAGGAGTGTATCAAACACAAGCTGCTGGAGTTAGAGCAAGAGCTGTAGCTCTTCTGAGCTTGTCTCCTCGTCTGTAAAATGGGGGAAGGAACGGTGCCTGCCTCACGGAGCTGCTGGGAAAATTGAACGACCTAATGCATCTGCCACAGAACCTGGCACATCACAGGTCCCCCCCGATTTCCAGCTGATGTTACTAACACACAGACATTCCTATGTGTGCATCGAAAACACATTAAGAAAAGAAATACACTGAAATAGTAACACAGGATCTGGGTCACTAAAAGGTTATTTTTACTTCTTTATACCTTTTTTAGAACTTCAAAAATGTCACATAATGAAGACGTCTTATGTGGGACAAAACAGTGTTCAAGAGAGCAAAGGAGAGAATTTTCTTTACATACCACTCTGTTCTCTCTCAACCCCAGTAGCCAGTAAGTCAGGCTCTCCGAGGCTGATGTCATTGATCCGTGTGCCCACACACTCCATCTGGAGTACTTTGCACCATTCATCGGCCTCCAGATCTGTGGAGATGTCCGAAAGATTAACATGCATGCCCAGCGCCTGCTCAGAAGCTAAAAACAAAAGCCCTCCCTGCCTTGGACGAACCTGATTCACAAGCAAAGGTCTTGGAGGTGTCATCATTGAAATAAATCCCTATGGCGTGTTTCTTGGTGCTCTTTGGCAACCGAGCTACGTTCTTCACATTGTTGAGCTCTGTAACCTGAAAAATGAACAATTGCAAATCTGGTCACGATCCCTGAATGAACATGCCCAGTCAACATCACCACACTGACGGGAGGCACAGTAAGTGGGAGGCCCACCACACATGAACACCGCCGGACAGAAAAGTGCACTTTTGAAAACTGTGAATTATTTCCATGTTATCCTTAATACATAGTAAGGAAGGTTAACGAATTATCTTCCTTTTAAAATTTTCTGAAGCATATTAGGTGGTGTGAGCTCAAAACTTCAAAGAGATAGAAAGCTTGTTTTAGTGTTCTTATCTCCCCGAAGATTCTCCCTAATGAATAGTTCTCAGAGCTATATCCCCATTCTAACCCTTCAGGGTACTCCCAGTGAAGGTAACTTAACACCCATTCACACCGAGGAAGGAAGGGAATGGTGGACCAATTCATAACTGAGTCATCTTACTCTTTGATAATCAGAAATGGAGTGTCAGAAGTCCCCAAAAATGCCCCTCTACTCGGGGTTCAAGTCCTATATTCCAAGACAGATAGTGGTTTTGTCCCATGCTTCCCCGCTCTCTCTGGCTTACTCCGAACTTCTCAATGGTTTACACAACCTCTGTTTTGGAGTCTACATACTACCCTGTGTGGTATCACCCCTTTCTTATCAGTAGGGAAAGCTTTCCCCATTAGAAATACTCTGTTTCCTTCCTCTCTCCCACAGTCTCTTGGTCCCTGTTATAAACTTTCATAATGTTAACACTTTTATAAACCACTCCCCTCCCACTAAGGTATTGGCTTATTGTGTTTCCAAAATGGCTGTCCAAAATGGCTGTCCCTCTGAGGCCCTCAGAGGGGAGGGAGGTGGGAGAATGGGATAGACCGGTGATGGGTAGTAAGGAGGGCACGTATTGCATGGTGCACTGGGTGTTATACACAACTAATGAATCATCGAACTTTACATCGGAAACTGGGGATGTACTGTATGATGACTAACATAATATAATAAAAAATAATTTAAAAAAAATGGCTGTCCCTCTTTTGGTTACATCCAGATCCCCTGCTGCATTCAAGGGTTGTGATGACTGGCTGAATGGGAGAAGGCATCGTGGCTTCAGGGTATTTCCAAGATAAATAACGCACATTAACAAGTTTAACCTCCCCCTGGTATATCTCTTCTGTGTTATATAAAAGAAGGTATCTCCCATCAGTCTTTGGCTTCAGTCCTATCTCTCATCTTATTCTAGATTTAAGGAATGCCTGGCTCAAGAAGTAGGGGAGGAGAGAAATCAATATCCTCCACACATACCCTAATTTGATTATTTTATTCCCCTACTTCTTAACCTCCACTGGCTCTCTTTATAGTATAAATGCAAAATCCTTGGCATAAACTATCTTAACACTTGCTCCTGACCAAATGTTTGTGGCTCTCCAAATGTATAAGTTGAAATCCTACCCCTCAAAGTGATAGTATTAAGAGATGGGAACCTTTGGAAGGTGATAGGTATTGAGAGTGGGGCCCTACTGTATAGGATTAGAATCCTTATAAAAGAGACCCCAGAAAGCTCCCTCACACCTTCGCCATGTAAGGACATGGCAAGAACTGCCTTCTATGAACCAAAAAGCAAGTTCCCACCAGACACCAAATCTGCCAGTGCCTTGACCTTAGACTTCCCAGACTCTAGAACTGTGAGAATTACATTTCTGTCGTTTAAAAGCTACCCAGTATATGGTATTTTTATGGCAGCCCAAATGGACTAAGACATCAGTGTTCCCCCAAAGCTGGTTATGGCACCACCTGCCTTAGTAGGTACCTTTAGTAGCTTGGCACCACCGACTTTATTCTCCAGCTACTCCAGATGCCTCAGAGTTTACCAAATAAAACTGTTGATGTTTTGAAGATTTTATTTATGTATTTATTTTAGAGAGAGGGAGACCATGAGCAGGGGAAGCGGGAGAGGGAGAGAAAGAATCTCAAGCGGACTGCCATAAGGGCGGAGCCTGACACGGGGCTCAATCTCATGACCCTGAGATGGTGACCTGCGCTGAAATCAAGAGTCAGACGCTTAACTGACTGAGCCACCCAAGCGCCCGGCAACTGTTTATTTTTTGTCTATGTATTTTTGTGCCAATACCCCAATCCAAGCACTGCTAGCCTCAACTACTTACTGGTCTCTCTATTTCCATCTAACCTCATTAATTTACTGTAAACACAGCATCCACACGATCTTTTCAAACACAAGTCTGATACCAGCATTTCTGTGCATAAAACAGAACACTGCAGTGACTTCTCACTGCACTTGGGACAAGCAGCCAAGCTCTTAGGGTGACCATCAAGGCCCTCTGTGGTCTTGCCTGTAGCTGTCTTACCAGCCTCCTCTCTGATACCTTCCACATAAGTCATAAGTTCCAGCCATACAGGCTTTTGTTCAGGGCCCAGAAGGCACCATGACCCTCCTGGCTCAGACCCTTCCCTATGCTCTCTTTACTTCAAATGCACCTACCTTACAGGTCTTAGTTCAAATCTCAGTCACCTGCAGAGCCCTACTTGAAGCCCCCTGTTCCTCCATCTAATCAGAGTCTCCAGGTTCTATCTTCCAATGACATCATTGCCCTCACGGCCCTCTGATGGCCACATGGGCTATGGTTTAGTGCCTATCTTGCCTCTAGAATGAAAATTCCCTAGGGTTTTGCTCACCACTGTGTTCCCTGAATCTAATAATCTAATACAGAGCCTGCCACATAGTGGGAATATATGAATCTATGTGGACTGATGAACAAAAGACCAAACACAGAGTTTAAATTTACTTGCACGGGGCTTCTCCAAGGTGAATGCCTCATTCTCCAGGGAAATTTCACTTTTCCTGCAAGGCCCACTTCCTCGAGTAAACTTGCCCTGACCTCAGGGTGAATTACTCATTGCCTTCTCTCTGTTCCCATGTATGCTGTATGAAGCTTTGTTCTATTATCTGTTATTGTAATTAATCCATCGATCTCTCCAGCACCCAGCTAGACGTGAGTCACCTATCAATGACTTACTGATGGGCTGAATCAATGACGATCATCTGAGAGCCAACATTTATTGAGCCTGCACAGTATACCACACACTGTGCTTAGACTAGTCTTACATAATATGTCTCATTTAATCTTCATAAACACCCTGCTAGATAGATATTATTATCAGTTATTTTCCAGCTGAAGAAGTTATAGATGAGAAAGGTCAAAGTCATGGGCTCAAGATCACAGCCAAAAAATGGCAGAACCAAGTTCTGAGTGAGGCAAATTGGCCCCAGTGCCCGTGCTCTTCACCCATCTGAAATACTAAGGACTCTCAATACTTTCAGTCCAGAGAATCTTCAGCCTGGAAAGTCATCTCATATTCGAGGACTTCTTTCTTTTTGCTGTGTGTGGGGAGATGGGGGGCACAGGTGAAGTAGGGCGTGAGTGCCCCAGGCTTTATTCTGACCCTCTACTGAGACATTATATAAAAGTAGCCCACCCTAACCTGAGGCACAGCAATGACTTTGAAATATGCCATTTCATTACACATCCATTAAAGGTAAAGAGGAAAGAATGTCAGCTGGAAGGGTCAGAAAATGTAGGGAGAATTGCATGAGTCAGAACACAATTACCCATTTGGGAAGTTGTTTTAGATAATAAGCAACCCAACACCCTCGGCTTGGAGGAGGTGAGTGTTCACAGAGCAGGCAGAATTATGTTTTATGTGTCAAAGGACTAGAAGGTTCTAACGCAACAGTTTCTGCCCCCAGTTCAGAACCACATCTCAATGAGCACGCGCTTGCACACATATCCACCCCCCACCACCCACATACACACTCCTTACTTTCAAAAGAATTGCAATCTACACTAATCCATAATAGAGCCTTCCTCAAAATACATGCTAAAGTGAAAATTATGGAAACATTTGCAGATATATTTCTGTCACTTTAAAACCTGTGTAAGACATACTTATTTCCACCATCGCTCCATTTGAAGCAGAATGTATTTTTAACATTTCTTTTTTTTTTTTTTAGATATAATTTATTTATTTGACAAAGAGATAAGAGAGCACAAGCAGGGGGAGCAGAGACAGAGGGAGAAGCGGGATCCCCGCCGAGCAGGGAGCCCAACGCGGGACTCGATTCCAGGACCCTGAGATCATGACCTGAGCCAAAGGCAGACACCTAACTGACTGAGCCACCTAGGCATCCTTTTAATATTCCTTCTACAAAGACATAATTTACCCCTAAAGAATCACTTTTGAAGCAAACAGATTTTGATAAGGTCTCAGGCTCTTGTGTAATATGAATGTTATTTTAAATGGGGGCTAATAAGTGTTACCTGTATCAGTACGACCTCAAAGAAGATGAGCGTTCAGACCACGGGCAGGCAATACCTTCAGGTCACCTTCAGTTTGAATTTCTTGTCTTTTCCCTATGTCTCACATCAGAACTTATTTCCTACCAAGTTCAAAACTTTTTACGAAAACTCCCTCCTGAGCCTCTGTAGTCAGAGATTTTATTTTTCCTTCACAGTGTCAGAGAAAAGACATCCCCTAAACTCTCCAGGAATTATGCCACCTTTGTGTAGAGATTCACAAATAAAATGGAAAAATCTCTTCAAGGTGTAACAGCATCAAGGAGGGAGTGCCTTAAACACAATGGTAGGAAAGCCACATTCCCTCTTCAAGAATCTTCCTGGAATCCATTCATTCATCACCCTTTGTAAGCTCATTATTTATTCATATTTATTTATTTATTTTTATTCTTATTTAAAGGGAGGAAATAAGCAAAGAACCATTTACCAGGCAGGGATAGGAAGTGCTATGAGGACAAAGAAAGGTGTGAAAAAGGATTTCGTGTGGGCTCAGGAGAATTCTGCTACCTTACAGAAGGGGGTAAGGATGCCCTTGCAGAGAAGGAAGCATTTGAGCAGAGACACAAAAGATCTAAAGAAGCGAATCATATGAACAGCTGGACCTAGCCACTCCAGGCACCGGTAACAGAAAGTGCAAAATCTCTGAGGAAGGAATTTGCATGGTCAAAGTTTGCTTATAGGTTTGAACATGCGACTTCCTGCCCTTGACATGTGCACTCAAGGATAAGCCTTCTCTGCAGTCTCCCCTCTACCCCAGGCATCTCCCACCCACCTTCCCCATAAGGCTCTGCAGCTCACGCAAAGCCAGAGGACCTAAGGAGATCAATATCTTTAAGCTTTTATGTTGTTGTTTTTTTTCCTTTAATCTGTCCAAAATTTGTTTTCCTGAGCTCACTGAGGCATCTTTATGATGATGATCGCAAACTCTTTCTCAGGTAATTCACATACTTCCATTTCTTCAGGGTCATTTTCTGAAGATTTATTTTGTTTCTTTGATTGAACTATGCTTCCCGTTTCTTCATGTCCCTTGTCAGTTTGTGTTGGGATCCAAACTTTTGAAAAAAACAGACACCTCTCTCAGACTTTAGGGACTGATTTTGTACAGGGAAAGGACCAGTCCTGAGCAGAAGAATACAATAACTGAATTGAAAATTCACTGGCAGGATTCAGAACAGATTTGATCCAGCAGAAGAAAGAATCAGAAAACTTGAAGACAAGTCCTTTGAAATTATCCAGTCAGAAGAAAACAATGCACGAACAAGAGCGTTTTATCTCAGTATTCCTTACCTGGAATTACTCCCTGCATATCTTAACAAAGCAAGGGCTTAATTCACTACTGGGATTTATGTATTACTCTGAGAGCCACACTCATTGTTAGGGCATCACAAGCGAAATCCATACAGCATACTTTATTTCAAGTGAAGCCAAAATACAGTTTAAAATATAAAATGTTAAAATACCGTATTCAAAGCAGAAATCGTTTTATCAAACCACCATGGTAGAGACATAGTTTATTCCCGTTTCTATAAAAAATAATGTTTATACATGCATGCTTGCACACATACATGTTCTTGTATGTATATGTAGTGAGGACGACTAGGGTCTGGATAGGCTTCTGTTGTTTGTCTCTTTGTATTACTGCTTTTTACTCTATGCATCCAGATTGGAAAGGAAGAAGTAAAATTATCTCTGTTTGCAGATGACATAATCTTACATGTAGAAAACCCTAAAGATTTCTCTCTCTCTCTCTCTCTCTCTCACACACACACACACACACCTGTTAGAACTAATAAACGAATTCAGCAGAGTTGCCAGATACAAAATGAACATGCAAAAATCAGTTATGTTTCTATATACTGACAGTGAACAATCTCAAAAGAAATTCAGAAAACAACCCTGTTTACAATAACACCAAAAAGAATAAAATACTTATGAATAAATGTAACCAAGAAAGAAAAAAAAAAGCACTGAACACTACAAAAGAATGCTGAAAAAAATTAAATAAGGTACAAATAAATGAGAAAACATCCCTCGTTCAGGGACTGGAACACTTAATATTGTTAAAACGTCCACATTTGGGGTCCCTGCGTGGCTCAGTCAGTTAAGTTTCTGACTCTTGATTTTGGCTCAGGTCATGATCGCAGCATTGTGAGATCCAGCCCACGGTCAGGCTTCATGCTCAGCGAGGAGTCTGCTTGAGATTTTCTCTCTCCCTCTCCTTCTGCCCCTCTGAGCCCCCTGCTCATGCACACCCACACTCTCTCTAAAATAAATAAATAAATCTTTAAAAAAATAAGTAAATAAAATAAGATAAAATTTCCATACTACTTAAAGTTATCTACAGATTCAATGCAATCTCTTTCAAAATCCCAATGCACTACTTGCAGATATAAAAAGGCCATCCTAAAATTCATATAGAACCAGGAAGGACCCTGAATACATAGTCAAATGATCTTGAGAAAGAACGAAACCAAAGGCTTCACACTTCCTAAACTTTAAAACATATTACAAAGCTACAGTAATGAAAACAGGATGGTACTGACACAAAGACAGACATACAGACCAATGGAATAAAATAAAGAGCTCAGAAATGAACTGCTGTGTCTATGCCAAGAATACACAAGGATGAAAGGAGAGCTTCTTCAACCAATGGATCTGGGAAACTGGATATCCACATGCGAAAGTATGGAGTTGGACTCTCGTCTTACACAAAAATTGACTCAAAATTGATTAAAGACTTAAACGTATGTCTTAAAAGTATAAACTTCTAAAGAAAACATAGCAGAAAAAAGTTTCTTAACATTGGCCTTGGCAATGATTTACCAGATACAGCACCAAAAGCATAGGCAACAACACTGAAAAATGGACAAGTGGGACAAAACAAAAAAAAACTTCTGTGCAGCAAAGAAAAGAATCAATGGTAAAAAGCAACCTAAAGAATGGGTGAAAATATCTGCAAACCATATATCTGATAAGGGCTTAATATCCAAAATATATATGGAATCCCTACAACTCAACAGCTAAAAAGCAACCCAATTTAAAAAAATGAGCAAATGACTTGAATACACATTTTTCCAAAGACCTAAAGAAAGGGGGGGTAATCAGAAGGGGGAATGAAGCATGAGAGACTATGGACTCTGAGAAACAAACTGAGGGCTTCAGAGGGGAGGGGGGTGGGGGAATGGGATAGACTGGTGATGGGTAGTAAGGAGGGCACGTATTGCATGGTGCACTGGGTGTTATACACAACTAATGAATCATCGAACTTTACATCAGAAACCAGGGATGTACTGTACGGTGACTAACATAATATAATAAAAAAACATTAAAAAAAAAACCTAGAAATTACCAACAGGTATATGAAAAGTTGTTAAACATCACTAATCTTCAGGGAAATGCAAATCAAAACACAATGAGATATCACCTCTCACATGTTAGAATGGCCATTATTTAAAGAAAAAGAAAAAAAAAAACCCAGAAGGGAAATTGAAAGCTTTGTGAATTGTTGGTGGGAATGTAAAATGGAGTAGCCACTTTGGAAAACAAGATGGAGGTTCCTCAAAAAATTAAAAATAGAACTACCACGTGATCGAGCAATCTCACTTCTGAGTATATTGTATATCCAAATATACAAAACGGGATCTCAAAGAGATATCTGCACTCCCATGTTCATAGCAGCATTATTCACAACAGCCAAGATATGGAAACAACCTAAATGTCCATGGATAAATAAATAAGGAAATATGGTATATGCATACTATAGAATATTATTGAGCCTTAAAAAAAGAAGGAAATTATCATTTGTGACAACATAGATGAACCTGGAGGACATTATGCTACGTGAAATAAGCTGGTCATAGAGGGAAAAATAATGCATGATTCCACAAGGTATCCACAGAAGCAGAAACTAGAATGGTGGTTGCCAGGGGATGGGGAGAGGGGGAAACCAGTGGTAGCTCTTCAATGGGCATAGGGTTTCAAACATACAAGGTGAAAAAGTTCTAGATCTGTTATACAACAGTGGGCATGTCATTAACAATACCATACTGTATACTTAAAAAGTTATTAAGAGGGTAGATTTCATGCTATGTGTTTTTTACCACGTTAAAAAAAAAGATTAGCAAAATAAGTAGTTAGAACTTAAGAACATTAGTTTCTTTCCATTGTATTTCTTTTTAAATGTTAATTCCTGTTCATGGCAGGAGATACTGGTCTTCTATTGACGGTAGTAAGAAAATCTGCTCTTATGGTGAATTTACTTAAAAAGAGAAGTGAGCTGATTTAAAGCAAAAGATTAAGTAAATATGAGTAGAGGTGTTATTGGACAACAAACATTAGTGAATAAATGACAAATGACTGAAGATTAAGAAAAACACCATAATACGCCTACTACTACTGATCTAATACTAGTATTATGAAACTGAGTTTCATTTCATTTCATTTTCTATGAGTCAACAGTCCAGGTGAATCAACTGACCTAAAAGTCCTAGAGTCACCCAGAACAACTCTCATTGGCTTGTCAGAGGCATGACAATAGACTGCGACAGAAGCTAGGTAAAGGCTTGGTTCCCACTTGAGATCCCAAAGGCCACCTATCTGAATAGCATCATTTCTTTTCCTTTTGCCTTTTTTGCCCATTTCATGGCTGCATTTCCTGAGTGAGAAAGACAATAAAATATTTCAAGTCTCATGACCAAAATCTGAAATATCTCTGAGAAACATGAGTTAAAGGATGAAAGAATTATTCCAAAGAGAAGTCTAAAGTCAGGTCCAGATACACTTTTTCATCTCTAACAGAAGAGTTTTGATAGCAGAAAAGAAGTTGAATTTTGTGATTAAAAATGGTATATAAAGAGACTTTAAATATTTTTACCTACCCTTTTATATACTCTCCATGCTAAAACAATAGCAGATCCCAAGTTAGACAAACCAAATAAATTCCGTTTACTTGGGGGGCTGATACCACCTGGTTACCTTTTCAAATTAACCTGTGACCTCTCAGTTTGAACCTTGCTTTGCATTTACTAGGATGTATTTAAGCTTACTGGCTCCAGAGATTTTTCTCTTGAAATGAAGCTAAAAAACATATAGCTCAAAAAAGACTGGGAATATCTGTATGGCTTACTGAAAATGTCAATATTAGGACCTTTGAAATGCTTGATTTTTCTCTAGAAATTGTATGTTTACTTTCAAGAGCCCTGCTTAGTGTCAGGCTTAATCTGATTTTGCACATCCTGGGGCCATTTCTTTCTGACAGAAATTATCATGGACTAATTAAAAATTCACAGAAGATAGTGGCTCCCTAAAAATTCTGCAGGTAAAAGATAACGCACACTAAATAGAAAGCTCTCTGATGCATAAAGGATGCTTCTAAGCATGGAGGTTGGGACAGATTAGGCAATGATAAGACTTGGCAAAATGATTCTGTCTCTAGGATTTGGAGGAATTTAAAATAAGACCAAAGGTAAATTCTGCCCCTCATAATAATCTTCATTTTCTACCATTTATTGAATTATTTGTTTATAATCATCCATTCTCTCCCAGCCCTTCTGATTCTTTGCTAATGAGTTTGGACTTGGCCATGCAACTGGCTTTGGCGAACAGAACATGACCTGATAGGTCATGTCCAAGAGGATGCTTTAAATGTGTGCATAATTAGGTCAGTTCTGCCCTCCTTGAGCGTCAACCTTCCACTAGGAAAGTAATGTTCCCCACCTTCCTGGATCTCTGAATGTACAGACAGATGGATCTCAACTGAGTGAAATTAATCCAGCTGTGCTCAGTACACCCACAGCCAACCCAGACCCCGCATGTAACAAGGGCAGGAGATAAAGACATGTCGCTATAGGCTACTAAAATTTTGGAACTGTTGCCACAGCAGAAGTTGGTTAATACACCCTCTGTTCGATTTTCTTGTGGCCAGGAATTTTCATAGAGATTTCCTCTCAAATCTCGCTGTCCAATAATGTTTTTTTGTACAAAGCAGACCAGACTTCCTTGTCAAATACATTATGATTGACTAGGATATTGATTACCAGTTTTACTTAGTAGTCAAATCAGTTGCTCTTTAAAATTTTTCACAAGCAATCTGACATAGCGCCCCTAAATAAAAATAAAGTATTTGTGAAATTCAAAGAAGGCAGACTGAACTAAACTCATCTTTCCTACTTGGACCTTAAAGCGTTGAAGAAACCTAGCTTTTCAAAACCCACTTGCTTTTCCATGGATACATATGGCACCACAGTTTATAACGTGGGCTACTGCTCAGTGCACTTCTGCCTGAGACACCCAGAGCAGGAATTTAGGTACAGGTCTTGTGGGTCAGACACACACAGCAAAGGACAGAAATCTTGAGAAGACAATCCCGTGCACCTTTACGTGCAGATACGTAACCACCACGCGTCCCGACTCATAAAAGTCATTTCAGTCACTATCACCACTTCCTGGGTCAGTGCCGCCCGCAAATAAGGTCACTACTCTGATCGCTATCATAGTTGGTTAGTTCTTTTCAAAAGCTTTCTATAAACGGAATAACAGCATCTGTATTTTTCCGTGTCTGCCTTCTTCCACCCGACCTCGCCTCTGAGATTCTTTTGTGTTGTCTCATATATAAGAGGTTTGGTCTCTGCATGGTATTCCGTTGTGTGAATGACCATTTGGTTTTTAAATTTTTAGTTTGCTTTCATTTTAGGTGTAGCTCTTGTAGAAATATATAAGTGATTTTAAGAAACATATCATTGGAATGTTACATTTTTATCTAATCTAATCTAATCCACTGTCTCTTGGTACAGCTATTAAAGTAAATTAATTCTTACGACTGACATTTTGGGAATTAGTTCAGTCCTTTTTTATTCTTTTTTTTTAAGATTTTATTTATTTATAACTTAGAGCATGAATGGGGGGAGGAGCAGAGGGGGAGGAAGAGAGCATCTCAAGCGGACTCCGTGCTGAGTGCAGAGCCCAACATGGGGCTCCATCTTCTGACCGTGAGCTCACGACCTGAGCTAAAATCGAGTCGGACACTTAACTGACTGAGCCCCCCAAGAGCTCCAGTCCTTTTTCATTCTTTCTCATCCCTTTATGTTTGTTTTTTAAAACAAAAATTTTGTCTTTTGTCCTCTGCTTTTTTGTTAGGGAATTTTGTGCTCATTTTCTTTTCCAAAATTTTATTATGAAGACTTCCAACACAGAAAAGCTGAAAGAATACTACAATGGGTTCCATCACCTAGAATCCACAACATTAACATTTTGCCACCTTTACTCAGTTTGCCTCATCTCTCCTTACACTTAAACAGTGGGGGGGGGGGGGTGAGTGCATGTGTGTCTGTGCGTGCGTACTTGCATATTCACTTGGTTTGGGTTGAAGTATTTGAAAGTAACACGCATCAACCCTCCAACTTTGCGATCCGTTTTTACACCAGGGTTCA
Source organism: Ursus arctos (assembly GCF_023065955.2). Classification (NCBI taxonomy): domain Eukaryota; kingdom Metazoa; phylum Chordata; class Mammalia; order Carnivora; family Ursidae; genus Ursus; species Ursus arctos. Next base: position 7,752,995 of record NW_026622830.1, read on the forward strand.
CCTACATCACCTCAATGCCATTTTCACAACTAAGAAAATGGGCAATAATTCCTTGTATTATCTAATTTCCAGCCCGTCTTCGAAGTTCCCTAAAAGTCCCCCAAATGTCTTTTAGACCTGTGCCCACATCCCTCCACCACCACCCAATCTAGGATCCAAAAAAGATGCATGCATTGCATTTCTTCTTATATCTGAGTCTCTTTCAATTTAGAAGGGTCCCCACATTTCACAAATGATACTATCATGTTGAGAAGATCACGCCAGTTTTCTTATAGAATATTCCATGTTCTAGGTATTTTTGTTTTTCCAGGGTGACCTTAATTTTTCTACCCCTTGTATGTCTTCTGAAATGGAAGCTACATCTGAAGGGTCGATGAGATTCAGATAACATTTTTATTGAGAATACTTTGGAAGGGATGCTGTGGGCTTCACACCGCATCATATATCAGGAGATATGTCACATCAGAATGCCCTTCTATTAGAGTGTGCAGTTTGATCACTTGGGGGTAGTCACCACTTCTCTCTGTCCTAAAATAGCAACTTTTGTATTGTATTTAAGCTGGGTGACACTTTGGTATCATGTGAACGTCCTGGTCCTCAACCACCTGTCCTGGAATTATCTTAGCATTGACTAAAGACTCTTTTTTTTTTTTTAAAGATTTTTTTTATTTATTCGACAGAGAGACAGCCAGCGAGAGAGGGAACACAAGCAGGGGGAGTGGGAGAGGAAGAAGCAGGCTCATAGCGGAGGAGCCTGACGTGGGGCTCGATCCCATAACGCTGGGATCACGCCCTGAGCCGAAGGCAGACGCTTAACTGCTGTGCCACCCAGGTGCCCCTGACTAAAGACCCTTAACTGCAACAAAATGGAATTCTTTTTATCGTGATGATCACGTGATGTATAGAATAATGTATAAAATTGTTGCATCATTATATTGTACAACTGAAACTAATACAACACTGTATATCAATTATATTTCAATAAAAATTTTTAAAGTACTATTCTTTTTCATAATTGGTCTGTCAACCTAAGTCCATATTCTATGATTGCTAGATTCAAGATAAATATTGACTGAGGATTTGTTAAAACAATCTGGAAACACAGATCACACATATTACTAGAGTCCCTATTCTTATTCACCTATTATTTCAAGATTGTGTAACTACTGCATTTAAACAGGTGAGCAAGTTCACCTATCTCAAATTTACTCTGTATGTTTAGCTGACATAAGTGCCTACCATACACTCCTTATACATTTGGGCATCCTCATTCTTACTTTTTAACTGAGATTTGCCAATAGGTGAGCTGCTATCCACAATTCGGTAGCTTATGTGAGAAGAGAACCATGCCATTTGTGACCTGACACCATCACCAGTCTCTTCCCAGGCATTTCTGCGGGGACAAGCAGCTAACTGTTAGCACAACTGCAAGTCCTCACTATAGTTAGTTACGGTCTAAGAAAACCATGCACAGGTGAATACGGGGGTCCATTTAGGGTATACTTGCAATGCCTGTTGAGAAGGGATATCGGTGATTCTTTGCTTCTCAAGCCTTTATTGGCACTTGCACACCATCTTATCGGGACTTCTAATCTTCTGCCTGCAATGAGGCAACCTTCCTTCATCAGAGACTCAAGGCAGATGGTGAAGGCGGTCCAACTCGCCTCTCCTGCACCGACAGGGGAAATGACAGAAGGCTACCTTGTTGGGGGTGAGCTTTTTGGCTCCAGCATGTGATTATGTTGGATGGCATGGCCTGAAAATCAGTCTGAACAAAGTTTGATTCACTTTTCTCAAGATATATTCCGACCTCATGTTTTCATCCCACAGATTCTGGGTTCCTCTAAGAGAAATGGATTTCTTTCCATAGCTGGAAGAAATAAAGCTGCACACTGAAGTATCCGTCTAGGTCCTGCTCATCTAATGGACAGTTCTTCGGAGCTTTCAGACCGTCCCTATACATCTCTCTGCAGATACAGTCTACTGTAAGGCTAGAGGTCATGATATTGAAGGGACACAACTCTACCGAAATAAAGGCAGTGCACAAAATTTATTGTTTTCCTTAACCTAAAAGCCCAACTGGAGACCAGTTCATTTATGTGGACTTTTGAAGTCCTTTCAAGCAGGAACACTTGGCACTTGCTTTTCTTTTGCCCAGAAACACTCTTCCTTTAGATACCTCCATGGCTCACTTCTGCCCTACCTCCAGGTCCTCATATACTATCTTCTCAATTTTTTTTTTAAGATTTTATTTATTTATTTGACAGAGAGAGAGACGGCCAGCGAGAGAGGGACCACAAGCAGGGGGAGTGGGAGAGGAAGAAGCAGGCTCCCAGCGGAGCAGGGAGCCCGATACAGGGCTTGATCCTAGGACCCTGGGATCACGCCCTGAGCCAAAGGCAGACGCTTAACGACTGAGCCCCCCCCAGGCGCCCCTCAATAACACCACTTCTGATTACTCTAGTTGAAATTGCAAACTCCCATTCCATACTTCCTATCCCTTTTCCCTGCTTTAATTTCTTCCTTAGGGTTTATCAGTCACACCAACATACTGTACCTTTTACTTGTATATTTCCTTAATGTCTGTCTCTTCCCCATTAAAGCAGGGGCGGAGAGCTATTCACATGGAATCAACGAGATTGGCACTCCATAGAGCTGAGCTGTGAGCAGCTGGCTTGCCCATAAATGGCAGCCTTAACCACCAGAAGGATGGGAGCAAGTCCTGAGGGCAAAGGTGAGGACTGGGGAAGCCAGCATACAACCAGGCAGTAATTGAGGACAACATCAAACCAAGAGGAATGAGAAGACAAGGAGAGATTTGACAGCTTCTTGACCACTCTGCAGTTCCTGCTTTCTAGTTTTCTAGTTTTCAAAAACACAAAGTACTATGACTCCATCAAAGGAAAGAAATATTCAACACTCGCCTCAATTTCTGATAAATCTTTAAGTATGCCATCCAATTAGGAATGCCCCCCCCCAAAAAAAAGACTGCCAAATTAACTTGGCTCTTTAAAGCCATGCTCCAGATGTGATATTCATCATAAACGAGCATTCATTGAAATACATGTTCAACAGCCAGCAATTAACAAAGTGGGCACACTTTTAAAAGTTTAATTTGCTACCGATATAGTTTTGCATTAACAACTTGGAAAACAATTACAAATTGCACAATTCAATTTTCCAAATGGATTATTTTGTAACCAGATGGAGAAACTGTTGAAATTTCTTCTGGTGTTTCAAGGGAAGATTAATACAATCGGGTTTTTAAAAGTACATACATTCCCTTGAGGAACTGGTATATTCCTGTCAGAATTATGCAATTAGTCAGCATTATGTGGGAATATTAAGTATGTTTCTGGTGTGCTGCAAAGTCAAAGCCATTTAGGAAAACAAGGATTTGATTTCCAATTTTTCTCCTTCTTTTGCTGAAGGTAATTTACAGATGATGATTTATTTATGTTTACAGAGTAAAAACAAGACCACTACCTAAAAGGCAATTTTCCGCCTTGCTTTTGTAGGCTGTATCCCAATTATTTTTCCCCTTGTGGGACTGAATGAATGAAGTGAGCAATTCACTTTGTATATGCAAATGGCCAAGCTCCGAGGAAGCTTCCAACTGCTTCATTGTCCCAAAAAAAAAAAAAAAAAAAAATTAAGGCCATTATCTTACTGGAAATGAAGAGGCATAAGCCCCTTTAACTTCTTTGGATTGTCTTTGAAAATAAAAGCAACACGAAAACAATCCATTTCTGGATCCATAATGTTTTCTTAAGTATTAATAAAATAACTATTATTATTATTGTGGTTATTACATTATTGTTCTCTGTTGAAGATGTTCAAAGTACTCTGAAATACCCTAATAAACATTTCTGTTAAACATTTCCAAAAAAACTCTTATGACATGTTCCAAACCTTTTAACTTTTTTAATATTGTCTTTCCTGAAAAAAGCCCCAGTGGTTTGAAGTTAAAGGTGTCAGGAAACAGGGACAGGCAAATAAGAAGGGATACACTCAGTTCTTTTTTTTTTTTTTAATGTTTTTTTATTATATTATGTTAGTCACCATACAGTACATCCCCGGTTTCCGATGTAAAGTTCGATGCTTCATTAGTTGCGCATAACACCCAGTGCATCATGCAATACGTGCCCTCCTTAATACCCATCACCGGTCTATCCCGTTCCCCCATCCCCCTCCCCTCTGAGGCCCTCAGTTTGTTTCTCATAGTCCATAGTCTCTCATGCTTCATTCCCCTTACTGATTACCCCCCCCTTTCTTTAGTCACCACCCAAAACATCTCTGCCCACTAGCTTCCCCTAAGGACCCTGAACATGGCATTTTAAGCAAACGTTTTATAAAAGATTTCTTAAGAAAGAACCAGTCTAGACAGTTATATCCCAGTCCCCATATAGATGGTTTCATTCTTTCCAAAAATACCTACATGCCCTTGGTCACTTGAAATAAATTGGACTAGCGCCTGTCTGAGTTATATATTTGGACTGTCTCCCCGAAGAAGGGATCTTTATTTGTCCACGTGAAATAACTGAAATAATCCATTTGTTGCGTCTTCCTTAAAAATAAAAAGCCACACACACCAAAAAAGGTGCTTAAACTGAAAAGTCTCAACGTGAAATTTATAGAGAGAATGGAATTTGGAGTGGAGGGCACTTCTCTACACTGTCAGTGTGTGTGCAGTTTTGTGTAACCTATCTGGAGACAAGGTGGCAGTAGCTACCAATACTTTAAAGGTTCAAGATGTTATCTGAAAATATCACTTCTAAGACTTTTCTTCCAAAAAGATTAGCATGAGCGCATAAAGACAGATGCACACATTTTCCACCATGATAGACTCTGTATTAGCAAAAAATTGGAAACCCTTTTGTCCACTGATTTGGGTATTTTTAAACAGATTAGGGTCTATTAATATTGAACTGTACTCTTGAGCTGTTAAATTAATGAGGTGTGACCACTAACTACGGACTTGGAATTACAGCCAAAATGTGAGGTAGGGGCGCCTGGGTGGCTCAGTCGTTAATCATCTGCCTTTGGCTCAGGGCGTGATCCCAGGGTCCTGGGATGAGCCCTGCATCAGGCTCCTCGGCTGGGAGCCTGCTTTTTCCTCTCCCACTCTCCCTGCTTGTGTTCCCTCTCTTGCTGGCTGTCTCTCTCTCTGTCAAATAAATGAATAAAATCTTAAAAAAAAAAAAAAACTTGAGGGAAAGGAAACTAGTATAATTAATGTGACCATTTAGTTTCTCTCATAAACCAGAATATTTTGAATGGGAAAGGAATTCCTATTAAAAGTTATGTAAGGACTTGAGGCTGACAACGAGGGTGTCCTGGGGAAACCTGTATTTACAATCTCCTTAAACACAGTATGTATAGCACGTAATGAATTACTCCATTTTTGCCTTAAAAGTATCATCTGTGTATTTGTGAGAATATGTTTCTCTTTGTATACAGAGAGAAAAAGAGCCTGAAAAGCACACAATCTATTAGTATTTTTTTCTGAGGACTGGGACCAGGGTCCAAGACAGGGTTCTTTTCTTTTATTTACTCCATGCACTTCAGAACTGTTTAAATTTGTTACTGTGTGACATTTATAACTTAAAAAAAAAAAAAGAAGAGAAAAATGAAAGGAAGAAACCTGCCAAAAAATTTTAGATAAAGGAAGTGGATCTCCATCCATTGTCAACACATCTTCCTCACTAGTGACTCACTTGGCCAACAACACTCTGTGATTTCTTCCACACCCAAAATCCATTTGACTAATTTTTCACCAACTTGAGAAAACCCACTTTTTTTCTTTTGATGTCATTTACAGAGAACGTTTGTATGCACTTGAATTATAGTCAAGTATTTCCACATAGATCAAGTCCTAAAGAGATATGCTTTTAAGAAATTCATATAAAAATACATATGCATGGAGGGAAAGAGCATTTATAATCAATGAACTTTGTAGCTAATTTTCTATTTGTCTTGTCCTTATTTTGGTATGTGTATATGTGTGTTTCTTAACAATATAACTAAGTCAAACGAACTATAGACAGTGATAGAGTAAGCAGATTAAATTTTCATAAACCCTCCAAAACTGGGGACTCTATCCAAAATGCAAGGACAACTAATCATTTCAAATGGTAAAGTCAACTGTGGGATAAGAAAAAAAGTCATTTAAACTACGTGATTGTTTTATCAGGTCATAGGTCAAAAAATGACTGGTTTACATAAGTTAAGTATTTAAATCAAAGGGCTTTAAACCTAATGCAAATTAAACAAAATAATCAGGTATAAACTTTACAAAACATGTACAAGGATATGGAGGTGGAACATTACAAAATGCTGATGAAAGAAATTTTAAAAGATTCAAGTAAATGGGGTGACATACCATGTTCAGGAAGTGAAAGGCTTGACATAGAAAAGATGTCAGTTCTCCCACAATTTGATGTATAGGTTTAATATAATTCTTCTCAAAATCCTAACATGGGTTTTCTGTAGACATAGACCAGCTCCATTTAAACTTTTAGGAAAAGACATGAGAGTAGCTAAAACAATCTTGGAAAAGAGAATAAGTGGAAGCATCATTGTATCCAATATTTAAGATTATTACGTATCTACAGTAATCAAGAGGGTATGACATTAGCAGAGAGATACATGGCTCAATGGAAAAGAATAGAGAACCCAGGAGCAGACCCATGCTAATATGCTCAAATGATTTTTGACAAATGTGCAAAAGCAACTCAATGCGAAAAGAATAACTTTTTTTTTAAACAAATGGTATTGGAGTAATTGGAAATTCATAGGTAAAAAGAATAAAACTCAACCTACCTCTGACATCTTATACAAAAATTAAATTCAAAATGATTCATGGACTTAAATGTGTAACATAAAACTATAATAAGATGTTTGGGGAAAAACAAACAAACAAACGGAGAAAAGGTTCCACATCTAAAGCTAGGCAAGGAGTTCTTACATCTGATACCAAAAGCATATTCTATAAAAGTAAAAATTCAAATACTGGACATCACCCAAATTAAAACTTTGTTCTGCAAAAGACCCTGTTAAGAAGATGCAAAGATAAGCTGTGGAATGGGAGAAATTATTTGCAACCACATAGATGACAAAGGACTCGTATCTAGACTATATTTTTTTTTAAAAACCTAAAAATAAATAAATAAATGAATAAACAAGTAAATAAATAAATAGAAGAAACTAAAAACTTCAAAACTCAATAGTTAAAAATTGGCAAAATACATGAAGAGATATTTCATAGAAAAAATGTACAGATGGCAAGTTAACTGTATAAAAATACTTTCCACATCGTTAGCCATTAGGGAACACAAATTAAAACCAATATGCTATATCACTATCAGAATGACTAAAATAAGAAACGGTTGACAACACCAAATGCTCGCAAAGATGCAGAAAAACTGGACCACTCATACCTCGCTGGTGGGAATGTAAAATGGCACAGCAACTCTGTAACACAGGTTGGCAGTTTCTTATAAAACTAAAGATGCAACCCCATGTGATCTAGCAGTTGCACTCTTGGGAATTTATCCCAGAGAAATAAAAGTTCCATTTGTAATAAACAAACTAGAAACAACCCAGATGTTCTTCCATCGGTGAATATAAACAACCTGTGGTAATCCATACTAAGGAATACCGCTTAGCGATAAAAAGGGTTATTGATAACACACAAAAACTTGGATCAATCTCAAGGAAATGATGGTAAGTGAAGAAAGCCAATCTCAAAAGGTTATATAGTGCATGATTCTTGAAAAGAAAAAATTATAAAAAACCTATTAGTGCCTACTGGGGTAGGGACCTGTGAGATGTAATTACAAAAGGAAATACAAGGGATCGTTTTGCTGATGGAATCTTTCTGTATCTTAACTAAGGTGGTGGGTACAGAAGCCCACAGGTGAGAAAATTGCACAGAAAGAAACACGTACCCACACAAGAGGACAGGTAAACCGAGGCAAATCTGAATGAAATCAGTCACTGTATTAATGTCAGGATCCTAGCTGGGATACTGTATTACAGATTTGCAAAATGTTCCCACTGGGGAAAACTGGATAAAGGATACACATTTTCTCTATGTTATTTCTTACCACTCCATGTAACTCTACAATTATCTCAAAATAAAGTGTAATGTTGAAAAATGTAAACAAATAGTTTTCAAATGTGTTCCTTGGAATATCTCTATAACCCCTCTGGGAACATGAGGACCAGTGGGATAAGAATGAATGTGGGGATCTCTCTTCCCCACTCCAACCTCCATTCGTGCTTCAATGAGAACAGCTCTTTCTTTTATTTACTTAAAGGCTGGGCCATCTAAACAAGCTATCATGTGAACCAAAGACTCTGTCTCTGGGAGGTAGTGTACCATGGGTATTAAGAATATGGGCTTTGGAGCCAGAATGCCCAGACTTCAGCTCTAATTCTGTCACTTCCCATGTTCCTCAACTTCACTCATCCTGAATTTCCTCATCTGTAAAATGGGAATAATAATACTATCGGTCTCATAAAACTGCTGTGGAATTGAACTAACATATCTGAAGTATTTTGTTTAGTGTGTATTGGGACAAAGTAAGCCCTCAATAAATATCAACTACTATAATGATCACAGGAAAACCTCTAGCTTAAATGGTATGTCCAAAAGCACACATCTTTAAAAAAATTATTTATGATCTATTCCAAAGGGCTTTACAAAGCATAAAGTGCCCGCCTTACATCACTTTTAAAAAATCTTCACATAACCTTGTGAGCCCAGTCTTATTATCTTTTTCCCACTTTGTAGATTAGGAACTTAAGACACAATTTAAATGTAGTGAACAGACTTTCTGACCCAAAACCCATGGTGTACTATATTCTCCCTTCTGCCACAAATTCAACCAACATTTAACGAATGCTTATTATACTTCTTATGCTGATAAAGGTGCTGAGGACACAGATCTGAACACACAAGACAGGATCCCTGGCCTTCTGGGGCTTACTGTTAACTAGCAGTAAACAAGCACAGAAATGAATGAAAGACATACTTTCAGTAGTGATAAGTGTTACGAATTTAATAAGAAATGTGACTCAGACTTGCATAGAGGGTTCAAATAAGGCCTTTTTGAGGAAATATTTCAGTTAATATCCAAAGTAAGAGGGTGCCTGGGTGGCTCAGTCGGTTAAGTCTGCCTCCGGCTCAGGTCATGATCCCAGGGTCCTGGGATCAAGCCCCACATCGGGCTCCCTGCTCAGTGGGGAGACTGCTTCTCCCTCTCCTCTGCCTGCCGCTCCCCCTGCTTGTGCTCGCTTGCTCTCTCTGTCAAATAAATAAGCGAAATCTTTAAAAAATAAAATAAAATAGAGTAAGAGAAGAAACCATGGGAAAGGTTTTGCAGACCAAAGGAACAGCAGATGCAAAGGTCCTGAGGCGGAACAAGTACGGCAAGGTGATGAGTGGCCTGGGACAGTCTGAGATGTGTGCTGAAGCAGAATCACTCAAGGCCTTAGTTGTGGTAATGACAATGGGTTTCGATATGATTCTAAGGGTGACAGGAAGCCTCAAAAAAAAATTTCCTTTAGAGGCATCACTTTGAAACCAGCTTGTTTTGCAACTCACAGATGATACAGGACCCAATGCCCGGGATGGATACTATGGTAAGTGTAACAATTTGGATTGACACAACCTTCCATCTTGAATCAAGCATGGTTGTACTACCTGGTAGACTTATTCTTTCTCTCTGATTTGGTTTTCTGTGTCTTCCTCTATTCTTGTAGAGGAGGCATACAGAATAAATCTATCTTTGACAGTTTTAATGGGTGTTTTTGACTAAAATAATATTTCATGATGAATGTGTGTGGCTCTGATGAAAATCCTATTGTAGCTATAGTGCTGGTGAAGCTTTTCATCACAACGCATATATATATGTATATATATGCCCAATATAAATAACTGAAAGGAAACAAGATGCTATATTCATCACAAAGTGTTACGACATCACAAAGTATTTTGTTTGCAGTTTATACATGCTAAAATAGTCAACCTACTAAGTACAGTGTCTCACGTGGACTTCGGCAAGATATCACTATCTTCTTCATCTACTATTCAAGAGGTAACTCAAAGATTAAAAAAAAGTTCGGGTGGGAGAGCCTACAAGTCAGTGCAACTCAGAGAGACGTTTGATTCGGTCTACACTCTATTTTACAAATACACTTAAATGTTAGAAGTTCTCGGGGCGCCTGGGTGGCTCAGTCGTTAAGCATCTGCCTTTGGCTCAAGGCGTGATCCTGGTGTTCTGGGATCGAGCCCCGCATCAGGCTCCTCCGCTATGAGCCTGCTTCTTCCTCTCCCACTCCCCCTGCTTGTGTTCCCTCTCTCGCTGGCTGTCTCTCTGTCATATAAATAAATAAAATCTTAAAAAAAAAAAAAGAAGTTCTCATCAAAAAAAAATCTGCATTTCCGGTGTCACTTGAAAGGGTGGAATGCGTGACACAGTGGGCTCTGCTTTCCTTTTTTTTTTTTTCTTAAAGATTTTTATTTATTAAGATTTTTATTTATTTATTCGACAGAGATAGAGACAGCCAGCGAGAGAGGGAACACAAGCAGGGGGAGTGGGAGAGGAAGAAGCAGGCTCATAGCGGAGGAGCCTGATGTGGGGCTCGATCCCATAACGCCGGGATCACGCCCTGAGCCGAAGGCAGACGCTTAACCGCTATGCCACCCAGGCGCCCCTGGGCTCTGGTGTCTATGAGGCAGCGATAATCTGGAGTTGGAGACCATGAAGGCGAAGAAAACCCAGCAAGTTGGAGCAGAGACAGCAAAGGGTAGACGCACAGGACCTTCATCATATAAGGTCGTGTGTCAAGAAATACTTCCGCGGGCTACCATAACAAAGCACCACAAACCGGGCTTCCTGAGCATCAGACGGGTCTTCTCTCTGTAGGCCTAAGCCCCAAGTCAAGGGGTCAGTGGCGGTGGTTCCTACTGAAGGCTCTGAGAGAGAATCTGTTCCAGGCTTCTCCCCTAGCTTCTGGCAGGGGCCCGCAATCCCTGGCATCCCCTGGTTTGAGGCTGTATCATTCCAAACTCTGTCCCTCGTCTTCCCCGGTGTGTCTGCGTCTTTTCTTAACAGAACACCAAACCCAGTAACCGCATCCTAAACTGATGACATCTACAAAGACCCGATTTCTAAATAAGGCCATATTCACAGGCACCAAGGGTAGGACTTAAACATACGTCATTCAGCCCACGAACAGAGGGGAGAGATGAAGTAAGCACAGTATCATTTGATTTTTTTTTAACCTTGTGTGTATTTTATACAGATTTTTAAAAATTTCAATACCTGTACAACTGTGACAGGGCTGTCTTTATTATTAGTCAGCCTTCTCTCTAAGACAAAACCATGCAGTAATTTCCAATGACCAAGAATTTGCACAATTCACACAGCTCTTTTTATGCTCCATATACCAAAGGGTCTCTTAACATTGCCACTATGCGGTACTAGTGTAAGTAGGGCACAGATCATTTCCTGGGCACCCTAAGTGTCCCTGGGATCCAAAGCAGCCACTGTAGCAGACGCTGCGGTGGGCCCCAGGCACACAATCCAACAGAGAGGATCGTAGCAGGAGCCTCCTGCTTGTAACAGAGTTCCCTACCCAGCATGCACTGGGAAATGAGGACAATGTATTCTATTGTCTCTCCCGGTTAGGGCAAACCCTATCAGTTCTCTGCTGCACATGAGAGAAAATCCAAGATTATGAGGTTTGAACACGATAGAAGTTACTCCTCTCACAGGAGAGAAACAGAGACAGTCTAGGGCTGACCTGGTGTTCTGCGGCACTATCGGCTGAGTATCTGTGTTCCCCCCAAATTCATGTGTTGAAACCCAATGCCCAATGTGATGGTAGTAGAAGTGATTCCATCATGAAGATGGAGCCCTCATGAGTGGAATCATTGCTTTTACAAAAGAGAATCCGGAGAGCTCCATCTTCTCTTGCACCACATACAGACAGGCCAAGAAGTCAGCAATCTGAAACGCAGAAGAGGGCCTTCACCAGAATCTGACCATGCTGGCACCCTGATTTTGGATTTATAATCTCCAGAACCACGAGAAGTGAATTCCTGTTCTATGAGTCACCTGTCAATGATATTCTGTTACTGTAGCCTGAACCAGGCATATGGCGTCAGGGAGCACAAACCAGTCCCCGACATCTCCCTCTACACTTGTATGGGACATGTCCGGTTGCTTTACCATCCTCAACCCATGGTCTTTCCCATAGTGTGGGCCAAGATGGCTAATGTCCATTTTCTAATCAACAGGAAAGAGAAAGAAATGAAGGACATCTCACCTTCTCTGCTTACACTCAGACCAGGATTTAGTCATATGGTCATACCTCACTACATAGGGGTCTTTTCTTTGGGTAGCCTTGTGTTCAGCTAAAAATCAGCTGTCTGTCACCAAGGAAGAAAGCCTATGATTAAGGGGTCAGCACTAACCAGACAGAATCTGCCACCAGCATGAAAATAAATCACTGCTTTCAATACAACCAGTGCATCCAGGCAGAAGGGGCCCAGAAGACAGGCTAACTTGGGGTGAGTCAGGAAGAGTCATGAGGAGATAAAGACACAATAGAGACTTTGAGGGATCAATTAGACCAGGGAGGGAAGGGTGTTCATGCAAAGGCAGGAGTATGAGCAAACATGGTGATGGACTGGACAGGAGAGGGGATAAGGAAGAGGGTGAATCTAGATGAATCTTACACTGAGGCATGGAACTCCAGAAAGGAATCACGCTTGGGTAGGAAAGATAGTTAATTCAATTTTGAACATATTTCAGGAGCCTCTGGCACACTGACACAGACTTTTCTCTGCTTGAGTACTTAAAATGGGAAGATGTAGTTTGGGTACCACAGTTAACCCCTTCTATCTACTCTACCTTTGCCTAAGAAATGTGGGTATGGAAGCATTTACCATCCGGGAAACCTTCCGAGTCATAAGCTATAATCTAATCTGTTGAGATGTGAAGAGGCATGTCCTCATGGCATAAGTGAATTCAGCTTCCAGAACAGGGTCTGGTGGGTAGTTTCTTGCACAAAGAGGGAATGACTCCAAAGCTTGTGTGTGAGTATTGAAAAAAGAGGCTATGACATACAGTAAGATTTTGAAAAGATGTATTACAGACAGCTACGTCACAAGAGGAAATGTTTTAGAAGAGAGAGAAACTGAACAAACAAGAATGAGTCATTAGTACTGAAAACATTAACACACACACACACACACACACACACACACACACACACACAAAGTGATAAGCTGGTGAAAATTCCAGAGAAATAACTTTTAGGATGTTAGTTTACTGTGAAGAACCTGGAATCCTATTTTTGCAGAAACCAAGAACAAGAAACCAAGAATGGGTTTGGGAGATGGAAAGTGACCTACTCAATTAGGAAGGACAGAATGACAGAACAAATAACTCTTTGGCAAAAATAATAACGGTGATTACTCTTTGCAGTGAGAGGGTCTCCCATTTTTCTGATACATTCACGAACATGTATTCATTTGATACACAAGTGAACCTTATGACTCTGGTGAAGTGGGAATGACCACCCCCAGATGCTCGCTGTTGAAAAACAACAGGCTAAGTGGACATTTAATAAACAAGGTAACACACATAAGCAGCATATCCAAACTGTCTTCCTTAGAATTAAATTTATTTGTTTCATGGAACATATGATTTAAAAAAAAAAGGTAGCTCCATGGACCAATCGGTTTTGGAAATACTGACTCCAAGTTACTCAGGTGTCCTAACTGTAGGCCTCCTCAGAGCCTCTGATAAGCTACAGTGGATTAAAAATCTGAAGAATGGATGGAAATGTTGCAGTTCCCAAACTTCTTCGACCACAGAACCCTGGTCCTCCTGGAACTCCCCTCTTTCAGAGTTTCTGGCATGTGTTTTGGGAAACACTCTATTAGAGAATCGGTTAGAACTGTCCTTCTGCTCCTGCAGGCTCAGCAATGTGAGATGACAGAGAAGCCATGATGTGACTTGCCCTGGAGGTGTTAAATTAATTAAATAAGGAGACCATCAGACCGATGTGGCTCTCATGCCCTGAGAGCCTCTGGAAGCAAACCAAATCCTGAGCCTGTCTGTACATGCCTCGAGGTTATGAAGTCAACATGTTAAGGACAACCAATCACAGCCAACTAGGCTTTAAGCTACAGCCAATCAATAACTGCCTTACTTTGCTTCCTCCTTTTCACTATTAAAGTCCCTCCCCAACTCCTCCTGGTGTGGGACTCCCACCACTTCCGGTGCTGCACGATTTGAATCGATTTTTGCTCCCAGAAACTCTTGAAATGTTCAATATGCCTCAACTTCTAACAGAGGTCACCCTGACAAAGAAGTGAAGTAACCTATCATACACATACCACGGCAAGGCCAGGATTAGAAAGGTTTCCCAAATCTGGGTCGCGCATACTTCCCACTCCACCATTTGGCTTGGTCGCAAAAAGAGTAGACGGTCTTCTTTCCACTTTGATTGCCTTCCAGTTGTTATTCATCTTGAAAAAGTAAAATTATTCATAGAAACGCTCAACCCCTTCTGGTTGGGGTGAGGCACTTTGATTTCCTGAATGAAAACAGTGAACTTGCCTTTACCAAGAAGGTCGGGAACTATATTTAAAGTCACTGGAGTATTAATATTGTTGCAATTACAGTTAATCAATTTCACAGCCATCTCTGACAGCTGCGGTGCTTGAGGGGAGCTTCATGGAAGAGGTAAAAAAATGAAAAATGAATTGCTCTGTATGCGCATTATTCATATATTTATTTTCCAATTTTTTTTCAGGCGATCATCGTTAGCTACATCTTCAGTGAGGAAGGCACCAAGTTTTAAAATTCTGCAGTCAATTTCCTGTTTAATAACTTCTTATAGGAATCCGATATGCAAAAGTGGCAATTTTTTTCTTACTAATATCTCTAAGAAAGAGGCGCTGTGGTCTCATAAATGCTAGATTTCCTGCAGGAGGGATGTGGCTACATACGCCGCACCACCTCTGTATTGATCAAATAGCAGAATGGCCAGTTCCTCATCTCTTTCAGAAATTGCTTTATTTATATTCGAAGAAATTCTGAAATCTGGTCACGGTGTGCTACTTATAACCCCAGTATTTTATGATCAAGATTCATAAATTACACAGTATTTAGATAAAAAATGCATATCGCAGAGTTATTCTGGCTTTTTATATGCCCCCAAGAGATTAATACTAAATGTATCAGATCTGAGAGAGTAAGGAGGATGAATGGCTACAGGAACTCATCAAGGGCTTGGAGGCTTAATGTAGATAATTCTTCCATTCTAATGCTTTGAACTTTGGTTAATGATTATTATAGATGAAAGAGAATGTGGCTTACCACAGTCCCCAAAGATTTACATATTAAATTCCAAAGCCAGCGGTAGAAGTCTGAAATAGGACAAGTTTGTCCTCAATCTTCCCTTACTTGGTTCACATTCAAGGGGGGATCATTACAATCCACTTTGGTTTTACATTTGAGTCTGTCCTCCTAAAACTTCCAATCCCCGGCTTTTTCTACCCCCATCACTATCCACCTCATATCCTTCAAATCAAGATTCCTTTTCCTGGCTTCAGGTGTCTCAAAGACAGATTTCTTTTGGTAAGCTAAATAAAAGCATGACACAAAGACATTTGTATGTACTCTATTGATAATATTGCTTCTCAACCAATAGTTTAAAATATGTCTACTATGTATTAAGCAATGATCACTAATAGTGAACCATGCCTCCCCGCCCCCCACCAAACAAATAAACACAAAACCTGCTCTTGTGGACCTTATTTTATGGTGGTGTGGGGACGACAGTAAGAAATAACCAAACAAATATACATGTAGTGATAAGTGCTGAAGAGAAAAATAGAGATGCGCAGGGTGTATCAAAGGATTCTATTTTAAATAAGAGATCAAGGAACAGACTCTCTTAGAGGAGGAATCTGAGCAATGACCAGAACAACATAGGGAAATGCGCTACATGGATATTTGTGGGGAGAGCATTCCAGAAAAGGAAACACCACACACAGTGCTCTCAGGAAAGCAAAGAGCCCAGGGCGCCTGCAGCACAGTAAAGTGGGATGGGGGAACTGGGCAGATGAGGTGAAATAGGGGACAAGGGGTCAAATCACATGACTGTGTAGGCCATTATAAAGACTTGGCTGAGGGCGCCTGGGTGGCACAGCGGTGAAAGCGTCTGCCTTCGGCTCAGGGCGTGATCCCGGCGTTCCGGGATCGAGCCCCACATCAGGCTCCTCCGCTATGAGCCTGCTTCTTCCTCTCCCACTCCCCCTGCTTGTGTTCCCTCTCTCGCTGGCTGTCTCTATCTCTGTCAAATAAATAAATAAAATCTTAAAAAAAAAAAAAAAGACTTGGCTGAGGGTTTTGCATGGAGTACCATGATGTGCTATGAGTGTTTTGAATAGACTCTAGAGGGCTGGGCGTTAGGCAGCCCAGTGGCTGGGACCACAGTGGTAGCAACAGAGGTTGTGAGAATGTCTGGAGTCTCTATGCACATTGAACATAGAGCCAACACCACTTGGTGACAGCCTGGATTTGGGAGTTCCTATAGACTTTGCCTCACCTGTCTTCTTTCTTCTCTTAGGTATGGGAAGGTCTGTAAGCAAAGCATAGCCTATTTCTTTATTTTTTTATTTTTTTATTTTTTAAAGATTTTATTTATTTATTCGACAGAGATAGAGACAGCCAGTGAGAGAGGGAACACAAGCAGGGGGAGTGGGAGAGGAAGAAGCAGGCTCATAGCAGAGGAGCCTGATGTGGGGCTCGATCCCAGAACGCCGGGATCACGCCCTGAGCTGAAGGCAGACGCTTAACCGCTGTGCCACCAAGGCGCCCCTCTTTATTTTTCTATATTAGGTACAGGGGATTGTGAGGAATTAGGGATTTCTGGGCTCTATCTGGAACTCTACCAAAACAAGAAAGGACTGATCCACATTAGCAGTCACACACAATGACTAGACAGGACAAGAGTCTGATGGTGTCTTAGTCCGTGTGAGCTGTTGTAACAAATCACCACAGATCGGGTGGCTTATAAACAACAGAAATTTGTTTCTCACAGTTCTGGAGGCTGGGAAGCCCAGGCAGAGGCACTGGCAGATTCAGTGTGTGGTGAGGCTCCACTTCCTGGTTCACAGATGGCTGTGTCTTCACATGGAGGTAGGAAGGAGGGAGCTCCCCTGGGATCTCTTTTCTAAGCGCACTAATTCCAGTCATGAGGGCTCCACCCTCATGACTTAACTACCTCCCAAAGGACCCATCTCCAAATGTCATCACATTGGAGGTTAGGTTTCAACACATGAATTTTGGGGCGACACAATCATGCCCCATATGGTGGCAGATGGTGAATTGTAAAGTTACAGACTGGCTGAGGTTCTCAAGAGAGAGCTGATGCAGACCACAACTTCTGGCCACCTAGAAGATGAAGCCTCTAGATGACCTTGTTAATTATAATGAGAAGGCAATAAAGAACCACGAAGAAAATAATCAGGGTAGGAAATCTGGTCACCAGGATTGATGGACCTGAGAGGTGGAGGGAAGGAATCAATGTCAGTTAAGGAACAGAAAACTAGGAAAGACTCTCCTTTTGTCCTACAGATAAACCAAACACCCCCTTGGGCATTTTGAGCTCCCTTTTAAGGCAAGCCCTCTCAAGTAAATACGAAGCAAGCTATTCCCGTATCATTGTTCACCATCTTACTAGTAGCAAAGATACTGGGTACGTGTGGGGTAACTGGGACATAATACACCTGGTCTAAAACGTCTGGACACCAGGAATCTCAGGTATTATAGAAATACAGAGATTGGCTCAAGATTATCTGCAAGGGCTGAAAGGTAAGCTATCACTGGCTTCATGGAGCGCAGATCCTATCTAATAGATTGGCAACCCAACAGCTCTAGCCTGAGGACAAACACCCTTATCTGCACAGTGGAAATACGGGGCACATGGAAGAGAAATGGTGGAGCAAATTCTAGACTCCTGAAGAGGTTTCCTTGGTTTCTCCTTTAACGTTAAAGGTAGGCAGGGAAGGAAGCTGACCTTGGAATATGGAACTTCATGATGAGATGGTGGGGAAATAGTACACATGGAAGATACGACTCTTGACTGCCTTCCCTACTTATCTCAAAGTCTTGCTTAGTGCTTTTTCTTCCCTTACGTATGCGCAGATGTGCCTATAAAGCATGGCATATGCTTTATTTCCCTAAATTGCAAAGGATTACAGCTTGCCCTACTGCTTTTCATTATTGGATAAACCAAGGTGTCAACACAGGCCCTTAATAAGAAGTCATAAAGTCACCACCTGTGGAGAATGTGCATAAAAAGGAAAGATTATTCACTTTCCATCACCTAGCCAAATTTCTCTGCTAATGAATCTACCGGTTTCACATAAAATTTTAAATGGCAAGTAGCCCCACTCCTGATAAAATCTCACCAAGTGAGGATCAGAATCTCAAGATAGAAAACTGAAACAATTAAAATGTTCCGTCGTAAAAATAAACATAATTCCTCCACAGACAAGAGTAGTATTTTCCCAAAACGGAAATCACCAGCACCTTGGGGGAAAAAGAAGTTAACCATGCATTTGTTACCTAATTTCATGAAAAGAAAAAAGACATAACCTGCCCATTAACAAGGGCCATGAAAAACATTGCCCTGTAGAGGGAAAGACATGGCTAATTTGTAAATCCAAGTATGCCTTGTATTTTTCTTCATTTTCTACTGCCAGAGGATGTATTTTAATACACAATTACTATTTTTAGTGAGGAAACAGACTACCACGATTCAAACTGCAAGTCTGAATTAAATTTAGACATCAAGCTTAAAATAAATAAACTAATGAGTGGAACTTCCTCCTCCTTCACCATTCACCCGTTTTCTAGGTTCCTCCCCTCATCCTCACCCCACATTCCAAGCACTGAATGAGGATCTAATTTGCATCAGGCCCTAGATGTGCTAGGTACATGGAGACCTCATCTTTACTCTCAAGGGGCTTCAACGTTGGCAGTTGGGTTTATTACGAAACTTGAAAATTCAAAGACAGCATGGTAAATCCTACACTTGAGATTGGAAAAACAACAACAAATAGTAGGAAATCAGAAGAGTAACTTTACAGTAGTCCATTATTTTAAACAATTAGTAATTTAGATAGTAAAAAAGATAGTAATTTAGAGATGTTTTGTCCTTGGAAAAAGAATTATTCGTACTTTTGTTAAACGATCCAGACAGGTTTTCAGACTCAATGAACTCAGCTTACCTATTTGTGAACAGAGTTCTAGAAAGCCACAACAATCAAGTTTTACCTTATGATAACACCTAAAATATGCAGCACGTTCATCGGAAAATTTCTCCAGTCTTTTTGGACCTTTGCTTGAAGCTTTCTTGAATACTAGCCAGCATCGCTGATATATCTGGGAGGAAATACAAAGACAGAGTTCAGCATCACTGACTCATGTATTACTGACATTTGCATTTAAATGTTTTCTTTTTGATGTTTTCACCCGTAAAGTATTCATAAGCCATAAGCATGATGCTACTTCGGGAAAATAAAATTTTAAAACCCAAAACTGTTTCCACAACAGGTGTATAATGTCCTTCAATTACTGGAATCAAATGAAAACGAATATTTGAAGGCAAATTTCTTAACATTTCAATAACAGTAGCAACATTTCAGAAAAAGTCCCAGAGATTAAATTCCCAATCAGCACAAATAATATAGGCATTCATGGCACACGCTCTTATTTCAAATGCAATTAAATATGGAAGCCATGGGCCCAATATATGCTGAAGACTCCACTGACAGCCCTAGAAAGAGATGGCCCCTATGTGTCATGTGACATCCCTCATAACTGAGGGTCAAGAGTTGGGCCAGACACTAGACTAGCTAATAAATGACTGATCAACACCAACCAGATTCTCCCTCAGAACACCCAACCCAGAGACTCAAAGATTACTGTCAAACTGAGGCACAGGCTGAGTTGAGAGGTCAACACTGGTAGTTTATAAACAGGTTGGCGACCATGTTGAATCACGGGCCTAATAGTTAGGCAGTGGAACCTGGTACAGAGAACTAGATAATTTCTATTTCAGGCAGAAGAGACCTTTTAGTCCTTTGTCATCTTTCTGTTGCTGACTTCTCCTGGTATTCTTGCAAATCATCTGTGTCCCTAAGAACCCACCACCATCAACATCATTCTTAATTGAGTGAGGCTGACTGGAATTCTGATCAGAGCAACCAAAGCTACCTTTACTGGAATAGCCAATATAAATGAAATTAGACACTAAAATATTAATCATACCAAAGAGAGGAAAGGGCAAAGAGTAAATGAAAAACAACGTTCTCCAAAAGCAAAATAAAATGAGATGTTTTAACCTAAAAATTAATAAGAATGTATATTAATGATAATATCCACTGATAGCAGAGATCTGAGTGGCACTCCTGTACTCTGCTGGTGACCTCTAAAGGGCATCTGGCAACAAATATGCAGAGACTTAAAAGAGTAAGAATCTATACTTAAAAAAAAGCCCAACACTGACTGAGGAATTCTGAATTCAAGTGCAGACAGGTGGGTAAGTATTCAATCACAATCATCTCCCTGATCCTTAAATCACCCTCTAAGTACCATATTTATGTGGTTCTGTACAGTCAACCCATAAATAAATTTTATGCACTATAAAGCTGAAGAACCTCTGAGCTAGTAAGAAGAAACAAAAAGTCCACATAAAACATTTGGCCTTTCAAATCATACTCAATTTAAAACGCCTTTTACAACTTTATTAGTAACTCTCAGGTAGATGAGGAATTCAGTTTGCTACTATTTGTCTGCAATGCTGAATAGATTCTGTTTTTCTCTTCTCAGTAAACTAAACATTCATTAATCGTTTTGTTTGGGATGGTAAAAACATGAACTCCACTCCACGATGAAGTTTTGTTCTGAGTACAGAGGGTAAGACATGTGCCTCTTCCTGCTGAATGTATAATATAATTCTAGTATTATTATTCATAAGAATAATAAATAGAAACTACTAAAATCCTCAACAATAAGGAAGGACAAAGTTAATGATAGTATTTCTATTACATACAGTATAAGTATGTGGTATGTAATATATATAATACAATATAGATGTATACATCTGTAACATAATATAGGTAGCTATTATATTAAAAATGTAGTAATATGAATAGTACACACAATATATATAGCAAATTATACTACACCAGTAATATATATGTTACCTATCTATAGGATACCACAGGTATATCATTTTAAATAAATTTCAGAAGGAATTTCTAACGACATGAGAAAGAGGGGTGTTTTTTTTTTGCTTGTTTTTGTCTTGTTTAATAAAAATTAATACTGTAAATAAAATGAAAGAGAATTGTTATTTCTTAACTATCCAGAGGTATCAGTAAAATAGTACAATTAAAGTCAATTCTACTGGCTTTCATCTTGCATAGTCATTGAACTTATCGAGATATATAAAAGCATGGGGGCGCCTGGGTGGCACAGTGGTTAAGCGTCTGCCTTCGGCTCAGGACATGATCCCGGCGTTCTGGGATCGAGCCCCACATCAGGCTCTTCTGCTATGAGCCTGCTTCTTCCTCTCCCACTCCCCCTGCTTGTGTTCCCTCTCGCTGGCTGTCTCTATCTCTGTCAAATAAATAAATAAAATATTTAAAAATATATATATAAAAGCATGGAGATAGAAAAGAAAAGTAATCTGACAGAGAAAGGGTAGCCTTTCAAGCAAATTACACTGGAATAACTGAATATCTGAAGTTGAAAAAATCAAATAAAAAAAGCAAAATAAGCATCTTAACTTAAAACATTCATCTTAAACAAAAATAAACTCAAAATGGACTTAAATATAAAACCAAACTATAAGACTTTAGGGGGCAAAAAAAGACCATGTTTGGGATCATGGTCTGGACAAAGAATTCTTAGACTTCATACCAAAAGCACAGTCCATAAAAGAAAAACCTACCAAACTGTACCTTCTCAAAACTTAAAATTTTTGCTTTGTGAAAAACCCTATTAAGAGGATGAAAAGACGAGTTATAGACTAGGAAGAAATTATCGCAAACCACGAATCTGACAAAGGATTAGTATCTGGATACATAAAGAACTCTTAAAATTCAACAGTAAAGACTCAAACAATCAAATTACAAAATGGATGGGGAAAAAAAAAAAACCATGAACACACATTTCACCAAAGAGAATGCACAGATGATAAAGCTGCACAGAAAACATCATTAGCCCTCAGGTACATGTAAATTAAAACCACAATGAAATATCACTACACATCCATCATTTTGGCTGAAATAAAAAAATAATAGTAATACCACCACCCAATGCTGAAAAGAATGCAGAGAAATTGGGTCTCTTACACTTTGCTGGTCGGAATGTGGAATGGTATAGGCACTCTGAAACACAGCTGGGTAGTTTCTTTAAAAACTAAACAAGCAACATATGACCCACAATTGCTTTCTTGGGCTCTATCCCAGAGAAATGCAAACTTCCCCCCAATGCCCACACACAATGTGAACATAAACGCTCACAGCAGCTTGATCTGTATCAGTGCAAAACTGGAAACACCCACATATTCTTCAAGGGGTTAATGTGGTCCATCCTAACCAAGGAATACTACTTAGCTATAAGAACAACTGAACTATCAATACTGCAACAATTTGAACGAGTCTTCAGATAATTACGCTGAGTGTGGGGGGGAAGCCAAACCTAAAAGTTTACATACTATATGACCCCATTTACAGCATTCTTGAAATGACAAAATTACACAAACAGAAAACAGATCTGTGGTTGTCAGGGGTTAGGGATGGGAAGTGGATATGTCAACAGAAGGGGAACATGAGGGATCCTTGCAGCAATGGAACTGTCCTGTATCTTGACTGTATTCATGTCAATATCTTGGTTATGATGTTGCATTATAGTTTTGTAGATGTTATCGCCAGGGAAACTGGGTAAAGGGTACGGGATCTTTGTGTAATATTTCTTACAACTGAATATAAATCCACAACTATCTCAAAATAAAATGCTTAAATTTTTTTTAAATGGAAAAACGTAAGGATATTTAAGCAAAATCTTAAAATTACAGCCTAACAGTTAACTACATTCTTCACCAGTTCTCCTTCTGGTGCTATCAGACCACAGTCTAATTAACCAGTGGACTAAGGAACTTTAAGAAGCCACGTTTTGAGCGCCATTGGTTAGAGTTCACACATAAACTCCTTCTCAAGATAGAGACCCCACTATGAAAATGAACATTTCCAATCCTGTGGTCGACACACAGAAGTCCTACCAACACCTTACTCATGTCTGAATAATGGATGAGACAACTGTCTCCCTGAAAATTTGACCACCAGAGGACTGTAATTACAGTGGGAATAACCGTCACTCTGTTCTCATAAAAAGCACGGGAAACAGGCTGTCTTTCTACTATCTGCAACCCCTTTCTTTTGCACATGGCCCTGAAAATATTTTAGAAATTGAGCATGCTAAAGGTATGCAAAAATATATCCACTGTAGTAAAACATTATTTTCATTCAGGAAGATAATTTACATTTCCTAATTATGCCTCAACTTTCAGACTCATTCTTGAATGATAACATTTCTAACTTCCTTTTATACTTGTTCATTTTCTTCACAATCAAACCAGTCTTTTCCTGGCTTCTGTCCAAAGGCTGTTGAATGCGAGCTAAAGACTCCTCAAATTCAGCATGCCTAATAATGTCCACTGTTGATCCATCTGTAGAGGGTTTAGGGGATTTTTGTTTTTCATTTTTTATTTTTCTTCTGTTTTATTAAATAGTAAAGGCAAAAGTGCAATGATACAAATAACCACAAAAATACTATTATATAAATTCACATGCAACGACTGGTGGGGGCATCACCATGGAATAGATCACATCATGTTGGTTCATCAGGAGAGAAGGAAAACCCAAAATTTGGTTTATGAAAGGGTAGCTCAGGATGTCTGTAACATACAAACACACGGTACAAAAATAATGCAAAAGTTGGGAGCAATCGTGCAATCAAGGCCATTCCTCATTCTGCCACACATCACGCATCAGTGATTCTCAGCGCTGGTCCAGGATCACTCAAGATAATTGTTAATTATGTAGATTCCTAGAGATTAGCCAAGGTCTACTGACTCAGAACCTCTTGGGGTGGGGCCAGACAAATTTGCTCTTTAACACATTCCCCAGGTGTTTTATTTGTAATTTGCAAACCCAGGCCATAAATATTCATAAAGACACAGACAACACAGTGCTTCCCACTTGGGACTGCCAACAAAGAGTTCTCCAACGAATGCTCCAGGAGGAGGGCCTCTGAAATGTGTGCTTTCTCACAAGTGGCACACAGAGGCCTTTGAAGTTGAGCAGTGTGAGATGCTGTCATGAGTAGAAGAGAGATAAAGAAGCAGAAATAAATCTATTGAGCTCCAGTGAACTCTCTCAACTTCACGGCTGGACACTCTCTGTCCTAAGAATTCTGGGAGAGCCACCTAGTACCTGAGGATGAAAAACTTACCCTAAATATCTTAGTACTCTTCAAAGAATGAAACAGGACTCCCCGAACATGGTAATGGGCGACTCGTCAGAGTAACACAGACTTTGTTAAAAATATGACAATTTGAGAACAATCCCACTCAAGAGTTTACAGCAGTTTTTTATTCTTTAAAATTAATTCACTCAATCATCTCCTCCGTATTTTATATAACACATCGACTTACCATCTGTAGTATTTTTTAGTTAACGTTTTGCTGTCAATTGATTTTTTTTTAAAGATTTTATTTATTTATTTGACAGAGAGAGAGACAACCAGTGAGAGAGGGAACACAAGCAGGGAGAGTGGGAGAGGAAGAAGCAGGCTCCCAGCGGAGCAGGGAGCCCGATGCGGGGCTCGATCCCAGAACCCTGGGATCATGCCCTGAGCCGAAGGCAGACGCTTAACGACTGAGCCACCCAGGCACTCCTCTGTCAACTGATTTTTTAACTAAATGTTTTTTTCTATTTAAAAGAGGAAACTTTCATTCCAAGGATAATAGCTAAGTGTAGTTCTCGTTAGACATAAAGAATAGATAATCCTAATGAAAAATATACTGTTAGAGAATTTGATGACAGAATAAATTTCATCTTGAGCTAGCTCACCTCCCACGCATCAAAGTTCTACAATCTCAGGACTAGTGACATTTTAGGCAAGGTGATTTTTCGTAGTGTCATGGGGGTGGGGTGTCCTGCACGTTGCCCAATATTTAGTAGCATCTCTGGCCTTTGCCAGCTGAATGCCAGCAGCACACTCCCCCTACCAGCTGACAGTCAGAATTATCTCCAGACATTGCCAAATGTCCCCTTGGGGACAATCAGAACCACTCCTAGAGACGAGTGTACACTGATCTAAGATTGCACATTTGAAAAATATGAAGCTTTGTGAATATCTTCAAAGTCCTGGATTTGGACAAGTTAATCCGCATGAGCCACTGCTGAAGCTAAAAAGATAAGCACATCACACAGTTCTGACAACCTGGGTGGAGAGACACCAGATTTAGCAGTTACATGACAATTTTTTTCAGTTGCACTTGCTAGCTATTGGTGGTGGCTTTATTACATCTAATTTTCAGCCTTAAATTGTCACCAACCCCTATATGATTTGTACTGCTTTTTCCATTGTCTTTCTTTAAAATTGGATACCCTTAATAACTGCTTAGCTCTGGTTTCAAATTGCTGACACTTTTACTACCTTCTTCTCCTAACAAAGAACACTCTGGTAAATTCACCAAGATTCCCAGTGCCAAAAAAGCAGCTGAAAGAAGCAAGTATTCGTTTTGAGTTCCTAATTTTATCAGCAGTCCGTGACAATGGGCTGAACAACAGAGTCACAAATTACACTTCTGGAGAATGCGTGGAGTGATAAAGATGACAGAAAGCAAATTTTGGTTACATTTCTGTTAATTGGAAATTATGTACTGCCTCCATGTACACTCAAGAAAAATCAGAAAGCCTATGTAAGGTATATGAGCACGTGGGTCTCTATGGTCCATTGCAAGTGTCAACAAACTTCTTCTGTAAGGGGCCAGGGGGTAACCATTTTGGTCTTTGATGTTCATAGGTCTTTGCTGGAGCTACTGCGCTCTGCAGTGGTAGCACAAAGGTAGCCAGAGAATATGTATAAATGAACGCTGTGGTTATCCTCCAATAAAACTTTATTTAAAAAAAGCAGGCAGCAGGCCAGGCTGTAGTTTGCCAACCTCTGGTCTATGGCAATATTTCTCAACTGTTGAGACATGACCCTCATGAGAGAAAATGAGGGAGAAATATAGCCCAGGTAAGAACCCCTAGATATTCCCCATCTTCCTACAAGCCCAAATTTTACTTACCTAAAATTATATTAAAATGTTGACCTGATACTTTTTCTGCACGCTCCACCACACTTCTGCGTCCTGTCCACTGCCTGGGATTTACTCCTCTGCAATCAATTCGGATACTGCCCTAAAGGGTGGTCTCGCATGCACCAACACAGCATCCCACCCCAGCCTTGGGATATAGTTCGCTTTTGATCATTAGCTTCTTCTATGAAGTCAAGGTGCACTTTGGAAGAAAAGGTAGATTTTCCATTTTGCCAACATCCCCTTTCTCTCATCAGTTTGGCTCTTCTCAAAGCATTCTCCCCAACTGCCAAGACAGACCCCAGCCACACACTGCTAAATTAGCCTCACTGCTCACAGGCTAACCTTATTTTTACCTACTCTCCGAAACAAACCAAATGTTCCTCTCATCCAGGTTGTTAACATCAACACCGAGCACCGGCTGAACCTTTCCACTGCAGAGTGCCCAGGGGAGCCTTTTTTGTGCGTTCTTTTCTTTCAATGAACCCCCTCCCCCATAGCCCTGTGGAGCAGGTGGGGCACTGTGCCCATTGTATAAGGACACACAACCTCAGGAAGGTTACTCGCTAAGTATTACTCGAGGCCATGAAGCTGGCAGAAGAAAGCCGGGATTTCATCTTTGGTTTGCCCTGCTCTGGAGAACAAGCTACTCACGACCCTGGGAGTTTCCCAGAAAAGCTGGACTCCTAGAGAGGCATACATGTATGCCGAGGGTCGAGCCGTCTGTAAGAAGTTTATTTTCAAGCTTATCACAATCTAAAAAGAGACATTTCGTTGTAACCATATGCTCTTTCATCTGGACGACAACTTTATGGCTTAGCTATTTCAGAGTGACATTTGCATTTGTAATGTTAAAGTCTCTGGCACCAAGCCTTCATCTCCAGGGATGGCTTTTAATGGAGTATGTCTGCAACTGGGGTCTTAACATCCCAGGCTAGGACTCGAAGGTTTCCTAGCCTAGTTTGTGTGAAGTGCTTGCTTTTAAAAGAATTTCACACGCTCTCTCTTTAAGCGACAAAGTATTCCATATCCTTGACCGAAGTCCAGAAACCCAAACATGCAAAGTATCTCTAACTACATTAGAAGTATCTTCAGTTTTTCTTGGCCTTCCTTGTCTTGCTAACCTTCAGCCTCTTGCTCTCAATTAGCTATGGCTGCAGCTAAGACACACCCTGACGAGCTGGGTTCCTGCGGGCATATGCAGTCACCGACCTGGGGCTGACCCGTCACTTCCCCAGGAGCACCCGGCTCTCCACTTTGGTGCATGACAGATGGCCAGGGTAACCAGCTGCCCCCTAGAGTCTCGGGCTCCTCTATTACTTGGAGACTGAGGAAATGCCACTATCTAAGGACAGCCCAACAGCCACAGAGAATAGTGCCAAACGATGCAATCTGGGGGTGGAGAGGAAGTGCCTTTAACGAAGACAAAACAGGAGGTAGGAATGAGCCCAGCAGATAATCCCCACTCTGTCCCGTCTGCCAGGGTCTGCAAAATTCTCCTTCCACCCTGTGAGAGCTTTGACCTGGATGGTCTCTGCGACCAAGGTGGTGGTAACTTTCCAGTCCTACAAATAACTATCATTATGGGATTTCAGAAGGTGAGAGATGAAGACTATACAAAGAGTTCTTTGGCATTTTTGAGTGGTAACTTGTAGGCTGCTACCAGTGCCACTTCCTAAAATAATGAGCCGGTTCAGAATTATTTATTTCGTGATGGGAAAAAAATTTTAATGAGTAAACAACATGATCCCATGCCTATCATTTGCGCATACCGTTCCTTGTAAGGAAAGAAATGCTAATTTGGAGGAGACTGCACAGTGGGTAGCAAGGTACATTTTAAATTCACTGAGAAGAAAAAAGACCAGCAAGAACAGGATAATTAATCATAAAATAAAATTTTACAAAGAGGATTAAAAAGCCTTAAAAAGCATCCACAGGCAATAAATTAGCTATGCCAATCCTTTGCTGATGGTGCGGTAAATTAGCACACCCTTTCTAGAGGCAGAATTATGCCTACCCTTTGACCTGGAAATATCACTTCTAGGAACTTCCCCCCTAAGGGAATAATTAAGGAAATATGCAGACATATGGGAATAAGGTTCTTCCACGTAAAAGCTGGAAACACTCTCAACGTTCCAGGGGACTGGTTTAATTAATTATGGCATATCTGTAAACTAGAAATTGCTATCATTAAAAATGATATTGTCACATAATATTTATACCATAGAAAATGCTATTAGTAAATCATTAAGTTTAAAAAGTAGGCTATTCCTGCTTTTTAACCTGTTTCTATTCCAGTATACATACTCATTCAGTAGATAGGGCCCTGTTGCTTATGCAAGAAGATTGTGGGTTACATTCGACCCTTCCCCACCAGCCCTCATTCACACACACACACACACACACACACACACACACACTCATACGTGTAATTACTGGGGAAAATCTGTGCTTTAATGGAAAACTGCATTCCTTGGCACACGCACTTGTAGGATTATCTGTTTCGGATTCTGTGGGAGCTATTCTGCATCTAAATTGTAGGTAACTCATAGAAATGCAGCATAATTCTAGACCATGAAGAGGCAAATTTTGTCCCATGAAGCAGAGGCTCAACTGACTTCCCTTGCCCACTGCCAACAAGGCAAGTTTTCGCCTCCTTTCCAACATTCATTTCACTTTGCCAGGTATATAAGGGTGTGGGTCCTCCGGGTTACCCTTTGAACTGCTCATAATATTCTGCTTTGTTCTCTCATTTAACTAATGAGTTAAAGCAGAATGTGTAACATGTTCATTCTTCATGATTTTACCTGCTTTG
The DNA here is from genome assembly GCF_023065955.2 of Ursus arctos. Lineage (NCBI taxonomy): Eukaryota > Metazoa > Chordata > Mammalia > Carnivora > Ursidae > Ursus > Ursus arctos. Next base: position 7,782,285 of record NW_026622830.1, read on the forward strand.
GAAAATCATCTTTTAACACAATCCAGCAACCCCAAGTCCCGCGTACTTTCTTTCTAGCTAAGCCTGGAATGTCCTTAGTGCTTGGCTGGGGACGGCCACCCTGACCCAAGTCACCATCTCCTGAGTTTCAGAGACTCCCTGCTCCCGTTCTGGCTGCATTTCAATCCGTTTCCCACAGGGCATCTGGGGTGATCTTTAAAAACTTAATCTGACCACATCAATCCACTGCTTAAAACATTTCTGTGGCTGCCTGCTGCCTCTGGGGTAAAAACCAAAGTCTTAAGACATTCCAGAACCTGCAAGAACTGGCCGCTCCCTACCGTTTTAGCCTTATTTTGCGGCTTTCTTCCTTTTATACGTTCTTCAGTTGTAAACACACAGATATGCATATTTTAGCAATGACCAAACAAGTAATACGTTATTATTAAAAATTCTCATGGACTCAATTATCTGCCACAAAGGGTTCTCGTCACCAAGGGAAACCCTTCGGTTGTCTGTACAGAGCTGGCCAGTGTCCGGACACCCAAGGCTGAGACAAAAAGTTATGCACCCCTTTCCTTCTCTCTCCAATTCCTCTCTGTTTTCCAGATCTATAATGTGGGAGGGAGCTGAGGAGTGAGGACGTTGGAAAGGAAGATGAGAAGCCATAAGCAGTAAGAGTCATGTATTTAGCTTTTATTTTTAATTAGCCTTTTCGGAAAAAATACCAAACTATCCTTAAAAAAATGCTAGAAAATCTTAGCTATTGTATGGGCATGTCTAGGAGCTGATATCAATCCTGAATTCATCGGACAAATATTTCCTGGGTGCCTACCCTGTGCCAGGCACTGTCAGGCACCGACCAGGGACACAGCTATAAACAAAACGGGGAGAAGTTGCTGCCTTCGCTGGGCTAACAGGTCATCGAGAAGACAGTAAGACAGTAAGAGCAAGTCCTACAGGACATGGATAATATAGCCTATGGTATTACGGACCATGAAAGCAAGTAAACCAAGGAAAAGTGGACAGAAATTGCTAGTGGTGGGGCGCCTGGGTGGCACAGCGGTTAAGCGTCTGCCTTCGGCTCAGGGCGTGATCCCGGCGATCTGGGATCGAGCCCCACATCAGGCTTCTCCGCTATGAGCCTGCTTCTTCCTCTCCCACTCCCCCTGCTTGTGTTCCCTCTCTTGCTGGCTGTCTCTCTCTCTCTGTCAAATAAATAAATAAAATCTTTAAAAAAAAAATTGCTAGTGGTGAGTATTTTCAGTGGGGTAATCAGGGAAGTTCTCACAGAGAAACTGCCATCTGAGCAAACACCTAGAAGGGGCTGGAAGAGAGGAGGGGGTGAGCAGAGTAGATATATGGGGGAGGGGAGGCTCCAGGTAAAAGAAACAAGTGGGTCTGGAGCAGAGGCATGCCTGCATGCAGAAGGAAGCGGAAGGAGGCCAGCGGAAGTCCAGAGAATTCCGGGATGGCGGTGGTGGCGAGTGCAGGTGGGACTGCGTAGGTCTTGCGGGTCTTCCTGCAAAGACATTGGCTTTTTCCCTGAATGAGACGAGACGTGAGCTGAAGAGTTCTGAATGGAAGTAATATAATCTGAAGTATGGTCAACAGACTGCGGGGTTCTGAAGGCAGAAGGAGGGAAGCCAGTTAGGAGCTGCTACGATAAGACTTAAAGGAGTGGATGGGGCCCAGAGCCAGGACGGAAGTTAGGAACGGGTGAGAAGTGGTCACAATCTGCCTACAATTAGAAGGCAGAACCAGCAGGATTCACCGCTAGGACTGGACATAGGGAGAGGAAGGAAAGACTCGGGGATGATTCCAAGATTTTTAGCTCAAGCAAGTGGAAGTATGGAGTTCCCACCAGCTGAGCAAGCCTGCAAGGCGACCAGGGTTTGTAGAGACAATGTGGAATTCGGTGATGGATATAGTGAGTTTGCCATGCCTATTAAACATCTCCGTTTATATAAACATTACATTATCAAACACTGTGAATAGGAAGTTACATACATTGTCTATGTGCGCCTGTACATACAAGATTTTATTCTATTTTAAAATGAATTAATAATACCATCTTCCCTACAGAGCTGCTCTTAGAATTGAATGAATTAGTGCATTAAAGTGCTTCCATTGCCTGGGAAGCCCTCCAGAGCAGTCAGTGGCTCACACCATCCAACTAGGTGGTATCTGCACGTAAACAAGGACAACATGCGTTTTGGTTCCTTCATTTACTCATTAATTTTGCAAATATTTACTGAGCATCTACTATGTGCTGGGCCCTATTCCAACACTGAAGAAATGGCAGTGCACGAAGGAAAGTCCACAAAGCATACTTTCCAATGTACAGAGACAGATAATTAAGTCTCCCAGCCCTTAGCACAATGCCTGGCATGTAGTGATAATAATTAGAGACTACGTTTGTGGAACACTGTCATTTGGTAGTATGCACCCAACTAAGTATTTGGTGGAGTTAAAAAAGAAATGATCTCACTGTGGCTTCCAAAGCGACTTCCAGAGCAGTCTTTGAGTGATCACCAAACCCACATCACCAGACTAAGGTCCAGTTTCATGGCCTGGCCCTACATAATTGGACCCCTGCCAACTTGCTGGACCTCATCTCCCACCACTTCCTGCTTCACTCATGACACACCAGCCTCCAAAATGTTACATGCCTTTCTGACAAAGGATAAGAGAACTTGCCAGAACTTTTTTCCCCTCACTGTTCGGATAGCTGCTTCCTTTCACTGTTCAGGTCTTTCGTGAAATTTCTCTGTTACTTAACTATCACTGCACAAAACTCACCACAGAGCTTAGTAGCTTAAAACAATAACCATGAATCATTCCTCATGAATATGACGGCTGATCTGACCTGGCTGCATTTGTTCATCATGGACGGGCTCACTCACGCGTGAGCAGTCAAGTCACGGATTTTCTGGAGTGCGTGCGGGGTGACTCAGCTCTGTCCCACATCATCTTGGATTCTCCAATGGGCTGGCTGGGGCTTATTCTCCTGGAGGAAGCAGTAGTCCCAGAGAACAGCAGAAAAATGTAAATGCTTTTTACTTCTTAATCTCTCCTTCCATTTAGAGATAATCGTAGAGTCATATGCAGTTGTAGCAAATACTACAGAGAAATCCTCTGTATTTTTTATCAGTTTCCCGTGAAGGTAACATCTTGGGAAAGTTTAGTACAATATTCCAGCCAAGCGGTTGATATTTCCTTCAAGACCAGAATCCTCATGTTGCTCTTTTATGGCTGTACTACCTTCCTTCCGGCACGACCCCCTCCTTAACCCCTGGCGACATCTAATCTGTTCTCCATTTCTGTAATTTTGGCATTATGAAAATGTTATACGTGGGGCACCTGAGTGGCTCAGCTGGTGAAGCGTCTGCCTTCGGCTCAGGTCATGATCCCAGGGTCCTGGGATCGAGCCCCAAGTCGAGCTTCCTCCTCAGTGGGGAGTCTGCTTCTCCCTCTCTCTCTCCCCTCCCTCCCACTCATTCTCTCTCTCTGTCTCTCTCTTTCTTAAATAAATAAATTAAATCTTTTTTAAAAAAAGGAATGTTATATAAATTAAGTCATTCAGTGTGTAACCTTTTGAGTTTGGCTTCTCTCACTTTGCAAACTTTTCTGAAGAGTCGTCCAGCTTGTAATGTTTCCACGGCACTGACATACCATAGTTCTTTCAGCCATTTATTTGTTTGAAGACCAGCTGGGTCATTTCGAGTTTCTGGCTCTTACAAATAAAGCTGCCATAAACATTCACATACAGACTTTTGAATGAAGGGAAGTCTTCATTTCTCTGGGATAAACCTTATCACCCTTTATGTACTTTCACTTCTCTGGTTTATAAAAAAAAAATTTTCGTTGACATACATTGAGAACTACACAGTGTTATAATTTTTGCTTCGATCATAAAACACAATTTAGAAAACTTAAGAGAGGCAGGAAAGCCTATTGTATTCACCCATATTTTTGCTTATTGATTTCCTTCTTCCTTTCCGATGTTCCAATAGTCCTTCTTTTATCCTTTCCTTTCTGTTTAGAAATCTTCCTTTAATTATTTCAGAGTAGATCTGCTGGTGACAAATTCTCCTAGTTCTCTTTCATCTGAGAATATCTTGTTTTCCCTTCATTCCTGAAGGATACTTTGTAGGTGTAAGAATCTGAGTTGATGGTTCTTTTTCTACATCACTTGACAAGTGCACTTCCTCGTGCTACTTCCTGTCAGCCATTCTTTCTTCAGTACTTTTTTAGTTCCACCTTCTTTCTGGGCTTGGATGACACGAATGTTAGATCTTTTGTTAGAGTCCCACAGGTCCCTGAAACTCTGTGAATTTTTTTTTCAGTCTATTTCCTCTCTCTTGTTCAAACTGGGTATTTCCTGTTGTTCTCTCTCTCCTCTATGCCCTCCACTCTGCTGTGGAGCCCAACCACTGAACTTTTTATTTTAATTATCATGTTTTCTGTTCTAAAAGTTCTACTTGGTTCTCCTCTCTGTATTATTTCTTTTTGGGGAAACTATTTACTGAGACATTCTAATTTTTTCATGTGTTCCAAGCATGTTGGTAATAACTCACTGGAGAATTTTTATCATGGTTCTCTAAACATCTTTGCCACATAAATCTAGCACGTCTCTCTTCTCAGTGTTGACAACCATTGTTTGAAGTCTTCCTGATTGTTGGTACACCAAGTACATTCTGTTATGGAAATGTGGACATCTTGGGTGTTATAAGTTTCTGGATCTTAATTAAACTGTCTATTTTACCTGGCTTCCTTCAACCCCACTCCAACATGGGAAGGGGTGGGAGGCAGAGTGTGCTTACCTGTTACTCTTGGCAGAAACCCAGGTTCCCCACTTGGAATCATTGATATCTGAGCGGTCCCTTCATTACACCTGGATCGGGATGAGAGTTCTGAGTCCTCATGTGATCTTCTTGCACCCTGCACTGGGGGTGGTCTCATTACCACTGGGTGGTAGTCAAAGTCCAGACTCTCCCATAGGCCTCCTCTGACACCATCCCAGTGGGGAAAGAGATGGCACCTCACTGTAGAAGTCCAAGCGCCCCACGTGGTCACCACTGACACCATGATGGGGAGAACTAATTACCGACCAATGGGGAAGAAAGTCCTGGCTCCTGACTTGGGCTTTATAGACACCACTTCACAGAACACCTTATTACAGATGAAGGGGATCACAATATACTACCCTAAAACATGCCACTTTGGCATAGGATTCTTTTCACCAGACATAGGAAAAGCTGTCTGTGCTACCCCTTTGTGCCTAAGAGCAAGACATAAATTTCCCTTTAAAGGTGACATAAACCTATATTTTTAGGTGTTTCTGCATCTTGTACCAGGAAGACCAGAGATGACACTGAGATGAGTCTGTATATCAAACCTTACTAACCCCAATACACTATCTATCTCCTAGTCATCTTCCCACAATGCACCACCCCTGGCAACTCAAATTCCCTTTACCCTATGTCTAGTCACTACTCCACAACTTATCACCCTCTGTTAAAATGGTATATAAGACTCCAAACCTAACCACTTCTTTGAATTTTTACTTCTTTTCTGTGAAGTCCCATGCATGTAAAGGTATCAATGGTACCTGTAGGTCTTTTCTACCACACATCTGTCTTTTGTCAGCTTAATTCAGAGCTCCCAGGTACAGCCATTAAGAGGGTATAGGAGAAGTTTATACTCTTTACATATTCTCACAAGGGTTTAAGTCTAGGTTCCTTACTCTGCCTTTGCTGGCATGGCCTGGGAAGTGGCCACAGTCTATTCTGTCGTGTTTGGCCAATGCAGAGTAGTTACTTTCTAAAGTTTTCTGTATTGCTAGGCTGCCTCATTTCCTGTCCTTTGGCCAGAAAAAAAAACAAAAAAACAAAAACGTTTTCTGTTGGGGCTTTTTTTGTCCAAATAAAATGCTTTTATTAAGCCGCTGCTTGTGTCTAGTTTGCTAATATTTCATCTCACATGGTCAAACAGGGCAAACAGGGACAACAAAGCTTCAGAGCAAAGATCATGGAAGTAACTGAAACCATCAGTGTACTCACAATTGACCACGATGTCTCCTCCTCAGAGACACCTTCCTCCCAAATCTACAGTACTCCCAACCCCCCCACACACAAACTTCAAATCAGTATCTGAAAATTATCTCCCTCATGGATTTGTCCACATATTTATGCTTGCCTTCCTCCTTGGAATGTAAAAAAATAAAATTATATATTAATTACTTTGAATCCTCAGGGCCTAGGAAAGCATGAGGCTCTCATTTTTTTTTTATGAATGACTGAGTGAATAAATAAATGAGCAAATAAATAAATGGGGAAAAGCCACACTCAGAACTCAAGAGATTTCCAAAATTTCATAATAGATCTGACATCTCCAGATCAGCCTTAACATCTTTATGCAAGAGATGGGAAAAACAAACAAACAAACAAACAAGTTATTTAGTATATAAACATTAAAATGATTTTGAGGGACAGTGTTTTCAAAGACACAGAAATATAATCAAATTTTTCCTTAAAAACATTCCACAAAATGTTACTTTCTATGTTATGGAGAAAGACTCCAGTGGCTATTTGTCATGTCAGTGTTTTCAAACACCAAGTTTTGTCCTAAAACCACTGAACTTCAAAATGAGTATATTTCCCTATAGACTAAAGCAAATAGATTCCTATAATTAGAAACAGGCTCTAACCAAACTGGAAACAGGCTCAAACCAAACACTTATGGCAATAATTAATTAATTAATTAATTAATTAGGGGTTTTCATTAAATATGCCTATTCTGGAGCCCTTACTGTACTGATTTCTGAAGGAAACATTTCAACAAGCCTCGCTTCTCCACATTTTTGGGACAACACTGAGTAAAAGTCATTTTGTGAGAAGGCTCAGTACCGAAAATTAGAAAATCACTTTCCAAGCAAGGAAGAGAAATGAATTCCACTGCTGAGAAGACACTCTTCATAAAACAAACAAACAAACAAACAACAAAAAAAAAAACCCACCAAAAAACCCCCACAAGGAACAGATATTGCCAAAAAAGGGCGGAAGGGTGAAGAGTTAACAGTCATGTTGTAAAATATTCTGAGTCAAGAATCCAAGAGAAGAGGGGCGCCTGGGTGGCTCAGTCGTTAAGCGTCTGCCTTCGGCTCAGGGCGTGATCCCGGCGTTATGGGATCGAGCCCCACATCAGGCTCCTCCGCTGTGAGCCTGCTCTTCCTCTCCCACTCCCCCTGCTTGTGTTCCCTCTCTCTCTGGCTGTTTCTCTCTGTCAAATAAATAAAAACTCTTAAAAAAAAAATTAAAAAAAAAAAAAAAAAGAATCCAAGAGAAGGAAACCCAGGTGGCCACTGAGAAATCCCTCACAGATTTTCATGGGCAATTTACAACAAAGAAACATACTTGCAAAAATTATTCTTGATGGAAGGAGATGTGAAATTGACAGCCCTGGCAAGGCTGGTTTGTTTGTTTGGGCCTTTGTGTTTTTGGTTTTGTTTTGTTCTTTGGTTTTGGTTTGGTTTTGTTTACGGATGAGAGGTATTAAACACTGCCAACATGTTCAGTGTCTGTAACGCAACATCCTCATCAGCCTCCTCAGCCTTCGCTGAGCACTGGCTACATGATGGACAAGCATTACTCATGTGTCACCCATGCTGTGTGAGCTAGGACCTCTTAATGCTCCCTTTCTACGCTTTTCTATGGCTCAGAGACTGAAGCGATATGCCCATGGCCACACTAACACACTAGCTAACGTGATGCAGAGTCAACGCTTGCAGTCAGGTCTGTCTGCCTCCCAGACCATGATGTACACTCTGGGCTCAGATCCCCAACATCTGAGCAAAAGCCACACTTCAGAACCATGCTCGTTTTATAGCAAGGAGTCCCACCACACTGGCCATTTTCTTTATGAATTCATTCTTCAAGGACTGAAGTTACTCTTGCCAATAAAGTGACACTTAACTAAGCCTTTATCAGAGCAGTAAAAAATGAGGTGATTATCAAAGAAGAAGTTATAATACAGGTGCTATCCATAGACAGCTGCTGCTTGAAAACAGCATGTGGGGGACTTACATTTTCTAAAATTACAGAAGTCAATCAAAAATATAATTTTCATCTTTTAATTTTGACATTTCTTTAGAAAAAAATAACAATTTATCTCGAGGACTAAATCTAATAATAAACAGTGATCAAAAAATAAAAAAGTATTGGTTGTAGCACAAATTTAATATTAAGAGAGGTACAACTGAAGCTCTAAAAATGGGAAACCTGGCATAAATTGAGGTTAATAAAAATACCGTCAGAATGACTTTGAGCAAATAACCCTTTTGAACTTAAGGGTTTCCACCTGTTCAGTGGTGACACCGGTGCTTTTCTGCACAGGTTTGTGTGTAAAGTAGCCTATACTTGTAAATGTTTAATTCATGTTATTATTATTTTGTTCCTCATATATTCATTTCTTAGTTGTGTTTTATTATTTTATTACCATTCATATTCATTTAATTTTAACAGGTTAGAAAAAGATGTCCAAGTCCCTGATTATTAAAATTCTGTGAAATGGCCTTTTACTATATATCACCTCGATTATAAAAAAATACCTAGGGGTGCCTGGGTGGCTCAGTGGGTTAAGTGAATGTCATGATCTCAGGGTTTTGGAATTGAGCTCCAAGTCAGACTCCCTGCTCAGCAGGGAGCCTGCTTCTCCCTCTCCCGCTGCCCCTTCCCCTGCTCATTCTCTCTCATTCTCTCTCTCTCAAATAAACATGTTAAAAATATCTATATTTGAATGACAGAAGACTGCAGATGATAAACAATAGTCCTGTATGTTTGGCTCAGTGGTTCTCAACTGGGGACAAGTTTGCCCTTCAGGGGACACTTGACAATGTCTGGAGACATTATTTACTTGTCACACCTGGAGAGAGGCTACCAGCATCTCGTGGGGAGAGGCCAGGGGTGCCGCTAACCATCCTACAGTGCCGAGGATAGGCCCCTATGACAAAGAATTATCTCCCCAAAATATCAATAGTGTCCAAGTTGAGAAAAAGATGACATTAGATAAAGAAAAGTATTCTCAAATGTAAAGCCTTTATCCCAGATTTAAGAGGATGAATTGATCAAAGTCAGGTCTGCTTGATAAGGCAATGTACACACCCAAAATATTTTTAAAATGCAGTAAAACCAAGTATCTGTCATGTTGGAAAACAAGCATCAAGACAACCAAACATTCCTGTCCATGTGACAGAATACTTTAGGGTCAGGTAGACACAGATCCCAACAAGCTGACACATGCCCGTAGTCCCAGGACAAGATATTCAAAACTTCAAAGAATTTTCCATATCAGGTGGCCGCAATTAGTTCCGGACCAGAAGTTCTGGACAAAGCCTGAGGAAATGCCAGCCAGACTGCAGTGCTCCAAGCCTGCTGGCATCTTGTCAAAGTAGGAGCCTGGCTGGAAGAGTCACTGCCGCCCAACATACGGAAAACAAGAGGAAAAGGTGGGATGGTAAGGATTAATCAGGAGGAAAAGAAACACGACAGAGGCTGTGAACAGCAACAATCCCTGCACCGAAGTCTCAAGTGTGCACATGATATGGACATTTTCTGCCAAGCTAGGCACCTACCCACCTGTACGCTTCCCCCCATCAGGTATCTTTCTTTGCAAAAACCATCCCCCCTTTCCTTCTTGCACCTGGAGAATAATCTTCCCATTTCATGCCCCATCTTCCTTTCTCCTGCTACTTCCTCTAGGAACTTTCACTACTGCCTTCACCCCATCACCCCCAGGCCAACCAATATCCACACAGACCATACAAAGCAGCAAGTACAACAAAAGTCAGGAGCACAGCCTCAAAAAACCAACCAGTCTAGGCTCCAATGTTCATTCCACGATGTACACAATGTGTGGCTTTGGGCAAGTGATTAACCTCTCTGGACTTCATGGGACAGCTATAATATACCTACCTCACTGGGCTTTCAAGAGGATCCAATGAGTTATGACATTTAAAGCACAAACCTTTAATAAGTGATAGATACTCTTTTTTTTTGCAACTTTATCTTTTTTATTAACTTTTTGTGTTTCTTTTTTTTAATGATTTTTATATTATATTTATTATATTTTTTATTATATTATATTATATTTATTATATTATATAATGATATTATATTATATTATGTTTATTATATTATATTATATTATATTATATTATATTATACAACATACAGTACATCCCCGGTTTCCGATGTAAAGTTCGAGGATTCATTAGTTGCGTATAACACCCAGTGCACCATGCAATAGGTGCCCTCCTTACTACCCATTACCGGTCTATCCCATTCTCCCACCCCCCTCCTCTCTGAGGCCCTCAGGAAAAAAAAAGTGATAGATACTCTTATAAGAGTGCAACCTCCATCAGTAGAAGGTATTTGTTTTACACTCTTGATTGTTTTATCCTCAGCTCTAGCACAATGTTTGCCACATTGAAGGGACTCGACAATTGCTAAGTAAATAAATTGTCAGAGTTCTCTATTACGTATGCCCAGAGCAATCTGACTTTCCATCATCATAAACAAATAATACTGAAGGGTAATTTTTAGTTCTCTCTTCTAGACTGTAAGTTCTGTGAAGGGCAGCGCCTGCCTTATGCAACACTCCGATTACTGGATCATGGCGAGCACACAACAAAATAGTTCCCAAATGGAATGAAGAAATTACTGAATGCTTAGAAAAATAAGTAGGATTGTCAGCAGAGCCAGTAGCTTTCATACAAATTCCTTCTTTTTGTTTTCTTGGAAACTTGTCTCTACCAAGTTTTGCTAGACATGCCTTTGCCTTTACAAAGAAAATGAAGAAAATGAGAGCTTTTCCACTAAAAACTAATTGGAACCAACATCCCCAAGACTCTGTCTCCAACAGTGCTATGTGGAGGCAAGGGCTCAACTTTCATCTTTCTTGTATTCTAGACCGAAAAGAAGCCATGTAGGAAGCTGTTGACCTTCCTGTTGAGCTTCAAGACCCTGGAAAGGAGTTCCCACTCTGGTTCATTATGAAATGAAGCAGAGTTGGCAATTTCTTTCTCTTATAACATCAGTTTTTCCCTAGATGTCCTATCTCCAGTGGATGGTACTCAAACTCACCCAAAATGGAAAGCTTCCCTGGCCTAGGAGGCAGGTTCTACAGTCGTTTCAGTCTTTCAGAGCTCTGAGGTCCAAAGTTAGAATTGAAGTTGACTCGTGACTCATCTGAATGAGAATTTAAAGATCCAAAGTAATGCTTTTGCAATACCATGAGATAAGCAAAAATGAAAGACTAACACAAAAATCTGGAACACCATTCCATATACTTAATAATGGTGGCAACATAGTACAAACTTGATGAGTTTGGAGTCAATGCTCCATAAGATGAAAACAAGCCAATCACTGAGGAAAGGTGCAACCATTTTTGATACTAGATCCAGAGAGAAATGCTTCCTCAGGGTCTTCATTAGAGATGGCACCACAGTTCAGTCAACTTCCATGAAGGCAATCTGGCAAAATCTTCCCCCAAAATGTACATATCCTTTGACCCAGCAATTCCAGAAATTGAGATTACCCTTATAGTCTTATGAGTATGAAATAATGGGTGTATAAGAGTGTTCACATAGCATTATTCATAATAGAAAAGACTGGAAACAACTAGAATACCCATCGTGAGAGTGCTGGTGAACAAAACAAGAACGTCACAGATGACCAGGCAGTTGTCAAGAAGTCAGAGGCTACCCTGAATCTATCAAAATGGTCTCCTTCAGGAAGGGACGTTAAGTGAAAAAGCAAAGTGAATGCCCTGAAGAAATTAAAACATATGTCTACACAAACGTTCACAGCAACAGTAGACGCAATAGTCCAAAGGCAGAAACGACATGACTGTCCATCAACTGATGAATAAACACAAGGTGGTCTATCCATACGATGGAATATTATGCAGCCGCAAAATGAACAACGTTTCTCAAACATGAATGAACGCTGAAGACACTGCAGTATGTTAGAAGAAGCCAGACTCAACAGATCACATATTGTATGAGTCCCCTTTTACACAATATCCAACAGAAGGGAATCCATAGACACAGAATATAGGTTAATGGTTGCAAGGGACTGAGGAGAAGGGACAATCAGGGATGCGTGCTAAGGGTGCAAGGAGACTTCTTTATGGACAAAGAAGCATTTACAATGGCAGCTGTGGGTGCCATGACGACACATGGTTCTCTGGAAGGAAGGGAGCTAACACCTGCTTCTTGGGACAACCAGGTATTTGCAAATGTACAGAAGCTTCGCAGAACTGTAAGCACAGGATTATACACTTAAAATGTATCTTCACTTGGCAAACCATAAAACAGCTATTAAAATAAAATAAAATTTTACAAAACTTTGAAAGCCGTCATTCCCCCAAGAGAAAGCAAATTCTTTTTCTTTTTTTTAAGATTTTATTTATTTATTTGACAGAGAGAGAGACAGCCAGCGAGAGAGGGAACACAAGCAAGGGGAGTGGGAGAGGAAGAAGCAGGCTCCCAGCAGAGGATCCCAGAACACCGGGATCACGCCCTGAGCCAAAAGCAGATGCTTAATGACTGAGCCACCCAAGCGCCCCATGAGCCACCCAGGCACCCCGAGAAGGAAAATTCTTAAACACAGACCCTGAAGTTTGCCATTGGGCCTTGACCTGCAGTTGCATTGCCAACGTACATCTCCCATATCATCCGAAGACCAAATCCATGTTTTTAGGCGAGTTGCTCGAACTGTCCATCTTAGAGAGAAACACTAATGAAGGAAGTTCTCTGGATTGCCCTTTCGGCTCCAAGTACAATTACTGCAGCATCCTTATCAGACCTGTCCAGAAACCACGACTATTTTGAATCCCTTCGCAGGAGAATAAAAGACCAGGTAAACTGTGCCTTCATAAACACTGTCTATGATAAATAAAATCTCATTACTTCACAGACATTACCCATTTGTGGTAAGCAAATGATTTTAAAACCTCTCTACCTCTGAACAAGTCAGTGTGCTTGTCTTTGACACTGGTGTTCGGGAAGAAAGAAAGGCTCCTTTCTGAGCCAGGCGACTGTCCTGCCTTCTCTGAGTTCAGACCCAGCCGTGCGTACGAGGAGATATCTATTATTGGAAGATGGAGTGGCTCCAGGTATTTCTGAAATAACACAGTTTAATTTAATTACATGGCTCGAGGAGGCATGCTGCAATTGGACATCTTTTCTTGTGTTTTCAAGGCTTTTTTTTTTAAACCAACTGTGCTCGGTTTCTGCCAAATACTCACTCGGTTTATAACGACGAGTCGACAGCAAGAAAGTTCATTCCTAAGGAGACAATCATTATTTCTAACGTTCTCAATACCCAAGTTGTCAGGCCCCACATTTCCTTTCACTTTCCAGCAGCCCAGGCAGCCGGCTCTGGATCAAAGGGAACAAATCCATTTCTTTCCTGAATATTCACCAGTTAGAACTCCACGAATCCTGGCGCCAGACTGTCGGGGTCCCAGCTCCGGGGCCTCACCCCTCACAATGCAGAGAAAGGACACCCCTCAGACCGAAAGCGCTCTTGAAACAGCTTGGCTTTATCCAACACCATCCACAGAAGAAGGAGAAAACTGTCAGGTTGGCCCTTTGGAAACCTGACCTCTTTGAACCTAAAAGAGAGGAATGTGGGGAATGGTGAAAAGACTCCTGGCTGGCTTCTAGGCAGACCTCTGGGCTAGAGATCAATCAGAAGAAAGGGGGGACTTGAATCAGGAGAGGCAGCCAGGTTTCGAGTAAAACTCAGAGCAAGTGGTTGGAACAGAAAGGAAACAATGCAGCTTGTACAGGGAACTGGCCCAGAAAAATCACCCACTGGAACACACACATTTAAAATAAAAAAGCAATTTGTTTCTTAGAGTTTGGCCCCAAATTTGCAGGCAAATCTTCAAAATAAATCAAATCACCAAAGGGGAAGCATGAGAAGACCTGAACACAGTGCCCAACAAGCCCCCCTATGATTTCCCTAAAGATGAAAGGATTGCCTCAATTATTATAATAATACATTTTAAGTTGTAAAAATAGCACGGGTTTTATGTGGTTTAATTTCAAATGTATAATAATGGCCAATATTTAATGAGCGCCTCGGCTCTGGGTTTCTACATAAACGGAGCCTATTTAACTCTGTTCACAAGGGTATTACGATCAGTGTCTCCACGTTATTAATGAAGAAACTCTCAAAAGCTTCCATGATAGGCCTTGACATCTCGAAACCAGATCTACGTCTAGGGTTTTCTTTATTCCCTCTCCCCTCACACTCAGAAAGGTATCCCACAATTATTAAAAGCCCTGAAGAAATAAAATCATAAAAAACTAACCAAACTATGTGTTACGTGCTCTTTTGGGGCATTTCAATGAGGTTTTTTTTCTCTGACAGGAATCATTCCCTGCATAACTACGTTCAAAGGGCACACGAAAATGAAGTAAGAATTTTAATGCTCGAGTCCAAAAAAAGCAATTTGGGTCCATTCAGTGAGATTCCTTATGTCCAGGCAATATTCCTCCGTACCCCACAGTCACCTGGAAGACTCATGTAAAGGTTTTTCCAACCAGGAGAACAGGAATCCACCTCTTCCTGCCAGAGTTCAGGAGTCTCTCAGCCAGTCTCCCACCCTTGGGGAAAACGCTTCCTTCAGGGCAAGGACATTCATAATTAGACCCACTATAAATAAACCAGGCTTGAGAGCAGTGCCACTTGGAATTTAACATGTGAGCAGGGCAAGAGCTTGGCCTTGCTCTCTCACCAGACGGTGACCATCACCCACGCAGGAACATCCTCGAATAATGTGCTCTAAAGAGCTGAAAGCAAACTACAGCCGGAACCACACATGAAAAGCTATAAGAACCCAACTTTTTTAATTTTCTTGTTAAGGTCTGATTTTTAACCTGAGAGAGATAAATGTCAGCTACAAGCTCAAGAGCATGCTAATTATCTTAATGAAAATTAAGTTATTAAGAAAGATAAAGACAGCAGAGGGGAAATATCGAAACCAAGAAATATCAAAACCCAAGAAATGACGTGTGTTGTGAATTTGCTTTGAGAATGGCAGAGAGTGGAGTTTTGAAACCCTACTGTGTGATCCTGGGCAAATAAATTCCCTCACTCCTCAGTGTCTCAGTTTCCCCCCCATGAATAATGGAGAAAATACAACCAACAGCTTCCTTGCCCCCCCACCGGTGGCGCAGTTACAGGAGAGGGGCACGACAGGGTCCGTTTCAATGTTAGTCACCGTACTAGAGATTCCTAAAATCAGATTATTCGAGGAGAGTATGCAGCCAGAAAAGCAGACTTTGGGATTTCTGGGAGCTGTAGCGGTTTCAAGGGCAAATCCCGATAAGTTTTACTGCATCCTAATGAGTACACTTATCAGCAAATATTTACTTAAGGTTAGTAAGTGGAACAGACTGATATATGAGGACAAGTGGACAAAGCCCCAAGCAAAGCTGCCCCTTCACTTTTTCCTGCTTCAGCATTTATGTCACGGCTCTCTCTCTAGTCCCAAACTTCCTTATACAACCTTTCCTCCCCTCTTCCCGCACACTACGCTCCTCCCCTCAGCCCTCCAACACCTCAAAAGGGGAAGACGCTGAATTTGGGTTGATCTGAGAGGTGCAGGGGACAGAGTTGAGAGGTGAGGGGTTGAGGGTATTTGCATTCATTAGGAAATACTTACTGCGCACAGATCATGTGCCAGGCACATTTCTGTTACATTCTGAGGCTTATTAGGGGTTTCACTAGCCAAGGCACTTTGGCTTGCAACAAATGGAAAGGCCATTCAACCTTGCCTAAGAAAAGGGGGATTTATTTCCAGGAGACAGGCAAAGCTCATGGAACTTTCTACATTAAAGAAATCAAAGAGTGTCACAAACGACTAAAACTCAAACCAGAAATCTCTTCAGAAAAACCTCTCTTTCTTTCGTGGTTCTGACTCTCATGGACCACGTGTTTACTTGTCTCTGCCTCTCTCTGTGGTCTTCCTCCACTAACTCCTGAATTAATCCACATTTCAATTTAATTCAATTAAGTATCTCAGTCAATATTTTTATTGACTGTTGACTGAGGGTCTACAGGGCCTCGGGCACTGTGCCGGGTGCTGAATGACAGCAGTAACACAACAGGAAAAAATCACCTGCGGTGGTGGAGTTTAATTCCAGCAGGTGCAGACCATCAACACCTAAGTGCAAGATGAACCAGGCTGGCGGGTGTGGTCTAAGAAATAGGTATTTCATTTTTGTTCCCAGTGTTCGGCACAGAGCTCCAAAAAGCCTTGGAATTTCCTGAGCAACTGGAAGGAGGAGTTTTAGGGACATCTTTTATTACCCATAAGCAGCTCCCTGCAACCATACCTAAATTTATGCTAATGAGGTGACTCGATGAGCCAGAGGAACCAACCAGGTGATGAGAGGCTTGGAACTCTCTGCCCAATCTCCCCACTCCCTCTACCTCTAGGGAGGGGAGAGGGGCTGGAGATTGAGTTCAATCACCAATGGCCAATAATTTAATCGATCATGCCAGTGTAACGAATCCTCCATAGAAGCCCCTAAATGACAGGGTTTGGGAAGGACTGGTAGACACATCAAGGTGCCGGGAGGGTGGCAGGCCTGGAGAGGACATGGAAGCTCCACACAAGCTCCCCCAACACACACCATTCCCTGTTCTAGGCATCTCTTCAATCTGGCTGTTCCTGAGTTACATCTTTTATAATAATCTGGTAAATGCAAGTAAAGTGTTTTCCTAAGTTCTCTGAGTTCTTCTAGAAAATTATTGAAACAGAAGAGGGAGTCACGGGAGCCCCAAATTTGTAGTCAGCAGGAAGTTGTGTGGCTAGCCCGGGCATCCCATCTGCAGTAGGGGAAGTCTTATGGGGCAGAGCCCTTAGCCTATGGGGGTCTGTGCTAACTCCAGGAATCAGCATCAGAATTGGATGGAATTGCTGGACACCCCATTGGTGTTGGAAAATTGGAGAACCAGTGTGGAAAAAGACGTAAAGGCAGAAAATAGAGGATAAGGCCAATGGGAAAAGACATGTACTAGTTCAGAGGTTGCTCACAGGTCTCTCTGACAGGTGTCATTCAGCCAGAGGGCTAGATGATGTAAGGGAGCAAGCTGAGCCATTTATAGATAAAGAACATTCTAAGTAGAGAGTGAGTGCAAAGGCCCTGAGGCAGTGAGCCTGCCATAATTAAGGAAAAGCAATGCTGTTCATAGAGTGAATGGACAAGTGGTTGAGGAGACCAAAGAAGGAGCCAAAGGCACAACTCTGTGAAACTTCAGAGGCCATGGATAGACTCTGGATTTTATTCTTAATAAGATTTGAGACTTGTGGAATTTTGAGCAGAATAGTGGCATGCCCTAATTTACAGTCTCAAATGTCATCTCAACTAAAGAAGCAAGAAAAGAGAGCAAGGAAGCAAGCAAGGATAGAAGCAAGGGAGCAAGTTAGGAAGCTGTTGTCATAGTCCAGCCAATAAGATACGGAGTTTTGACCTAGAGGCATAACAGTAGGGGTACTGAGAACTATATCCTACACCTATTTTGAACATAGAGCTAACAGACTTTGCTAAGGAAGGACTAATGAAGTGTGGGAGAAAGAGAGGAGTCAGGGATGACTTCAAGTTCATGGTCCAAGCAACTAGAAGGATGGAGGTACCACTGATTGAGATGGGAAGAACATATGAGGGGCATGTTTGGGGAGTTGGGCTAGGAGACTGACTGAGATGTCTTTGGTCCAACTGACTGGAAGAGGAAGGACCCAATGACATGAGCATTGCAACAAGAGTCTGATGTTCAGGGGTGCCTGGGTGGCTCAGTGGGTTAGGTGTCTGCCTTCCGCTCTGGTCATGATCTCGGGGTCCTGGAATCAAGTCCCACATTGGGCTCCCTGCTCAGCGGGGAGCCTGCCCCCTGCCCCCCCAACTCGTTCTCTCTCTCTCTCCCTCACACACACACAAATAAATAAATAAAATCTTTAAAAAAAGAGTCTGATGTTCAGCAGAAGCTGTAGGTCAATGAGCATCAGGAGGCAGCTATGTGCACTATGCAAGTTATAACATACTTGATCTTCAAAGACAAAAATGCTAAAAATACCGAATTCTCTCTCTTAACAATTTGAAATAGGGTGTTACTAAAAGCCTATAAGTCAGATTTGCCACAGATAATATGCAATTTCTAATGCATCACATCTCCCTGAAGCCAAAACAAGTATTAATTCAAAGATAAAATCAAACAAATTGGTTATTTCATAGCACAGAGCCAAATTCACAAATAGTTACTGAGTGCGTCATTCACTCTCAAATGAACTGGTACAGCATCACGTTTAAACAACCCATTGCTCTTTCCTAACCGAATCTCAAGAGGATGGTGTTATAGACTTTATGATATTTGTTTAAAATACAAACTAGTTATTTGAAAAAATGAGTGCAAGTCATATTTCAACTTGAAACTGAGACCTAAATGAAGAATTTGTTTCTGCCTTTCAATAGATACTATAGCAATCTTGTCACTCTCTCATCTTCACTGGTGTGGGCATTGCTAACTTCTGTGTCTCTGTAGAGAGGAGAATAAATAATTTAATCATTTCTGGGTAGTTTTTAAAGGGAAAACTGTTAAAAGGAATAACAGTAATGGAACAAAGATTACAATTGATAAGTAAAAACAAAATAAATTTAATGTTCATTAAATTCCTACTATTTATGCAGCATTTAGTCAGGGACAAATACTCAACAATATCTACTACATCTTTTTTAATCTTCATACCAGAGAATGCAGTTCATATTGTCAGAAGGTAATGAAAACAGGAAATGAGACACGGTACACAGTGAAAGTCAGTCAAGTCTACACTGAAGTCCTACGTGTGCTAATTCCTAACCAGGTGAACCCGAGCATGTTCATTAATGCCACTAAACCACATTTTCCTTCCTTTCCATGAAAACAAATGAGACTGGGGCGCCCGGGGAGCTCAGTCAGTTAAGTGTCTGCCTTCAGCTCAGGTCATGATCTCAGGGTCCTGGGATCAAGCCCCACATCGGGCTCCCTGCTCAGCGGGGAGTCTGTTTCTCCCTCTCTTTCCGCCCCTCCTCCCTGCTCATGCTCTCTCTCTCTCTCTCTCTAATAAATAAATGAAATTTTAAAAAACAAAACAAATGAGATTATTATAGTACCCGCCATAGAGGGTCACGGAGGACACTACGAGCTGATGCACAGAGAGCTCAGCGGGGAGCCTGCCAGAAGCAATGACCTTGAGGCATCATCATCAACGTCATCACTTTGCCATCCCAACCAGCACCTTCACCATCATCAATCCTATAAGGGAAAATCTATTTTCGTTCCTATTTTACCAAGAGGGAAACTAAAGCTCAGAGACGTTCAGTAAATAACCCAAAGCCACACAGTTTGTGAATGTCCGAGCCAGGATTTACTTCAAAGACTCATTCAAAGTCAAGTTGGATGACTCCAGCACACCCAGAGGTGAGGCTGTTTTGGTCTCACATGCTGCAGAAATCACGATGCTTCTAATTTATTTCAGAACTTAAACCTGCTATGGCATTACTTTGTTTCATGGAACTCCTATAAAATAGCATTTAATCCTTGTAAGAATCCATAGCTATGCCCATATTCAGGTGAAGAAACGAACCATGAGAGACTATGGACTCCGGGAAACAAACTGAGGGTTTTAGAGGGGAGGGGGTGGGGGATGGGCTAGCCCAGTGATGGGTATTAAGGAGGGCACGTATTGCATGGAGCACTGGGTGTTATACGCAAACAATGAATCATGGAAAACACATCAAAAACTAATGATGTACTGTATGGTGACTAACATAACATAGTAATAAAAACAATAAAAAATAGATAAAATAAAATAAATAACAAATAAAAATAGAAACAGAGGCCAAGTTGACCCAACTGAGTTAACCAAATGTTTATAAAACCTTGAAGAGACACAGAAGGGGTTGGAACTCAAATCTATTACACTCAGTGGTTTAACGTTGCACAGAGGGTGGGAAGTTACATTTGAATCAAGTCAACCCTGCTAATTCTTTAGAATTTTTGCAACACATATTTTCAAATTCTCAGACAAATAGAAGAAATCCAAAGAAATTACAAAACAAAGAAAATATGAATCTGATATATGCTATATTTAAAAGTGAACGCATGGCTTTCAAGAAACTTGATAACAGGAGGAATTTTGAGCCAGGGAAACAGTTTGTAAAAACAGAACTTGCTTCTGCGGAAAACCTGTTTGAAATTCAGTGTTGCAGAATAAATGCAAAGATGTTAAAGACTTTATGGCTGGTTTAGAAGTGGGTTCCCCCTACCCTGTAAATTCTTTGAGGGCAGGAAAGAAATATAAGTTCTACATTTTCCAGTCCAGCAAAAAGTTGATCTTCTGTATTAGGATATTTTAATATTATAAGGAATACGTAGTTGGTCTTCATCCCTGTTTCTTAATATAGAGTTCTTCAAACTCTTCCTGAGTGAAAGAGGTGAGGAGCATCTTTTGTTAATTATAATAAGTCCCTTTCAACCATCTCTGAGTTTAGGCTACTGAGGTGAATCCTTAGATTGGGAGCTGATTGCCAGAGAAACCAACCCTGTGATTGAAGGGTAGAATACAGCCCCATCCCCCCTCCAGGGCTGGAGATTGAGACAACCACCAATGACCAGTGGTTAGACCAATAATGACTATGTAATGGAACCTCCACAAAACCCCTAAACAATGGGGTTCAAAGAGCATCCAGTTTGTGAATGCATCCATGTGCCAAAACGGTAGCACACCCCAAATCCACGGGGTCAGAAGCTTCTGGACTCAGTGCCCTTTAGGACCTCGCCCTATGTACCTTTTCATCTGATTGTTCATTTATATTCTTTATAACAAACCCATAACAGAATAAAGTGTTTCCTTGAGTTCCATGAGCTGTGTTAACAAATTATTAAACCCAAGGAGGGGTCATGGAACCCCCAATTTGAAGCCAAGTCAGAGAGAATTTGGCGTAATGTTGGGGACCCACTCTTGCAATTGGCATCTGAAGTGGTGGGCAGTCTTGTGGGTGAGCCCTTAACCTGGGGGGTCTGCACAAGCTCTGGATAGTCAGCGACAGAATGGAATTGAATTCTAGGAAACCAGCTGATGTCCAGAGCGTTGGAGAACTGGTTGCTGTGGGAAAACCACGTACACATTTGTCATCAGAAGTGTTGTGTGCATAGAAACTGATCATAGTCAGTAGTAAGTGTCTATTTAGTAACTGAATGAATGAATGCCTGAGTTAATTTTCCTCACTTCCTGCTAGGCTAGTCTTGGGTCAGTGCAGAGCACAGATGTGGGATCAAACCATCTGAGTTGGATCCCCACCTCTAGCACTTAGAGGGACCTGAGTTTTGTGAAAATAAAGCCCTTAGCACAGGACCTCAGAAGGAGAAGACAGAGCTCAAACATCACAGCACACTTTACCAGACTCAAAGAAGACAACAGAATGTCCCTAAAGCTACAGTATTCCCAAAGAGTTAAATGTAAATTATTTTCTTCCCTCACTTATAGCTTTCCATCTGCTGTAAAAGCCTCTTTAAATAAAGCAGGGCTATAGATACACATACACATACTGTCTCTCCTAGGAGGCAATCATTTCAACAACACTGTTCAGTTCTTTTTAGACTGAATTAGAACCCTAATTTGAATAAAATCAACCCCTACATCATATTCAAATTTGTGGAGCTTTTTTACAGTAATTAAATATGTATCTGTAGCTGACAATGGGTTCTCCACATGCATATTTAAATATAGCTCTTCTTCCCACTATAACACGGTTATATAACCAGACACACTTCTGCCCACTTAAGGAATTACATACAGGGAAATGAGCATCTGGGAGCTGGATTCTGAGACGCTGTCTATCTTTAGCCTCAGGGTGCATGACACGCTGCAAGGGAACATTTTACTATTATACACACCTTCCTTTTTGTTTCCTCTGTCCGCTTCGAGAGTCAGAAGCAACGAGAGCTGGAGAGAGATGGGCTGTGGCACGGAATGCTGTCAGCTATGGCACTGCCCAATTATTGCCGCATCGCGGAATGCGTGAAAGCAAACTCTAGACATTGATGCCATCACCTGACAAAGCTGGCTCACAGTCAGCATCTGACGTGTTTGTATTACTAGCATACATTTCTGGGTAGCCAGCATCTCCTCAGGAGGCATGGAACCCATCAGGGCACGCTCTCCTTGGTTGAACCATGACCCTTCTCATTGGCAACCAATAGAAGGAATGACTGGCCTGCTTGGTAAATAAATTAACCTTCTGAGATGAATTAAGCAGAGAGAACCCAAGCTCAAAACTCTACAACTAAGGGACATGGGTAGGGTCCTCCCCCTTATAAGATCTCAAAGGAAGATTTTAGTAATCAATAGCAAGAAGGTCTACTACAGTAGATGAGGAAGGATCCCCACAAAGATGTCCATGTCCTGATACCCAGATCCGGTGAAAAGGCTGCCCTCCATGGCAGAAGGTACTCTGCAGATGTGCCTACGAAAAGGATTTTAATACAGGGAAACTACCCTGGATTATCCAGATGGGTATAATGTCATTACACATTGCCTTACAAGAGCCGGGCGAGAGGGCAAAGGCAGAAGAAGGAGACGTGACACTGGAATCAGAGGTTGGAGAGATGTGCTCTGAAGATGAAGGAAGGGGCCATGAGCCAAGGAGTACAGGCAGCCTCTGGAATCTGGAAAAGGCAGGGAACAGTCTTCCCGAAAACTTCCAGAAGAAACACAGCCCTGCAGACCTCTTGATTTTTGCCCCAAAAGGCTCAATTCAAACTTCTGACCTCCAGAACTGTAGGCTACTAAGTTCATGTTCTTTTAAACTATTAAGTCTGTGATAATTTGTTACAACAGCTATAGGAACGAACAGGTGGATTTTATTTTTTTTTAATTTCAGACAAATCTTTTTAGGATTAATTTCCATTTCTGAAAATCAAATCCACATAGAACTATTTTGGCCACTGAACGGGAAGTACTGTAAATTAACAAAATTATTTCTGACTCTTAAAAATGTACTTATGCCTTGGTTCCTCATTTATTTGTCCAACACATTCATTTATTCACCCATTTAATATTTTTTTCACTTGTTCAACAGCCCTTATTGAAAGCCCCGAGCTGAAGCAGATTAGAAGAAACAAAAGAAAATTTCAGCTCCTATCCTCTTGTCACTCCCAGTCTAATAGAGGAAAAACACATGTCAAAAATTTCAGTATCATGTCATAAATAATTTAAAGAAAAACACAGATATGATGTATAGTATATAAAGAAGATCTCTCCATGTCCTTATATATATTATAAGTATATATAAATATATTTAATATAATATATTAATGTTATAAACAAGATTTTAAAATAAATAATATATAAATATATATGTATGTATATTTCATTCTATAGCTCCTTCATTCTCTTTAAAACTACATGGAATTCTATAGTATGCATAATTAATAGCTATTTGGCTGCTCCTCTGTTAATGGACAGAGATACTGTTTTTCATTTATACCACCACACAAGCTATGATGCAGTAGTCATCCTATTGTACCTCTGGTTATGCACATGACTACTTCATACAAGATATCATGTACATAAAAGAACACAGATACCAAATAGCTACATTTCTGGAGCTACATACATTTATGCATATGCCTAGAAACTGTCTGTAATTATATCATGCAAATTAATAACAATGGTTACCCCTGGTAAGAAATTAAAGGCAGGATGATATTGCCAAGGGACACTAGCCTTGGCATTTATTTGTAAAGTTTTAACTTCCTATAATGAGAATGTGCTTTGCATTATTCATGTAAAGTTAATAACAAAGTATTACAGTGGCATATGTTCTTGAAGCCGAGCAAGAAGGCATCAATGGATAGAAATTGAGGAAGAGTCAGCCAGACACAGAAAAGAGAAGGACGGTGATCATGGCATGGGGCTTCAAGGGAACACAAGATAAAATTCAGGAGAAAAGACTGAACAGGCTAGCCAATGATTCATCCAATGCAGAGACGCCAGAGAACATTTAGTGAAAGAACGAGGTCATTGTCTCTGAAAGGTTAGATGGGAGCTGACTTTCCCTGGGACGAACTGTGCCTACAGCATACCTAAAACCACCGTGAATCAACCCAGCCATTCAGTGAACTATTAATTCGTTTTCCCTTCCCTAAAACACACTTCTTTCAAATTCAGTGCCTTTCCACAGCCAGAAGACTGAGATTTAATCAACTGGGAAGGAATGTTCTAGGGGCATGATCCTTGCTTGTCTTGTTCATCATACTATCCTGAGGACATGTTCCTGGCTCAGGGATGGCAACTACTAAATATTCTTTATTCAAGTCCAGGTTCCCTGCATCACAGAGTACTAAGAGCTCCCTTCACTTAAACTGCATTTTTCCCTCAGTCTTCTCCCTTACAGGTCAAAGAGTGTCAAAAGAGAGGAAGAGAGGGAGGGAACGAACACACCCTGTCCCTGAATACGGGAAGGTGCATTGAGACTACTAGAAGTTCATACAACTCTCAGCATCCCCATACAACTCTGCAAAGTGCAATTATTTCAGCTCTTGGACAGGTCAGCTACAAATCTGCACTGGCTCAGTAAAGCCAGGTGGTGGTACCACCCATACCTCATCCTGATCCGTGATTAATTATCTCCCGCCAGGTTAAAAGAAGCAGAATTAAGACAAGGAGTAAAGTCAGTTACGAAATCAGTTATAATTAACCCGTATCTCAGAGCCCAAAGTCAGGTCCACAAGACACTAACAATATCCCTACTGTTACGGACTGAATTGTGCCCTGCACCCCCCTCCCCTACCAAGGTCACACATTAAAGCCTCAAACTCCAACATGACTGTATTTGGAAATAAGGCCTTTAAGGTGGTGAATCAGGTTCCATGAGGACATAGGGTGGGGCCCTAATCCTATAGGACTGATGTCCTATGGAAGAGACACCAGAGATCTCTCTCCTCACACACACAGAGGAAAGGCCATGTGACGACAGCCAAGAAAGTGATGCCTCCCCAGACAGCAACTTTTGGGGGGCCCTGATCTTGGACCTCCAGCCCCTTGAACTGTGAGAATATAAATTTCTATGCAAGCAGACTAATACACTGTTTTAAAAAAAGGAAGGAAAGATGGAAGGAAGGGTGGATGGACAGAAGGAAGAAAGGAAAGGAGGGTGGGAAGGGGGGAGGGAAGGAGAGACTGAGGGAAAAAGGAAGAAACAGAACATTTTCTTAATTCAACTCCCTAGGATACACTTCACTCAAAGTCTTCAGGATCAACAAAGATAAGGTGGTAGCTGATTCCCTTGAACTTGCTCCTAATTACCACAGACAGGAACCTAGTGTTACATGTTCCCGCTGACATCAGTTTTGTGTGACCTCAAACTCCAAACAGACCCCTTATTTTCTCATCTTCATTAATTCCTCAACGAACCCTGTCTCCTGTTACTCTTCCCTGACCTGCCAATTCTGTAGGCGCAAAAAAAAAAAAAAAAAAAAAAAAGCAAGATTCTCTTGCACAGCTAGTGAAGCTGTGGTTACTAGGCAACCCTCCATATATTTTAAAATAACTTGAGGTTCTTTAGCAAAAGGAAAGGGAATATTCAAGACCCCGTTAAGCTTCAAATTTTTAAAGCGCACCCGAACCAGAGTTAGTAAGAAAAGCAATCTACTGCCATTTCTGGAATCCTTGGAATTCCTCTTCTGTCTGAAAACTGAAGAACGACCGTGGACTCTTAGAAACTCTTGACATCTTTTGACAAGTGGAAAAGGCAAATTCTCATGCTCAATACAGTACTGGAATGAGGAGGGCTTTGCAGAGTAATTCAGAATAATGAAAGAGGAGGAAAATGTCACGTTGGCATCTGTCAAGCTGGAAGATGTGACTTCCCTGGGGGGAAACTTCTTTTCTGTATCTCCAAAAGGAGCCCTGTCTTTAAAGCGTGTGTCCATTAGCTCGAGCGGTTCTGGCACATGGGGGGCAAAAGACTCTCTGGAGTAATCAGAATCCAAAATCACTCAGGACTTCGCAATCCTTCCCTTGACTTGTTCCCTACAATGAACAGCAAGTACAAAAATGTGGATGCAGCTATTGGACCCTTTCAGTGAAAGGAGTCACAGCCTCACAATTCCAGATGGGGGGGCACTCCAAGGTTATCTGAACCATACAAACGAATCCCTCTGATAACCTGTCTTATTTTTTTTTTAAAGATTTTATTTATTCTACAGAGATAGAGACAGCCAGCAAGAGAGGGAACACAAGCAGGGGGAGTGGGAGAGGAGGAAGCAGGCTCATAGCAGAAGAGCCTGATGCGGGGCTCGATCCCATAATGCCAGGATCACGCCCTGAGCTGAAGGCAGATGCTTAAACGCTGTGCCACCCAGGCGCCCCATACCTGTCTTATTTTTTTAAAAGCCTTTACCAAATAAGGGTTCGCAGTCTTTTCTCCTGTTTTATCTAAAACTTAATTAACTCCCAGTATCCAGGAAATTTTTCTCATATTCATTCATAATTTTTCAAGGAGAATAATTATCCATTTTCTTTTTGTACTATTCTTTAGAAAATAAAGGATAATTAGTCAACATCAACTGCTTAAAATTCCTTCATATTAATTACCCAACTCACGGCCCATTCCTTGGACTTGAATAATCTCAGTGTCTTTTACATTCTTTTGAAAGTTTTATTCTCTGGCTCTTTTGTGACTCACTTCTGAATTACCTTCCACCTCTCCACACTCTATTGAAGGAATAAATGGAATGAATCAATGATCAGTAATGACAAGATGGCAGCCTGCAAATGCGTATGGAGAATTTTTTGCCCACAGAGCATTAAAAAAAAAAAAAAAAAGAACGAACGAATATTTTACGATCAAGTTTCCCATAAAACTTGGGATTTCAATTGGAATTTCAATTTTGCTTAAAAAACTGGAAGAACTGACGAAGCTAGATCCCAGATGATAACCAGCTTTAAATCTGGGACAAAAGAAAATCTGGGAACAGACTCTCATTCACACGTAACCACTCAAGGACAAGTAACTTACAATCTCTCAGCTTCGGTTCCCACATTTGTAAAAAAGGGATACTATGGTAATTATCATTAACTATGTGGTTGGAGTAAGGATTAAATGAAATAATGAAGTTAAAGCATTTGGCACTGTTGCTGGCAAACAGCACATACTCAACTAAAGCTCAATAAACCACCGTTAGTATTATTTTACTTATTAGCGACTGAGTAACAGAAAACCAATTACTGTGGCTTGTTAGCGCGTGGTCCCAAGATGGCTGCTCAACCTCAGGTAACGCTTCCATGTTATGCTCTGAGAAAAGGGCAAGAGACGAGCTGCCAGAAGACTCTGCCCATTTCTGAAGGGTTTTACCAGAAGCCCTATGGAGTGACCGAACCCAACCTGAGGGAGTCATTTTAGCTGGGTATACCATGACCCCAACCCAACTGGGGATCTGTTTGTTGGTAAATAAGAAGCAGAAAAGAGATACCAATTAGATGTCCAGGAGTGTCTAACAAACAAACCTACAAGGTGTTCTTGTTATGAAACAGTCGGTGGAAAACTTCTGAAACAGGCTTACCCCTCCACAAATCCATGCTCCTGCCTCCTTGCTTTTATCCCTTTCCATTCGTGTTCTTCCACTTACAGCTGCTAGGTGCTCTTATGACTGCCTTCCTCAGGACCATGTGACAGGAAGTACATAGCGACTGAGGCCAAAATCTAATAATCATCACTCAAACAGAGTTGGTCTTTCACAGCAAATTTCTTCTAAAAGTGTATTTTGAAATAGTAAAGCAAAGTGAAGTATTTCAATAGGAAAGACTACTATTAAAAATGCTGCACTTTCTGGGTGCCTGAATGGCTCAATTGGTTAAGTGTCTGTCTTCAGCTCAAGTCACAATCCCAGGATCGAGACCCACATCAGGCTCCCTGCTCGGCAGGGAGTCTGTTTCTCCCTCTGCCCCCATTCATGTGCACTCCCTCTCGCTCTCTCAAATAAATAAATAAAGTCTTTTTTAAAAAATGCCACACGTTCTCACCAAACTGCTTTTATACGCTTACCATTCCAGAGGTGAAGAATTGGTGGGCCTATATTTAAATCACTGCCTGCTATTACCACTGTTAAGCAAACAGGGTATAAATGGCAGCATCGAATTCCCAAATCAACCCAAATAATGATGAGATTCACAATTCATATGTCTTACAAAATGTAATGCAAGTGAGTCACTTCTGTATCATTTCTGCTAATGACCATTAAATGTCATGATGGTCTGAGTACAACTGATGTGCCACAATATTCAGGAAACCCACAGAAAATATAAAATGTTGCATTACAATTTGTTGTCTCTGGAGGATGATAAATCTTTCTTTTTTCCTTCATTCTCTGAGTAAGCATAATTTGCAGAAAGAAAAGTTTAAGGGAAGAGAGAAAAAGAAAGGTAAGGAAACAGGTTTCTCTGAAGGTTCTTGGAAGAGTCTGCTCACTATTTATTCATTCATCCCCCAGTAGATTTCTACTGTTAGTGTCACTTGGCTCCTATCCACTCCCACTGGTAAATGGCACTCAGATTCTCCCTGTGAAACCACCTCTGCTTTGCTGCTCTGGGTAAGGTCGACCACACTCAGGCTCAAGACAGGAACCTGATTAGCCAAAGGCAACTCGCCTACCCCATCACCTCAGACATATGACTGGTTCGATCATAGATCTATGATCTAATTCTGGCCAGGGAGAGCCAGGCTCAGAATGTTCCTTCAACTGTTAGGAGAGAAAGGCACTCTGTCTCCCACTGGATAAGAATCTGAAAGGATATGAGCTGTGGAACTGCCATGGCCACCGGAACCTCAAGAAGAATCACTTCCCACCAATGTCATTGGGCCTCCTGCAACAAGCCACCCCTTCACCTAGATGCACCCTGGCCTTTGAATCTTATGAGCCAATTCCTTCCTTCTAATTGGATTTTCTGCCTTTTTGCATCATAACTGGTAAAAACTCCAGCTATGAACTTTCACCTAGTACTGGTCAACAGTTGATGAAGAGAAAGACAAAGATTGTTGAATCCTCCATGGAAGGATGGATAACCCACTAGCATATCGGAAAAACACTTTTTTAAAAAAATTATCAGCTACCTGGCACCTTTTCTACTCCAATTTCTTTGGCTTCATCGTTTAATAAAACCAGAGGAAATATTGGTTGTGTGAGTATGAGCAAGTTAGACAGGTTGCTTCTCTTCCCTATGCCTAAATGTCTTTACTAGCAAAGCAAATTCAACAGCTAGCTTTTACTGAGCACCTACTATGTACCAGGCACTACAGTATCCTGCTTAATACAGCAGTTCTAGATAGCCACTACTATTGTTATCCCTTTTAAAGATGGGGAACCCTGTCCCTCTAGGAGTTAGGCCATTCCCATAGGGTCACATAATGAGGAAGTGGTCAACATAGCGGTCACACCCAGGACAAGCACACTCATCCTCAAAAGTCATGCCACATAGCTCACAAGGTCACGGTAAGGCTTCGTGAGGAAATACATGAAAACGTTTAGCTGAGCACTGGGCACACAGAAAACACCCAAGAAATGGTAGCTATTGCTGTCGATGCGGTCGCTGTTGTTGGAGTCTGGTGGTCTGACTGTCCTCACACGGAAACGCTATTCTGTATCGTCATGTGCAGCGCAACGGGCAGGCACTGTTGATCAAGCCAGTTTGGCTGAGCCCTCGGGCTCATTCCCATTCTCACGGGCTGCTCTTTCAACTCCAGAAGCCCAGAAGCGAAATCCAGTGGATGCATTCCTAGACGGCGTGTGCTCCCAATGACCGAGCAGGGAGACTCATTCTGGCCCAGCGAGGGCACAAAGCCAGGCAGCCTTCCAACCCAGCCCAACCCGGGGCAATGGGAGTGAACTCAAGCGAAGCAGGAAGGGGACGGCCTAACTGCAATCTGGCAGATTAGGAAGGAGAAATGTTCCCTCTCAAAGTAGGCCATGGGATCCCATGTCGAATCCATTGAGAAAGCCCGCACAACATTTCTTTCACCGTTGGAACAATATTGTCCATTTTCCCAATTACTCATTAGTATAAAGGGATTTTCTAAGTATACATCTCTGGGTGTGGTTTACAGAGATTAGCAACAAAACACCTCTCTTCACCATGACCAGAAGGTGAACATGAAAGGGTTTATTCTCTCTTAGTAAGGAGCTAAAAATCATACAAGTGTAGAAAAGGCTGTTCTAAATGTTATGATATTTCAAGTACATATATTTTAGGATTAAGTATAAAGTATGACTGTTCATTACTGAGTATTTGGGGATAAACAGCCGCTCCCACAGCCACTCTGTCTAATCAGAGAAGGGAGAAAAGAGAACTCACGGCCAAGAGAAAGGAACAGCATTGTTTCCAGGACGCTGGGCGTAAACGAACAAAGAATGCAAAGAAAAGGAAATGTAAATCAGTATTTTCAAAAGTGTCCGTACTCTGGCTGAAAGCTTCCGGTGGACATTTCTAAGTCTCCAGTACAAGTGGATGGGTTTTACTGGCTCAGCCCTTAGGCGGCATTTTTCTTCTGGAGCCATGGAAGTAGGGGTCTGGGCGAGCTGGCATGCGGGCTGCCCAGGAATGAAATCTCTCACTGATCAAAGCGATAGTCTTTACCAGCATGAGTTTCCCACTTAGAAACTCAGAGAATTTAACTAGAGAAATGGAGAAGAGGGGAAGAATACTCTAGTCCATAATAAATAATCTTGCCTTAAACCCTTTCATTTGCTCTTGCTCTGTGTGTGTTAAAGACAAATAAAATGAGAACATGAACGTAAAGTGCTGAGCAAATTGGTGGACGCCCTCCCTTAGCTTAAAGCCCGCCCGTGGCCTTCCATCGTACGCAGAAACATGTTGACATCTTTCCGAGAGCCTATATGCTCTTCCTGATGTAGCCCCCACACAGCCCTGCAGAAACGACCCTGAGCACTTCCTCCCCACCGCCCGCCCAGCTCCCTTTGAACACTCTTCCCTCCAGATACGCTGAGCTGCTGCCGTTCCCCACGTGGTCACGCTTTCTTATAGCCTCACTTCACCTGTGCCATTCCCTCCGCCCACAACAGTCATTTCCAAACTGAGGTGCAGTCACGCGAAGGGAAACGATACGAAAATCTGTGTTTGCTTGTATGTGTGTCTGGAATAAGGAAGGAAACAAGTTTACTGAAATCTAATACTGTAAGCTATGGATTGATCATAGAGCACATCCATAATGAATAATGAAGGATAAAGATATTAGGAGTTGCTTTTTTTAATTGAATGAATCATGTCATCAAAACATTCGAAGCCTCTGAATCTAAAACACTCTCTGGGTCTTATAATCCCATCTCAACCCCACTGTGCCTCGAGAAGTCCACTTTATGACATCCTTCCTCCAAGCCATCCTTGAAGTTCCTTGAAAGCTGGACTGGATGTATCTCCAATGCCTTGCTGCTCCCCTTCTCGTGTCTTACCATTCCTCTCTCCCCTCAGGGCAGCCAGTGACAGCTTCATCATTTCACTTCCTACTTCCATCCTTCCACTGATTCTCAACACACTTAGAATTCATCCCCACCCCTCACTGTGGACTCTAAATTCTACAGGATCTCACCCCATGTAGTTCCTCAACCTTATATAACCGTTCCCTTTGTCCTCTGGGCTCTGGCCCCATTGGCCTTATAGATCTCTTCTCAGTTACCACAGGAAGCCCATTTTTGTCCTAGGCTCTTTGCCTCCTTCATTCTTCTACACAGAGCGCGTCTCCCAAATCTCTGTATGGCTAGGTCCTTCCTGTCAATCTAAAGCACTCAATCTAAAGCAGACACCCACTCACTCTAGAGCTGCACTGTCCAAGATGGCAGCCATCAGCCACATGTGGTTTCTAAGCACTTGAAATGTGATGTAACAAATAAAATGCCAGGTTTTGAAGACTTACTAGAAAAGTCTTACTAGAAAAGACTTACTAGAAAAAAGAATGTAAAATGTCTCATTAATAATTTTTACGCTTATTATATGTTAAAATTATAACATTTTGGATATATTGGATTAAATAAAATACATTATTAAACTTAATTTCACCTGTTTCATTTTACTTTTTTAATGTGACATCTAGAAAATTTAAAATTGCATACATGCAGCTCACATTATCTTTCTATTGGACAGTGTAGCTCTAGAATACATTTAATTTTTCATGTAATTCTTAGTTCCACCTACCATTTGCATTTATTTATCATGTGTTCTCCACCCCTGCCCCCTAGGATCTCCTGGAGGCGGGGTCTTCGTCTGTCTTGCTCACACTATAGCATTAATGCCACCCAAGTTACTGCACATGGTAGACATTCAACAAATATTTTTGAAACAAACGCTTTTACAGCCCCTTTTATACCAAGCCAACATTTACCGAGCACTTAGATGCATTATAAAAATAAAGTCGATGTCTCTATTTTATAGATGAGGACAGGGATACAGAAAGAGTAAGTAAGCCGCAGATCACTAGTTTTATAAAAATCATGATTTGGATCTATGCGGAATCTGCGATTCCCCCATACCGCCCACACCAGTGATCTCACATAAAATTTCTAAGTATTTATCTGTCTCCCCACCAGCACCATGAAGACAGGGACAAGAACTCATCCAATGTTGTTTCTCTAGTGCTGACATACAGTAAGTGCATATATATATATACACACACACACAGATCCTGAGCTCTCAGTAATAACAGTGAACCTTTGCTGACTATTTACGAAGTGGCCGGCATTGTTCTAAGCACTTACATTCCCACCTGGAAGCCTAACAGGAACCTCAAAATTAGCATGTTCGATTCTGAATTCTTCGTCTCTGCTCCAAAACCCACTCTAGCTCCCACTTCCCCACATTTCACTTACTAGCAGTCTCATTCTGCCAGGGGACAAGTCAAAATATTGAAGTCATCCCTGACTTTTTTTCTTTCTTTCCCAGGGCATTTCCAACCTGTTCAGAAATCCTTCTGGTGTTATTTTTACACCACATCCAGAGCCTGACTGCTTCTCACCATGTCCACAGGTATAATCACAGTCCAAGATGCCCTCAGCACGGCAGTAGCTACCATAGGGCCTCGCAGCTCCTGCCTGTGCTGTCTGTGGACAGACTGACGCTTCTGAAAGGTAATCCAAAGCACACGCCATTCCCCAGTTCATCACCATCCAGTGTCATCCCTCTTGCTCAGAACAAAATGCAACGTCCTTGCAGTGGCCAAGAAGTCCTACCTCACTGACTGCATCTTCTGCTCCTCTCCCAGTGCTCACTCTGCTTTGGGGACACTGGCCTCCCTGCTGGTCCTTGAACACTCCTCCCTGCATGTCCACACAGCTCCGTTCCCCACCAGCTTCAAGTCACTGTGTAAATGTCACTCTTTCAGGGAGGGCTCCCTGATCACCCTAAGTAAAACTACAACTCACTCCATACACACCAGATACACACACACACACACACACACACACACACACACACACTTTTTCTCCCTTTCCTGATTTTTTCCTCCATAGCACTGGAGGCAGCTTGGACTGTTTTTTGTTTTATGCGTTTTTGTTTTGTTTTTTTTTAATTTGGTCTTATCGTCTTACTCTCTCCTGGACTGAAAACTCCATGAGGGTAGGGATTTTTGCCTGTGTTTCTTCACTCTTGCATGCCCAATACCTAAACACGGTAACCAATAAGCATTTCTGAATTGAATGCATGTGTATTATTTAATCCAGGGGTGCACTTTCTCAGGACATACCTTAGGCTCTGTGGGTTATAAGGTCTCTGGCACAATTACTCAACTCTGCCGTGTACTGTGGAAACAGACACAGACGATACATAAACAAATGGGCATGGCTGTGTCCCAATAAAACTTTATTTGCAAAAACAGACTGGTGAGAGGGGGGCATATTTGGCCTATGGATGGATGTTGCCAGGCCCTGATTTAAATCTCACAACTGCCGGGGGGCCTGCGTGGCTCAGTCAGTGACGCGTCTGCCTTCAGCTCAGATCATGGTCCCAGGGTTCTGAGATTGAGCCCCAAGTTGGACTCTCAGCTCAGTGGGGAGTCTGCTTCTCCCTCTCCCTCTGCCCCTCCCCTGGCTCATGCTCGCTCTCTCTCTCAAATAAATATATAAATAAAAATCTTCAAAAAAAATCTCACAATTACCCAATGATTTGGAAAGTATAATATCCCTACTTAGCTGGGTCTTGAAGTGGTTTTCCCAAGATCACATGGCTGGTAAATTCTAGAACCTATCTGCATCTTTGCAGTCAGATGTGGATTTGAGGATCCTGGGAAACCAAAAGATGCCTGGGGAACACCAATGGGACAAATATGAAACGGAAGCATCTCAGTGAGAAGCCAGCCCCTGTTGCTTCCATTCACACTTACAAAGGCGGTCCCTCAGAGTCTCAAAGTCATGAGGTTTTCTCAGCCAATCAAAGTTCTCCAGTGAGTGGAGACGGCCACCAAACCCTCAGAGACCTGAGCCAGGCTGTGCTTGTTTCCCAGCCACCCCCTCAAAAGCCCACAAGCCTTTGATGCTGATGACCTATGCACTCAAGTGTGTCCATGACAGGTCTTCAACGAGCTGAGTCTACAGGTGATAAAATCACATCTGGGGCTTTGCTCTGTTCTGTCCTGTCTAACACACTGTCCTCCCCCATGCCGTTTCCTTCACTTAAGAAGGAAACATGCAGAGACAAGTGAAGAGAGCACAGCACCATTGCTACTCACCACCACGTAGCCCTTAAACTGTGGGAGGACCAGAAGGAACTGTACTGGCAAAGGCACTAAATAACCTGGAATCTCAGGGTGAGCAAGATACTCATTTTGTCGTTTCAGTCCTTCCAAATGAGTCAAGGAGAATGTTCCAGTCAGTTGCTAGTAATGATTTTAAAACCTCTCTAAAATCTGCTAATCTTCCTTTTCAACAAACAGAAAGCCTCAAAATCAGTACCTCTAGTGAGCGATGCATCCAGTTAAAATTCAGTAATACTGCTTAGTTTCAAGGCATTTCTTTTTAGTTATCTTTTGCGGTGGATTCATATTATGTCAACTCAGTTATGCTGGAAACAGTTTTCAAAGAATTGCCTTCCCTGCGTAGATCAGAAGATGGACCACAAGACCTGGAAGGAGGAAGTAAAGCTCTGTATTGTTTTTACACCTGGGAAGCTCAGCGCGGGGTGCCATATTGACAGTCGGGCACATTCTCTGGGATCTGCTGGTTCACACTGTGGACATGGGGCACCAGCTGGGCTGCAACTTCTTCGGTTCCTGCGAGATCTTCCTTCAGCTCCTCAGAAACCCGGGCCAAGTGACAATGGGCACCATCTTCCCATCTTTTCCTTGCAGGACACCCCCATTGTTGAAGATGGTGGATTAAAGACTTTGTCAATCAGAGGCTCCCATCCCACCCTCATGGGTGCCAATTTGTTTTTGCTTCCTACCACTTTGTGTCCATCTTTACTTCTGATGTTTCTGATGTCAGGCTCCAGCATCAAGCACACCCAGACCCTGTAAACCAGATCCTAAAATTCGTTAAGAATGAATCCCAAAAACAAATCCCTGATGAAGTACCTCCCCCTGGTTCTGCTTCCTGATGGAACCCAAACTAATACAGCTTCTATGTAGGGAAGGTGACATTGGTTTTTCACGTTTGGTACTTCTATAAAATGTAAGCATAAGGGAAAGTCAACCATTTAAAAGGGAAAAAAGTAAGTGAATAACAGGCAAAGTTGTCCACAACTATGATAAAGATCGTGGAGGGGACGTGTGAATCACTGAGGTTTGGAAAATACTCCATTGCCTTTCCACTGTTTTTAAGAGTCAGGGATGAAGGCCGCAGACCTGAGTTAGATCCTACCAGTGAGCAAGATTCATGCCCATGTGTACCTTGTAACTTCCCACATTTCACTTGATGGTAGTACTTTCCAACAGCCCAGTCTTAAAAAAAATAAAATAAAATAAAAAATAAAAAAGCTGCTCATATCCATATATTGAAAATAGCAGTATAACAGAGAATTACATTTCATTTTTTTAATTTCATAGTTACAATGGCCATTTTACTATTTTTATAAGACATTCACATGGTTCAAATTTGAAATGTCAGAGGTATATACTGATGAGCCTGGCTCCTACCTTTCTGTTTTCTATCCCCTGAACCAGTCCCTGTCACCATTTGCAACTATATTTATTAGTTTCTTATGCGAACACAAGCACATACAAATATTAATATATAGCCTTACCTCCCACTTCTTACACAAAATATAGTACTCCATACACACTGTGGGATCAGTACTTCCAGGTTATAATTTAGAAAGTTTTTTCAATAGCCCTAAAAATTCACTCCACTTTAAAATCACAATTACACTTACTGAGAAAAAAAATCTAAAGGAATGAAACCTATGTACAAAGACTTTTATTTTTAAGATTTTATTTATTTATTTGACAGAGAGAGACAGCCAGTGAGAAAGGGAACACAAGCAGGGGGAGTGGGAGAGGAAGAAGCAGGCTGCCAGTGGAGCAGGGAGCCCAATGCGGGGCTCGATCCCAGGACCCTGGGATCATGACCTGAGCTGAAGGCAGATGCTTAATGACTGAGCCACCCAGGTGCCCCGTACAAAGATGTTCTTTGCAGTGCTGTTTATAACAATAAAAATGAGATAATAAACTTAAGAATTCAATGTTAATATAATATTTAACACAGTGGAATACCATGCAGCCAGGAAAAAGAAGAGAGCCTGATCTTTAAGTAATGATGAGGAGTGGCTTTCCAAATTAATTAAGCAACACAGGGTAGGTGCAGAATAATGTATAGAGTATATATGCCATAGATGTGGAAAAATGGAGTATGCAACATAACACATATGTGAATTTACCTGTGTGTGTATATGTTGATATGTGCCTGAAATATGGCTGAAAAAATACATACGAAACTATACCACTGATTGCCTATTTGGATAATATTGTGTGGCTATAAGGAGAATTTTCATTGTGTATTCTTTCTAACTTTTAAAGCTTGAATTTTCAGCCATGTGAATTCCACAAAAATTTAAATCAAATAGTATAAAATTGTTAGTCATATTAAAATTACTGATTAAATGAGTGCACTTATCATGAACATATCTTCCAGCTTATTCTGATTCACCACTTCTCTGTTAGCACTAAGAATTGAGCCTTGCACATGATAGGTCCTCAAGAAAAATGAGCTGAATGAATGAATGTGTGAAATGCACGAACCCACAAATGCAAATCAGCATATTAAATATTTTAAACCATAGGAACGGTTAGGTCACTGGTATAATGATTATGAAATAGGTCTCGATTGCTAATGTGGTTTCCGGTAGTGCTGTGTATATACCACTAATAGCCAGAGACGCACACTTACTTAGGACACAACTTACTAAAAAGAGCATGCTCTCACTTTCCCAACTTCAGAGTCGATGCAGATTGCTTTACTGATGGAGTATAATTAATAAAGGGCAGAAGCCACAAAAACCAAATTCAATGCTCTGCAATGTTGGCAAGCATAACAAGAAAACTGCACTCAGAGTATTAACTGAGGAATCTAAACTTTGCTCAACGTTCAGAAATAGATATCATGTGTCCTCTCTCCAGTTTTGGGAACAAACGAAACCAAAAAGTTCATTGAAATCATTTGACAGAGGTTATTAATGTGCTGAGAGATAGCACAGCTCACCACTTCAAAGAGCATATTTCATTTTTCTCTGGTTTTAATAAAATTCCTAAATGAGTCAGGGAATTTACAGAGGGCCTAAATTATGGAAGTCACAAAACACTGTACATATTCATTTTTTTAAGTTTTTATTTTAATTCCAGTTAGTTAACATACAGTGTGATATTAGTTTCAGGTGTGCAATATAGTGATTCAACAATTCTATACATTACTCAGTGCTCATCATGAGAAGTGTACCTTAATCCCCATCATCGATTTCCCCCACCCCCCATCCCTTTCCCCTCTGGCAACCATCAGTGTGTTCTGTATAGTTAAGAGTCTGTTTCTTGGTTTGTCTTTTTTTTCTCCTTTTGTTCATTTGTTTTGTTTCTTGAATTCCATAGATGAATGAAATCATATGGTATTTCTCTTTCTCTGACTTATTTCGCTTAGCACAATACTCTCTGGCTCCATCCATGTCATTGGAAATGGCAAGCTTTCATTCTTTTTTATGGCTGAATCACATTCCATGGTGTGTGTGTGTGTGTGTGTGTGTGTGTGTGTGTGTGTGTGTATGTGTATGTGTGTGTATGTGTGTATGTGTGTGTATGTGTGTGTGTGTGTATGTGTGTGTATGTGTGTGTGTGTGTGTGTGTGTGTGTACCACCTCTCCTTTATCCATTCATCAATCAATGGACACTTGGACTGCTTCCACAATTTGGCTATGTAAATAACGCTGTTATAAATATTAAGGGTGCATGTATCTATCTGAATCAGTGTTTTCATATTCTTTGGGTAAATACCCAGTAGTGCAATCACTAGATCATAGGATAGTTCTGTTTTCAACTTTTTGAGGAGGCTCCGTTCTGTTTTCCAGAGTGGCTGCACCAGTGTGCTTTCCCACCAACAGTGCAGGAGTGTTCCTCCTTCTCCGCATCCTCGCCAACACCTGTCGATTCCTGTGTTGTTGATTTTAGCCGTTCTGACAGGCGTGAGGTGATAACTCAGCGTAGTTTTAATTTGCATTTCTCTGATAGTAACTGATGATGAGCATCTTGTCATGTGTCTGTTGGCTGTCGGTACATCTCCTTTGGAGAAATGTCTGTTCATGTCTTTTGCCCATTGTTAATTGGATTATTCATTTTTGGGGTGTTGAGCTTTAGAAGTCTTTTATATAATTTGGATACTAACCCTTTATCGATAGGTCATTTGCAAATATCCTCTCCCATTCAGTAGGCTGCCTTTTGGTTTTTTTGAATGTTTCCTTCACTGCGCAGAAGCTTTTTATTTTGATGTAGTCCCAATAGTTTATTTTTGCTTTTGTTTCCCTAAAACACTGTATATATTCTTATGCTAAGAGCCAAAACATGTACTGAGGTCTATAGGTAGGACTTTGTTTTATAGCTTGGGATCTTCAGCCCAGCCCTATCACCAGTGAATGAATGACTGCATAGCACATAGAACGGCAGCTCATCTCTGGCATCCTGCCAGATTTCTAGTCTTAAAAACTGGTCTTTCCCCTCAAGACATTGCTGACAGAAGTGTAAATTGGTGTAGCCCTTAGGAAAGCTGATTCACAATGTATATCAAGAGTCATAAAAATATTCAAACTTTCTAGCCTCCTAGTCGCCTCCATTGAAAGGGAACAATCCAAAACACAGTGAAAGTTATTATAAGCCTGAGTGTTATTTGAATTAGAAACAATTTAACTGCTTTAACTAGCAAGTAAATTACGTACCTACTCAATGCAGTATTGTAGACTTCAAAATTATGGTTTTAAAAATTATGTAACCCTTTGGGGAAATATTTATAATATAACACAATCCATTGTAGAATATTCACAGGATATGACATTGTAAATATGTAATAATTGCAATGATGTGAAATTTTAGATGGGTATGGGAAAAAATGGAAAGTATATTAAAATAACAATTTTATATTGGGGTAACAGTTTATATTATTACAGGGAAGATATCAGAAAACCCAGGGGTGCCTGGGTGGCTCAGTTGGTTAAGCGACTGCCTTCAGCTCAGGTCATGATCCTGGAGTTCCGGGATCGAGTCCCACATCGGGCTCCCTACTCAATGGGGAGTCTGCTTCTCCCTCTGACCCTCTCCATCTCATGGTCTCTCATTCTCTCTCTCTCTCAAATAAACAAATAAAATCTTTAAAAAAAAAAGATATTGGAAAACCCAGCAAAACAGAAACAATAAAAAAAGGGAAAACATTTTATTGACACTGATGTAGTCTTTCCTATTTTCTGTCCAGTGTTCAAATATAGTTTGAATGGGATGATCTTGGTTACTAAAATTCTTCTAAAGATTCTGCTTATGGAACCTAGCTTAGTCTAGCGGTCTACTTTCTTAAAGGAATAAATAAACTCACAAAGAATGCTCAGACACCCCAGCTGTACTGTTTTTCCACTGTCTTTCAAGCCAGTTGTATGACATCCACTTTGTCATACAATTTTGGTTTTTACTCAAATGCAAGTTTTAGTTCTCTTCCTCATTAGCAACTCTGAAGTTTCTTCTCATTTTCAGAGAATCAGATAAATAAAATAGGTCAAGAAAATATCTAAAAGAGGAAGTTCTACAGTATCATTTCAAGATATTCAGCTTAGCCTATTACTGATACTAAAACTCCAAGGACTGGGTACAGAGACCGGCATTAGTATAAAAGAGATTATGCAGAGAAAGGCATGTATCTCAACTTCTTGCTCCTTTCGTTCTTAGGCTGAGCAATCTTGAGTAGATTATGATTCCCTGTAAGCCCAACTCCTTTATCTATAAATTGAGGACAAGGACAGTACATTGTAAGGGGCTGAGACTGAGTTCAAACCTCAGAGGGGCATGAGCCTCTCCTTCCCTGCTTTATATTACAGTCCTAAACAATATGTGTTGGTTATACAATTTATACAGATCATTGGGACCACAGCTCTAAAATAGTTAATGTAATTTTGCTACGTAAGAGCAAACACCAACACTTGCAAAATAACACCGAAAACTAGAAGTGAACAAATTATCAAGGTAACTTGCAATTCCAAATCAGCTTGATTTG
This sequence comes from Ursus arctos, assembly GCF_023065955.2. Lineage (NCBI taxonomy): Eukaryota > Metazoa > Chordata > Mammalia > Carnivora > Ursidae > Ursus > Ursus arctos. The sequence continues at coordinate 7,823,108 of NW_026622830.1, forward strand.
CTCTGGAAACTTGACCCAGCCTCCTTCTTCCATTTTCCCAATCTGACCACTGTCTCTCACTACCAAATCTGTCATATTGAAATATTTGAGCATAAGAACCCAAATCCCATCTTTCTCTCCTGACAAACTAGAGCTGCTATTGTTCCCCTGATAATATGATATGTAAAAACCATTTAATCCTCTAATTTATGACAGTGAGTGAGACATGACTGAAACCCTGAGCTATCAGTGCTCTTAATTAAAATAACATTAATAATGATCATTAAAGGAAAATAAATTTCATTCTAATTGGGAAGAGGTCTTATAATGTTTCTGACAAAGCCATAATAATTATGCTAAGATGCAGGAAGCACCGCTGCCAACCGAGCTCTCCTGCAAAGGAAAATACACAGTGAAAGTGACAAATGAATGGCTTTACATATGAATGAACATGATCATTGCTGTCCCAAGTCCCAACAGCCACATAAGAGAAAAGGTCAGTGCCATTACTCGATGATGTCTTTTAGGACAACACAATATATAAGTATATGCCTTATATAAAGAATGGACTTTCAAAATATTTAAATAAAATGAATTCACAAGAAGTCTCAACTCTCAACCAGTGTTCTTTGTCTCTAGCCAATTAAGGTCATAATATTTATTTTTGTTATACTACAAAAGATATGAATGTGCACTATAAAAATATATAAACAAATAGATAAAGAAATTGAAAAGCATAAAAGTAAAAAGCAGATGACCACCCACCTCACCTTACCTCCCCCCACCCCACTTCTTCAAGGAAAGCACAATTACTTTGTAATTGTTACTACGAGAAACCATTCCTTTCTTCATTTTTCTATGCCCACACAGTGATATATTATGTGCACACATCTGCACCAAAATTCCTCTTTTTTTTTTCCTGCCATTTGCTGTTTCTCATGCATCACAAGATTTCAGGACAATTTTCCAGAAGATACAACGATGGAATAAGGCAGAACAGAGTAAAACTTGAAGGCTTCAAATTTTCAGTGGAAAATTTCTCACCTTACAATAGATTACACCACCTTTCAACTGTCCACTCCTCCCTTTAAAGGATGCCCTTTACCAACACCTTAATTACATGATTTCACACCTTAATTGTAAGAGTTTGGAAATATATATTCAAAGAGTAAGTGCTTGGCTTAAGAATCCACGTGAACAACCAGCCAGGCTCTCCAACTTCAAAATCTGCTTTTCAAAGTAACCTACAAGCCATGAAATGCACTTCACCGATTATTTTATGTAATTTTCATACACCCCCCACCCCCGCCATGAGACAGGCACCATAATTATTGACACCGATTAACGGAGAAAACAAATTAAGAGAGATTAACTAACATAAACAAAATCGCAGTAAGTCAGTGGCCTAGAAATATCTGTCCGCCACCTGTCAACGAGGTTTATGCTCTTAGCCCCCAGGTTGTAGACTTCACAGTTCAATTCCTGAGGGGTCAGAGCTTTGGAGAAGTCATGAAATCTCTCTGGGCCTCAGCTTCCCCATCAGTATAATACAGGGATCAGATAGATAAATCAATATCAAATCACTTTTGTTATGAATGTCTATTTATTCTGGCCCTTTTCTCTATCCTCTGGTTTCCAAACTTGGAAAACGTTATTCTTTTTATATGTTATATTTAATATAACTTTCACTTGCATGCCTCTCTAGGTCAGAGAATAGTAAGAAATACTTTTTAATAACCCTTATAAGTCTCCTTATTAGTCATTTTTCCAACCAGTATGCCAATGCCTTTTTCAGCTTGAACCTTTGGAAGATGAAATGAAAATTGCTAATTTTTAACTCCATGTGCGTAATGCCCACCTAAAATCACAATTACAAGTTCCCTGGAATGCATGACCTGAACTGGCAGAAAGCTGACCCACTCTTTGAGTTAATATTAGAGCAATTAGTCTAACAAAAGGATTTTTTCATCTTTGAAATATTCGACTCCATCTTTCTCTGAAAAATAAGCTTCAAAGTTGAACACCAGTAAAATGTCCAATCTTCTTCACACACACACTTTATCCTGTATCCATCTCTCTCAAGTGGAATTTAACTTCAGAAATTTATTTCTGTATGATAAAGAACTTTTTCAGCCCCATGTGTAAAACTGTCAATCTCATTAAAAGGTAGCCCAGCAGCCTGGGGAAATGTACTTCTTTCTAAATCTTTAATCAATCTCGAAACATCTGCCAGTCAGCATATCTTCTGTAACTCCATCTTTTTACAAATGTTCCCCAGAAATTCACAGTTGCCCAATGAAATTGACAGTTATGAAAAAAAATCAAATTGTCTCCTCTCAGTGAGTGGGTTACTTGATGGCCAAACGCCCTGTTCAGGAATAAAGTACAATCAAATCCACAGACAAAAGCATTTCTCTTCCCTCTGGCTTCAAAGCTATAACCAGCACTCTCCTTTTATGATGGTGTGAACAGGTAGGCAGGAAAAAGAACTGAAATCAGGACTTCCAGGCAAGAAAAAGTAAAGTAATATGCATATAAATCTTGCCTACTGTTTATTTGGAGTTTCTTCCTCCAAGAAACCAAACCAAACCAAACCAAACCAAACAAAAAAACCCAAGGCTGATACTAATAATTTATGGAGTCCAGATTCAAGGTAATAAAGTGATTAAGGTATTTTCTTAATTCATTTATCAGATGATTCTACTGAAGAGACTGGAGCATTTTAACAACCTAATAAATGAAATAAGCCACCAAACTTTTTATGAAAATTAAATCAACGAATCATTTTAGTTTTGAGAACACTAGGTAAAATACAGAGAGAATCCATGGGCCAACAAATCAAGCAAAAACATATTCTTGCAAAGGATCACGGACCCTTCTTTGGAAGGCTGAGCTAAAGCTGCAGATTTTCAGTTATAAATCAGACTGTTGCAAGCTGAGTTTACTGTTGCAGATTCTAAGAAGGAGATTTGGATTCTGGAAGTTCAATGAGAAGGGCTCTCAAGAGCAACACCTAGGAGGGAGTCAAGGTTGTAAGTCAACTGCAACGTACTCTCTATAATGCCCTCTGAATATCCACCAGCCACCCAGAGTCATCCCAAACTGGGCAGCTCTTGAGTGTGGGCTGTGCCCCATGGAAAGGGGTTTGGCTTTTGGCCAGGTAGCTCTCTTCAACAGCAGCAAGGGGCTCAGCTGCAGTTTGTCAGTCTACACCACTCTGAGCACTCCCAGCTGGAGAAAGGAATGCTTCAGTTCCAAGAGGGGGCGGAGGGCCTGGGAGGAAGATCTGGGAGGCCCACCAAGATGCCCACTGCGCAGGTCTAACCCAATCCCGGGCAATCTTTTGACAGTTAGGCAATGGATGCTGAAGTATCAAGCCCAATGGCAAAGGTCAAATACCCCTGGATCATGATGGTAAAAGAATTAGGGTTCTGCTAAGGCTCCCAACTGGAATGTGAAGGGTAAAGGCATGGAGGATTTGGCCCCTTCCCAGAAGGTCTACTGACCAGTGAAGCACAATGATAAAGTTAATAGCTTGGAGAAATTCTTTAATTCACTCATTCACTCACTCATTCATTCACCAAACAGTTTGGGGAAAAGTAAGGAGCCCAGACAAGGACAAGCTGCACCCTTATGGAGCTCACAGACTAGTGAGGGTAAAGTCATCAAAACAATATTCTCAAAATATGTATTTTGAAACAGCCATGAGTGTTATGAAGAAACATAAGGCAGCACTGTCCAACAGAATTCTCTACAATGAGGTTAATATTCTGTATCTGTACTGCCCAAGATGGTAGCCACTAAGGAAATGTGGCTAGTGAACACTTGAAATGTGGTTAGTGTAACTAAGGAATTGGATTTTTAAAATTCTATTCAATTTTAATTAATTTAAATGTAAAGGGACACATGTGGCAAGTGGCTCCTCCCACCACTGAGATGGGGGACGGTGCCAAAGCGTCAGGAAAAGCATCTCCAAATCAAGGACATCCCTGCTGGGATTTTCAGAATGAGTAAAAAGTAGAGAAAGTAAAAGGAAGAGGAAGAACTTTCTAATCAATGAAACAGCAGGCGTATGGGCAGTAATGAAGGAAAAAGCCCAGCTAGTGGAGGAACTACAGAGGGCAAATTTGCCTTGAGCACTGCTTTGGGGATATACTGATCTGAACACTGATATGGGTGGTATGAGATATAGCGGGGTCTAGATCACAGGGTGTATTGAGTACATTACAGAGTAATTACATGTAAGGGGAAGGCATTTGAGAATATTTTAAACTAGAGGTAGGTAGGATTAGGTTTGATATTTTTTAGGTGACCAATTTCCAGTAAGCAGAATAGATTTGGGGAGTGGGGGACTGAACCAAGGAATGGAGGCAGGAGAATATCCTTCAAGAGTTACACACGCACACACACACACACGCACACACACGTTAGGACTGGCAGAAACAAATACCGTACTCCTGAGTTCTCAGTGGGAACATACCTGGTATAATCTCTTTGAAGGAAAACTGGCTCTAATTACCATTATAAGGTACGCCACTTTGTAAGAGAAGTTCCTTTTTTCAGATTTACCTTAGAAATACAGTGTTATGTGCATACAGGTAGGCACAAGGATGTTCACTGCTTTATTGTTTAATTAGCAAAAATAAGAAATTACCTTAAAGTGTCCATTAATAGTGTTAACTAAAGAAATTGTGAAACAGCCAAATAAAAGAACAATGGGCATCCATAAAAAGTGCTGAAAAGTGCTCCAACATAAATTAGAAGAAAATGGACAGGGTATACAACAATCAACAATATTAAATATGAACCCATATGTGCAAAACGAACTACACAAAAACACCTGCATTTTTATGTATGCCCACGCACACACATCTCTGCACAAATAGACAAGAATCTGCCCGGAACGGTATACCTGGGAAGTGAGACAAGTGTGGGGTAGGAGAGAAACTGCCTCTTCATTCTATTCATTTTTGCATTGTTTTATTTATCTGCCACGTACATGTAATGTAAAACACTAGTGAAAAAGAACGGATACATATACACACAGAGAAATAGATTATTATAAAAGCAATCTTTTGTCGTAGCTAGAGTGGACTTCCTTCCTTCCTTTTTTTTTTTTTTCTTTCTTGATAGATATTCAACTCCATCTTTTTGAAATTCGAGATAAATGATACATCTACAAAGTTACCTGGTTTTGTATCGGGTCGGACCCAAACAGCGCAATAGAATCCAAGTTTTCTCTGCTATTTTCCACTCAGGAGGCCCTGGGAAGACCCGCCTGGGACAAAACAGAATATTTCATGTGCTTGGGCACGTTCTTCCCATCCACAACTGCACTTCTGGCTCAGAGGTGGACAGGTGGTGAGACAGGAAGGTCAGACATTAATACCTCCGTCTTGCTGCAACGGAAGCTGAGGTGTGAGAAGTTCAGTGACGAGCTCTGGTCACAGCAGATGGCTGGCAGCACCAGGACAGGACAAAAGAAAGGCCATTCTTTTTAGGCCAGCCAGGTTTTTCTCCTCCACATGTCTGGCCTGCGCTGAGGACTGCAGATTGGAGACTGTAAAACGGCTGCAACTAAAAGTCACAATGGAACTCCACAAAATTCTTGAAGTTTCTTGGGATTTATAAATATGTATATGCATTATATGTTAGGGTTATTGTCTGCTTCATAATTTAATATGCCAAATGTTACTGCAGGGTTTCATTCATACTGAAATGTTTGCTGAGCTCCTACTATGTTCCCAGACACTATTTTAGCCATGAATAATTCTGCCCTTAAGAAAACTAAAGAAGATTTTATCCTCTTGATGCTTAGAGGCAAGTGGGGAAAAAATGAGAGATAAAGAAATGAATAATTTAAAAAATCGTTACAGGTGTGAGGAATATGATCCTGGTTGAAACAAAAAGGAGATGAGACTGAGAATACTGGGGGGGTGGGGGGCCACCCGCAACTGGATGGTCACCAGTTCCCAGGAGAGAAAAAAGGGGAGGTGGCTTTTGAGCTGATGACTGAAGTGAGAGCCAGCCATAGAAGGGCACTACAGATGAAGGGGAGCAGTAAGTGCACAGGACGTGGATGACAAAGAGCTTGTCCTGTGAGGAACAGAAAGGAGCTGGTGGCTGGAGCTTAGAGAGAAAAGGAAAGAAGGAAAGAGAAGCTGGGGCTCCTGGGTGGCTCAGTCAGTTAAGGTTCCAACTCTTGGTTTCAGCTCAGGTCATGATCTCAGGGTCCTGGGACTAGTCTTGCATCTGGCTCCGTGCTCAGTGAGAGTCTGCTTGTCTCTCTCTCTTTCTGCCCCGCCCCCTCCTCATGCTCGCTCTCTAAAATAAACAATTCTTAAAAAAAAAAAAGATTAAGAGAAGTTCAAGATACCGCATTAAGCAAGGTCTTGTGGTTCTTAATATCTAGGAACCACATAAATGGCATACTCAGAAATTGCATCAAGCTGTCAGTCAAAAGATACATCTCATCCCACCTCCCAGCCAGACCCACTTGAAGCATCTTACAAGACTTGACCAGGTTAATAAAAATACTAACCGTATTCAATATATATGGGCTGCATGAGTCAATATTTATTTGATTCAGTAAACATCTTTTTACTCAACAGATATTGATCAAATTTTCAACTTTATAATTTCATTTTTAGAATAAAAATTAAAAACACAGCCACAGTTAACATATGATTTATTGTATCTTCTAAGTGAAAGATTTCTGTATAGCATTTCCCAGGAAGGTGCTTGTCTAATAAAGTAAATCATCTCTTCCATGTGTCTAAATCCTACTATTAACTACTTCTTAAGTTGGATATCACCCTAAAAGAAAAAAGACTACAAGACTGAAAAGATTCTAATTATAAAATCGCCAAGAACTCAGTCTCAGACTGGAGAAAATCTATACACAAATGGGTCCATCTTTCACCTGTTGGACTAGCAAAACCTTGAAAAAGCTCTCAAAGCATACTTTTTGCAAGATGAGAGGAACCAGGCATTCTCATAGCTGGCAGGGCAACTTGAATAAAACTTTATGTGTAAATACACTTTGGACACTAAGTCCCACTTCTAGGAATTCATTTACCAGTATGCTCCCCACTGGGTGAGAGGAGGGGGTCATCTGTGACACTGTTTGTCACTGAGAAGACAAAGAATTACTCAAATGTTCCACAACAGACATGCAGCTTGGATTCAAACTCAGGCTCTGCCAAATACCGACAACTATGACTTGGACAAAACTTACCCTCTCAGGCACTCAGTCTTGTGATCTATAAAATGGGCACAAAAACACATACTTCATGCTCATCTTTAATAACAGATAAAAGGAAGGAAGGAAAGAAGAATGAGTAATCAAATAAATGCACAGAATTTATTTATACACTGGAATCCTGTCTAATTATTGAAACGCATGATATATTACTAAGAAAACCACAGCATAGAAGAGTATGTAATTATATCACACACACACACGCACACACACATGCACACACAAAACTAGTTACACATGGACTATTCTGGAATATTCACAGTGGTTGCTTCTGGAAACTAGATTCCTGGGGATGAAGTTGAAAGGAAATCTTACTGTTCAATGTATAAACTTTGTACCTTCAATCCGTACCAAATATATATATTTCCTACCACAAGAAGAAATCAAATAAGATTTAATTTTAAGGGGATCGATCTAAACCTCCAGCATTAATTGCTATATTCCCTGATACTGAATTTGCAGATTACAGACCAACAGCAATTATGAGAAGTTCTAGAACGTTCTGCAACTCAAGCACAAAATCTACAACAAAATTAGGTGTGATATAATTTAAATATCCCATTCTATTATTCTGACCTGCAGCAAAATCACTCATTAATTTGGTCAGCAAATATTTGACATGTACTATGGGCTGAGAGCTGGGGGATACACGGTGAATAAGGTAGCTAAGGTCTTTGGCCTCCTAAAACTTACACCCTCGTAGGAGACAAAATACCGACAAAAACAGTATGAAGAAAAACATCCGGCACAAAAGTTAAGAAAATCTAAAAATCCTATGCATACTCAAATTAGAATGATGTTCTAAAGGGATGTATGGAAAAGACTTTTTAGACGTGGTTGTTCTGAGGCAGGAATTATAAAATTAAAATCTGGAGACCAAGAGAGAGCCTGGCAGGAGAAAATCGAGAGAGAAGAGCCATTAACGGAAATCTATTCAAACCAACGAAGACCTCTCAGGGCAAACTCCCCAGGAAATGTTCCTTTCAAACCTCACTTCACACCACATTTTCCATCTGAATTCATGGATGTCGAGAACTAGACTAGTTTCATAACACCTAGATTTGGGGCCAATGTTGGTAGAATACAACTCGGGCTTAAAAAGTGGTTCTTTTGCAAATTAGCCAAAGTATCTGCATATTTACAGATGGAAACCCTAAAGAAATTGTTCATATGAGGAGTCAGTTTTGCTAGGGGATTCAAAGACGCATGATTTCTTGAAGGTTTTTAAAAATAAATTTCTTTTATTGAGTTAATGTGTGGCTTTAAGATAATAAAATGCATTTTAAGACTTTAATTGCTTTCCTAAACACTGAAACTTGTATTAAGGAAAAGCTCTGAACTCCAACTAGTGTTTTAATTTAATTTGAGTCAGTCCACTCATAAGACAGACTGATTTTTTTTTCCTGTTAACCACTATTCATTGTAAACATGAATGAAGAGAAGACAAAATAAAGGTTTGGGCAAACTTGAGATAAATTTGTGGGGGTTTTAGGGGTGAGAAGTGACATATACACAGACGGTATTGAGCACATGGGATATTTTTTCTTAGGACCCAATTTTTAAGATATTTGTATAAAATCAAGTCATATGGCCAGTGTAACTTTTATAGATAAGGGTTACAAAACCTACTTAAGGAGAGAAGTACAATCGTCATGAGTCTCCCAAGCTCGGTCATGAATAATAGGTCACCATTTGGATTTGCACCATATTGAATTCCACCACCTACCTTCATACTTTTAAGATTTTATTTATTTGACATCGAGAGAGAGATCAATAGAGAACAAGCAGGGGGAGTGGCAGGCAGAGGGAGAGAGAGAAGCAGGCTCCGTTGAGCAGGGAGCCTGACGCAGGGCCCAATTCCAGGACCAAGATCATGACCTGAGCCAAAGGCAGACGATTAACCAACTGAGCCCCCCAGGCGCCCCTACCTTCATACTTTTTGCCACTTTGTGGTATGCTTGTCCTGTGACTTAGTTATCCATTAAATAACTTTATTTTTTAAATTAAATAAGCTTATTTAAAGAGGAAGCTACATATTTTTATCTTAAATGGAAAACCAATATCACTTGAAGGTAAATATAACATTTAATGCAATATAAAATTAACGAATACAATAAAACGTAAGGTTGTTACCTGAAGCCTCTGCACCTAAGTATGGTTTTCTCTCTATTAAAAGGCCTTCAGGGAGCACCTATCTGGCTCAGTTGGTAGAGCATGCGACTCTTGATCTCGGGGTTGTAAGTTTGAGCCCCATGTTGAGTATAGAGATTATAGAAAATAAAACTTTGAAAAAAAATAAAAATAAAATAAAAAGTAAAAGGACTTCAGGGCATCAGTTCTTTGAGACAAGTTGATTAAGAAGTAGCAGTTTTCTTATCTTATGATTCAACGTTATTTACCATCCTAATAATTACTTTCTCTCAAGATATATAATTCCCACGTTTGGAGGCCACTACTAGAGTTAGTAGACAAAAATATTGTGAGCAGTCTTTCAATCAAAGGTCTGCTGTTTGGGCCAATATAGTCAACTCTATATTTTCTAACACGGTGTTTCATGAATGCTCCTAAATAAGTCCAATGTTATGAAAATATATTACTAAAGTTAACAGCAAGAGGAAAGTAAAATGCCTTCTGTTTTTCAGTACGAAAGCCATGACTCTTCTGCTGAGATGAGTGAATTAATTTTTACCAGCTTACTGTTCTTACAATGCACAACAAATATCACCTCAATCTTTCAACAATAAAAAAATAAAAATCGACATTAACGCCATTCCTTAAGTTCCTACAACTGTGAGTCAGGCACAGGATTAAGAGTTTGATATACTTATCTCTTATGAGAGGTATATTACTATCCTCATTTTTGTGCATGATGAAGTAAAATTTCAGAAAGAATAGGCAATTTCCTCAAGACCATAGAGTCAATAAGTGGCCAAGTTGAGATCCAAGCCAAAGTGTCAGTTTCCAACGTATGTTATTTCCACCATGGAAAGAATAATGCATCAATTCAACTATGAAAGAAAGAAAGCAAAAAAGGAAGGGAGGGAGAGAAGGAGGGAGAGAGGGAGGGAGGGAGGAAAAGAACGTGTCCCAGAAAGATTTGTGGAAGCTACAGTCAAAATTATTCTAAATTTTGTATCAAAAGGCAGAGGAACTAAAATACCTAAAACAATTTTGAAAAAGAAAAATGGGGGAAATCAGCCTCCCCTGTTTGAAGACTTATTGTACAGCTACACATATAGATATATACAGACATATGCTGCACATACACAGGCATACAAAGCAATGGAACAGAATAAAGACTTAAGAATAGAAACACATAAATATGCTCAATGGAGAAGAGACAGCCTTTCCACAAAGGGTGCTGCAGCAATTGGCCATCCACAGGCAAAAAATGAACCTAGACCTAAATGTGCAACTTACACAAAAATTAACTCAAAATGGATCATGGGCTTAAACGTAAAAGGTAAGACTCTAAAACATCCGGAAAAAGTATTGGTGATCTTGAGCTAGGCAAAGTGTTAGTACCAAAAGCATGATCCACAAAAGCAAAAAAAGAATAAACTGGATTTCATTATAATTAAAAACCTCTGCTTTGTGAAAGACCTTGTTGAGAAGATAGGAAGAATGAGCTACCTACGGAGAGGAAACATTGTGAACTACACATCTGAAAGGATTGCGATCTAGAATACATAAAGAACATTCAAAATTCAACAGTCAAAAAACAAACAATCCAATTAGAAAACGGGCAAAAGACATGAACAGGGATTTTACCAAAATGTATGTCCAGACAGCAAATAAGACATGAAAAGATGCTCAATATTCTATCCATTACGAAAATGGAAATCAAAACCACAATGAGCTATCACCACACATACGTCAGAATGACTAGAATAAAAAATAGTGAGGACACCAAAACCTGGTAACAACATCAAATGCTGGTATGGACACAGAGAAACTGGATCATATGTCGCTGGTGTGAACATGAAACAGTACAAACACTGTGAAAAGCATTTGGGCAGTTTCTTTAAAAAACTAGACATGGAAATACCAATACCACCTAAAAGTGGCACAGCCAGGCATTTACCTAGAGGTACAAAAACCTATATTCCCTCAAAGATCTGTACACAAACATTTATATCTGCTTTCTCTGTAACAGCCCCAAACTGGAAACCACGCTAAATGTCCTTCAGTAGATGAAATGGCTAAGCAAATTACGGTCCATCTAGTCCATGGGTCGCTATTTAACAATAAAAGAAGGAATGAACCATGATACCCACAATAATCATGACAATTCCAGAGAATTATGCTGAGTAAAACAAAGGAAAAAAGAAAACTCAGTCTCAAAAGGTCACACACCATATGGTTCCATTTACAGAATATTCTCAAAAATGATAAAATTATAGAAATGGAAAACAGATTAATGGTTGTCAGGGCTTTAGGACTGTGGGAGGGGGAGCAGTAGGGGAAGCTATAAAAGGACAACAGGAAAGACCCTGTGGTGAGGGAATGTTCTGTCTCTTGATTGTACCAATGTCAGTATCTTGGTTGTAATACTGTATTATATATCTGAAGAATATCACCATTGGGGGAAACTAGCTATGAGAGATCTCTCTGCATTATTTTTTACAACTGCATGTGACTGTACTATCATCTAAAAATTTTTTTTAAAATCATTTAAAAAATGAGACAGTGGTTTCTTAATCTTTTGGAAGTTGTAGGGCGTGGGAGGTGAGAGGCCTGGGGGGGGGCAGGGCAGTCCGGACCTCCATAAGAATCTGATAAAAGCTATGAAGCATCATCCCAGAAAGGTCACCTGCGTTCTAGAGCCTACGTAAAGGGCTCCACTCAAGAACATAATACACACAAGCTAACATTTATGTTCTCTGGGAACCAGGGTGTAAAGAGAGACTTAGAACACTAGCAAAATAAAGACAGCCCCACAACTGCTTGGCGAAGATCAGCTTCCAGATACTTATTCAAAATTCAGCCATCTGCATCCTAGAAAGAAGTTATTTTAAAACTTCAACATTCACACATATCTGTGGCATTTCTAAACTCACAATTTCATGTTGAATTTCAAAGGAACAAGGGTTGCAGGAGGGAGGCATCATAATCTCTTCCTCGCTTAGAATCTCCAAAGGCTTAATTTCCACCCAACCAGAATCAAATTCCTGGGGTTAAGAGGAAAATCAAATTTGACCTTCCTCATTTCACAAAAACGGAACAGGGAGATTTCTGCAGAGATCTTTGCACTTCAATATCTGATCTGTTACTCAGACTAATTCATCCTTAAGTATAGAGAATATATTAATCTCATGTTAACAATACAAGTCCAACAACAAACTGTCAATCCCTTGAGGACAGTGACTGGACCTGTCTTATTTAAGGTGGTTTACCCTGATCTTACACTAATATGCACTCAAAAAATATTTGATGAATGATAAACCAGCAGAGATCAAATACAGCCCAAGTGAAAACCAAACTCTTAAAATACCCAAGATAATGATTGCTCATAAAAGTTACAAAGCTGCTTGAGAAATAAATATTTCTAGTCAATGAATGATTACGACTAAAAAAATACATTGGCAGATGTGGGGAAAATCATCCCATCAGTAATTTGGTTTATGTCTACATACAAAGTCACTAAATTGGCCGTTCTTGGCTTAAGTCAGTTTTGGGGGAGGCTGATGAAAGGCTGGGCTTTACGCACAGTTAATCATAACATCCACACAGACCATCAAATAAAGATGACTAAAATACCAGCTGAAAAGCACTTCTGACACGGAAACTGGAGAAGTCGATTCATGTGGGGCCAAGACGCTGAGTGGTCTTGACATAGGCATGTGTATTCAGTCTGCGTGACCCTGAATTTCACCACTGCAAAGTTATCTCCAAACCCTCTTTCTCTTGAGGAAGGAAACAGTGCTCCATGTATCTTATTGGATGGTTGAATTTTGATGTTATGACTATAACTTTGTCGAGGTACCATAAAAACAGTGGATCTTCTATGGATCCCAAAACCCTAAAGGGAGTGTTATAGTTGCTTTGGCAAACTGGGTTAGGTCAAACGGGGAAACAAAGGAGTGAGAAAATATTTCTGCCTAAAAACTAACCAATTTTTCAAATCCATTCTCTACAACCCAAGAGAAAGACCCCCAAATTAACAGAAATTCCTCCTAATCTGATGAGCTCCTTCAAACTGAAGTTTCATGGAGATAAGTTTCTCGTCTCTGATTATCTTTGCCATTTATCCAAGGACCATGAAAAATCTTACAAAGGCAAATATTCCTTCTATACCTAGCATCATTGCCAATCAACATTTGTGCTTATACAATAATTATTGCATGTGTATTAACTTTGTTTTCCTAACTAAACAGCAAGTTCTTTGAGGACGAGAGTTATTGCAGTAGAAGCAGTAAACATAATAACCACCTAAGCATCCTCATCCCTAACAGCCGTGGTAGTGAGAAAGGGCAGTAATAAACATTAATTAGGTCTCCATGCGTCAAGCATTGTGTGGATCCCTTTACGAGGATCATCTATTAGGTAGGTACTACGGTCTCCTTATTTTTACAGAAGACTGACGCTTACAAATGTTAAGGAACTCACCAAAAAGCCACATAACCAGGTGCTGACCTGGGATTTCGACAGTCTCATGTCAGAGCATATGCTCTTAAACCAGTTCGCATTTGTTCGCTCAAGAAATCTTCATCAAGAAGACTGTCGATGGGGGCGCCTGGGTGGCACAGCGGTTAAGCGCCTGCCTTCGGCTCAGGGCGTGATCCTGGCGTTATGGGATCGAGCCCCATGTTAGGCTCCTCTGCTCTGAGCCTGCTTCTTCCTCTCCCACTCCCCCTGCTTGTGTTCCCTCTCTCGCTGGCTGTCTCTATCTCTGTTGAATAAATAAATAAAATCTTTTAAAAAATAAATAAATAAATTAATTAATTAATTAATTAATTAAATAAATAAAAGAAGACTGTCGATGAAGTGCTGGGTACTATTCCAGCACTGGGGTTCAGCTATAATTAAAAGATAGAGAAGTCACAGCCCCCATGGAGCCTCATGTGCTATTTGGGGGATACAGGCGATCAACATGTAAAATAAACAGACCAGTATGTGAGGGGATGGTAAGTCTAGAGAGAAGAAATGGAAAGGATATGGGGGAGGGGAAATGTAAGAAGATATGGGGGAGGAGGACAAATAAAATTAAGTATCTGGAAGGCCTCAGGGAGCAAGTGGCATTTGAGGAAAGACTGAAGAAGATGAGGGAGCCAGCTGGGAAGACATACCTGGGGGAACAGCATTGCAACCAGAGGGAAGAGCAACAGAAAAGGTTCTGCGTCAGCCTAGGGCCTCTGCGCCCATCTAAGGCTTTTCCCGTGAATTGCATGGAAAGGCATTTGTGGTTTGAGGAAGGGGGGACAAATTAGGAGATTTTTATAATATCACAGGGAGGAGATGATGGGGACTTGGACCGGGATGGTAGTGGCAGATAGTATGAGAGACAGATTATAGATATATTTCACATATAGAGCCCACAGATCTCGTGATGGACTCGTTGTGGGGAGAGAGATTAGAACAGACAGAAATGCAACAGAGGTTTGTTTGCTATTTGCTTGCTTGCCTGATTAATTTTTACCAGGGCAACTAAAATGTTGGGACCTCTAGTGGCTGAGATGCAGACTCCAAGAGAAACTGGTTTGGAGGAAACAATCAAGGGTTTGAATGCATTAAGTTTGAAACTCTTAAATGTCCAGGTGGGGACGCAGGCTAGACAGAAGAGGCCCTTGGTGTACAAGAGCATCGAGATGTGTGATTTAAAAGGCGAGAAATCAAGAGACTGCATGTAGATGAAGTGAATACGTCTGAATTTAAACTCGGAGGCATGCAGGGCAATTATTGATTGGAAATTCTCTCCATTGCAAAGGAAGAAACAAACTAAGGACAGTTATATGACACCGTCTAAGCCATACGCTCAGTCAGTCGGGTTAATGATGTGCAAATTGCGTGATTCACCATCCCTCGAAGAATACATTTTTAGTGCCTTTTGTGGATTAGCCAGATAATTGTAGACAACTGCTCCCTTTCCTCCCTCCCAGAGCCCCCCAAATTGGGGCACAGACATTCCTGAACAAACACTGTACCCGGGACAGAGGTTGAGACCTCCATAAACCAATGGAGCTTAAGCTGGAGAATGCAGATGTTAAAGATACTGAGACTTTTAAGTTAAAGGAGTTGAATTTCATTAAGACTTTTGATGTTTAGAGAAAAAAAGTAAGCCTATGTGTAAAATGATTGCTTAATCACTTAAACTATATAGGATCTCAACTAAAAGTGGTCATTTATCTTTGATTCATGTGAATAGAGATAGTCTTAAAATGTCTAGTGTCCCACTGTAAAATCACTTAAATGTATAGAATTTGTAAAAAAAAAAAAAAAAAAAAAAAAAAAAAAAAAACTTCATTCAATGAAAACATCTAGATCTGAAAAACCACTTATGCCATTGGACACTTCTGGACAGAAAGATATCTATAATCCCCGTATCCTTCCACCAATAGTGACTGACCTTTGATTATACCAAATAATACAATCAGAATCAATGCTATGCTTTCATTACATCTTCACAGATATTATCTTAGTCAATACTTCCAACATCATGAAATAGTGTTCATTCTACAGATTAGGAAACTGAGGCCAAGAGAGGTCAAGGTCATGGAGCTAATGAGTAATAGAAGCAGAAATGGCTCTTTCCTCCTTTTCCAAATCTAAGGGAGCATTCCTTGGCCCAACAGCTGCTTACCATGAAATGTTGTTTTCTTGTTTAATTATAAACCCTCCCAAACATGGTTCTAATCCACAGACATTTGTCTGGATTCCATTAATAAAATGACTATGTCATATTAGTTCCTCCAGACGCCTATGAACTGCAAAGTCACACATGACCCTGTAGTTCGACGTGCACGTTTGAGTGCCTACTTTGAACAGAAGTGATGCCCCAGCCCTGGCTGAGACTTTCACAAGGCACATGCTGTTCTAGGCTCTATGCAGCCTGGATTAATACCACTGACATTTCTTACTCTGGACAGAGGGTCTATACTATTCCCTGAAGCCTTCTTCCCCATTACTTGGGACCTCCATGAAAACTTCAGTTTGCAGTCTTTTCTGACAACTATGTAATCAACCTCTTTCGTTTATATAAATCAATTACATCATAAGGAGACTTTTTAAAAACTAACTGGTGATAAAAACCAGTATTAATAAATAAGACCAGATTTCACTGATTATGTCTTTGACCTTTCTCTCCATGAGCAATAACCATCATTCTATGGATATTCTAAAATCCACTTGAGTAGTAACGCAGGCAAGATAAATAAATCCTGAGAAAGTCGACTGCTCACTGGCATCCAATATACAATATGTACAATATAAAATGAATACAAACTAAACTATATTTCCTTTCCTTCTGCTTCAAATATCTGTCTGTAAACACTGGCACACATATAGGACCATGTTATGTCAGCTGTAATAATACAGAAAAATAATCTCAATTACCATAAACTAGAAAGTTATGGTAACTAGTCTTTCAAATAAATCACCACGTGTCACAATTTGGCATACACTCTGATCCTTATGAATAATTCACGTTTTATGCATTAATAATGCATGTCTTCTTCCTATTGGAATGCTCTCTAACACAGACTGGATGTCTCTTATCAATTTCCTCATTGACATTATGGAATAAATCTAAAATTAGAATGGTGTTTTTAATGCTCCCTTTAAAACTGTAACAACTCAGCTGGACCCTAAGGTTATCAAAAACATAAAGCTCCTATTATTTTTTGCCCTTTGCATGGGAGTCACCAGGTTTTAAGTACCCTAACAATAGTTGCTCCGGCTGATGAGAATATGTGCATGGCAGAAGAGATCAAAGAAACTTGCACAGGGCCGATAGGGATTGGTTAGTTCTGTTACATGTCTTCCTAATTATATATGTATATATTCACAACAACATGGGACATAATTGCTAAAACACGGTAGCCAGCAGGGAAAGAAAGAAAGCAAGCAAGCAAAGGGTCAAAACAAATCAAGCAAGAGTTTCTAACAATTACAGATGTTTCCTCTCATCCTCCCTAGCTGGTAACCAGTGTGAAATTTTCAGCAAAATTATCTAGCACATAAAAAAGTACAAAGACCAAGGAAGAGAAAGGTGCCAATGACATGTATTTGTGGGGAAAGACATTCAGTTTATCACTGTAACTATACTCCCAGTGTGGTCATTGCATATCATTGCTGATATTATTTCAGACATTATTAATGTAAACTTTCTGCTCCCCAACCCCGACACCCAAACACACCCAATGAACAAAAACAGCAACAATATCTGACACAAGGCAAAGAGAAATGACATAGGTTGGAGTGGGGGGAGGGGGAATCATTCCAGCATCCTCCCCCTCTCTGGAGAATTCCTTCACCATCACTCAATCTCAAAGAAAAGAAGAATGAGTTCTCTCTGAAGTCCTATCAATGAAGAGCAAAGGGAAAGGGGGCAAAAGAGAGGGAGTTTTAAGAGAGGAGCCATCCCTATGCCAACATCTGTCCCCTACAAGCACCCTCTGAGTCATTCATTCTTTCTTGTGGTTCACATTGAGGGAGCACCTGCTCTAGGCCAGGTATTATGTTCTACCCTAAATAATCTTCCAGTGGGCTTCCAATGTGTATTCCAGCAACAGAAATCCACCACCCCAGATAAGGACCAGAGAAAATTCAGATTCGGGTACACACCCGAAGTTGGCCTGGCCAAAGGCCAGCCCACACCGCCTTGGCCAACACCTGAGACAGAGGTGGGTCATTGTCCAGAATTCGACGCCGGAAGAGACTTTTCCCTTGGCAGCAATTTCTCCCTGGGGTCAGAGGGTTACTGACCTTATTCACACCGAGAGCGTCTGCCCTCTTTCTCAGCCAGCCTCCCGTCCTCTGGAAAAGTTAAGTTGGCGGCGAGTGGGAAGAGGGGCACTGGGGGCATCCGGCAAGCTCAGCACCCCCAGCCGGCTTTCTCAGCTCCAACTCCCTTGGCTACCGAAAAATATTTATTTCCAGCCGATGGGCTCCAGTGGCTACCGAAGCCCAACACGCGGCCACCATCAGAAAGCCAAGTCATCCGAGAGATAAAGATAGATCCATTACATACCTAGACCCGGCCTTACAGGGGCAGCCGCAGGCGATGTGGATTTCGGCTGAGAAAGCCACAGCGCAATTCACCAGCGCGCGGCCGGGGAATCTCCGGCCAGCCTCCAGGGATGCTGGCGAAGGATGAAGACAATTGAACGCACGAACAGGAAAAAAAAATAGAATCGATACTTACCCCTAGGCGTCTGCTCCGGATCCTCACGTACCCTTGCTTCACTATGTCATTAAAATTGGAAGCCATCCCGGACGGCCAGTGACCCCCCTCACCCAAGCGCCCGCACCCGAAGTGGCTTTGGGGCGGGTTAAGGGCAGGGTCAGGAGAAGACGTGGGGGGAGAAAGTTGAAACGGCGAAGCTGCTTCGGCTGCGGCTCGGCGAGGCTTTAGAAGGCGCACATCACTTTGTCTGTCCCCCAAAGCCTGAAAGTGGGCGGCCGGCTCGCAGCCACTTTGGGGGAGCGCGGAGAGCGCAGCGCAGCGCCGCGAGGCAAGGCTGGAGCGCCGCCGTCAGCTGACTCATCTGCCAGCCTGCCAGGAGGAGGAGCGGCGGCTGCTCAGGGCTCCAGCCCTGCCTCTTCCCCGGGCGCAGGAGGAGCGGGGGAGGGGGAGGAGGAGGGAAAGGAGGAGGAGGAGGAGGGGCGGGAGGAAGGGGAGGAGGAGGAGGAGGTAGAAGGAAGAGAAGGAAGACCGCGGAGGGGTGGGCCCCACGGGCCCCACCCCCAGGAGGAGGAGCCGCGCGGGTCCCCGCGCCGGGCGGCGGCCACCCGCAGGCAGACACCCTTGAAAGCGCTCGCACCCCTCCCCTTCTCTCCCGCCCACCTTGCCCGACCCGCTTCCCCTTCCGATCCCTCCCCTCCTCCAGGACCCCGAGCGCGCCCCAGCCCGCCCCCGCACCTCACTGACAGCCTGCCGAGATAACGCGCCCTCTCTTCTCGCTCCGGTAGCTGATTTTAGGAGGAGAGGAAATTTCACTTTTTTCACAGCCACCGCCTTACCCCGCCTCTCCCTTCAGCCCCATCTCTTTCCCGAGAAGGGCTGATTTTTACCTCTGTTGTGCGGGTGTCTGAAGAGGCGGTGTTGCCATGGTTTGCCTTGACCTTGGCATAGGAGGGGAGGGATATTGCCCTGGCTTAAGCTACATAAGAGCTTCCTCCGGTTTCCTTGGCATCCTGGACCCAGCCCTCGGTGATACCATTTGCTGCATTTTCCTTGTTTAAGCCTGTCTTTCCCGCCCGAATGTAAGTTTCCCAGGGACTAACTGTTGGCCTCATTAATATGTGTACCCCCAAAACCTAGTCCAGAGCAGATGCTTGATAAATTCTTGGTGCCTGGCAAGGCTCTAAGCCGCATGCACGGATTAATTCACTTAAACTCCCCTGTACATATGAGATACGTCCTCCCTTATGTAAATACCAGGCCCATACTTAAGCCCCAGTAGCCTGGCAATGGAGCTCACCCTCAGAACCATTAAGGGATGCTGCCTATACAAAATGATGAAAAGGCAAGCAGATTTTGCACCCACTCTCCCTGACTGCACTACTCTCCTGAAGCATGCTTGAGCTGATACCCACTGACATTTATTGGGCACCAGGCTGCTAGACATGGTACTAATCCTGTTAAAGGAATAATGAGATCTGTACTACCGCGCATATTTAATAATGAGATAGGTACTATCGCACACATGGAAACTGAAGCTCCAGCAAAGTGAGACTTGCCCCAGGTCCCACAGGACAGGGACCAAAGGGAGATGTGCCTGATGCCACCTTTGCTGGTAAACACTGTCCTACAGCCCTCCTGAAGACCAGATGTCATGAGGGAGGGAGCGTCCATCCTTTCCAAGGAATTTCTTTCTAATCATTTGTCCTATCCACAAAGGCACAAAGACAGCATCAGAAATGGACAGTTCTTGTTCACAGGAGGTGACAAACCAAGACTGGATGACCTGTGGTCAGAGCTATGGAGAAGAAAGTTCATTTACTGAGTGGACTATTCGACCTGATGAGATTTGAAGATCTTTCAACTCTAAGATTATATAAATCTTTCCTTTCTCGCAGAAACACTAGCTTTTAGTCACTTTGTCAGATAAAGAAGAGAAACACCCAAGAATGTGTCCTAGGAGGACCAAGGCTAAGTTGGGACAATCAGAAGGCAAATATTCTGGGAGGAGAATCTATCTAGTAAATCATTAGCTCTATCATTGTGTTGCCATTTGATATAAATAATGTTTTAAGCTTAAATCTCTCACCAAAGAAAGATGAAATGATAAAATCATTTGGTGAGTTCTTTTTGAAGGCTTAGAACTTAAAAAATACTGTGGTTGTCATGTAGTAGACACGTTCATGGAAGGCATTTGTCCAACACATCTCTGTAGACCAAATCAACAGTATCATAGAAACAAAGAATGAAGGCATTGAGGCATAAGGACCTAGAGGTGAATGGCTCAAGATAAAAGAAGTAATTACTGATCACCCCATGGTAAGTAATGTTCAGTAGAATCCACATCCATAAATAATTAAGCCAGATGTGAGAAAACTAGAATCAAACTAGAAAATACCAAACTAGTTGTGAAGAGACAAGTGATTTTTGTGAACTGCAAGACCGAACCGGTATATGGTTTTATTTGTTTGTTTGTTTGTTTTTGGTTAAATCGAACTGTTAAATGTGGAAAATACACAGACCATACTCTTCACAGGATGGACAGCCACTTGCACTTGTCCAAAACATGTAATACACAACCACGGCAGAAGAGGAAAAGAGGAATTCAGAGATATACAATGTAAATAGTGCTTATAGAGTTGTGCGGTACACAACTTACACAACTATCCACTGCCAAACGGACATATAGTCACACACAAGTTAGTTTCACTGGGGATAAGTGTGACACACACACCCAAAAATCGTTATTTGGGGCATGTGGGTGGCTCCGTTGGTTAAGCATCCTACTCTTGATTTTTGGCTCATGTTGTAATCTTGGGGTCCTGAGATGAAGCCCCACATAGGCTCGGCACTCGGTGCAGGGTCTGCTTGTCTCCCTCTCCCTCTCCCCCTGCTCTCTCTTTCTCTCTCTCTAAAATAAATAAATAATTTGAAAAATCATTATTTCAATCCCCTTTTTTAACTCGATTTCCAACACTTGAAGCTGCTTATTTGTAGCATCCATTTCTGTTTGTTTCCTCAGCATCCAAACTCCGTTCTGCCAACAGTGGTCATCGTATTCAGTTTGAGTATACTTAATCCCCTGCTCCCGGTCTAAGCTGGGGGAATAAGAGTTGATTGCATTAAAATGAAATAAGTGTGGGATCAAAATGAATTACATATAGTAGTATTTTTCTCTTTCTTGTTGATAACAAAACTGTGTCACGAATTGAAATAAATTTTATAACCATCACATTGCAGAGCCAGAAATTAATCCATAGGTCCCCTACTCCAGCATATTCAAAGTGGAAACCCACTCTAGGTGAAACATGAATGACTCATGCCATTCCCTCCGTACTCCATTCAGCCAATTATCATCATCATTATTATTATAAAGCTCTTCAGGACAGAAAATTATGTGCGAAACCCAAAGGCTTCTGCACTTTTCCAGAGTAGGTGATGGGTTCCCACGCTTCGCCCAAGGAGGCTGTACTTTCACCAAGTACCACAAAGTACCAAGGCAGAGGCTGAAATGGCACTTGTCCAATATCTTTACCAAAAATAGCTTGAGCTTTGGCCCTGCTGCCTGCTGCTCTCAGTGGGAGAGTCCAGAAACAGGCAGCCTTTCCTCCGGCAGGTGCGACAGTGCCAATGAAAATGATTCGGCTATCACTAAGGAGAGAGGTTGTTTGCTGGACGGCCAGGTCCCCGTCCACCAGTCCTTCCCCACCTAAAGAAGGATCACTTGGAAGATGACACTGAAATCAGGTGAGAGAAAACCTGGAAGCAGACCTACTTGTCATTCATTGCTTCCTTGCTTCTGTCCTGCCTTCAGCAAATATTGACTGAGCACCCACTATGGGTGGAGACTGTCCACAATAAGCTTTCACTCACACACACTCACACTCACACACACACACACACACGCACACGCACATGCACGCAAACAAAATCCTTGTCCCCATGGAGTCTACACCCCAGTAGGAGGAAAAAAACAAACAGATAAACGGTTTAAATAACTATAAATGACAGTTTAAAGAAAAGAAGTGGTGTGTTATGTGGGGGGTAATAAGCAGCCTTACTTTCATTAAGAAAGAGTCAGGGAAGACTTCTCTGAGGAGGTGACATTTAAGTTAAGACAGGAAAGATGGGAAGAAGCTATGGGAAACGTTGGGGAGGTACATTCCGGCTAGAGCGAAGAGCACTTGAGAAAGCCAAATGCAGGAAAGCGTTCTATATATATTAAAGATGTATTTATTTATTGTATTTTAGAGAGGGGGTGGGGGAGAAGAATAGGGAGAGAATCTCGAGCAGACTCCATGACACAGGACTCAATCTCAAGACCCTGTCATCATGACCCGAGCCAAAACCAAGAGTGACATGCTCCACCGACTGGGCCACCCAGGTGCCCCAGGAAAGTTATATTTTTAAAATATATTCTGTCTAATGAATAAAGAATAGATTAGAAGGGACCAGACTGGAAGTGGTAAGACCATATAAAGAAATCCACTTCTAAAGACCTGTACCCAAAATCCTTAAGAGAAATGAAGCTTCCACTGAGAATGTAAATTTATATCAATTGATACAACTGTCTTGAAGCATAAGTGATATCTATAAAATCTTTTTTAAAACTTTTAAAATTGCTTATCCAGTTTGGAAATGTATCCAAAGGCACAAAGATTTAGTTACAAGAATATTCACGCCAGCATTATTTACGATGATATGTATAATTACCTTCATATTATATATATATGTATATATATACATATATGTATCTTAATATAATATGTATACATCTAAACATATATTTTACATGGAAGTGGGTACACACATGTAACCAAATTTCTGAGGGAACTGGGATCAGTTGAGTATAATCTTTTCCCATTAAACAATGCTTATTGAAAAGTTATTTTTCTAAACCTGAATGAAATCTCCAGAAGGTCTCTGGCTTTTTTGGCTACTACTAGGTAATAAAGAGTCATCTCAGCCTACTAGCTGTATAACATTGAATATCATTCAATTTCAGGTTTTATCTCTTACCCCAGTTCCTGAACTGGGAGTGTGGGGGTTGGAGATGGCTTCTTCACTGGTTTTCTGCTCTGCCTCCTCTTCTGTGTAGTAACTACAGGCTTCTGGCTTCCACGGGATTGGAGCTCAGGGGGGAAAGGAAAGGAAAGTACTATTTGCTCCAAGTCTTGCCTTGGAGTCGATGCCCTCTGGGCAACAGGTATATAATGTTTGCTCTTTCTCTCAAGGAGCGTTGTGAGTTCCTTAAAGATGCACCTGTTATTCACCTGTTATGAGCTCTATCTCCAATGCCCTTCTTAGTCTGGCTGTTTTTACTCCTGTGAATACCCCAGGGTCTCAAGCTCCAGGGCTGTGTTGGGTTTTTGCCCTTCCAGTTGGTTCTCTTGGTGGATCTATTCTAAGACAAGCCCTACCTGGCCAGAGGAAAAACTCATGCAGTATTGTCCATGTCAGTGAATGGTCAGCTCACTCCCAGGGCAGCCACTGCTCTTAGGTCTGCCTCAAGTCAGGTCAACTGGTTGACCCTAGGCCTCCACCTTTAGAATATTAAGGAGTGGGTCTACCACCAGTCCTTGTGTCCTCTACGCTTGTGGGGACTCATGTCTAGCCTCCTGGGTGATTCTCTTGAAAATCACTCCCCTGTTATAAAGTAAGGATCTTCTCTCCGTGTCTCACAGGGAGGAGAAACCAACTCTCTGCCAAAGAACCTTCCTTCTTTAATCTCTTGAATTGCAAGGTCTTATTTAGGCTGGAGGGACACAGTCAACGAATGCAGACAAAATCAGGGAGCTGCAATAGGAAGGAGAAGGAGCTCTGGCCTGAGTGGGGGTAGAGAGGATGGGGGGGAGAAGGACAACATGTTCAAGTGTCCCAAACAAAAGAATGTATAGAATGTATAGAGCATCTCACAGAAGGTGGTCAGGGCAACTGGAATCTGGAGAATGACAAGTGGGGATTGGGGGATGAGCCCTGGAGGATAAGAGGTTTCTCAGTGGGTTATAGATGATCTATGAGGTAGGGCCTGGTTTTCAAAAAAAGAGGTTTGTTTTTTTAAACTAAGGTTGTATGTATCTACACTAAAATAGTAGTCGTAATTATTTGATGTGGGGAGTATTGGAGATGTCAACCTTCTCCTGTGTGCTTTAAAAAAAAAAAAATCCTAAATGCAATTTTTAAAAGTAGGATGACTATATCTTTCTGCACAGGTGGACTTCACATCTTGAGTTTTATAACCAAGGACACAAAAGCAAATCTAAACTTCTAGTGAGCTTGATTTGGAATATAAAAAAAGGAGTCTTGTGATCATTAGGCTCTCCCAGATATTCGAGTTTCTTTTCTGATGAGAAGAGCCCTCCCCTCTGTAGGTCAGTGCAGAGCCAACCCAGGAAGATCTAGGCCAACACATGAGAAAAAGACCAAGAGAAGTAAGTAGACGACAAAGACACTTGGCATTTACAGGGGCCCTTTTCAAAATGAAGCTTGTATCCAGGGTTGTCGCAAGAAGATTAGAAGGCCAGTGCCCCAGAGGTCTTCTCAGGACTGTTCCCCTGGTTCACGGACTGACTTTGGGCAAGCCATTCATTTCTCCTGCCTCATAACCTGATCTGGAAAACAGAGATAAATGGGACCAGCCTCGTTGGTATGGTCTGTTGGAAGTCTCTGGATAAAACGTGTGAAGAGGGCAACGTCTTATGTTCAAAATGCTTTGCAAATGTTAATTAATCCTCACAGCACCCTCCAAGCCCTGTCATATTATCCACATTTCACAGCGGAGGGACCTGAAGCACAAAGCCTGAGTGACTCGTCCAAAGACACAGATGAAGCCTGCGTCAGAATGAGGATCAGCCAGGGACAGTGGTGGCGTCCAAAGAGGCATCATTTTCCCTTCACTCATGAAATACAATTCAATGAATTGTGTCTGGAATGTTTTTATTTTGAAAACATACTTTCCGTGTCAATGAATTATAAAGCGAGGGGAAAAAAACCAGGCACATGGACCAAAAAATATGACAGACAGATCCATTGGCAATGTTAGGGACTCCTTTCTCTGGCTGGTGACTGTAAGAGCTGCACACATCAATTCGACTTTTGTCTCATTGGCCACAGCTGAGTCACGCGCCCTCAGCTTCACAAAGAGATGGGGAAGTGGGAAAATGGAGGCTGTACTCCAGGCAGCCGTGAGCCAGGCTAAGTGCGGGAGTCTACAGCAAGGGCAGAGGGCTGCTGGCTTGAGGACTGGATCAGAGAAAAAAACCTGAGGGCACGGAGTGCCCCGGAAGGATGCTACGGGGGGTCACGAGTCATCCTAACTTCCTACTATCTTCACATGGCTAAAAACAAATTCACAGTCTCCCTGACATTATCCCCCGCTGGTATTTCCTATTTTGTCAGTTAGCATGTTTTTAGCTCAAAATAGCATAAAACTTAGCCACCAAAATCTCAGACCAAGGCATTTATTGCTGTAGTTGATGAAATCTAAGACGCCATTAATTCCAAAGTGCTCTACCGCTTTATATGCCCTGGTAAGGAAGAAAAATTACTGCCAGCCTTGGTTTTCACGTCGATGACCAACCACAGAAACGTTTAATGGCTTTATTGAGGTATAATTGACACAGAGCAAACTGTGGATATGTGAAATGTGAAATTTCCTAAGTTCTGACATATGTGTGCACCGGTGAAGTCATCCCCATAATCAAGGCAATAAATATATCTTTCATCCCCCAAAGTATTCTCATGCCCTGGCTGTCTCCAGCCACCATGCTGCTGTGGGCTTTGGTGGGAATCATTCTGCAACATGTAAATGTATCACATCAACACTTGTACAACTTACATTTACTCAACATAATGTGTCAATTGTATCTCAATAAAGCTCGGGGAAAAAAATCATATGTTTCTATACCTATTGTACTTGGACTTCCAGTTCCCCCTCCTCATTTCGTGGAGACCTGCACGGTTGATCTGTGTAGATATAGTTCATTAACCTGCTGAATCACATTCCATCATTTGACAATAATACATTTTATTTCTCCTTTCTCCACTGATGGACATCTAAATTATTTCCATTTTATCCCATTACAAGCAATAGGCATTAAATTGTTACGCCTAAAACACGAAAGAGGATCGTCACCATAATAATATCTTTCTTAAAAAAACCCCAAATCACTAACAATCACTGACACTCAATATCAAAATTCTTAAAAACTATAGCTGCTTGTGGGCTCTTTTTATGAAATCAAATACTCAACAGACCTTCTAAGGACCAAGTGCAATAAAAAAGTCTGTTTTGCAGAAGCTCTGCAGGGAGAATAAAAAACTAAACTAATATATTTTAAATATTTCTTTGATTTCCCTTGTAAGCTTCAAACTGTAACTCTTACATCAGTCCATTTAAATCACTGCAAACATATAACCACAACTGATAGAGGCAGGAACATGCAGGACATTGCATTTGTATTAGCTCGAAGAAGGGTTACGTCTGGCCTTCCTCTTGAAGTGACTTCAGCAAGATCATGTTCAGTGGGCACAGAGAACACCAGCCACACTCCTCCTTGCTCAACAAGGTCAAATGTGACCGTGAGTCCTCATGTACCTCCCTGACATCAGCTACCTCTTGCCCCTGCACGCCCCCCTCCCATCCACAAAGACCTTCTTTCTGTTCCTGAGACACACCGAACTCCTGCCTCTGCATCTTAGCATTCCCTTGTGCCTCTCTTTGCGAACTCTCGCTTCAGATGTTCACATGACTGTGTCACCTCTTCTGAGAAGCCTCTTGTGATCTCTGAATCACAATTCGCACGCTCCTTCCAACCAAGTCACTTGCTCTCGTAAAACCCTTTTATTTTTTCAAAATACTTATGAAAAATTGAGATTCCCTTGTTTAATGATATGTTAGCCCGTCTCCCGTCTGTTTCCCTCCCTCTATGAAACTAAGCGTGAGTAGGAACCTTTCTGACTTGTCCACTATGAGCCTCAATGCCTAGGGCAATGCCCAGCATTGATGAATGAATGAATGAATGAATGAATGAATGAGAGGGAGGGAGGGAGGAAGGAAGGAAGGAAGGAAGGAAGAAAAAGAAAAGAAAGAAAGAATTAAAGCAACACAAACAGTGTCTGCAGGCTATTATTTATCGTTACATGTGATATCATGACCTGAGATATTGAACAAATGGTAGAAACCTAAAACAATGTCTGCCTTGCCTTCACTGTGTCTCTTCCTCTGGTGTGAGCCATCTGTAGGGAAACGCACCTCCTCACTGCATTGGCTTCCATGAAGACAGCTAGTTAAACATCAGTGGATAGAACCCAAGATACACCTGTTCGTAGAGGCACTGTACACTAGATAAAGAAAGAAGTCCAAGCAAACAAACAAACACAACCAACAACTACGGTCATTAGAGTCAAACAGAGTTGGTTTGAATTCCCACCCCACTGCATACTCCGTCTCTGAACCGGTGTTTCCCCACCAGGACACCTTTGTCACCCAGGAGACATCTGTCTGGAGACACTTGGGTTGTGGGAACTGGGGGAGAGGAGCTACTTGCATCCAGTGGGTGAAGGCCGGGGATGAGGCTGAACGTGCTACGAAGCACAGGACAGCTCACAACGAAGAATCAGCCAGCCCCGAATGCCAACGGCACCGCAGTCGGGAAACCCTGCTCTAAACAAATTACTTAATCTCTCTTGTAGTTCATTTTTTCATCTGCAAATTGGGAATAAACAACATCAACCAGGTAGGATTACTGTGGAGATTAGTAGACACGTGTTTAAGGCCCATGGCTGGAGCGTGATAAGTCAACAAGTAAACATTATGTGTATTACGCATCACATGCTATATTGTGTATCATTTCTCTTTATTAGTTACTAAAGCATGTGGCTTCTTCTATGGCTGGAGTTTTCCTTCTTCTCTTTGATCCTCAGTTCCTAACAGAGGGCCTGGCACTGAGCAGATGCTTACTTAATGTGGTCTTGATAAATTAAATTAAATGTTGAATTGCCTAAGATATCTTTAACTTTGCTCATCTTATACTTCGTCCCTTTCTCTCAAAATTAGTTTGCTCATTCCAATCAGTCCTGTCCCCTATATGATTAATGTTTTTATTATTTTCTCATGAATCATCTTGCTGGCCTCTTAAGTCAAAGATTAAATTATAGGATATGAAAGTTAATGATCTGGACTCTTCCCTGTCTTTGTCTGTCTTATAGATAAAGTGGATGCAGCACACTGGCCATCTTGCTATTTCTTGACAAGCCAAGCAGGTACTTGCCTCAGGGCCTTTGCACTTCTTCTGGTTAGAATGCTCTTCTCTCTGGATATCAACATGAGATCTTAATGTTCCTTCTTTGGTGACAGTGGGGTTGAGCGTTATTGCAATTTTGTTAGTGTATTCTAGATAACAACTTTTCATCAGTTCTAAGTGTTACAAAAAACGTCTGGCCTGAGGTAGTCTTTTCTTTTTCTTTATGGTGTCTTTTAATGAAGAGAAGTTTTAATTTTTAATGGAGTTAAACTTCTTGATCATTTCTTTCACAGTCACTTTAGTGTCTTTTTAAATAAACGTTTCAGCGTCCTAAAGTCATAAAATATTTTACAATATGTTTTTCCACCAGCTTGAAAGTGTTGCTTTCACATTTAAGTCTTTAACTCACTGTGAACGACTATGCCGCGGAAGACTGGAATCCAATTCATTTATTTCCACGTGAGCTCCCCGGCAGTAGGCCTCTTCCCACATCAATCTATGGTGTCACACCTGTCATAGATTCAGTTTCCCTATGTGGGTCAGCCTCTGGATCTTCAATTAGACGCTTGTCCCAATGCCCACTCCTTGTGATCATAGCTGCATATCCATTTTCTTTCCTCATCTAAAAGTGCTCCTCCTTTTTGGGGGTTTTTTGTTTATTTTTTTTTCAGGATCCTCTCCTTTTGCCTTAAATGCTGATGTTCTTTGGGATTCAGGGGACCTCTCTCTTATTTTCTCATCCTACACAAATTCTTTAGGATCTCGTTGCCCTATGTTTCCCAAATACATGTCTGAACTATGACCTCTCTCCCAAGTTCTGTAATTGTATGTACAAGAATAATAACCCACACACGCTGAGTACAGACCAGGAGCGTAGCAATGACTATCCAGGAGCTTACGATGCATCCGTTCACGGAATCCAGCAGCAACCTAGTGTGGTAGTGACTACTGTCATGACGCAGTCACCAGTGAGAGAGCTGTGGTCCGCGGGTTAAGAGACTTGCTCACAGTCTCAGTGCCAGTGAGTGGGGGAAGGCAGGCAGGGAACACCGTGGACAGAGCAGAGCACACACTCAGCCAGTCTGTTCTACTGCTTATTAGGGAGTTCTAGGTCAATGTCCCCAGCATATGTCAAACTCAGGTGTCCCAACCTAAGCTATTGTTAGTGGGAGTTTTTCAACGTCCTGCGAGGAACTGAGTGTGTGTATATGTGCACACACACGCATACACTCATACACATGATGCTTGTAGGAAAAAATTATTCAGATGTTTGCTTTTTATTTAATTTTGTTAATATTCAATTTTTTTTTGAAACTCACAAATTTAAAAAAACCTACTTGCTAAAAAAAAAAATGGGTGAAGGGTACAGGGGACCTCTCTGTACTATCCTTGCAACTTCCTATAAATCCTTTAAGTATTTCAAAACAAAAGTGAAAGAAAAATCTAGTTTTTCCTTTTAACTTTAACTATAAAAGCTTAATATTGGGGGGGGGCGCCTGGGTGTCTCAGTTGGTTAAGCGTCTGCCTTTGGCTCAAGTCATGATCCCAGCGTGCTGGGATAGAGCCCTGCATGGAGCTCCTTGCTCAGCAGAGAGCCTGCTTCTGCCTCTCCCTCTGCCGCTCCCCCTGCTTGTGCTCTCTCTCTCTCTTTCTCTTTGACAAATCAACAAAATCTTTATAAAAGATTAATATTGTGTTTACTGGTTTCACAGAATTTGACTTTCTTCTAAGGAGCCTTTGAATGATGTTTGATTTCTTTCTTTTTTTTTTTAAGAGACAGAGAACGTGGGTGAGTGTGTGCATACAAGTTGGGGGGAGGAGAGGGAGAGAGAGAATCTCACGCAGACTCCTCATCCAGCACGGAGCCCATCAAGGGGTTCAATCTCACAACCCTGAGATCATGACCTGAGCCGAAATCAGAACCAGACGCCTGAATGACTGAGCCACCCAGAGGCCCCTGGTTCATTTTCAAACTTAAATCCTTTTAAACATTTTAAACTGCATTTATGAATTTAATATATTTGATTTCTTTCTTAAGTACTTCCACTGTCTACCTTAACATGTAAAATATTCCCCAGTACAAATAATTTTTATGAATTTTAAATGGGTAAATACTGTGAGCCTAATATTTTCTTAAATATCTCAATGCAGAGTAAGATGTAGGTCTAAGTCTGAATCAATTCTTCATTTACACCTTTTTTTTTTCCTGCAGAGTTATAAAACTTCCGCTTGAATAGACCTAAGTCTTCCAAATTCTATAAGTAAATTTTAAAAAACTAAATATGTGACAAATTTTAATAATGTACTTTGGCGAACAGGTACAGCTGCTCTGCAAAACGGTATGGAGGTTCCTCAAGAAGTTAAAAATAGAGCTACCCTATGACCCAGCAATTGCACTACAAGGTATTTACCCCAAAGATACAAACATAGTGATCTGAAGGGCGCCCTGCACCCCAATGTTTATAGCAGCAATGTCCACCATAGCCAAACTATGGAAAGAGCCAAGATGTCCATCGACCGATGAATGGATAAAGAAGTAGTTCACATATACAATGGAATATTATGCAGCCATCAGAAAGGATGAATATTCACCATTTACATTGATGTGGATGGAACTGGAGGCTATTGTGCTGAGTGAAATAAGTCAATCAGAGAAAGATGATTGTCATATGATTTCACTTGTATGTGGAGTATAAGAAACAGGACAGAGGACTGTAGGGGAAGGAAGGGAAAACAGAATGGGACAGAAAACCATGAGAGAATCTTAACTATAGGAAACAAACTGAGGGTTGCTGGAGGGAAGGTGGGTGGGGGACGGGGTAACTGGGTGATGGGTATTAAGGAGGGCACGTGATGTGATGAACACTGGGTGTTATACAAAACTGATAAATTATTGAACACTACATCTGAAACTAATGTACTAGAAGTTGGCTAATTGAATTTAAATAAAAATAAAATAAAATAAATAATGTGGTTTTGATTCTGCCGAACCCGTCTATACTCACCTGTCAATCTTCCTGGCCCCCAGGAGGCATGGAACAGAGGAAGGTATCAGCTCAGCGTACACAGGCTGGGATCCCAATACTGCTGAAATTCCAGCTAAGCCAAAATCCGTTATTCCTTACGTTCAGATCAGTTTGGGGCTTCCCTATCCTGCATGCTAGAGGTGCCTAACGCCTGGGACACTGACTGATACTTCTCAGGAATACTTTCCTTCATCATAGCCCCACCTCAGTGCTGCTCTGTCGTGGACCACGGAAAATAAGCAAATGTGGCCGGCCAGGTCACATGTGCCACCACCTTCGATTCCAGTTACATTCAAGATCCTAATTCTGTCTACTCCCAGAAATGTGGACCCCCACTCTGCTTGCACTCTTGAGTGGAATCTGCATTTCCATCTGGGTCTGAATACCACTGGATTTGTCAGCGATCCTGAATTCTGTTGTTTTTTTTAAGATCTATGTATTTATTTAAGAGAGAGAGAGTGAGCGAGAGAGAGAGAACATGAGCAGGGAGAGGCGCAGAGGGAGAGAGAAAAGCAGACACCCTGCTGAGCAGGGAGCCCTAGGTGGGCTTGATCCCAGGACCCTGAGATCAGGACCCCGAGATCACAACCTGAGCCAAGAGCAGATGCTTAACCGACTGAGCCACCCAGGCGCCCCAGGAATCCTGAATTCTTGTGCGTGCACTCTCTCCTTGGACCACACAGCTCAGTGATACTCCAAATGGCATCACTTTACACTTTGCTTTCTCACATTTGACTCAGGTGGCCATTCTCCTGACCCTTCGGCAGTCTTTCATCTTCCCTCCACACCTCTGCGACCCCTCCCCACACTTCACCCCGACTCACTCTCTCAACACCTGGCCTCTCATACTGCTCTAACCCCAAACTACACACTCTTCCTTAATTCTGCTTTCTCCTATGTTCTGCCCTCAAAAGTTCCTAATTTACAGATTTCGATTCCCTTTTTTTTGCGCTTAAAGTTCCATGACTGCCTTTTTCCGCGACGTTGTGTAACACCAAAATGAAATGAGCGTCTTTCACATCAATAAGCTGTGCCTTGAAATCTAATGTCTCAGATTAATATAACACACCCTCTTAATGTTTTCGTGATGGTCTGAGACATCACTGCCCATCCTCTATCTTTCATCCACAGGTATCACGTTAAAGCATGTTCGCCTTCAGTTAGTATATGATTGAACGCACCTTTTCACTGGATAACGTAATTCATTTTCCTTTTTAACATTCACTGGTGAGTTTGGTCTTCCGCCTGCCCTCTTATTTTTGTTTTCTGATTTTATACTCCTTTTACATTTCACCTTCCCCCACTTTATATACAAGCTGTATTTTCTTTTTAATTTTTAATAATTCCGATATAAAAAAATGTTGACAACGGCCATTATCTACTTCAACACACTTTACTCTCTACATGACCACGACTTTATTATGCCAGGAAATTCTTGCCCAGAAAAATGAAGTTGCAAATAACTTTACTGTTTGCTTGAGGAATTTGCTGAAAATCCATTTATCTAAAAACAATAGACTATTCCCCTTCTTCCCTTCATTACAAGGAACAATAGTCTCTTCTTCCTACTAAACAATAGATTGCTCAAGTGGGCTCATCAAATTATTCTTTATCCTTGAAAGACTCACTTTCAAGATGTTCCCCTTTCCACATCCATCACTCTTCAACAACATCACAAACTTTGCCAAATCCCAATGGGGTCCCTGCACTGAAAGATCCACCTTAAATCAGACCACAAAGACCTCACAGACATCCACTTTTGACTTTCCCCTCTAGAGATGCTACATTGACTGTGCTGTCCCTTGCTGCAATCAACAATGAACTTGGCTTTCCTTGATCTGTATGTTATTTTAATGGTCTCTTTGGGGAGTTAGCAGTCAACACTGTCCTCTTTTTATTCCTCCTGGCTGTTAATTTTACAATTTTGTGAATATATTTAAATCTATTTTTGAAAGTCTAACTTTTTGTACAAGATAAAAAAAAATGAAGCAATTTTTATTTCCCCTAGAGCCTCCCCTTTCTGGCTTTTGTTACTATGATGTATGAGATTAGACTATAATGATAAAGATGGTGATGAGTTTACAACATACTTGCTCTTTGAATAATCATTTTTGACCTTTGTATTAGGTTGTATAAGCATATAAACATCTATGATGGAAAATTAAGCACTTTGTTTCAATCATCCCATCCTACTTCTAGTATCTATTATTAGTGTATCTGTCTAATCTGAGATTTTTAATTCATACATCTGTTTTTCATTTTTTTCTGCACCTTGTCAATCAAGAGTTATTTTTCAGATGTACAAAACAGTGATTCAACAATTCCGGACTTCACCCAGTGCTGTATGTTAACTAACTGGAATTTAAATAAAAACTTTAAAAAAATAATATAATAATACGGGCAAGCAAAAAAAAAGTTATTTTTAAAATTTGTGTTCACTATTACTATCACATTTAATGAAATCACACCTATTTTGATCAATGCCAGTTTTTTTAGACTGCCATTTTCCTTCTCTGAAATTCTTTGACACGTTCTTATGAATAGCAGGAGGGTGTCTTTGATTTTATTTTTAGGAAAGGTACTGACATTTGCTGCCAGGGGAACGACCTCATGAGTTTAAATGCAAATCGGACAGAGGCCATGTGAAGTATACAGAATTCAACCGGATATCATTATCAACATTTCCATCAGTGGTATGAAGTTGAGAATATGTATTTAAAAAACGAGCTCATCCAGGGGCGCCTGGGTAGCGCAGTCGTTAAAGCGTCTGCCTTCAGCTCAGGGCGTGATCCTGGCGTTCCGGGATCGAGTCCCGCATCGGGCTCCTCCGCTAGGAGCCTGCTTCTTCCTCTCCCACTCCCCCTGCTGTGTTCCCTCTCTCGCTGGCTGTCTCTCTGTCACATAAATAAATAAAATCTTAAAAAAAAAAAAAAACGAGCTCATCCAACTGACAAGCCTTTATCCTTGGGTAGAAATTCTATTTCTATGTCTTCAAATTCCATCAAATGCCTAAGTCTGAGTCAGCAAAGACCAATGTCATGTGCTTTTAAGATGGAAGGAAAAAGCCAAAGCAAACTTAAATCAAGTGACCAACTTGGGTGAGAGTCACAGAGCCTGTGAATAGACGTGAATTAGTAAATGTGTTTAACTTGAACTTAGGGCAATAGGCTACCCAGTCACATTCTGGAGTTACAAAAACAGGAGGAGGAAATTAAAGTAGAACTTGGTGAGCCCCAGCAGGGTAGCCACCAATAGTCTGCAGAGTCTCTGGGTGAAGCCTCCGCTCACGGATCATTCCGGTTCATGGGAATGATAACTATATTCCTTAAATGGGAATAGATTTCTTAAACTTCAAAATTTAGTCTAAAAAATTTGAGAGTAACAAAACCGTAGTATTGATAGTTTTCTATAAATAATAAATTTGTATGCACTTTATATGTATGCATTTGAAACATATTAAGAATATTAAAATTTAAAATTTTTGTGTTTAAATATTCATAAATTAAAAAGACTTGGTAACTATTCAGAAAGATGGTTTTTATTAATCCAGTCTCTTGGGGGACACTTAAAGAAAGCGAGTATGTTAAATTTATAAAAGCTGCTTAAAATATTTGAGGCATTTAAGCTTGTAAAAGAAATCAAATATTTGTCAAAGATCCCGTAAAAGTGATTACTTTATCAGCTGGATTTAAAATATATGCTCACAAATATATTTGTGAGCCTAAGATTAATAAATTTGTGAGCTAACCTTAAAGCCTGAGAGTTAGTTTTTCCTTTATAACTTCAATAAATTGAATACTTAAAAAAAAAAAACCTCTTGAATAGTATTTTCTGTATGTACAGGCATCCCCTGAGGGCACCAAAAACCTCCCACAAATATATCCTTCCTTTCATACTGCTTCCTTAAGCATTTTTTTTTTAATCATTAAGCAGAGATTTATTGAGTGCCTATTACAGTCCAGGTAATGGTCAAGACACTGGGGATATAGCGAGGAATGAGGGAGAGTTACTAGCAACATGTTTACACAGACACATATTTTTGTGTTCTTCTATATTTTGTGAGAGTGAGGTGTTTAAGCACAATTAAGTTAGAATTCTTCCTTCCCCACCAACTTCCTGCTTATTACACATCCCTGTCATCAGGTGGTATTAAAGTGCTTGGATCTGGCTAAGGGAAAGACGAATTTAAGACACACAGATTTTGGTTTCAGTGGGATATAGATATGTGATTCATAATCGTTGGTGTGTTCAGTTAACATTTTGCTCACTGTTCTGGTGTAGGAATTGCTTCCTGAGAGATTCTCGGGGTCTACTGGGTTAGAGCTCCCTCCTAAAGACACAAAGATGCAAGGACAGAAGTGGAATCCAAATGGAAACATGTTCCTGACCTCACGAGTATGTGGGCCATGGATGGAAAACAAGGCTTGGAATGTTCAGAATCGGCTGAGCATCTATGAAAAATTCTGACACCAAAGGTCTCTATCATTGAGAATCCACTTGATAATAGAGCATAAGTAACAATAAACACACCAGACACTTTCACTCTTCTTGACAGGAATGCTGAGAAACAGCATTTTTGAATTCCTGAATTCATAGTGTAAAGGACACAAAAATCGAGTTGAAGCCTATCAAATCACGTCTCAGCTCATTTGACACATCTTGTCCTGATGAAGTCTTACGGATCTAGACAAAACAGCTCACAGAACGACTCTCAGAACAGAAATAAGCAACCATAGTAGAAAAAGGGCTGAATTATCTTCCCATTTTCCCTCTACAAATAAAATTATGAAATCATTATTACATGATAGAGTGATCAGAAGCTAGATCCATAAAAAATGGAGAGAGAAAGGAACTACAGAGGCGTGAATCAGTTAACAAGAAAATAAATTCTCTGCTATCTTGAGGCACTCTGGACATACATGGCTTTTTTTTTTTTTAAAGATTTTATTTATTTATTCGACAGAGATAGAGACAGCCAGCGAGAGAGGGAACACAAGCAGGGGGAGTGCGAGAGGAAGAAGCAGGCTCCTAGCGGAGGAGCCTGATGTGGGGCTCGATCCCATAACGCCGGGATCACGCCCTGAGCCGAAGCCAGACGCTCAACCGCTGTGCCACCCAGGCGCCCCATACATGGCTTTTTTTTAAGTCAGCATTTAAGTCATTTGTGATGTATGATTTTTAATCATTATGTCATATTTGTTTTTCTCATTCTAAGTTAATATTTGCTCTTTCTCTAATTCTGCCTTCAGAATCTTAGATACATTTTCTTTTCAAAGAGGGCTCTAGTAATTGTAAAAGCTTCAAGTCTCCAAAACCAGGGTCTACCATTAACAGTGGATGGCTGGGAAAATGGAGTTTATAGCACCGTGGGAAAGTGTCCACTGCCCTTAAGCAGTAAGGGTGATTGTTTGGGCCTAGATTCTTGGGGTTTTTTTTAATTGTTTTTTCCCTCCTAAATGGTAGATGTCATTTCATTGGATCCTGGGTTTTAGTATTGCAAAAGACTGGCATGATGGGAAACAGAAGACAACAGGGCAGTGAGAGGTGGATTCATACATCACGGCATAAAAAAGTCATGGTTC
The DNA here is from genome assembly GCF_023065955.2 of Ursus arctos. Lineage (NCBI taxonomy): Eukaryota > Metazoa > Chordata > Mammalia > Carnivora > Ursidae > Ursus > Ursus arctos. The sequence continues at coordinate 7,860,541 of NW_026622830.1, forward strand.
AGTGGAAGGCTCCACCGGCCTACAGCACACTGAGTTATCAGAATGCAGCTCTGTTCTGACTCTGCAAGTTGTAGATCACTGAGACGTGTGCAAAGTGTGTCTTCGTGTGGGAGAGGTTCAAACTGTCTTCACTCCTACCCTTTGGAAAAAAAGCTTTTTGTCTTTGGCTACAGCTCATCTCGACATCTCTTATTCTAGATAAATCTCTGCTGTTTGGACTTTCCCTTTGAGTAAGTCATAACATCAGCCTGAGTCCTTCATATGCGTAAAATAAAATCTTTAACGTGTTCATGTGGATATCTGTAGGTAAGTCGTGATTTTACCTTTTCCCGAAAATCACCTTTCAACAGTGGTCAGTGCTTCCTAAACCTCTCTTTCCCAGAAGAGAAGGTCGGAGCTAGCCTGACTCTTGTTTCCTTAGAGATAATTTGGTTTTTCCCTCTGGATACTCAAGGGTTTTTCCCCCCCTCATAGATGAATACCGTTAGTTCACTGTGACATGGTGAATTTAAAAATAGTCGACAGCCTCTAATTTAAGACAAAATAAAAAATCATTCTGATTCCCTTAACTGTGAACTCTCTGGTTTAGTGGAATTTGTGGATATCATTGAATATTGTTGGAACGGCAAAAATAATGATTTTTCACATTAAAACATTCAACTGTCTTAGAATTAGACAAAGCCTAGAAGGCACTGTACAAGCCTACATTCCCATGCAGAGTTTTTAGTTCATGTCCACTGGGCCTGTTTTGATCCAGCCTAATGGTATTATTATTATTTTGAGGGTAAATTTTAAAAATCTGATATGTTATTTTGATCCAAGATTTGTTCTCCAGACAGATGATTTGAGATGGCTATTATATTGTCAACAAAGCTCGTGGGGCTTGTAATGATGTGGGTTATGGAGGTCTATAGGCTTAAAGCATCACGGAGTTAGCCTAGTCAGATGGGAATTTTAAAGAGAAATGGTTATTTTTAGAAAATAAGTACTCTGCTTAAAACCTGCCATTCTTTCTCATCTACATTTTCTTTCTCAAGACACGTTCTTTTTCACTTATCTCTTAAAATGCCCCTTCATAAAAAATGGAGCTGTTTGGTTTCTGTGAATCACACGATGAGTTGAGGCACATCAAAACTAATCAAGTCATCAGTGAGCCATGGTAGGAGTTCGAAGCCATCTTGATATTCTCCTAGACTGTAGAACCTCTGCTTTTACCAGAGTACCAGAGTTTTTAAAATGTAGATATGTCATAGTACTATGTAGAAAAACTTCTTCCAGATAAAGTCCATGGTATAATGTGAAGTAAAAAAAGAAAAAGAGAGACAGACAAAAGTATGTATACCTTAACATTATAATAAACTAAAATTAAAATAAATACATTATATTGAATTCATCAAATAATTTAAAGAAAGACTGAAGGACATTCATAAAACACAAAAAAATTAACTCTGGATGTAGAGATTAAAGGTGATTTTAATTTCCATATTATACTTTCCACTGCTTTAGGTTTTATATAACAAGCTGAGTTGTTTTTTTTTATAGATTTTATTTATTTATTTGAGAGAGAGAGAGCATGAGCAAGAGGGAGGGGCAGAGGAAGAGGGAGAGAGAGAGGGACAAGCTGACTACCCACTGAGCAGGGAGCCCAACGTGGGGCTCCATCCTAAGACCCTGAGATCATGACCTGAGCCGAAGGGAGATGCTTAACTGATTGAGCCATCCAGGTGTCCCCAAGCTTGATTAATTAAAATGAAGAAAAATTAGTATTAAGAAAATAAAAGGGGGCGCCTGGGTGGCAGAGCAGTTAGGCGCCTGCCTTCGGCTCAGGGCGTGATCCTGGTGTTATGGGATCGAGCCCCACATCAGGCTCTTCCGCTATGAGCCTGCTTCTTCTTCTCCCACTCCCCCTGCTTGTGTACCCTCTCTCGCTGGCTGTCTCTACCTCTGTCGAATAAATAAATAAAAAATCTTAAAAAAAAAAAAAGAATGAATGAATGAAAATAAAAGAAAATTATTCCTTTTTGATGACTGAGTTGAAACATGTATGCTAGAGCCCCTAAACAGGCCTCACACTCTATACTCCAGCCACAGAGGACATAATACGGGACCTATACCTCTTGGCCTTTGCACAATCACATTCCCTGCTTGTGTTGTTTCTGCTTCAAGAAAACCTTCCCTGATTTCCTTCAATGGCATCAGTTGTATCCACAGCATTTTGAAAATAACCTCTTCAATGGAACTTATCATATTATCCTATTTCTTGACATGCTTTCTCTACTTGTCTGTGGGCTCCCGAGGGCAGAAATCACATCTTATATATCTTTGCATCTCCCTTGTCTCTGCCTGACATCCAGGGGGGCTCTGTATTTATGTTGAACAAATGAGTGAATGAGCAACAAAACCCCAGACAAGATGATAGGAGCTTTTTCCGTCCCCGCCCCAGGCCAACTTTACTTCTCAAGAGGCCTGAGCATACTTTCTGCATCTCCATAAAATTATTCTTATAAAATTATAAAATTATTGTCTGAATTGACATTCTCTTCCACAAGTTCAGTGAAAAAGCCAAATATGGATGGTCCGGGCTGATGAAAACTTCCTTTCTTCCAGAACAAACAGAAGAAACAATCTTTTCCATCTCAGGGGAGAAACTGGTTTTCTCTTAAGAAGTGTCCAGTCCATACATGAAGGAAGCAATTTCTGAAACTTGCTTCAGAATCACAGCTAGGTCAGAAATGACCATCCTTTTGTGTATATCTCACTTATTTTGAAGTTACTTATTATTTTGGTAAAAATACACCTTGGGGAGCTCAGCTCCTGTAAAAAGGAAGTTGGCTGGGTATGTAACAAAAGAATTCTAGACTTCATAAAGCCTGTCCTATGAGTAAGTCCTCATCTCTTCGATTAATCTGTCAGTGATGTGTTTAATAATTACAGAGTACTTTTTCCTCAAAAGACTTGAATCTCATTATCTGCCCTTTAGTACCCCTAGAAAGAAAGCAATTTTATCACAAAACCAGTGAGGACATGGAATCTTGGTGCTATGGGTTATGTTATGGTTGAATTGTGTCCCTTCACAAAAGACATGCTAAAGTTCCAACCCCCAGTACCTCAGAATGTGACCTTATTTGGAAATAAGGTCATTGTCAATGTAATTAGTCAAGATGAGTCAAAGTAAAGTAGAGCGGGCTCTTAAGCCAATATGGCTGGTGGCATTACAAGAAGCGAAGAGACTCAGTGACAGAAATACAGGGAGTAAAGCTATGTGTCGACAGACGCAGAGATTGCCCGTGATGCATCCATAAGCCTGGGAATGCTAGTGATTGCTGGCAAACACCAGAAGCTCGAAGAGGCGAGGAGAGATTCTCCTCCAGAGTCTTCAGAAAGAATATGGCCCTGCCGACACCTCAGTTTCAGACTTCTGTTCTCCAGAACTAGAAGACAATAAATTTCTGTTGTTTGAACCCACCCAGTTGGCAATACTGTATTACAGCAGCCTCAGGAAACCAATACATAGGGACAGATTCAACCCATTTCCCAGGATTTTGCACCAAGTTATTGGCGAAAACAGAACGAAGCCCACGTCTTCTGTCCTCTGAATCAGTCTGTGGTCAGGCAGGGGACTATTATAACTCTCTAATTATAATTCTCCTAGTTCTGCTATAAATATTGGCTGTGAGTCTTGTGAGTCGTACAAGGTGGAATATGAATTTGCAGAGAGACAGACTTCTCCTTCCCTTAATTTTCCATTTAACCTTTTGTAAGGCTGGTCTAAGAGTCAAGAACAAACCCAGTAGAGTTAAAGTAGGCTGTAATTTTGCATTATCTTTCACGCAGTCATTTATCTGTCCTGAGGTACTGTGAAGTCAAGATTTCTGCTTATTAACCTTTTAGCAAAAGCAAGCCTGACTTTTCAGTTAGAAGCCAAAGTATTAGGAACGATTACCTTAAATAGCACTGCATTTCACATCAAGGAATTTGGCCTTGTGGCTGTTCTTTTTTAAGTGGCCATTTGTTACCTAATAGAGGGAACAGAGATGGGAACAAATGATGAGCCGAAATGAATAAACTGGATAGATTCGAACCAGGAGTTCGCTGCCGGGCCCATAACTGACCAACCTGAAATTCTCATGAAAGCAAACACATGACACAGGAGGAAGAAGAGGTCCACTTGGAGAGCAGAAAGTATAGATCCAGATTTTCAGATTTAAAATCCTGGCTCCTCCATTCACCAGCCTTAAGATCCCGGGTGAGTCGAGTAATCTCTATGTGCCCTATTTCCTCCTACATCATAGGACTGCTGTAAGAATGAAGAGTTCTTAGTATCCAAACTCAAGAGAGAAAATTGTTGATGGTATTTTGACCCTAGTCCATACTGGGACCAAGTAATCACTGGAACTGATTTTAAATCCATTTCCAACTATCCATGGCAACTCAGGTTCACACTAGGCAGACCTGCAGAGCGAAAGGCAACCAACCCCGCAACTCTGCTTCTGAAAGCCCACCAATCCTTGAACTCCCCAGGTCCCCAAACCAACCATTAAAGGCTCAGCTCTCTCTGCTTGTTCAGAGGGATACAAAACCAGAACAGTTCTCCCTTCCTGGCAAGTGAGAAATTCAGCCTTTTATTTCAGATCTTGAGTGCTGGCTTCTTCCTCCAACACCCTAAGGATCAAATCCCTAAATAGATACATAGAACCCTTTGATAGTGCCTGGTATGTAGTAAGCTGTCAATAAATGTTCATTACAGTTATTAAAAACAAAACTGTAGTGACCCTGACCTACTGGACGGGCCAGCAGAAGGGAAGGACAGTAAGTACCGAAATGCAGTATTTGAAACCTAGTTGGGGGCATCAGGACAATCTGAGTTCAGACCCTAGTTGCCACTTAGCTGCTATTCAATGCAGGCAAATGTCCTTCCTTCTGTAAGAGACATTGGCAAATTGCAGCTGCCTAATCCCGCCCGCCGTTTGTTTTGTGAACGAAGTTTTACTGGAACACAGCTACACCCATTTTAGACAATGCTCTGGCTGCTTCTGAGCCACAAAGTCGGAGCTGAAGAGTTGACATAGACCCCCCAGGAGCCCACCAAGCCTAAAATATGCACTATCTGTCCCTTTCCAGAGAAAGTCTGCCCTGATCTCTAAAGCTAAAGTACCACCTATGAAAATGATGGCAATTCGTACCTTTGTCACAGGGCTATGATGAATGTCAAATGGAAGAAAATACAGCCAAAGCACAGGAGAGCATTTGGCCGAGTACGCGCTGCATCCAGGACTAGAAACCAGTCAGCTGAATCAGTGGCAAAGGCTACAGTTTTTGTTTTTATGTTTTAAATTGAATTTGAATTATTTTAGGCAGGGACATGACTTCTTGAGTTGGGCCACATCCCTCCCTCCTTCTCCTGTTTTAAAAATGAGCTTGACTTCAAACACAGTTTCCCCGCCCGGCTCCTGTGCCCCTTTAAACAGGAGCACACCGTTCCAGATATTACCCATCACTAATACTGTCTTTCTTCCAAGAGATCAGCTATAATCTCATGAGGCCTCACTGGGTTTAATTATACACCTACATATTTTCTTTAAAAGGGAATAATTTGCACGCAGTAGAAGCATAATTCACGTGATTTAAATTAATGAACTACTGGCACGTCTCTGGCACTGTTGCAGGCACTGGGGGAGAGTTCCTTGAAGCGAGGTCCGTAAGAAGAGCGTCTGTGGGGTGGCAGAGCTCCTCGTGGAAAGGGTAGACAAGAGCGTGCTGGGAGTGGAAAGGCCTTGAAGCTTGGTAAGTTTGGCTCCTTGAATGAGACACCGTAAGACGGATGGGGCCAAAGCAGAGAGACAGGGATCGTGATGCGAAATGAGGACAAAGGCCCACAGCGAAGTGGGGCTCATACCCAAGGTAAGGGGACAAGGCTTCATCCGATGCATGAGAAACTGCTGAAGCTTTCCCACATTTAAGAATGTTTGTGATCTGCCTTGCTTTCTTCATAGCCCTCTCTGGGTGCTCTTTGGAGAATGGATGAGTGTGTGAATGAATGAATGAGTGAATGGTGGTAGTCCATTTTCCGTGTTCATTAATAAAAAGTCAACAGGGGAGAGCTTAACAACTCTCCCCAAACCAGGAGGCACAGAAAGCCCATTGAAACCTTTCACGCAGAGTGCGCTGGTGCCCTTGGACATTGCTCAGGGCTGCCGTGTGCCAGACCCGGAAAGGGACACGCCAACCGGGTGAGAAGCCGGTCGGCAACGGCAGCAGGGGGTATAAATGTCCTCCCCCAAAAGTTCTTGAAAAAGTCTGTTGTGAAAATATTTAATTAAACTCTTGAGGTTCTAGCTAGAAATGTGCAGATGGACACACAAACATGTGGAAATCTTTCAGCCTCTACTTTAAAAGAATCTAGATAAGGGATCCCTTGTTGTTAATGTGTTTTGTGAATTCTGGTAGGGCAGGATATAATTTAAAATCCTTTGCCCACAACACCTTGGCAATGCCTCTCAAAATAAATAACTAATATAGCCTGGAGTTCTTTGGCTGGGTCTATACGCATAATTGGTCTGCTCCCTTTTGACTGACATGCCTAATTCATTTACTCAATATTATTTTGGCTAATGGATGTTTTAAAATATTTAAGGCATATGAAGTACTGTTTTAGGCACATGTTGCATCTTATCCTCCCAAACCCTTATAATTATTAATATTAATAACAGTAAATGAGTGAACGCGGAAGTGCTTACAACTGTACCTCTCAATTACTGTCAGCTGTTATCATCACCATCATTATCATTATTGCTATAAATATGACTCTTGTATTTGCTACTAACTCAATCTATAAATCAGGAACTGAAGCTCAGAGAAATTCAGTAACTTCCCCAAGGTCAAAGATAGAGTGAGAATTGAAACCCCAGAGTCTGACTGCAGAGCCATACTCTGAGCTACACCAGACTATACCAGATCTACAATAATTATCTGGTTGAAAATATATTATTATTTGGGCCAAAATTTGAGCCAGTTGCCTCTAGGATCCATCTGTGATGTCCGTTTAGATTTCCTACACACACACACACACACACACACACACACACACACATACATACATAGAGCTGTCCGTATAAAAATACATTCATAGTTGTAGGTACACTTAGGATAGCTAATCAATTATAATAATTACTCTTTGTGTGATAAATGTGCTATGTTTGTCAAGTCAAAAAAAAAAAACCAACCAACAACAACCAAGAAATTATTTTTTAAAAACCTTTAAGCCATACATTATGGACCTAATACTATAATCTAATTCTCAATGAAAAACATTCCACGATTATGATTCCAATTCCTAACAATAAATTCCCTAATGTTGCCACTGTCGTTTCAATGGGTGCAGTGCTTTCCGTGCAAGAGCCTGGAGAAATTTCCAGAGATGTGTTCTGATTAATGCACAATTAAAAAAAAAGTTGCATTTATGTGTGTGCTGTTTTGCTTAGCTCAGGTGTTTCTTAAACGAGGTCTAAGGGAGGCAAAAAAGAAGGATGATTTCAGTGGGAACATAAGCAGAACTTAAAAACCTGCAAATGAGTGTCAATATGGCGAATATTATTAAAAGGAGGAAATGGGACGCTGACTCAACCTGCGAGCAAGCAGGCCGGGCTGCGTCCTGGGCTGTGTCACCTGCTGAGAAACGTAGCACTCATTTTGCTTGTTTGGGATTTTTGTGACAGGTTCCAGGCATACAAACAGCTTTCTCCCCACTTCCTTCTGCTTTCGGCCCCTTGATAGCATATGCCTACAAGACTTTCTCCTCATTCTATTCAGTGACTCAGGAACATGCAAGCCTTGAGTCAGATTACAAAATAATTCCCATTTGTCCTCCTTTGTGCTCTTTATTTAAAGTTCACTGAAGTGGAATTCTTTGCCAAGTTAATTGGCAGGCTCTGTGTCCATCCCCAAACCGGGCTGGCGTGAATGACAAAATCCCTCTTCATTGTCACCCCTGGGCAACCACCTATAAAGCCACTCCTTGCTTTAGTGATTGTGGGATTCCAGGTCATTTCTCACCCAGCGCCCTTGTCTAAATGCCAGAAAGTAAATGGGGGTGGAAATGTGCCAACCCAAAGGCCAACACCTCTTTTCCTCACAAAAGCTTGACTGTATTCGAATATCTGGCGGAGGCCTCTCAGAAGAGAGAGGAGCAAACCACAATCTAGCGGTGGTCACGTGACCCAGGTGTGGCCCTTGGGCTAGAAGCAGAGAGAAGCAAACCACTAGCTTGCGGTGCTCACGTGACCCAGGTGTGGCCCTTGGGCTAGAAGCAGAAATCCCCTGCGGGCCTGGGAGGATGTAAGTCTTCACCCCTGACAAGGGGACGCACTGGAAAAGAAATGCTCTGTGCCACTGGCCTTTGCTTTGGAAACAACTGGGTGAAGGACACCATGCTCAGAAGAGTCAGGGCCATCTCGTAACTGTAAGTGGAAAGTTCGGAAGATTGCAGGGAAGCTAATCCGGAGCCCAGACATTGTGGAGCCACCGAACCACCACCAACAAATCACCTGTGGGTAAAATTTCATTTTATGTGAGAAAATGAAACCCTCCTCCAAGATCCCGACAACTGAACCTTCCCCTACCTGCAGCCAAAATCATTCAAAACTCTTACACCAGTACTCTGATTTCTTGTGCATCTCCCTACCTCTTTCTACAACAGTGTAAGGGTTAAATTTGGGACAACTTCCTGTGTCAGTCCTGAGGAAGATGGCCTTATTCCCACTGGGATGAGCTGAAGGCCTGGTAGGGGAAGAGGCAGTCACCATCGGCCGTGAGCGTTACTACACAGTGCTGCTGAAAATAATGACCAGAATGTAAGGCCCTGCCTGCCTGCTCTTTACTCAGGTCGCTTTTTAGGGTTCCATTAATTAGAGAGCAACGTTGAGGCCTGTGGTAATGTCTCCCCCAGATAGCAAGCAGTCTTGCTTATAGATTTTTTTTTTACCTCAAAGTATAACTTTGTTATTTTTTTTATTATGTTATGTTACTCACCATACGTACTTCATTAGTTTTTGATGTAGTGTTCCATGATTCATTGTTTGCACGTAATACCAAGTGCTCGTTGCAATAGTGCCCTCCTTAATACCCATCACCAGGGTACCCATCACCCCACTGCCCTCCCCTCTGAAATCCTCAGTTTGTTTCCCAGAGTCCATAGTCTCTCGTGGTTCATTTCCCCCTCTGATTTCCCCCCTTCATTTTCCCCTTCCTTCTCCTAATGTCCTCCATGCTATTCCTTATGTTCCGCATAAAAGTGAGACCATATGATAATTGTCTTTCTCTGCTTGCCTTATTTCACTTAGCCCAATCTCCTCCAGTTCTGTCCATGTAGTACAGTTTACTGTAACAGCAGTACATTCCCTGAGCTCAATGTCCCTCATTTGCAATGCAAACCCACCTAGACCTCTCTGCTTGAAAGCCTCCTTTTATCCTCTCCTGTGGGACTTGGAGGGCAAGGAGGGAGCCAAGAAAGATTCAAAGCTCATGCTGCTTGCTGTGCAGAAAAAAGTCCTTTGTCTCTGACCCAGGAGCCTCGCGTCTTCTGGCAGCACGTATGAAACTGTTCACTTGCAAGTAGGATAAAAATCTCAGACCCTTCCCTGTTCTCAACAGGCCTGTGGAGCAAAATGCACCCCTAGATGACAGACAGATACTCCCACATCCTTACACTATGGCCTTCATTCCCATCATACCTCCCATGAAAATCTACAACAACCATTTCCTTGAAGTCATGATAATATAGCACTTAAGAGCACAGTCTTTGAAATGTAACTGATTCAGTGTAGAGTCTGCTATTTGCAACTTTTTTAACCTCTCTGAGCTCCAATTTTCTCATCAGAAAATTGGAATAATAATAGTACCTTTGCAAAATGTTTTTGTTAGTTTTAGCATTCTTGAAGTGTGAATGCAATGTCTAAGACATGAGCACACAATCCTCACAGCTCCCTGCAGTCCAAACCACCGGTCTCCTTCCTAGATGATGGTAATAGTCCCCTAACCAGTTTCTCTGCTTCATACTCGTCTTGTTTCAATTCATTTCCCAAATAGCGCCAGGATAATATTTCAGCAATCAAATCATGTCTTTCTGTTCCTAACCTTTCTAATAGAATAGAATCACATGTCAAGTCCTAATTGTGGCTGATAAGACTCTACATGTTTCAATCTCTGTGTACCTTTCTAATCTAATTCATCAATCTCTCTATTTTTCACTGTGCTTCTTGAACAATTCAAGTTCATCCCAACCTTCGGGCATTTGCACCTGCTATTACTGCTACAAGGAGTGCTTTCTCTAGGGGTCTTTGCAGAGCTCACCACTGCTTGTCATTAAGATCTGCACACGAATGCACTCCTGCGGAAAGACTTTCTCGTATCACTCTTCCAAGATGTGCCCCTGCCAATTAGTCAGTTCCTTTATTCCTTTTGCTTTCATTTGAACTACCCAAAATTATTATTTTTTTTGCTTACTTAGAAATGTTATTTTGCTTTTCTCCTTTCATCAGGACACGAGTGCTATCTTGTTAACCGCTATAACTTTGCAGCAAGAAGAGTGCCTGGAATCAAATTATATTGTTGAATGAATGAGTGAATGAATGAATGTTATGCTTATATCATCAGGATATTAAAGATGCAAAAGTCTATAGCCATTGAATATCTTGACGTAAGACTGAATGACAATAATAATAATAATAATCATCATCATCATCATCCTCAGGCTGTTCCCAAACCCATGTTTACTTCTGGAAATTCAGTGGTTTGTGGTCAATGTTATAGCTTAACTTTTTTTGCAATGTTCAAACTAAATAAATACAATTTTGAGAAAATTCCTTCATCTTTAAAGGTCATCCTTGTGACTTTTGCTGAGAATTCCCTGGAGATGGATTGTTTTTAGTCACAAATATTCCCTTGATAACTACGCCCACAAGGACTCAGGCTCCTTATGGGAACTAAAACATTATTAGAGATAGGGTCATAAAAGCCTACAAAATATGCAGAAAAACAGACTTTATGTTGTTGACTTTTGGCCATATGACTTTATTTTTGAGAATCTGGGCTTTTCTTAGACATTTATGGTTCAAAATAGCATTTCCTATGTATAGTAATCAATTACACAGGAAATGAGTAGTTTGGGGACAATCATCTAAAGTGCATTTTCCTTATCGTTTCAAAATAGCTTTTTGTGGGGTGGGGGAAGAACTTTTAAAAAGTATAATGTCCCGTAGAAGCACATTTTAGGCTTGATTCTTACCAAATATTAAGTACAGATAATACATAGCCATGATATCCTAGGAAAAGTCTAGCCAGGTCCTTTACAACGTCATTGCAATACTCAAGGCTTTGCCTGCTGATATATATTAATGTAATGAAACTGCACACTGGATTATAAATGTCTTGCCAGTTTACAAGCAATCTGAGAGATTGCGTCTCTCACAATGTTTATCACACTTCTTGGCAGGTAGTATGTGTTTAACACAAATTTATTAATTTGTTGGTTGTAAGAATAAGGAAAAGATTTTTATTATGAAGAGAAAATATGTTACTATAATCTATTACAGTCTAGGACTGGTAAGGTGACTCTGATGGTCTCAGTTTCCCTACATTTTTGGTTTTGCTGTTCTTAGTGTGTGGCTTCTTTCTTAAGTTTGCTTCATGATAACCAGATGGCTGTTGCTGTTCCAGCCATTAAAGTCCAGATTCCGGCCAGAAAAAAGGAGAAAGGGCAAATAGGAATACATGAGTTGAGGTTTTTTTTAAGTGCTTCCCAGGCAGTCCCACCAAATAACTTCCATCTACATCTCACTGGCCTGAACTGGTCATCTGGTGAGCCCTACAGTCACGGGATGACAGGAAAGGCGGGCTTTTAGGTGAGTGCATTGCTCTCATCATCAAAATCACAGCCTCTTTTAGTAAGAAAGAAAGGTCGAAGACTTATCGGGTAGGCAGCTTCTGCCTGAATAATGTATTATGAGCATCCATTTCCCTTGATTTTGGAGGATAGATAGGTAAGATTACAGGTTCAGAGATGAAAGATACAGTTTTTGATATGCACTAGTTTAGGATTTTCAATCTGTATACCCTGACGTATCTGTTCTCAAATTCTCTGAAACACTAAACACCCAAATTCAGAGGTTTTATCTAAAAAGATGAAAATGCAAATGCAGCAGGTCAAATAAAAATATTCCCATTTTAACTAGTGAGTAAGGATGGTCGTTGAATGCTAAGTGTTGAATAATAAACGTATTATGATATAGCAGATGCTACTGGATTATCAAGGAATTGCGATACGCCTGATAAGCTTAAAAAGGATTTTTAAAAAGCCAACAAACAATGAAATCACTTAGAAGAGTCCAGTTTGAAAGCCAGCAATTATCAATTCCATTATTGATAGGATGCTGCTGCTGATGGTGGTGGGGGGATGATGATGGTATTGGTGAGCATGCAGTGGAGAGAGTAGCTAATATAAAATTTAGAACCTCATGTGTGCCTAGCCCTGTTCTAAGCACCTGAGACATTCCATCTTGTTGAAGACTCACATCCATCCTATAAAACAGCTAAATATTTTTGACCCTATTTTACAGATGACTGAAGAGAATAACTAACAGTCCAAGTGCATTTGATTCATAAGAATTTGAAGTCAGATCCAGAGTCTGGCTCCTAATTCTCACATTATACTTCCCTGGGGATAAGGAAAAGAAGGTCCGGCAGGATTCAGAAGATCTGAACCCACATCACAATGCAAGTCTGTTACCACTGGCTTTATATCCATCTTGTTGTGCCCTCACCTAAAGACCATCCCCACTCCCTTGCGTGTCTGTGATACTGGAACAAGGGGAAGCCTACAGATGAGTCAGGTCCAGGAGGAACCTGTGTTAGTGTGTCTACACCACCATGAAGGACAAAATGTAGGGACAATTTCATCTGGGACTGAAACTGGTGAACAGTACAATCCTCCTTTATTGTTTACAATAACTGACAAACAGATTTGGTCCCTTTTCTGATCATTTTTAGGTATTTATTACATCCAAAAATCAACTTTCTATCAATCAGGACACCACTGCAATGAATATCGGTGTTGAACAGGGAGGGATATTTAAGCAAGGACTACTTTTTGAGGTAGCTTATTAATCAACAATTTTATATTACAATAACTTTTTTTTGAGAGAGAAAGAGCATGCGTGGCTGTGCTCATGAGCACTGGGGGATGGGTAGGGGCAGAGGGAAAGGGAGAGAGAGAATCTCAAGCGGACTCCACGCCCAGCACAGAGCCCCACAGTGGATTCAATCCCATGACCCTGAGATCATGACCTGAGCCAAAATCAAGCATGGAATACTTAACTGACTGAGCCACCAGATGCCCCAACAATAACTTTTAATTTATCTTGAACCACATGGTTGAGATAAGAAAATTTCAGATAATGGAGACCCTTCAGAAGTAAGTGGGATAATATATAATATAATATAATATAATATAATATAATATAATATAATATATTTGTTTTTAACTTGCTTTGCTCACTTAACAATGTATCATGAATAGTTCCCATATTATTAAACATCTTTGTGCAGTGTGCTTGTAAATGTATATATAATATTTTATTAGAAAGACATACAATGTCTACCATTGTGTATATACTACTGGATACCTCAACTCTAAAAATTAATTTATTATTAATAATGCCATATTATATATATTTCAGTGAAATATGAACACTTAATTATTTGAGATAACCAATTTCTAGAAGTGGGACTGTCACATTGAAGGGTTTATATATAGTAGGAAAAATTATAAATAAGTAGCTTTGAATTAGCATTCACCAGGAAGTTGCCTTTGCCAGCTTCCTCCTTGCGGTCACATGGAAAGGTGATGTGGCCACAGAGGAGCTTGACTCCCACTTACATCCATTAGCTGTTCCGTCCCAGCTATGTATTGTCAGTACTGCAATATGGAAGCTCCTCCAGGCCAGCAATCCTCCCTCAAGTGTTTCTCATCCACATGCTGTTCTGTGTTTCACTACCTCCTTCTACTTCCCTCCCTTCCAAAACCTCCTGCTCCCTGGAATATCAGTTAACCTGGTTACCAGACTCTCCTCTAGTTCCTCCATGTATGTCCTCGTCACGGCGCTCTCTATCTAGTGGTGTCAACTCAACTCTTACTCCCTGAGAGCACTACTTTCTTGTAGGCTAGTGAAGAAGAGTTGTACTTTCTTCCATACCTGTTTCCACAGGGCGAGGGATGGCTTAGTCTTCTCCTGGCTTCTGACCGCCTCTCCTTAGCTACTGCATTACATCCTGAAGGAAAGTGTCCTCTGCTTTGGGAGTCATGGCATCTGCTGTCCGCCCAGCTTCTCACCTTCTCTCCTGACCACCCCCTTGCCTCACACAAGCAACCAGGGAAATAATTTAGAAATATATTAAGTCAGATCCTGCCACTGTTGACCTAAAACCACCTACTGGTCCCCAGTACACACAGAGTAAGATCTGACATCCTTACTATGGACTGTAAGGCCCTAAAATATTTTGTCCCATTCTCATTTCCCGCCTCTCCCCAAGCATATCCCACCTCAGGGTTTGTAGGTCGCACTCCGTCTGCCTGGCACATGGTTCCTCTCTCACCTCCTACAGCTCTTGGCTCAAGGACCTTCTTATTACAGAGGCTTTCTCCAGCCAACATATCAAAAGCAGTGATGGGTCTCCTACCTGGATCTGATTCTCTGTTTCCTATGCCTCTTTCTTCTTCCTCTCATGAATGAAATGGCATGTACTATTCCATTCAATGGTGAATCTCCAGCATTTTCAGTCTCTGGCACGTAAGAAGTAGTCAATCAATATTTGTTGAATGAATGAATAAAGAAATGATTATCTACTTATCTTTGGTCACTCCCCCACGCTTATTTTCACACCCTTTCCCTCTCTGTAGTATAATGTAATTATTCCTATTTTCCTGTCTTACAAATTCCCTGAGGGCTGGGCTTCATCCTACCTTTCTCTGTCTCACCTACACTTAGGAAGGACCCGACACGTGACAAACGTAGGAAAATATTTGTTGAACTGAACGCTCCTCCCTTTCAGACTCCCTTCTTGCCTTTCCTATCGTCCCCATTTCTCAACCAGGAAACAGAGGCCCAGAGGAGGTCAGAGAATTCTCCAAGCTGGTGAATGGCTGAGCTATGATTTTAACTCACACATTTTTACCCCAAGCATAGTCCTCTCTCTCTTTTTTTTTTTAATGTTGTTTTTCCTACTAATGGCCTATCCTCCTCTTGAATTGATATATACAGAAGCTTCCAGCATTATGCACATGCTGTGAAAAGTTATGTTTGAGACCTTGGGATCCTTAATTTGTCAAATGTTTGGAAGAAAAATATACTGCTCTAATTATAGAATGCAGATGGCAATTTGAAAACTTACAAACTATGTCATTTAACAAAGTAGAACATGAGAGAATCATGCTTCATAAAGTGACCTTATTTTCTTAAAGGGACAGTTTTTGAGAATCTTACTTTGAAAGACATAAACAGGCTGCCTCCTCATTCTTGATTATAAGGATACCTAAAGTAAGCCCATTAAGTACCAGTTACAATAATTTTAACTATCAATTATAAAAGTGGGCCTTTCTAATTATAGGCAACATTTAGCATTTGGGACTGAGTTATTGCTGGTTATATAAGTTGCAGATCTAACTAAAGCCAAATATACCCTAGCTGGATTTTACCCCACATTTCTAAATTTCTAATTATATTGTGATGGCATCAGCACTACCCTCTGCAAAAGTTTAAAACCTCATGACTCAAAAATAATCTGCAGGGAAACTTCCAGAAGCAAGGGAAAAATGTGAATGAGGACATGGCCTAGTATCAAAACCAAATATCATGAGAAACAAGCCCTTAAGAACAGAGGTAGCTATGACTAGCCAATGTAATTCCTTATTCTTAGGTGAATTTTCTAGAAGTGACACATTCTCCTCCATTCTGCCATTTCTTGCATGCAATGCACACTAACCATAAACCAGAAGAGCAAAACATAATACGACAATTCCCACTGCACCCCCAGAGCATGGCATGAAGGAAGAGAGCAATTAATTAATTCCACAAATATTTATGGGGCCGTGAATAAGACCAAAGATCACACCTTTATGGAGTCTATATTCATTTTGTAATTAAGACTGGTTATAAAACCTACTCAAGAGGTCTTTAAAAATAAGCTTGCCAGCTATCTGGGAGAATAAAAAGGGCTTCTGCCTAAAGTATAAACTCGTTAATGTTTCCCCAAATGTTAAGTATGACATGAATTCAGTGTTAAATTTTAAGTAACAATGCCTTTATTTGAATATATATCAGAAAAACACTGTTTCTCCATTTAAACCAGTGACACATTTTATATATGTACAAATATATATGTACTATATAAATATATGTTTATAATTATATTATATGTTATAAATTATACATAATATAAAAATTATATATACTATAACTATAAATATGTAATATATGTATAGAGACATATGAAAAAACATTATATATAATACATATTTATTTATATATTCCATATATTTATATACTTATTTAAAGAAAAAGAGATTTTTCCATTTGAAGAAAAATACTATATAAATACGAAGAGAAATGGTTCAGTAGACTATATGGCAAAAATTGTGAAGGTGACATGTGATCAAAGTTTTGCAAACACTAATCTCCTCAGAAAGTGATTGTTTTTAGAGAGGGGGAGGGTCTAAAGGAAGAGGGAGAGAGAAAATCTCAAGCAGACTCCCCGCTGAGCACAGAGCCCAACACGGGGTTCAACCCCATGACCCGACCCTGAGATCATGACCTGAGCTGAAATCAAGAGTCAGACACTTAACCGACTGAGCTACCCACGTGCCCCAAAAAGTGATTTTTAACCCACATAATTCCAAATTGTAAATGTGAAAATGCTTGCTATTAAGAATTACTTAACTCTAGAATGTTTTATCAAACACATGAATTAATATATACATATATATACTACACATATATAATAATTAATAACTAATTGTGCAATGACAATACCGTTGATTGTAGATTTATTACATTGTAGGCACTGCTCTAAGCATTTTGCACATTTCATATTCTTTCATGCATACAACCCAATTATGAGATAGATAAATTTACTGTTTCATCTTATAGTCTAAGGAACAGTGGCATAGTAAGAAAATGTAATTAGAGATGTAAGAATTAGAAAAAAAGAAGTAAAGCGTTCCTATTTTCACATGACATATTTACACATCTGGGAAACTTAAACAAATCAGTGGAAAATTACACAAACAATAAGATAATCTAATAAAGTAAGAGGTATAAAATCAACATGCTAAAACCAATAGTCTTTACATTATATACTAAGAAAATGAGGTGTAGAAGATATAGTGCAAGGGAAGGGAAATAAAAATGAACAAATGAATAAAAAAATACTTAGATGTACACTTGACAAGAATGGTTCAAGAATTATGAAGAAAACTATAAACTACTCCTGAGGGACCCCCAAATTAACATGGACAAAAGGAAAGACACGCTGTCATATAAAGATGGCGTCATAAAAATATCAATTCTCTATAACTTAACTTATAAATTTGACATTATCCCAGTAAAAGTATAAAAGATTTTTTGAGCTAGACATGTTTATTATGAAGTTTATTTGGCAGGACCAAAAGGCAAAAAAAAAAGAAAAAAAATCAAGAAAATCCTAAAACAGTTAATAATAAAGATGGAGAATAACTGGCCCTACCAGATAGGAACACGTACATAAAGCCTCAAAAATTAAAATGATGTGATACCGGTGGATGGATGGACATGGAGAACAATGGATCAGAAAAGAAGTCTAGAGAGAGACATAGTTGTATATGCAAATTTAGCATGTCATAAATTCAGAATTGCTGCTCAACTGGGCAGAAATGGACATTTTAGTAAGGGATGTTTGAATAACTGGCTTGCTCTATGGAAAAAGATAAAACTGAGTATAATTCTCATACTGTACACAATAATTTCCAAATAATTAAAGATTTAGATGTAAAGAAAAAAATGAAATAATACAAATATTTTTAAAAATTGATGAATCCCTCTGTAACTTGAGTTTGCTGAAAGCCTTCCTAATTATAATTCAAAATCCAGATGCAACAGAGGAAAGGGCTGATGCATTTGACTACTTAAAAATAAACTTTTGCACCATAAGCAGAGTAAAAATGTAAATGACAAAACAGGGAGAAGGCATTTGCAACAGATACGAAAGGATTAATATTCCGAAAACATAAAGAGCTTCTAAAAAAAAAAAAAAGAAAGAAAGAAAGAAAAGAAAAAAGTTCAACACTTCTGTTAGAAAAATAAGCAATGAATATGAACAGATGGCTCAGAGGAGAAAATGCAAATAGATCTTCAACAGAAAAAAAGGTGCTCAACCTTGGCTCACAAGAAGGAAGTGGGTAAAAGCCCAGATGTCATGGGAAAGAAAGCATCCACGGTGGACCTGTGACTCCCTCCTGCTCTTCTTGGGGTTAACGTCAAACAGTCTCCCTTTTCAAAGTTCCAGCATTTTTACCAGGATCCACTGGGTTTGTCTAGATTGCTTGTCATTAACAAACCCCTGGAATTTATTAATGGATGGAGCAGGGTCAGTTGGAAAATGGAAGTCAAGTCTCATAGAAGGGAAGTCGGTTTCTGCATGACCAACAGAGTTTAAAAAGCCCCAGACTCAGCTTCCTCAGCTGACTTGTGCTGCACACATCCTCACTGAAACGTGTTCCAATGTGGGTGAGAGAGAGTTTCGTAAGATGCATCTGAGGGTATGGGGGTCCCTCCAGAGAAGCTGTGTCTCTGCCTCCACTTACCTCATTTCTTGACTTATTAGTAGAGACAGTCTGGTGGTAGATGCGATCTATGCTTTGCCTAAGTCAGCTCGGACAATTCGATCTTTTGCAGCGAAGAAGTCACTATCGTTCACCTATGAGTCTGACAAAAATAATCTGTTGGTGTAGCTTGTGGGGAAAGAAGCATGTTTATACATTGCTGGTAGGAAAACCAAGTAATATGTGGAATTTAGCAATGTGCAGAACCGTCACGTAAGCATCTACTCTTCGATCTAGCTCTCCCCCTTCCAGAAATCAATCCTAAAGATAAACCAGCGAAAGTCAAAACAAAATAAGGCCAAAAACAAAAAACAAAAACCAAAACAAAACAAAACAAAAAAACACCCCAAACCCATATATACATAAGGCCATTAATTGCAGCCCTGTTTGAAATAAGCAGAAAATCAGAAACAACGCAAGTGCCCATCTGTAGAGAAGTGATTTCACAAGCAGCAGAACATCCACACAATGGAGTACCATGCAACTGTTAAAAAAAATAAGGAATATCTTAATACTCATATGCGGTTGTGGAGTGGTTTCCAGAAAATAGTAAGTGAAGAAAGCAAGGTATAGAATAGTATATATAGTATCTACATTTTATCTAAGAAATGAGCAATATACAAGTGCACACATACATCTGCTTATATTACAAATAAAAAATGGAAAAATAAACCAGAAATGTTACAAATAAAATGTTATCCATAGGGTAAAGGAGAAAAAAGGTTGAAGAGCAGGGATAGAAGCTAACGTTCTCTGGATATTTCTTGATTTATGGATTTAACCTTTACAGAGTTATAAAACAAAAGCAAAGCAAATTGTTAAAAAAAAATAAGAAACTCCTAAAATGAAAGCAAAATAAAACAAAGCAATCTAATGGGTATTGATTGGTGGTTTACCCACAGATGGGAATTTTTTTTTTAAGGTTTAGTTGAGAGAGAGAGCACGCATGAGCAGAAGGGGCAGAGGGAGAGTGAGAATCCCAAGCACACTCTGCACTGAATGCGGAGCTCAACATAGGGCTCGGTCCCACGACCCTGAGTTCATGACCTGAGGGGAAACCAAGAGTTGGAAGCTTAACCAACTGAGCCACCCAGGAGCCCCAGGCAGAAATTAAATGAAGCGACCTTACAGCACAGTAATCTGACTGCATATCCTTAGTAGGACATATTAAAAGGACAAAGCTATTTTACTAATAAGAGTGGCATTATTTTTCTCACACACAGACATACACACACATAAATATATGCATGATTAATCATCTATATGCAAATGATAATAGCAGTATTATTATTCTGACACACACACATTTATAAATATGATTAAAAACAAATAGGTAAAAAAAAGTAAATAGGTAATTATGTTAATATCATTACTAACCAAGATTTTTCAGCACCGAAGTAAAGAGATTCAAATAAAAAATCAAAGAAATGAAGTAAAAATCTTGTAACCATAGATTTAAATTGGTAATAGCAGGAGAAACCCATGGGTGGTTTTTTTTTTAAGGTTTTATTTATTTATTTGTCAGAGAAAGGGAGAGGGAGGGAGAGAGCACAAGCAGGGGGAGTGGCAGGCAGAGGGAGAAGCGGGCTCCCCGCTGAGCAGGGAACCCGACGTGGGACTTGATCCCAGGACCCTGAGATCATGACCTGAGCCTAAGGCAGACGCTTAACTGACAGAGCCACCCAGGTGTCCCAAGAAACTCATAGTTCACCTGTCCTTGAAAAACAAGCTTATGTCTTATCTCTAAATACCGAAAAGAGACTTTGTATGACAAAGTAACCTAGCACCTAGACGATGCTTCTCACAGGCCATGTTTTTTCTCACAGGCCATGTTTTTTCTCACAGGAACCATGGGTCTTAGGAGAAATGGCAGAATCCTGGTCTGAGGGAGGCAAAAGACAGTGGGAGTTCTAGAAGCATCTCACAGAAAGCTGTGAGAGACCCATGATGTTGTGTCAAGAGGTCTCAGGAGCAAACTGAAGCAACCTTGACCAAAGATAAAAAGAGTTAAGTCTCAAGAAAAGAAAAGGGAAAAGAAAGAAAGAAAAAAAAGACTGCATGAAAAAACAAATGCGTTACAAAATACATTCAAAACACTACCAAAAATTAATACCAAAACCAACCAAACAAAAGAAATCCTTCCTAGAGCCCTTGTAGAACTCCAGCAAATATGGGGAAAACCAAGCATTGTTTCTGCCAGATCTGCATGAACAGCACCTCGGGGTGACCGTATGTTAGATCGGGGGTAGGGTCCAGCACAGAGGGTTCCAGGTAATACACGCGGAAGGACTGGTAAGGAGAGGCAATTTACCACTTGCAATGCCTATTGAAATTATCAAAGATGGCTGAAGCCATTAGGTGGAAAGCCGGTATGGAACTCAGGAACGGATAGGTTGAGCTAACAGCACTTAACCGCATTGGTCAGTCGTGACATCATAAAAACAACACTAGACATCTTCTACTTCTTGACCGGATGTAAGAGGAAGCACACAGCACCACCTCCACCTATGACATATTCCACCATGGGGTGGCAGGGAGGGAACTTGACCCAACTTATAAAACTATCAAATGACAGAGCGACTTCTCACATGATACCACAGGGTGCAACCAACAAAACCCACATGGCAGCTTTATGGAACAATCTGGTTTCTCCAACAAGTAAGTAGCAAGCAAGGGGAGAAAGGGGAAGGTGAACTTGTATCAATCAAGGGCAATGTGTAGGCTTTGTTTGGATCCTGATTTGAAAGAAGGGGAAATTATCTAAAAAGAAAATGTGTATGATATAATCAGGAAAATCTGAACACTTATGGAGATTTTATACAATTAAAGAGTTATGGTTCCTTTGAGTATATGATGATGGTGTTACGGTCATATTAAAATTTAGAGGAACCTACAAAATGCTGATGGATGAAAAGAACATGATATCCAGGATTGGTCTCAAAATAATCCAGCAGTTAAGGAGTAAGGGGGAAAAGAAAGACATTTAGATGAAAAATATGTTTAGCCATGGATTGAAAATCGCTGAATCTGGTTGATAGATGGTTTGGGGTTCATTACACGATGCTCTGTACTTTGTGTGTGTTTGAAATGTTCCGTTAGTACACACACACACACACACACACATACACACAAAAAAAAAAAAAAAAAAAAAAAAAAAAAAAAACAGGCACAAAGATGTTAGCTACCTTGCCCATAGTCGCATAACTAGGAAATGATAGAGATATTAAACACTGTATAAATGAAAGTGTGTTGAAATTATGAAAAATTTGAGAGAGGGATTATGTCTCATCTTTTTAAAAATCTCCAGGTCTTAACAGAGTACTTAGCATGTAGTTACCCAAAAAGCTTTGTTGCATAAAATATTTTTAATATTTTTAATTACTTATGCCCTGTTTTGTTTCAGAAATGATATAGAATAAATGAGTAAAGTCAATATGCAAAGTAGTATTATGAAATTAGGACCTTTATTTAGATGTGATAGCCGTATTTTGGTTTGATATTCATGTAATCTGTCTTGAAAACACAAACTTCATTATTCAATTTTTTCTAACATTGGCATTCAATAATATAATACTGATCGTACTATTTATTCAGCTTTTTAATATATTTGAATTTAATAATTTATTTAGGAGAGTGTTTTGCTGAATAAAGTACAGCTCTGATGAAGGAAAGCTAGAATGGTCCAAAACTATCATCTTTCTTCATGCAGTCATTTATTCTACAAACTCTGTTGAGCACCTACTGTATACCTGGTGTTCTGCTATGTTTGTATTTAAAACCAGAGTTGCAGTTAAGAAAAGGGCAATGTGTAAGTTATCCATGTCTTTGGGATTCTCATTCCCCTAACCTTAATATGAAATCCTATTTATTCTGTACCCCAATTCCAATTTCATCATCAAAGGTCCACACCAAGACTTACCTCCTACAGGGAGCTTGCCTGGACTGTCTCAAACTAAGTCCTCCAAACTTAGTGCAGGGTGCCTTATGTAAGTTAGCTTCCTGATTCCTCCCCATGTGGATTCCTTGTCACTTCACGTAGGTCCCTGAAGACAGAGCCTGTCTTTCATGTTTCCACTTCCTACAGTACATAGGATAATGCCCTGAATATGGCGGAACCTCTGAGAATAGTAATATATTCTTCAATTACTGATAAAATTCAATGCAGTAACATGAACCTTGCCAAGTTTTCTCACAGTTTCTTATTTTATTTAACCCTTTTGACAATTCTGAATTAGTTACAATGATTAACCCATTTTACTGTTGAGGAAACTGAGTTACAGAGAATACGCAGAAGGGAAGGGACAGGAACCTACACAGCCACTTAAAGTGTGCAATTAAGTGGTTTTTACCAACCAACATTCTTAACACTGGAAACAAAACAACACAAAATGACTTATACCCATTAGCAGTTACTCTCCATTTTCCCTCAACCTCCCAGACCTTAGAAAACAGTGGATCTAATTTCTGCCACTATAGGTTTGCCTATTTCAGACACTTCATATAAATGGAATCATACAACGTGTAGTCTTTTTTGACTGGCTTCTTTACTTAGTATGATGGCTTTAAGGTCCATCCACATTTTAGCATATGTTCATTCATACTTCATTCCTTTTCATGGCTAGGTAATATTCTATTGTATGGATAGACCACATTTTATACATCCACTCATCAGTTGATGAACATTTGACTTGTTTCCACTTTTTAGCCATTACAATTAATGCTGCTATGAACACTTGTGTACTGGTTTTCATACGGACAGCTCTTTTCATTTCATTTTCAGCCAGGATGGCTGGCTTATATGTTATCGTGCATTTAACCTTTTGAGGAACTTCCAGACTTCCCCCAAGTAACTGCATGAATCATTTTACATTCCCACCAGCTGTGTGTTAGGGTTCCAGTTTCTTCGTATCTTTGCCAACACTCAGTATTGTCTGTACTTTTCATTCTTGCCATTTTAGTGGGTGTGAAGTGGCATCTCATTGTGATGTTGATTTTCATTTCTCAGATGGCTGATAATATTGAGCATCTTTTCATGTGCTTAGGGATCCAATTTTAGTCTTTGCATGTGGATATCCAGTTATCCAGGCTACCATACATTGAGAAGATCTTTATTCTCCATTTAACATCTTGGCACTCTAGTCAACAATCAGTTGGTTATAAATGTGAGGATTTATTTCTGGACTCTCAGTTCTATTTCAATGACCTACATGACTATGCCTACAGCAGCACCCACCTATCTTAACTGTGATAGCTTTGTAGTAAGTTTTAAAATCAGGAAGTGTGAGTCTTCCAACTTTTTTTTTTTAAGATTATTTTGGTCATTCCACATCCCTTGAATTTCCATATGAATTTTAGGATCAGCTTTTCAATTTCTGCAAAGAAGCTAGCTGGGATTTTTATTGTGAAGGCACCAAATCTATAGATTAATTTGGGGAATATTGTCATCTTAACAATATTCTGTCTTCCATTTCATGAACAAAAGATACCTTTCCATTTATGTAGGTCTTCTTTAATTTCTTTCAACAGTGTTTTGTAGCTTTCAAAGTGTAAGTTTTACCCTTCTTTTCTCAAATTAGTTCCTAAATACTTTATTCTTTTTGATGCTGTTGTAAATGGAATTACTTTCTTAATTTCCTCTTTAGAAATTTTATTGCTAGTGTATAGAAATATAATTGGTTTTTGGTGTCTTGATCCTGTCCCCTGCAACCTTACTGAGCCTGTTTGCTAATTCTAATGGTTCGCTAGTAGATTGTTTAAGGATGGTCTCCAAATAAGATCATGTCATCATGGTCTTTGAACAGGCTGTTTCCTTTGTCAAAAACATTTTCCTCCTCCTAATGGAGCCAACTCATTCTCTTCCTTCAGATCTTACATTAAAAGTCACCTCCTAGAGACATCTCTTCCTGATCACTCAGCATTCAAGGTGGCCAACACTGCTACTTTATCTCAATCCTCTGCTTCTGTCTTACATGGCATAAGAAACAAAACTTGTATACTTATTTTGAAAATGCAAAAGGAAACAGAAAGGTAGTAAGAATATTATAGTGGAGCCCCATATACTTATCAACATAACTTAATATTTTTTATGTACTTTCAAACTATTTTACTTTTACTTTTACACTTTTAAGCATATTTACAACTATTTTGTCATTTTACCCTAGATACTTCAGTATGAATCTCAAAAAACTAAGGACATTTTCCTATAACTGCATTATATATGTAGAGACACACACAAAGGTATATCCTTACTATCATCTAATACCCAGGCCATATTCAAATTTCTTCAACTGTTTCAAAGTCATCTTTTTCAACTGATATGTTACAACTTGGATCAAATTAAGGCCCCAAATTCCATTTTATTATATCACTTAAAATCTAGAACAGAACACTTTCTTCTCCTTTTTAAAACAACATTGAAGAAACTGGATCCATTGTTCCATTAATTATTTTGTGTATTTGCTTGTTTACTTGATTTTGGTTTCAGTCTTGGGCTGTCAACTCCAGGAGAGCATTGGCTTTGTCTGTCTTGTTCCTTATGAGTCCACAGTGCCCAGAATGTAGCTGATACTCATTAAATATTTCTTAAACAAGCGAGTGAATGAGTGAATGAATTTCCATGATAGGAGTGTGGAGAAAGTGCTAGGGGAACACTGAGGGGTCATTTTTATATAGGTCCCCCTTTAAGACCCCAAAAGAACTGCAGAACATAGACTACAGAGACTAGATTGTAAAATCTACCCTGCTTTGAAGGAGAAGCATCTCTCTTTGAAATGTCCTCATTGACAATAGGCATATATCTGGATCCCTATTTAATTAGAAGATGAGCCATGGTATTAAATTTTAGGGTCACCTTCTTCTTTGATACTCAATTGGTCTTTTCATCTTTATCAAACCTCTCCTACTTTTGTATTCATCTTCCAAGAGAGAGAAATAAAATTTCAGCTTTATGATATGGACACAAATCTTCTGGCTTTAGAATAAACCCCTTGGTTTCCAAGGTTCACAAGTATAATACTGAGTCAATATGGGGGAGGGGGTGGCATGACTTCTAGTTACAGTTTTCCTCCTGGAACTTAAATGATCTCGATCTTTAGTTTAGACGTGACTAATGTAAAATGGTTCCTATGGCATTTAGGAAGAATTTAAAGTCTGAATGCACTCACATTACTTTACAAGCTGTACAGCCTCACACCTCCTGACAGAGCCCATTACCCTAACATTAAAATTTAATACGGGCATTTCTCCTCTTTCCAATTTGATGTTTAAAAATGTAAGCACTCTTATAGTCAAGCTCTCTTTAAACAATTCTTTCTAGTTTCAAAATGCTTTATGTGAACCCTGGAACTTCTTTTTTTCCCTTTGAATACTGAGGTCATTCACTGGTACCTACCAATTTTGTCAACCAGAATAAAATGCAAGGACCCTGTAATAATTTTCAGTGTAAGGTGCACACTGAGTTGAGTTTTAAGAACCTCTTCTGAAGGAAGGCATGGAATAGCAGAAGGGAATGAAGGTAAAGTGGCTTATTAATGCCCTTTCCCAAGGCTTGATACAGTGGACATAGTTTTATTATCGTAGTAGAGACTCCACAAAAGAAAACACTGGGAATGTGATTGATTTTTGATGTCAATGGTCTTCCCATCTCCATCCCTAATAGACAAACATTTTTGTTGGTTGGTTGATTTTTACTTTCCATCACTTATTCTCTGTTCTTTAGTAATAGCCCATTTTTTGTCCTGTGGAAAGAAATCCTCCTTAATTTAGTCAATACAGTTTATGTCAGATTGAATCTACACGCTTTGCTCCAGCAGTAATCATATGACTGAGGAACGTACACAAGCCAAACCACTAAGACACGATCTTAAGATTTTGATGAAATCATTTATTTAAAAAAATCTATACTGGGGCTGCTATTAAAATAAGATGTGTATCTAGAACTACTGGAGGCCATTTTGCTACAATGCCTCAAGAGCCTGACTAAAGCTAAAATAGAAGAAAGCAAAGAGAAAAGACAGCAATAGATCTCTAATGACAATGTCTGAGCACCTAGATTCATCCATGCCTGAAGATTTCTCTGAACTTTTCTGTTACATTAGCCAATAAATTATTATTGAGGTTAGTTTGTGTCATATTTTGTCTTTCGGAACTTTCAGAATACTCACAAATACATAGGACAGTTGTCTGATTATCACTGGCCCAGCTTTGGGATTCCAGGAATAGGCCAGTCAATTCTCACGTTAAGTGCTCTAAGCAAGGATCTTCATGGTGTCCATCCAAGGGAAAGGGATTTTTCAAGAAGATCCACTAATAATCCAGTCTTTTTAGAAAGATGTACTCTTCTAAAGACATCTAACAGGACACTGTCTCTTTTCCTTTCGTGTTGCATTCTTGGTGGACATTCTAAAGGAAATAATAAGTCTAGAAGTAGTTTTCTATGAATGTAGTCCATATCCAATTCTTCAATGCTATTTATTTTCGTTGCTTTATTTTTTATTTTTATTTTTTGCTGAATTTCTGCTGTAGGTTCAAGTCAACTTCGCCAGAACACAAGATTGGAATATTGATTTAGCGCACAGATAGGAGAGCCAGCTTCTTGCTAGCATGGCCAAAGCACCGTCTGTGGCAAATGAAATCTGATTGCTTTGCACAGAGTCCTCTGGATCCCAGTTATGGACAAGGTACAGAGTCTGTGAGGGTGAAAATGAATCTAGAGGCTCGGCTCTCCTTAAATCGCCCACATTCTTTGGACAATGAGGAAAAGAGAAGGAAAAGTCCACCTCCAGATGACAAATGCTCACCACCGCTTGCTTGCTAAGTGAGGCTGACTAATCTAATATCTCTGAAATGATTTCGAGGTGTTACAGAATGAGCTTGGCTCTATTTCACTTTTGCTAGGACATAAGGCAATAAATTCTAAGCATGCTTCATTGCCCTGTAATAAGTTACTCACATCATCTTCACTCTAGCTGATTACTGATCAAATCATCAGGAGCCCATGATCGAGACTGCAAGCACATTTCTGCCAAAGCATGTGTACTGCCAAATGTTTTTGTAGCGGGAAGATTCAAGGAAATACACAGTTGGAAGTTCCTGAACTCTGCTTTCAGTCGAATAACAACACTGGTTTTATTCAATCACAGCACCTTATTTGCAACCTGTGCAATTTGCATGTACTTGTTTATTTCTAAAGAACCCAAGAACACTCATGCTTTAACCTCATTGATCTCCATAATGTTCTGAGGTGGAGAAAGGATAGGACTGACTGCAAACCTGACTCAAATCATCATGTTTTGCAAATCGAAGACCTCACAGCACAAAAAGTTGGATTAGTTTGCCCCAGGGCACTCACACGCAAAATATAAATTATCAAGACTCTACTGATTTTCTCCTTCAGCATCGAGTCTCAAAGACTCTGGAGTAGAAAAAGAAGCTAACCCTATTGGTCATGGTGGTAATTACCAAGTAACCCCCCTCTCCCTTCACACCACTTATCAACTTTTTGCTCAGAGATTTCTCAACAGTGTAGCTCAACACAACACATAGGATTTCCCATTAGCCATGTGCTTCCATCCATGTCACACCTGGAGGCAGAAAAATGAATACATGAGGACCCCTGTTCTCCAGAACCTGCTCGTCTGATGGGAGAGGCGTACAGTGAAACATATCAAAATTTGGGTACTATCTCTTATTTAATAAACAAAAATAAAAACAAAGCCACATGAATAAACAGCTAACAATTCCCATGTACTTGCTGAAGCTATCCTGTGAACAAAATTGGTGTGGACTCTACATCGCCATTTTTTGTGCCCATGTAAATGTATACAAAACTGTGTACCCTTTTCTGTTTATCTTCTAAATGGAATCCCATGACATACTGTACACACAGCAACCTGGTTTTTGCTTGTTTGGTTTTGGTTTAGTAAAATCATGGCTATCCCTTTAAGCATATATGGAGACATCTAACTTTTTAAACAACTATGTAGCCTATTTACAGTTATACCACATTTTATTCAACTTTCCCATAATTGGTAGACATTCAGGTTATTTTGTTTTTCCTCCAGTAATTTTTCTCCTCCTTCTTCTTCCCCTCCTCCTCTTCTTCTGATTCTTCTTTTTTCCTCTGGCCACCTCCAAAGTGATGTGCAAGAAACACACATAAATTGTACTGTTACTTCCACTGAAGTTTTCTTATTTCTGTAGAAAAGATCCATAAAAGTGGGATTTCCAGGACAAGAGGTTTACTTGAAATTTTAATGTCAATATATACAGTTATTTCATCTGAAGTACTTTTGTAAAAAGAGTCACATTATAGTCTACTTGTTTATATTTATATCTCTTCTTTTATTGAGTGATTTTTATTATAATAGTGGGCCTATTGTAACCGTCCTATGATTTTTAAAATCATGCTCATTATGCTGGCAAATGCATCAGCACTTAACCTTAGCCCAGATGCTGCTCAAAAAACTTCATTTTAGTCAACTCATCTTAATAACAACCTAGGTGCCATCTGTGACCAGTTTACAGGGAGGGAAACTGAGGCAGAGATAGGCTCAGTAATTTCCTGATGGTTCCACAGTTCCAAAGTGCCAGAGGTAGAATTTGAAAGCAGCTGAACCCACTGTCCTGGGCTACACCAAGTCTCAGTAAGCACACAGGAAGGGCTAGAACTAGAAGGTAGACAGCCTTCAGTTCAGCCATCGACCCTTCTTGCTTACTAGTCTCAGAGCCTTGAGAAATTACCCGTTATTTCTGAACTCAGTCTTCTTATCTTTAAAATGAGTCTGAGGGTTGTCACGAGAACTGAATGAGGAAATGTTTGTCGAGTGTGTGGCATACGGCTGGCTAAGTCTTTGTTTCTCTTGCCCCCTCTTCCCCTTTCCTTCCCTTCATGAGTTCCTTTCATTCTTTCTCTGTCTCTCCAGCTCCCTGTTCCGGCATGCAATATTCCAAAGACATGTTACTTCTCGTCTTCTTTCTTTCTTCCTCTTGTTCACATCTCCCGCTCTCAACCTACTGCTTTGTCACTTAGAAGGCGTTAATAATTGAAGATTGAATTCAGCAAGCTTTGGTTTTGCATTCAAATCACTTGGAAAATATTTAGAAGTATGTGTTTATGTACATACATACATACACAGAGAGGCCCATGTCCCCACCACTGAGAACGGATTGAGTTGATTTGGTCTGAGCATCAGGAACTTTTAAGACTTCCTTTCCTAGGTGATTCTAATGTGCAGCCAGGCTTGAGAACGACTGGTCTAATAGGAAAAAGTCTGTACTTTGAGCCATATTGATGTATTAATGGGTGTAAAACTTGAGGCGCCTCACAATTACTCACCTGGGGGAAATATTTTCTTATTAAGTTTTTAATTTTGATTCCTGTATTGTTAACATGTAGTGTTATATTAGTCTCAGGTGTACAATATAGTGATTCAACAATCCTATACGTTACTCAGTTCTCATCATGGTAAGTGTATTCTTTAATCCCCATCATCTATTTCACCCTCCCCCCACTCTTCTCCCCTCTGGTAACCATCAGTTTGTGCTCTATAGTTAAGAGTCTCTTTCTTGGTCTGTCTCTCTCGCTTTTTCCTTTGCTTATTTCTTTTGTTTCTTAAATTCCACATGTTGGTGAGATCATACGATATTTGCCTTGCTCTGACTGGTTTATTTCACTTAGCATTGCACTCTCTAGATCCATCCATTTTGTTGCAACTGACAAGATTTCCTTCTTTTTATGGCTGAATAATATTCCATTGTTTAATATACCACATTGTCTTTATCCATTTATCTATTGATGGACACTTGTGCTGCTTCTATAATGTGGATATCGCAAACTATGCTGCTATAAACATTGGGGAGCGTGTATCCCTCCAAATTAGTGTTTTTATATTTTTTGAGTAAATACCCAGTCATGGAATTACTGGATCATAAGGTAGTTCCATTTTTAACTTTTTGAGGAACCTCCATACTGTTTTCCATTGTGGCTGCACCAGTTTGCATTCCCACCAACGGTGTATGAGGGTTCCTCTTTCTCCACATGCCTGTCAGCACTTGTTGTTTCTTTTGTTTTTGATTTTAGCCATTCCACAGGTGTGAGGTGATATGTCGATGTAGTTTTGATTCGCATTTCCCTGATGATGAGTGATGTTGAGTATCTTTCTGTGTGTCTCTTGGCCACGTATATGTATTCTTTGGAGAAATGTCTGTTTCTGTCTTCTGCCCTTTTTTTTTTTTAAGATTTTATTTATTTATTTGACAGAGAGACAGCCAGCGAGAGAGGGAACACAAGCAGGGGGGTGGGAGAGGAAGAAGCAGGCTCGCAGTGGAGCAGGGAGCCTGACGCAGGGCTCGATCCCAGGACCCTGGGATCACACCCTGGGCCAAAGGCAGACGCTTAACGACTGAGCCACCCAGGCGCCCCATCTGCCCATTTGTGTTTTTTGGCACTGAGTTGTATAACTTCTTTATATATTTTGGATACTAGCCCTTTATCAGATATGTCATTTGCAAATATCTTGTCCCGTTCAGTAGGTTGTCTTTGAGTTTTGTTGATTTCTTCCTTTGCTGTGCAGAAGCTTTTTATTTTGAAGTAGTCCCAACAGTTTATTTTTTATTTTATTTCCCTTGCCTCAGGAGACATACTTAGAAAGATGTTGCTATGGCCAATATCAAATAAATTACTTCCTCTGCTCTCTGTAGGATTTTTATGGTTTCACGTCTCACATTTAGGTCCTTAATCCATTTTGAATTTATTTTTGTGTGTGGCATAAGAAAGTGGTCCAGTTTTATTCTTTTGCATGCACCTGTCCAGTTTTCCCAGCACCGTTTGTTGAAGAGACTGTCTTTTTCCCATTGCATATTCTTGCCTCAAAGATTAACTGACCATTTAATTCTGGGTGTATTTCTCAGCTCTCTATGCTGTTCCACTGATCTATGTGTCTGTTTTTGTGCCAGTACCATACTGTTTTGATTACTACAGCTTTGTAATATAACTTGAAGCCTGAAACTGTGATACATCCAGTTTTGTTTTTCTTTTTCAAGATTGCTTTGGCTCCTCAAGGTCTCTTGTAGGTTCCACAAAAATTTTACGATTGTTCTAGTTCTGTGAAAAAATGCTGTTGGTATTTTGGTGTTTTTTTGTTTGTTTGGTTTTTTTTTTAATAGTAATTTTTTATTATGTTATGTTAGTCACCATACAGTATATCCTTAGTTTTTGATATAATGTTCCATGATTCATTATTTGCGTATAACACCCAGTGCACCATGCAATACGTGCCCTCCTTAATACCCATCACCGGCCTATCCCAATCACCCACCCCTCTCCCCTCTGAAGCCCTCAGTTTGTTTCCCAGAGTCCACAATCTCTCATGGTTCATTCCCCCTTCTGTTTATCCCCCCTTCATTCTTCCCTTCCTTCTCGTACCGATCTTCCTATTTCTTATGTTCCATAAATGAGTGAAACCATATGATAATTGTGTTTCTCTGCTTGACTTATTTCACTTAGCATAATCTCCTCCAGTCCCATCCCTGTTGCTGCAAATGTTGTGTAATCGTTCTTTCTGATAGCTGAGTAATATTCCATTGTATATAAGGGCCACATCTTCTTAATCCATTCGTCTGTTGAAGGGCATCTCGGCTCCTTCCACAATTTAGCTATTGTGGACAATGCTGCTATGAACATTGGGGTGCATGTTGCTCTTCTCTTCACTACGTCTGTATCTTCGGAGTAAATACCCAGTAGTGCAATTGCTGGATCATAGGGTAGCTTGGGATTGCATTAAATCTGTAGATTGCTTTGGATAGTATAGACATTTTAACAATATTTTTTCTTCCAATCCATGAGCATGGAATGTCTTTCCATTTCTTTGTGTTGTCTTCAATTTCTTTCATCAGTGTTTTATAGTTTTCAGAGTACAGGTCTTTCCACCTCCTTGGTTAAGTTTATTCCTAGGTATTTTATTATTTTTGGTGCAATTAGAAATGGGATTGTTCTCTTAATTTCTCTTTCTGCTGCTTCATGATTAGTGTATATAAATGCTACAGACTTCTGTATATTGATTTTGTACCCTGCAACCTTACTGAATTCATTTACGAGTTCTAGTAGTTTTTTGTGGAGTATTTAGGGGTTTCTATATATAGTATCATGCCATCTGCAAATAGCAAAAGTTTTAATTCTTCCTTACCAATTTGGATGCCTTTTATTTCTTTTGTTGTCTGATTGCTGTGGCTAGGACTTCCAGGACTATGATAAATAAAAGTAGTGAGAGTGGACATTCTTGTCTTGTTCCTGACCTTAGCAGAAAAGCTTTCAGCGTTTCCCCACTGAGTATGATGTTTGCTGTGCGTTTCTCACATGTGGCCTTTATTATGCTGAGGGATGTTCCCTCTAAACCTACTTTGTTGAGGGCTTTTATCATGAATACAATATGGATGTTGTATTTTGTGAAATGCTTTTTCTGCACCAGTTGAATTGACCATATGGTTTTTATCCTTTCTGTTATTGATGCAATATATCATGTTGATTGCTTTGCAAATATTGAACCATCATTGCATCTTGGGACTAAATACCACTTGATCCTGGTGAATGTTTCTTTAATGTGTTTTTGGATTTGGTTTGCTGGTATTTTTTTGAGGATTTTTGCATCTATGTTCATCAGATAGCGGCCTATAGTTCTCTTTTTCGTGTGTGTATTTTCTGGTCTGGGTATCAGGGTAATGCTGGCCACATAGAATGATTTTGGAAGTTTTCCTTTCCCTTCTATTTTTTTTTGGAATAGTTTGAGAATAGGTATTAACCTTTCTTTAAATGTTTGGTAGAAGTTGCCTGTAAAGCCATTTTGTCCTGGACTTTTGTTTTTTGGGAAGTATTTGATTACTGATTCAATTTCATTGCTTGTAATTGATCTGTTAAAATTTTCTATTTCTTCCTGTTTCAGTTTTGGGAGGTTATATGTTTCTAGGAATTTATCCATTTCTTCTAAGTTGTCTAATTGTTGGCATACAATTTTTCATAATATTCTCTTATAATTGTTTGTATTTCTGTTGTATTGGTTATTTCTCCTCTTTTTTTTCTGATTTCGTTTATTTGAATTCTTTGTCTTATTTTCTTGATGAATCTAGCTAGAGGTTTATTAATTGTGTTGTTTTCAAAGAACAAGCTCCTGGTTTTATTGATCTGTTCTACTGTTATTTTAGTTTCCATATCATTGATTTCTGCTCTAGTCTTCATTATTTCCTTCCTTCTGCTGGTTTTGAGTTTTGTTTGTTCTTCATTTTCTAGCTCTGTTAGGAGTGATTTTAGGTTGTTTATTTGACTTTTTCTTGATTCTTGAGGGATGCCTGTATTACTATAAACTTCCTTCTTAGAACTACTTTTGCCACATCCCAAACACTTTGGATTGTTGTGTTTCATTTTTATTTGTTTCCACGTAATTTTTATTTCTTACTTTGATTTCTTGGTTGACCCATTTATTGTTTAGTAGCATGCTACTTAACCTCCATGTATTTGTGCTCTTTCCAGATTTTTTTCAGTGATTGATTTTTTTTGATAGCATTGTGGTCAGAAAAGCTGGATGGTATGACTTCGATCTTTTTTAATCTGTTGGGACTCATTTCATGGCCTACTATACGATCTATTCTAGAGAATGTTCCATGTACACTTGAAAAGAATGTGTATTCTGCTGTTTTAGGGTGGAGTGTTCTGAATATATCTGTGAGATCCATCTGATCCAATGTGTCATTCAAAGTCACTATTTCCTTTATTGGTTTTCTATTTGGATGATCTGCCCATTGATGATAAGTGGAGTGTTAAAATCCCCTACTCTTATTGTATTACTATCAATTACTTCCTTTACGTTTGTTATTAACTGTTTTAGGTATGTGGGTGCTTCCATATTGGGCACAAAAATATTTACAATTTTTATATCTTCGTGTTGGATTGTCCCCTTATTATTATATAGTGCCCTTCTCCGTCTCTTGTTACAATCTTTGTTTTAAAGTCTATTTTGTCTGATATAAGTATTGCTATTCTGGCTTTCTTTTGAGATCCATTTGCATGATAAACGTTTCTTCATCCCCTCACTTTCAATTTGCAGGTGTCTTTAAGTCTGAAATGGATCTCTTAATAGGTAGCATATAAGTGGGTCTTTTTTATACACTCTGCCACCCTAACTTTTGATTGGAGTGTTAGTTCCTTTACATTCAAAGTAATTATTGATAGATATGTATTTATTGCCATTTTGTTACTTGTTTTGTGGTTGCTTGTGCAGCTTTTCTCTAATCCTTTCTTCTCTTGTTCTCTTTCATGGTTTACTGGCTCTCTTTAGTGATATACTTGGATTTCTTTCTCTTTATTTTTTGCATATCTATTACTGGTTTTTGATTTGTGGTTACCATTCAGTTGGTATATAACATCTTCTGCATATAGCAGACTACATTCAGTTGATGGTCACTTAAATTTGAACCCATTCTTTACTCCTCTTCCCCCAAATTTTGTGGTATATTGTGTCACATTTTACTTCCTTTTATTTTGTGAATACTTTGACTTATTTTTACAGGTATACTTATTTTTATTGCTTTTGTGTTTCCTACTTTTCATAGTTAGTTACGTTACTTCTTTTCTTCTCAGAGTTCCCTTTAGCATATCTTGTAGGGCTGAATGAATTCCTTTAATGTTTATTTGTCTGATAAACTCTTTACCTCAGCTATTATTTCTTCAAATAAGTTTTTTTGCCCCCCTTCTCTCACTTCTTCTTCCGGGATCCCTATAATATGAATGTTATTATGCTTGAGAGAATCACTGAATTCCCTAAATGTATTCTCATTTTGCATATTTCTTTTCTCTCGTATGTTCAGCTTGATTACTTTCCATTACTCTGTCTTCTAGGTTGCTGATTCACTCTTCTGTCCCCCCAGTCTGCTGTTTATTCCATCTAGTGTATTTTTTTTTAATTTTTAAAAAGTATTTATTTATTTATTTATTTATTTATTTGACAGAGAGAAAGAGAGAGACAGCGAGAGAGGGAACACAAGCAGGGGGAGTGGGAGAGGTAGAAACGAGCTCCCAGTGGAGCAGGGAGCCCAATGTGGGGCTCGATCCCAGGATTCCAGGATCATGCCCTGGGCTGAAGGCAGATGCTTAACGACTAAGCCACCTAGGCGCCCCATCTAGTGTATTTTTAATTTCATTTATTGTGTTCATCTCTGAGTGGTTCTTTTTTTATCTCTTTGCTAAGGGTCTCACTAATGTCTTCCACTCTTTACTCAAGTCCAGTGAGTATCTTTATGATAATTACCTTAAATTCTTTATCAGGCATATTACTTATATCCATTTCACTTAGGTCTCTTGCTGTAGTTTTGTTCATTTTTTTTTTCATTTGGGACATATTCCTTTGTTTTTTTTACTTTGTCCAACTCTCTGTGTTAGTTTCTGTGTGTTAGGAAAATCAGCTATGTCTTCTGCTCTTAAAAGTAGTGGGCAGGGTGTGTACTTCTAACAAGGTAGCACTGGTCCTCTTCCACTGGGGATGCTTAACCACTGCAGAGACTGGGGTTGGCCAGAACTACTCCATGAAGCATACACAGGTGGGAGAGTGCAGTTTTAACAAGGTGCCCACATCTTCCCTGGGATGTGGCCAGCCACTGATGCTGGGACTGAGGCCCCACAAAATGTGCAGTCAGGAGACACAGTGTTGGTAAAGTTTGCACAGGTCTTCTGGGGGAGTGACCCACAGTACTGGCACTGAGGCAGGCCCAGCAGGCATGGGCAGGGCACAGTGTAAGCAAGTTAGGTAGTGAATGCTGGTGCCATGCTGTTCCTGCAGGTGGTTGTGTGTTTATGCTGGGGGTCAGGGGTGGCAAATGGCACCCGCCAGCTCATTTGTCCCTGGATAATTCCCTCAATGAACTCTGGGATAAGTACTTAACTTTCCCTCCCATATGCTCCAGGAGTTTTTGAAACTGTTGCTTCTATACTGGATCTCCATGGCCTGTTTGTTGTAATGTCTCTTTAAAGGCAGGGACTCAGCTCCCTCTCCCAGAGCTGAGCTGCTAATTTTTAAAATTCCAGGCATTAGGTCCCACTGGTTGTAAGAACTCACAAAATTCAGCCCCCGTTGCTTTCAAAGTCAATGCTATGGGGATTTGTCTTCCCCATGCAGGCTCCTCAGTGTGATAGTCTGTTTCTCCCCCTTCCCTGCACTGTGGACAGCCAGGGCCCTTTTAACTGCCCACTGCAACTCCACCCTCCCTACTCTCTTTGATGTGGCCTCTTCTGTACCTTTAGTTGTGGAGTTCATTCTGAAAGTCTTTGGGTCATTTACTGGGTTATTTATGCTGGAGTGTTATCTAGTTGTATCCATGGGACCAGGTAAGCTTAGGGTCCTCCTACTCCACCATCTTCCCAGCCTCCCCAAATCCTTAGAGGGCTTATTAGAACACAGATTGCTGGAACTTTCCCCAGACTTTCTGTTTTATAACAAGTTATGCTGCCGATCAGGGAATCATATTTTGAAAAGCACTGTGCTATATTTTTGGTGACAGAGGATGATGTTTCATCTTCCAGGAACTCTGTGTTAGAATCCCAAGCTGGGTTGTAACCCTATTCTGTTTCCATACCACCTAATACACACTTAGCTCGTGCCTCCATCATAACACGTAGCATATTTGTTTCCCCAACTAGACTACACTCTTCTTTAGTATTGGAACCATTTTTTTTTCACTCCTGTAATACCCGAAGGTTAGCCTAGCCTTTGAACATAGTTGGAACTCATAAAATGTTGAATGAATGGAAGATTTCTCCCTAGAGGCAGGAGCAGTAAAGGAAGTGCTTGATTCATCATCGAATAGTACCTCACTTGCATGGCACTAAACTCAACGAACTTCCTTAGCTCAATCAGAAAGGCACATGCAGTGGACAAAATAAAAATACCTGATACTACATCACATCCATCCAATTGCTCATTTTGCTGTAATAGAACCACAGTCAGCACCTCTGGCTGGGGTTTTCATATAAAGAAAATCAATTTCACATCCCCACAACAGCAATGTTCGACTACTCCATATTCCTTGTTTCCCCCCACCTACCTCATTTTAATTTAGCAGGTGTTTAATAGTACATAATTATATCTCACTACTGTTTGGGATAGGGAAATTAGGAATCCAATTTGCATTTTAGGAATAATTTGGAAACATGAAAGCTAATTATCTAAGATCAGATTTGGCCAAATCGAATAAGCAGGTCATCATTTGACTATAAACTCTGGCATTTACCTGAATAAATCTAAAAACTGGGCATGAACTCATTTATAAATCGATTGTTTTTAGGTAGTATCCATAGTAGTATTAGTTAGTATTCATAGTAAAGTAGTCCTACTTTATTTTTTGCCTGCCCATTTTGATCCCACTTCCTTTTAGGAATCTTCTCTCCCCATTTTTATATAGCCTTGGCAGTAGGATAATCTTAAGGACTGCATCTTCCTAGGGAAGCTTAGAAGGGAAAAATACTTTCCTTCCTTGGCTTGGGATACGTCTTTGCTTGTACGTAACCCACCTCCTTGGGCACTCTCGCCCAGGATTTTAATTTTAACAACTGAGAAAAAGTGAGAAGAAAGTGATGCTGGCATCTTAAACCAGGATGTCCCAGATAAAATATCATTGCTAACCTCCCTGCATCCTTGATTCTGGGTCATCCCCAAACCCGGTATATTTTAGTTTCCTCTTAGTTCTGTGAGTCCTTCAACCCTATGGCCCCACCCTGCTTTAATGAATTCTCTTTGGTTTACATTTGCCATATTTGCTTTCTGTCGCTTACAACAATAAAACTCCGGCACAGACTGGCTTTGGCACAAGTAACTGTTATAGTTTCCTGCCCATGAATTCTTCCAGTCAAGTCCATGTTTGTCATTAGCTGGGACTTTGCTTCCACATCTCACACTTAAATTAAGTTCTTCCATAGTTTTTTCATTTTAAATGAAATCTCCCACCCAAATTTTAGGTGGCTTATTTCCATTGGCTACATTACTACATATAAAAGTTAAGTGTTATATTCAAACCTTGTGGTCCATAGTATCTTTTAATAAGAATATCCTTGTCCTTATAACAATTGTTCTTTTCTTAACAGCAGTGAAACATACCCTGTGTTCTATAGGAAGTAACAGTTCTTATTTCTAAAAAGCAAACTCTGTGGGAAAACACCTGTGTCAGAGCAATGTTGGGCACATGCTCAAGGCACAATTTTTTTTTTTTTTGAGTGACTGAGTATTATTTCAAACAAGGACATCTGAAGGGCGTTAAAGTCAATGAGATCATCCCTTTACTTACTCATTTACAAAGTGAGGTGAGGAGTTGTTGGTTTACTTGTGCAGGGATCCCCAAAGCCAACTCCACAACCAACATGATCCATAGGAGCATGGACTTTGGGTTCAGGCATAGCTAGACAGACATTACTGAAAACCTTACAGACTCAGTTCCCTCAAATTTATAACGGGGATGATCTCTTTTAAGGTATAAAAGTTTAGCAGAATTGATCACATGAGTGCTAAATAAAGAGTACCATTATCATTGCTGCAACAAAGGTTTTAATCTTTCTAATATTTGATGCCTCGACTACTTTTCATTAATGCCACTGCTGCATTTTTCCAAATAAGAATCCACTAGCTATTTTATTATGATGTCTTACATAAGAATTCTTCTTAGAGATGTTGGTAGTTCTTGGAAATACAAAAGGATTGCATGCCCAGGCACATCAAAGCAAACTTGGCAATTTCAAAATAGTACAACTGGTTGAATTACTTTGAAAGATGATCTTTTAACTCAAAAAGATATCTACACTCTCATGTTCATAGCAGCACTATTGACAGTAGCCAAGACACAGGAACAACCTATGTGTCCGATATATATATATATATATATATATATATATATCTCCTATGTGTCTGATATATATATATATATATATATATAAATATATATATATATATATATAATCACAGTGGAATATTATTCAGCCATAAAAATGAGGAAGGGGTACCTGGGTGGCTCAGACAGTTAAGTGTCTGACTTGGCTCAGGTCAAGAACTCAGCGTCATGAGGTCAAGCTCCATGTTGGGCTCTGCATTCATCATGGAGTCAGCTTGGAGATTCTTTCCCCCTTTTTCTCCCTCTCCCTCTGCTCCTCCCCTGCTTGTGCGCTCTCTCTCAAATAAATAAATAAATAAAATCTTTCTTAAAAATGAGGAAATCCTACCATTTGCGACAACGTGACGGACCTTGAGGGCATTAGGATAAGTGAAAGAAGTCAGACAGAGAAAGAGAAATACTGTATGATCTCACTCACGTGTGGAATCTGGGGAAAAGATCAAACTCTTAGAAAACGAGATCAAACTTCTGGGTATTCGAGGCAGAGGAGTGGGGAGAGGAGGATTTGAAGGAAGGTGATCACAAGAGTACAAAATTCCAGTTACAAGATGGAGAAGAACTAGGGTTGTCATATACAGTTTCATGACTATAGCTAGCACTGCTGTATGATATAGAGTTAGAAGAATAAATCCTAAAAGTTCTCATCACAAAGGAAAAATATTTTTTCTTTTTCGTTTTCTTTTTATTGTCTCTATATGAGAAGATGGATGTTAACCTAACCCATTGTGGTACTCATTTCACAATATATGCAAATCAAACCATCATGCTGTGTGCCTTAAACATATATAGTGATGTTTATCGATTATTTCTCAATAAAACTGGGGGAGTGCAGTGAGATGTTCTTTAAAGACACAAAGATGGCACAGAATACTGAACAAATTAAAGACTAGATAGGTGAAGAAGGCATATATTTCTCAGAATGTGGGATAAAATAAAGTGTATTCTGCTTTGTAGGAAATTAAATAGATCGGACATCAGCAAAGTATGGTCATACAATCTGGCCTAGCACCTGCTTTTGTAAATAAAGTTTTACTGGGGGGGGGCATGTGGGTGGCTCAGTTGGTCAAGTGTCTGCCTTTGGCTCAGTTCATGATCGCGGGGTCCTGGGATCAAGTTCCGCATTAGGCTCCCTGCTCAGTGGGAGTCTGCTTCTCCCTCTGCCCCTTTGCTCCTTGTGCTCACTTGCTCTCTCTCACTCTCTCTCAAATAAACAAACAAGTAATCTTTAAAAAATTAATAAAGTTTTATTGGAACACCACCTGGCTGGTTCCTGAACACACTCTCTGTGGCTGCTTTCCTGCAACAATGACAGAGTAGCTGGGTCTGAGATCGTGTACCTGCAAACTCTGAAATATTTACCAGCTGGCCCTTCACTGGAAAAAAATGGCTGGTCCTTAAGCTAGGTAATTTGCCCCCCTTACTGGTGTAATAGAATTCCAACAGCCGTAAAATTCAATTTCTGTGAACTCTTTCGAGGACGAATTTAAAATGGTTGCCTTTTCCCTGTGCCTGCATTCTGCCTTTTACACAAAATGTACATGTTTCCTCTCCCGTTTAGCCCATCTATCTTCTCACTTATGTATATATTTACAAGTCAGGTTCTTTTGTTCTGATGCCTGTTGAACATCCCATAATGGCTGGAGAAAACTGAGTATATTTGCAAACGGACATAAGTGAAGGCCTTTGGGTTTGGGCTCCTTCTCTAGCTGGAAGTGTTGGCCAAAGTCATTATACACATGTAATACACACCTCTGAGAATGGCAAAGGCCAGGTCTCAGAAGAACTGGCGAATTAGAAAAGCCAATCTGAAATGCACCTCGGGTTGTGCTGTTTCAAGGGACAGTGGCTATTTCACGAGAGTGGCAAACACAGACCGCGCATGAAGGGAATGATCTGGATGCTAATGATGAGGCTATGACAATCGGAAAGAGGACCCTTCCGTACTCCTATGTGGTGACGACGAGGGTGGAAAAGAAAGACCTCCAAGTTACCAACGTGGCGAGAAGAGGTTGAACAGGCGGGGAAGCACCCGGAATGACAGAGGAAATGGTATACGGCAGAAGTGGCAAAGGGGAGGACGGTGGGCTGTACGCTCTAGGCTGAAAATCACAAACATTCCATTTGCCAAATGACCAGTCTGCCCTGAACTCAAGCTTTTGGAGATCAAAAAAAAAAAAAAAAAAAAAAAAATCATAAAATAAGGTGAGTAGCATCCAGGGCAGCTATTTGGACCCGGAGCCTGGAGTCGGGGGCACTACTGCCCCTGCCTGCCTGTGGAGTGTGAGAGCGTTCAGAGAGCGGACGCCGCGTTCTCAGGCAGAGTCCCGCCGGTCTCTCAGTTTACCTGTGGGGGGGGGGGGTGGCCATGGTGATCACGTGGGAGGCAAGTCCTGGAGTTTGTCCCCTCGTGTTTCGGAGGACTGAACTGTGATTGGGACGCAGGTGAAGCAGGTAGGAGGCGCCCACCACGGACAGACAGGAGCCCAGGTCCGCTGTGCTAAAAGAGCAGCTCCGCTGTGAAACTGAAAACTTCACAGAATGACACAAAAACAAAAATAAAACAAAACAAAAAAACAACCACCTAAAATGTTGCTAAAGCCATCCTGCAGGACACAAATTGCCATGAACTTTAATTGCTAATAGAAACAAATTTTGGTAGAGATCTGCTTCAAACAAAGGACAGCCAAGGCCATTCATGAGGAGCGGTGAGCCTCTGGGACCCTCAGTAAGCAATCTGTGGTAGGAAGTCAGCAGTTCTGCCGGTGGGGACTGACCTCAAGAGCTTGAGTTTCCTTCTTTCTTTCTTTCTTTTTTTTGGGGGGGGGGGGTTTCTGTTTTTAAAGATTTTATTTATGTAATAGAGAGAAAGTGTGTGAGCACATGAGGTGGGGGGAGGGAGGACCTGAGGCAGCGGGAGAAACAGACTCCCCACTGAAGCAGGAAGCCTGACACGGGGCTCGATCCCCGGACCCCGAGATCATGACCTGAGCTGAAGGCAACGGCTTAACCAACTGAGCCAGCCGGGTGCCCCAGGAGCTTGAGTTTCTAAAACTTAGATTCTGGGCCTAATTGCTCTGCATATAACTTAACATTTTACACCTTCTTTGTTGAGACACATTCTTTGGTGAATCACATTGGAGTGAGCTCCTTAAAGGCCCCAATCAGCCCACCCCTCTTTGGCTAAAGGTGACAGTTTTATCCTGCTTTTGAGCTCAGTGCCTGTATGGCCATGCACACATCTGGTTGTTGGGGTGTATGTGCAGGACGAAACTCCCATGCTTTAAAGCTCCAAGCAAATGGCCAGCCTCACTTTGCCGATGTGAGTCCAGAGTTATGGGGCAGCAACACCAAGAGGAGACGGAGAAGCCAGATGAGTCTGCAACATTTTACAGGGTCCCTGAGTCCTTGCAGTACGCGACCGCCGTCCATGACCTTCACGCCACTTTTCCATGGGTAAGGCCCAGACAGTGCTTGTCAACATAACAAGACAAACAGAACCCACGTAGAAGTGTAGGATCCTCTGGTTTCCAAGCCCTCCTCGAGTCAACTGTCTTTTAGCTAAAGTCTGCATCCTAGGTGCAGGAAGTGGATGCACATTCAACTCTAATGAAACAATCTGAACACAGCTGACTCATTTATTCTAGTGCCCATTTACCCTAGTAGACATCATAGTTCATTTTCATTCCCCAAGAGCTCCATCATGCCTCCTTCCCACCCAAACTCCATTTCAGCATGTAGCCAGTGGTTTCTATGCGATGAACATCTGCAGTATAATCACAGGGAATAACATTCCCTATGAGCCAGGCACTGTGCTGTGTCCTACACGGGTTATGCTTACTGAATCTCTACAACAGCCCTACAAGTACAGGTGAGTACAATGAACATCCCCATTTGACAAGTGAGACTGATACAGGAGCTAAGCATGATTTTTACATTTTAAATGGTTGGGGGGTGTATCTAAATAGGAACTTCACACATGTAATTACATTAAATTGAAATTTCAGGGCGCCTGGGTGGCTCAGTTGGTTAAGTGTCTGCCTTCGGCTCCAGTCGTGATCCCAGGGTCCTGGGATCGAGTCCCATTTCGGGCTCCCTGCTCGGCAGGGACCCTGCTTCTCCCTCTCCCACTACCTCTCCCTGCTGCTCGTGCTCTCTCTCTCAAATCAATAAATACAAAAATCTAAAAAAAAAAAAAAAATTGAAATTTCAGCGTCTGCAAATAAAGTTTTATTG
This sequence comes from Ursus arctos, assembly GCF_023065955.2. Taxonomy (NCBI): domain Eukaryota; kingdom Metazoa; phylum Chordata; class Mammalia; order Carnivora; family Ursidae; genus Ursus; species Ursus arctos. Next base: position 7,904,594 of record NW_026622830.1, read on the forward strand.
GCACCCCCGACGTGCTCATTCATTTAGTTACTGTCTGTGGCTGCATCTGGGATGCCACAGCAGATTTGAGAAGTTGCAATAGCGACCATCTAGCTAGCCACGCATAGAATATTCACTCTCTGGCTCTTGACAGAATGTGTGGTGACCCCTGCCCTCATCTGGGGCAGTTAGGTCTCAAGGTCTCAGCAGACTGCAGACCCACAGTCAGAACTTTGTGAAATAAAATGTCAATAATGATTAAAAACAAAGACAGCGTCTTTGGTCTCTCTCAGACTAGCAAAAGTTATAACCGCTGTACGTGCCTATTGTTTGAGTCTAGAGTTGCCATAGTCTCACACTGGGTTTAAAAATAGCGCTTGCTTCTGTTCAAAGCCAAGATGAAGCTGCAAGCCTGCCGCTCCGCTGCCTCCTGTCTGGGAGGGCTGCCGTGTGCCTGGATGGCACGTCCACGCCACTGCTCCTGCAGCTTAGTCCAATGGCGCAATTAGAAGAAAAACTTAATGAACTGACACAGTAATGAGACTGACTTGTCCTCTTAGCAACAGTGACAGCAACAGTGCGGCTGCCGAGCATGAGGCTGAGATGTCCTCTTTGTGAGAACAAACAAGGTATCTTAAACACTGTTACTCTACAGCCCCGGGTCTGCCATTTTTCATTTTTTTCTTGGGTTTCCATGGAAAAATTGCTTAACACATAATGCCTAGGTCCCTGAAGAAGTTATGCCTTTAAGAGAGACTTACAATAAAGGTCAACATATCTGGTGAGTAGCATCCCTTCTGGTCCTCCCTAGTTCTGATCTTTTCTTGCATCATGCCTAGTAACAAACATGCTCCTGCTAAGTCATCACGTGACCCAGGACTCTGCTAAGTGAATTGCCACTGACCAGCCAAGCCGATTTGAGCTCAGGTTCCAAGTACAAGGTGGTGGTTCACCTCTTTCAGATAAGTATTCTCCCAGTTTTATCTGCATAGCGTCCATAGCCGTGGCTCTTCTCTATTCCTGTTTTATTGTGGCCCCCCGAGTTGTTTTGCTTTTCCCTTTAAATTTGGCCCCGCATTTTTTAAAGTCTATTCCCAGGGTTTAACCTTGTTGTTGTTGTTGTTGTTGTTGTTGTTGTTGTTGTTGTTACAGTGAATAGGATCTTACACTCTGTAGTATTTTCCAATGATTTTTAGCTCATGAATAGCTATTGCTTTTTTGCAAATTTATTTTACTGGCCATCTTTTAGAACTTACTCATGGTAAGTTCCATTTTTTTTTTTCACTTGGATTTTTAGGAAGAGAAAGAGTCTGAAAACAATTATAATTTTATCTTCTACATTCTAGTATTCCTACACTGTGCTTCCTTTTCCAGTCCTATTATAAATGTGGATACCCTTAAAATTGATCCCTAATATATGAAGCCTCATTGTATGGACTCCAGTAGTAGTCTGTGTTCTTTTTTTAAAAAAGTGAAGCCCTATAAATAAAGCCACAACTTCTGATCTGCAAAGTCATTTTGCTGACATCATCTTCTGTGACTCAGATTCAATCTTAGTAAACTGGAAATGAAAATTTCTGATGCTATTTCACAGGATTATTGGGTAAGTAAAACAAAATGATGCATATAGCTTTGCTTAACACAATTACCAAAGCGTCCATTCTACGGGAGAGATGTGATGTGCGAGGAATATCAAAGTGACACTGTGGAAATGATGTCATTAACACGGCGACACAGATCATTCCCGACTTCAGTACCCTTCACAAGAACACCAGCTAGCAACTCTCCATGCACAAGACATCACTGTGAAAATCCCAGAACTTGGGGTTAATGCTGAAGCAACGCCTGGGCCACAGAGACTGAGAAGAACACAATACAAGGGTAAGAGGAGCAGCCATGCTGTGACATGTCCGCTCCCCAAGGCAGGCCCAGCACCGCCCCTAGAAGGCCCCCTGGATCTAGGGTTTCTCCTATAGCAGAAGAGAGTCCAAGGTGAACAATCTGGCTCTTCCAGTGCTGTAGGGCACTTCCTGGGAGGCCCACTAGGATCTCACTGCCTGGGGATCCCTGGAGGAATCTGCAAGGCTCAGCCACAGGGCATTGGATTGTGATAGAGAAAGGGGCTGGGCTTACACTCAGATCTGGGTGGACCACATTCCTGCTGACAGTGGTGCCTAAGCAGAGATCCCAGGCAACGCGTCTGCCCATCTGCAGGGCAAAGCAGGGGGGCCTGCCTGGCTAGAAAGTTCAGCGGGCAGGTCTGCCTGACTTGACCCCAGGCAGTGGACTGTGCTGGCCAGGGAGTTGTACTGCCACACCTAGGGAGGGCAGCAAATCCACAGCTTGGCTCAACTGCTGAATATAGCCTCCAGTCCAGCCAGGCCAGGAAACCTGGTCTGAGAACCTGGGCAGCTGTGGAGCCCATCCTACAGCCCCACTGAGGCATAAGCCAAGCCAGCAACCTTGTCTAACAGTCGAGCACAGCCTCAGGCCCCACATAGCCAGGGACCCTGCCCAGTGACCCTGGGCAGCCTCAGAGCTCAGCCTATGGTCCTGCCCAATTGCTGAACACAGCCTGAGGCTTTATCCAGGCAATAACCCTGTCCCATCATGGAGCACAGTCTACAACCTCACCCAATGTGGGGGCCTGGACAGCAACCCTGCCCGACTGTAGAGAAAAGTCTCCAGCCCCACCCAACTGTGGGATATAGCTGGAACACCTCCTGATCTGAGAGCTCAGCCAACAAACTTGCCCAACAGTAGATCATAACCAGTGGTTTACCCAATTGCAAAGCCCAGACTGTGGCTCTGCCCAACTTCGGGGCTATAGTCTGTGAACGGGCCTGATCACACAGGCCCTATCCAACCATGAAACCCTGCTCATAGCCCTGCGTGAACACAGATCAGCCAGCAGCACCATCCAGGTGGGAAGAACAGCCTGAGATCCCACCAGATTAGAATTTGAAGATTCGACTGTTTTGGATTTTCCAGACTCATTGTATTTCCACACAAATTTTCTAATCACATTGTTAATTCCTACCAAAAAAAAAAAAAATCTGCTGGAATCCTGATTGAGATTGCATTTAATTTGTAGGTAAGTTTTGGAGAATGTTCATCTTATCTATATTTCCTCTTTCTATCCATGAACATAGCATACCCATCCTCTATTTATTTGCCTTTTAATTTCTCTTGGTATTGTTTTTATGCACAAGTTTTATGTATCTATCATTCAATTTATCCTTTGGTATTTTGTGTTGTTTGATGTTTTGTAAAAGGTACTGTTACTCTGAATTTCATTTCCCAATTCTCTGTGGCTAGCATTAGAAATATAAATTCAAGGGCGCCTGTGTGGCACAGTGGTTAAGCGTCTGCCTTCGGCTCAGGGCATGATCCCGGCGTTATGAGATCAAGCCCCACATCAGGCTCCTCTGCTATGAGCCTGCTTCTCCCTCTCCCACTCCCCCTGCTTGTGTTCCCTCTCTCGCTGGCTGTCTCTATCTCTGTCAAATAAATAAAATCTTTAAAAAAAAAAAGAAATATAAATTCAGAAAAGAAGACTCAAACAGGAAGATGGACACTACTGGATCATAAAACATATTAAGACTTAAGACTCATTAAACCCAGAATAAATGTGATATTTGCATAAGAACAGTCAAATACATTACTGGAACAGAATAGAAATTCCAGAAATAGATCCATACACATATGGTCAGCTGACTTTTGCAAGGGTTGCAAAGCAATTCATTAAGAAATAGAAAGTGTTTTCAATAGATCATGATTGGAACATCTAGATAACCTTAATCTTTACTTCATACCATAAACAAAAATTAAACCGAGCAATTATGATGGGTCTTATGCCTACATATGGTAAATAAAACTATAAAGGTTTAAGAAGAAAATATAAAATGATATCTTTGTAACCTGAGGGAGGCAAGAATTTCTATGACGGGATACAAAACTCAAACTTCCATTCATTAAAAGGCGTCGTAAAGAATAGGAATAGTAAAGCCACAGGGTGGGAGAAGATATCTTCAAAGGTTATATCTAACAATAGACCTGTATCTAGGATGCTGTGATATTCCTATAAGTCATTAATAAAAAGACAATCAACCCAGTGAAAAGATGAGAAAGAACTTCATCAGCCTTCCACGAAGAAAGATATGTAAATGGCCAATAAGCACAAGAAAAACTGCTCATTGTCAATCGTCATCAGGGAAACAAATGGTAAGTACAGGGAGATACTAGGACATGACCTCTAGTATGGCTAAAACTAAAACAACTGACATTATGAAATATTAGTAAGGATATGCAGCATCGCGAAGTCTCATAAGTTGGTGATGGGAAGGGAAATTAGTTAAGTAATTTGGCAAACTGTCTGCAAATTTCATATAAATTTACCATATGACCTAGTAATTCTACACCTATATACTTACCCAAGAGAAATGAAAACACATATGTAATAGATACAAAGAATATAATGTATATTATACATCATATGCTGCTATATACCAAGTTAATGTATCACATTTTAACCTTTTAAAATACATGGATTGTTACTTTATAATACTGACATTGCCTAATTCCACCATCATCCTGCATAACTTTGCTTAGCTTTACACACACTGAAGAAAATAACTAATATCATAAAAGACATAGTAACAGCATATTAACATGCAATGCACACAACAGTTTTCCATAAGATCAACAGAATTCTGTTTATCTAGCTCTTAATGGAATAATCTTCTTACAAAATCTTATCAGTTAACTTGATGGCAAATAAATATTATTCCATATTTTAGCATCGGTGTTGCCCAGGTTTCAGTAGTGGCTTAGATGGTGAGGCTAGCCTGGAGTTCTGGAGGAAAGGGTTCCATCATCAATTAAGGATGGCTGCTATGCGTACCTGGGCAGGCGCAAGGCAGACAAGCATGCCTCAAGGTAACATTTGCCATCCCAGACTTAGATAGTTAAAATTTAGTACAAGTGCATAATAGTAGAAATGCACTTAGCAGAGTCTGATCTTTCTTTGATGATTCAAAACTTTATTTATTAATTCATTTTTTTGTTTTTGTTTTTGTTTTTTTAAGAGAGAGAGCACGAGCTGGGGTGGGGTGGGGTGGGAGGAACAGAGGGAGAGGGAGGGAGAGAATTTTAAGCATGCTCCATGCCCAGCGTGGAGCCTGACACAGGGCTCGATCTCAGGACCCTGAGATCATGACCTGAGCTGAAATCAAGAGTTGGATGTTTAACTGACTGAGCCACCCAGGCACCCCTAAAAGAAACTTTAAAATATTTTAAGACTACAGGCTCATCGTCACAAACATCAGTCGTGAACCAACAAAAATTTTTTTTGTTTTGTTCAGTTCTGGGTAAGCAAACATTTATTGTAGATCAAATGGCTATGTGTTTAAATTAAAGTACCTTTAAAATTGAAAGAGTATATACGGAGGGAAACATCCCCACTATTTTAGACAGCACCCAGCACTCGTGAGATTACAGTAATACGAGGCAAGACTTCTACAAGATGATAGGCATCCTAACAGTCAAAGTGAGTCTCTGGACATCACTCTAAGCCTTAATGAGCATTACTTTATCTTCCAGGAACAGCAGGAGAATAACCTTCTTACTCCCCACATTTGCAACAGTTTGAGTTCCAGATGTTGGGGGCTGCTCAGCAGGGTTTTGGCAGCTCCACACATTTCTTAACAGATAGATCTGTTTTCATTGCCTTAGAAAAAAAAATTAGTTGGCAAATTTACAATGCCATCTTTTCAAAGAAAATAAGAAGGAAAAATGACCTGCATATTTACTAAGCTGTTGGTTACAGTTTTCATCATCTTTGCTCAGTTTTCAGGACCATGAATTGCGAGGGAGGGAAACGAATAAAGGGGCTGAATCCATGAAGCCCCAACAAAAATCTAGCATTTGGTGTTCTGACTTCCAGCCATCAAGTGTAAAACTATACTATTGTATTGCTCCTTGGAGAGAAATCAGAGCTAGGTTGTTTATCTAGAGAAGCCACATGTCTCCTGTAATGATGCTTGCTTTATCAGAATGTTATTTCACTTCTCTTTTCAGAAATTCATCCCAATACAGAGCCGGGCTTGATGTATTAATAAAATTTCACCTCCTTTCCCTCTCTCTTCTCTACCTGGCTCACTATTTGGGACTGAAATTACAAAAAGAAAATCTTCCTTTCTTTCATACACTGCTTTGGGTGGTGCAATGAAGCTACTGAAAAATGACCAAATTTTGCTGTATTTAAAATCCCTGAATGTGAAAGATCATTAAGTAAACCTTCTCAGTAGGATTATTGTGGAGAAAACACACAAACTTAAAAGACAAGCCATCTGATTACGGACTTGCTTCCGACACTGATTTAATAAACCCAAGATGTATCATAGCCCCCAACGTGGGGCTCTAGAATCAGAGACCCTGGGGTAATAGCCTGGCTCTCTCGCATCAGCCGTGTGAGCTCATCTGAAGTTTCCTCCTCTGCGAATTAGGAATACGCTATGGCTGCCTTACAGGGTTGTCACAAGGATTAAAGAAGATCATGCCTGGGAAATGCTGGCACAGTGCCTGGCCCAGCATCAACATGAGTACATGTTAACCACTATTTGAGAAACTGAGCAAGTTACTTCTCTTTCTAGGGCTTCATTCTGTGTGTGCGCACGCATGTGTGCGTGCCAATGTTATTTTCCGTATGTGCCTTGAACACTCCTAGGGATAGTGGTGAACCTCTTAATGGCTAGAAAGGTTGGGGGATGTGAGACCCCCTCCCCAAGACCCTCAACTGAAACAGCTCCTCTTTTGTGTTTCTACAAGCTAGGTTTCTGCTGAAGATTCCTTCGGAAGAATGCTCTGTTGTTTCAAAAGGAGGCGGCAGAAAGCGGGGGAGCTTGCAAATCCAAAGTCTGTATTTCCTCCCTCCTTGATCATGCCGCTCATGCCTTTCAAGGCTGATTGCAGACCTACTGTGTGCCGGTCTTCACAGAAGGCTTTGTCTCTGAGGCGGCTGGTCCCCAGCCTTGTTCTTACTGTGTTCACACCAAAGCGAGGAAACAAAGAAATCGAGAATTTCAATGTGGATGGTTGGAATGGGTCACAAAAAGGAAGGGATACTTCTGATCAAGAGAATTCAGGACAAATTCATGGTCAAGGTGACATTATAACTGTCCGTTATTAATAATGATGAATAACAGCAATCATTGAGGGCTAACCATGGGCCAGACATCGAGCTTGGTGCTTTACATGAATTATCTTGTTTAATTCTCCCAACACCTAATCACCCACCCCATTTTAAGAACTCAGAAAGGGGAGGGGCGCCTGGGGGCTCAGTCAGTTAAGCGTCCAACTCTTGACTTCGGCTCCGGTCATGGTCTCAGGGTCACGAGATCAAGCTTTGCATCAGGCTCCACACTGAGCATGAGGCCTGCTTGAGAGTCTCTCTCTCCGCCTCCCTCTGCCCCTTCTCCCCCCACCCCCTGCTGGGGCACTCTCTCAAAAAAAAAAAAAAAAAAAGAATTAAGAAAGGAGGGGGGTACCATAGCAGCCAGTGTTTGAGCTAGGTTGCTGGTTCTGAGTCTGGATGTGTATTTACATGGGTATACCATCCCCCTAAGGCAGTCTGACTTGGAACAATAAAGACCAGATTTCATCAATGCTAAATGCACATTTTTCTTCCCATTTTATAGTTTCAAAATTGGGATGCATCTTACATTCAATAGCATGCCACAGATTTCTTGGCAACATTCCTTCTTTCCTGGTAGTACAGAAATAATGGCGCGTCATAGATGTCAAAGGCATCTCAGATTTGATGAAGTGAGATGACATGCTGGCAGAAAGCTCAGGAGGTGGGACACCCCGGATAGATGAACCCATGTGTGCAAAGAGGGCAGAGGCATACGTGCCAGCATGCTGTCCTCAAGGAATAAGAATCAACTGAGGGGACTGGTGGACATGGTAAGAGCTGAAACTATAAATGCAGAATCAGGGGACAACAGGGCTTCCTGACAAGCTCTGGCACTTCCCCAAAGTAAAGGGGAAGTATACTGGACATTTCTCGGTTGTCCCGATAGTGGGGTTTCCAACAGCATTTAGTGAAGACGGGAGGCAGCTTGAAAGGCCAGTGTCCTGCAGTGCGTAAGATGGTCCTGCCCATGGAAACACCGCCTCACCTTCTGCCTACCTTTCAACCACCAATCACAGTGAAACACCTGTCCACAATGAGCTGAGAATAGAATCTAAACTCCATTTACAGAGGAACACAATGCAATATTCAATGACTTTCACAAATGTGAAACTACTATGTAAATTAAGGGAGACCTCCACTTTGTCTTGTGAGATCTTTACCACCTTGTTCTCTTTTGCAAAATCCCATCCTGGACAACCGTGTGGATCATGGGATCATATTGTCCATACCTCTGGATCAGCCTGGACCAGAAGCTGCCTAATCCCATCGGTGGCACAAGCATTAAGAAATCATTAAGATCCAGTGTAGTTAAATTCAAGCATCTGTGTTTTAAAATACATATTATTTTTTTGTAATTTACTTTGCTTTTACATCTTTTTAAATGATAGTTACTGCATTATATCTACCTTCTGGGTATAATTTGGTTCTATTATTTATGAATTTAATTTCATGATAATTAAAAATATTTTACAAATATTTGTTATAAAAAGGTGGAGAGGGACTTGGATCTGTATGGCTGCAAACTACAGGTGAGATCAAGGCTTGGACACTTGACAAAGATTCAAATCTGAGAGGCAATGAGAAGGAATCAGAGAAATTATGACAGATTTGAGAAATTTTGAAAAATACAGAAAAAAATGTTAGGAATAAAATTGGAATCATCCATAAGTTAATCATCCAGAAATAAGCACTGTTAATTTTTTTATCCCTCTTTACCTACCCACTTATATTTTCTTTCTTTCTTTAAGTTGGGATCATATCATTTTTAGAATTCTTTCCTACACGATGATCAATTATTAACTGATTATTAATTATGATCCTGCATTCTATTAATTATTCTTTTTAAACACCTCTTTCAGTGGCTGCATAATATTTCATCAAAAGTAATTCCACCTATTTCCTTTAGGACACATTAACAGAGCTGGTTGATCTCCCAATATGTTCTGCAGATAGTATATAATAGCAGGGGCTGCCTGGGTAGCTCAGTCAGTTAAGTGTCTGCCTTTGGCTCAGGGCATGCTCCCAGGGTGGCGGGATCAAGCCCCACATCAGGCTCCCTGCTCAGCGGGGAATCTGCTTCTCCCTCTCCTCCCAGCTTGTTCTCTTCTCTCGCTATCTCTATCTCTCTCTCTCAAATAAATAAATAAAATCTTAATGAAAATAGTATATAATAGCACGATTATAGTGATGAAAGGAGCTTTAGAATTTGCCAGGATTGGGGCACCTGGGTGGCTCAGTAGGTTAAGCATCTGACTCTTGATTTCGGCTCAGGTCCCGATCTCAGGGTCGGGAGATCGAGCCCCCAGTTGGGCTCCACACTCACAGGGAGTCTGCTGGAGATTCCCTCCCTCTGCCCCTTACCCCGCTTGCACATGCTCTTTCTCACCCTCTCTCACCCTCTCTGTCTCACTTTCTCTAAAAATAATAAGTAAACAAATCTTAGAATTTACCAGATTAATCTCCATACAATAGAGGTGAAAAAATGGAGGAGCAGAGAGAATAAGTCACAGAGACACAAGAAGCCTGGTCTTTATTCCCAGACTAATGTCTCCTTTGTATTATTCTAAAGCTGCCTTCTCTGGTGCTCCCTCTTTAATGAATTGACCCACAACTGGCATCTTCATGCTGTATGTAATCACTTGTAACTATTGATTTGGCTTTCAACACAAACAAAAGCTGGACGTTCAACGGGGTGTGCAGCTGAGAGGCAATGCTTTCTGCTTTGGGAGCAGAAACATACACAGATAAACAAGAAACATCTCTCATTCTCAGTGCCCAGCAGCCACAGCAGGAATTCTTCACGGGTGAGACCGAAATATTGCATGATTCCAAGAAAGTTTTATTACCAGAAACATATGGGAGGATCGATTTAATGCCAAATCATTTTGAGCTATAATAAAGATGATAACAGCTTGACTTCAGACATGATATGTAAACACATGGCTCTTCAAATTACAGTCGGCGTACGTGTTCAATGTAACGTAACCCATTATGCACACAGATAATGCAGATTCGGAGCAAAGAACATCTATGCCATCCAATTTAAATGTGGGATACGTACTTCCTGTCCATTCTGCAGATGCAAAATAAGACCTGTGCTGCAAATGGTCAAGGGAGGTTCTCAGTAAGGGATAACTACAGAGTCTCAGTTATATGTAGGGAATCGGGTAGGAGGAAGAGGCAGGGAATGAGGCCAAAGGAGGATAGCAATTAGCATTAATCTCAGGAAAAAGTGAGAATGGTGCTCCTGGCAAGGGAAATCAACCCACCGTGAAAAATCGGGGGCACTGATTACAGATCAAACCTTCTATCACCATCATATCTACCCCAATAACTGCAGTAACTTCCTAGCTAGTTCCCGGCTCCCATCCTTGCCCCCCACAGCAGTATGCATGATCCTATTAAAACCTAAGGCATGATCCTTGGAGTTGGGTTGGGCTAAGAGTAGAAGTGACGTCAACAGTTGCCAGGCCAACAGAGGTCAGAGCCACTGTGCCCCCTCCAGCTCCCCTCCATCTTTCTCTGCCTCAGCAACCTTGGAGATCCCATGGCCCAGAGGGAAGAAGGCTGCTTGACTGGCATTTGACTGTGACATGAGTAACACCTACACTTGCATTGTGTTAAGTCACCGAGACTTGGGATGAGGAGTATTTGTTACTATAGCACATCACTTGTCTTGACTAATACAGCTATTATTTTAGTAAAGCCATAGAAAGCCTTGGTGAACAAGTATTCACCTTGTGACAATATCTCATGTCCTACAAGGAAAGTTGAATTTATTTTTCAACTTATATTTTGTTCTGTAAGAAGTTAAATGCATTATGTACAATCTGGGGATATGAATCCAATCACCGTACCTCCCCAAATACATTTATTCATCTTGGCAATCTTGTAGATGCTCATTCAAAGTCCCTTTGAAATTCAGCTTTGATGGATAAATGACTTTTATTTGACTGTTTCACTAAATGTCTCCCCCTCTAGGAATTAAAAAGAAAATCCAAAGATTTTCAGTCTGTAAGATGCTTCACTTAATTATTGATGGCTGCAGTTGAGGCCATGATCAAACAAATTAGCTCAGCTCTGCTGAGGGAGAAAATATCCTACTGAAAAACAAAACAGAAATTCTCTACAAATCTTTCGTGGTTTGGATATGAACAACTTGTGGGTGACCTCAACTACAGTGAAAGGTGTGTGTGTAGATGATCTGACGGTTACGGCAGCGTTGATACCATTGAACGACCCGTGACCAAAAAGTGGGTACCAGGCTGGGCATCGGCCAGCATGGCAAGGTGACAGTGATGAAGAGGACAATATGCTGAGCACAGCTTGCCGTTAAGGGAGAATAGATATGATAATCATAGAACCAAGTTAATGAAAGCTTGGCATCAAAGTGAGAGAAATAGCTTGAAAAAAAGAAATATCTTGAAGATTCTGGAAATCTGTAAAAATGGAACCTGACCCAGAAAAGGAGTGGTGGGTGTCCTTGAGGAAGTGGTGCTTGAGGTAGGACTGAAGGGTGGGGAAGGGGAAGAGTATTTTAGAGGGATGGGTGTGTGGAAAAGCCCTGTGGCAGGAGGGAGGGCATAGCCCTGAAGAAAGAAAAGAAAAGCACTCAGAAGTCATGCAGTTTGTGGCAAGAGAGGGATTTGGAGATTTTGGGGGCGGGGGACGGACATGCAGGGCTGCAGGAAACAAAGCAAGGGCTTCAAGGGGGAGCAAGGAGGGGCGGGGCTATCTGCACCGCTTCACCCTAGATGACTCCAATCCCAAAGCAAGCCCATGCTTTCAGTCCAAGCCCCATCTGGCCTCAGGTCCAGGCAAAGGGGTGGAGGCAGGATGGTCCTGCTTTTAAAGAGGATGTTCTAGTAAGAAGACATATCTGCATAAAGACCTGGAGCAAATGAAGAAAGCAGCTTAGGCATCAGACAGCCTCACCGTTGAGTCATGGCTCTGCCATGTTATTTCCCAGTCTCAGTTTGTTTGTCTCTAAAATGGGGGCAACAGGCAGACCTCCTATAGCCACTGGGAATATGAGAAGAATGATGGAAAGTGCCAGAGCAGATGCCTACCACTGATTTTCTTCTCTTGGCTGAGGAAGTCGCAGGCCAGGGGATGTGCTTAGCCTTAGACACATCAGAATCATCAGAAGGACAAGGAGAAACTCCTGAGGAACAACTCTCAAACGATATCCCTGCTTCCTCGCCCCTCCGGGACAGCCCTGGGGAGGTCTCCCGCGGTGGCCCAGCAGGGTGGAGCCCCAGTGGCCCACAGCAGTGACCAGCCTTCAGTGCACACTGTCTTTCCACTCTTACCTCCCAGCTCTCCTGTCTCCACTGTCCTGTGCATCCGGGGATCAATCCCAAAGCCACTGCTTGCACTTACCTGCTTCCCTCAGGAGTAAATAAGTCTGTGGCTGTGAAGAGCACATGGTATAAAAAAGCATTTAGTCAAGGTGGGATTTTGTAAGTATTGTTATGGGGGGAGCAGAATTGAAGGAACTACACTCAGGATTATGAGCCCAGACAAAGGAGAGCCTAGTTCAGGGCCAGTTCAATGAACAGAATCTGGAGAACTTCCAGCTGCTTTTGCCAGAGAGCTCTTGCCTACACCAGGACTGACCAAACCTCAGACAGAAATGACCTTGCCAACAAGAGCTGGAAGTCGTTGTGAGCCTGGAAGAAGGGGAAGGGGAAACTCCTGGAAAGACAGAATCTGTAAGAATCACGGTGAAGACAAATGTAACACCAAAGACATTATCCTCCTCACTTAAGTCCTCAATAACGGAAGTAGCTACCAACAGTCTCTCCGCATAGATAGTAAATCAGAATATGTGCATGTGTGTTTAATGTATATTCAGGCATGGATGCAACAACAAGAATAAATATACAGATATTACAAGCATCTGCTACGGGCTGGGAAGACAAAGAAATGTTCTGATTTCACAGAACTTGCATTCTAGAGTGTGGAGACAGACAATAAACAAAAGAATTAAGTAAAAATCTGCAATTGTCAGATGCAGACATGTTTTGGAAGCAAATTCGGCACAAGAGGAGAAAGCAGTATTGCCCTTTTAAATAGGATGACTCTGCAGGCCTTAGGGAGAAGGTAACGTCTGCATAGACAGACCAGAAGCAAACGAGGCGGAAAGCCACGAAGATGTTTGCAGGGAAAAACCATGTTAAGCCAGAGAAAGAGTAATGCAAAGGCCCTGAGCAGCTATAGGGCAGAGGACAGCACATTTTTTCTACAAAGGGCCACATGGTGAATAATTCTGGATTATTGGGCTATGCCGTCTCCCTTACAACCACTCACTTCTGCTATAGCCACAGAAAATACGTAAGCCAATAGTTACGGCTGTGTTCAAATACATCTTTACCTATGGCCCCTGAAATGTAAATGTCATATAATTTCCACATGACACAGAATATTCTTCTTTTTCTATTTTTTTCAACCGTTTAAAAATGTAAAAAAAAAAAAAAGATTTTTTTTAGCTCATCGGCTAGGCAAAAATAGGCAGTGGGCTAGTTCTGGCTCTTGGGTGGTAGCTGGCCAAACCCTATCATCAGAGCCCTTTGGGTCTGAAGAAAGCTTTAGCTTTCACTCTAAGATGGGAAGGAACAGGAGGTTTGAACAGAAAAGCAGCACAATCTGACTCTGACAGGAGCAAAGGGGCTCTGACTTGTGTTAAGAGCAGGTGACAAGGGAACGAGGTTGAAAGAACAGAGGGGAGCAGGGAAACCTGCTGAGAAGCTTCACACAAAAACTATTAACTATCCTTTTAATTAAGGGTATGGTGGTTGGAATGATCATTTGTGATTCCAAACGCATATTTGCAATTTCCACGACTGGACAATGAGCCCGGAATTACAGTGTTAGAATAAACACCTGCCATCAAGAAATATATCACTAGATCAAACGAGCCATAGTGCAAAAATCCCATTTATATTTATATTTCATAGCATTGAGATGGCGTTATCTTTGAGAAAGGGAGCTTATCTCTTATTTTGCATGTGCTTTTTATCTCTGACTTCAAAGGCAATGCTCTTTGGCCGTGTTTTTAATATCATCGTGTTTGCATTTAACTCAAAATCAAAGCTGACACCAAAGCTTTCGATTCGTTGGAAAAGCATCACCCGGACACCTCCTCTCTCCCAAGCACCTTCTTGGTGCTGGACTTTGTATTGAAAAGTAAGAGAGCTGTTACAAACACGGGGGGTATATAACTGAATGACTGCAGTCTGAAAACAGAATTTACCACAGAGCTATGAAAATGGTGCTATTAGGGCAGGTTGTCAAGAAATGATGAATACTTGTAACTGACTATCATTTCTTTAAGTCTTCACGCATGAGTAGGCCATTAATCTGAAATTGCTCCCACACCAAGAGCTGTCACCTACTTTGTTTGTCCATAAGGCCTAAGATGTCTTCTTCGGAACGGGGAAATAGGACCAGACTAAGGTTTAGGCTTAGATTTCTGCCTTAGTGTACCAGTAACGTGTGTGTGTGTGTGTGTGTGTGTGTGTGCGCGCGCGCGCGTGCACGCCCAAGCGTACTGTCCCATGAGCGACCACAGGGACTGTTTCTGGGCAATTTAGTGATGAAACATTTTGTTAGTGCACTGATGTGGTAAATGATTTATATTTCTGTTCCACTGGACCAAGAATTGAAAAACGCTCCTAAAAATTGAGCCTGGGGTCATGAACATTATTTTTAAATCCACGGTGAGTTAAGTAAAAAAGAGTCACAGTGTGTCTAAATATTTGCACTGACTTCCATTGAGAACTTTATTAATAATGAATTCTATTGAAGATTCAACCCAAATATGAAATTGAGAAAAAACAGACACTGCTTTTTCACTCTCCCTGTGTCTTATAGTTTTGTGTGTGTGGTGGTCTTCTAGGAGTTATAAGCACACAAGCTATCATCACCACACTCTTATGCGATGTCTCAGAGGCGTAATCCCCGTAGCAGGCACCATGACGAGGAAGAAACTGGCAAGGATATACAGGCACCAAAAGAAATCTCAAACTTACACTATTTCTAATCCAAATGCAAGAAAATTCATAAGGAAAAAAATGTCTAAGGTCGACCCCCTTCCTCATTGAAATATAATAAAAATAATAACAATACCCTAATAAAATGAACTTACATATTTGCTCCTCCTACAGTGAACTCTGATTTTTAAAAAGACAGTGCATCTGAATGACTTCTCAAAGATGGAAAAATGAGTGATGGCGTGAATCGGATCCAGGATATTTACTGAAAAGAATCACATCTCAATCATCTCTGCCAACAGAGCAGTAAGAATAATCCCATTCAGGGGCGCCTGGGTGGCACAGTCGTTGGGCGTCTGCCTTCGGCTCAGGGCGTGATCCCGGCGTTGTGGGATCGAGCCCCACGTCAGGCTCCTCTGCTGTGAGCCTACTTCTTCCTCTCCCACTCCCCCTGCTTGTGTTCCCTCTCTCGCTGGCTGTCTATCTCTGTCAAATAAATAAATAAAATCTTTAAAAAAAAAAAGAATAATCCCATTCAAAAGGTAATAGAATGAAATGATTTTTGTAGAGGTTGGATCTCATTCGGGTTTCTTTTTATAATAATGTTTTGGATATTTAAGGTGCTTAATAAAATATTAGAATGAGCATGCTTTTCTACTATGATCTGGCTAGTGGTTGGGGAGCGATGCTAAGGAGGAGTCTGGTTAAAAATACCCCAGGAGCAGACACTCACTCACTGCAGATAGTTCACTAGATGAGGATTCTGGCTCCAAATGGCATCTAACTTTGGTCATAATGGAGTAGCCGGTACTGGCGTTACCCATAAATTAGAAAACTGGAGAAAATATATGAAACTACGGTTTCAGATGCTGTCAACAGTCAGTGAAGGATTGATTCCTAAATACAAAATAGCGAGCCCTGTTGTTGTCACAGCTCTGTGGCTGACTGAGTCCAAGAAGAAAATGCAGAGAAGGGCCTGGTGACCTTACAGGGTTGAGAAGATAGAAAGGACCTGAGGCTGCCAGAAGATGCTGGATAGGGCTCTCCATAAAGAGGCAGGTATGGAGAAAAAGAACTCCAGATGTCTGCACGGCAGTCCCATTAGTCTCTTCTGAGTAGGAAGCTGGGCAGGCAGAGAGCACAGCTCTACGAGGCTGAGCAAAGAATGGCTAGGAGCTGCACAATGAATAAAGCTACAAGCAAACTCCAGAGGTCCTAGACCCCTCTCCTCTTTCTAGAAGCCCTGCCTCTATCAGGTGAGCAAACCTGGACCAGACTCCTGACAGATGAGAGAATGCATGGAAGAAAGCCCAACTGCTCTGGCCAAGGCTGTTTTGGACCAATGTACAGCCAACAAACCCCTGTACATCCAAAGGAGCCCATATCGTCAGCAGGGCCACTCAGCTGGTCTGTACGTGACATTAGCAATAAGCTAAGCTGAGACCAGCCAAATCTGCATGGATCAGCAGAACCCCCAAGCCAACCCATAGACTTGTAATCAATAATGAATGCTCACCGAGGCAGTGCATTTGGGGTAGGGGAGTTGTTACACAGTGGTAGCTAACTGATACATATCTCACACACACACACGCACACACATATACGCACATAGATATACACACACACATTATGTAACTGATAATACCTAATGCATTCCAATGAAGTGATTTAATATGACATATTTACTTAATTCTGAAGTTTTCTTAACTACTCAAAAGAAATGAGAGAAGATAGGACTGTTGGAATGAATCTTTCCAATTATTTTCCTTTCAATCACATTTAATAACATTAACAAATGATGCTTGGAGATTACCTTGTGTTTTTATCCCCTGGCTATTATTGGCATAACATTATAAGCAATCTTCTCTGTGTCTGGGGATTAGTGTGACTGACGTGGGATAAAAGCTTCAAAATCCTCCAAGTTTAGGTCTGAAATTTGGCATCTTGCATCACAAGCCACACTTTCCAGACCAAGAGGTGGGGTTTTGGCGGGGGGAGGTTCTGTTTGGTTTGGTTTTTTTTGGAATAGCAACTCAGAGAAATGCTTTCTGACTTGGATCGTGTTACTACAACAACAGTCCCACATGGCTCTTTAGCTCAAGTTCATTCTTTTAATTAGCAGACTGAGATTCCTCCTCCTCCCCAACCTTTTCCCCTAGGAAAATTTTCCAAACATCTCTAGCTCTTCTCTTTCCTTTGGGTGTTCACATGATGCCAGGAGGAATTTGCTAATTAGAATATTTTAGTGTTGGGTGATGGCTTTTGTGATTTTGAGAGAGTCTTTGTAGAGCAGATTTTTCCTAAGAGGTATTTTTTTCCTGAAAGAGATAATCCCATGATATATATCTGTACAACTCTAATTTTGACAAAAAGGGAATTAAGAATGGGCTTCTGATAGCCTGGCATTCATGTTGGCACAATGGAGTTAAGAGCGTGGGAGTAACCTGCACTGGAATTCTTCCTTAACTCTGTATGATCTTTATTAATTCATCTAACAGATGTTTGAGCATATTCCAGATATATCATGAGATATAATGGTGATGAATTTTTGTGAACTATGCCAAGACAATGATGAACAAGACCTCCTCTTCATGGAGCTTAAACTATAAACTATAGAATAGGATACTTGCTAGGAAGACAGCGTACAGGAAAATTAAGTTATCTATCTGGATTTTCTTTTTCTCACCTCTAGAATGGGTATAATCTTACTACTGCCATTTCTGCATTCTGTGAGGTGTCAGTGAGGAAATTCATGGACATTTCAGTTGGGGTTGCATTCAGCTATGAATAACAGAAAGCCTAATATGGAGTTTATCAGTCACCGGTAACAACAGTCTGGAAGTAGACAGTTGCTGGTGTTATTCCAATGGCTCCACACGGGAAAGTCTCTTGGTCTTTTACTCAGATGCCAAGCATGGCTGCTGTGGTTCCAGCTATTACATCTGTATTCATAGCAAGATGAAGTAGAGAACAGCCAGACTAAGCTATCACTTTTTTTAGTAAAGTAACAGCTATTGGAGAACCCACCCCAACTTCAGATTAGACCTTACGGGCCAGACAGCATCACAGGGTCACAGATAGTTGTAGAAAAGCCTGTGAATGTGGGTACTTAGCTTTCCCAGCCTCTACAGAGGAGTGGGTTGAAACGGGTACTGGATCCACCAAACTAGAGTGCTGGCTACAAACACTTAACTCAAGCATGGATTAGTATAAGCACTCTGTGCCTGGTAGCTACCTGCTTCTTCATGTTCTTAAGTTCTAGACACAAAAAGGATTTTCTAGGTGAAGTAGGCTGATGCAGTCAGCCAGGAAATTTGGATTTTCTTTGACCCAATCAATTTAGGACCAGCAAGCAATTTCCTGGGACCAAGCATAACTGCTCAGAGAATTTTAAATAAAAAGGCAACTATATCCAGGTGGCATCAGAAAATGTCACTTACAAGAGAAGGAGCAATACTCTGTAGAGATTAATGGTTTACAAACTGCAGACTGAGAACGCTGTGGAACACACTGGGATGTTGAGAATGTCCCCAAGTGACCTTTTAAATTTCATGTTTTCATTTAAATATAATACCCTTTCTTAATTAATATAGTATGTTCTGGATTATGCAGATGATTTCCACATTAGTCAGGTTACATTAAGTTATGCTGATGTAACAAACAGCTCCAAAAAAATCACAGTGATTAATCCAATCAATGTGTATTTCTCTGTGAGGACTATGACTTGGCTCAGGGATGGAGGCTGCTTCAGTCAATGTAAATGTCAAATTGTGTCCCCCTGTGACTGCAGCTGGGGAGGAGGACATGGAGTGCTGGACACTTGCTCTTACTGCTTCTACTCATATTTCACTGGCCAAAGCAAGCCCATCACTACACCTAGTTTCTTTTCTTTCTTTCTTTTTTTTTTTTTTAAATTTTATTTATTTGACAGAGAGAGACACAGCAAGAGAGGGAACACAAGCAGAGGGAGAGGGAGAAGCAGGCTTCCCCTGAGCAGGGAGCCCAACGTGGGGCTCAATCCCAGGACCCTGGGATCATGACCTGAGCTGAAGGCAGATGCTTAACGACTGAGCCACCCAGGTGCCCCTACACCTAGTTTCATGCACTGGGGAACATGTAATCTTCCTCTCTGTTTCACAAAAGGGGCAGGAACTGCAAATGTGGTCACGTGTGCACCAGTTACCGTGCCTCTGAGTACCGTTACTCTGATCCAGTGCCAAAATATGAATATATGATTGAGTTGAGGTCAAGGTATGCGACTGTGATTTAATCTCTCCTTTACAAAGAGAAGGATATAACTGGACCTGACATGTGAATGGTTCACTCATACTGGGGATGGTATAAAATGGCTTAAGGTCATAGTTGGGGAGCGTGTAAAGCTTAAGCTCTGAAATTAAAATCTGTGTTGAGATGCTGGCAGTACCACTTATTAGCTACGGTAACTGGTGCAAGTTTTACAACTTCTCTGAGTCCGAATGTCCTCATTCCTAAAATGCGGGTATCAATGTAGCAGGACATCAGAAAGGGGCAGAGATTAAATGAGACGGCACAGGTAGTCCCCGACACACAGTAGGCACCATATAAATGGTAGAAGCCATTAGTATGGTTGCTGCTGCCATGGTTATAAGTTTCAAGAGATAAAGCCTCTCAACGAGGTTTTCCCTGGATGAATCGGAACAACAGCTTTCCAAAGGATGAATCCCATACCCTCACCCCCAGAAACACATTACCTGGATTTGCACCAAATAGATCAATTTGGCCCAAAGTGAAGTGGAAATCTGGCAGTTTTCTGAGGTACTTAATTAAAGGAGTGAGTCAAGTCAGATAATTAACATGCAACATTCATAAACAATAATTATTACAGGAGTGGAAATACTAGCCCTAGGAATTACACAGACAGCGTAGCATCCGTTTTGGTGTTTCTGAAAGTTGGTTTTCAAGTCAGATCTCTGTGACACTATATACAACTTATTACTGAGCAAAGCTGAGGACTTGGATTTTACTGCTTTCTGCAAATTTGCTTTGTCCACTTGTCCCTTCTGGAGGTTCCATGGAGCTGGGAAAGGAAAATGTTATAGAGAAAAAAGAGTGCAAAGGACTGGTCCCTGGTGGTGGTTTTTTGTTTGGTTGGTTGGTTGGTTGGTTGGTTTTGTAGGGGTTTCTTTCGTGGTGGTGGTGAGGATTTTTTTGTTTTGTCTGCTTTCTGAAAACATTCTTTTCTATATATCTACCTTATGGAGCCTCTAAGAGACATAATTCCACCTAGGTATATAAATATTTATAACCCCATATGCAGAACACTGCAATAAAATGTAGTAACATTTTTTAAAACATCGATGACTTTAATTTGGTGTTGGCAATTAGAATTTTCAAAACACAGAGGCTATGAATATATGAGTGCCTAAATTGATCTCCAACGAACCATCTTTCATAAAACATATGCATCTTTTACGCTTTGTAAACACCAAAGGCCTTGAAAAGCAATTGCTCGACAAATAATTTTTTAATGCCACTTTCTCATTACAACAGCCCAAAGTCATCAGGTAATAGACAACTAATGAATTTCTTCCTCAGGTTAAAATTTTAAATGAAATTTTCCATGTCAGGAATTTTCCTCATGACATTAAAATTCAAATAGTTTTACGCATAAGGACAGCCTTCAAAAAGTAATTGGTAATAAATGTAGCAAACGCCTTTGCATTATTCCCAACCTAATTTTCAAATTTGATTTTCCAGTGTAAAACTCAAGGCAAAACAATAACCAATCATGCAGCTAATTGCGATGAAATACGAAGGCATCTTTCCACCAATTTATTTCGTAATGTGGTTTGGTTTTATTTACCTCTGATGCACTCAAAACATTACAACTTGTTTATTCTTCTGAGAACTAATGGTAAAACAGAGTCTTAATTTGAGAACTGGAGAATCGGGCTTCTTTTGGCTTGTTTCCAGAATGATCTGTCTTCCTTTCCTGAGCAGCAAATAAAATGCTTCTTTATAGGCTGAAAGAAGAAAGGTAATCGCTCACATAAAGAGGAGACCTGTCCTACCCAGTGGAGACAGGGAGCCAAGCTTCAACTGTAATTGATCTTTAAGGAAAAGGGCAATATGGATTTGACTTGGTATTTATATTTCTCCCTTGAAATTGATGAAACTTAACCAACTAGATATTCTAACTTTATTGTGTCTAAAAATCTGTTTTCCTTGGTCACATGGGTAAGACTCCCAGCCCCGTTTTTTACTTTTTTTTTTTTTTTTTTTGGTTTCAATCAGTTTTTGTTTTTGTTTTTGTTTTTAAATAATTAACTTAGAAAGATCTATTGCTGACAATGAAACACTCAAAAGCCTGTTTCGGCCGGGCTTCATAAATGCAAATGAGAGAAAAATTTCCCCTATTTTTCCATCCAAAGTCATTTTAAAACAGCAAATTCTTAATGAGCTCTGTCAAGAGACCGCCAATCACATAACTCTTTAGCATTTCCTAGTTATGAAGGCCATGTTTATATCCAGAGGCACACACAATTTTAAAAGGTTATGAAACCCCCAATCTAGTTTCCATAAACGCATTCACTTCCATCCAAATGCTAGAAAACCCCTTAACCACAATCCTTTGTGTTGTCAGGTAACAATGGGTTTGTTATGGCAATTATCACATTATAGTAAAGACTGTGCATATGCTGGGGGTGGTATTTCTCAACAGTTTATGAGCCTTCAGAGAGGACCATGCTTATTAATTTCAGTACCCCTGGCTCCTGACCCAGACATAAAATGGGTATGCAAAATAGTTTGCTGAATGAATGTCAACAAACATTTATTGAGTGTCCACTCTATGTTAGTTACTGCAGAGATAGTAATGAATTCAGACCCTACATTACAGTAGGGATGACAAACACTAGACAAATATTTACATGAACAAGAAAAAAATATCAGATAGTGATAGGTGTGGTGAAGAGAATTAAAATCGGATAACATGGTTAACCAGTAGTTCTCGGAGAGTGATCTCCAGATCAGAAGCAGCTAGGAACGTCTTAGAAATGCTAATTCTTGTGCCTCATCCCAGATCCAACTGAATCAGAAACTCTGGGTATAGGGAAGTCTCTACCAAGCCCTCCAGGTGATGGTGAGGTGTGATCAGGTTTGAGGACCATTAAGCTAGAACTCCAGGGTAGCTCCTTTAGAGAGACAAGCAGAGGTCTCTCTAGGACCACCTCTCTCTCTAAGAGGTGATATTTCAGTTAAGAGCTGAATTTAAAAAGGGAGGCAGCCATAGAAAGATCAGGAGAGAGAGAGCATTACTCCAGGCAGAGGAACCAAAAATCACAAATTCTAAAATAAGAACAAGCTTGTTGAGTTTAAGGACAAGAAAAAAAAAGACCACTATGGCTGGAGTCAGGCACAGAAAACATAGCCTGGAACACTGGAGACAAGGAGGAAACCCTCTTATCTGTGTTGTAGGTCATGGTGGGGGCTTTGGATTTGATTCTCAAAGGGTTATGAGGTCAGGAAGGGTTTTGAGTAAGAGAATAGCATGAGCTGAAGATACTAGAACAAAGGACTTAATTTACAATGCACACAGGCTGTATCATGGCCCTGATACATACACTTCTCAAGCTTCTTTTGTCAAAACAAGTGTTTTGCTTTTCCAAGAATGAAAGTGAATTGATTTGCTAGTTTGAGATAATAGGTTGGAAAATGCTTTGGGGCTACCCCTTTCCATGCTGTGACAGGTGAACCTGCTTTGGAGCAAGAGATTTTCAGGGAAAATTATTTCCGGGCCAGGTCACCATCCCTTAGCTCCTGCAGGCTTTCATAAATATTGCCTGCCAAAGTGCTTCCTCCTAAACTGGCAATAGAATCTCAAGTTGTGAATGGATCAAGTTTGGTGGTGCCAAACCGAGGAAGAGCAGAGATGAGAACTCTTTTGATCCCATTCATCTGGTTTCCATAATGAATGCTGGATCTTGAGCTTCGGGGGGAAAGAGGGCGAGCAGAGTCCCATTTATGAAAGAAAAAACATCTCTAATTAACAAGTATCAAAACCACCAGCTAATTACCACTACACTAGGGAAACTTTTAAAAATCACAAATAAATAGCTGATAGGCCTAGTCCTCTATTAATGCCATAATAGCTGAACATGGCTGTTTGCTAAGAGCAGATTTATAATCACACTCAACGCCCTTATTTTTCTACCATCTGTAATTATATTTCATTAAAGTAGTTGCTATTCTTCCAAAATGCAGCATCTCTCACACTAGAGAAGACAGAAGCATGGACAATTTATGAACCTAGAAATTCTAATTTTATTCTGATAGTTGCAGTAATGAATAATTTACATACTAATGTTAATTAGATGAATTAATAATTTTTCTCAAGTGGCAAGATTATTATTAAAATAGTTCATCCTTAAGGACACTGCCCCATTTCTTTGCAGTTCTAACCAGCGGTGGGTTTGAGAGGCCATCAATTTTCACCTCTTGTCTCTTATCGAGATCTGCTATCTATTAAAAATAAATTCCAGCATACATTTTTTTTCCTCCACACATTTGCATGTAAATTAGAGCTCTCTTTTAGTAGTAGAAAATTTCTTTCTTTTCATTCTAAATTACTGGCCTGTTAATGGGTTTCTGCATATTTGTTTTCTGATTCACAGCTCCCCTCATTAAAAATAAAATCCTTTGAATGTTATTTGGTTAGAGATAACTGGAGAGAAATTTGTAGAAATAGTTTTAAGTTTTTAAAAGATCATTTGCTTTGATTGGAAGAAACACAGGGAGGCACTGCAGAAAAACCTTTTTTTAAATAAAAATTCGAGAATGAATATTAAAACCTACCTATTGGCATTCAAGTGATTCAATTATTGCTGTCACCACTTTTTCCATAGGACTCCACCAATTTTGTTAGTATTTTACAAGGTTTCATGGAGTTATTCTAAAAAGAGTTTAATGCACTAAGATCCATCCATCAATCCTTAACTATATAATGAATAAATGATGTCTGGCTTACCTACTATGGTAAAACAATAACAATAATAATCCCTGCCTCTGAATTTTTTACAAGCTAATTAGAAAGATGAGATAATTTCTAAAATGATAAGAGATACCACAAAGGGACATGTGCTAAGTATCCAATAAACAAGATCTCTCGGATACTGATTTCTGAGCATCTCTGACCACTCGAACCAAGTGGAGACCTTCCAGAAATACAGATTCCTAAGCAGTGCCCAAGATCACCCTTTCCTGAATCCCCTGAATCAGGCTCTTTGGGAGGAAAGCCCAGGAAATCAAATTTTTAAAGCGCTACCGTGATCACCATGAGACACTGAGACGTGCATCGTCCATGAATCACTGCCCTGGGATTTCAGAGGAGGCAGAATCTCATTTCCACCAGAAATGGTCAAGGAGGTCTTTGTAGGGAGGTTAGATCAAGAGAGGGTGACAGGCCAGGTGGTGTGACCTGTCTGAGCAAAAGCAATGATGGCCGTGAGCACACAGAAGAAGGCCAGGACCAGACTATAGGGCACCGCTCCCTTGGTCCAGGCTATGGAATTCGCAAGCCGGTGGGGGACTGAGTGTTGCCTTAAGTTTGCAAATCCTTTAAGGGCAAATAGTGTGTGTGACAACCCAAAAAACAGCTGAGAAATATTAAATGCTATCTTCTCTACCCTATCAGAACTTTTGGTTTACCTTGACTCTTCTTCAAATGTAATTACTATGCCACTGGTTGCTAAGCCCAACCCCCATTAAACAAACAAAACTCCATGCACTCTTCTCAGTTAAAACATTGTGGGCACGTTTCAATACGTGTATAATCATTTATTTTATATTATTTAATATATACTACACTATATTGTATTATGTATGTTGTACTGCCTGAATTAGAAATAAAACTTTATAAATAGAACTTTTTAAAGAACTGAACATCTTAATAGTTGTAAATTTAATTTCATATATTCATGGTGAAACACGTTTTTTGCTCCATAAAATTATTATAAATATTTTATGGGGAAAATATGATTGAATATGCTTTATGATTTTTTTAAAAAATGCATATTGAACAATGATTTAAAAGTATGGTTCTAAGCTAAATGTTGGCTTTCTGTGGCAGTCAAGGGTTACAAAGACATTTCAAAAAGATATGTGGATCCACACAGGAGGAGGACACTAGTGGCCATCTATCCGAAATGTTGGTGTTCATTTTCAGGTGCAACTGCCAATTTTGTAAACTAAAAAAAATCCTGTTTTCTTGATATTGATTGACTAGTTCTGTAAATTAAATGGCAGATATCTTTTTATTTTTAAGCAAGTGGGTTCATAAACTCAATAAAAATCTTCCTCAGAAATATTTTTTCACATGATGGAAATTCTGTCTCCATGTTTTTATTTTATTTATTTTTCAAGTCCCAACCACCCACCCCCAGATCCATTTTTAAAAGGCCTTTGCTACAAGTTTCTCTTGAAAAGCACATTGCTTCTCATTGTTAAAACATCACCATTATCCTGAATGGACAGTTTAAACTTCCCTCACACCCAAAGAACGTTAAGGGGGCGGCGGGGGGCGGGGGGTGCCTGGGTGGCTGGGTGGCTCAGTTGTTACGCGTCTGCCTTCAGCTCAGGTCATGTCAGTGTTCTGGGATCAACCCCCGCATCGGGCTCCCTGCTTAGCAGGAAGCTTGCTTCTCCTTCTCCCACTCCCCCTGCTGATGTTCCCTCTCTTGCTGTGTCTCTCTCTGTCAAATAAATAAATAAAATCTTTAAAAAAAAAAAAAGCGGGGGAGTGAGGGGATGTGGGACAGTTTCCATCAGATTTCACTTAACCTTGAAATATGGCAGGAAAGTGTAGATCCCAGAGGTAGGAGTGGTATAGGGCTGGCATTTCCTTGCTATATGCTTACACTTACATAATTATTTGCTATTTTCAATCTATATTTTCTTTGCAGCAATTTATTTGGTCTTCTGCAATTCTGTAAGGGTGAGTTACTGAAAATCAGGTAGCATTTTCTATAAATCACTTCACAGTGTTCATAGAACCTGACCCAAGAGCCCGGGCACTGCTACGGACACTCTGCATTGAGGGCTTGCACCCTACCCTCCCTCTTCCTTTGCCATGCAAAGTGCTTGAGGAATGACTGCCAAGCATAAGCACTGGGTGAAGATGCCAAAGTTGATTTCTGTAATAATTACTGGTAAAGATCAATTCCTATATGCATAAACCCAAGTATAAATAAAAGCTGTACGATTTTCCTCTGCCACCTGCCCAGCCCTCCTGGGCCTTGTGAGGGTGTAGGTACCCCAATGTGGCGATCACCGAACCAGGCTGGTTTCCTGTCACTGCTCACGGAAGGTATGTGGCAGCAGAGAGCACAGAAAATGATCTCTTCCTTGTTTGGGAATTTCAAAAATGAAGTCCTTGGGAGAACAGTAAAGACTCACAGTAGGAGCCACAAACTTGGGGAAATTAAGTGATAAATAAAAGGACTGCCTCCCTACCCAGCAGAGTAGAAAATACTTCTTTTGGGGGGGAGGGGCAGAGACAGAAGGAGAGAGAGAATATCAAGCAAGCTCCACGATCAGCACGGAGCCAGGCGTGGGGCTCAATCCCATGACCCTGAGGTCATGACTTGAGCCAAAACCCAAAGTTGGAAACTCAGCTGACAGGGCCACCCAGGCACTCCTAGAAAATACTTCTTCAGGCTAGAGGAAGGAAGAAATTAAAGTGGAATGAACAAGAAGTCTCAGGGACGTTAGGGGTCCCTGAAGGAAAGCCCCATGGTCAGATTTGTGGAATCCGAGAGAAGAAACTGCACTTCGAGAAACGTGATTTCCACCTTAGCCCAGACCACAGAACAGGATCCCTAACTAAAATGAGAGTCTACTGTATGGCGATGCCCGCACATTTGCAAAATGTTCTGAAACTTCCTTTAAAGATGAGCTGGAATTTAACTCTTACTCCTTTCATCTATGCCACACCGAATTCCAGGATTTAGGAAGCATGCCCTGAACTTGAATGACCGAAGACCACTTTAATAGGTAGGTGTTTGAAACTTGTTGAATGGTTGCCTGTCAAAAACCATGTCGGATGTTAGCCGCTTAGCACCTCTGGGCCTCCAGTACTGAGGACGTGTGTGGCAGGGACAACCCCCGATGAGAATAATCCATGCAGGGAAGGTGAAGCATCGAGGAAAGACTACGAATCTACATTGGCGTGGGTGCTGCTTCTAGCTTTACAATAAAAACGCAAGGCAATATGTATTGGAATGAGGTCTTTGCTGTGGACTTTTCCATTTGGCTCTAAAAATAATGAGTACTCAAGTCTGGCCAATTAAAAGTCTGAACATGTGGTGTCCCTTCAGTACACTGGTTTCTTAGGAAACTTTGGAAAGGCTCTTTGCCTTGCAATGCAATTTTCGTTACTAATCTATCCTAGTTATGCCATCGACCATGTAGCTAAACTGCCTGTGGACATATGTAATCACAAGATTCACCTGTGCAAATTACAGGTTCATCATGCTCCGTTCCCCACATGATCAGCTACTCAAATGAGGAAGAATGTGGTCGCATAGTTCAATGCATCTTATTTAAGAAAAATGCAAGGATATAAATGCAAGGATATAAACAAGAACTCCTTTGGACAAATGCATTCTGTATGGCAAAGACAAACTGCGGGGTAGTGAGAAATTTTTAAAATATCTTGCGTCTTTGCTAGAAGGTAATTGGAATGACCTAGCTGCAAAGATGTTCTGTAATTGCTGGTCTAAGAAGTCCAATAATACCCTCGCAAAGCACACCAGAGAGGGACGATGAACACCATCTGGCCTGTTTTCCAAAACAGTTGGTCATCACAGCTGATGGTAACTCAAACGTTCATTTCTTCTGAAATGAGGTGGGGGCTGGATTCAGTGGTCTCCAGAGATGTCCCGAAGCTCTAGCACTTAATCATGAAAAGATCTTTTTCTGTTGCTATTAACGTTTGTTTTGCTTAAACATGGTAATAACATTAGTGTTTTTTCCAATCACAAAGTCATACAAAAAAATTTGGGATAACAAAGGAAAATATAATGAAATGAGTAAAACTTATCCATAATCCCAACACTCAGGAAAAATGACTGTTAATATTGGTTTTTTTAAGTATATCTATAGGATATGTTTATCTTTCTAATTTAAATAAAAATAAAATTATATTTACTGTGTTTGACTTATTTTTACTTAATACTAAATATCACAGATATTTTGCATGTCAGTAAAATAACAACAACAATAGTTATGGTTGTATAATTGGAGGGTGTGGATGGATCAGAATGTACGAGTAAATCTCATATTGATGAATATTACATTATTTTTAATATTTTGCTATATCAGTCATTCTTTAAAAATAATCAGCTCTCATGAGGTATAATTTGCATGTCATAGAATCTATTGGCTTTAAGGGTAGAATGCAAGGAATTTCAGAGATACAAGCAAATTTTCTTATAGACAAAAATGTGTGCACGTGGAAAGTTACTTCCTTAACATAAATCCTAGAAATGGAATTATTAAAATGTGCGTGTGTCTTAAGACTTTTTTAAATACAAATTACTAAGATGCTGTCTAGAAATGCCGTGCTAGGAAATACTTCTCTCCGATCCTAGAACACTTTTTTAAAGACACAGTCATGAAGGCAACTTTGGAAAGATCTTACACCTAAGTCCACAAATCCCTGCATAATCTGGCCCTTGAATACTTCTCCAGTCCAACCATATGCCTGCCCCTTTGTACACTCTGCTTCCCAAAATATGGTAGCTCTCTCCCACTCAGGGTGTTTGCAGTCCCTTGGCCCTGCTGGGCTAGGCCTTCTGCAATGCTATACTCCAACAGCCGACGTGATGGATCTTTGCATCATTCATGTCTCCCCCTAAAATGTCACCTCCTCAGAGGACCCTTCTGTAACCAACCCATCTAAAATGGACACACCCAATGTTCACGATGTGTGCACCATGTTTATTTCCTCCAAGGAGCTCATTCAACTTAAACAGCTATTTGTTTGCTTACTATTTTTTTCTTTTGGCTTATCTAAGAGAATGTACCATAAGGGGAGGGAAATTATATGTCTTTCTCACCTCTGTAACCCTAAGCACCTGCGTGACAGGTGTCATACATACATGTTGAAAAAAAAAGAAAGGATAAATGAACATGTGGAAGCTATTGACCAGCGTGTGTCCTGCACGTACAAAATCAGCTGGACAAATTTAAATTTGATTATTAGTGTCTCGAGTCCATAAGTATCAAATATTACTGATACAAGAAAAGTCTAGGGTGCTGATGGATGACAAAAGACGAGTGTTAATTTCTAAGCACATTTTCCTCATGTCTCATCTTGTCTTCAAATAATGCTGACCTGGGTCCTGCCCCAAGACACCACAGAAATTGTTTGATCGAGTTCGCTGAAGACTTCCACGTTGCTAAAGCTTCGGGACCCTTCTCTGTCCTTCAGCGGCAGTTGACACAGTATGCCTACACTATCCTTCCCAAGACATTCTCCTTTCTTCACGTCTATCTTCTTGTTACCTCTCTAGTGCTTCTTTCTCAATTTCTTCCTCTATCTGACCTCCAAACATGGCAGTGCCTTGGGAATTTATCATCAAACCTCTTCTTCAGCTTTCTAACTAGAAAAAGGTCTTATCCAAGCCATACCCCTAAATACTGTCTATATGCTACAACGCCCAAATACTAGTCTCCAACCCACGGCCCTTCCCTGGCTTCCAGACACATCTGTATACCTGATGACTATTTGATATCCAACTACTATCTTCCACTTAGTGCATCTAATGCAGAGTTTTTGATTCGAGCCCTTACCTCGTCCTGCATCCCATGTACACACAAGGTCGATTCCTCCCCCAGACTACATCATCTCGTGAAATGAAATGTCTATTCACCTGCCAGTCATAGTGTTCTTGACTCCTTTCTATCATCCATCTTGTTGATCTGTAAACGTATCTTTGAAATCCTCTGCTTTTCTCCATCTCCACTGCTGCCCCCGAATTCAAACCCTCGTCGTTTCCCATCTGGATTGTGGCAAGTGTCCTCTGACTTCTCAGTGCTTCCACTCTTGATTACTCACATGCACTTTTCCCACAGAGCAACCAGAGGGACCTTTACACGCTGTAACCCAGACCACACCGTTCCTCCGCCGAGGAGTAGGAGTGCCCTTCATTCTTTGGAAAACAGCCATGCTTTTTATGAGTGGGCACAAGATAACTATAGTACACATTTTCTCCTTAAAAAAAATGCAGGAATAAAGAGTACAGAACAGTCGCTAATCTGTAATGATTCTAAAATCCAGATGATCACACTGTGCGGGCACCTCACTTAGGAGACAGGGGATGCCCTTGATTAGAACCCATTTATGCTCCCCGGACATGGTCCCCTCATGCCCTGCTCCCTTCCATTTTTGCTGAGTCACTCTCTCCTAAACTCTTCTAGATCATTCTTGGTTCTTGATCTAGCACTTGAAATATTTTGTTGTGAAAAATATGTGTATGTGGAAGTGCCTCATGAGCAGGGATGGTAATTCCTTCTTGTATTCCCTACCCAACATGGAATGTAGAAACTTTACTGGAGGAGATACCCAATATCTATCTGTTGAATGACTATTTTTACAAACAGTCCATAAATATTTTTTAAAAAATGCTATATGTGACTGGAAGACACATGCCAGGGCGTAAGTGGGCATTGAGAAGAGGCAAGAGAAAACATTAGTGTCAAGTCTTCATGAAAAATCAAGAAAACATCTGTCTATCCACAAAATTCTTAAGCTGCTGTTTCAGAGCAGGTTCCAAACTCCATTAAGCCAATAACAGAGAAGAGGTCTCTGAAGAACGGGTATTTCACAGCTAAGAGCTTGAAACATGGGGGCGCCTGGGTAGCAGTTGTGTCGAGCTCTTGGTTTCAGCTCAGGTCATGATCTCACAGTCTTGGGATAGAGCCCTTGGGATAGAGTCGGGCTCAGTGCTCAGCATGATGTCTGCTTGAGATTCTCTCCCGCTGCCCCTCCTACTCCTGCTTTCTCTCTCTCTCTCTCTCAAATACATAAATCTTTAAAAAGAAAAAGAGCTTGACACATAATTTTTTTCTATGGCCCACATATGGACATGCACAACTTGACTACGTCCCGATCATAGGCACCATTTACAATAGATCCCCACCATCTTTCTCTATTTACTGTGAAGTGTTCTCATTACGCCTCTGCGTGTTAGCAAATAATAACAATTGAGACCTACAATGATAAAAAAGATAATACACATTTGTGTAGATTTTCCATGGTATGGATTGAAAGTGCCCACCGCCCCAAATTCATATATTGAAGCTGTCTCATCTGTTTAGGCTGCTGTAAGAGCGTATCAAAGACTGGGTAGCTTATAAACAACAGAAATGTATAGTTCATAGTTCTGGAGGCTGGAAGTCCAAGATCAAGCCCCCAGCATGGTCATATCCCCTGCTGAGGGCCCTCTTCCTGGTTCATAGCCGGCACCTTCTCACTGTGGCCTCACATGGCGGAAGAGGCTAGGGAGCTCTGTGGGGTCTCTTTTATAAGGACACTAATTCCACTCACTAGGGCTTCACCCTTATGACCTAATCAATTGCCCAAGACACCACTTACATATATCATCACCTTTGGGGGTTAGGATTTCAACAGAGGAATTGGGGGGGAGACACAAACAATTCAGACCATAGCAGAGCCCGAATCCCCAGTGTGAAGATATTTGGAGATGGGGCCTTTGAGGCGGTAATTAGAGTTAGATGAGGTCATGAGGGTGGGGTCCTCATGACAGAATTAGTGGCCTTATAAGAAGAGATACCAGAGAGGCTGGCGTCTCTGCTCTGTCTTTCTCACTGAGTGCGCACACCTAGGAAAGTCTGAGTGAGCACACAGCAAGAAGGCAGCCATCAACAAGCCAGCAGGAGGGCTCACACCAGAATCCGGCCATGCTAGTGTTCTGGTGCCAGGCTTCCAGCCTCCAGAACTGAGAAAATAAATTTCCATTACTTCAGCTACTCAGTCGACGATATTTTGTTATGGAAGCCCAAGCCAGTTAACACAGTCTGTTATTATTCGGCCTTAAGTTAGCTGTGTGAATGCGTATTCCTATGGGCATCTCTGGTATATATGAGAAATTCAGGATCAAAAGGACCCACGGGGAAGGACACCTCTGTGTTGCAGGTGGACTGCCGTATGCACTGGAAGATGTTTAGCACCATCCCTGGCCTGGATTCCAGAGGTCCACCCTGCCCAAGTTGTGATAAGCAGAAATGTCTTGAGACGTTGCTGCGTATTTCCCCAGTGGGAAAACTGTACTGGGTTGAGAATCATACATCTAAACTCTTTCCTGGCATCAACCCCTCTGGGGAGTATCAGTGTAGTTAATGTCTTCTTGCAGCTAACTCGAGCTCTTTGATGTTTCAATCTGTAAAAATGGCAAGTGCCTTAAAAAAAAAAAAAAAGCAGAAGGACTCAATCCTCTGACAAGTTTTGAGCAGTGACCACTTCAATGGAAGGTGCCGCTTGCAAACCATGTTCTTTATAATTCAATTTTTTTCCGCGATTTGATGCAGCAGCAGCAAATTCACGGGTGGCCCTATCCTTGCTGATGGCAGACTTCCAAACTCAAAGAAATCCATATGTGGCACCGTGCCTTCTCACCAGTGCCCTTAAGCAAAAGAAAATTTAGACGGGTGGCATTTTGTGACAGTATTTCAAATGTCTGATTTCACATATTTTAAAAAATGAGTCAGTCACAGTGGACTCACAGTTGGCAAATAATTATATGGTAACTGCTGCCACTCCTGATAAATACGACAACTTCCATTACACAGATCATCGCTGACTATTTGAGAGCTATGTCGAGTAGGAGTGCAGCTATTTTTGTTAATTTCCTATTTAGAAAAAGTCAAATATAAAGCCATTGAGATTCTCTCCCTCTGCCCCTCCTACTCCTGCTCTCTCTCAGTCCTTCTTTTGGACTGAGATGTGCCGTTGGACATTACAGATTTCCCTGACATTATAAAATTTGCTTTTTTCTTCAGTGCCTATCTTCTTGGTCTGGGCAGGACTTTACAGGAGATCTGATCAGATTAGGGGGATTAAGAGAGTAGGTCTTTAACACAACTATATCTTCTTTTTTGTTAAGATTTTATTCATTTATTTGAGAGAGACAGAGAGAACAAGAACGAGCAGGGGGAAGGGTAGAGGAAGAAGCAGGCCTCCTGCTGAGCGGGGAGCCTGATGCGGGGCTCGATCCCAGGACCCCGGGATCATGACCTGAGCCGAAGGCAGACCCTTAACCAACTGAGCCACCCAGGTGCCCCACAACCATCTCTTCTTAATCACACTGCATTAATCCATTGATGTGCTGTCACTGGGACTTCCATGAATCCTTGGAGGACGGAACGTGTAAACCTCAAGACATAAATACACCTGAGAAAGCGCAATTTCATTTCACATGGCCCCCAACATACACTAGAAGGGCAATTTCTGAGTTCCTGAAAGTATTTCATCTTCCACCTCAATTCTGACTGCTGTCAGGTGAAGAGTTATTAGAATTCACTCCCCTGAAGGATGAGGCTCTAACCGCAAATCAACAGCACCCAATCTGGTTCTCAGTGGCCACAGAGAAGGGGAAGATTTTGGATCAAATATAAAGATAAAAGATTGCATTCCCCCTAACATCACACATTTGGCAACAGGAAACCAAATTCTAAAGCAAACCTTGACAATGACCCTTCCAAACATAGATGCCTTCTTGGTGGGGCGTGGGGTCAGTCAAGGTCTCTATTAAAAGGTCTTCAGAAGTTTGAGACGGTGAATGTTTTCCTCTTATGAATATTTCCCCCTTCTCCTTTCATAAAAAAAATAATGAAAAGCAATGAATGGAAGGCCCCCTGGGAAACAGAAAAACGGCAAAAACTAACCAAGTTACAACCTGAAACTTCCCTTTCATGCCCCAACTGCAATTTCCCTTCTCAGAGGAAACTACTGTTCTAATTTGATCTATTTAAATTTTTTTAAAAAATGAAAATAGCGTGTGTGTGTGTATGTGTGTGTGCATTTTTGTAACTCAGGAGTTTTACTATCCTACTGCTATTCATCTTGGTGTTTTCATGCAACTATGTAACATAGAAATATTCTTAAAGCACATTCTCATTATTTTATTGCATGGGTATGCTGTAATTGTTTTAAAACTTACCCTCCTGATAGAGAGTAGGTACTTTGTAAATCTTGTGGTCTCTACCTACAGATGCATGCAGTTCTGACTGTTTCTCACCATCTCCAGCTCTCCCACCCTGGTTTCCAGGCTGCTCTTCTGTCTCTGCTAGAGGTTCACAATGGCCTCATCACTGGTGTACCAGCTCTGGCCCTTGCCTCCATGCAGTCCAACCCCCACTCAGCAGCCCGAGTGATCTGATTAAAACACCAGGCACATCATGTCACTCCTCTGCTCAGAACCCTCCTCTTTTTCTCACCTCACCCCAAGGAAAAGCCAGGGTCCCCGCCAGCCAGTCCCTGCACTCTGCTCCTTCTCCCACCTGCCACTTCTCTGCCCTTGCCTCCTTCCTCCTCTTCCCTTGGTTCTCTCTGTTCCAGGCGCACAGGCCTCCCTGCTGTTCCTTGAACATGCTAGGTACCACCCTACCTCGGTGCCTTTGCACTTGCTCTTTCCTCTACTGAGCTCATGCTCCCCAGACATCCACATGAGTCCCTTCCTCACCTCCTTCTGGTCTTTGCTCAGATGTCGCTTCTCAGTAAGGCCTTTCCTGCAACCATATTTACAATCACACATATACCCCCTGCAAATTTTCCATCCCATCTCACAGTTTAATATTATTTATTTAATTATTTATTCTGTTTATGGTCTATCTTTCCCAAGAAAAGCATCAGCC
Organism: Ursus arctos; assembly: GCF_023065955.2. Classification (NCBI taxonomy): domain Eukaryota; kingdom Metazoa; phylum Chordata; class Mammalia; order Carnivora; family Ursidae; genus Ursus; species Ursus arctos. Next base: position 7,939,673 of record NW_026622830.1, read on the forward strand.
CTATGAGGGAACAACTGATTCCCTACGGCTTTGAACACAGTGAATACAAAAAAAAAAGCATGAAATGAACAAATAAGTTACAAATAATGATGAAATGTACATCATTATAGTCTATCTTACTATATGACATGGGCAAAAATAAAAATTAGTAGAATAAATTCTTAGAAAAGGAATTGCTAGTTCAGAGGGTAGATAGTTGTATATTTACAGAATATAAAGTCTCCAAAGAATCAACACCAGAGATATCTAAAATATTTTAAAACCAGGGTGAGCCTGAGAAAAGTTTTTGGCATTAGAACATGTAAAGAATGGTTGTTGGTGAGGGGCCCCGGCTGTGCTCAGTGCGGACAACTGCGCAAAGGATGCAGTCGAATCCCTGTGCTGGGGAGGACACTGATGAACTGGAGTCGTTTCTGGTATTTATTTCCTCAATTCACCCATCATCAGATGACTGGGCCAAAGAATAAGCCAGAAAAAAAAAAAATCAAATGGTAAGAAAGCATAAGCCACATAGGCGACAGGGGTGGGAGTAGTCCTGAGTGCAAGGCTGCCGCTGTGATTTTGAACCCTGGGGCGTTCAGGGAGGTTCCCACAGAGGGTCATCAGGGCTGGGGGTGGGGCCACGCTCACCAGCTACCGTTTCCATCTCAGTCCTGTCAAGCCGGGAAGACACAGTCAACCCCTCACACCATCCATTTCAAACCAAACTCAGGGTCAAATCCAGGGCTGTGCAATTAAATAGAATTAGGAGGAGCCCAACTCCCAGCTATTCCCATGACTCCAATGTCAGCCTCGGCAAATGCCACTGCATTTGTCACGGTGACGGTGAGGTGAAGGTTGCTTCGGGTCTGTGACCAGAGTACACACCCACAGGTACACACACACACACACTCACATACACACACCCACATACAGGCACACACACACAGAGGCATATGCACACCCATACACACATGGGCGCACACACAGGTACACACCCATTCACACACAGAGGCACATACACATACCGACAGAGGCACAGGCACATACACAACCACACACACACACGCACACAGGTACATACACACTCACACATGGGCACACACACACAGGCACACACAGGTATACACAGGCACATACACACTCACACACATACACACATGGGCACATATACTCACATGCACTCACACATGGGTGTACACACAGGTACATACACATTCACACACAGGCACAGGCACACACTTGCACACACATACGTACACATGGGCACACACAGAAGTACATACATACACTCACGTACACACTCAAACATGGGCACCTACACACACACTCACATACACACATGCCGTGCGTTCTTCCTACTTTTGCCAGGCAGCCTGCAGACTTGTCTCTCCCTCCCCTGAAGGAAGCTACAACGATAAGGTCCAGGCGGCGCGATCAGAGGAGACAGGCGTGGCGACGTTACTCCTGTCTGCTGAGAACCAGTTCTCGGTGGAAACACTGACACACCGTTCACCGTTTCTCCCAGGGCAACTTTCCAAGGGTGAAATGCGCCATTTCCGGTACGTGCGTAATCTAACACACCCACTGGAGACCTGAGAACCCCGCCTGGCCACGGCGGCAACCGTGGCAGTGAAATCAACGGCAGAATCATCTTAAAATGCCAATCGCCGAAGAGACAGTGTAGGAGAACTTTCTTCGACAAGAGACAGTGCAGGAGAACTTTCTTCGACAAGAGACAGTGCAGGAGAACTTTCTTCGACAAGAGACAGTGCAGGAGAACTTTCTTCGACAAGAGACAGTGCAGGAGAACTTTCTTCGACAAGAGACAGTGCAGGAGAACTTTCTTGGACAAGAGACAGTGCAGGAGAACTTTCTTGGACAAGAGACAGTGCAGGAGAACTTTCTTCGACAAGAGACAGTGCAGGAGAACTTTCTTCGACAAGAGACAGTGCAGGAGAACTTTCTTCGACAAGAGACAGTGCAGGAGAACTTTCTTCGACAAGAGACAGTGCAGGAGAACTTTCTTCGACAAGAGACAGTGCAGGAGAACTTTCTTCGACAAGAGACAGTGCAGGAGAACTTTCTTGGACAAGAGACAGTGCAGGAGAACTTTCTTCGACAAGAGACAGTGCAGGAGAACTTTCTTCGACAAGAGACAGTGCAGGAGAACTTTCTTCGACAAGAGACAGTGCAGGAGAACTTTCTTCGACAAGAGACAGTGCAGGAGAACTTTCTTGGACAAGAGACAGTGCAGGAGAACTTTCTTCGACAAGAGACAGTGCAGGAGAACTTTCTTGGACAAGAGACAGTGCAGGAGAACTTTCTTCGACAAGAGACAGTGCAGGAGAACTTTCTTCGACAAGAGACAGTGCAGGAGAACTTTCTTCGACAAGAGACAGTGCAGGAGAACTTTCTTCGACAAGAGACAGTGCAGGAGAACTTTCTTCGACAAGAGACAGTGCAGGAGAACTTTCTTCGACAAGAGACAGTGCAGGAGAACTTTCTTCGACAAGAGACAGTGCAGGAGAACTTTCTTCGACAAGAGACAGTGCAGGAGAACTTTCTTCGACAAGAGACAGTGCAGGAGAACTTTCTTCGACAAGAGACAGTGTAGGAGAACTTTCTTCGACACATACGTACTGTGTCCTTACAGACGCAGACCCTCTTCCAGGTCGAGGCTCACCCAGTGGGCTCTGGAATTCGACCCCATCTGGCTACTCACTACTTGCGGGAATTTAGACGACTCACTTCGTCTCTTTCTGACACAGTTTTCTCATTTCTCCATGTTCTCGTCTTTAAATATCTCCCTTCCACACAGTTTTTGTGAGGATTATTCCAAAGAGAATTACCTCACATTTCCTGGAAGCGTAGGTGCCAGGCACGGCGCTGAGGGTTTTGGAGACTTTATTCTTCTGAATTCTCACCACAGTCCCACGAGGCACCTTTTATCACGGTTCCCATTTTACAGATTGAAACACATGCGGCAGAAAGGAAAAACACATTTCCCAGCCTCCCACAGCTCGCAGGTGAGAGGGCTGACGTCCAGCTCCCGGCCCGAAGTTCCTCCTCACGCTGCTCCCCGCAGCATGTAACACGGTTCCCCCAGCTTAATCGACAAGACACGTCGTGTCATTATTCCCCAGGATTTACCTTCTCTGCCTACCTCGCAGGGTTGTTTTACCAACTAATGAAATAAGTCTGCCGAAATGCCGTGGACTCTTCCTCTTTTTAGTGGAATCTGGGTTCATGAGGATCTTTCTCACTGGTCGGTGCCTTCGATTATTTTAAAATGACTCATTAAAACATGCCAAAGCAGAGTATTTGCTCAAGGCCTATTTTCATAAGGCTGCGCCTCTCTGTGCTGGCCCTGCCGCCCAGCCAGGGGACCCCGGGAAGTGTAACAGACTTGGGCTCCCCAAAATGAGCTCGCTCCCCAGTTCTCACCGCCATATCGAGCCACTTGACTGAGCCCTTTGCCAAACGCTGAAAATAATTTTATTAATCATTTATCCTCGAGAAATATTGACTCCAACGGAGTCTTTCAAAAGTCACATATTTTTAAAACCCAAACTACAAAGTTTGGACGCTACCGATGAGTCTCCGCTGTGGGCTGTCCTGCACACGGCAGCGTGCTTGGGAACATCCAAGCCCGAAGCCTGTATCTCACTCTGTTGCCCCCATCCCCACGTTTGTGACGACGAAAAATGACTCCAGATATTGTTGAGTGTTCTTTGGGTGGAGGTGGGGGGCAAACCTGTCCCTGGTTGGAAACCACTGGTCCCGAGCAATATCTTGAAATGATTATCTATATGGCACTCTATGGGATGTGCTCTCAACTGTGGCCCTGACGTTTCCAACGATGCTGGGTGGGGCTGAGGATGAGGGACAGTGATTTACGGACAGTGAGATGTAGTGCCACATTTGCACTTTGGACCCAATGCCTGCACTTATAAGTCACTATATAAAATGGGCACTGCATAGCATCCGGTTATATACAACTCTACCTGAGGCTTTATTCCATTTGAACTGATTTGATAGAAAGTTTACCATCATAACATTAACATTTAGTGAATGCTTACAATACGTCAGGTGCAAGGCAAAGGTGTTTGACATACCTTGTCTTAACCAATCTTTGTTCTGAATGTGTCTTAGTGATTACTGTCTCCGCTGCAGAGATGAGGAGGGGGAGGTTTAAACTCAGTAACTTGCGCAAAGCCACACAGATGGGACAGGGCTGACCCTGCACTTAACCCGCAAGGCTCTCTGACTCCAAGGCCGGTGTTAACTATGATGCCATGCCACTTAGTCATAACATAACTTAGCCATGAATACAACTCCATAGATAGAGGGGACAAGGGTCCATGGTTGAAGCCACCTCTTTGAAGATATCTATTTGTTCCTTAAACAAGCAGTTACTGAGCACTTACTATGCGCCCACCATCCTCCAGGCACTGGAAGTACATGGGTGGGCAGGACAGACAGACAGACAGACACATTATGGTGCCGAATCTGCTTTTACATCATCGATCCCGCCTGCACTGCTCCCCAATTCTGCCTCAACTTTGCAAAGGTCCAATTACTCCCGCCGTAAGTATGAAGACATGACTATATCTCACCTTAATGCCCATCACCATTAGGATCCTGAAAATGTGCATTTTATCATTTAATGACTGTACAAGAAACTAAAGAAAATCTTGCCCAAGCAGCATCATGTAAACCTTAGAAAGTGGTCCTCCTTGACCTTAAGTGCAAGCTTCGAGCAATTCTTTATATGCCACAAGATCTTTTTTCTTTCATGTTCAATCTCCAGCTTCAACTTTAGATGGAAACGTCATTACTTCTAAATGTTGATGGATGTGCAGAACATTATTTTTTTGCCTGAGATTCACTCGGGTACAGAAGTCTAGAGAAAACCAGAACATTCCGTACATAAAGAATAGGACCTCATTCTTCTGCAAGTAAAACTCCTTTGGTGTCAATGGTGGGCTGAGAACATAGAGTTAAACTGTGGGTAACAAATTTCAAGTAATTACTTAGCCAATGGCAGAGAGTGGGATTGACTAAATTCTGGTGCTTGATGTGCCAGTGATAGGATGGGTTTCAATTTGTCCATCCAGTGGAAGGATGGCCAAGAAATAAGAAAGGAGGAAAGGGGGAGAGCCAGGGAAGGAGGGAGTAAGGGAGGGAGGGGAAGGGAGAGTGAAGGAAAGAGGGGGGGGGGGGAAGAGACAGATAGCGCTCCATCTGAGTTCCCTGGGAATACGGTGAACAGATTGCTAGCATACAAAAGAAAAAGCCAGCTAGATGGCTTTAGAAAGCTTTGTCAACAGATTCAAACCTGTTTAGGGCCTCTGAGGTGGTAAAAAGGGGGAAAATGATGCCCTAGCCATATTTGGAGCAAATCTATATTTGCATATTTATTGCTGCAGGAATTCAAATGTCTTTTTTACGGTAGTTCCTAACATTTACAGACAGAGCAGAAGTGTGAACAGTGGGGTGGCAATTTGTTTCTCCCTCATAGGCTGCAACTCAATTTGGGGGGAAAAATTCTGCTTTACAAGAGGAACTAGATTACATTCCCAATGGCCACTCTGGGCAAGTTGGATTGTCTGCCGTGATCACTTCTCGTGCCACTTGGCAAGTGGCTGGTAACACAGCTATGCCATCTCTTCTCCACAGTGTTTTCTGAATATCCTAATCTCATACTAATATGGGTTTTTTTGTCAAGTAAGTTAGAAAATTCTGCCACACTATTTGCCTCCGGAAAGTCACAATGCATGATAGTATGTTAAAGGCTCTGAGAAGTCCTGCAATAAGCATAGCAGTTTGACTTTTACTAAGGTTTTCCCAATTCTGTTTGAACAGAAAACATGTTCCTGATGACCCATTTTGTTACATTTTGCTAGTGTTCGAGAAGCATTTCAGGAAATTGTAGGCTATACGATTTGCTCTGCTTTCTGGTTACAACTGTTGTATTCACACAAACCAAACAGACTTAGAGTAAACAAACCAGTAATCATTAAGCTGTTTTAAATGGGTTACAGAGTATTTGGTCTCGGGAACAGAAATGAGTCAGTCATGTAAAATGTTTGCTGCCAATCATAATGGTTACAATTTATTGAGGACTCACAACGTGCGGGAAATAGACACCTCGAGTGTCTCATCTGATCCTAAAGATCACAGTAAGAAATAGACACTTTAGCCCCATTTTACAGATGAAGAAACTAAGGCTCTGTGAATTTAAGAAACTTACCTGCAGTCATGTGGCTAGAATAGGGCAGATTTCAGATTCGAATTCAGGAGCCAGTTCAAATCATATGCCTGCAACTATCTCCCCCCTTTCTCTTCTGCCCAGCACAGCCACTCAAATAAATAAGTCAGGGACATGAAAATACAGCCCAGGAATACAGTCAATAATATTGTAATCACACTGCATGGTGACAGACGGGGACGACACTTATCGTGGTGAGCAGTGAGTAATGTATAAAGCTGTCAAATTGCTATGTTGTACACCTGAAACTAATATAACATTGTATATTAATCATACTTCAATTTAAAAAAGAATGAATTTTTTTTTTAAAAAAATGAGCATGAATGGAAAGGCACTTACATTTGCTGAATGTTGCCCATGCGTTCTCTTCCAGAAGGTCCGCACTTGGCACGGATTTCGCACCTGGAATGAGAGCTGGTTTTACACTGAGCATAGACGGGTCTGCTCGACTCCAGGAGCTCACATTGTTTCCACTGCATTACAAAATCTCAACCAAAGTCACTTTTGGGGAATATGATTAAAATCTAGACCTAAACTTCAATATTTAATTAGGTAAAAATAAAATCGTCATTTCATAACCATAGCCCGAATCCATGTAATATGCTACTGGAGTTAATGAAATCAAGTGTTTGGGCCATAATTATATGTAGCTCTGAATAACTTAATTCTAAACTTTAAGAAATGTGTTTCTAAAACTTGTTTCATGAAGAGATTTACTCAAACCTTCCCTGGGTCTGTAAATACATGGATGAAAGGTAGAGATTTCAATAGTCCACATTTTCCCCCCACTGATGAGGGTGTTGGATAAATTTTTCAATTACCTGAAAAATGAGGTGGGGTCTGGCCAACACAGTGATCACTGCCTTGAAAGGGAGACCAGCTTTCTAGTAAGAAGCAAAACCTGGAGAAGGGACCCATACAACAAGTATAAAGAAAGCTATCTAGGCAGAATGTAACAGAATTTATTTCACATTATTACTCGAGACACCTATCAATCACTCATCATCTTGGAAGCCTTATAAGAAAACTGTAAATCCATCCCTGCCCTTTGGGAGATGATGCTATATGAAATCTTCCGCACAACACGGCCCCGGGTCAGAAAACTTTTACATTGCGGAATAAACAAACAAACAATTATCATCCAAGAGAAATCTTGTGTTATTTTTGCTACTTTAGAATCCCCTTCTTCTGGCAAAAGCACATTGTGTCTGTCTTGCAGTGAGCACTCTCCCTGCTGGAGAGCGTGTCCTGTCTTTCCTGATTAAGGAATGGGCCTTAATCAGCTTAAACATAAGCTTATTAGACCCTTTTTCCTTTGAGTATGGAATCCTAAAGGAAATGATTCAGAAACAAAAACAAGACAAGCACAGGCTGATTAACTTCACTGGTGGCATCCTAAAGTAAGAGTGCATCCGTTGCGGCTATGACTCCCCTCCCCCCATGAACTTTGTTGCCTTCTCGGGGTTTTTTTTTGTTTTTTTGTTTTTTCCCCAAACCTGTTTCTAGAGCTTTCCTTTGGAACCTGTTAGGCCCCTTCTTTCCTTTCAATGAATTATTTTTTCTGCTTAAGACTGTAAGGTACACGTTTTGTTGCCTGCAAGCAAAGACCCGTAACTCACGTCATTCCAGATGAGGAACTTCATAAAAGTATATTAATGAACTTGACAAGAGAACAGAGCGTGAAATAAAACAAAGATGACTCCATAATCATTCCGATGACATCACAGCGTACCCACAATGAAAAAGGCAGGCAAGTACATTAAAAGAAACAAGGAGGAGTTAAGTCTAAGTTCTACCTTCCTCCCTTGGGAGGTGTCAGGGTCCTAGGAGCTTGCTTCCTGTGTGGAGAAACTTCAAGAAGGGAATGGGCACCAGGAAGGAAGCAGAGGGACACCAGAAGGTGAGGGAGGACCCGGGGTCTTCTGTTTGTAATATTTCCATTTCTTGATGCTTATGCAGAAGTACATGTTGTAAAAATATTAGAACAGAAACCGTTACAGTAAGTAGACGTCCACCTCTCTTCTTAGCTTCCTCTGGGTATGAGTTTTCTGGGACTGCCACAGCAAAGGTCACAGACGAGTTGATTTCCACAACAGAAATTTATATTCTCACAGTTATGGAGACACTGGAAGTCTGAGACTCAGGTGCTGACAGAGCTGGGCAAGAATCTGCTCCAGGCCTCTCTCCTTGGCGTGGAGGTGGCCATCTTCTCCCTGTGTCTTCACGCTGCCTTCTCTCTCTTTACCCATATGTGGTGCATCCAAATCTCGGATTCTCGCAAGGACACCAGTCATTTTGGATTAGGCGCCACTCAAGTGACATCATTTTAACTTAATTACCTCTGCAAAGACCCCTTTCCAAACATGGTCACATCCTGAGGTACTGGGAGTTAGGACTTCAACACATGCTTGGGGGGCACAATTCAGCCCATAAGCTACCTGTTGCCCATTGCCCACCCATGTTCTCTACAGGTTGCCGCTGTTCCGCACGTTTGTTCCTTCCCATGCAATAACTGTATGTGTGTATGTGCCCACAAATGTACACGCATGTGTGGTTTTTGAAGAAATTATACAAATAGGATCATACTATACACATTTCATGCATCTTTGTCTTTTCACCCAAAACTCTTATTTTGGAGATTTTTTTTTTTCCCATCTAAACACATGCAGACTCACGTTATCCTTTTCGAAGGTTTAACTTCTTGACTCCACCCTTGTGAAAAGGTCTTGATCCAGCACACGTTTTTCTTTGTTTTCCATTGGAAAAGGAGTAGAGCAGTGAGGCTTCTTTAGAGCAAGTAACAGGAAATTACTCTAGCAACCTAAGCAAAAGAAACTGCGTTCCAGGCTGCTGAAAATTTACTGACTTGCTCCTATCAGGAGGCGGGACACAGTGGAGAGGGCTTCCCAAAGACTGAGGAAGCTCTGGAGGGTCAGGAAGCAAGCCCTGCTGTTGAGAGTCTGCAGAAGGTTCTGTTTGCTCAGCGAGCTGCTGCTGAAATGAATGAACTCCGATCCTACCCTCTCCAACACAGTGACACCCCACATGTGGCAATCGAGTGCCGAAATATGGCTGGTCCAAAAAGAGATGCACCGTAAACGTACAACACACATCCGATTCCAAAGACTTAGTAGAAGGAAAATAATGTAAAATACTTTGTGAATAATTTTTATAGTAATTACACATTGGTGATATTTTACATACATGGAGTCAAATACGATATATAATTAAAATTAGCTATACCTGTTTCTTCTTACCTTGTTTTGGTAGCTATTAGAAAATTTAAAGTTCTATGTGTGGCTTGCGATGGGGACTTGAATGATGTTCTGGTGGGCCACTAGTCATTTCTTCCTTCCTGGCTGAAAGACCAAAAAGCTGGTGTAGAAAGGCTAGCTGGCCAAGCTTAGGTCACATGCCTGGTCTCCTGGTAGTACCCATGCCGGACTGGCTTGCGGGTGCACTGAGTCTGCAGGGTGGCCCACAGCTGCGTGCAGTGATACCTGAAAGGAAATTACGTTGGTCAGGAAAAAGAAGTGATGCTGGGTGGCAAGACATCGTAAGTGCCCAACACAAGCAATTACTGCCTGGCACGTACTAGGCCATTAAAATGTATCTGTTGGAAGGAAGGAAAACATGAGTGAGTGAACAAATATGGCGCAGTTGTGACTACTCTCTCCTCTCCCTGCGACCTCCTTCATTAGGTCCCCACTTCCACCCTGGACCTAGAAGAAGCCACATTTCGAATTATGAATAACTCCACAACGTTGCTTTCATGAACTACATATCTAGGGCTATTTATCTGAGTTACCATTTTGTGGAGAGATGCATTAATTGCTGTTATGACTCATCCATTTTGTTTATCCATTCCACTTTCACTGAGCTAGTCACAAAGTCACTTCTGAGACCTCCTGTTTCTCTCTCTACACTCACGCCTGTAGGGATCTCATCCAGTCTCATAGCTTAAATGTCAGATATCAGATGATATTTAGATTTAAATATCAGATGTGTTGATCGCTTCCAAATTCACATCCCTAGGCCAGACCTCTCTCTCAAATTCGCGACTCTGCCAAATATCCAACTACCTACTCGGCATCTCCACTTGGATGACTAACAGACACTGCAAACGCAACTTGTCCCAAATGGAAATGAAGCCACTTCTTCCTACAGCCTTCTGCCTTTAGGGAAACAATAGCTTTGTCCTTCAGTTGGTCAGGCCAAGAATGATGGAACTCTCTCTGGCTCCTCCGTTCTGAGACAGTGCACGTAGAATCTGCAGGAACTCTTGTTGGCTCTAGGGTCAAACATAGCGAGTCTGATCGCCTCCCACCATCTCCAAAGCCCCACTTGGTTGTAGTGTCCCCATTTCTCCAGGATATTGCTGACATAGTTTCCTCCCTGGTCTTTCTGTTTCACCTGCCTGCTAATAGTGTATTTTCAACCAGTCTCCAGAGGGTTCTTTTTCTTTCCTGTTTATTGATATATAACTGTCCTATAACATTGTATTTGGTTTTGGTGTACAACATAATGACTTGATACATGTATATATTATGACACGGTCACCACAAGAATTTCGGTTGGGCATCTACCACCACACACGGGTACAATTTTTTTCTTGTGTTGAGAACTTTTAAGATCTCTTAGCAACTTTCAAACACACAACCCAGTTGTGTTAACTATAGTCACCTGCTGTACATTGAATCTTCAGAACTTAATTACCTTAGAACTTTAACTTAGAACTTTGAACACCCTCCCCCATTTCCCTATCCCCAACCCCCCACCTCTGGCAACTACCAATCTGTTCTGCTTCTATGAGTTTGGTTTTTTAGATTCCATATGTCAGTAAGATCATACAGTATTTGACTTACTCTGTCTGACTTATTTCACGTAGTATAATGCCCTCAAGATCCATCTACATTGTTGCAATGGGAGGGTTCCCTTCTTTTCTGTAGGTGAATAATATGTGAGATACATATCACATCTTCTTTATCCACTCACCCATTGATGGACACTTGGGATGCTGCCACATCTTAACTATTGTAAATAATGCTGCAATGACATGGGGGGGGGGCAGATGACTTTTTAAGAGTGTTCCTTTCAGGTCATAAATTATGCCATGTTACTTCTCTACTTAAAACCCTGCAAGGCACCCTATTTCACTCAAAGTAAAAGCCAAAGCGCTGACAATGGCCTTCACTGCCCTGAATGATTCAGCACCACCTACCTCTTCCCTCTCTGCCCCCCTTCGCTTCTCCCCTGCTTGCTCACGCCTCTACAGCCATACTGGCCTCCTTGCCGCCTCTCAGACATGCTAGGCGCATGCCCTTCCCTATGTCTCTGGTTCATTCCCTTCAAGTCACTTCTCAAGTAGCCCCTTCTCCAAGAGGACCTCCCTAAACTACCACATTTATTTATTTACATTTTAGAAAAATAGTCACTGACAAGGAAAAATATTATGACATAGGGTTGATTGAATAAAAGGAAGCAAAATGCTGTGTATTCATCAGAATCAATCACTGTTCAAAATAACTGCACGTGTAGGCACGTAAAATAAGTCTGCAGGATGCATATTAAAATAGCAGGAATTATTTTCTAGGGGACCTCATGCCTCACCCCAGCCACCTTGATCACAGCGAATCTGCTTTACTCTTCTTTTTTCTATTGCACTTTCCACTTTTGCACATACTATTTTGCTTACAATAACATACTAATTTACTAACCTATTTTATGTATTGTTTTTTGCCTCACCTATCATGCTCAAATATAAATTCCATACAGGGACTTTTTCCCTCTATTTTATTCATTGATATATCCTAAGTGTCTAGAGAAATGCCTCACATGGAGTAGATGTTCACTAATTATTTGCTGAATGAATGAGTGAATGACCCTGAAATCAAAGACCAGAAATCTACCCTCAAGGACTTTGCAATCTAGTATATTTGCCTTCCTAGAAACCACTCCTCTTATTAAGATTACCCTCTGCTGATAACAAATTTCCATTCTCATCTAGGGTGAACTGCTCTTTATCTATCACAAGAAAGGAATTGGTCATGGACATTTGAAGGAGAAAATAGAAAATATGTATTTATTTTACCAAAAGGAGCTCTGTTGGTTATTCTCACCCCCTTTCCTGCCAGCAGACGCCTCAGCGCCTTCTCTATTTATGTTGCCGTGTTAAGGTACCTGATCTTTGTAGAAAGCAGATAATGACCTATAACGTTATCGGGACTACACTGCAGCATCTCTAACGTGGAGAAAATGCATTTGCATTTTATGATGCTGAATGCTCACCCACTTCATGACCTTACCATCTGTTTCCATCTGTGGAATATTCCAAACGACCAAATAACATTAAAATCACCTAAAAGAGTTTCTTTATTAGTTATAAACTTTTACAATTCAATTTAAAAAGTTTATAGTCCTGAACGCTGCAAGAATGACCATTTTCCGAAGCACCGTCCTGCTCTTTATCACTGGGGTCTGACAGCAGCTCTGACCTTTTCTAATATCTTTTACTGGAAGGAGAAGATTTGAGAAGTAGATAATAAATGGCCAAGGCTTTATTGATATTATGACGTGTAATATTTAAAACTGGTTATGGTTATTAGACCACGGGAGATGATGCCTTCTTACATAATCATCTGCTCCCTGTAGGCCAGCTTCCGTTACTGATAAAACATCTTTTATGAGTTTTAAAAATTGCAGAGCCAATAAAACCATGTGGGAACAAGCAAGGGTGTGTGCTGCTCAACCCATCATCAGAACTGTCAGCCAAATTCAGAGGCTGGGCAGGTTGGAGCTGCTGCTGATCTCAGAGAAGGGGAACACAGCTGGCGCGCAAGTTCCTGGGGAGCTTTCAGGGGGAGGGTCTCTCTCTTAGGGACACAACTAACTCTGTGATCCCATGGAAGATTCATTTTCTATCGGTTGTGATAAAGGGAGCGCTAGACTAAGGATCTGTCCAAGGGCATCCTTGCTCACAGTCAAGACTCTTCACTAATGGAGGGAAAAGGGCATCTTTTCCCTACCCGCTTCCAACACACGTCACATCCAGTTGGTATCAACACCACTTCCAGCACTGAAAAGCTTAAGTTCCTCTTCTACCTCTGGGAGCTAGTGCCTTGGATAAGGGGACAGCTAACGGATTCCTCAACTGTCCACGGCCGGCCTCGAAGTGTTTCCTGCTCCACCCATGCCCTCAAACCCTCAGAGAGCTCTCCCTACTCCTTATAGCGCCTGAGGCACAAGTCAGATGCCAGAACTATTTCTGAAAATCTGACCATGAAGCTATTAGTTTTAACCATTTAATTACTATAGCTTGTAACACGGATTGATTTCAAGTAAGAGAAACACTTCCCTTCTTATTCTTTGTCAATTTGTTTTCCACCTTTTTTAATCTTCCAAATGAATTTTATAACATGTTCAGGGTGGAAAACCCTGTTCAGAGTGATTCCAACTAACATGGCAATTTATAGATTCACTTGGGGGAATTTGCATCTTTACAATATTGAGTTTTCTCATTTACAAACATGATCCCGTCTCCATTAAAATCAGGTGGACAGAGCTACCAACTATCTCACTATATCTAACAATTTAAATCCTGTTATCACAATTCTAACAGACATTATTCAGACGTGTGCACTACACAATGCAATAATAAAGTCAATACAGGAATTGTCAGAGAAATTTTTGCTACACATGTATCTTACTATGCTGATAAGTTTCTGAGTGAGATGGGGGATCTGAATTGTTATAATTTAGCTCCTTTAAAGCAACAGGAGGGGTGTTTAGACAAGACATCTAGACCTCTTCAGCAGTAACAATAGGTATAAATGTAAATAAATATAGTGTTTGGCAATCATTATTTTAAAATACAAGAATATGTGTGGCTAAGGGATGATGGTTTTATTATATTTATTTGAAAATGATTCTAGATACTACAAATGGCAAGGTTCTTGCAAAGTCATTCTGGTTGTTTTTCTAACAAGATCACTGTGAACTCATTTGTTAATTTTGTCGGCTATTGGAATCATATCTTTTTAATTTAAAGCTGGGGGCATCACAATGCCAGATTTCGAGTTGTACTACAAAGCTGTGATCACAAAGACAGCATGGTACTGGCACAAAAACAGACACATAGACCAATGGAACAGAATAGAGAACCTAGAAATGGACCCTCTGCTCTTTGGGCAACTAATCTTTGATAAAGCAGGAAAAAACACCCAGTGGAAAAAAGACAGTCTCTTCAATAAATGGTGCTGGGAAAATTGGACAGCTACATGCAAAAGAATGAAACTTGACCACTCTCTCACACTGTACACAAAGATAAACTCCAAATGGATGAAAGACCTGAATGTGAGACAGGAATCCATCAAAATCCTAGAGGACAGCATAGGCAGCAACCTCTACGACATTGGCCACAGCAACCTTTTTCATGACACATCTCCAAAGGCAAGAGAAACAAAAGATAAAATGAACTTGTGGGACTTCAAGATAAAAAGCTTCTGCACAGCCAAGGAAACAGTCAAAAAAACCAAGAGGCAGCCTGCGGAATGGGAGAATATATTTGCAAATGACACTACAGATAAAAGACTGGTATCCGAGATCTACAAAGAACTTCTCAAACTCAATACACGAGAAACAAATAAACAGATCATAAAATGGGCAGAAGATATGAACAGACACTTTTCCAATGAAGACATACAAATGGCTAACAGACACATGAAAAAATGTTCAAAATCATTAGCCATCAGGGAAATTCAAATCAAAACCACACTAAGATACCACCTTACGCCAGTTAGAATGGCAAAAATTGACAAGGCAAGAAACAACATTTGCTGGAGAGGATGTGGAGAAAGGAGATCCCTCCTACATTGTTGGTGGGAATGCAAGTTGGTACAGCCACTCTGGAAAACAGTGTGGAGGTCCCTTAAAAAGTTAAAAATTGAGCTACCCTATGACCCAGCCACTGCACTACTGGGTATTTACCCCAAAGATACAGACGTAGTGAAGAGAAGGGCCATATGCACCCCAATGTTCATAGCAGCATTGTCCACAATAGCTAAATTGTGGAAGGAGCCGAGATGCCCTTCAACAGATGACTGGATTAAGAAGATGTGGTCCATATATACAATGGAATATTACTCAGCTATCAAAAAGAACGATTTCTCAACATTTGCTGCAACATGGATGGCACTGGAGGAGATAATGCTAAGTGAAATAAGTCAAGCAGAGAAAGACAATTATCATATGGTTTCTCTCATCTATGGAACATAAGAACTAGGAAGATCGGTAGGAGAAGAAAGGGATAAAGAAAGGGGGCTAATCAGAAGGGGGAATGAAGCATGAGAGACTATGGACTCTGAGAAACAAACTGAGGGTTTCAGAGGGGAGAGGGGTGGGGGAATGGGATAGGCTGGTGATGGGTAGTAAGGAGGGCACGTATTGCATGGTGCACTGGGTTATGTTATACGCAACTAATGAATCATCGAACTTTACATCAAAAAATAAATAAAAAATAAAAAATAAATAAAAAACCAGTCTGCTTATTTCCTGGAGCAATAAATGTTTTGAATCTGTTCAGACGAGAAATTTACATAGCATCTCCAGAAAAAGTTTATTGGAGCAAACAATCTCTGAACTAGATCTTCAATTCCAGAATCTCATAGGAGTTGAGATTTATATCTGTAGTTCAATAAGCAATGGCATTTTCATTTTGTTTGTTTATTAGCCTTGTGCACCCAAAAGAAGAAAATACAAAGTTTAATATCTGGATGATTCAAAAATTTTTAGTAAATAAAAAATCAAAAGCTATAAGATCACAAAGTTTAATATCTGGATGATTCAAAAATTTTTAGTAAATAAAAAATCAAAAGCTATAAAAATGCAAGATGAGGCAATGAATGAACATACAGATATATTCATGCATTCACATTTTAAAATTTTATCATACTACATTATAAAAATCTGTAACACAAACACCCTGATTTAAAGACTCACTTTCCTTTTGCTTTTCTGAACTTCACCGAAACAATGCTAGCTATATTATTACAAATGATGAGCGACACATTATAGCTAGGAAGATCCATAAATGCACGTACAGAGAGGGAGAGAGAGGAAGAGAATAGGATTTGGGAGGTATCTTACTAAAAACTGAGTGGAGCAGAAATATATCCTATCGGTTCTGTTTCTCTGGAGAATGCTGACTGGTACAGGTACTGAAAAAAACAGGGCCTCCTGGGAACTTTAGTAGAAAAAAGAGTCAAGCACAGATGTGAACATGGAACACAAGACCCCCCCCCCCCGCATTTATAGAAATCCTGCAGCAAGCACAAACTTCTCCCAAAACATAGAATGACCACGTGGCATGTAGGAGCAATCTCTGTATCTCCTCTGTATCTTAAGCAACACAGGGACTTCCACTGACTTCTGGGTTACACATATTTACATTCACATTTTCGGAATATTAATCTTTGCTCTCCTTCCACCCACTCCGAAATTATGCAAGATGGTGTCAGAAGACAGCATTTTTAGAGGGTTTTTGTCTATCCGATTTGTTTACCTCAAACCCTTGAGGAAGTGATCTCATCACTTACGTCCAGGAAAGGACTTAAAAGTAGCTCTTCCACCCCGTGAAAACATTTGTATTTGAACTGTTGACATTAATAAACACTTTATTTCACCCTCCCCAGACCATCCCTTTATTTATTCACTAGAATTATTCATATACACTTGTCTCCTCCATTACATTGAAGCTCCTTTGAACGTGACTATTAGGGGTTCGTTTCCATAGCACGTCCCTCAGCCTACCTCCCTGTCACACCCAAGCAGCATATATTAAGTCACCCACTATACCCATGAGCATATTTTGCTGCTGATACATCTCACCACAGTTATGAATGAGAGATGCCCACATCTTCCAAACTCGTTTCCACAATAACACCTCTACTCTGATCCCCTATGCTTACAAGATTCTTCTCTCCATGTGATCCACGGGGTCTTTCTATCACATCATGAGGTCTCTGCTCCAAGTCACGTGCTTAAGGAGGTCTTCCCCAAGCCCTGTATCTAAAGGAGCTCCCCCAGCCCTGCGCCAGGCCCACTCTATCCCTGCAAGCTACTTTATTCTCCTCCCTCTCATTCATTACTGCCTGAAATTCCGTTACTTACTTATCTGCATCCTTGTTCTGTTGTCTTCCCCTACACTGCAAGGAAAACACTATAAGGTCAGGGATTTCATCTGATCATTCCGCTGGGGCACAGCAGGTAAGCAACAGACACTTGCTGAATCAAGGTCACTAAAGGTTTGGCTTGGCTGGCCTCTCTGGACAGATTGTGAATCTGAAAGCGACACCCAGATACTGAACCCCTACTACGTCAGGCACAGAACCAGGGGCTTTACACACGTGTGTGCATATTTTAATCTTCAGAGCAACCGCACGAGGTAGAAATATCAGTCACTTTTCATAGATGAGAAAACTCAGACCAAAAGGAGAGGCGGCCAGTAAGTTGCAATGCTGGGATTTGAACTCAAATCTCACTGGCTCTGCCCCTGCATTCTTTATATTAACAATCCATCCCATCCTCCAAAACTCATTCTCTCCCCTAGAAGCAGTTCCCTAAGAGAAATACCAAAGTGATTTTGAACAAACCTTACGTTGTTAAAACGAGCGTAACTGACTACATAATCTGTGAGCCCCCATGTAAAATGAAAATGCGGTCCCTTGTTAAAAAATGATGGAAAACTTGAAGATGGTGACGATGGGGCAGTCAACTAAGCATTTGGTAATGTTCCAGCCCCTTCTAAGAATGAGACCTATGTGACCATCCACATTGTACTCCATGAAGACAGCCCTGGAGATACAAATATATCTTTTCATGGTGATTAATTTGGGAGGGATGATGCTCTTATTAGTTTGGGAGTAACACTAATAACCTAATAACACTCCGCGCTGTGTTTTCTTCTTAGCACTATGGCCACTTTGGCAAAAACCTGGCAGTGATTTCAGGCACAGCCTTCTCGTGGAGATTAGGCTCCTGCAAATTCCATTTGGTTTCCAGTTCATGAGAGGGAGCAGGAAAATTTGATTATGGACTCCTCAGGCCTGAACAGGTGTCAAAATAATTATTCCAAACCAGGAGGTAAAGCTTCCTGACAAGCTGACTCTCTTGGCTTCTGTGCTTACAGCTCTTGGCTGTTGAGTTGATCTCTGCCTGGGAATACAGAGGCCATGGGCTCTTGGCATTCAAAGAAGGAATGTGAGCACGTGGATTTATCTCTGCCCATGGGCTTTCTCTCTTTACTCCTGCATGGTTGCTGCTGGCTGCAGTGCCATTTTCAGCGCCCCCCACCCCACCCCAGGACTTTCCGCAGCTTCCTCACGTGCAGGCTCAGATACCTCAACCATCAACCATGTGCTGCGGGTACCTGGGGTACAACTCGAAACTTGATTTCTCAGCGTTTGAAGACCTCCACCTGCATGTCCCCCAGGAACTGTGGAGTAAAACTGCATACCCAGCTCTTTCCCAACCTCAGCACACAATAGGTTCTGCATAGATGTTTGTGGACTAGAACTGAAACCCATAAAATGCCCACCTCCACTGATTTTCCCACTCATCCGTTCAACAGATATTTGTCAAACTCCCATGTGCTACTGGAGTGGGCTGAATAATGGCCCCCTCAAAGATGTGTCAACCCCAAACCTGGAAACGCAACCCTATTTGGAAAAAGGATTTTGCCGATGTAATCAAGTTAAAGGTATCCAGATATGGGGCGCCTGGGTGGCTCTGCCGTTAAGCATCTGCCTTCGGCTCAGGTCATGATCCCAGGGTGCTGGGATGGAGCCCTGTGTCGGGCTCCCTGCTCACTGGGAAGTCTGCTTCTACCTCTCCCACTCCGCCTGCCTGTGTTCCCTCTCTCGCTGTATCTCTATCAAATAAATAAAATCTTTTTTTATAATCGTATTTTTTTATTATATTATGTTAGTCACCATACAGTACATCCCTGGTTTTTTATGTAAAGTTCGATGATTCATTAGTAGTGTATAAAATCCAGTGCACCATGCAATACGTGCCCGCCTTACTACCCATCACCAGCCTATCCCATTCCCCCACCCCCCTCCCCTCTGAAGCCCTCAGTTTGTTTCTCAGAGTCCATAGTCTCTCATGCTTCATTCCCCCTTCTGATTAGCCCCCTTTCTTTATCTCTTTCTTCTCCTACCGATCTTCCTAGTTCTTACGTTCCATAGATGAGAGAAACCATATGATAATTGTCTTTCTCTCCTTGACTTATTTCACTTAGCATTATCTCCTCCAGTGCCATCCATGTTGCAGCAAATGTTGAGAAATCATTCTTTTTGATAGCTGAGTAATATTCCATTGTATATATGGACCACATCTTCTTAATCCAGTCATCTGTTGAAGGGCATCTCGGCTCCTTCCACAATTTAGCTATTGTGGACAATGCTGCTATGAACATTGGGGTGCATATGGCCCTTCTCTTCACTACGTCTGTATCTTTGGGGTAAATACCCAGTAGTGCAGTGGCTGGGTCATAGGGTAGCTCAATTTTTAACTTTTTAAGGGACCTCCACACTGTTTTCCAGAGTGGCTGTACCAACTTGCATTCCCACCAACAATGTAGGAGGGATCTCCTTTCTCCACATCCTCTCCAACAATTGTTGTTTCTTGCCTTGTCAATTTTTGCCATTCTAACTGGCGTAAGGTGGTATCTTAGTGTGGTTTTGATTTGAATTTCCCTGATGGCTAATGATTTTGAACATTTTTTCATGTGTCTGTTAGCCATTTGTATGTCTTCATTGGAAAAGTGTCTGTTCATATCTTCTGCCCATTTTATGATTTGTTTGTTTCTTGCGTACTGAGTTTGAGAAGTTCTTTGTCGATCTTTTATCTGTAGCATCATTTGCAAATATATTCTCCCATTCCGTGGGCTGCCTCTTAGTTTTTCTGTTTCCTTGGCTGTGCAGAAGCTTTTTATCTTGATGAAGTCCCACAAGTTCATTTTATCTTTTGTTTCTCTTGCCTTTGGAGATGTGTCATGAAAAAGGTTGCTGTGGCCAATGTCGTAGAGGTTGCTGCCTATGCTCTCCTCTAGGATTTTGATGGATTCCTGTCTCACATCGAGATCTTTCATCCATTTGGAGTTTATTTTTGTGTACGGTGCGAGAGAGTGGTCAAGTTTCATTCTTTTGCATGTAGCTGTCCAATTTTCCCAGCACCATTTATTGAAGAGACTGTCTTTTTTCCACTGGATGTTTTTTTCCTGCTTTATCAAAGATTAGTTGCCCAAAGAGCAGAGGGTCCATTTCTGGGTTCTCTATTCTGTTCCATTGGTCTATGTGTCTGTTTTTGTGCCAGTACCATGCTGTCTTTGTGATCACAGCTTTGTAGTACAACTTGAAATCCAGCATTGTGATGCCCCCAGCTTTGTTTTTCCTTTTCAACACTTCCTTGGCGATTCATGGCCTTTTCTGGTTCCACATAAATTTAAGGGCTGTTTGTTCCAGTTCTTTGAAAAATGTCATTGGTATTTTGATCGGGATAGCACTGAAAGTGTAGATTGCTCTGGGTAGCATGGAAACAGAAGGAAAGCCACCAAACTCATTCTATGAGGCCAATATTACCTTGATCCCCAAACCAGACAAAGACCCCATCAAAAAGGAGAATTACAGACCGATTTCCCTAATGAATATGGAAGCCAGAATTCTCAACAAGATCCTTGCTAATGGGATCCAACAGTACTTTAAAAGGATTATCCATCATGACCAAGTGGGATTCATCCCTGGGATGCAAGGGTGGTTCAACATTCACAAATCTATCAGTGTGATAGATTATATGAACAAGAAAAATTCAAAAATCATATGATTCTCTCAATAGATGCAGAAAAAGCATTTGACAAAATACAGCATCCTTTCCTATTAAAACCCTTCAGAGTGTAGGGATAGAGGGTACATTCCTCAATCTCATAAAAACCATCTATGAAAAGCCTACAGCAAATATCATTCTCAATGGGGAAAAGCTGGAAGCCTTTCCCTTAAGATCAGGAACTCGACAAGGATGCCCACTCTTGCCATTATTATTCAACATAGTACTAGAAGTCCTTGCAACAGCAATCAGACGACAAAAAGGAATAAAAGGTATCCAAATCGGCAAAGAAGAAGTCAAACTGTCTCTCTTCGCAGATGACATGATACTCTATATGGAAAACCCAAAAGAATCCACCCCCAAACTACTAGAAGTTATAGAGCAATTCAGTAATGTGGCGGGATACAAAATCAATGCTCAGAAATCAGCTGCATTTCTATACACGAATAATGAGACTGAAGAAAGAGAAATTAGGGAATCCATCCCATTTACAATAGCACCAAAAATCATAGGTTATCTTGGAATTAACTTAACCAGAGACGTAAAGGATCTATATTCTAGAAACTACAAATCACTCTTGAAAGACATTGAAGAAGACACAAAAAGATGGAAAAATATTCCATGCTCATGGATCGGAAGAATTAACATAGTTCAAATAAATAAAATCTTAAAAAAAAAAAAAGTCTCAAGATAAGATCATCCTGGATTAGGGTGGGCCCTAAGTCCAGCGACAGGTATAAGAGACAGAAAAGAAAAAATACACAGAGATACAGGGAAGGAAGCCAGGTGACGATACAGGCAGTCAGTGGAGGGATGTGACCACAAACCAGGAAATGCCAGGAAGCACCAAAAGCTGTAGGAGACAAGGAAAGATTCTCCCCTAGAGGCTTTGGACAGAGGACAACTCTGCAGACATTTTTGTCTCAGATTTCTGGCCCCCCCACTGTGAGAAGGTACATTTCTGTTGTGTCAAACCACCAAGTTTGTGGTAATCAGTCCTAACAGCCCTAGGAAACAAATATGGCCATGTTCTCTTAGGATGAGGCCAACAATAAAATAAATAAGGAGATAAACGTATTCTACAACATCCTGTTGTACTGCTGTGAACAGGGTTGCCAGATAAATTGAGCTCACCGAGTTAAATTTGAATATCCGATAAACAACAAATAAATT
This sequence comes from Ursus arctos, assembly GCF_023065955.2. Taxonomy (NCBI): domain Eukaryota; kingdom Metazoa; phylum Chordata; class Mammalia; order Carnivora; family Ursidae; genus Ursus; species Ursus arctos. Next base: position 7,961,979 of record NW_026622830.1, read on the forward strand.
GCATGGAACATACATTTACTAAAAAATCATTTGTTCTTTGACATTCGGAGTTAACTGTATTTTTATTTGCAAAATCTATCAATCTCAGTTAACGAAGAGAGATGGGCAGAGGTCAAGTTCCGGGTCGGCCTGAGTGGGGGAAGTGCTTAAATTAGAGTGGTTATGGAAGGCTTCTCCGATGAGGGGTACTTGAACAGAGCCCTGCATGAAATAAGAGAGTGAGTCATGCCACCATTAGGGCAATAGTCTCCCAGGCCCAGGAAACAGGAAGGGCAAAGACAGAAGGTGGGAATGTGCTGGTTATATTTAGCTTTATTCGATAATACAGAGAGCAAGATAGCAAATCTCATTCTCTCCTGAAATCCAAAATGTTCCTAAACTAAAAACAGGAAATCTGTATTAAAGTATTCACCAAGCTATTGATCTCAGCTTTTAATGAGCTGGACTTAGATTATTTAGATGTCAAGCAGGTCTGCTATCCAAGTTTTATGATCCTCTTAAATAACCACAAGCAAGTTATAAAACACCACAAGGCAGCCTAGAGTTGCCATCGTAGGAAATGTTGGCGTATAATTAAAGCAGAGGCCAATATTTATGTGCTTTTTCTCTGCAACAGATTCATTAACAATATCTTAAGCTATTGTATGGACTTAAATTTCTGGTGCTATTGGCATCCATTCAGAAAAGGAGGTTTCATTTAATTTTCAAAGGCTTTTCCAAATTACAGAATGCATGTGTACCCACCCCAAATGCTTGCATAGAAATGTTCACAGCAGCATTATAACAATTATTATAATAGCCTACAAGTGGAAACTCCAAATGTAAAGTTGCTAAATTTAGTAAATAAAAACATAAAATGTGTGGCTCCATTTAAATTTCAGATAAACAATGGATACTTTTTTTTTAGCATAAGTATATCCTAAATTATTTGGGACAAATTAAACTGGGCATTCTGCATTGAATCTGGCAACCCTACCCAAATGTCCATTAACTGGTGAATGGATAAACAAAATGTGTTCTAACCATACAATGGAATACTCTTTGGCCATAGGAAGGAATCAAGTACTGATACATGCTACCACGTGGATGAATCCGAAAAGCATTCTGCTAAGTGACAGACACCAGACACAGAAGACCACATAAGTGTGAGATTCTATTTATATGAAATGTCCAGAAAATGGACATTATGTAGAGACAGAAAGTAGATTAGTGGTTGCTTGGGGGCTGAGGGTAGGAATAGGAATACACGGTAATCAGGCACAAGGCTTTTTACTGGGATGATAACATGCCTTTGAACTGGATTATGGTGATTATATCATAGATTCATAACTTTACTAATAAATTAACACTATACTTCAATGGTTGGGTTTTATGGTAAATTATATCTCAATACTGTTAAAAAATATGTGTTCATTGCAACAAGTCAAATAATACAGACATATGTAAGAACACTGAACATCTTTGTCTCCTTCCCCTTTGAAGTAACCAATGTTATTCCACGGTTTGGTGTCTCTCCTTCCACACATTTGTAGCTCATACAAAAGCAAATATTTAGGCATATCCTATATATGCTACTCTGCAATGTGCGTTTGTCATTAAAAATATCAGGGACGCGCCTTCAGGTGCATCTACAGAGCCCCACATCACTCTTTTAAATACTTGCATGATATTCCATATACAGATATCTTACAATTGATTCTAACGTTGTTTCACTTATTGATGAAGATTTAGATTTTTCTCTTTCCTTCCTCTTCCTTCCTCCCTCCCTCCCTCTCTCCTATCCTTCCTTCTTTCTTCTTTTTCTTTCTTCCCTTCCCTTATTCCTTTCCCTTCTTCCCTTCCCTTCCTCCCTTTTCTTTCTTTCTTCCTTCCTTTCTTTTTCTTTCCTTTTTTCTCTCTCTCTTTCCTTCCTTCCTTCCTTTCTTCCTTCCTTCCTTTTTTCTTCTTGCCCTTTCAAAATATGCCTCAGTAAGCCCTCTTGAACATATATTAAAGGGAGCCACTTAAAATTAGCAAAAGGTTTCAAAATGAATAAAGAATGTCAAGATACTGAAGCATCATAAAGGTCAAACATTTTACCTCATGTTGATATTGTGCTCTTGGATTAATTTAGACTTCATATCAAATGATGCAAAGGTTAAATTATGCATCCACCATCCCAAACATTTGTTCTTTATTTTAAATACACAAATATGCATTTGTGGCCTACACACCAGATGAGGCGTATTTCTCAAGTGTAACAGCCATGTACTGACTGGGCTAGACTGAGGTTCTACAATACAATGCCAGTGGGCTGTGGGATTCTAATTCTTTCAGGAAGAGCTAGATGCAGAGATAAAGCAAAGATTTTTTAAAGTATGCAATTGTTTATCATCTCTCCAAACACACAACCCTAAACACATGGGAGAAAGCTAATGAGCTATGAACGATGACAGAATTTATCATGAACTAGGCAATTTATGTGCATCATTACATAATTTGAATAGACAAGAGGTAACAGTGTTTTTGCACCCATTTTTCAGACGAGGGATCTCAGACCTGCGGTGCCTTCCTCAAGATCAAGTAAACAACAGAAACAGGATTAGAACACAGGCTCCAAATATCAAGCTCTCGGTGACTACACCCTGCTGCTTCATGGAAGAAATATTTTGGCTAAGTATTTCCAGTAATCTGCTCTGCCCTCAGACATAGTGGGTATCTTGGGACACCAAGTTAAACAGACCATCATTCCTATCCTCGAGGAGCAGAGCAAACAGGCAAACAGAAAACCACAGCCAATCTGGTGAGACCATGATGAGAACGGAGTGTCCTAACCTGGATCCTCAAAGGCTCCTACAGCGACTTCTGAGTTGAGGTGGTTTTTTGAAGATTTTATTTATTGGAGAGAGAGAGAGAGAGTGAGATCAGAGAGAGCAGAAGCAGGGGGAGTGGCAGAGGGAGAGGGAGAAGCAGGCTCTCCAGTGAGCAGGGAGCACGATGTGGGGGGCTCCACCCCAGGACCCTGGGATAACGACCTGAGCCAAAGGCAGACGCTTAACCGACTGAGTCACCCAGGCACCCCCTGAGTTGAGATTTTAAAGACCCTAGCCATGTGCAATGCGAGAAAGGAGGACAGTATTCCAGATGAAGGAAGCCACATGGGAAAAGGCTCAGAAGCCAGAAACATACTAAAGGGCAGGAGGAATGACAAGCATATGAGCCTCTGGAGACTGCACCATGAGGCAAGAGGAGACAGGAGGTGAATGAATCATTTGGGACGCATTCAGCTGCAAGTAAGAGAAAAATCTGAGTAAGGGGCATACATGAGGAACTTATTGTTTCATTGAACAAGAAGTCTCAACCAACTAGGTGCCCCAAGACTTCTTTTTAAATTATCATGTTTTATACATAAATAGGTTTGAAAAGAAAATTTTACAGCATTCTCCAAATGAAAGTCCACATATAACTTTCCATAAATCAAAGGTATATGTATTAATACTGTGAATGATTTATATTTGTTTATATTAATATTTATATAAATATATTTCTGTTTATTAATATATTGATATAAATATATAATGACTGTAATGTATTTTAACATATAAAATGTGATATATATATAAATTGTGATATATATATCTCTATATCTATATAGAGATATATACATACACATATAAATAAATAAATTCTGGTAATCTTAAAGAAAACTTCATAGAGACTGACCATAAACATACATAGCCCATCTATTACAGATTTGGGTGGTTTATTCCTTCTGCCTAAATGCCTATAAAACAGTGGTTTCTGCTTTATCCCCAGGGCATGAAAAAATATTAATCACTACCAGAGAGGCCAGGGCATAAAATATGTATCATCTTCATTCCCCTTTTATGTTGAATCTAAATCTTGATCAGGATGTAAAGGGGCCTCTGAGTGTTGATTTGGTCCTTTCAGGCAAAAGGGAAATGGCTGAATTCCACAGAAGCTTCTCCATATGTTTATCTACTTCCACGAAGTGGAGAATTCATTTACTATCTCTAGTCTTGAACTTTCTGGAGACCCTGACCTGTATAGCCACTGTCTTCTTGGAATATATTTTGATCTCTATATTTTCTGATACTTCAAAGCTCAGTGGGTTCAAAACCAAATTAATAATTATTCTCACAAAAGAGCCCATCATTTCCTGCTGATATGACTTCTCGTTCAACAATTGTGATACTACTAGATGATATGTAATAATAATATACAATTACCTATTCTGTGCAAGATTCTTTAATAAACGTTCGACAATCCTCATCTCAATTAGTCATAGCAGACTCATTGTGAAACTTACCCTTTGATAGAACAGTGATGCTTAGAAAAACTTGTAGAAAAGACACTCATCCAATGAAGACCACAAACACTGTTAAGCAGTAGGATATCTGACTCAAAGCTTGAATCTAACGAAATTTGTCATATTTTTTTATAGCTTCGGTTTAGGGAATATTCCCTATCTTACAAGCCAGAGCTTTCTTTTCATTATGGACACTGGAAATGCCAAATACTCACTTTCTCGGATTCTGTTGCAATTAAGACATACTAGAACACCTGCTCTAAGCTCTGCAGTTCAAGTGCGTCCACTCCAGATTTTGAATCAAGACAGTGGTGTAAGGAAGGAGTTATGCAGGAAGGCAAGGGAGCGAAAGAGCTGTAGTAACACCCATCCTCCAGGGGGCAGCAAATAGTGGCGTTAGCAGCAGCATCCCGGGGCCACCACTGGCGGTGCTGGTGGTACAAACTCCTGCCCCAGCAGCTATGACAGCTATGTCTCCAAAATACTAGTTTGGGGGCATTATTTCTGGCTGCATAGTCTCCAACCCTGTTTCTCTGACCTTCCCAGGGACTCTGTGAGCTATCCCGTATCTCCTAGTAAGTGCTTTTCTGTTAAAACAAGTAAGTGATGATTTCTATTGCTTGCAACTAAAAATCCAGAGTGATAACAGCTCTTAATACTTGCTCCATATCATTTAAGGGGTACCTCTTTAACCCCTTCCAATTTCTTAATATCTATTGAAGGTGCATTTTTATGCAAAGAGGAACAGAAATGGTAAATATTTAGGTAAATGTAACTGGCTATTCTTTTCCTCTAATGCTTTTTAAAGTATGTCTGAATGAGAGGAAAAATTATAACATTGTCTGATGAAGTTTTTAATGCCTGTAAACATTATATATCAGGCACCTAAAACATAAAATGGGGAGGGTCCAGGAACCTATCTATTACAGGTGTCAAAATTTCTACATTCTGGGCGCCTGGGTGGCGCAGTTAGTTAAGTGTCTGGCTTGGGCTCAGGTAATGATCTCCGACCCTGGGATGGAGCCCCGTGTGGGGCACCTTGCTCCACGAGGAGCCCGCTTCTCCCCCCACCTCTGTCGCTCCCCCTGCTTGTGCTCTCCCCCTCTCAAATAAATAAAATCTTTAAAAATTTTCTACATTCCATGTGAAGTGGTAAAAATTGATTTTAAGCAGATTGCTAAGATTTATATATGTATATTGCAATTCCTAGAACGACCACTAAGAAATTATACAAAGAATTTTGTCCACCTTTGGGCTTTGTTGATTAGGTTTTATTTTCTTTTATCTGATAATTTAGCAAAAAAGAAGTGTAAGCACCGCTAAGATTTTTCTTGTTGTGTGTATTACAAGGGTGAACTTAATTTTATGCTCCTTTTTTTTATAATAATATTTTTATTATATTATGTTAGTTTTATGCTCCTTATCATTCAAATATCTCTTCCCTCAACAGCTGGCTGAAGGAATTAAGCCATCTGCTATTGGGGAGGGAGGAAATGAAAATCATCAAAAATAGCTTTCAATAGTTGGTGATGAATTCATCCTTACTACTACACAACTTCTTGCCTCTCTAATATTTCTGATAACAGACAGAAATATTCACTGAATCATGATCCATGATAATTCCTTTAAAAATATAAATACGACTCAAATAAAACAGGGGCCAAGTTGTGGTGTATTTTCTAATCCCCAAGCTAATTAAATGGTATGAGGTATGATTTATGCCAGAGGAAAAGATATAAAATCAAAAAAAAAAAAAAGACCTCATAGCTAGTTTCAAATAACCACATCTAGAAGCTTCTATATCAAACCACTTCTGGATTCATAAAATAATTATTACGTGTGAGACAACTTTGGGAGAAAACTAACCCAATCTCTGGAGTTAGAGTGCATGAACTCTCCTAGGAGAAACGGATTCCCTTCACTTGACACTTGAAGATTGTCTGATCTGCAGTTTGGCAATGTATTGCCGAAGCGGTAAAAATGGACCTACGCTTTCAGTGTCACTTTACCCAGCAAGCCTAAGCGAATGGACCGTTCTCCCAGTATGCACCCTGCACCACATGATGGGTGTAGCAGGGAACAAGACCAGTCCCCTGCATAAGTGGTTCTTACTGGAATCTAACACCTGAGACTTTATCTTAAAGAAACCTTGATGAATATTAGGCTCAAATGTCTAGCTATGAGAACATATACCATGACAGTATATTTAACAATGAAAAACTGGAGAAAACCTGGAAGTCCAAAACCCGTAATCAGAGACCAACAAATAAAACAATGTACATCCATAAAAGGAAGAATTATGAAACTTAAAATTGCATTACAGAAGAATATTAAATGACACTGGAAAGAGGATTTAAATGTTTTAACTAAAAGAAATAAGCTAACAACTGTACACCCTACACAATATAATATCTCATTTTTTAAATCTCTATGTATAGATAATATCCTAGGACTGCCATGATAAATTACTACAAGCGAGTGGCTTAAGACTACAGAAATTCATTCTCTCCCAGTTCTGGAGTTTAGAAGTACAAAGTCAAGGTGTCAACAGGGTTGATTCCTTCTAGAAGCTCTGAGGGGGAATCTGGTCGTTGCCTCTGTCTGGGTTCTCCAGAGAAACAGAACCACTAGGAGATCTATCTATCTCTCAATCATAAGGAAATACATATTGGATTATATTGCAATTGGCTCACACAGTTATGGAGGCTTAGAAGCCCCAAGATCTCCAGTCGGCAAGCTGGAGACGCCAGAGACCCAATGGTCCAGTTCCAGTCCAAGTTGAAGGCCTGAGAACCAGGAAAACTGAGGGTGTACTTTCCAGCCTGAGCCTAAGTCCAAAGGCTGGAAAAGATGGATGTCTCAGCTTGAAGATAGGCAGAGAAAGGATAATTCTCTCATTCTTCATTTTTGTTCTATTCAGACTTTTAACAGATTGGCGAGGTCCAGCCACATTGTGCAGGGCCTTCTGCTCTACTCAGCTTGTGGATTCGAATGCTACTGTCCCCCTGAAACACTCACAGGCACACTCAGGATAAGGTCTGACCAAGTACCCGGACACCCTGTGCCCAGTCAAGTTGACACAGACAATTCACCCTCACAGAAAGTCAGAGTCATTTTATTTTTTTAATTTAATTTTACTTACATTCAATTAATGAACACATAGTGTCTTACTCGTTTCATAGGTAGGGTTCAATGATTCTGCAATCAGAGTCATTTTAAATGACTCTTGTTTTATTTGTGAGGGAAATTTTAAATTACCTCCATAAAGGGAAAAAAATAAGGGTCTTTGGTCATAAATAGAAGTTTTAAAAAAACATTAAAACTAGATACTCCACCTAAAAAATCATTTTGTAAGCCATCCACGATGCATCGACGAACCTATTACATAGAAAGTGTTATTATTCCAATTACAGGTGGAAAGTCCTAGGCAGACATAATTAAATCCCCAAGGTCACGCGTCTAAAAATGCAGATAGTATTGACCCACACCCTGGATCGCTGCAAAATCAGAGCAGTGTTTTGGGAAAATAAACTCAACAGCCAATCATGAACTGAATGGACACAGAGAGAGAAATAAGAAGCAGAGAGCAAAGGGGGTCAGATAGAATGGTAGGATAAAAACAGAGGGAAAAATCTAGAAACCTAGATGCTGTGGCTGAATTGTGTCCCCCTGCCCATCGCCAGATCCACATATTGAAGTCCTCACCCCAGTACCTTAGGATATGTTTGAAGACACGTCTTTGGAGAGATCGTTAAGTAAAAATAAGGTCATTTGGGTGGGTTCTAAGCCAATACTGGCATCCGCATAAAAAGACGAGAGTAGGACACAGACAGAGGGGAGACCATTGAGGACACAGGGAGAAGACAGCCATCTATGCGCCAAGAAGAGACGTCTCAGGAAAAACTAAGCCTGCTGACACCTACATTGCAGACGTCCAGCCTCCGTAACGATGAGAAAACACAGTTCTGTTGTTTAAGCCTCCCGCGGTCTGTGGTCCTTTATGACAGCAGCCCGGCAAACTAATTCTGAGGAACGACCAGACTTGGATATTCGTTTACCAGGCAGGATAGTGGAGCACAGGTGAGAAGAGAGGGGGGTCTACCAGCACTTGGAGATGCACAGACCCCACCCCCACCCCCACACAGGGCTTGTAGTGAAGCAGAGGAGAAATGAGATATTTGAGAGCTGCCAGCTGCTTTTCTTTATGATTACTCCTAATTTCTAATCCCTGCTGGGCCAGAAATTATTTTTATGGCGGGTGTAAAATTCAATAGCTTACAGAACATTCTTTCATGTTATGACTACAATTATTAGTAAGTTTGGGGGTAAACTGTCTACTTTCCAGAAGTTCTGAAAAGATAATGTGTCTTAGGCTTCCAACATTCACAAAATTCTCTTGCAAATTGCTGGGTTTTTCAAAAAGTCTTGATTATAAAAATGGTGAGCATTTAGAAAACACTTTTATAACCATGTACACACAACCAAGATTTAATAGTAGTTAATATATTTTTATATTTTCTTTGCATTTTTTACCTTTCTCTTTTAAAGAAAATAAATGAAAAAAATAAAGAAAACAAGTGATAGATTTGTCTTATTTTTTATATCTTTTCCCTCCTTCCTTCCCCAAAGATAATTACTATACATATTTATAGACTTTGATATACAGACACACACACACACACCCCTTCACATACTTTATACATCTCTCTCTATATATATATCCATATATATATATATATATATATATATATATATATATATATATATATATATATAATCTCCTTAGGAACATATAATATGGTTTTCTGTACTTTAAAAATATACACAAATGGAAAAATAAATAGATAAATTGTAGACTTTTCTTTTTCTTCTCAATGTTACATTGATGAGATTTATCCTTGTAAATGCAGAACTCACGCAGATTTGCTGATGCAGAATCCACTTCCGAATCCACTGTGGTTTATTCATCAGTTTCTGCTGATGGAAAAGGAGAATGTCTCACTTCTTTAACGAGAACAAACAGCGGCAAGGAACATCTCTGCATTTATCTTCTGGAGCACAAACAACTTTCCCCTTCGAACTCTCCTCCCCTCCGTTCAGGGACTTCCCCACTGCCCTTTCCTGGGAGTACCTCTCCCTTCCCTTGGCAGTAATGTCAACCCTATGATGAATTTGCTGATAGAGCTAGACTGAGACGATTAAATCCACTTCTATTTGTAATTCCAGCACGGATTTGAATCCAAGTCTCCAGATGTTGGGCGGCATGCATCATTTAGTAGGAAATCATATTAAAATGGTACTGAGTCCTTGGGTAAATGGGTTGATAATATGAGAAGGCAGTTAAACATTCCATTAATCATCACATTGCTGGAGGGAGAAAATATTAAACTTTTCTTCCTTACCTATTCTCAAAAGGAGTCATAGATCCCAACTCCATTACCAAAGGAAAACGGACTCTAAGGAAAGAAACTGAATCGCAAAATATAGTGAGTCGCAAGCATCTCCTGTTAAAGGAGGTGCTTTATGAGGGTAAGAATTAATGTCTAAATTATAGTGTTATTATAGCAATTCAAGGGTATTTTTTTTATTTTTGTGTTAAAATTCAGGGCTTTCACTTTGAAAGAAGGCAACACCATGGAAGCTCTTTCCTTCCCACCTGAAGAGAAGCAGCGCCATGGCAACTACATGGTTCATTTCATTGGGTTCACTGAAGCAACAGGTTGAGAACTTATCATGATAGCTGTTTGCTATTTTATTAAGTGCTTATGATATGATAGATACCATGATGCTCACTTCACATAAGCTAACTTGTCGAATATTCAAAGCCAGCTAACAAGACAGGAATTATTATCCCCATGGTAGAGATGAGGACATTGACGAACAGAGAAGTCTAGCAACTCACCAAAGTTCACACAGCAGAACTGAAATGGAATCCAGCTCTGCCTAAATCCACAGACCCTAACCTTTAATACGCTCATGATCCAGGGGCATGAAAGAAGATGAGCTTCATGAGGGAAGAGGCCTGTTCCATCTGTTTTTCCACCCTGTCCTCAACACTTCACAGTGCTGGAATAGAACAGGTGCTCATGAATGAATTAATGAAGGAATGAATCCGTCAACGAGTGTAAGCATGGTGGAGGCTTCACTCAGGAGGTGAAATGTTAGTCAGTATTTGCAAAAACAAAGGTGGTGTTTCTGGGTAAAGCATTCCTGGCAGGGGCACGTGCAAAGGCCCAGGCTGCCAGAAGGAACAGCGTGATGGGGAGCAAAGAGAAGGAAGTCACATTGACGGGAGTAAACTAATACAGGTGGGCAATAAGGCTGCAGATGGAATTGGGTTCAGACTGAGAAGGATCCTCTGAACACTGCTAAAATATATGAAAATATAAAAGTAAGATATTTTTAATCTGTAGTGGCAAAAATTTAATCTGGAGTGTGGACGATGAGGAACATCTGTTTTTCTTGCTGGTCCCGCACTGTGTCCTCTTCTGATCTTGACACCTGATTTTTCTGGAGAAACCAGCTTTTTCCACACTCATTCTAAGGGAGTCTGGAGATATCAGTGCATCACTGCTCAGCTCAGAGGTAGACCAAGGACCAGGCCTGGTCCATCAGCACAGTCCATTCTCCTCACTGTGAGGATCCATTAAGGGATTAGTACACGACCCAAGCAAGTATCTCAGAGTGAATCTCGGGACCTCTATCTGAACTACTGAGAAAGGGAAGTTCTCTTCTCTATCTTCCCACTGGAATTACTGAGCTCAGACAACACAAACCCGGAGGGTTACTTCCTTAAAGAGGAACTTCCTAAGAGTAAAGCCAAAGCAGATGGAGAAAGAGAAGAAGTTCTAATCATATCCTCTGAGCCCTGGAACCAGCCATGCATAAAGCGAGAGCTACCCTCTGACCATCCACATATATGATTCAATAAAGTCTTTTTTTAAATACTGGAAGTCAGCATAGCATAGCAGCTCAAAGTCTAACTTCTGGAGTAAGACCAGTTGACTTCAAGTCCCCCTCTGCCATTATGAGCTGTGAGGCCCTAGAATTGAAAAGACACTTATAAAGGGTCAGAAAAGTGCCTGCCCAAAACTAACCCTCAGTGCCTGTTAGCCATCAGTACGAAGCCAGTTTTATCAGGTGTCTTGTAACTTACAAGTGAAAGATCCTGTGGTGGTTAGTTTTACGTGTTGGTATGACCATGCTTTAGTTCCAAGTTATCCAATGAAACATTAATCCGAGTGACTCTATAAAGATATTTGGTAGATGAGCTTAACGTTTCCAATTAGTTGACTTCATGTAAAGACCATTATCTTTGATAATCTGGGTAGATCTCGTCCAATCAGCTGAAAGGTCCTAAGAACAAAACTGAGGTGTCCTTGCAAAAGAGGAAACTCTGCCTCAAGACACAAGACAGCCCCAGAATTTCCAGTCTGCTGGCCTACTATACAAATTTCAGACTTGCCAGCCCTTGTAATCATGTAAGTCAATTCCCTGAAATAATTATCCATCCATCCATCCATCTGTAATCTCCTCCCACTGGTTCTGTTTCTCTGGCAAACCCTGATTGATATAGATCCTAACTGATACCATTTTTTTTAAAAGATGGAAAAGAAAAACAAATCAATTAATTTTGAGCCCAAGTGGTCTACACTGATAAGCTAGGGCATTCCAAGTAGACTGTTAGGAAACTACCTTAAGACTACCCCCTAAATGTAGCAAGAAACGATGCAGAAGGTGAAAAGCATGGAAGGCAAATATGATCTAAAATAAAATTATTGTTAGGGTTTAAGTTGACGTATTGTATGTTAACAGGAGTTGGAAGGCACACTGTGTTTTTCTGGGCCCTTGATAATTTTCTTGGTTTTAGAAAACTGTTCATGTTTTTTTAACACTGTAAAGTGTCTCCCTTCTCCCTTCAGCACATGGGGAATGTCATCACATAAATGATCTTACTACATATAACTGCACCAGAGAGACTGGGATTTATATTCATGGGGAACACACAGACACATAATTCACCAATGATGTTGACATAAGTGAGTAATCAAAGAGCCTCAGTGGACTATAGATCAATTCTAAATCTTCGATATATTTAGTACCTCGTTGAGTTATACAGCTCTTCATCTTGGAAACTGTCATTGAGGGGATAGCACTCTGGGCTTGTAACTGCTGAACTGTGGGGGCTCCATTTTATGGACATGCATGTGGCTCGTGTTTCGTTATATTCAAATGCAAAGTTTTACCAATAATTCTGTAGTGACCTCAGTCCTTGGGGCCTTGAGTTGATTTATGGGACATTCCAGATTCCAGAAGGAAACTTCCCAATTCCAGAAGGATTTGACTGAAGAGACACAATGTTTTGCTGCTGGCGTAAGTGGACATAAATCTCTTCTTTCTTGTTTGGAAGCCTGTGAGGGTCCCATTAAGCTAGTTACTGACCCCATGGATTCAATGCTGCCAAGCGTTTTGAGAAGAAGTAAGCAGATAAGTAATTTATGATGATTATCCCTGAGAAGACTGGGCCTTCTATCTCACCCCTAGGTGTAGACCACTGAATGAGCTGAGAATGAAAGCCACATCTAGGCAAACTTCTTTATTAATTAATTATTAAATGGATCCTCCCAAACTTAAATTGAGACTTTCAAGGAATATCGCTCACTCACTCCCCGTTCATTCCACCTTACATACTTTGTTCTCTGCCCCAGGGCCCTAAGAAGCTACCTATAATAATAATAATTCAACGTGGATTCTCCATGGTTTTCTTAATTAAAAATCAATCAGTGAGAAATGTTATAAAGCTCAACAAGCCCACATGGGAGGAGACTACAACTACTTGTGTCTAATTATCTAACCATTAGGCAATAAATGAGAATTGCTTTCCGATTATTCAATAAAATTAGTAAGAGGTGCCTTTTGTTACTGGAGGAGATAACTGCCTAGACACTTCTCAAATCAGTTTTTGAAAATAAGATCGACATTTAATAGGTACACCGATTGATGTCAGGCATTTCATAGGCACATACCATTATTCCCCGCAATAATGTCCAAATAAGACTTTACACTAAGGCCTTTCTAGGGGGGATGTGGTTGGAGCTAAGTGGGTTGGAGGGCTTGATTTTTTTTTTTTTAGTTTTTTTAAAGATTTATTTATTCATTTTACAGAGAGAGAGAGGGCATGAGTGAGAGGGGCAGAGGGAGAGGAAGAATCTCAAGCAGACTCCACATGGAGCATGGAGCCTGCCACCAGGCTCAATCTCAGACCCCGCGATCACGACCTGAGCCAAAAATCAAGAGTCAGTCGCTCAACTGAACGAGCCACCCAGGCGCCCCGAGGGCTTGATTTTTAAATCACCCTTTTGAGTATCTGGATGGTACATGTGATATCCTTCAGGTCTGGAAAGAGCCATCTCACCGTAGGAATGAGTCACTGTGGCCACGGTTACACTAAAAGACACTGACCTCCTGGCAATGACAGACTGGTCCAAGAGTGGCTCCCTCACCAATGCTGGGCTAATCAGATTCTGCTTCCTGAGGATCTGGAATGGGGCATTGGACTCTTGCTCAATTTGGGGTCAAAAGCTGGGAAATGATTTCACCACCACAAGGAGAGACAGAAAAATAAGAAGGGGCATCCTCCCTGCTTCTCCATGGTTTTCTGGTTCCTTAGTCTTGTTGCTCAGGAGACATGGCTTTTCCCTTTCCCTTGAAGTCTAACATAGCTAGGTGTACTATGACAAACTCACTTCCCCCCCCCCAAAACTAATTTGAAAGGATTTCTGTTCCTTTCAAACAAACAAAACCAAATCAAAAAACAGCAGGCTAGAGAAGATTTTTATGCCAATCAAAGAGAAACCACTGGAGATACGTCACTTTTACATAAAGCCATCCAGTAGATGCGGATACAAAGAAATCTAGAAGCAAAACTCCAGAGGGCTAAGCTCCTCCTAGGTGAGCAAGGTCAGCGCATGTTTTCATTCCAGTGACCAGCTGTTGAGGTTGAGGGTAGGGCAGGTAGAAGGAATAATCATGCTGGAGATGGGCTCGTTTTGCTTGAACAAACAGAAAACAGCCAAACTTTTGATGAACCTGTGGGTCGACACTTAAATTTGAATCAGGAGGAGCCACACATGCAAAGATGGTTCCCTCCCCAAGTAAGGTTCTTAGGAAGTTTGATGAGTAAGCACAGGTGAAGGGTAGAGTTGTGCTCACAAAGAAATCTCAGGTTCTTGCACTGGAGCCTGTTGCCATGTAATGTGATGAGCCTGCAGGCTCCTGGCCTGACGGTCTCATGTTCCCTCAGCCTCAGCATCTAGCAGACTGGTGGCCCCACTGTCCTACTGTCCTCATGGTCTCTCTGTCTGGCCACCGGCCAGTGTTGCAGAATCCTGATCTTGTCATCGGAATGTCTAGGATTTTCAAGACCCACCAGATCCGAGTTCTAGAATTCTTGTAGTGTTCGGTCTGTGCTCTACTTAAAGGAGGGGCCTAAACTCAGCTTCAAACTATTTGAACCCTGAGTCTTACCAAACTTCTGATAAGATCAAAGATATCACTACTCTGGCTACCCAGCAAGTTGAGTGCTAGGCTCAAAAGCAAAGGGGCCACCTCACACCCATCAGGATGGCCACTATACAAACAAACAACAACAACCAGAAAATAGAAAGAGCAAATGTTGGGACGCCTGGGTGGCTCCGCTGGTTAAGCATTTGCCTTTGGCTCAGGTCATGATCCCAGGGTCCTGGGATGGAGCCCCACATCAGACTTCCTACTCAGCAGGGTATCTGCTCCTCTCTCTTCCTCTGCCCCTTCCCCTGCTTGTGCTCTCTCTCTCTCTCTCAAATAAATAAATAAAATCTTTAAAAAAAATAGCAAACGTTGGTGAGGATGTGAAGAAATTGGAGCCCTTGTGCACCGGCAGTGGGAATGTGAAATGGTGCTGCCGCTGTGGCAAAGTATGATTTTTTCCTCAAAAAATAAAAAACAGAATGCCATAGAATGGCAATCCTCAGAAAGACAAGAAATAACAAGTGATGGCGAGGATGTAGAGAAAAGGCAAGGCTTGGGCGCTGTTAAAGGGAATATAAATTCGTGCAGCCACTATGGCAAACAGTATGAAGGTTCCTCAAGAAATTAAAAACAGAACTCCCCTATGATCCCGCAGTTCCACTTCTGGGTATTATCTGAAGCAAACAAAAACACAAACTCAAAAAAATACATGCACTCCCATGTTCGTTGCAGCATTATTTACAATAGCCCTGATACGGAAGCAACCTAAGTTGATGAATGGATAAAGCCAATGTGACACATACATACGGTGGCATATGATTCAGCCTTAGAAAAGGAGGAAATGTTGCCATTTGTGACAACATAAACGGACGCTGAGGGCAGTAAGCTAAATGAAATAAGTCAGAGAAAAACAAGTACTGTATGATCTCACTTTTATCTGGAATCTAAAGAAACAAACAAACCAAAAACCAAGCTCACAGATACAGAGAACAGATTGTTGGTTGCCAGAGGCAGTGAGTGACGGCGGAAGGGGGAGACATGGCGGGGAGCCCACAATGAGTGAAACAGGTTAAAAAGTATAAACTTCCAGCTATAAAATAAGTCATCCCAGGGATGTAATGTGCAGCATGGTGACAATGGTTAATAATACTCTAGTAGATATTTGAAAGTTGCTGAGAGAGAAGATCTTGGAAGTTCTTATCACAAGAAAAAAATGTTATAACTGGATGTGGTGATGATGGTTGTTAGCTAGACCTGTGGTGGTGATCATTTCACAACAGATTCAAATACCAAATCATCCTGTTGTACAACCGAAACTAATAAAATGTTATATGTCAATTATATCTCAATTTTAAAAAGTGGAATTACCATATGATCCAGCAATTCCCTTCTGGGTCGATATCCCAAAGAACTGAAAGCAGGACTTGAAGAGGTATTTGTGTGTCCACATTCACAGAAGCGTTATCCAGAATAGCCTAAAGGAGGAAGTGACCCAAGTGGCCACTGACAGGTGAATGGATACACAGAATGCTCTTTACAGACAGCGGAACAGTATTCAGTCTGACACATGCTACAATATGGAGAACCCCTGAGGGCGTTGGGCTGAATGAATAATCTAGTCACTAAAGGATAAGTGCTGTAGAGTCCACTTACAGGAGGGCCCCAGTAGTCAGAATCAGAGAGACAGAAAGCAGAGTGGTGGCTGCCAGGGGCTGGGGGAGGGGAGAGTAGGGAGCTGGTGCTCCGTGGGTCTCAAGTTTCAGTTTTGCAAGATGAAAAGAGTCCTAGAGATTTGCACAACAACGTGAATGCCCTTAACGTTACTCAGCTGAAGACTAAAAATAGTTATGATGGTAAATGTTATGTCTATTTTACCACATTTTTTTTTAAGCAAAGGTACTTTGACTCCAGGTACTTTAACCCTAAGTTGCTACTAGATGGTTAAAGTCACCAACATTCCCTGAATCTACTGAACCCTTGGTTTGACCCCGCTGATGAGCACCTTAGCCGGCTAAGAAAGGAAAGGGCATTTCAGCCTCTGGTGTTCTTCTAGGTCCAATATCCTAAACACAATTTTAAAAATTACAATACAGGCAAAGAAGTGAGAGGTGACACAGAGTTAAGACAGAATTCAGTCAGTAGGAAGAGACCCACGCCCCTCAGCCAGAAGCAGACATCGGAGAAGATCTAGAACCCTCCCTTCTTAGAAATGACAGGAGCAGTGTCTTTTATATCTATAAGCAACTCTAATCTGACAGTTGTGTTTGTAGTTGTCTGTGTTTATTTTTTTGTTCGAATGACCTAAATTTGCAACCACATCAGTGATTATGGATGTGAAGATATCGTACCTTGTCCATGGTGAACTGTTTGTACAGCTGAATCAATATTTATAATGTTATTTCTTTTTTAAAAAAGATTTCATTTATTTGAGATAGAAAAAGAGAGCATGACGGGGGTCAGGGGGCAGAGGGAGAGGGACAGAGAGAATCCTCAAGAAGACTCTCTGCTGAGCAAGGAGACCTACGTGGGGCTCAATCGCAGGACCCTGGGATCATGACCTGAGCCAATGGCGCTCAACCAACTAAGCCACCCAGGCACCCCTATGACAAGTTATGTCTAATCCTTATCACTCCAACTTGTTTTAGTGGATGCTTACTACATACCAGCACACCCAAAGCAAAGGATAGGCAGCGTTGATGAGGTCTGGTACCTGCTCTCGGGAAGCTTGCATGAGTTTCTCATGGGTGTCACAATTATAAATGACACCATTTCTTCCACTCATCCTGACAATTATTAGTACGATGATGAAGGACACCAATGTTCAGTACTTACTACATGTCAATTCACTGTACATTTCATGCTTGCACTAGCCTCATGAAGGCAGCTACTATTATCCCCTCTCTACAGATAAGAAACTGAGGTTTAAGGAGGGTAAACCACTTGGCGAAGACCATTTAAGCAGGAAATGAAAGAACCTTTGAATAGGAAGAACCTATTCAAACTCTGGTTGCAAGTATACTAAATCATGGTTTTTCTTTTCTTTTTAAAGATTTTATTTATTTATTTGACAGAGAGAGAGACAGCCAGCGAGAGAGGGAACACAAGCAGGGGAAGTGGGAGAGGAAGAAGCAGGCTCCCAGCACAGCAGGGAGCCCGATGCAGGGCTCGATCCCCGGACCCTGGGATCACGCCCTGAGCCGAAGGCAGATGCTTAAAGACTGTGCCACTCAGGCGCCCCTAAATCATGGTCTTCAATTGCTTTTTGTTCCCCAACATTCTAAAAACTATTTGAAAATTTCTCTATACCTTGACATATTGAGTTGACACCTATACTTTTTCATCGTAAGTTGAAAAGGAAGTAATATCTGCAATATTGAACGTTCTGACTCTAAAAAAAAGCTACATCACTCTTTTATGTTTATTTGAAGGAATATAAATATCATTCCAAGTTGACATCCACCATCATCCACTTCAAATACATAAGAACAGGAGCACTGCCCAGGAGTCAGAAACTGTAAATGTCCTATTGTCTTTTCCCTTGAAATTGCTGTTACTTCACATCCACCACAGAATCTTCCTCTAAAAGAAGGTATGCTGATGCTTCAAAATAGCCTACTGATCAACCTACTTCCCTGCAGCAAAAATACGGAAGGCAAACTAAAGCGTTAACGCTTTGCTTCAATTTCTTGGGACCATAAGCCCCTTGGCATTAAAATGTTTCACCCAGCCGATTTGTACTAACAATTATTATTAGTGTGTGACCAAGCAAAGCAACATACACGTCTGGCAAATGTTAGTAGGAAATTTATTCCACATGCACCTCTTTAATGGGATCGATGGCTGAGCACATGGTGAAGACGGTTTGCCCTGACTTGATTAAAGGCTGTTTTCCTTTATACCAAACTTCCATTTATTTTCTTTGTTTTGTTTGTTTGTTTAAGAGCTCTGGAATTCTATTCTTCAGGGCAATACACAAGAGTGAGATTCTGGATGAGGTAGGCCTTTCTTTGGTAAGACGGTGATTTATAAGAGACCGAAAAGGAGAACAAGCATGATGCTTTAATCAAGTCATCTCCTCAGTTGTAGGAAAGAGAACAAATTAAAGTGGAGGTCCTTGAAAAAGATTCCCCTAAAAGTAGCCACACACACAGATTCCTTGTGGAGCCCCTTCTGGTGACTTTTTCTTTAAATGACCTCCTTCTTCTGCCAGACTTCTCCGCACAGTCTGCCCAATTAGAACCACTGGGGGAAATTAAAGTACTGTTGTCTGGCCTCCACCAGCACCAAGGACTATAACGAATGGATCAGGAGTGAGACCCAAGCTTTGGTGTTCTCAAAAATCTCCCAGATGAATCGAATGTGAATCCAGAGAAGCCCTGCATTAGACCTTCCTTCGTCTGAAAGTGAGGTTAGAGTCTAAAGTTCAGATGCACTATCCGAAATGGCAGCCACCAGTCACACGTGGCTATTGAGTAGTGGAAATGTGGCTAATCTAACTTGAGATTTATGTAAATGTAAAATATATACAAACTGGATTCTAAGGGCTTACTATGAAAAAAATAATGTAAACTACCTCATTAATATTTTTGTTTTCATTACTTTCTGAAGCTATATTCAAAGCAGATGATGCTAGTAGTGCTAGGAAGTAAGACAGGCAGGGTCTAAAGACGTAGATTAAAAATTACATAGATGGCTTGTGTTACATTTCTTTTGGATAGTACTTATCCAGAGCACACAAAAAATAATCCTAAATTATCCTTTAAATCACCAATAAGATACAGCATTTTTCCTTATATAATAATTCTTATGATCAAAGAGCAAAGAGAAATGTTGCAGATGTCTGCGTATTTACACCATTCTGCCTTTAAGGTAACTATAAAATCCCTTGGTAAATAGGAAGGGATGGAAAATTATGAAGTGTCTGCTTGTCAACCAGGTTTGTACATCTGGTTCAACATTAAGATGAGTAGCTATTAATAGTTTGTAAAACTGTGTTTGTAAAGACCAAATGTGCGTTATGAGGGGGTTGAGGTCCCACCAAATAAATAGGCATATGTAGATGGTTCTTCTTACAGCACAGAGCCCAAGTTATGTTCTCATGTACCTGATCCCATTTAATGGTCTTGACAATCAAGCACTACCTTGAAAAGGTAGACAGACTGCAAACATTTTTCTCCACCATCCAAACGTATTTTCTCCAACATATTGTCACCATCACCTTTCTCCCAGGCTAATGAAGGAATATTGTTCCACCTACTGCTGGGCTGAACTCACTCCTGCTTGACTCCCTCGTACCCACTTTTCAGCCAGCATCCTCAGTGATCCCTTCAAACCCTAAGTCAGAACATGTCACTGCTCTGCTCACAGTCCTCCAGGGGTTTCTCATATCACTCGTAATAAAATTCAAAATCTTCATGGTGAAATACAAAAAGCTCCCAGGATCTCATCCCCAGTTCCCTTTTCTATTTCTGCTCCCATCACTCACTCAGTTCAAGTCACACTGTGGTCCTTCTCTTCCTCAAACATATCAAGGACACTCCTGCCTTGGGATTTTGCACCTACCATCCATTTGCCTTCAACACTCTTCCTCCAGTTTTCCGCATGGCCCTGTGCCTTCCTTCCCTCAGATCTCTGCTCTCAACAGGGAAGCCTTCTTTAACTTCTGATCTGAAATTGTACTTCCTGTGACCCTGCTGCTCTCACTTCCTAGCATTACCATCATCTGCTATGTATCATTTCTGTCTTTATTTTCTGCATCCCCCACTAATATGTAAAAGCCATGATAGAGGAGAACTTGCCCTGTCACACATCTCTGCGCCCCCAGCTTCTAGAACAGTAGGAGAGGCCCGTGGGCACCAGTAAATATTTGTGGAATGCTTACAAGTGAATGGACAACACTTAATGAGAACAGAGACTTGGAGAGGTTGAAATGATTTGTCCAAGACCATTGATTTGAAACAAAGTCTTATGACTCTGGGTTTAATTAATCTAATATAAGGTAAACTAGAGAATTTATTACAGCAGCAAATGGAAAGATTAATGGTCCATGAATAACTGCATCTTTTGATCATATCCACACCTAGGAGTTCCACGTACAGACTGCACAAACTGCCTGCAGATAATTCAACAAAGCTCATGTTAAATGCTTCAGAAAATATATTTTCCAAATGTTAAATGCAGGGAAAGTTTTAGACAGTCCAGTAACAAACAACAATGCTGAGAATTAGATGCTTGCAGTAATCTGCCATCTCCCTAGAAAATTAAATGGTTTCTTGGATGCTCACCAGTTGAGAATGCAGAAAAGTACTCGTTTGCCAATGCATTCCAGAGAAAACTAGAGTGATTGTTTTCTGTTTTATTCTCTCTGCCAGAATTAGATACTTGTTTTTTCTGAAGCCAGCACATTGATTATTTAGAAGTAGTAATTGCTTCTATTATGTCTGGCATTGGTGCACTTCAAGGTCAATCAAAAGCTTGTCTGATGGTAACCAGTTTACTCTTAAATCCTTAGATATCGGGGCACCTGGGGGGGCTCAGTCATTAAGCATCTGCCTTTGGCTCAGGGCGTGATCCCAGGGTGCTGGGATCAAGCCCCGCATCGGGCTCCCTGCTTCGCTGGGAGCCTGCTTCTTCCTCTCCCACTCCCCCTGCTTGTGTTCGCTCTCTCGCTGGCTATCTCTCTGTGTGTCAAATAAATAAATAAAATCTTTTTTAAAAAAACTTAGATACCTTCTCCTAGGATTGATTGATTACCAGCTTAAGGATCCTCAGAACTGGAATGTCTTACAACCTATTTCACAAGAAACTTGTGGTAGCCAGCCTCCAAGATGGTCCTCAGCATCACTCCCTTCTAGTATGTCATACTGTCACACTGAATAAGGCTGACGAAGACACTGAAGAAAAGACAGAGGGTGATTTCCAAAGCTAGGTCATAAGAAACATTGTGGGTACCATTTTACTTTCTTGGATCACCAGCTCTGAGAGAAGCCAACAGTAATACCACAAGAATAGCTAAGCAGCCTGTGGAAAGATCTTAGTGTTGAGGAATTAAGGCCTCCCGTCAACAACCAGCCAACACCTGAGTGTGTCGTCTTGGACATGGATCCTCCAGCCCCACTGAAGCCATCAGGGGACTCAGTCCCAGCTGACATCTTGAGCGCAACCTCAGGAGAGACTCCTACCAGAAGCATCCGGCAGAGCTGCGCCTGCATTCCTGACTTGAGAAACCATATGGGATAAGAAATTTGTGTTGTTTTCAGACACCACTTTACAGTAATTTGTTAGGATGAATAGATACATGATACACTGTCAGAATCTCAGAAGAGAGGCACATGCCATCACGCCCTATTTGACAGGGACCAAAGTCTCGTTACTAACTATAGAGTAGCTAGAATCCCTACAATCCTTAAGAATATTATTTTTCAAGCATTTCAAGATAATCAAACCAAAAACTATGGACTCAACTGATACTGAGAAGTTAGGCTTGGTTTGGTTGCTGTGTTGCTTCCCAAGTGTAGCTTGAGCATAATAAATAATTCTTCAGGCTGATTTAATAATCTACAAAAACGCAGAAACCAGAAGTCAATATTTCACTAAGCCGAAGTATTAACCCACAGCCCACTTTTCGTTTACACACGTGAATTAGCTCTCTCTTTCCTAGATAATTTTGACCTTCATGGCAAGTTCTATTACTGGATTTTGAAAGGAATGATTTGCTTTGGTGTGATTTCTTTTTTAAAGTCTTCAAATTGCAAGACATTAAAATTATACTCTATCGGAAGAACAAGTGTGGCTAATACCTGATTACATTTTTCTTCTGTGAGCTGTGAACAAAGGATAAATGCTAATTTGTCATAGCAGATCCATACTGAGTGGATACACGCATGTGCTCCTGGAGGCAAAAATGTCCTACAGAACTAGAAATTAACTGGGTGAATGTGTTCTTACTGACAACATTTTTTTAATTGAAAAATAATTGACTTACAATATTGTATTAGTTTCAGGTATATAATATAGTGATTCAATATTTGTATGCATTATGAAATGGTCACCATAATGTCTAGTTACCATCCGCCACTGTACAAAGTTGTTACAATATTACTGACTATATTCCCTATGCTGTATATTACATCCCTATGTTTTATTTTATAACTGACTATTATACCTCCTAATCCCCTTCACCTATTTCATTGATCACCGCCTTCCCTCTGGTAACCACCAGTTTGTTTTCTATATCTATGAGTCTGTTACTGTTTTTGTTTTCTTTATTCATTTGTTTTGTTTTTTAGATTCCACATATAAGTAAAATTGTATAGTATTTGTCTTCCTCTATCTGACTTATTTCACTTAGCATGAGACCCTGGAGGTCCAACCATGTTATCACAAGTGGCACGACTTCATTCTTCTTTACGGTTGAATAATTATTCCATCTTCTTTATCCACTTGTCTATCAATGGACATTTGACTTGCTTCCATATCTTGGCTGTTGTAAATAATGTTGCCATTGAACATAGGGGTACATATGTCTTTTTGAATTAGTGTTTTGTTTTTCTTCAAGTGAATATCTAGAAGTGGAATTACTGGATTCTATGGCACCTATTTTTAAATGTTTGAGAAACCTCCATACTGTTTCCCATAGTTGCAGTACCAATTTACATCCCTACCAACAGTACATGAGGGTTCCCTTTTCTCCACATCCTTGCCAGCACTTGTTGTTTCTTGTCTTTTTGATTCTTGCCATTCTGATGGGTGTTGGGTAATATCTGATGGTGGTGACAAAATTCTTTATTTATGTCTGTCTAGACAGATGCTAGGAAAAGGAATCAATAGAAGCAAATGAATTATGGCATCATTCTCATAGGGAAAGCTAATTAACTTCTATCTATAAAACTGACTTTACGTAGGGTAAAATGAGTTTTTGCATTCCATCAGATTCAACTATCATTATGGAGTTAACAGTGTCTATGAACAGAAAAGAATATAATTCAGATATTTCAAGTCTCAAAGTTCACCTTTACATGAAAAACTGCCTTAAAAACATTATATTTTATTTCAGCTTTTAGAGCCAAGAGCTGCTTTAAACCAACATATTTCTGCTCTCAAATTCCCTCTGCTGTACTTTCTTTTCAAATCCTTTGCTTAGGCTTGGCCTAAAAATATTATTCTCAAGTATTGAACTGCAAAACTTTGTCCCATATCCCTCTTTGACTTTTTCAACAAAGTGTAGCCCCTCTTAAAAATCTTTCAATAAGTATTATTGTCCAAAAAACTTATCCTTATACTCATAAAAGCTGTAGTTCTGAAAAAAAAATCATTTGTTCACAGCAGTGTCCCTGCCCCCAGCACAATTCCTGGCACAATTAGGCAAGAAAAAGAAAGGCATCCAGATTGGATAAGAAGAAATAAAACAATCTCTGTTTGCAGATTATGTGATCTGATATCTAGAATATCCTAAAAACTCCACCAAAAAACTGATAGAAATAATTAACAAATTCAGTAAGTTGCAAGATACAAAATCAATACACGGAAATCAGTTGTATTTCTATACACTAACAACAAAATATCTGAAAAGTAAATGAAGAAAACAATTTGATTTACAGTAGCATCAAAAGCAATAAAATACTTAGGAATAAGTTTAATCAAGGAGGTGAAAGATCTGTACACTGAAATCTCTAAGAGTTTGATTAAAGAAACAGAAGAAAACACAAATAAATGGGAAAGAACTCTTGTGTTCATGGATAGGAAGAGCTAAAACTTTCTTACTACCCAAAGCTGTCTATAGATGTAATGCAATTCTTATCAATATTGCAATGGCAGTTTTTACAGAAATAGAAAAAACAATCTTAAAATTCCTACGAAACCACAAAAGAGGCTGACTAGTCAAAGCAATCCATAGAAAGAAGAACAAAACTAGAAGTATCACAATTCTTGATTTCAAACTGTATCACAAAGCTATGGTAATCAGTACAGTATGGTACTGGCACAAAAACAGACACCGAGGCCAATGGAACAGAACCAAGAGCTCAGAAATAAACCCATGCGTATACAGTCAACTGATATTTGATGAGAAAGCCAGGGATACTCAATGGGGCAAGGATACTCTCTACAATAAATAGTGTTGGGAAACTGCATAATCACATGTAGGAGAATGAAACTGGACCCCTATCTGACACCATTCACAAAAATTTACACAAAATGAATTAAAGACTTGGAGCATAAGACTTAAAACTGTAAAATTCCTAGAAGAAAACACAGGGAAAAAAGCTCTTTGACATTGGTCTTCGCCACAATTTTTTAGATATGACACCAAAACCACAAGCAACAAAAGCAAAAATAAACAAGTGGGACAATATCAAACTATATAGCTTCTGCACAGCAAAAGAAACAATTAAGAAAATGAAAAGCAACCTTGGAATGTGAAAAAAATATTTTCAAGCCATCTATGGGATAAGAGGTTAATATCCAAAATATATAAGGAACTCATACAGCTGTATAGCAAAATACATACATACATACATACATACATACATAATCCAATTAAAAAACAAGCAGAAGACCTGATTAGAAATTCTTCCAGGGGCACCTGGGTAGCTCAGCCGGTTAAGCATCTGCTTTCAGCTTGGGTCATAATCTCAGGATCCTGGGATCCATCCCCACATCCTGCTCCCTGCTCAGTGGGGAGCTTACTTCTCCCTCTCTTGCTCTCCCTGCTTCTGTGCTTTCTCTCTCTCTTTGTCAAATAAATAAATAAAATAAAAAATACGGCGCCTGGGTGGCTCAGTCGGTTAAGCGTCTGCCTTCAGTTCAGGTCATGATCTTGGGGTCTCAGGATCGAGTCCCACATCGGGCTCTCTGCCAAGCGAGGAGTCTGCTTCTCCTCTGACCCTCCCGCATCTCGTACTTTCTCTCTCTCTCACTCAAAATAAATAAATAAAATCTTTTTAAAAATAAAGTAAAAATAAAATGAAATAAAAAAGTTAAAAAAATTATTCCAAAGAATACATACAAATCAGCAACAAGTACATGAAAAGATGCTCAACATCACTAACCATCGGGAAAATGCAAATCAAAACCACAATGAGCTATCATCTCACACCTGCTAAAATGGCTACTATCAAAAAGACAAGAGATAACAAGAGCTGGGGAGGGTGTGGAGAAAAGGGAAACTTGTGCACTGTTGGAGGAAATGCAAATATGTACAGCCAGTATGGGAAACAGTATGTATCTGTGTATATACCCCCCCCCAAAAAAATGCAATCAGGATCTCAAAGAGATATCTGCACTCCCATGTTCCTTGCAGCATTATTCACAATGGTCAACATATGGAAACAACCTAAGTGTCCTCTGACAGGTAAATGTGTAAGGAATATGTGAGATAGATAGATAGATAGATAGATAGATAGATAGATAGAATGGAATATTATTATTCCGGAGAATAATAATAATGGAATATATATATAATGAAATATTATATTATTTAGCCTTGATAAAGAAGGAGATTCTGACATTTGTGACAATGTGGACGGACCTTGAGGACATTAGGCTAAGTGAAATA
Source organism: Ursus arctos (assembly GCF_023065955.2). Classification (NCBI taxonomy): domain Eukaryota; kingdom Metazoa; phylum Chordata; class Mammalia; order Carnivora; family Ursidae; genus Ursus; species Ursus arctos. Next base: position 7,988,351 of record NW_026622830.1, read on the forward strand.
AGTCAAACTCAGACAAATACTGTATGGTACCACTTAAAAGTGGAATCTTAAAAAGCCGAACTCATAGAAACAGAAGAGAATGGTGGTTGCCAGGGGATTAGTGGGGTGGGAAAAATGGGGAGATGCTGGTCAAAGTGTACAAACTTTCAGTTATAAGATGAATGAGTTCTGGGGATATAATGTATAGCATGGTGACTATACTTAACAATACTCGATTATTTATCTCAAATTTGCGGAAGAGTGGATGTCATCTGTTCTCTACACACACACACACACACAAAGATAGTTACGTAAGGTGATGGAAGTGTTAATTAACTCTATTGCGGTGAATATTTAGCAATATATGCATGCGTCAAATCATTACAACATACACCCTAAACTTACACAATTGTATACAACAATTACATCTCAATAAAGCTGGGAAAACTAAGGCTCTACTTTGGGAGACTTCCGACATACTTAAGAAAAAGAAAGAAAAGTTAAGTTGGGGGGGGCATGACAGAGTACAAAGCACGCAGGTACTGGAGATAAAATCAGGGAGATAGGAAGGGCACACACATCATAAAGGTTTTGTGGCCGTGCCAAGGAGCTATGATTTTATACTGAGTATGATAGCAAGCCAACATTCCCCATAAAAGATGTCTTTTATGCTGAGGCATCGTCAAGAAAAGTGAAAGATTTTTAAGCAGGAACAAAAAAAGATTCGTGGGTGCCCTATGTAGGTCACACATGCGGGTTATCTCCACCTTTTATTGTCTTTGAGCTAAAAATTGAAAGTAACGTAAATGATTCTCTTCCATAGAAATGTCGGTTGGGTCCAGTGACACGTAATCAATAATCGCTCTGTGGAGACGGACCAGTCTTGCATCTAGGAGGTAAATTCATGTCAGCATTTCTGATGGACTATGTCTTTGTTCTTTGGAATCTCCTTTGAACCAGTTGTACCTGATTTGTTCTGCCATTAAGTAATAAGCGAAATAAAAGGGGAGTCTGGGTGGCTCAGTCGGTTAAGTGCCTGACCCTTGATTTCAGCTCAGTCACGATCTCAGGGTCGTGAGATCGAGCCCTGCATCCACTCCGCACTGGGTGTGGAACCTGCTTGAGATTCTCTCGCTCCTTTTCCCTCTGCCCCTTCCCCTCAGCACTGCATGTTCTCTCTCTCTCTCTCTCTCTCAAATAAATAACCAGCAACCCCTAAAGCATCCTGTAAACCAATCTTTGTTAAACGTATGAACTACAGAACAAAGACGCAACAACTCCACGACGTTCCCTTTTACAGAAGATGCTTTGCGCCTACAGACCACTATCCGATCGTTTCTCACTGTCCACACCCGAGAGCACACACGACGCGGTCTCCCCTTCTTCCTCTCCTGAGGGGCTTCGCAGAGTACATAGAAAACATAACGAGCAAATGCATGCAAACTACCAGAAGGCAGTATCTATGGAAGAAGGGCACACAGAACGCCGTTGACAAACACTCGAGCTTCCTTTCTCAGTTTTCAGAGAAAAAAAAAAAAGTGATGCATGAAAGATGCTTGGTACGTTTGAATAACCAGAATCCCCCTCTCATCTCTGCTCTCACCTGACCTTGTGTCTGTCTGCTCAGTGGTCGTTCCTGACCGGCCTCTGCATCATGTCAACGACCCTGCTGAGATAGGATGATTTCCCTGTTCTACTTTATAGAGGTGACTTCGGAAGCACCTTGACGTGCGCCAGATGCTGGTTTAGCTCGCAGGGACGTTAAAATTCCCATGACAACTTTTTAGTGTGTTTTCCAGCCGCAGTGCCTTTGCTAGAATTTCTGAAGATACGTATCTATACAGTACAGGTATGTTCAGGGTTCTAAAGAAACGTGGATCATAGTCTATTAAAACTGTGGTAAGAATCATGATATGTAGCAAAGATACGCTTGAATCATTGTCTTCCAGGTTTTTTCAAGACCTTCTCCTGAATCAGGTCAGCATAAGCTGGTGCTGTGTGACCTCGGCACCTTTGATTACTGCCTTTCTTGTGCTCTGCTCCCACCCCATGTTGTAATACTGAATTGGATTTATGATAATATTCTTTTTTTTTAATGAGAACATGGGTATTTACATGAGATTTTCTGTATTCTCTTACTATCAAAAGAGATGCAAAAGTTCCTGAGCATTGGATAATTTCTATATTAAGGTAATTTGTTTCAATTTTTTCATTACCTGCTGGAAGCTCAGAGCCAAATTTGCACCTCGGCTCCAAATTTGTGTAAGTGTATTGATCAATAATAACAATCGAGTAAGTGTATATAAATCAATATGTTCTAGGGGTTTTTTTTTTGTTTTTTTTTTTGGCTTAGTCTTTCTGGCTTAGAGATTTTGGCTTTGCTACCTTGTATTTTTCTTTACTCTTTTACCTTACATCTTTTCTGCAATGTGGCAGTGTCTAAGGAAAAGCAGCAGGGAGGGATAATTAAAATATTAAATAAACTGACAGATCACAGTCTTATTAAGTAATGACCCCGCTTCTGCTTGCATATTACATAATCCTGCAAAGCATATAATGTAATTTAAAATACCAATTAATGTTATTTTAAATATTAAATATCATTTAAATTAAAATTTCAGGTGGAATTTTTAATGATGGAAGTATGCATGCTAGCAGCACATATGCAACACTCTTTTTCCTACATATTTGACTTTTCAGACTAAATTAGATAGCTTATGTGTATAAAATGATGAGCAAGTTATATGCTGGAAAATGTATTAAGAAGGACTCTTGATGGCAAGTAACAGAAATCTAGTTTAAAATGGCCAAATATGACCAGAACATATGGGCTCGAGCACAAGAAATAGTCAGCTTCAGGCATGGTTGTATCCAGGGACTTAAATTCTGTCATCAAGTATCATCTATCACAAGGTTCTGCTTTGCTTATATTGGCTTCATTCACAACAAGGCTCTTTCTGTCTAGAAATAATCCGTTTGCCAGCAATCCCAGGCTTATGTCTCACCCACTAGTTTAACAACCTCACCCTCCAATACCGACTACTGGTGTTAGAACGCATTTGGGGAATTCTCATAAACGAAGGTAACAACTCTATCTGGGAAGGCAATGATTGTATCGTCATTAGTGCTGTCTTACGGTTGTTGAATGCATATAATTCGGTAGATTAACAGACCAAAAGAAAAGCATCCATAATGTACTGTCCAAACCAGAAGTCTTGATAGACGAGAGGCTTCTTTTGGGAAGCTTAGAATCTCTGCTGAAGTCCCGCGCAGATTAGATAGGACTTCTTTTTTCCTTAATTCAGTTTCACTTAACCTCCAGGCATTTGGCTGCCTCTACACCATCAGTGCTTTTGTTGTTCCTACACTTTCAGTTTCAAGTCACTGAGCCAAAGCCCATGATAAATGACTAGCCCATGACTTCCCGACTTCAATTTTTCATAGATAAACGATACTAGGATTTATGGTTAATATACCTAAAATATTACAGGAAAGCACAACAACGCCAAGAGGGCCAATGAGTTCTGACAAGAAAAGGTGAAACAATTTGGCAAGCTCATCAGGTCTTGGCTAGGAGGTATTTGGCTCTGAGCTGGAACTCAAACTGCCAGGCTAAATCAAGGCAATCATAGGGATGCATTTATAACAGCAAGATCAGTTTCAACTCACAGAACACAATCTGGGAATACACACTGCCCCCGACAACAACCGTTTATAGCTTTCATTCTTACTAGGTACCTGTGGAAGGGGGGAAAGACCTCTCTGTATGTATTATAATTGTATCTATCTTGATTCTACTTTTTTTCTTGGCATTGAGGTTAAATGGTAGGTTAGAGGGAGGGAGGGAAAGGCTCTCTAACCATTTATTTACTGAATTTGGACCATAACTCCCAAAGCTGATCTGGCCTGCTTCTTATGGAAAACCGCCCCGCCCCCTGCCACCAGTGAAAAATATTCGTATTTTTGGAGAACATGAAGAGAGAGGAAGAGAAAGGAGAGAGAATGCGAAGATGAGAGTCGACAGAATTGTTTGTTGTTTCCCAACAATCGGGGAGTGGAATTAAATGAATCTACTAAAGCAGCACTGGCAGGCACACTGCTGGCATTTGGGGGACACTTATATCCCCGGCTTTGAAAGCCTGACCTCATTGGATCCTCATGGCAACCTGTGACCAATGTTGCTGGTGCTCCGTGTCACATCTCCTTGGCTTCTGATTTCCCGGGCAGCTGCAATGGCCAGTTCCACTCAAGCCCAGGTTCACCTTGCACCAAGAGTCCAACCTCCAGCACTCCACAGTTTTTGCTTCTGCCCCTTAGGGGTATACGCATCTTAGCTCAAGCCATTGCAAAAGTTTATCGCTACCGGGGACATCCTTCAACCAATGGGGACCCTGCCTCCCATCCTTCCAGGGAACAATTCTGGGAGCTGTTCTGTAAACTTCTCAGGAGGTCCTTGATCAAAGACCCTTGTAATGACTTTTCTTACTCTTCTGTTTATTTTCCCACCATCTCATTTCCAATACCATAACTACCTTCACCCAAGTCCAGATCCACTCCCATAACTACCTTCACCCAAGTCCTTGTCCCAGGCTCTGCTTTCAAGGGAATCTAAGCTAAGACATAGTTGTATTATAGCCTCCACTTTGCAGCTGGAAACACTGAGGCTCAGAGAAATCCAGTCCGATGTTACAGAGCTGGCAGGGAACCTACTCAAGTTTCAAGTGAGATATAGGAGAAATCAAACACTCCGTGTTCATGTCTGCCTAAGGCTACCTCCCGAAACACAGCAACCCCATGCTTCAACATCTTCCACTTTCTCTAATGAGTCATCCAAAAAGATAGTAATTCCTCAGGTCCCTGTGCCACAACAATTTCCTGTCTATATCTTTGAGGAGCTTTGTGAGAATCTGCTTGTCCTGTTGGAAAATCCAGCTCCATGTTGGGTTCTATAGAGCTAATGATGTTGGGAAATTCAGATTCATTCAGTCAACCAATACTTACTCAGAGCTCATGCTATTTGCCACAGAGCTAATTGCTAAGGGGAAATTAATGAAGAGCACCCGCCCCCCAAGGAGATTGCAATAGGGGAAGAGAGGTATGTATGTCAACAACACCGAGTACTGACTGGTTGATGTGTACAAGAAGCAATTAACATCGCTAGGGGCGCCTGGGTGGCACAGCGGTTAAGCGTCTGCCTTCGGCTCAGGGCGTGATCCCGGCGTTATGGGATCGAGCCCCACATCAGGCTCTTCCGCTAGGAGCCTGCTTCTTCCTCTCCCACTCCCCCTGCTTGTGTTCCCTCTCTCGCTGGCTGTCTCTCTCTCTCTCTGTCAAATAAATAAATAAAATCTTTTTTAAAAAAAATTAACATCGCTAGAGATAGCTGGAGGTAAGACGGGGAGAGGTCATCAGGAAAGGTTTCTGAAGCAGCATTTCTCAAACTTTGCCATACATTCAAATTACCCGGGGAGCACGTGAAAATGTGGATTCTGATTCAGTAAGTCTGGGCCAGCACCTAAGCTTTTGCTTTTCTAACAAGCTCCCTGGCGATGCTGATGCTGATCTCTTGAAACTGAACCACATGTGCAGTAGTAAGGCTTCGAGGGCCCCCGGACTGTGTCTTTAATAGCTGATTCTGTTTTCCCAAGGGAACATAGTTAATCTTAGTTTCGGGGAAGAGCCACCCTATTTTCAAAAACACCGGGCAGAATGAGATTAAGATCTATGAGAGCTTAATTCAAAGAGGTCATGATTGAGTATTAGCTTCGAAATAAATTTACAGGGAAGATAGTAGAAACCTAACTAGAATTCTCATGCTAAGCACTTCTTTACGAGAAAGAAACACTAAGACAGAGGGGCATGAATTGCATTTTTTCGTTGCCTACAGCGGTATTTCAAATTGATTTGCAACTGGAAAATTTCCCAGAGTAGTCACCAGACTGTAAGTTCCATAAGTCCAGAGACCATGTATATTTTGTTCCCTGCCTGATGTCAAACACAGGGTTGTAGCTCCATAAATACTGATAATTAAAAGAATAATGGTACCTCTTTTTTTCAGAGCTTACTATGTACTAGCTCTTTATATATAGTCTATCACTTAATCCACACAATAACCCTACTAATTAGATACTATAACTATCCTCATTCTGCAAATGAAGAAATGGAAGCTCATATATAGGTAGATTGCAGCTCAGTAACTAAGCCCATCTAAGTAAATGGTAGACCCAGGCAACTAGCTCTAAATCCAGGCAATTAGACTCAAGAGCTGATGCTAGTGTTCGAGAACGACCTTTAAAAGGGGATGTAATCATGACACACAATGAAAAATTACCATGCGTCAAAGATTTTATTTACCTTACTAAGGAGAGAGCCAGGAGTTCTTACAATGGCTCAAAAGCTAACTTTATAGTCAGATAAGGAAAGCAGAATTCAATTCATAAATGGTTGCAAAGCTCCCAAACCAGTCAATATCCACAGAACAATAATCGACTGCATTCTATCAAACACAACTTGCTCTTCTACGGACGGGAAGTGTTTGCATGGCCATCAGCTTTCTTGCAGAGCTGAGGAGTTGACTACACAAGCACAGGCAAAGGCAGGGAACCTGGATGGATGAGCTTGTTGGGACACCCTCTAAATTTCGGTCTTCTACAATTTTCCTTACACTAGTGATCAGATTGCTATATACTGGCTCTCTGAATAAGAGAATGAAAAACAAAGTGGCAAATACTTAGAAGGCAGAGCTCAGGATTTGGTTGGGAAACTTCTCAAACTCTAAGACTGTCTCCAGCACGTGGTGAAGCAGGACTCTGCAACCTGAGGTCTCAAAAGACACTAACTGATGTGGCTTGGCTGATTCCGAAAGTGACGGACCACATGCCCTGAGCTAGAAGCTCTCTCTTCTGGGATGGAGTATAAGGAAACAGTAATTATGGTGATGGAAAATCTATGTGCAATTGGCAACCTCACAAATATTTTTGGCTCAAATATTAATTAGTGGCAAATTTCTAATCATTCTTGGTGGCACACTTTGCTCACGATGAAACTCCCAAGTTAACTGACATCTTTCAGTTCCGTTTACTTTTTAAATCTTGTTAGAATACAAACAACTTGGAACAATATGGCACTGAAGGCCAGGGTTTGGTGTTGCCCCAACGGACACTCACCTGCATTATGGTTTTGGCAAGAGGTCTTCCGAGGGCCACAATACAACACTATCCCTTGGAATGCCTTTGTTTCCTCCGCCCATTTAAAGATATGAGCAAACTGAGCTCTTAGAAGCAGCACCTCCTTCCCCTACGGCTGCAGAGAACAGCTTTCTTTCCAGGAAGGTATTACTTTCCGCCCACACAAACATGGTTCATCACAGTCGGGTATTTTTAGACCACTGACCTCTCAAGATTGGAACAAAAACATTCAGGCGGCTCTCAACTTTCCCAGACATGGCTTGGTGGTGTTTCCCATTAAGCATCCTGTCACTGGACACAGTTGTTAGATTTTGTAATTAGTATGTTAAAAGGCGTAACTAGGTGACAAATTACCCAGCTCGAACACTCTTCATTTACAACCCGTATTAACTACTTAACCACAAACAGATGCAGCAGAATTCAATGGGGACAGCTATATGCTGTCCCCATACAAGATTCCAGATATTTGCATGGCCCAATTGAAATGAATTAACTTCAATATTTACATCGAAAGTACAAAATATTTGCCAACACAAATGCCAGTTTATACTGTCTTGGAATTTACAAACTATAATGATTTAGTCACTGAAACGTATGACAAAAATTAATACCTTAAAGGGCAGAAACTAAGGAGAAAATATTTCAAAATTCTAGCTCAGGCTAAGGAAACAATCATATGCTAACAGAGATCTTCTAGTCTAGTCATTGTTGTTTTTTTTTAAGATTTTATTTATTTATTTATTTGAAAGACAGCACGAGTGGAGGGGAGAAGCAGAGGGAGAGGGACAAGCAGACGCCATACTGAGTGTGGAGCCTGACATAGGACTCGATCCCGTGACCCTGAGATCATGACCTGAGCTGAAATCAAGAGTCAGATGCCCAATTGATTGAGCCACCCAGGCACTCCTACTCTGGTCATTATTTTGATACATAAATTCCTCGTATGGCAGTTTCCCAGATCAGTTAGGAGATTGGGCACAGGAGTGCTACGTGTGTGGGTGTGCATAATGGGAAGTGTGAAGGAGAGTTAACTTGCACTTAAGTTGGGAAAGTTTAATATGTTTTGTGACACATAGTTATTTGGGTTGGTCTACTGCTTAGCTCCCCAGAGCCTTTAAAATGCTAACAGGTTGTACAAATCTCAAAAAAACAAACAAACAAAAAAATACAAAAACACAAAAAACCCACCACACACCAAGATATCAAGTATTGCCTGTGAACCTTTTGTTGGGGCTACTCATTAACTTCCTTCCACTAGAATTCATGTTCTCTGGAACACATTTTAGGAAATGATCTCTCAGTATGCCCAATAAGAGGAAACAAGTAAGGGGGCGCCTGGGTGGCTCAGTCAGTTAAGTGTTCGACTCCCAATTTTTGCTCAGGTCATGATCTCAGGGTTGTGAGATCGAGCCCTGAATTGGGCTCCATGCTGGGCATGGAGCCTGCTTCAGATTCTCTCTCTCCATCTATCTCTACCCCTTCCCCCGATCTTGCTAGCTCCCTCTCTTAAAAAAGGGGGGGAAACCAGTAAGGATTAAGATAGATTTTTGGTTAGATGTCACAGAAAATCTCCAAAGTGCTCTCCAAAAGAGACTGCCATTTTATATTCCCACCACGGAGGTATAAGGGCACCACTTCCCAAACCCTCATCAACATGACACTTGTTCATCTTCCAAGAAAATAAATTGAGCGCTCTAACATTTCCACCTACCATGTTCACATTGCCTTTATTTTCCTCAGCTCATCAGGCAAATCTATCTTTCACCGGAATAAACATGACAATTAAAAATTAACCTAGCCACCTGGTGAGCTGCTGCTCATGTGTCTTTCTGACAAGAACAGACTAGCCGAACTCATCCGGGAAGAAAGAGAAGGTACGTTATTAGCACCGATTAGATGGGCTCAACCGGCTTGAAGAGAATGGAGAATGTATTCCCTGTTCCATGATGGTGATGTCTAAGTAAGTGAACTCTAATTTGGCTTTCTGGCAAAGGTAACCATACCAATTTAGGATCAATTTAGGTGCTAGTTTATATTTAGTTCCTAGCAACTTGTTAATAAATAATAAAATAAAATATAATGTGATACATGTAAAATAGCCACGCATTCTTTGCAGCAACTCTCAGGAAGACAGGGGCGCTCTTTCCCCGCCCTCTTGAATATGGCTGACCCCATGACTTGCTTTAACTAGCAGAATACAGCTGCTCTGTAATTGCCTGACTTCTGAGCCTGAGCTCCAAGAAGACTCACAGTTTCTGCTCTCATTTTCTTGGAATACTGTTGCCATGTGAAGAAGTCCAAGAAATCCTGTAGGAGAGACAACACAGATGGGAATGGAGGAGCCCTCGCCAACTGTCAGGATGTGAATAAGGTCATCAGGGAGCAGACGGTCCCCAGCTTACCCGTCACCTAAATGCAAATGCCTCAATGAGCCAAGCCAACACCGTGTGAAACAGAGAAGAACCATTCCAGCTGAGCCCAGCAAAAATTGCTAGCCCACAGAATAAAGAGGGGGTAAATTGCTATTTTAAGTTTTGGGGTAGTTTGTTATATAGCAAAAGCTAACTGAAAATAGTAGATTTTAAGTAAATTTCAACATCACCCTACTACAAGTTTCCTACCTGAAGTTTCAAATACTAGTCTGTTACTATAGAAATGTTTCTACATTTCCAACTGATCGCTCAACTAATAGTTGTGAATTTTGATTCTGCCACTGATTTTTCTCATTTATTTGTAAAAGAATTCTCATTTCAATAAAAATCTAAGCCACTGAGTTGAGTCCAGTTTGGTGTAAAACATCAGTTTTTCCCCCTAAGTTTCATTAAGGGCAATTCACATGGAATTTTCATTTAATTCCTATGTCACTAGAATGCAATTTCTTTTAGGATAGGGATTTTTGGATATGGACTTTTGTCTCTTCTCTTTATTGCCATAACCCAAGGACCTAGAACAGTGCTTGGCACAAAACAAGAACTTAATACTTATTAAATAAATGTGACAGGTGTATTAATATTTAACAAATGCCAGGAAATTATCATCTCACAGTATATCCAGTCAAGTTTTTGTGTGGATAGTGATAAAATGATATTCGATCTGTAAAAGCAAATTCATTAGTTTCATATGAGAGAGTGATTATAAGTTCTACAGGTAGTTACGCAGCTAATAACCTGAGGATTGGGGTGTAATTAAGCCATATCACTCTGGGGAGGAAATTGAGTATCTTTTTCTATCTCTGCATCTATGTACTAGTCATTAAAACCTTCCAGTCCATTAGCCCATTAAAAATCACACGGTGCAAAAACAGTGAGGTATAGATGATTCAGTATTCTGTATTGCTTTCTTTGTGAAAGCATTTACTTATCAAAGTGACAAAATACTCAGCAACTACAACAGCAGAATAGTTGTTTAAAAAGAAAGCTTAAAAAGCTGGCTTATGATTTGTTATTTGCATGCTATCACACTCGGAAAAATATTAATACATAATTAAAAGATGTGATCAAGGACTGAAACAGTCATATTCTATTTTCTTATGTGTTGTCATGGCTATTGTTACAGTAAACACAAACCCAAAAGCCATTATTTTAGGCTGCATACATTTTTGCATTGTTTTAGGGTATTTTATAAGATTATTTCTTGAGAAACAAATTTTGGACATTTTCCATTTTAATAGCTAAGGCCAATTACCATCCCTGAAGAATATCACACAGCCATGAAAGAGATTGAGCAAGATCCACAGTTTGGACAAAGACACACTACCAAGTGAAAAAGGAAGACGTAAAACATTATGAGGAGTATATTACAATTACTGTAAGAAATTTACAAGTTAACAATTATAAGGGGGGGAAGTGCATATATCAAACTACTGATGATGATTTTCTCTGGAAGTTATTTAGAGGGGACGAACATATTCTGCATTACGAAGCTTAGCAATATTTGACTTTCCTATTACACACATGCATTTTTGTTTCCATAGCTGTATTTACTGTTTCAATATTTTTCATCTCTAAAATATTTGCCTCTTCTTATTTTTTTAAATATTTATTTGTTTTTGAGAGAGACAGAACAAGCACACGCAAGTGGTGCGAGGGGGAGAGGGAGAGAGAGAATCTCGAGCAGACTCCCCACTGTGCAGAGCCCAATGTAGGCTCAGTCACATGACCATGAGATCATGACCTGAGCTGAAATCAAGAATCAGGCGCTTAACTGACTGAGCTGACCAGGCACCCTTATTTGATAATCCACTTACTTCAGTTATGATGCTTTCAACAAATTGCAAAGACCCTACCAACTGTTTCTTAAATAAGAGAAGACATCCAACCAACTTTCCATTCCTCCTTTCCATCTGTCATTTATTTCAGTAACAATAAATTTGTAGCCAGGTGATTTGAGGGTTTGTTTATAGTAGAAGGTGGACCTAACATGTCATCAAGCACCCATGATCTCTCTCTTCTTCCCCTCTGTCATCTTCTGAGTTTTGGATTTTCAGCCTTGGGTTTGTTGCTTCATCTGTACAGGATGGCTGCCATAACTCAAAGCTTCAAAAACTCATATGACTAGGTTCAAAGTGGAGTGTACAAGTGGACAATCATTGAACTCCCCTCATGTTTATTTTTCCTCATGTCAAGGAAGAAAATATTTTTCAGGAGCCCTTTTCATGCCGAGCCTTGTGATATGTGACATCTGAACTCACCACCCACAAAGGGGACAAATTTCCAAGTCTTGATTCATTCCCCAATGCTAAAGGTTTCATCAGCACTGAAAAGGGAAATTGCCTGAATTCTTCTTCTCATTTCAAGAAGGTAATTCCCTCCTTTGTTTATTTGATGGTTTTAAACACGTTTACATCAATAAGCCCTTTTGAGTTATTTCTATTTCTTCACTTGTGAGTTCTGCCACTGTGTGGAATTGCTGAGTGTCTCTAATGGTGGTATATTTTCTCAGGTTCCCTGTGATGTATATTTGAGGGTTTATCTCCCTGACCTAATCATTCTATCCAAAAGCTTAATATCTTTTCAATCCTTTTGATCGTTCTATTTGCTGTCCTCACCACTGCCTCTATAGTAATCCATTTCCTTTTCTTAATTAGAAAGTTCAGTTCCTTTGCTTAACCCCACATGGGTTTGATGCCAAGGTGCTTTCTACTATGTAAGTCTCGTTCCTGTAGGAGCAGTTTCAGAAATGAGGTGAAGGTAAGGGTTAGGTTGCCCTGGGTAAGAATGAGTAGAACGCAGGGATGTAGACAAATGAGTGTGGTTGTCAGCATTTCACTCAGTGACTGGCACACAGTAAGACCTTTAGAAATGGCAACTTTGGTTGTGATGATGTGGCAAGAGTGAGTAACTGAGGTCTGTATACCCTTAACTGGGCTGGCACAAAAAACAGCTATATTTAAATATATAAATTCTAGCACTTAGAAAATTCTTTTTTTAAATGACACTTCTTTGACATTAGAAAAATAAAATAGGGGCGCCTGGGTGGCTCAGTTGGTTGGGCACATGACTCTTGGTATCAACTCAGGTCATGATCTCAGGGTCATGGGATCGAGCCCCGTGTTGGGCTCTGCATTCAGCGGGGAGTCTGCTTGAGATTCTCTCTTTTCTCTCCCTCTGCCCCTCCCCCCGCTTGCATGCACTCTCTCTCTCTCTTTCTTTCTCTCTCTCTCTCTTCTCCTCCTCCTCCTCTCTCTCAGATAAATAAATGAATCTATAAAAAATAAAGTAAAAAGGAGGCAATCTTACCAAGGTAAAGTAGTGCTTTTCAAATATCTGCACATCACGGTACACATAGAAGGTGATAATCTTGGGGTGACACACTGGGTAAACTGGAGGGAATTTCGAGCCTTGCATGGGGCTGCTGTGGCTGGTGTTGAGCACCCCAAGGGCTCTAGCCACACTAGATCTTTCCCAGACCCCACAATAGTGATCCCTCCTCCATTGGACACTAGCTGGAAAGTAATGATATGTATTTGAGTTTCAAATCCTGGCTCCTCTGCTCCCTGTTCTGAGCTGTATAAGCTCTCTGAGTCTCAGTTTCCCCATCTGTGTAATGGGAAGCAGAATGAAACTTACTCTAGCAGCTGCTGGAAAGAATAAATAATAAGATAGCTAAAGATGTGCTAAATAAATTATCTACACTCTGCTTACTTTTTGTTGCTGTTGCTGTTGCTGTTATGTCCTGGAAACTGAGACTCAAGATGCTTCTTTACTACACAAAATAAGAACTCTCTGAAAACGAAAAAATGATTTTTGGCATTCCAGCCTTCTAAAACCTCAGTCTTAACATTTCCCACTCCACACATCTGCAGCACAGAAGTATCTCATTTCTCTTGATAGAGAAAACAGCCTTCACCCACCAGAGGCCATCATTCTGGTACGACTTCAGTCCCTTATGGCAACACAGATTAGATCTGCCTTGTAGATTTCAGGAAACACTTAACTGTTTAGTTTGCCTGCATCATTTTTCAACTCTGGTCTCCTTCTGCAAGCTGCCCCTAACTCTTTCTAAAGCTATTTCTTCTTAAAACCAGCTGTATGATTGTTAATAGGAACAGCAGCACTACAGTAACCCATCCCCTGGTTCATGGGTCCGGGGGGTGGGGGGGTGAGGTGATCCAGAATCCACCAACCAGAGACCTTCTTGGGAAAGTGAGAGCTAGAACTGAGAAAAAGAAGCTGAGCATGTGTTCTAAACCAGGAGCTCTAAAGCCAGGGAAGCTCCCAGAGGCTGATGTGGAAAAGGCCAGGGGTGCTAGCAAAAGGGGAGACCAAGGGAAGACTAAAGTAGATACCCCGGATGTACCCAGAGAAGCAGGAAGAAGAACAAGACAGTGATGCCCTGGGCATGTGTGTCTCTGGGTCCAGTTACCCCTAACCCGTAGCCACAGCCCTATCCTGAGACTGGGGGAGATAGCTCTGAATCCTTAATGATAAACTCCTCTTTTCACTCAACCTTACCTGTGATACTTTTGTCATTTACAACCAAAAGAGACACCAAAGCTGCTGCAAAACTCAGAACAATTATCTCCCATTAAATACATCTGCATGTCAGAGATTGCGTTTCTCTTCATAAAGAAACAGCAGCCCATCTGCTTGAGGCGATGTATTTTAGGCAGGACTTCAGAACTTCATAGCAACACAAATTAATTCTTCTTGGTGGATATAGTCAGTGTGAGAGAGAGAATTAAAGCCATCTTGGTGCCTTCGTAAAAACTGACTGCCACACAGCCTGTTGCTTTCCAAAATTCGTGACGCATTTGAATGTCTGGATTTAGCAGATGAAAAATTGGGGAATGGATGATAAGTTATTTCGTGTGTATATGTGTGTGTGTGCGTGTGTGTATGGGAGGGGGAGTGGTTGGGGGGAAAGATGGGAAATTCAATGCACCGTCCAGCTCATTGATTCCATGGATGAGGGTGCCAAGGCCAGAGATGAAGCAGTTTTAAGGAAGGTCAAGGATAAACAGAGGCAGAAAAGGCCAATTTCATTCACTCACTCAGGAAATGTTCCCTGAGGGCCTTCCTCGTCTCAGGGACTATACTCTACCCTAGGTACATCCATATCCTCTTTTTCAACAAATATTGTGGACCTCTTTTCACGTGTAAGATGGCCACATAAGTTTCCTTGGAAAGTAAATGCTTTGGAAAGTAGAACCCCACGGGTATGATAAGGAGGAGGAGGAAGTAGAGGAGAAGGGCTTGTAAGAGTTATAACTAGAGTTGCCATACATTCAGTACATATAACAGCTCTCCCACCTTAACGAAAAGCTATAGCACGTAAACAAAATCTTCCATGTTTGGAGCCCCTACCCAAATTTCTCTGCTGCCCTAGTAAAAGATGGGGGCCATAACAAGCTAAGAACATGGGCTGTTGGTTATGCTTATTTACAGTTTACAGTTATTTATAATCATTTATTGGCTATGTGCAATTGGGCTAGTTACTTGACTCCTCCGTGCCTCAGTTTCCTCATCTGCAAAATGTAGATAGATGGCAATACAGCTGACCACAAAGAATGGAATGAGTTCCTTCATACAAGGCCATTAAAATGTTGCCAAGAATACCGCTGGCCCTTGTGTAATACATACTAATTATTCAGCGCTGTTACTACGACAAATACGCAGTGCTGGGTACAGTGCCAATTATTCCACATATACCATTTCATTTCATCTCAACAATCCAAGAGCCGGGAGGGTACTGTCCCTGCCCTGAGACACGGACTTGCCTGGCAACACACAGCTGCTAACTCAGAGCAGAGCTACAAACTCAGATCATTTTAAACCCAAAGAACATAAACTTCTCCCATGCAAACAAATTAATCACAGAAACAGCCAATGCTGCAACACAAAAGACAAGGAGAAGACTGTTCTAGAACCTATGTGGATATCTGAGTCACCTACAATATTTAATTTACGAATTCCTCATCCCCATCCAGATACCTGATTTGGGACATTCTGAGTTAGCTGCGGAAATGTCCAATTTGAACAAGCGACCCAGAGCTTCTGTTGAAGGCTGGTTTGCAATTTGCTTGATCCAGGTTCAGATCTGAGGTTAGCCTGGTCCCTCGGGGCTTCTTGGAGGTAGCAGGGCCAAACACCAATCTGAAGGGTGGAAACAACCTGGAAAATGGATGGGTGGAATATTTCAGCCAGGACCAATAATCTGAGCAAAGGTGAGGGACAGAAATGCATGCAGTGGATCAGGGAGTTTTGAGGGGATTTCACTGACTGCAGTGGGAAGAAGCAGCCAGAAATTAAGCTGGAAAGGGAAGTAGAGGCCAAACTGGAAGAATTCACGCTAATAGGGTGCATCCAGTAGGATAATCACGCTCAGCTTTCGGGCAAGCATTTCCATGTCAGGGCCTGCTTCATGGACCCTGTGATAACGCACCAGCTTCCTAAGTGGTTCTCCCACTTGGCCTCTTGATTCCCTGTGTCCCTTCCCCAAACAGTAGCGGTAAAGCCAATTTAAATAAAATAAACCAAATCCTATCAGTCCGCTGTATCGGCATCCCATTGCCCTAGGAACAAAATCCAAACTCTTCACCACAGTCTCTACGCCCAGACTCCTCCTCTGGTCCGGTTCATCTCTCAACACACTTCCCCCATCAAGAAGCTCCAGTCTTTAGCCTGATCTTTCTTTTCCTTACACCCCAGTCCTGTCCCTGGTGCAAGGCCTTTTCCCAACCATTCTTTTCTCCTGCAAAGCTCTTCCGTCAATTCATCATTTGACACTGAGCGTAAATGTCGCATCCTCTGAGAGTGGGTACCCACCCACCCAACCTAAAGTTTATTCACATAGCTCCCATACCCTCTTTATCACACACCTGCTTTCTCCCTTCATAGCATGTACCACCACCCACCAATATCTTGTTCCTCTGTTTTATAGTTGCCCCACACCAGCATGGAAGTGCCATGTGGGGGACCTTGAATATTTCACTCACTGCTCTCTCTCCAGCACCTAGAACAACGCATCAACCCAGCATATTAGTAAGTATCTGTTGCGTGAACACGCAACAGTGGGGACAGCAAGTACACTGGAGGAGTGACGGGAGTTTGGGGTTTCAACAACAGGAATTTTCCTGTCTCCCAACTGCTACTGTCACTACAATTCTCCCCCTGTAGGATCCTTTCTGAAACTGAAGACTCCAACAACTCTGGTTTTGTTATGCTAATGGCATTTAATTAAACTAATGATGTCTGACTTCCAACTGTCTCTGGCCAGTCTACTAACCTTTTCCTGGCAGTTTAAATAGCTCTAAAATATGAGAACGCATTTACAATTATTCTGGCAAAAAGAGTTAATTAACAGCATACTTAATCATACTTTTTGAGAGCTGATATATCAGCGTTGGATGTCATTTTCATTAATATGCTGCAATATTTATATTTCTTAAGACTGAAAGGATGTTGCTAATGGGGTGGACAGAGAGAGATCATTTTCTTGCTGAACAATGTCCATATGATTAAGTACTCAGACTGTGCTAAAAAAAAAAAAAAAATGAATGCGGCAACCCTGAAATCCTTTCCATACAGACAAATGAACGTGTTTTTCACACAAATGTTGCAAATCGAGGCAGCCTCATGGATGGCAGAGATTTCGCCTATGAATGTCAGATTTATAATGCAACGTGTCAATGCTCTGACACGTTGATAAACAAGCTCGTCATGTCATTTGCACTGCGTCATTGGCTCATTGGCAGCCTACAGATCATTCCAAAAATTACCCTGACTAAATCCATTACCAGTCTGAAAGGAACGGCTATCCGTACCCTGGGTTCTGATTCCATGTGACTCTGGTTAGTAACGGTAGCAGAGGGTTTTCCAGACTTGCACGGAGGGAAGACGATCTCACTTGGATTCTGATCGGAGGTGCTGACATTTAAATCTGTCACCAGCATGGCAGGTTCATCCTAATTGCAAGATTCCTTGCGCTTTATTATGTTTTAAGTCTTAATTGCATATTTAATCATAGGGATGGCAAACACCACAAGGCAAAGCAAGACAGAACAACTGGAGCACACTCCATGCGTCCAAGAGGGTCAAACAAACATCCAGCATTTCTTTAGAAATGCAGAGAAGATAAAAACTTGGAACCAATAAAGAAAGGAGAGAGAGAGACAGAGAGAGAAGACCAAAGCTATTTCTCCCCCTCCCTCTTGTGATTGCTACCGTTTCTTCTGCATCGCTTTTTATCAAGAGAATCCTAAAGCAACTTTATACCGAAGCTATGCTTGAATGAAATTAAATTCAGGTAAAAGCCATTTAAGCAAAAGGCCATTTGTTTCATCTGTCTTTCCCCAGCAGGCAAATTTACTAAAGTTTATAACCACCTAGAAAAAGAATCTGATTTTTAATGATGTTTAAAAAAAAAAAAAAGTCCCTTAAACTGCAGGAATCTTATCTCTCAGTGCTCTGAACCTAATCTTCTAAAATGTCCCAAGTCTAGAGTGGACCTGAGCTGGGACCATAACAAAATAACAACAACAACAAAAACAGAATATGGAAGTTTCCTTTAAACCATAATTAAGCCAGACAATTGTGGTTTTCTCCACTTATGTTTATTTATTATTTTAACACATTTATTAAGTCCCTATCTTTCCTAACTTATGTTTATTTATTTATTATGTCAACAGACATTTATTAAGTCCCTATTAATGATGCATTGAATATGGAACAGTGAACAACACAAATCCAAACCTCTACCTTTGGGGAGGGGGGACACGATGGCAGAGTAAGAGGACCCGAAGCTCACCTCCTCCCGCAAATACAACTAGATAACACTCATGTCAGTGTAAATAACCCAGAAAGTGACCCAAAGACTGGCAGAACAAACTCCATAACTAAAGGTAGAGGAGAGGCCACACACAGGAAGGTAGGAGGGGTGGAGCTGCAGTTTTCGAGCTAAACAGCCCTCTGAGGTCAGGAGGGAGCCGGGGTCATGGAGAAGGGTGACAAACAGACTATCACACCGGGGAGCCCATGGGGTCGGCAGATACGGGGGAGACAAATCCCCATAACATTTGGTATTAAAAACTAGAGGGGCCAAATTTCATGAGCTCTTACAAACAGTGAGACTTAAAGCCTAGAATTTTAAAACTCAGAGGGCTCGGCTCTGGGAGAGCCAGGAGGACCAGAGGAAGCCCAGTCTCTTCCCTTAAAGAGACAGCACAACAAACAGCCTGCAAAGGTACAGTGCAGAGGCGCAGTTTGAAAAACCCTCAGGGCATGTGGGAGGGGGAGTTATTTATGCATCTCAAAGGTTCCAGAGGGGCAGGAATCCTAGGAACACCCCCTCCAGGAACAAAAGAGCTGGCAGGCACCATTTCCTTCCCCAGTCCGCCAGCATAAACACAGGGCCACCATCGGGAACCAGCACAGCACTGGTATTCACTACCTAACTTGCTGACACCAAGCCCTGCCCCCTCCAGCAGGCCTGCCTCAGTCCCAGCACTGCTGGTCTATTCCCCCCCGAAGACAAGTGTGAACCATGTCCACAGCAGGTCTCCCAGCCCCTCATTTTGCGGGACCTCAGTCCCTGCAGTGGTGGTGGTGGGCCCTGCAGAAACCCAAGGTCCACCTTGTTAGAACTGTATGCACTCCCCCCACCCAAAGATGGACAACAAACACTGCTCACAGCAGGCAAAGAGAGCCTGTGCAGTGACCAGACTGAATGAAAAAGCGGCCAGGGTACAATAGCTGGGTGCATGCAACACACATAGGAGACATCCCTGATGTGCCAGATTCTGGGGAACAAGGGGCACTGCGCTGCAGAGCAATAAGGACCTCTTCTTCATAAGGCCGCTACTTCCAGTAGCAGGAGACATAGTAGCTGATCTCCCTAACACACAGAAACAGACACAGAGAGTTAGACAAAACGAGGAGACAGAGGAATATGTTCCAAATGAAAGAACAGGACAAAACCACAGCAAGAAACCTAAGCAAAACCGATGTAAGTAATAGGCTTAATAGAGAATTTAAAGTACTGAGCATAAATATATTCACTGGACTTGAGAAAAGAGTAGAGGACATTAGTGAGACCCTTACCAAAGAGATATAAAACATTAACAGAACCAATCAGAGATGAAGAACACTGTACACAAAATTAAAAATAAACCTGATGGAATAAACAGCAGGCTACATGAAGTAGAGGAATGAATTAGTAACTTTGAGGACAGAGTACTGGAAAGTAATCAAGCTGAACAGGTGAGAGGAAAAAAGTTATACAAAATGAGAGTACACTCAGGGAACTCGGTAACTCCATTACATGTAATAACATTCACATTACATGGATCCCAGAAGAAGAAGAGAGAGAGAAGGGGACAGAAAACATATGTGAAGAAATAACAGCTGAAAACTTTCCTAATCTGGGAAAGGAAACAGACACTCAGATCCAGGAGGCACAGAGATTCCCCAACAAAATCAACCCAAGGAGGTCCACACCAAAATACCTAGTAATTCAAATGGCAAAAAGTAGTGATAAAGAGAGAATTTTAAAAGCAACAAGAGAACAGAAGACAGTTACATACAAGGGAACTCCATATGGCCATCAGCAGATTTTTCAGCAAAAACTTTGCAGAAGGGAGTGCCATGATATATTCAAAGTGCTGAAAATCTACACATAAGAGCATCCTAGCCAGCAAGGCTTTCATTCAAACTAAAAGAAGAGATAAAGAGTTTCCAAGACAGGCTAAAGGAAATCATGACCACTAAACCAGTTTTACAAGAAATGTTAAAGGAGACTCTGAGTGGAAAGGAAAGACCATAAGTAAGAGTAAGAAAAGTAGGAAGCAAAAAGCAGTAAAAATAAGTATATCTGTAAGAATCAGTCAAGGGACTCACAAAATAAAAGATTGTAAAATATGACACCATGTACCAAAACCATGGCGGGTAGAGGAGTAAAGAATGGGTTCACACTTAAGAGACCATCAAGTTAATATAGCCGGCTCTATGCAGACATAACATATAAACGCAATGGCAACCACAAATCAAAAATCAGTAATAGATATGCAAAAAATAAAGAGAAATGAAATCCAAGTATATCACTAAAGAAAGCCAGCAAACTGTGAGAGAAGAGAGCAAGAGAAGAAATGATCAGAGAAGAACTACAAAAACAACCACAAAACAAGGAAAAAAATGGCAATAAATACATACTTGTCAGTAATTACTTTTAATGTAAATGGACTAAATGCTTCAATCATAAGACACAGGGTGACAGAATGCATAAAAAAACAAGACCTATCTATATGCTGCCTAAAGAGACTCATTTCAGACCTAAAGTCACCATTTAAAATGAAGGGATGGGGAATCATTTATCATGCATATGGATGTCAAAAGAAAGCCAGAATAGCTATACTTATATCAGACAAAATAGACTTTATTTTTTTTTAAGATTTATTTATTTATTTATTCGACAGAGATAGAGACAGCCAACGAGAGAGGGAACACAAGCAGGGGGAGTGGGAGAGGAAGAAGCAGGCTCATAGCGGAGGAGCCTGATATGGGGCTCGATCCCATAATGCTGGGATCACACCCTTAGCCTAAGGCAGACGCTTAACCGCTGTGCCACCCAGGCGCCCCCAGACAAAATAGACTTTAAAACAAAGACTGTAACAAGAGACAGAGAAGGACACTATATAATAATAAGGGGACAGTCCAACAAGAAGATATAACAAATGTAAATATTTATGCACCCAACATGGGAGCACTCAAATACATAAAAACAGTTAAGAACAAACATAAAGGAACTAATTAATAGTAATACAATAATAAGGGGACTTTAACACTCCACTTAGATCAATGGACATATCATCCAAACAGAAAATCAATAAGGAAACTGTGACTTTGAATGATACATTGGACCAGATAGATCACACAGATATATTCAGAACATTCCACCTTAAAACAGCAGAATACCCATTATTTTCATATGCACATGGAACAGTCTCCAGAACAGATCACATATTAGGCCACAAAACAAGTCTCAACAAATTCAAAAAGACCACAGTCATACCAGGCATCTCTTCTGACTAGAAAACTATGAAACTAGAAGTCAAACAGAAGAAAAAAAAATCTGGAAAGAGCACAAATACGTGGAGGTTAAATAACATGCTACTAAACAATGAATGGGTCAGCCAAGAAATCAAAGTAGAAATAAAAAATTACATGGAGACAAATGAAAATGAAAGCACAATGGCCCAAAACCTTTGGGATGCAGCAAAAGCAGTTCTAAGAGGGAAGTTTATAGCAATACAGGCTTACCTCAAGAAGCAAGAAAGATCTCAAATAAACAACCGAATCTTTCATCTAAAGGAGCTAGAAAAAGAAGAACAAATAAAACCCCAAACCAGGGGAAGGAAGGAAATAATAAAGACTAAAGCAAAAACAAATCATATGGAAACTAAAAAACAAACAAACAAACAAAAAACCCACAATAGAACAGATCAATGTAACAGGAGCTGGTTCTTTGAAAAGATCAACAAAATTGATAAACTTCTAGCCAGACTCATCACTCACTCACTCACTCATTCAATCAGTCGATACGGGGGGGATGGGGTAGAAAGGATTCAAATACACAAAATCACAAATGAAAAAGGAGAAACAACAACCAACACCACAGAAATACAATTATAAGAGAATATTATGAAAAATTATATGCCATCAAATTAGACAATCTAGAAGAAATGGATAAATTCCTACAAATAACCTCCCAAAACTGAAGCAGGAAGAATTAGAAAATTTGAACAGATCAAGTACAAGCAATGAAATTGAATCAGTAATCAAATACTTCCCAACAAACAAAAGTCCAGGACAAGACGGCTTTGCAGGCAAAGTCTACCAAACATTTAAAGAAGAGTAAATACCTATTCTTCTCAAACTATTCCAAAAAATACAAGGGGAAGGAAAACTTCCAAATTCATTCTACAAGGCCAGCATCACCCTGATACCAAGACCAGATAAAGACATAACAAAGAAAGAGAACTACAGGTCAATATCTGATGAACACAGATGAACAAATCCTCAAAAAAAAAAAAAATACCACGGACCAAATCCAACAGCACATTAAAAAAAAAAAAAAAATTCACCACATCAAGTGACATTTATTCCTTGGATGCAAGGACGGTTCAATATTTGCAAATCAATCAACATGATACATCACATCAATAGCAGAAAGGATAAAAACCATATGATCTTTTCAATTGATGCAGAAAAAGCATTTGACAAAATACAACATCCATTCATGATAAAAACCCTCAACAAAGTAGCTTTAGAGGGAATACCCCTCAACATAATAAAGGTCACATATGAGGAAACCACAGAGAACATCATACTCAGTGGGGCAACACTGAGAGCTTTTCCCCTAAGGTCAGGAACAAGGATGTTCACTCTTGCCACTTTTACCCAATATAGTACTAGAAGTCCTAGCCACAGCAATCAGAGAACTAAAAGAAGTAAAAAGCATCCAAATTGGTAAGGAAGAAGTAAAACTTTTGCTATTTGCAAATGACATGATACTATATATAGAAAATCCTAAGGACTCCACCAAAAAACTACGAGAACTGGTAAATGAATTCAGTGAGGCTGCAGGATACAAAATCAATATACGGAAATCTGTAGCATTTATATACACTAATCATGAAGCAGCAGAAAGAGAAATTAAGAAAACAATCCCATTTCCATTTGCACCAAAATTAATAAAATACCTAGGAATAAACTTAACCAAAGATGTGAAAGACTTATACTCTGAAAACTATAAAACACTGATGAAAGAAATTGAAGACAACACAAAGAAATGGAAAGATATTCCATGCCCATGGACTGGAAGAACAAATATTGTTAAAACGTCTATCCTACCCCAAGCAATCTCCAGATTTAATGCAATCTCTATCAAAACACCAACAGCATTTTTCACAGAACTAGAACAAACAATTCCTAAAATTTGTGTAGAACCACAAAAGACCCTGAATAGCCAAAGCAATCTTGAAAAAGAAAAAAACAAAACTGAAGGTATCACAATTCCACACTTCCAGTTACACTGCAAAGCTATAGTAATAAAGACAGTATGGTACCGGTACAAGAATAGACACATAGATCAACAGAACAGAACAGATAGCCCAGAAACAATCCCACAATTACATGATCAATTAATCTTTGGAGAGAGCTAGACAATAAACATAATGAATAAATAAATGTTAGAAGGTGCCAAATGCTATAGAACAAGAAATGAGAGAGAGAGAGATCATAAGAAAGCAAGCAGTGGAAGGGGGCTGGGAAAGCCAAGGGCAAAGGCAGTCTGTAATAGGTAGTGAGGTATCTACTGCTGTGTAACAAATTACCCCAAAACTCAGCAACTTAAAACAACAAACACATATTGTTAGTGTCCAAGAGTCGGGAACCCATAAGCAGCTCTGCTGGGTGGCTCTGGCTCAAGATCTCCCACATGGTGATTGGCAAGCTGCAGGGGGACTGCAATCATCTCAAGGCTCATATGGGGCCAGAAAATCTGCTTCCAAGTTCACTCACATTTTTGGCAGTAGGTCTCAGTTATTTGTTGGCTCTTGGCCAGAGATTTTGTGCCATAGGATTATTTTTTTGGTCTCTTACCTATTATCCTTTCCAGGTACTGATTCACAAGGTAAAGGGGAACTTTCCTAGAGAACTAGAGCATATGTTTTCAAGAAGACTGACTGATATGTGGGATGTAGCCTGTGATCACAGTCCACACCAAGAACTGTAGTAGCTATCATTTGTTGAGAGCTCATGTTGGCCAAACACTGTGCAAAGCCATGTGTTAACTCTAGGGAATTTAATCACAGAAACCTCTGGAAAAGAACAATTATTTCATTTTATGGTTGAGCAAACTGAGATCTGTAGATGTGAACTTTTGCCCAATGTCACATGGCTAATAAATATTGGCACTGGAACTCCAAAAACCATTCTAAAATACCTCCTTAAAAGAAATGTATCTCATTTCCATGGGATGAGCCTGCTTTTTCCTTAAGCAATTCAGCTCAATGGGGCCATTTAACCGACCAATAATTGTAATAAAAATAACAAGCAGCAAAATAAAATTCCTGCAATTAATGCATGTATATATACAGATACAAATTTTAATATCACACATATAAATATAAGTATATTTACTATCAGCAGAGATTCAAGGAGACGAAGCAAGATATTAGAGTAGCCTGCGATGTTAAAAGTCCTGCAACAAGAATTTCCCAATTAAAAAGGCTCAAGCTCAAAAGAAATTGAGCTCATAATTCATTGTGAAAGAAGAGATATGGAACCCCGTAGCATTTTTAAAAAACACTTTTCGGGTGACAAGTACGATTTAAAGGATCTTATCGATGATGAATTATTCTTGTTCATGATTAAGCCTGCCTTTCTAAGCAGTTGGCTGGGGCATGGTAGCACATCAGGTAATTGATTTAATTGTGAAATGGATCTGGGTTCAAAGTGGCAAAAGGACACATAAAAGGGGCCCAACTCTGGAGACATCTTATTTCTATCTTTACTGAGAACTCTCCATAAATCATTCATAGCTCTGCTCATTTCTGACGCATGAGAGAATCGATAACTTGTGGAGATAAATCATTTTCTCCGCGTTTACTCCCACTGTACCTTCGATGTTTATGCAACAAAGCCTGCAGATAAATAACCAGTTTCAAGCTCCTGAAGTAACTTCGCCTTTAAATCGTTCTTTTTAGTAGTTATCAATTAAAGGTACAATTTGCCTCAATGCAAAGATATCGCTAGAAAGCCTCGAATTCCCCAGTACCAGGACATACTGGCCACACTTGCGTCAATCAACGGGCCACTTGGAAGACTCTGGAGATTATATAACAAGCTCTCAACCTGATTCTGTGAGAGATCATGGCAAGTTAACAGAATGGGAAGGGAGCAGGTGTTGTCATCTGGAAGAGGGGGCTTCAGTTCTGGTCTGGCCACTTCCTAGCGGTGCGTAGCTTTAGTAAATAACTACGCTTTGCTTTCATTGGGCTTCTTCGTATGTAAAACGGTATTAATATAAAATACTTTACAAGATATTGCTGAGGGTTAGAAATGGACAGACAGGAACAGCCTGGCCTATAGGACATGCTCCATAAAGTCAATCACAGTCACTGTCTCCATCATAACCATCAACCTCCCACATCTGGATATTCACCAAATATTTCTGTGGCCAACTCTGTGCTGGGCAATAAGCTACACGGTGGGGAGAGTGAACAAGGCAGAGAACATCAGAAGTTCCGGGTGGAATGCAGCTTATATTCCACTAAGAGAGCCTTGATATCCACAGACAGAAACGTCAACTGGAGTCTCGTGCCCTCAGCACCCCTTGAATAGTAAACTCGCATTTTTTTTAATCAAGGGAATAATCAGCAAAACATTCAGACTGGTAAGTAAATTGGGCAAAAGTAAAGGGACCAAAGAGGAGTATACAAGGAGTCTAATGCTATGGGTGCTGCCATATTTCTTTGGTTGGGCGGTAAGGTCAAGGTTGTTCATTTTAATATTGTGTTTCACAGTTCACACATATCTTTCATATATGTTACTCTGTGTATTGTATCAGAGAAACATCTGGCAGACTGCCTGATACATACTGACAGCCAGTAAATGTTATCACCATAACTGAGAGGTAAGCAGTCTCTACATGCACACAACACTTTACAGTTTAGGGTGGAGGGGACTCTAGGGTGGGTACAACAAGGAATTTTTTCCCCACAGTCACTCCTTTCCTCTGACTGATTGAAGCCATCATTCTAAGTCCCTTAACCACTTTACATAGACTCAAAAATTCTTGGTCATTTTGGCTACTAAAACTTAGTGCAGCGCAACCTAACACCTCAACCTCATGTTCACCTCCAAGTTCATCTCTCCAAGTGCACGCCAGACTTGTGAACAGAGGTGTGTGACATGGCGGGAGGGCACTGAGAGCTCCTTACACACCCCTCACCACCCCCTCCTTGACTGTAACACTTGTGGTGTTGGGGGCTGGGACAAGCACTGGAAAGAAGGGAAATGCCTCCTCACTGAACCAGCAGAGCCCCTCTTCTCCCCTGTGTTGTTGTCGCCTCTCTAATGTCCTTTACTGACCATCAACGCCTTCTGTGTCGCAGCATCCAGATGCTGCCTTTCGTGGGTCAGGGGTCTGGGTGTGTTGTAGGGTCTACGGAGTCTTCCCATGAGACACATTCTACCTACCACTTCCCACAGCTTCTCTGTCCTGTCGGCGAATCTCAGGGGCACATACCAGTAAGAAAGTGCCAGTGGGGCTCCCTTACTCCTTAAGGGACTTATGAGCAACTCTTCCATCTTTACCACATTACACACCAGAAGGGTAAGATCACCCCCAGGCTCAGCGCATGAGTTTTCCCCAAACTCTTCATTACCCTCTTTGGGTAAATAGAGGCACAAAACCAAAAGTTTCTGTCTGAGCAGTATCCCATCAGGAAACAAAACAATGGACCCTTCTTATAGGAGCAACTGTACTATTAATGATTCTCTTGTTTGGATCGGGGAAAGAATATGATGGGCCGGTGGCGCTTCTCGGTTTCACTTTGGATCTTAGGCAATGTTGTAGGAAGATAGGAAAAGTCAATTCCCCTTCCTGTAAAATGGAAGACAATAAAGTCACGCTCCCCGTGGAGAAGATCTACGTAACAAAAGAAAATGCTTAGCAAATTTCTCATGAAGAGTGAACTGGGGATGATGATGTTGAGGGCGACTGGTTCAAAAGCCCAAATTCAACTCTGTTCTCTGGTTTCTTCAAATAGCTGTTGATGAGTGGAGGTGGAAGGAAATCCTGTGTTCACATTCCGCGCCACACCAAGAATATAATCCTCACGTTCTTCCTCGCTCACTGGTGCCATCTCATTTGCTACGCATCAGTGTTGGCGCTGAACTTGGAAATTGGAAGGAGAGTTCGATGCATAGGATAGGAGAACAACAACAAAAAGGAAGGTAAATAAAAGATGAGGGGGAAAATATCAGAAGAGTCAGAGAGAGCTTTGTTGGGGGTGACCCCACGTCCGTAAGCATTATAATCGTCCCTGCACTGCAACGGATAGAAAACAAGGAGAGAAAATCCATCTCCGTGTAAGACGCCCACGTGCAGGGATCTCGCAGCAACTGGCTGCTTGTTGTGATTAAAGAAATGAACTGAAGCACGTGTGTCGCTTTTTATCCTAAAAGCAATCTTTCCCTTTTAGCAAAAGAGCATATTCAATTATCTCTTTCAATAGATAAAAATGATCTCCACCTTGAAAATAAATATTTGCTCCTGAAGATCACATTACTGAAAATCAAATTACATGCTTGTTTTTATTATTAACAAGAATAAGTTCCAAAGCCCTTTATGCATTGCACCTGTCACTCTCCATATCCTACAATCAAATTTCCCTTTAAATCTCATCAAATAACTCCCAAAGTCATTGAAGAGGCAATAAAATGAGGTTATGACACAGTGCTCACAGAGAGCTAAATGTCTTTCATCTATCTTTAAGTGGTTATTAATCTCTGAATTAGTTTAGAATACATTAACCTTCAAGGTAAATTAGATCAATCAGGAAAATGATTCACAGGAGCGAACTGTCTTTTTTGATGTTGTTTTCATATCCAGCTTATGTGCCAAGATGGCGCCATGGCGCTGGTTCTATCAGCCACCATTAACTATGGGGCTCCAAGCTATGGTGCGCGGGGGGGGGGGCCAAAGGCCAAAGGGGATTGTCTCGGGTCTCTTTCCTCCTAGATGGGTGCCCATCTAGACAGGGACACAGGATGAGCAGACATGAATGTAATATCATCACTGTGGAACAGGCAAGATAATTTGACTAGTGCCATGGGGAACAGAGTATCTAGTTCCCTATTTCCCTTACTAGCGGCATTTTAGAGTTCTCTGCCCAATAATTGTAGGATGGAAGAAAGCACAAGAAGTGACACCTTAAATAAAAAAAATCTAAGTAACTGCTCTTTAAAATCCCTAAAGCAGATGACTCTGAAATCTTCAATCTTTTTTTCAATAAAAAAAGAGAGAAAGAGAGAACCATCTCAAGAAAGTAATTAGAACTGTACAAAAATAGTAGAAATATATGCCTATTACTTTTCTATACAATAGAAGCCTAATGATGGTGATAATCATTTTAATAACTATTCTGTCTTGAGTCGAAATGGTTGATGCTTTGGCTCATCATAACTCAGAATTCTCAATTACATTGTTCGGTGAATAAAAAAATATATATATACGGGAAGCCAAACTGGGGCTTGGGAGGGCACTCTCCAAGTTCTTAACTACCTGAGTGATACATTTTGGAGAGGCCAGGAGCCCAGTATTAGGGATTCTGCCTGATGGCTTGTTGGCAGGTTGCTCCTCTTGGGGTCCTAGAGTTACACGTTATTATGATTCACAGTAAACTTAGCCCTAACAAGTATTATTGTCAGGTGCCATTTTAAGCTATGCGTTGCCACCAAACAACTCAAGTTTACATTGCAAAGAAAATCACAACATACCTTTCCAAAGGTTTTTTTTTTTTTTTCTCTCTCTCTCTCTCTCTTCTCAAAACTCATAGCAAAGAAATCCTAGGAAGGAGAGTAAAACTGTTGTAAGAATATTCGTGGATGATCTTCTGGACAGGAAAAAAGCAAGCCTCTTCGGTCAATGCCTTAGAGGGTCACATGGAGTCACCCATGAATCCTTCAAAAAGGTTAAAAAAAAATACTAGCAAAATAAGCTTGAGGCTTATTAAGTTACATACATTTTGGAAATTTTTGGAAAGATTACTATGTCAATACATGTGATAGACTCCCTCCCCCTATAAGAATTATTACTGAAGTTAATTTATAGCCATTAACAAAATTTAAAACAGAAAAAGTAAGAATCATAGTTAAATGAATAAAGTTCAAGAGACATTTGAGAACTAGCACTCCTTGCACGCTACACTGATCAGTCTGAAAGAATCGTATAATTACAATATCCAATACAGAAAAAGGCGTGGAGATAAATCTTAAGTGGAAAGATAGTGAAGTGGGGCCTTTTATTAATCTCTTCAAGAAATGTTTCTTTTTCTTTTGTAAAAATGAAGCAGCAGTTCGCAAAAATTAGAGCAATTCAAATGGCCATTCTTAGATGAACCTCCACTTTATAGAAGATAAAATATCCCATTATTTTCTTTTCTCTCAGCTCCTCTAAAATTAGAGAAAACTGTGAGTTAGGGCCTTGCCTGCTTTAACGATGTATAAGACAATCCCTTAACGATTCCCTTTCCAATATAACTACAGTGACTGACAGAGCATACTGTAATTAAAGATAAATAGAACGCTTACTTGAAATAAATCATATTTTAATTGGCACTTCAATTGAAGGGATGTTAAATATAATGACAGGATATTATCCCAGAGTGTAGTCTTTGGGCAAAATTTTATGCTGGTGTTTATTGTTTGTCTTGACATTTGAGCCGATGGCGATGTTTTTACATTTGTTTTTCTTCAAAAATAACTGTCAGTGTTTCACATCGGAAATAGAGGTAGGAGTTGCCATCTGAGTAAACGGGTCTTGCTGACTTCTCTCCTGCAACTGATGGGTTTCTTCCGTTTCTGGACATCCTGTGGAAGCTTTTGTTCCAGACCATGTTTTCAATGATGTTTATATGGCAAAGGACTTAGAAACAGGCATAGTAGCCTGAGGGTAGATTCGTTTGACTGAAAACCGAGGGTAGATTTGTTTCCTGAGTGGTATAGGAAGGTAATTTCTCTTTCTAGGCAAAGCTTGGATAGGTTTGCTAGCAACCCCCTCATAAAAGATTGGGGTTCCTCAGCTGTGGGTGCGGCATCCCCCTGGCCTGCTTCCAATCACTGCCATAGAATCTGGGGAAAGGGAAGCGATGGCAACACGAAGCTCAAGCTGCCTGCTGTGCTGTGAGTAATAGCAGTCCTTTGTCTCTGACCCAGCAGTCTTGTGTTCTCTACCAGCATCTAAGAAGCTGTGGCAGGCTCAGCTGTTAGCTTGTAAGCAGAATTAAATCTCAAACTTTTCAGAGTTCTTGACATAAATGAGAGACTTTTGCAGAAAATTTTTTAAAAAATTGTTGGCTAGCCTGAAAATGTTACTGTATCAAATATCCAATCTTGGGAGTGAGCAGTTAAATTTCTTCAAGGCCGGCAAAAGTTATAGGATGAAATACAAGTGTGTTTCTTTTCCTGTTTCTCTCTCTGATATCTGCAGTGCACACATCCTAGGTCAGCACTCTCGAGCTGTCAGTGGAGCTAAGCAACATGGCATAATGGCTGTTCTTGAGAGATGAAACTCTTGACACCCCAAATGGATGGACACTACTTCCTATTTAGAAACGTGCTGGCCAAGACCAAGATGCTCATCCATTATATACCAATTCTTTTGATCCTGCTCTGAGAATTAGCTCATGACATCAGTAGCTGAGATTACAAGGCTAGGAAGGAAGCTGGAGAGAAGGGGGATCATGTAAATGAATTAATGAACTCATAACCTTGTTCCTGCAACTCTGGAGAATACAAGGGGAGATGTATGGCCTAGTCTCCCACTCAGGGAAGGAGATTCCATGGGTTACAAATCTTGGCTCATGGGATTATGTGTATTTATCAGTGTACTGGATGCTCACTGGGGCCATTTTCCAGATTTATGTGCCTCAAAGTCATGGAGTACTAAACCATGAGAGTGATAGCACTAATGAGTTTCCTCCCACTGCAAGACTGCCCTTCCTCCAAAACCCATAAATTCTACAGATGGTCAATGGAAATTCATGCAGGGAAAGAACCTCGACCAAGTTACAGAAACAAGTTTTACCTTTAGCCTTGATTCTATAAGAAACAAATCATCTCAAGGACTTCCCATTTTGGTCCAACAAAAAGTCTTAGCTATAGTCTTTGGTAGTCTTAGCTACCCCAAACAAGCCAGTCCCAAGACTAGAGGTCCCTGTCATAAAACAGCATAAATACGATATAACAGAGCAGCTTCTGGGTACTTTCCATTTCTGTCCCAAATCTAGTTAGGAGCGTGGCTCGAGATTTAAACACTCTCGCAAAGGGCTCCAACTCACAATGGTTTAACAAGAAATGTGTATTTTAATGAAGACGTCATAGGGAGATGAAGAAGAGGAATTACTTCACTCAGTGCTTATTGGAAATCTAATAGGACCTCTCTGTTCTCCCCAGCTACCACTTTCTTCTCAACCTCAGGGCCAGCCACCTCACGTCTCCTTCCCCTCTTCCTCATCACAATCTCTCAAAAAGACTCACTCTTGTCTTGAAAGATAGCTCTGTCCCTCATCTTGTGTAGAGATAACCAAAGCACTATAGTGACGACACAGTCCCCATTAAGCACACAGGCCCTAGAGCGACTGTTTGGCTTTGCCCTGATGGTGTCACTAAGAACCAACAAAATCTCTCTGAATTTCAGCTTCTTCCCCTAGCAAAGGCAGACCAGAGTAGAGCCTACATCATAAGCGGAGAGGTCCTGGTGCATGGAAATTGTTCAGCATGGCTTTGGCTCCTAGGAAATACTTGACAGATGGTATCATTTGAGCTCCCACAGATATGGGGGCAGTGGGGGAATGAACTCAGTTCTCCTACCAAACAAACCAAAACCTTACTTTGCCATCACACGTGATTTTTAACACCGGAGAAAATCACCATGAGCACGAATATATGAAGTCCTCTCTCTTTTCTAAGGATTGGTGGGTGTGCCTTCCAGTGAACCTCCTCTTGGTCAGCAATATCTGTGCTGCGTTCAGAGTGAGCCTGCAGTTCTCAATGACTTGAGATAATCTGCTCCCCCAGTGTCCTCAATGGCAGGAGCATTTTCACTGCCCCCCCATCCCCAGCATGAAATGCTGCATGCTCTCTGTAATTAAGAAATCCGCTAATTACAGCGTAGGTCTGAGATGAAATTTGCTGCATTTCAACGAGGGTATTTCAATTCTGTTGGCATTTGAAATAATTTAGAACCTGGAGATGCTGACAAGTACCTTGGCTGGTTCTCCTGAATTCCCAGCCCCCCCACGCAAACTGTGTCATCCCAGCATTCTGGGAGAGACAGCTGATGACTTATAAATGTAAAAATTCAAAGGGACAGGAAATAGATCTGTTTTATTTTGGAAAATAAACACTCGGGAAAGTGGCCTTACACTGACGTAGCAACAGAGCTTTAACTTAGTAGTCTACGAGCATTTTTTTTAATTGTACATCCATCAGTAAGAAAATTTTTGATGCACACCCAATACAAGGATACTTTTCATTTATGAATTACATACATGTTTTACAACACTAACACAGTACACACTTGATAAAACACACATACAAGTTTGTAAAAAGATGAGATGAAGAATAAATATTTTTTGGTTAAAAAAAACCAAGTGTGAATGAGCCTGCTGTTATCTTTTTGAAATTCTTGATTTCATGCTTTGTGATAGAGCAATCCCAAGGTCTCATTCTAAGTTTGATTTATTTTACTATTTGTTTGAATGCCTGTCATGTGTGAAACAGTTCCAACAATAAGAAGGGTATTATTAACTATACTTAATAAATCATAAAACTTAATTTTCAGTCCCATCCACCAATTATGCATACCTTTTTTTGAAATACTTTTGTGCTTTGCATTGGTATTCTCTTCAATCCATGGTTTTTGGGCAGGAAAATTTTTAAGCCACTTGTTTAATTTTAAAGGTTAAAATAGGAGCTTAATTAGGTATGTTAGTTCATAGACACACTTTAACAGGCTCAAATAAAGACTTTGGTCTGTTTGGGTCCCTGATAGATATCCAGGTTCTAAATCAGTCAGGCAAATAGTGGGTAGTCAATAAACATTTGTTAAGTAAAGGTTTCAAAATAATTAGTTCAACTCCCATACAGAGAATGGATTTCAATGGGGGGTAAGAATATAAACGCAGAGAAAAGGTAGTAGACCACTACAATCATACTGGCAAGACACAATGGGATCTGGACTAGGCAGTTACAATGGATAAGAAGGGAAGAATTCAAACCATGTTTTGGAAGAAGAGCCAACAGAATTTAGTGATGGATTATACAACAGAGATGGACAATAAGGATGGTGTCAAAGATGCCAACCAGGGGCGCCTGGGTGGCTCAGTCATTAAGCGTCTGCCTTCGGCTCAGGGCGTGATCCCGGCGTTCTGGGATCGAGCCCCGCATCAGGCTCCTCTGCTGGGAGCCTGCTTCTTCCTCTCCCACTCCCCCTGCTTGTGTTCCCTCTCTCGCTGGCTGTCTCTCTCTCTGTCAAATAAATAAATAAATAAAATCTTAAAAAAAAAAAAAAAAGATGCCAACCAGATCTAGCTGGAGGAACTGGGTTTATAGTGGTGGCATTAACCGAGATTTGGAAGAGTGGAGAACAAGGGGAGGATTTATATATCATCATAAAATCCCAACAGCTCCATTTTAAAACTTTTCCCCAAACCCAACTATTTCTCAACCAAATCTCCGCTACCAACCTAGTTCAAACCATCACTGGACTTCACCTGAATTTTTAGATCAAACTCCTAATTAGTCCTTCTATTTTCACTCTGGGCCCTCTGTAATCTACACAGCACTTATAGGGAACATCTTTAAAGTCAGGCTTCCTGAGCTATAATTTACACAATGGACCACATACAGTCATGTAGGATGGCAATCAAGGTATAGAATACTACCATCACTTCAAAAAGCACCAGAAGGAGTATTTTAAAACATAAATCAGATTAAGCAACTAAAAACCCAAAACCTTCTATTGGCTTCGCATCCCTCGAAGACTAAAATCCATTGCTTTAAGGCCCTGCGTATATGGCCTTGCCACAAGATCTCTGATCTTGACTTCTATGGCTTTCCTTCTTGAAAACTCTGCTTCAGTCAAATTGTCCTCCTTGATATTCCTGGACCTTTCAAACCCACTCCTACTTCAGTGCTTTTGCACCATTTCCAAGGATTCCCCCCACCCCCACCCAAGTAAGCTCAAGCTTTTCTTCCTAACTTCATTCTGGTTTCTGTTGAGATAGCGTGCGCACACACACACACACACACACACACACTCTTCCATCGGGCTTTATCGCCTTAGCAGGTTTTATCTTCCTTCTTACGATTTATTCTTACCTGATATATCATATCTTACTTATCCTTTGTTCATTATCTCTCTCCATCCCAACCTCCACCAATATGTAAGCACTATGTGAACAGAACCTTGTTTATTTTATTTCCTGATTTATCTCCAG
Organism: Ursus arctos; assembly: GCF_023065955.2. Taxonomy (NCBI): domain Eukaryota; kingdom Metazoa; phylum Chordata; class Mammalia; order Carnivora; family Ursidae; genus Ursus; species Ursus arctos. The sequence continues at coordinate 8,023,241 of NW_026622830.1, forward strand.
CACCTAAAATAACACCAGAGACATAGCAGACATTCAATAAACATTTGAATGAAAACATGGACAGGTGAGCGGATGGATGGATGGATGGATGGACAGGTTGGCGGGTGGATGGATGGATGGGTGGATGGATGGATGGGTGGATGGATGGATGGATGGATGGATGGGTGGATGGGTGGATGGATGGATGGATGAATGGATGAGTAGATGGATGGGTGGATGGACAGAAGGATGAACTGACTAGAAGCAACAGAGCACTCATCCACTTTGTTCATTAACATGGCTCGAAAGCACCTCCACATCCCCAACCCAGCAACAAGGTCACATACCCACGGTGAAACTCTCAGGCTGCTAAATAGTAAGACTTCAATATTACTGAGACTCACAGCAAGGATATTAGATGCGTAATGTGGATCTAAACATAGTGCCTTCATTGTGGGAAAAAAAAAAAAGATTCAATTTCATGTGTGTCTGCAGTACCAGATATTGTCGCTGTGGGAAAAAAATGATCTTTAACACTAAATATGCTTCCACTTCATTTATCTGCCTTTCCTGGTAACCTCTTTTGCTTTTAAATCTATCTTCTTTCAACACTGTACTATCTGGAATTTGCACCTCCAAAACAAACAGGCTCCCTTTCCCCAAACTGCCATAATAATGAGGTTCACTTTATTGAATATTTTGGAAATAGCCTTCATAGCCGTCCGCTTAATTAGGTCATGTGGTATAGTTTGCATTCAGCATTTCACAGATCATGCCTTTGTATTTTCCCCAGAATTATTTCTGTTGGGCTTTTAAGAAAGATATTCTGTTGGCAAAGGGCTGTTTACTATAATTACCAGATTTCCCTGCCGAGTGCCCCTCTGAGCCAATGTGTTCAATTCCACAGTTGTTATTATTATTGGCCAAGGTTATTATTTCTATTCAGGAATTTCTAAAGTTAGGTAGCTATATGATTTACATGAACGGCCCAATGCTCAACTCTTTTAAGGAGGGGAAAATGAGTTTTTGCAATAAAATTTAAACAATATGACTAATGATGCCTTAGAAAGAAGAAAAATGGAGAGAAATACTTCTATCCACTAAGTGAGAGTGGGAGAGAGACATGCTGTCTATTCCTCATCTACTAAGCACAGAAGATGTCCAGAGGAAAAGGTCGGGGGAAGAGAACAAAGCTGGGACTCAGGGCTTTGAGCCAAGACTTCTGCATTGCCATTCCGAACATCCAACCTTGAGGCCTGAGCTCTGAGCTCAGTTTCTTTGGGGTGTATTTCAGATGCTATAGAAATGGAAAGTTGTCACTTTTCTGGGACTCTTAATACCTCTGTACTCTAGAAAGAAACTGGAAATGTTCTTACTTTCCCATTGTAACTGAACATTTCTGGAGAAGCTAACAGCCTAAATTAGGTTCCCAGTTGATATAATTACTACATCCAGATAATTAAGGCAATGTCTCTAAAAAGAAAAATCTAGTAATTTACTTGGCATTTTTCAACTGCAGTAGAATTGTTAGAATTTTTTTTTAATTTCATACTGAAATATGAAAGAGAAGAAGGTGGGGAGAAGAAAAGCAATGATCTGTCATTTGGAAATCACTTGCCAATCATGTCCAGAGCACCTTTTAACACATCCTTTAGAAATCATACCCCACTATCACATTGCTAGTAAAAGCTTACATTTATTAATCTCATTTTTTATAGGTAAGGGTGGAAGTGGACCTCTGTCAAAAATGTACAGGCACACATTCTTAAATGAATAAATTCTACCACGAAGTATTTATCCTTCGGGTACACTTACGCAAGTTCCCAAAGATAACCTCATGTGCATATATTCAAAGATGTACACTGCAAAACTGTTTGTAATAGCAGGCCACTGTAGAAAACCCAAGTGTCTGTCAGTAGAAGACTAGAGAACTAAATCCTGGTACATCAAACAATATAGCTGAAATATAGAATGAGATCATCTCCAAGTGCTAATGTGAAAATAGATCAAAGATACATTATCAAGCAAAATCCAGCAAGTTGCAGTTCATGCTGCAAAGGGTTAAGTGCTACCAGCTTCAAGGTCTGCAGCTAGACTGGCTTCAAAATCCAGCTCTCCCATTTACTGGCTGTGTGACTTTGGACAACTACTTTCATTGCCTTCTGACTTAGTTTCCGTTCTGTAAAATAGGGATCATATTATTTCCCTCAAAAAGTACTGGTTGGGGGGCGCCTGGGTGGCTCAGTCAGTTAAGCACCCGACTCGATCCCAGCTCAGGTCTTGATCTCAGGGTTGTAAGTTCAAGCCCTGCATTGGGTGTGGAACCTACTTTAAAAAAAAAAAAAGTATTGGTTGGAATTAAATGGATTAATGTATGTATGTAAAGCACTTGAACATGGGTTCAATAAATGCTCAACACATTGAAGGTATCTTTCAAAAACGAAGATGAAATAAAGACATTTTGAGACATACAATAGCAGAAAGAATTCATCACCAGCATAGCCACACTACAAGGCAAGTTAAAGGACATCCTTTCAGGCAGAAGGAAAATGATGCCGAGTGGAAATTTCAATCTGCACAAAGGAAGTAAAATCACTGGCAATGGTAACTACATGGGTAAACATCTGAGATTTTTTTGTCTTATTACTTAAATATCTTTAAAAGATAATTGTTTAAGCAAAAATGAAAACAATATAATATTTATAGTATATACAGGGCTTACAACATATATGTAACTTAAATATATGACAACACCATACTGTTGGCAAGAGGGGAGATGGAAGTAGATGGCTGGAGGTTCTCATCCTATGTGTGGAAAGGTCTTACACTACTTGAAAGCAAGCTGTGATAAAGGTAAACGTTATATGAATATTCAGTTCACCCAAAAGAAGGTGGATAATGAGAGAAAAAAAGAACAAAAAAAAAGATGAAAGGAACAGAAAACAAATCTCAAGATGACAGATTTAAATTAAAAGTGTTACCCAGGGAATGAGCTCCAAATATAATGATGCACACTGGTGAAATATGAAAGAGTGGGGAAAAATGTACTATGCTAACATTAGCCAAAAGAAAACTTAAATGATTCAGTTATTATAAGAAAAAGGGGATTTCATAGTAAAGAATATTTCCAGGTATGAAGAAGGCCATCTCAAATTGAGAAAGGGGTCATCCATCAATAGGACATAACAATCCAAAATAGGTATGCCCCTCATAATAGAGCTTCTAAATACCTGAAGCAAAGATTGATAGAATCCAAGAAGAAATAAAAATCCAGAATTCTATTCAAAGACACCAATATTCCTCTCTTAATAATTGATAGAACAAATAGATAGTAAACCAGGAAGGATGTAAAAGATCTGAACACCATCAACCAACTTGACCTAGCTGATGCTGGTCCAAAACAGAGTACACATTGAACATTTACTAAGACCAACTGTATTCCCAGCCACAAAATAAGTACCCACAAATTTGAAAGATTTCATTCATATAAAATATTTTTGGGCCATAATGGAATTAAATTAGAAATCAAAAAACAGAAAGATTTCTGGAAAATCCACAAATATTTTGAAATTCGATACCTTGAAATACACCCCCAATACAACCCAAGGGCCAAAAAAAAAAAAAAAAAAAAAACCAAAAGGAAAATTAGAAAAGAAAAAATAGAAAAAAAAATCAAAAGGATTTAGTTTTGAACTAAATGGAAATAAAAAAATAACACAACGAAAAAATATTTGTGCATTGTTGCTAGAGGAACTGTATAGCACCAAATGCCTATATTTGAAAAGACAAAGTCTCAAATAACATGGATGTATCTCAAAATAATTATGCTAAGTGAGAGCAGACAGACCAAAACAGGTTATATACTCTGTGAGTTGACTTGTGTAAAATTCCTCAGATTACAAACTACTCCATAGTGACGGAAAATAGATCAGGGGTGGCTGGGGGCCAGCCAGGGGTGTGGGAGGGTCAGTAAGGATTGGTCACAAAGGAGCATGAGGAAATTTTGAGGAGTGATGGTTAAGTTCGTTATCTTAATTGTAGTGATGGATTCACGGGTGTATATAAGCCAAAATTATACAACTTTATACTTCATGCGTGTGCAAGTTTATTGTATGTGAATTATACGTCAATAAACTGCTTTTGAAAAATCCGTACAAATTTGATTCTTAACCTGTGTGAACTAGGAGTAGGGTAGTGCTGATATGTAAGGCTGGAGGACTCGAGCAACAAAGAGAAAGAAAAAGACTGAACAAAAACGTACGTATGAAATGTTCACGTGTATGAATTTATGTATAATTATAATTGAATATCTGTCAATGAAGAAAAACATTTTTAATCCATTTTGTTCTAAGAGTGTCCAACTGTGCTTCCAAATCCCATCCCCTCCTAGATGATTGACAATATAATAATGAAAATAGCAAAACTCCGGCGCCTTTTACGAAGGAGGTACTGTGCTATTTGCTGGGCACACACACTTCCACATTTTACCTTCCTAACAATCTTATGAGACAGGTATTATTATCCCCATTCTTCAGATGAGGGCAGCTGCTAAAAGAAGCCAAGGCTTTTCTCAACCACTGACTTTCTACTTCATTCTGCTGTCTATTCGTTGCTTACAGAGAATCATCTATGTTCACAGACACCAGTCCCAAAGGAGATATACTACATGCCAGAATACAACAGGACCCCTTCACTAAAGCAAAACTCCATTCCTAGTGAAAAGAGCTAAAGAGTTAAAAGCAAATAAATAGCAGCACCTGGGTGGCTCGGTCAGTTAAGCATCTGACTTCCGCTCAGGTCATGATATCGGGGTCCCGGGATCTAGTCCTGCGTTGGGCTCCATGCTCAGCAGGGAGTCTGCTTCTCCCTTTCCCTCTAAAACTTCCCTCACTTGTGCTCTCTCTCTCTCAAATAAACACATAAAATCTAAAAAAAAAAAAAAAGAAAAGAAAAGTAAATAAATAAAAAGGCACTGTAATTGGAATATGTCAACTTAAGTGTATAGTCAATGGTCCAATGTCTACCCATTTATTACGTTAGCTACATAAACATTTTAAATCACAGCTGTAAAATATTGACGTCTATTTGAAATATTTCCACGCTATTGTTGCATAAAATAACTATCCTCAAACACTTCTCATATCAGAGCCACATTTTGAGTGAGCTGACACCTCACTACAAAAAGCATCATCCCAGGACCAATTCTGGAATCCCCTGGAAGCTTGTTAGAAATGCAGATTCTCAGGCCCCACCCCAGACCTACTGGATCAGAAATTTCATTTTTATAAAATCTCCAGATGAGGGCACCTGGGTGGGTCAGTCGGTTAAGCATCTGCCTTCAACTCAAGTCATGATCCCAGGGTCCTGGGATGGAGTCCCACATCGGGCTCCCCGCTCAGCACGGAATCTGCTTCTCCCTCTACTCCTCCCCCCTGCTTGTGTGCTCGCTCTCTCTCTCACGCCCTCTCAAATAAATAAATAAAATCGTTAAAAAAAAATCCCCAGATGTTTCTGCGCACATTCAAGTTCGAGAAGCCCTGACCCCATGGTGACCCAGAGCAGATGATCTTTACTTTTATCTAAGTGAGTAATGCTCTCCCTCAAGGTGGGATCTGGAGTTGCAATAACCAATCACATAACATTAGTGAAATTACTTTTTTCCTTTCTCCTGCAGGTAAAGATCCACGACCACCCCAGAGTCACTGCTCCACCTTTTAAAGTGAACTTCGAATGGCTCGTGTACAGCATCCCCTAATTACAATGGAGAGCTCATACCAAGAATTGTAACGAAACATGGTGCAACGTCTCCTTTTGTGGTGATTATGCCAAGTGCCCGATAGATGCATGGCCCACTAGCATGACTGCAAAAGTTTCAGACAGCAGTGACTCTCACCCCTGGCTGCACGTGGGAACACTGAAGAAACTGCCACCTCCCAGATCCCATCCCAAAAGGATCAAGGGGGCTCTCCAACAATGGGGCTCGGACAGCCATGGATGAAGGAAAGGAAGCGACTCAAGCCAGTCGTACTTCACTTTGGCTGCACACAAGACACTCCGATGTCCAGGCCACGCCTCAGGCTGAATTCACCAGATTCTCTGGGGGCGGGGCCGAGCAGCCATCATTTACATACAGAACAAAACTCCCCAGAGGATTCTAACCTTGTAGCTGAGATGAACAAAGAGCTATTTGTTTTTCAAAATTAAATAGGGGAATGAGCTCTCTGGAATATGAGACACTTTGAGAGGCCTGACTCCTCTGACTCCTTCAGGTGAGGGGAACCACCATAAACATTGTCTGATCTTTGGACCTAAATGATATAGGGCTGTATGGGCCCAGAAAAATCTCTAGAATTAAACAACAACAACAAAAATCTTACCAAGTCTCTTTAGGACATCAGGGAAGTTTGGATGACTTTAACTTTTTAATTTCTACCCTCCTTTTCTGTTGACAGTTTTAACCACAAGCATGTACTCTTAGGCTTTAATAGGGAAGGGAAGTAGAGGGGAGGGGAGAGGATGAGAAGGGAGGGGAGGGGAGGGGAGGAGGTGGGGAGGGGAGGGAAAGGAAAAGAAAAGAGAAAGGTCACCTTGGGCCAATCGGCTTTTCTGGGTTTCCTTCCACACATCCTTGTCACCTACCCTAATCTTCCTTACCAGCTCCTGAGCCTTGGTTCTTCCCCAAAAGAAAATCAACATGATCCAACAATTTTGCCCCCTCCTCCAACACCTGCCTTGACATTTCTGACCTTTCGGATCGAACTTCATGCCTCTGTCCCTTAATTCCCACTCAAGTTATTGAGAATTGTCACCTGGCTGGTTGAGACCTCCAGTGTGGCCTCTGAGGTTGGGACATTCTATAAACAGGGTCATGGCAGCCTGTAAGAGTTGATCTGTTGAAATCTGGACCACTGTGGGACAACAAGGAATATTTGTAAGCACCATGTTTTCTCTGTTTTTAGTGGAAAGAGCCTATGCACTCAGTGTGACCTAGCTTGCTGACTCGGTCATTGGCAGTCTTTTACTTGGGGTTTGATGCCCATGGTGGTGGTTCCAAAGAGCATAATCTTCATAAAGCACCTATTTGGTGCACACGTTACACATTTGCTCACTCATTCATTCATCATACGCCTTCATGGAACATGTTTTCCAGAGCTGGCATCTGCTAAGGGCTCAGGCTACAAAGTTAGGAGACACATTTTGTACCCTCAAAGGGTTTACCACCTCGTAAGGAATTCAGACAACCAAACCAACAATTATCCTGAAAGGTGATTCACCATGAGAGAAGAAAAGACAAGCTAAGCTCCATCAATTATTGGCTGTGTGACCCTGGGATATCTACTTAACCTCGCTGTGCCTCAGTTCCCTTGTCAACAAAATAAAATTCATAAAAGCACCTGCCATTAGGGTTGTAATGTGTACTGAAAGAGTTATTATTTGTAAAGTGTTTTAAATCGTGTTTGGTATATACTGTTTGCTCAAGAAAACAATTAAAAAAAAAATCTGCCACTACCAGAATAGAGAAGACCAAAATAAATCCACATACATATTGGCCAGTTAATTTTCGACAGTGCTGCAAAAGGTAATTCAATGAAGGAAAAATTGTCTTTTCAATAAACGGGGGACCTTGGCTTACACTTCCCTCTAAAGACGAAACTCAAAGCGCACTGCAGGTCTACATGTAAAATCTCAAATTCTAAAACTTCCAGAGGAGAACTCAGGAGAAAAATCTTTGTGACCCTGTCGGATGCAAAAATTTCCTACACAAGACACAAAAAAATAAAAATCCTAACGCACTGAAAATCTGGGCTTCATTAAAAGTTAAAACGTGTGCACTGGAAAGACTATTAAGAGAATGATGCACACTGGCCACAGCTAGGAGAAAGTACAGGACACACGGAGGCCGAGGAGGGAGGGAAGGCAGAGGCAGGCCACCCCCAAAGGGCAGGCGGCAGCTCAGACCAGCAAGGGAACTTACAGACGCGGAGGTCTCTGGCCACGAGCGAGGAGGTCTCCGCACCGCCTGCACAATCTCGAAGTTTACAACGAGGCCTCGTAGAGCCCAGTCACGTCCACCGTGCAGAGGGGCCCCACAGCACCTTGCTCTCTCAGGGTCCTGACCTTGGAAATGGCTCCGGAGGTGGGAACTGGGAGGGGCGCAGGGTCCATGGACAGGGGCGGGGCCAGGAGCCTCCAATGCCCACGCAGCCTGTGGGTGGGTCCACGGCGGACACGGCCCCTCCGTGACCTCCCCGAACGGGAAGAGTTATGGGTTGCAAATGAGCACAACGAAAAGGCTCAACGTCATTAGTCGTCAGGGAAACGCAAATTAAAACAATGTTGCCTTACCACCACACACCTATGAAAGTGACTTGAAAAAAACAAGCGCTGACAGTTACGGTCAAGGAGGCCAAGCAGGTGCAAGTGTTGTGCGTGGCTAGTGGGCAGGCAAAACAGCAGGAGCACTTTGGAGAATAGTTTGGAAGTATTTTATAAACACGCACTTACCATAGGACCCAGCGATCCCGCTTCTAGTATTTACTCAGGAAAAATGAAAGTCTAGGTCCACAGGAAACCCCATATGCAAATGTTTATAGCAGCTTTCCTCATAATTTCCAAAAACTTATCCATCCATGCAAATATCCATCAAGTGGGAAATGGATAAAGAAACTATGGGCCCGCCCTACCATGGAATGGAAAGCAATAAAATTAACACACTACTGGTATACCTGGATGATGGATGCGTTTCAAAAGCATTATGTTAAATGAGAGAAGCCAGATACAAGATATCACACACTACTGTAGGATTCCGTTTATCTGATATTCTGTAAACAGCAAAAGTACAGGGACAGAAATCACATCAGGAGGTGCTGATGCTGGTGGCGTGGGCAGGACGGAGGGTTGCGTGATTGCAAACGGGCTTCACTGCATTGTAGGAGATGATAGAATGTTCTCCATCACGATTGCAGTGGTGATTACATGACTGTATACATTTGTAGAAACTCTGAGAGCTGCAAAGGGTACATTTGCCTGTCCCTAAGTGATACCTCAACGGATCAGACAGAAAATGCTGGTAAGAGGAATGTGTGCTTCTTGTAAGAAATAAAATACAGAGTAAAAAGTAAAAGGTTCCCTGGTAAGAGATGGTGTGTACAGCTTTGCTCTGGTTACACCACTGTATGCATTCGCAGAAATAATTAGAACCGTGGCCTTTGAAAGGGTGAATTTTGTAGTATGGAAGCAAACCGGACTTTAAAAAATTGTAATGCCATACTGAGAAGTAAAGAAAACAGAGACACCCCCCCCCCCCGAAAGATTCAAAGACTGGACAGATGGTTTGCATTTTATTAAAAGACAGATAACTCTTTATGGTTGGAATTTTACCATTTAAATCCTATCGTGCTACCTACGAAGCCACGGGAAATCCATACGCTTTTTTTTTTTAACTTTGAAATATATCCTAGAGCTTTTTAAGAAACATATTTTGGCCTAATTGTGTCATCCTTAAGTTACCGTCAGCATTCCCTGAACGGAGCTGAAGACCCAAGTGGTGAAAGAAAAAGTTACTAAAAGAAGCCAATATTTGACTAGGATAAAAAACTAAAACCAAACAAAACAAAGCTGCCTGAGAATTGTCAGAGGGCCTTCCAGGAAGAGATGGTGCTTGAACTGGGTTTTGAACAGTAAGTGGAAAATCATCTTTGGGGAATTGCTATTTGGTGGAAGTTCTTGGTATATGATTTGAAATTCATTCCACGAAATATACTGAGCACTGTCTCTGTGTTAACCATTCTAGGAGGGCGGGGTTCCTCAGCCTCCGGGCTCCTGACATTGGGGGTGTGTAACTCTGTTGTGAGGGGCCGTCTGGTGCCTTAGCAGCATGCCTGACCTCTCCCCCACTAAATTCCAGTAGCTCCCACGGCCCAACCAGCTGCGTCAACCAAAAATGTCTCCAGACATTGCAAATGTTTCTGGGGGAACAAAATCAACACCACCACGCCCTGAATCACTGCTCCAGGGTCCTGGGGACAAAATGATGAGTGAGGCTTCCTTCCTAAAGAAGTTGACCCTCTCATCACAGGGAGAAAAAGTAAATAGGACTTATTCTGAGCTGGCCCATGTTACAGACTGTGTGTGTGTGTGTGTGTGTGTGTGTGTGTGTGTGCGTGTGTGCGCGCGCGCACGTGCATTGTAAATAAGATAGGTCTGCATGAGATGATGGTTAGATATGCAGGATCTAGACAACTGAAGACAGGCCCCCAAGGCCTAAGTGTGAGCTCTACCACTTAGAAAATACATGATCTGGGGGACATTTCACTTAAGCTATGTATGCTCCAGCTTCCCTGTGTGTAGAATGTGGCGCAGAAACAGAACGTACATCAAAGGATAGGCAAAAGCATTACATAACTACAGATTGACTACGAGAAACAAACTGAGGCCTCAGAGGGGAGGGGGTGGGGGATGGGATAGGCCGGTGATGGGTAGTAAGGAGGGCACGTATTGCATGGTGCACTGGGTGTTGTACGCAACTAATGAATCATCGAGCCTTACATCGAAAACCGGGGATGTACTGTATGGTGACTAACATAATATAATAAAAAATCATTATAAAAAAATAATAAAATAAAATAACTACAGATTGAAAATACAGCTTCTGAGACATGGTAAGGACTCAATAAATGAACTCGATAAATGTTCGTTGTTGTTAATTTCTCCCATTTCAGGCTCAAAGAGTCTTGAAAGGTGGTAACAAGTTGTGCATGATATGCCTTAAGGATAGATGATACTTCACAAATACTTGAGGGAAGGGGGAGAGAATACATAAATAAAAATATTAGCTGGTTCTAAGTTACTCTCATCTCTGAAACAAGCCTAGGAGTATCTACCTAACAGACTGGCAGTGAGAACGAAATCTTTGGAAAATACTTAGCACAGTGGCTGATGCTAATAAGTGTACAATGAATTTTTCAGCTGTGGTCATTAGTAGTTGTAGTGGTGTTAGTTTACAGTCGGTCATCAAGAGATCTTAACTGGGTGATGTTCTTCTGGAAAAGATTGTTTGATTCTGTACTTCTCTTCATAGACCTTAATCTTTCAAAAATGTACCAGAAAGATTCCCTTGTACTTACCGGCCAGGGAACAAGGGCGCTGTGACGTCACTAATTGAAGCTGAGAGGGAGCAGAAAGAGTTGGGGCCGATAGTAAGGGTTTTGGCATGAAGCTAAAACACTCGCCCACTCAGACCATCTGTCTGCTTATGTTCTGCTTTCACTGAACATTATGGAGATGAAGAGCCAGGAAGATGAAGAGAAATAAAAACACATGCGGAACTTCTGACGATGTGGAGGGCTGTCACTCAACCCAAGCATACTCTCCGCGTGTCCTCGGCTGACGTCGGGGATGGAGGCAGGAGCACAGGTGGAAGGAGAAGGTGGAACAGCGAGGGAGGCTGCCATCTTTGCGTGTTGTGTTAGCTGGGTGTGAGCTGCGGACGTGAAAGGGGCTGGTCTCAGGAACAGTCAGAGAAGACGGATGAGAGGGAGAAAGAGAAGCACAGAGTTCCTTCCTGGAAAACTGCCCCTTCCATCCTCCACTTCATTTTCATTAACACTTTCCACCGTGGACTGGATGTCTGTGTCGTGTGTGGAAGCCCTTGACCTCCAGGGAGATGGTATTAGGAGGTGGGAATTTTGGGAGGCGTCTGGGGTTAGGTGACGTCACAAGGATGGGGCATTCTTGATAAGATTAAGGTCTTATCAGAAGAGACACCAGAGGGCTTGCTCTTTTTCTCCCTACCATGTGAAGACACACCAAGAAGGGGCCATCTGCAAGCCAGGAAGAGAGCTCTCATTCGAAACCAACCACCCTGGGACCCTGACCTTAGACTGCCAGCCTCCAGAATTGTGAGAAAATAGATTTCTGTTCTTAAACCACCCAGGCTGGAGTATTTTGTTAAGGTAACCTGAGTTGTTGGAGAAAGCTCCTTCTCTAGATCTCAGCTCACAGAGCTCATTCTCAAGGATTCTTTTTTAATCCAACAGGTGAGAGAAGGGCCTTCAGCTGTATGTTCCTGTTGAACTGTGGCTTCTTCCAAAGTAGTTCTATAGGATATGCGGGAATGTTCTATGGACATCTATTCCCCACCCCCACCTCTACTGACCTGGAATCTCCCTGAGGGCAGGACCGCATGTGCTTGGGATCAACCCTCTATACCTCACATCAGCATACCAGATTAATATGTATTTGCTTCGGGAACTCGGAGGTGCAAGAGACTAAGACGTATTGCCCCACAAAAACATCCAGCCTTGCTTACTCTCTTTCAACTGCTGAATCAGATGCTATTTCCACATTAAACATTGCTTTCTGGGTTCTATTTGCAGTCCCTACTCTTCTACCTCTCTTGTCACACTGCTTTGCACTTTCCATGTCACCAATGACATGAGAATTCTAACCCTCATTTCTTTCCTCCTATCACTCTTTAATATCTGATTCATGTGATTGTCTTCCTGATCTCTACTTGGAATTTGGCTCTGTAGGGGGAGCTGTCCTTCAATTCAAGCATTCTACATGTCTATGCGTCTAGCAACAGAGCTTCCAAGTACATGGCAGCCAAACTGATACAGCTGACGGGAGAAATAGACAAACCCGTAATTGCAGGCAGAGATTTCAATATCCCCTCTCCCAAACATTGATAGAATAAGTAGACGGAAGATCAATATGGATATACATGACTTGAGTTAATCATCAACCAACTTGCCCTCATTGACATTATTGACACTCCACCCAAGACCAGAACACACATCGTTTTCAAGGGCACATGGAACGTGTCAAGAGCACATGGAAGTTCTTGAGGAAGTCAAGGGGAAAAGGAAAAACTCAAAAGGTCCAAGTTGGGTCACTACCTGCATTTGTTTTCACAGTCCATATGCGCTCATTTCGAATCCCGCTATGGTTAATCAAGCAGTGATTAATAAAGCAGTGATCGCCTTTAGTAAAATAAATAGCAGCTAATGAAGGAGATTTAAAAGGGAGATAAAGATGAAGACAATGCGGAAAGAAGCCCACAAGCTCATTATCAATTCCAAAAAGAGACAGAGAAACATAGTCATTATAATTACAAATAACAGTTTTCTCTGAATTAAGGTATTCTGCAAGAAGTCGTTGCATTCCTAAATATCCGATTAGACAAGTAATACTTTTTGAAGCATCTTAAAACGCTTTCAAGGTTCTGAGAGCTAAAGAAAACTCCACGTAAACATCCGGAAAGAGGATGGTACCGTGTGCCCGTAATTCCTGGCTCATCTTAGCTATCAGTAACTCTGTTTCTTGTTTGTTTTGCAGTTGGGCTCAGCCAAACAGCACACATATAGATTCTGTGTGTGTGTGTGTGTGTGTGTGTGTGTGTGTGTGTGTCTGAATGTTAATGAATTCTGTTCCTTGAAGAAAACCATTTGGGGAAAATAAAACTTGGAAATAATAAATTAAATATCAGAAATAGATGTTTATGTGTACATCATTTTTCAGATATTTTTTCCTCTCTCATCAGCTCACCTTTGCCCTCCAAAGATGCGATCAATTACTGCTTTTTGTCTTAAATCAATATGTCTCACAAAAAAGGAAAATTGGTTTTTCTTATGGACTGTAAATCAATCACAATATGCTATGTAATACAAGGTGTTCACACTGCTCAAGCGTGTTGTTTAAAAGATTCTGTTATAGCTAAACCTCGAATACCTAGAAAATATAACAAAATACAACTGCATTTTGTGAGTTTGAGCCAATGATTTCTTGATGAACAACAAAAACATCAGATTCGTTCTGCCTCATGATCTTCTCTCCTTCTTAGGGAACATTCTTCCTAACGTCAGAGACATTCTAAAGAAGGTCGAGGTTTAAATGCTTTGTAGAATCATCGTGATCATTGTCACCTTCCTGGTCTTTCTGTCCGTTTCTGGGATTGTTTTTGAATGTACTTCGTGAACATTGATCACATGGAAACCATAAACACTCAGTGAAGGCTTCCCATCCCCTTCCCCTCTCTGCTTCCCTACACGCCTCAGCCTATCTTTTTGTTTTTAATTCACATTTTAACTGGAAATGACTTTTCATTTCCTAAGCCCTTTTTGGCATTTTAAGCTCTGCTAAGGGTTTTCCTTAAACTTCAATGCATTTCATTAGAAGGATAAAATAAAGCAATCTTACCATCCTTTATGAATAATTAGTGACTTAGAAACAAGCCTCAAAGCCAGAGAACATTTCACTGTAAGGTAGTGAAATGATAAAAATACACTGAAGCATATACTTTGATGCACTTTAAAGAAATCATCATAGACTAATAATATGGTATCTCAAAGGAACAGATCAGACTGACAGGAAAATTACTTTTCAGGAAACAAAGTAGCTATGACATTTATAGCAACCTTTATAAAGGTTTATAGCATAAGAAAAGGAAGAAATTTAATTCCATTATTTCCATGTGCCTTATAAGTAACCCCAGTCAAAAGGAAAGCTCCCACACGTGCGTGTGCGAGCACACACACACACACACACACACGCAAACACATCTTTAAAAAGAACACATTTCCTTTTACTCCTAAGCATAAAGAAGAATGAATAACTTTCTAGCTGCTGTTACTCCTTCCTTTCCTAGAAAAGGCAAACTTCGAATAGAATCAAAACCACATTAACATGCCAAAGTGAAAAATGGTAGAGTTGCCATGTGCCTACCCATTTATATGGCATTTTTCGTCTCTATAACCCCACTTTCTATAAAACTTAACACAACAGTGTTTTCTTATGTTGTATAGCCTTTGTTAATTCATTCAGACATTGCCAACTTGCTTCCTTTCAATTTTTCTTCAAGATGATTTATTTGCACAAAGCCATAAAGTGGATCCTGTGAAATTGAAAGTCATTTCTTCAGTAGGTGAATCCATAGTTCTGTGGGGCTTTTTTTTTTCTATTTTTCTATTCCCAAAGTATAACCAGAAGTCACCAAATATTAAAGTCTTTTCAAATGAAATCAATAATTAAGCTAGTATTTTTTTTTAACTCAAATTGGGTCAATCTTGTTGGCTAGACAGAAAAAAAAATGTCAATCCGATTTTGAAAAATAAAGGCTCATACAGTCAACACAGGAGTTTCATAGAAACACTTACCTAACCGGCTAGTGTCTTAAGTTGTCCTATAACACAACCATCTTAGAGAGGTGAATGGGAAGCATTCTCAAAGGGACCCCCAATGAGCCCATCTCCCAGTTTTCCAATATTTCTTCCCATGGGTAAGCCCTTCTCCTTGAGTATGAACTGGACTTACTGACCTGCTTCTAATGAAAAGAATATGACAGAAGTGATGGGATGTTATTTCTGAGACAAGATTATAAAATGCCTATGGCTTCTATATTGGAGGTTCTCTCTCCCTCTTTCTTGCATTGCTTGCTCCGAGGGAAGCCAGGTGCCATGCTGTGAGGCAGACTTTAGAGGGGTCCATGTGAGTAAGCATGGGTGTTTATCTTCTGAGGTCTGACAATGGCCACCTACGTGAGCACAGAAGCAGGCCTTCCTCCAGCTGAGCCCTGTGATGACGATACCCCTGGCTGATGACTTGGTGATAGTCTTGGGGGACCCTGATCCAGAGGCAGCCCAACCCAGATTCCTAACTTACAGAAACTGTGAGATAATTAATGTTTGTAGCTTCCAGTGGCTAACTTTGGGGGTGATTTGTTACACAGCCGTAGATAACTAGTACAAGATATAACTGAATCCCTTATACGATGTCCAAAATACGTCAACCTTATAAAGGATTCAACTATGAATTGTGTTGTGGAAAGCTGCAGTGAGGTTATTCACTGAATTGGTTTCCAAGCTGATGTAATTTCGTTAGGTACTCTCTTTCTTCTTATGCCAAGAATTCATCTCACTTTTCTCTTTGTTTCAAATGATATATAAATACAGGAGAGACAGCTGTAAGACACCTAAAAGGTTAAACAACAAAACTAAGGGATAATTATAAAGTCTATGTGTCTGCAGTAGGCACATTCCCAGAAAAAGTAGTCAATCTTACCTTGCACATATACAAAAAAGGGCTTGCTAAAATAACTTATTGTAAAAATACATACATACATACATACATACATAAAATAACTTATTGTAAATGAAGAGTCATATAAGAAAGCTGGCTGCTAGGAGTAATGATCAAAAGAGAATACACAGAGCAAAAGCAAGGGTCAAACTGATGCAAGACTCGTACATTCACTCTCTATCTAAAATGCATTGGCTGTCAAATATGTAGATAGTTCGAGGCTTTCTCACTTCCCAGTGAGCATTCGCCATTTGCCTCCTTGACCCCAGCTCTCACTTCCCTGTAGCCCCCTCCTTGCTCTCAGTTCACGCCTCTGGGTGTGTCTCCACCTGCACTTGAGAATAGAGCATAGGACACAGGCCAATGAATCAAACCACCGTAGAGCCCTCCTATTGGACAGTGATGAGCATGTGACGTAAGCCAGTCCAATCAAAAGGCATCTCTGTTTCCTTTGAGCGCTACCAACGAGGCTTTCATTGTCACAGGTGGC
Source organism: Ursus arctos (assembly GCF_023065955.2). Taxonomy (NCBI): domain Eukaryota; kingdom Metazoa; phylum Chordata; class Mammalia; order Carnivora; family Ursidae; genus Ursus; species Ursus arctos. Next base: position 8,039,787 of record NW_026622830.1, read on the forward strand.
TTGAACCTAGACATAGAGGAAGGTAGAGCCACCAAAGCCGTCTATCTGGGGTGACAGAAGAGCGGGGGTACTATTGCCTGTATTCTCAGAATAAAGCCAGCACGGAAGACGGCATCAGGAATAAATCCAAATGACACTGTGTGAGCCCTGACTCTGCCTGAAGCCAATCCTGCCTCTGAATGTTCAGTTATTAATGCACCAATAAATCTCTTTTTAGCTTAAATCAGTTAGAGGCAAAATTTTTGGCTGGTTAGTTGTTTGGGGGTTTTTTTGTTTTTGTTTGTTTGTTTTAGATCACTGGTGATAGAAAGTTTCTTAATACCTCCAGGCTCAGGCATTTTAAAAATATTAGCCTTTTTCACACTTGAAGGATATCCTCAAGGGTTTGAGTGCTTTGGGTCAGCCTTCATCAAAACATCACAGAATCCTTGTTATATAAAGAGTCTGCTGCTACCAGCCAACGCAACAATGGAAGTATAATAATCATTGTAATAAATTGTACAATAATCATTTTTACAATAATCATTACCTTTTGTAATAATCATTACCACCACCACCACCACCACCATCATCGTCATATGAACAAAGTACTGAGCACTTAATATGCGTCAGGTTCTATGCGAAGCTCTTTACATATATTATCTCATTATTCATTTTTCTAGAAACAGGAGACTAGTTAAAATACAGACTCTAGAATCCAAACACCCCAGATTTCAATCTTTTTTCCTGCCATTTTCTACTAGTGTGACCTTGCTTCAAATCTCTGCCTCAGATGCCTTGTCTGTAAAATGGATGCTACTGTTTTCATCAAAAGTTGCGAGGATTGAGGCGCCTGGGTGGCACAGCGGTTGAGCGGCTGCCTTTGGCTCAGGGCGTGATCCCAGCGTTATGGGATCGAGCCCCACATCAGGCTCCTCCGCTATGAGCCTGCTTCTTCCTCTCCCGCTCCCCCTGCTTGTGTTCCCTCTCTCGCTGGCTGTCTCTATCTCTGTTAAATAAATAAATAAAATCTTTAAAAAAAAAAAAAAGTTGCGAGGATTAAAGGAATTAATATCTACAAAATGCTGGGGCGCCTGGGTAGCGCAGTCGTTAAGCGTCTGCCTTCGGCTCAGGGCGTGATCCCAGCGTTCCGGGATCGAGTCCCACATTGGGCTCCTCGGCTGGGAGCCTGCTTCTTCCTCTCCCACTCCCCCTGCTTGTGTTCCCTCTCTCGCTGGCTGTCTCTCTCTCTGTCAAATAAATCAAAAAAATCTTAAAAAAAAAAAAAGAAAGTTGTACAGCTATTAGAAAGGAGATAAAACTTCTCTATCCAGAAAACTCAGTTCATGAGTGAGATTATAACATGCAGGAAAATTATTTTAAAAGCACAAGTCCTGGGGCGCCTGGGTGGCACAGTCATTAAGTGTCTGCCTTCTGCTCAGGGCGTGATCCCGGTGCTCTGGGATCGAGCCCCACATCAGGCTCCTCCGCTAGGAGCCTGCTTCTTCCTCTCCCACTCCCCCTGCTTGTGTTCCCTCTCTCGCTGGCTGTCTCTCTGTCACATAAATAAAATAAAATCTTTAAAAAAAAAAGTATCTACAAAATGCTTAGCATAGTGCTTGGCACGCACAAAGCACTGCTTCTGTTAACTTTTCTTGTCTCTTACACTAGCCCAATAATGGAAGCATTTTTATGTTCTTTTTCCCAGCGAAGAATTTGGTCTTTATTGGTCTTTACAGAAGTCTTTTTGTATTCTACCCAAGATGGCCACTTAAAAATTCAATTCCTTTACTGAAGCAAAATCCTGTGAGAATAAGGATTCTGCCACTCTCATCTTTGTCTCCTGGACATTACCTAGGACAGTGTCCTGCTAGTGATGAGTAATAGGATGTGCACAGGGGCGCCTGGGCGGCTCAGTTGGTGAAGTGTCCAACTCTAGATTTTGGCTCAAGTTATGATCTCAGGGTCATGCGATTGAGTCCTGCCTCAGGCTCCACACTCAGCGGGGAGTCTGCTTGAGATTCTCTCTCCCTCTCCCCCTCCTTGCTATCCCCTCTCTCTCTAAAAATAAACAAATAAATCTTTTTTTTTTTAAAGGAGGTGGACAAAGTAATTGAAAAAAATATATACCGAGAATATAAAGGCAGACAACTGGACAAAGAACAGTGGCCTAAGAGTCAACAGTCCTGGGACATTGTATTAGTTATCTATTGCTGTGTAACAAATTTCCCCAAAAACTTAGCAGCTGAAAATAGCATGCAGAGATCACCTCCAGTTTCTGTAGGTTAGGCATTCATCACTTAGCTGGGCATCTCTGGCTCAGGATCTCTCATGAGGCTGCAACCAAGGTGTTGGCTGGTGATGCAACTTAATCTGAAGGACCCAGTTCTAGGCCCCCTCAGGTTAGCTGGAGTCAGTCCCTCCAGGGCCATGGACTGAGGGCTTCAGTTTCAGACTCAGTTCCAGGTCGTTGGCAGGTGTTCCCCTTGGTTCTTTGTCACAAGAGCCTCTCTGGTGGCTTTATCAGAGCAAGCATGTACGAAGAGCCAGAAAGGAAAAGAAAGAGACAGAGGGAGAAGGGACGAGTGAGAAAGAGAGCAAGCAAGATGGCAGCCACGGTCTTTTGTAACCTACACAGAAGCAACATCCCATCCCTTCTGTCATATTCTATTCATTGGAAGCATGTCACTGGATCCAGCCCACGTTCCAATGAAGCAGATTACACAAGGCAACGAATACCAGAAGGTAGAGGTCGTTGGGAGTCAATTTAGAAGGCTGCCTACCACAGACACGGAACTGAAGTTGATTTTGCTCCTTGACGCTGACCAAGTCGGACATTCTGTTCCTCAATTCTTTTACCCATAGAACTTGTGTTATAATTCCCTAAGATCCCTTTCAACTCCAAACTATGATTCTAAAAGGTCCTGAAAAGGATCAAAAGTGCACTTTAAAGTCACATTGGAGGGGTACCTGGGTGGCTCAGTCGGTTAAGCATCTGACTCATGATCTCAGCTCAGGTCTTGATTTCAGGGTCATGAGTTCAAGCCCCATGTTGGGCTCCATGCTGGCCATAGGGCCTATTAAAAAAACAAAACAACAAAAAAGCCACATTTGATTTCAAAATGGCTTCAGAAGCTCACCAGCAAAAATCAAAAGGGCATTAACTTTCCCCCTTTTGTTAACACCACACTTTGTAAACTTCTGTGTCAAACACTGTGGTGAGGAAAACACTAGAATGTGCCATTGGCTTGGCCTCCCACGCCAAGAGGAGACCTGAGAAAAAAGGGGCTGTTGCAGTTCTATGCCTGTTTGCAGCATTTAAGAAAGAGGGAACATGAGTTTCCAAAATTTAATTGAAATGGAGAGTTTTATTAGTTTACCCTGAAGTGTCAATAAAAAATGGTGCATGGCAGATGGTTTTCTTGTGATCCCAACAGCAAGTCCATCTTGAGGTTAATAACCCTTTGCTTTATTGACTTATTGGCAAACTCTCTCTGGTGGTATTTAAGTTTGTTTAGATGTTTTCTTGACTGTTATTAAAAAAAAAAAAAAAAACTCTTCCCACTACTGTTTTCTCATCTACAGAAGAAAGGTCATACTGCTTTCCTTTTGAGTGGTGTATTGAAATCTCTTTTAACCCATCGTAGCAACTAAGACATAAACTAAAACCACATTTAAGCCATTTATTGATGTAAAAAATATCCCTGCTGTATATTTATTAACTTTTCCCTTGGGTTGAAGAGAGGGAACACATTAGTGAATAGTGTCCTTTGGTTAAAACTCCAAAGGAAAGACGAGATTTCCTTTTTTTTTTTTTTTACTATTAATTAAAAGGTGTTTTTCAGCCTTTATAGGTATCTGTAACGTTCACAGTCCTACATGAACTGCCTGTGAGTTGCTGGCCTGTGAACTGGGTTGTGCAGGCATTTGTTGTTTGTCCTTTATTGTTCTATTCTTCTCAGTGTCTTTTAAATCTTTGAATGATTTGACAATATTGAAAAATTGGGAGAGTTCACCCTGAAAGAAATTCAGATTTCTGGCTTTCTTTGAACATCCAGCAGATTCCACAAGTCTTGCCCACATTCCAACACAGCAACAGCTGGGCAAAGCCAAAGGGTTGTTTCTTCCTTTGGATGGGGCACGCCCTCGCCTATCTTTGCCATCTCCCCACTCCCAAGTGTTCTAAAAAACAAAAATACTAGCTTAAAATGAGAGACAACTAGAAATCCCTCTTCCATAAAAGTGGCTTCATCATTGAAGAGACAGTGAGGGCAGGTGTAAACTGTGGCGAACGAGAGCATTCTGCCACCTCCAAACAAGGCAGCTGCTACTCACCCAGCCTGCCTCGTTCACTGATGTGAGCTCCACGGTCATGGGAGGGGGACCTGCCTCGTTCACTGATGTGAGCTCCACGGTCTTGGGAGGGGGACCTGCCTCGTTCACTGATGTGAGCTCCACGGTCATGGGAGGGGGACCTGCCTCGTTCACTGATGTGAGCTCCACGGTCATGGGAGGGGGACCTGCCTCGTTCACTGATGTGAGCTCCACGGTCATGGGACGGGGACCTGCCTCGTTCACTGATGTGAGCTCCACGGTCATGGGAGGGGGACCTGCCTCGTTCACTGATGTGAGCTCCACGGTCATGGGAGGGGGACCTGCCTCGTTCACTGATGTGAGCTCCACGGTCATGGGAGGGGGACCTGCCTCGTTCACTGATGTGAGCTCCACGGTCATGGGAGGGGGACCTGCCTCGTTCACTGATGTGAGCTCCACGGTCATGGGAGGGGGACATCTGGGTTAGGTCCAGGCAGAGCATTTCTGGACTGAACGTACCTTAGTTCGGGGTAAGATTATCTCATTCATCATGATGAAGGCCAAAGGCATCAGAAAACTGTTTTGTGCCTTAACCCATTTTCTTTGCATTGACAATGGCTTTTCCTGTGGTTTCCACATTCATCTGTTCTCACATTACTTGGTCCTTGGAGCAATTACATCCGCCACTCTTGATAGAATGGGAAGGTACATTGTTGTCTTTGTGCTGTCTGGGTTTTGTGTTAATAGCAGCTATAATGCTGAAATTAACCCATACTTCACACTTACCCATTGTCCTGCCTGGCACACAGCTGTCGTTAAGCGCGCAGAATGAAGATGTGTAAGCATCCTGTTCTGTCCTATGCAAAATTTAGAACTTGCTCAGTGCATTATTTCTGCTCCCCCGTTCCTGTGTGTTTGTTTGCTTTGAAAGACCTCCGTAAAAGGTGACAAACACCAGTTACTAGCTAAAAGCTATTCAAATCCGTGAACAAACACCATCTAAGTTGCTTGAGGGATCTTTTTTTCTTTCAGTGCTTTGTCAAAGGCCTTCGAGAATGGTTCAGACTCACGGCAAATAGGTAATTTAAAACTTTCAGGGAAACAGGTATGCTATGTGATGCTTGATGCTATCAGTCTCTACATATTTAGATTGGCTCCAGCAGACTACTATTTAACTTGAGACAAAAATTGTGTATTTTGAAAGCCCCAAAGCTTGATTCATTATTTACATCAAGACCTATTTAAATCCTAGAATTTCATCAATTCCTTCTTCCCACCCTGTTCCAAATCAGGTAAAATAACACAAAACACCATTTCCGTGAATTGCAGTCTCTTTTTCTGGATTGTTTTCTGCTTTTTCATTAAATCAAAAAGTCTTCACTATCGTTTGAACTCAAATGTCATTTCATGCTGGTGGCTGAATCTTTTATCGTAACTATGGCAATTTTAAAAAGGATATGAGGAGTAGAATCTCTTCCCATCAAAAGAGAATTTTGTCTTGAAAATTCATCAGAGAAGAATTCCGTCTTTCGTTGCGTTTTCAATCACAGGTTCTCCCCAGACTCCCTCAAAGAAATCCACTCTCTTCATTGCTGGCTCCCGACAATCCCACCCGCATTCAGCAGAGCCTACTTGTCCATTAGGCCCAGTGGGCATAGCGCCTACAGCCCATGGTACCTTAGGAGCTCATAAGAGGGTTTTCATTTCTTTTAAAATTAGAAAAAATAAAGACTGTAATCCAGCTTAGGTTACACTTGTTTTTATAACAACGGAGTCATAAAATAAACTCTGTAATATTTGCCCTATGGAGGAAGAAGCTCTGGAAGGCAAAAGTGCTCAGTGCCCAGAAAACCATAACACAGTGCTGCGTGCAGGCTAACAATAAGTCACTTAGAATCAATCCGCACAATAGAATTCACGGTCAAACTGCACAAATGCAATGCTACTTAGTTATAGGGCCTTGAGCAACGTCTTTGAGCCTCCACTTGCTCATAGGACTAATCTTCATAGACAATAGTTATCGAGATCTTACCACGTCCCAGGCCTGGTGCGGAATGCTTTGCGTGGCTTACCTCCTGCGGTCTCTCGGCACGGCAGCCCCGGGCAGTGGTCCTTGTGATCTGGGCAGTGTGGTCTACCCGTCCGGACACAGTGAGGTCATGAGGAGCAGGAAGGGACCCAGCCCTGATCTTAGCAGCAGTGTGGCCTTGGAAAGGAACGTCCCCTCCCAGAGACTGACTTTCCTCATCTGACAATTGGGGATCACGACAGAATCAGGCATCGGGTGTGAGGAGGGTGTGTTAGTTAGGGCATGTCAAGCACTTTCCGGAGTGTCTGTGTTTGAGTACGTGCTCCGTATGTGATGGTTATTACCATCTTTCCTTAGAAGGTGACCTTCTCTTAGGCTCTACTATTTCTGAACTTCTTATATGTGGAATCATACAGAATATCCTCTTTGGGGTCTGGCCTCTTTCACTTAACATTACGTTTCTGAGATTCATCTTTTTTTTTTTTTTTTTTTTTGGATGTCAAAGTAATTTGTTCTTTTCTATTGCTGTACACTATTCCACTGTATCCGTTCTCTTGTTGATAGAAATCAGGTTGTTTTCAGGTTTGGGCTATTAAGAATGAAGTTACTGTGAGTATTCATGAATAGGGCTTTTGATAGACACGAACTTCATGTCTGGTGGATACCGCCCCAGGAGCGGCGCTGCCGGATCGGATTCCACCATCGGAATACGGTGGGGTGCTGGACGTCATGGTAAGGCCGGGGCTGGGAGTATAAGAGAGAGCAATACATCCGTAGGGCCCCTGACTTCAGCCTAATAAGGAAGATACGGCAAAATCTATAAATGGGATAGCTGCACATGCCACAAAGGACCAGCTGTGAGAGCGTGGGGGAGGGGGGAGGGAGCCGATCTAGGAAGGGCACAGGTCCTATGACCAAAGGGAGCATGATGAACTTGGGGAACAAAGGCAGTCTGGTTAGTGCAGACAGGAAGGGGAAATGGAGAGGTTGGCAGGGTTCAAACCAAACAGGCGATGTGATGTGTTTTCCACTAATCTCACCGAGGAAGGGACATGAATTTTTTGAAGGGGAGAAAGAGTGCTGGGGAGAGAGTGATCTAATCATATCTGTAGCCTGAAAACATTTGCCTGCATTACAGGAAGTGTGTGTAAGCAAGAGAGGAGGCAGGGGGACTCATTAAGAGATAGGAGCCCTAGTCCTAATGAGTAATCATGTCAGCCAAGGCTGGGAAAGCTGGAGCTGGAGAGATGTGGACCATGTCAAGACGCTTCCATACAAACGTCACCATTTTTTGTGCTGGTTTAATTTAATTTCAGTCCTTTTGCCCTGGCCAGCTCTTGTAGTCAGACTTCATAAGTCTGAGCTAGATGACTTAAAACAATAATTAGCAGATTATTAATTAAATCCAAGCCCTCTTCAGCCGGTTATTTTCCATTGTAACCCCATCCTGAGGAGGATTCCATTCAGTTTCTCAGCACATTTGCTCATCCGCTTCCGTGTTATCCTGGGTTTTATTGACATCTATCAGACAAACTCTAGCAATGATTCCACTGTTATTTCCGATTGCAGTATGATTATGAATGTCAGAGATATTATTACAAAACAAATCAGAGGCTATGACTAGTACTCACTGTCCCTTTCCAACAGAAATGACCCTTCCCATGTCCCCACTATTATTGTGCACAACAGTATAGAAAGCCAGATTCAGGATTCCAGATGTTCCATGGGCATAACCAGAGGCTTCCCCTCACCTCACAGGATCAAATTGAGATGTGTTCCCAGTAAGAGAGGTCTTTTAAGGTGGCTCCTAGACCAAGGCCATCACTGCTCTGCTCTCTAATTCCCACTGGTTTCTAAGGGATTTGAAGTTACGATGGGCTCTCCTTAGATCAAGGGGAATTGCTAGAAGATTCCACACTTACACATTAGTATTGCAGTGGGGTGGTTGGGTGCACAGATGCAAAGCCCCGCTCCTCAGGTTTGAGCCTTGGCTCCTCTCCGTAAGCACTGTGGAAACTTGAGCAGGGCCCTTAATTTCTCTGGACCCCATTTCCTCATCTGTAAAATAGAGATGGTGATAATGATAGCATTGTTCCTTCCAGGGTTATAAAGACTAGATTAATACATGTAGATACAGTGCTCAGGCCGTGCCAGGCTGTAGGGATGCTGGCTGGCTACTACCAGCCTCTCGGATTCACATCTACTGGATGGAGTTAGTTAACTGTTGAGTTGCTACAGGAATGGGCCATGTGAATTCTGCTCTCGCACGTGCTCTGAAGCAGGTACTGAAGTTAATATCTACTACATTGCTCAGAGCTAGTGCCCCCTGGGGGGTGTTTTTCAGGTTAATCCTCTGAAAACATTGTTTTCCTCCTGAGAAACTGGCATATACCACTCGTTGTAATGTGGTAACACTCATTTCTTCTGTCTTTGCCTTCACTACCCAGAAGCTCAGAGCACACTAACGTCACGTGTGGCCAGTTTATTTCCTTTCCCCTTTTTCAATCAACTCCTTTCCATTCTTTGTCTTTTCCTATTCTGTTAGCATCATATTTCTATTTCATCCATATACACTATACATTTGTAGGCATATTTGAGAAGCTTTCTGAAATTCTATTCGGTAATTAAAAAGACACAAATGAAATCACGAAACAAAATACATTTCAGAAGTACAGCACGTGCATCCATTAACGGCCTGTTTGCAAAGGAAGCTGTCAGGTGGGAGTGAGTTTAATCTCCACATCTGTACAAGGAGGGGTGATGAGAAAACCTACTTCAGGGGGTTATTATGGGACAGGAAAGGATTAATCCATAGAAAGCATTCAGAACACTGGCAGCATATCGCAAGCTCTCCGTGCTGGTCGGTGGTGTCACAGTCACTGGAATGATCCTTAGACATCACGATGGAGGCTTCTCCCAGACAATGAGTTCCTGGAAAGCACCTGACACAAACGAGCCCTAGGCCGTTCTCCAGATTTTTTATACCAAATCTTCCAGCCAGCTTCTAAATTTTGTCCAGTGTGTGTGTGTGTGTGTGTGTGTAATCTTTAATAAAGACTCATGTTTTGGATTGTTGCTGTTTTCTCCCTTCAAATATGGGGAGTCACAATGCTCCACGTTATGTCAAATGACACAAAACAATGTTGAAATTGGCGCTGTTAAATACTAGCAACAACCTCACAACAGGCACGCGTCTCCAGCTTAGATCTGGGCCGTAGCTAACAGGACTTCAGAGACGCGTGCTGTCGTTGATGGGGCTCACGCACGGACAAGGATCCACACTGATTGTGACACTGTGTGCCCCCAGACCAGCCCCCTGCCTCTGCCTCCCCACTCCCATCTTCTTCCCCTCCACAGTCAGTCACTGTTCCGAATCTGCATGTTTTCTATCATTTCTTCGGGAGAGGGTTACAAACGGTGCATCTGATGTTGAGTCTTTGCGGTGTGCTGCTTGTCAGAGCACGGTGGCATCTCCCTTCACACTGACCCTTCCCGTGCTGTGCTCCATCGTCTCGTCTCCTGCCTTTTTCTCATCACCTTCTCCCCCAGGTTCCTCTCCATCCACTCCTCCACGCACCCATACATTCCCTGATCTCAAAAACAAACACAGACCCCAAAAAGCCCCTTCCATCTACACTGCGATGGCATTAATGGTAGTCTGTCTCCTTCCCTCCACCGTTAACTTTCTTGTAAAAATACTTTTCACTTCTGCCTCCGAATTTCACATGACCCACTGCATAATCTTTTATAATCTGTTCACTGCCACAACACGACCCCCGTAGCTACCCTCCACCCCTAAGCTGGATGGGTCAGTCTCCCTGGATGCTTCCATATCTTGTTACTCTTCTCATCATTAGGATTGTGCATCCAAGCGTTCTCGGGGGATGCTCAGTCTCCTTCCCCAACCCCCAGACAGACTGAATTATTTGAGCCAGGCTAGGTCTTTAGCTGAGTCGGAATCACCTGGAGGGCTTGTTAAAACACTGGGCTTCACCCCCAGTTTCTATGAAATAGTTGTTGAAGGCAACATCGATTTTATCCCACAGCATCATGCCTGATTGGGAAAATCTTTTTTTCAGGGTTGAGTCCTGTGGAGTCCTGAAAAATGTTGTATCTTAACATTTCCAGGATCCTGCCCTCCCCCAGGGTCTCTCATCACAATTGCAGCCTCTGTCCCCTTGGCCAGTCCTTTTCCTCCCACCTGCGTTCTTTCCTAAGTCCCCTGCCATGACAGGGCTACCTTACCCGTCCGACGCACAGCCCATGTAGCAGCAAGATCAGCATCGTCTGGAAGCCTGTGGAAAATGCAGACTCTCAGGCCCCAAACCCAACCCCAACCCACTGGACCAAAACCCGTATCTTAACAAAACCCCCAGCGATGTGTATGTGCCTTAAATGTTAAGAAGCACTTCTCCCTAGGATGCAAATGATCCTAAAACATTCCTCCCCAGTTCTGCTTGGAGTCGAGACCGTCCCAGGCTCACAAGGGAGCTGAGAAGTGGGGACACCAATGCAGCTTCCTGCCCCATAGCGGCTGTTCCCTCCTGAGCCCCCAGGGGGCAGGTGGGCGCAGGGCTCCAGGGGGCCTGGCTGCAAGCATCCTTTCAGGGACCCAGGGCGGGTCTCACTGCCTGGAGATTCCAGAGCCCACACTGGCTCCCTAGGCCTGGACCTCGGCTGATCTGTCTTCTCAGCCTTGACGTTTTGCCACCAAATAGGGGCAGCTCTCCTGGGGGCAACCGCTCACCAGTTTCCCGCCCCTCTTGTCCCCAAAATCGAGGAAAGTATCTACCCACCTTTCCCATAGCCGGATGCCCATCTCCACGTGGATGCCATCCTGGCAACTGCCAACATCCAAAGCCAGACTCCTGCTCCTCTTACATCCTCCCGGTGCCTCCCTGTCCTTCCGCCTAGCCAACCGGACGCTTCCGGCGGCCTACGTGCGCAATCACGCCGGCACGCTGCCAGGGCTCAGGAGGCCAAAGGGACAGGTGCTGTGCCGGCAGTGTAAATGCGGGGAGCGGGAGCGAGCTCAGGGGAAGCAGAGACAGCCTGCTTCGTCCACTGGGGGAGCAGCTGAAGACTGCCCTTTGGAAACGCACTCATGATGTTGCCAAACCGATTTTTTATGTGAGATCTCCTTTTATTGTGGCAAGACATTTTTAACAGCTTTTTCAAATTAAGAGAGCCAATGAAAACCTGTCATCAGCTGTATTTGGCCTGTGCTCGGAATTATATTCCTTGACTTTGCCCTCCTCCCGTTCCCCGGGTCTCTCCCCATCACCCCGCCTGCTCTCCAGCTCCAGCTTCCTTCTATTCCTCCACCGAGTCTGCGCCCCAGGGGAAGTGCAGTAGTATCTGGAATTCCTACCTCCTTCTCTTCGTGATGAAACCCACCTGATAACCGCTGCCAGGTTATTCTAAATTACTGCGCTAGTCCTGTGGCTCACCTGTCTATTCAAAGCCCTTTAGGGATTCCCCCTGGCCACCAGCTGTCGAATTACCTCCAATGGCATTCCTTCCCCTCCCCGCCTCAGTTAGCCTGCTCTTGACTAGACTCTTAAGATTTGGACAAGCCTGGTGGTGGTTGGGAGATGGGAAGAAAGGGGCAGGCTTGAGAGGTATTTAAAAGTTAAAGTCAGTAGCACCAGTTCTCATGACCCTCCGTGCAAATATTCTCCTCCCTCCTTCCTACTAAAGCCTAGCTAAGATGGAGCATATGGGGCCTGTGAGTTTGCAAACTGGCTGCCTGATGGTCACATTTGTTCTACAAGTGTCTTCTGTTTAACCTGCATTCTTTAAAATAAAAAAAAAAATTGCAGTCTAAAGTTAGCAATTGCGTGATTGTATATACAAATCAGGATTCATGGGGCACCTGGACGGCCCAGTCACTTAGGCATCTGACTCTCGGTTTTGGCTCAGGTCATGATCTCAGGGTCGTGAGATCGAGTCCCATATCCAGCTCCATGCCCAGCACAGAGACTGCTAGAGATCCCTCTCTCCCTCTCCCTCGGCCCCCCACTCCCCGCTCATGCACTTGCTATCTCTCACTCTAAATAAATATATATATTTTTTTAAATCAGGATTCCTGTCAAAAAGTTAGTGGTGACAAATCCAGACCAAACTTCTATGTGACAACTACTGGCTAGAGTTGAGTGTTAGCGGCCTCTTCGGACGCAGGGCCTGCTGTTTACATCTTCGTCTAGCCCTACTAACAAAAATAAGGCTTATGGACACTTTAGACATGAATTTAAAATGGGAATCAAATATTCCTATTGTCCTAGAACTTCACAGGTAAATAAAGAAAACGAGGTATAAAGTTAGCAACAATACATAATGATCTCCCCCGCCCCTCACCCACACTGTTGGGATGTTTTCTCGTGTTCCGCTTACTTGCTCATGTGCTCACAAAATGTTAAGTCCCGGTCAGTTACGTAATTCAGTTTCTGGCACATAAGTGAGACAAGTCTTCATTGTTAAAATCTCTAAATGACTCAGCTATAGCCATCCTCCTGTGCTAGATCTTCCATTGGCCTTCCAGATGCATCCATTTACCACCCCTCTCCAGCTCTTAGATAGACCGACTCCAACAAACTCCCTCTGGATTCCAGTTGGGTTTGGCCAATGGTGGGCACCAGCTGGGTTTTGGAGGGAGAATGAGGCTGGCTGTCTAGTCTACCGGCTCTGGCACTGCAGGGATGTTGCAGGATATCTGTCCCACTTCCAATGAAGGCAGCCCTTCCCTGGGTTCCAGAGTGAAGGGCGTGGCTGTTCCCTTCTCTGGCCTCCTAATGGTTACCCGCACCTTTGCAATCTTGGGGAAAGTTTTCTCAAACTCCCCTAATTTGAGGGTGCTACCTATCTCCTGCTACAGCCTGATGATATAGCCCTCTAATCTCACCCCTCTAACTGAGCACTAACCAAATGCATGCAAGAAAAAACATCCTTGTAAGAATCATTTTCTAGAATCTGAGTATCAGTATTTGGGAACGTTTCGCAGCAATTTAAAAGTTTGCTTTTATGTCTAGACAAATCTTATTAGTTACATATTTTATCTTTAAGCCACAATCGCTTCTCAATATTTAACCAAAACATGACATATGCAATGTTTAGCCTTTAAGGTTAAAAGGTGACTGCCTCTAATATTATGTATACCTGGTCCTAGAAATAGCCCCATTTTTGTGTTATGAGCCTTCCATTGGTATTTTGGTGTATTAGTGCCATCTGCTGGAAAGTTAAGAAACTTAGGTCTTTCCAAATCCCAAGATGTGTATCCTGGGGGGGGGGGGGAGGCAGAGAGGGGAGAATAGTAGGGGGGGGTAAATGTACTTTTTAAGAAAAAACCCTTATCTTTAAATACATAGCTGCTTAGCTTCCACATCATTATCAGTATAAATCCCAATTAATTACAAAGCTCTACAATAAAGTTTAAAATTTGTAATAAAGAGGGGCGCCTGGGTGGCTCAGTCGTTAAGCGTCTGCCTTCGGCTCAGGGAGTGATCCCGGCGTTGTGGGATCGAGACCCACATCAGGCTCCTCCGCTGGGAACCCGCTTCTTCCTCTCCCACTCCCCTTGCTTGTGTTCCCTCTCTTGCTGGCTGTCTCTATCTCTGTCAAATAAATAAATAAAAAATCTTTAAAAAAAATTTATAATAAAGAAAACCCTAAAAATTTCTTCCTCTTGATACATTTCTTGGGTTTCTAAAATAGTCCTTTGCATTCTGCTTTATGTATGAAACGCAACATGCCCCAACATGTCTCAGCACCATCTGGTTCTTTTAACCAAGATCTAGGACACTGATATCTATGTAAGAGACACGTGAAATGCATCTAGATAGAACATTTAGTACATAAATTTAAATGCAATATGTACTTGTTTTTAGTGTCTGACAAAGTTTTGGTGGTAGACAGATACAGTGGTTTCTAAAGTGCTTTCACCACCTCTAAATAGCAGCTGGAAGAGACATATATAAACACGACCCAACCGTTCACTTTTCTTAGAAATAAGAACTGCAACACATATTCTAAATGATAATATAGAAACATAAAAGGTTGCTCAACCGATTTTAATAACATGACATAAAGCCCCTACACTTGATAGAATTGTTATGCAAAATACATAGATGAATACTGTCTTCTTTTAAAAATATAAAATAAATAAGCAAGACATGTGAAAATAGGCAAGTTTCCATTAAATAAATGAAAATTTTAAAAAAAGAAAGTTTTGCTTTCCATATCATTTGAAGAAGGGAAATTATCATTTTAAACAATATTCAAGTTTATTAAACAAATTAAAAAAAAAGTATTATAAAATGTTTAACTGTCATCAGCTTCGAGGTTTATGTTGCTTCCGAATTTTGCATATAACTGAACTTTCAGATCCGCTAACACTCGCTGAATTGACTCCACTCTGGCTTCTAAGGCATCGATTTCTTCTTGCAGATTTTTCTGGGGGAAAAAAATTGTTTAAATTAATCCTGTTCAATGGATGGTTTCTGAGCATCTGTGCATGAAATAATATTTGGGAAGAATTTTAGGTCAAACTTTCTAAACTTGGGACAGGCAGCTAGAGAACACTGATTAATTAAATCTAAACCAAAAGTCTGAATGTGGCCATTTTTAATTCATGATTGATATCTGCTTATTATAGAACAAATCAAGCCTGTCTTCCCAGTTTTTGCTGATTTAAAAAACAAAATGGATAAAAGAAAATTAATTCCTAAATTATCACACCCTAATAGAGAACCTCTATACAAACACTTCTGGTAAACAGTTTATCAAAGGCCTGGCTTCTAATACAGCCTCTTCCAACTTCCCACAAAAATAACTACGAAACTAGAAGAAAGGATAAAAATTCACACGACCACCGCTAATTAAAAATAACAACTTATAGGTATTCAAATTGGCAAAGAAGAAGTCAAACTCTCTCTTCGCAGATGACATGATACTTTATATGGAAAACCCAGAAGACTCCACCCACAAATTACTAGAACTCATAGAACAATTCAGTAATGTGGCGGGATACAAAATCAATGCTCAGAAATCAGTTGCATTTCTATACATGAACAATGAGACTGAAGAAAGAGAAATTAGGGAATCCATTCCATTCACAATAGCACCAAAAACCTTAAGATATCTCGGAATAAACTTAACCAGAGAGGTAAAGGATCTATACTCTAGAAACTACAGAACACTGATGAAAGTCACTGAAGAAGACACAAAAAGATGGGAAAACATTCCATGCGCATAGATCGGAAGAATAAACATAGTTAAAATGTCTATGCTACCCAGAGCAATATACACTTTCAACGCCATCCCTATCAAAATACCAATGACATTTTTCAAAGAGCTGGAACAAACAATCCTAAAATTTGTGTGGAACCAGAAAAGACCCCAAACTGCCAAGGAAATGTTGAAAAAGAAAAACAAAGCTGGGGGCATCACGTTGCCTGATTTCAAGCTATACTACAAAGCTGTGATCACAAAGACAGCATGGTACTGGCACAAAAACAGACACATAGACCAGTGGAACAGAACAGAGACTCCAGAAATGGACCCTCAGCTCTATGGTCAACTAATTTTTGACAAAGCAGGAAAAAACATCCAGTGGAAAAAAGACAGTCTCTTCAATAAATGGTGCTGCGAAAATTGGACAGCTATATACAAAAGAATGAAACTGGACCACTCTCTCACACCGTACACAAAGATAAACTCCAAATGGATGAAAGACCTCGAAGTGAGACAGGAATCCATCAAAAACATAGAGGAGAACATAGACTGTAACCTATTTGACACTGGCCACAGCAACTTCTTTCATGACACATCTCCAAAGGCAAGAGAAACAAAAGAAAAAATGAACTTTCGGGATTTCATCAAGATAAAAAGTTTCTGCGCAGCAAAGGAAACAGTCATCAAAACAAAGAGGCAACCCACAGAATGGGAGAATATATTTGCCAATGAAACTACAGATAAAAGGCTGGTATCCAAGATCTACAAAGAACTTCTCAAACTCAATACACGAGAAACAAATAATCAAATCAAAAAAATGGGCAGAAGATATGAACAGACACTTTTCCAATGAAAACATACAAATGGCTAACAGACACATGAAAAAATGTTCAAAATCATTAGCCATCAGGGAAATTCAAATCAAAACCACATTGAGATACCACCTTACGCCAGTTAGAAAGGCAAAAATTGACAAGGCAAGAAACAACAAATGTTGGAGAGGATGTGGAGAAAGGGGAGCCCTCTTACACTGTTGGTAGGAATGCAAGTTGGTACAGCCACTTTGGAAAACAGTGTGGAGGTCCCTTAAAAAGTTAAAAATTGAGCTACCCTATGACCCAGCAATTGCTCTACTGGGTATTTACCCCAAAGACACAGACATAGTGAAGCGAAGGGTGATATGCACCCCAATGTTCATAGCAGCATTGTCCACAATAGCTAAATTGTGGAAGGAGCCTAGATGCCCTTCGACAGACGAATGGATAAAGAAGATGTGGTCCATATATACAATGCAATATTACTCAGCCATCAGAAAGAACGATCACCCAACATTTGCAGCAACATGGATGGGACTGGAGGAGATTATGCTAAGTGAAATAAGTCAAGCAGAGAAAGACAATTATCATATGGTTTCACTCATTTATGGAACATAAGGAATAGCAGGGAGATTGGCAGGAGAAGGAAGGGAAGAATGAAGGGGGGTAATCAGAAGGGGGAATGAACCACGAGAGACTAAGGACTCTGGGAAACAAACAGGGTTTCAGAGGGGAGGGGCATGGGGGATGCGGCTAGGCTGGTGATGAGTATTAAGGAGGGCACGTATTGCATGGAGCACGGGTGTTATACGCCAACAATGAATCATGGAACACTACATCAAAAACTAGTGATGTACTGTATGGTGACTAACATATCATAATAAAAATTTATTTTAAAAAAAGAATAACAACTTAGAGTCAGAATCTGGGAGAAATTTTCACCAACTGCGTGGTCCCTGGAGCCACTTTGAGAGGGAGTGCTAACAAGGGCCACAGAGCAGCGCTGCCCACATGAAATGCAGGGAACGCAGAAGTTGCTTCCTGGCCAGGATCAAAAAAAGGATTTCTCCAGCCGGCTCAGTGGGTTAAGTGTCTGCCTTCGGCTCCAGTCATGATCCCAGGGTCCTGGGATTGAGTTCCACATAGGGCTCCTTGCTTAGTGGGGAGCCAGCTTCTCCCTCTGCCCCCTGCTCATGCTCGCTCTTTCTCTCTCACTAATAAATAAAATCTTAAAAAAAAAAAAAGGATTTTTCCTAAACATGACCAAAAAAATACTAAGTCACACACATGACATTAACATCAGGAAGAAGGGAAGAATGCCTAGTATTGACAATGTTATTCTTTTAGAAATCTGGCGGATGAATCTCAAAGTACAGCCCCCAGATCACTTGGAAACTTGTTAGAAACCCAAATTCTGGGGCTGCACTCCAGGCCTCCTGATTTGGAAATTCTTGGGATGTCAGTGATTGGAATTTTCAACAAGGCCTCTGGGGGACTCTGACACATGCTAAAAGTTTGAGAACCACATTGCAAGAAACAGAAATAAGATGTACAGGGGCGCCTGAGTGGCTCAGTCGTTAAGCATCTGCCTTCAGCTCAGGGCGTGATCCCAGGGTTCTGGGATCGAGCCCCGCATCAGGCTCCCTGCTCCTCTGGGAGCCTGCTTCTTCCTCTCCCACTCCCCCTGCTTGTGTTCCCTCTCTCGCTGGCTGTCTCTCTCTCTGTCAAATAAATCAAAAAAATCTTAAAAAAAAAAAAAGAAAGTTGTACAGCTATTAGAAAGGAGATAAAACTTCTCTATCCAGAAAACTCAGTTCATGAGTGAGATTATAACATGCAGGAAAATTATTTTAAAAGCACAAGTCCTGGGGCGCCTGGGTGGCACAGTCATTAAGTGTCTGCCTTCTGCTCAGGGCGTGATCCCGGTGCTCTGGGATCGAGCCCCACATCAGGCTCCTCCGCTAGGAGCCTGCTTCTTCCTCTCCCACTCCCCCTGTTTGTGTTCCCTCTCTCGCTGGTTGTCTCTGTCAAATAAATAAATAAAATCTTTTAAATAAATAAATAAATAAATAAATAAATAAATAAATAAATAAAATAAAAGCACAAGTCCTATCATGCATCACTCGTTTCTTAAAAGCCCCTGAAAGGCTCCTCTTCGCCTTAGGGCCAGGTGAGCAAAAACTGCAGCCCACAGGCCAGACCTAGCCTGATGCTTGTTCATGCAGTTTTCCTGGAACGCGGCCATAGGCACGCATTTACACATCCTGCTTTCACAGCAGTTGTGACAGAGCCCGGGTGGCCCACAAAGCCTGCGATATCTGCCGTCTGGCCCGGCACAGAATGTTTGCTGACCCCTGCGAAAGTCAAGTCAACTTATCAACTCGATGGACAGAGTTCTTCAAGATGTGGCCACAATTTCAGATGCTCCCGAATCTCCAGCAAATTAGAACTTCTCTCAGTTGTGTTTTGTGCCATGATCTTTCTATGACCATTTACACACGACCATCGTACATCAGTCTGGAACACCCTGTCCCCCATTCTGGCGAGTACCCACTTACTGCTGAGTCGCTTCCTTCCCAGAGAGCCCCTCCTGACCACGTGCACTCCTTTGCTCTATGTTCTTACGCACCTCTAGGCCCACACCACCTTCCACTCATTACTGGTTATGCTTGCTGAACTCTCTCCTTCCATTTACACTATCTACTCCCTGCAGGCAGGAACCAGCCCCCCCCCCCCCGCAGCCCGCCCCCCCGCCGTGCCCCAGTTCATGGCATACCCTGATACAGAGTAAGCACTCAACAAATACTTCTGGAATGAATGAATGAATGAATGAATGAATGAATGAATAACAGAATAAAGGTTCACTAGCTGGGGGGGGGGGGAGGGTGGCATGTTCACAGCAGTGACAAAAACCATGAACTATCTTGAAATACTTCCCACAAGATGGTTAGGATGGGTAAAAAAGAATAAAATTATAAAATTTTACTGTGAAAGAAAAGATTTAAACACAAGGGGAAACACCAATGTTTCTGCATAGGAAGACTCAGGAGTAAAAATGTTAATTCTTCCCATGGTTTATTAAATATGGGTTTAATTCGGAGGAATTATTGCTTTCTATGACATTTGAAGAAGGAAGACTAACATTTTAAGTAATATCCAGATTAATTAAGCAAACTGCAAAAGAATTAGAAAATGTTTGATTGCCATCAGCTTCTCATGCACAATGTGACTGCTCCTTTCAGAGAGTTGGACGGCGTATGAGTCGGAAACTAATTTCATATCATGTCTCAGATGCCTCAAATGTTGTCAATAAATCCATACTCTGACCCAGGAAGGCCACCTGTCTGGTTATTTCCTTAAAAGAATTTCCTAAATGTGAAAAAGACTCAGGTGTAAGAATGCTCACTGCAGCATTACTGCAGGAAAATACTGGAAACAAATGCATGCTAACAACAGGAGGGCAGTGAACAGAATTGGTGTCCACCAGCATCACCTCCAACAGTTGTCAAAAATGATGGTTTTAAAGCATGTGTGCTTGCCCCAGAGCAGGCCCCCGATGAAGATTTGTTGGGCAAATGAACATTAAATAGAACAAGAAAATACTTCTGGTGGGAGGCTGACTGACCAAAATGGGAAGCAAACCTACACAGAGAAAAGAGAAGGTGAAAACATAAAAGAACCAATGAGAATGTTCATTATGGATGATTACTTCTGGGTAATAGGATCACAGGCCATTTTCCTTTTCTACCTTATAATATTCTACAGTTTCCCCACAGTTAGTTTAGAGCATGGGTTCTGCAGTCGAAAGGCCACTCCCTCTGTGTCACCTTGAGTAAGTCCCCTGACCTTTCCTAGCCTCTACCCTTCAATTCTAAATTGGGATGAACCGTCCCAATCTCAGAGCCCTTGTCAGGACTGAATAAGATCATGCCTGCAAGGCTCTCACGGCATGCCTGGGACGTTGTAAAAACCCGTGGAGTACTGTTACCTAGCACCCGTTATTTCCCTACACCTAGAACTGCGTGTTCTTTATAACACACACCCTCACAGGAGCGTTAGCCTCCCTCACCCAGGGAAAGACTCCACCATACCTTTGCTTCTTCTAACATTTCCTGTGTTTCTTCTTGAGAATGGCTAATGAAAACATCACCAATTTGATAAGGTATCATTAAGCAATCATCATCTGCAAGCATGATATCCTCACAAGCATCTTCTAAATTCTGGAGTTGTTTCTAGAAACACAAAAGCAAACAGCAATGAAAAGCACACTCAAAGTTCCCTTATAGAGGTGAGTAGCCAATTTTAATTTGGGGACATCAACTCTGTGAAAGACCCTTTCGCAAAGGTATCATCGCACTAACATAAGACTTTCTTACATTTCTCGATGGCATTTCCTAAGGAAGCGCTCAAGAACTAACTCATTGTCCTCTAGCTCCTTCCACATTGCTACGAGCACCGGTGGGGGACAGTGGGCATCTGCGGCCGCTCAAAATGTCCTCCTACCCTAGCAGTTCCCACCGGGTGAATTCTGCCTTCCTGCGGCAGAACGGAAACAGAACAAACCGCCATTTCTCAGCCTCGCCTGATGAGAGGATGAAAGCAGCTATGAACTTAAATTCCACCAGTCAGCTGCCCTTGAACTGCACCTCAGCTCAGACGGTCACCCACGGAGAGCCTGGGCACAGGCCTGACGTGCGGGGCAGGCAGGGCCCGGGGTGGCCCCTGCTGGAGGCGGCGGCGGGTTCTGGGGTCCCTGGAAATGGCAGCAGTTCCATGGCCAGCCATGTTCTCTGAGAGGCCAGCCCAGGCTCACCCCTCAACAAGCTGAAATTGTCACACAGCCCTTCAACAAGGTCTTTTTTCTTAACTGACTACAGTGGATTATATCATCTGTAATAAAGAGCCCAGAGAAATAGAATCACATATTACTGAATTCAGTTTTGAAAAGCTGTAGAATAGGGGTGCCTGGGAGGCTCAGTCGGTTAAGGGTCTGACTCTTGATTTCAACTCAGGTCATGATCTCAGGTTTGTGGGATCAAAACCCACATCGGGCTCCATGCTGGGCGTGGAGGCTGCTTAGGATACTCTCTCCCTCTCCCTCTGCCCCCTAACACCCTGCTTTCGCACCCGCTCTCCCTCTCTCTCTCAAAAAAAAAAAAAAAAAAAAAGCCATAGTATAAAGACCTTTCATTTTTCTTAAATAAGATAATTTCTTTAATACCTTTTTTACTTCTATTTCCTCCTTCAGCTCTGTGATTCTACTTGTATTCCGTGCAAATTTGTTTATCTTTTGTTGATCTTCAAAAGTAACGTTGACATCTTCTGCAGCCTGAGAAAACATTTTGATTTTTTGTAGAATTAATTTTACTGGCGAAGTTACACGTTAGCTTTTTACATAACTCTGAAATAATTCAATAAACGATTTGCCCTCATACAGTCAAGAATCACAGAAGGTACAGAGAATCACAAACACAGGCCTTGTAAGTTTTTGCTCCAGCAGCTCAGGGTTTGTTCATACATCCGTCATCTCTTGTGATATTCTACGGAACAATGCCTAAGCTACAGAAACATTTCAAATATAAACAATTAAAAATAAGTCCTGAATCAAGTCAGCCAACTTTGGCCCCGAGCAGAATTTCTTGAGTTAGAACATTTTTTCATCCAAATAACCCGGGGAGCAAAAATGATGTGGTAGTGAGTTCTGGTAAATGCTTCATACCAGTTTCTGCTTTCAGAGTTAAAACCTGCATAAGTTTAGAGCAGTTGTCAGAAATCTGACAGTTTTTAATGTTTAATGCAAATGATTCACTGGCCCGAAGGTTACTACGCATTTCAGAGGCTATATACCACACACGGTAAAAATCATGTTTCTTCTAACACAGAACATGTTTACATGTCTTAATTAAGAATAAGGTATAATATACTATAAAATGATTAAAATCGAATATTTAAAAATATTTAGTGTGATTAAATTTGTAAATAAAATTAGAGTACTTAGATGACATACAGTATCTATAAAGTCATAAAATAACTAACATTTATTGAGCTCTTACTATGTATCAGGAACTTTCTCAGTGCTTTGTCATCACTGCTAATCCTCCAATAAATCTTAGTAAGTAGGATCATTCGGAAGTAGCACCATTTTACAGAGGGAGAATGTGTGGCCCAGAGAGGGTAAGTAATTTCCCTAAAGTCACACAGCCACTAAGTGGTGGAAGTCGACTTCAACCCAGGAAAGCTGACTCACGGGACCAGACAGGTCCACTAGGTCTTAGAAATTGAAGGTGAAAATGCGTGTGTGCACACGCATGCAATCACGCACATTTGTAAGAGTCAACGGGAAGTCCTTTGCTTTCATCTGATTCTCAAAGGGGGACCATATATTAAACAAATAATAATAAAATGAATACCGGATTCTCCTTAGAGTTTCCCCTTATTTATAAAGGAAGAACAAGAGTACTTGATTATACTGTCAAGGAGGAAAGAGAGAGAGCATCAACAAAGACTATTTTTGCTCTTCTGTAATGATTCACAGCTACCACGGCTCATCCGTTCGCCTGGTCTCTCGTGACTGGTCACATAAGAGATGTACACTTTTATTTCTCCAGAGGTTGAAAGACAACCTGTTGGGTCAAGCAAGATCGGAGCTCAGTGGACAGAACACCAAGGCAGACACCTGGAACTCAGCCCTCCTCCGTCCTGGACTCTCATCACACAGCAAACACTTCGACATCCATCAGGCTCAGCATCAGAGACCCAGAGGAGATCCTGAAAAATATCCTTTATATCACGATACATACAGCTGTGAATGTTCAACCTTGTGCACGATTGTTAAGAATCTGGAGGTTGGGAAACACTGAGCTGCACTATAGAAACCAAAGGGAAGTCCACATTCAGATATCTTGGCATTCGAGTGATTCTGCCTACATAAGAAGTAAGCAATTCCTGAAGCAAACGGGAATGGAGAATTCTAGAGAGTTCCTGCTTGCCTGCAGAGTTTAAATACTGAGGGCCTGAAAACTTGAATATGTATTTATAGATGCACTTGTCATCCTGAGGCTTGAACAGGGTAATTCCCATGAAAGCAACTACCACGGGGCTGGCCTGACACACAACTGAGGCTAATACATTGTTTCTGAATTTGAATCTAAATCCTGCTTGATCAGACTCACATACACACAGTTTCTGAAAAGTTGTGAAGGACTTTGGCCACCTGTTTCTATCCTTCCAAAGCAGGCGTTTCCTGTCCTAGCCTCACCGCACAGCAGCCCCCAGCGTGTACGTGGGATCTGGAGTCTGTTTCCTTAACGGTGGTTTTCTCACTGGGGTTAAGGGCTACAGTCGGCGTGTGAGGCAGTGTGTGAAGTCCGTGGTTAAACTGCACGCCACCCAGGGGAGTTCTGTTTACAGCAAAAAGTGAGAAGTCAGCACCTTCCGTGACTAATGCCAGTGGCTTCTGTTTTCATCTCACTGTTCTGGAACACTCCTACATTGCGTGAAGCTTCATTTTGGCGGGGAGGGGCTAATTCTTAACTGCGGATCCACAGACACTAAGAAGTCCATTTAGCCCCTAAAACTGTGTGCAGCATGGCAGATCCTGTGTGTGCATTCTTCTGGAAGGGTCTTCACAGTTTTCCTCAGATTCTCAAAGGGATCCACACCCCCAAAGGTTAGGGACTCCTGCCTTAAGAGAAGCCAGCCAGTTGTACTCACTCACTGCCGCTCACAAAGTCACGAGAACTCAAAGAGGAAGGAGGTATTTTTTTATTTGAGGCAGCACAGAGTGGTCGAACTAGTAAATGGATTCAAATCCAAGCAGGCAGGAACCTGGACAAATGATTCAATTTTTTGTAGCTGCCTCAGGTCTGTTACCTGTAAAATGGTAGTTCCTACCTTGCATGGGTGATAAAAGGAGGACCTGCGGACGGAGTCCCCTCTCAATAAATGACAGCTGAGTGCTTTACTTCCTGAACAATGTTTACCAAAAAATCATTAGAGAGGAAGAACAGACAAAGATCTAGAAGAAAATTCTGCTAGGCCAGGGAGAAATATGACAGCTCAAGATTCAAAGTGGAAATTAAAATTCCCTGGACCCTGGCTGTACCCTTTCCCTCAGACTCAGCATCTTACAGGATTATGAGAGGAAAGGGAAGCAGTCGGTCTTGCCCCGCTGAGCACTGGCTATTACCAGCAGAAGGTGACAGCTGAGTCCATCAGTGTTCTAAAAGCCCAGGAGAAGGAAATTCTGGCCCATTTCAGTCTGCCTTTATTTTTGTTTTTCAAAGGTGTCCGCCAAGTCTCCATGATATAAAATTGTTGCTTTGTATTTTTATTCACTTTTCACGCCTACAGCACAGTCATTCATTTAACAACTACTTGGTAAATGTCTCCCGCACGCCAGAGAGCTGCCGTAGTCCGACCCTCGTGAACAGCTGTAAGCTCACATTCTAGCGAAGGAAGTGGGCAAAAGACAAGGTGAACGAGATGATGCTAGACGATGATGATACACGTGATGGGGAAAGCAAAATGCTGCAGGGGTCGGTTGCAAGTGCTGGGGGCTAAGGAGTGAAGGGGGCTTCCTTAGATAGGGAAGTCGAAGATGGCCCCTCTGGGGAGGGGACGTTTGTACTCAGGATCAGGGACAGAAATCAAACACAGTCCTCTGATGGCCAAGAACCAAATCTTGGAAAGCAGAT
Source organism: Ursus arctos (assembly GCF_023065955.2). Classification (NCBI taxonomy): domain Eukaryota; kingdom Metazoa; phylum Chordata; class Mammalia; order Carnivora; family Ursidae; genus Ursus; species Ursus arctos. The sequence goes on from NW_026622830.1 coordinate 8,064,848, forward strand.
CGTTGGAGAGGAGAGGACGGAACCACTACACCTAAGCACTCACCAGAAAAGCCATGACCCGTTGGGATGTAAACGTGTTACAAATGTGAAGTACTCCGAATTCAAACAGTTTTTATTAAACTCAAAGGGCTATCCCTATGATATTTCAAGCTCACTCACTGACGTGCCTGTATGCTCCCAGGGCGGGCACAGAGCCAGAGTGTATGTGCAGTTAACCTATCAGAAATTGTTCACAGCACTGCAAGACACCTGCAGGAGGCTAGGGCATTTGTCATGTCAGTCTTACTAAGAGAAAGAAGAAAATCCTTCATGCTCTGGCCGCCACCCACCCCTCAGTATGTTCATTTACTCTCTTGGCTCAACCTCCCCCGATTCTCTGCCATTCTGGCCACCCTTTCTTAAAACGCACCCTGGGTCTCTGCAGGTGATACTCCCCCTCTAGAATGCCTCATCCCTTTCCAACATTCTCTTCCCCTCCTTATGTCATCGTATAGATCACACCTTCTCACGAAGGCCTTCTTTGGTCACAAAACAGACCTTACTCCAGCCCTCATGTCACAAGTCCTTTCTGTCATAGTCCTTAGCAGAGCTGTAAGTTCTAGTCTTGTGTGTGACTATTGAGTAATGACTGCTCTCCCCCAGAACGTAAGTTCTACAATGCCATGAGGATAAGGGGATAGAAGCATTAGTATTGCTCATTGCTGCTTATCCCCTAAATCTGAAATTGTGCCATATCACATGCTCAAAAAGTTTGCTGAATGAATGAAAATATGTTGGTAATCAAAAGTTTTGCCAAGTCCAAGGTTCAAATCATTTTTCTACCATTCCCTCAACCTTTACTTCATCTCTCTGCACTTTGGTTTGCACACCTGTCAAACGGGGGGGGGGGGGGGAGTGGATACAACTAGTATCATCTACGGAATTAAACACCATACCTAACAAACACCATTAAAATACAAGATAGAGGCAGCGTGCATCTCACAGTTTCATACTCATCTGAATCACCCTAACCCTGACCCCTACCCTGGCACTCAATAAGAATTTGTGGATGACAGACCAACAGAGTGAGCAAATCACCCTGGTTTGCCTGGGGCAGTCCTGGTTTTCTGCACCCTACAACAGAAGCAGGTGGCTCAGATTATGCATATTGCTGAGTAGGAGAGCCGAGGAATTTGAAGTTGAATGCAAGCAAATCCCTTTAGCCAGGGGACTCTCATCAGACACCATGGAAGTTAAAAACACGGGCTCTAGAGTCAGAATGGTTGTGCTCACTTGAATCCTAACTTTGCTGGGTACTTTAGCTGCCTCCTCTGTAAAATAAGGATAAGCAGAATCTCTCTAAAAGGACTGTGGATTAAAATAATGCATACAACTCGCTTAGACCTGTGCTTCCCTAGCGCACAATAAAAAGGAAAGCCTCGATAACTATCAGATGTTATTCTTTCCTTGCCCCCTTCCCATTTTATTTTTCTTCTCTCTAGATATTTTTAAGCACCTGTGTAGACGCAGTGAATCATAAGCTGTAAATAGGAGTTCAGCTTGCTTAGTAGGATAAAAGGTGGGCTTTGGGAAAAAACAAAATAAAACCTGAGTTCGAACTCCAGCTCTGCTTATTAGCTGAGTCACTTTGAGGCCACCAACCGCTCTGTTAAGTTTCTCCATCTGTAAAGTGGGAGGAAACCGTGTCTTTGCTAAGTTGCCGGGAGGCTCAGAGATAATAAACAGACGGCTTCTTGCCCCTGGTCCGCCGTCTATCCTCAAAATACAGAGTTTTAATCTTGGAGACACAGGAACATCGAGTATGGATGTGGGTGGCTCAGGGCTACACACAAGCGCTCTGGGGCCAAATAACCTGGGGATGCAGGGTCCTGCTCTGCTCCTTACAGCTGTGTGACCTTGGGCAGGTGACTCCACCACTCTGGGCCTCTGCTTCCTTACTTGCAAAGGACGGTGCCCGTAGCACCCATGCTTGTGGACTTGGGAGGGTTCAATGTGACAACCCAGGTAATATGCCCAGCGTGATGGCCAACCGCAGTCCATGGGACCTTCGGCTTCTCCCACCGCAACGACAAGGCCTGGGCCGCGGGGTCCTCAGGCTCTCCACGGCCGTCCTCAGCACGGCGAGAAGCGACCCAGAGGCCCCCGAGGGTCCCGGCCCGGCTGCCCCGCCTCGGCGGGCCGGGAGCCTGAGAAGACATCCAGGGAGCCTGGCGCGGGGAGGCCTCGCCGCGGCCCTCAGGGCCGGAGCCTCGGCCCCGGGCCCCACGCCGGGCTTCAGAGCCGCACACCCCAGGCAGCCCGCGCCTGGCCCCCGGCGGCCAACCCCCGCCCGCTGCCCAAGCATCCCGCACCCGGAGCGCCCCACTCACCGCCTTCTTCATGGTGGCCGCCATCTTGGGACTGAACTACGGCGCGCGGCGGGGAGGGCCGCAAGGGCGCGCTCCAGCCCCGGGCCGCCTCTCGCTCCCTGTGGGCCCAGACCTCCCCCCAAATACAACACTGTCCCCATATTCCTTCCTACTGCATCTTCGACCCGTGATTCTTAACGTCCGGGAATCAGGGAGGAAACAGATCCTGGAAGGACTTGGTACATGCCAATTAAAGGCACAGGCAACGCCCTGTGGGCCGACAGAAAGTGGGGGGTGTGGCGAACGGCCCCAGGGTCCCACGGCGGGCAGCAGGGGGCGCCCCGCGCAGCGGGGCGGTGTTGGGGGCGGGGCCACGAGGGGACGGAAGGGAAGTTCTCTTCCATCTACGCCACAGACTTTGTAAGAAATCGGTATACCTTGTTAAAGAGAGATAAAAACAAATGACCTTGGCTCTGGGATGTGAGATGTATGTGCCCTGATAATTCGCACGGTATAAAGGAGGAAGTACTCCTATTTATTTAATCAACAATGTTAACTGAGCAATTACCGTACACCCTGACACAGGGGCCTCCCAATTTTTTTTCTTTTCCTGTGTGTGGGGGGGTGGGGTGGGGTGGGGTGGGTCCTTTACACTCTTAACACTTATTGAAGACCCCAAAGATCTTCTGTTTACATAGGTTATATTCATCGATATTTACCATTTTAGAAATTAAAACTGAGAATTTTAAAAAAACATTAATTCATTTAATAAATAAACCCATTCCACATTTAATACAAGTAACATTTTAAATTATACGAAATCATTGGAAACTGGCATGGGCTTCTGAAAACAAGGAAAAGGAAGAACAATGTAAGCGCTGTTGGGCCAGCAGTGTTTTGTACAAGGGGCTCTGGGTGGTGGGACTGTTCACCAAGACAAGAGTGTCATGGCCTGGGAGAATGTCAATTGATCTGGACAGACAGATGGACAGCGACCTGACTCCTGGCCACCAGGGTACTGGCTCTTCTCCTGACTCTGTATGTCACCCTCTCTGTTCCTTCCCTCTCCCCAGCCCTGGCATCCTTTGAGCTGATCTCTTTCCCAGCTGGAGAACCAGTTCTATAAGTACAAACGGGGCCTTTCGCGTCTTCCATTAAGCATTCTCTCCTTTCCTTAAATTTGAGCACTTCTAATGTCACTTCTGGTTCTTTCCTTACCTGTCTGGACCAATAAAAGAAAGAAGCTTGTGGTGCCAATGGTGCAAATGGTCTCCAGTTGGAGACTGCGGGTCAGGAAGGAAAATCGCCAGTCATCCCTTAAGAATACTATCGCCACTAAGGGTGACTGAACACATTCCCTTACACCAAGTTGAACACTGGCCATCCATTGACTGGATCCAGGATATGGTGTTTTGATTTTTTGTTTGTGAGTTTTTTGTTTTTTGTGGGTTTTTTGGCAAGCAAAGAGATTTTTTTTAATGTTTTTTTTATTATATTATGTTACTCACCATATAGTACATCCCTGGTTTCCGATGTAAAGTTCGATGATTCATTAGTTGCGTATAACACCCAGGGCACCATGCAATACGTGCCCTCCTTACTACCCATCACCGGTCTATCCCATTCCCCCACCCCCCTCCCCTCTGAGGCCCTCAGTTTGTTTCTCAGAGTCCAGAGTCTCTCATGTTTCATTCCCCCTTCTGATTACCCCCCCTTTCTTTATCCCTTTCTTCCCCTACCTATCTTCCTAGTTCTTATGTTCCATAGATGAGAGAAACCATATGATAATTGTCTTTCTCTGCTTGACTTATTTCACTTAGCATTATCTCCTCCAGTGCTGTCCATGTTGCAGCAAATGTTGAGAAATCGTTCTTTTTGATAGCTGAGTAATATTCCATTGTATATGTGGACCACATCTTCCTAATCCAGTCATCTGTTGAAGGGCATCTCGGCTCCTTCCACGATTTAGCTATTGTGGACAATGCTGCTATGAACATTGGGGTGCATATGGCTCTTCTCTTCACTACGTCTGTATCTTTGGGGTAAACACCCAGTAGTACAATGGCTGGGTCATAGGGTAGCTCAATTTTTAACTTTTTAAGGGACCTCCACACTGTTTTCCAGAGTGGCTGTACCAACTTGCATTCCCACCAACAATGTAGGAGGGATCCCCTTTCTCCCCATCCTCTCCAACAATGGGTGTTTCTTGCCTTGTCAATTTTTGCCATTCTAACTGGCGTGAGGTGGTATCTCAGTGTGGTTTTGATTTGAATTTCCCTGATGGCTAATGATTTTGAACATTTTTTCATGTGTCTGTTAGCCATTTGTATGTCTTCATTGGAAAAGTGTCTGTTCATATCTTCTGCCCATTTTTTAATTTGTTTATTTGTTTCTTGTGTATTGAGTTTGAGAAGTTCTTTGTAGATCTTGGATACCAGTCTTTTATCTGTAGTGTCATTTGCAAATATATTCTCCCATTCTGTGGGCTGCCTCTTCAAACATTCGTGTCCAAGAGGCAGAGAGGACCCCTCCCAAGCTCAACCACGACAAACCTACGCCACGTCACGTCATAGTGCAATTCGCAAATATTAGATCCAAGGATACAGTATTGAAAGCGGCCGGGGCAAAGAAATTTCTCACATACCAAGGCAAAGGTATCAGAATTATGTCAGACCTGTCTACAAGACCTGTTTGTGAGTTTTTTGACCCACACAATATTTTTCTTTAATTGAACCAACTTAAGAAAATCAGGAGAGATTGCATTCAAAATCAGATTTTTCCTTCTGCTTAAGCTTGTAAAACCAAAGTCCTGGTGGCCTTGACTGTACTTTTCTGCATGGCAGCTGTTGCTGGCGATGATTAGGTAAGGCCTGTTGAGCTCACAAGTCCTCTCCAGGGCCCCTGTAGACCTCCACCTGCCTCTTCCTTGTGCTTACCTGTCAGGCCCTCCAGGTATATGCACTTGTCACCAGCCAGGCTTCTGTTCTAGCCAATCTAAATGAGGTCTGTGTGTGCATTTGCTTGTTAGAAATCTGTACCATGCTGGATGCCATTGCAAAAAGAAAGCTGAATCAGACAAGGTGCTTCACATCAAGAAGCTTACAGTTGGCACACAGGTATCAGCAAGAATTATAGCACCTGGAGCTGCAGCCCTGGGACCAATGGTGAAGGGCACTAGGGAGCAAGAGCTCGGGTCTGGCTGGAGTAGCCAATGAAGACTCTGGCATTGGTGGCATGTTGAATGGATCAGGAAGGGCAGGTGCTCGGGCGCCTGGGTGGCACAGTTGTTTAAGCGTCCGACTCTTGGTTTTGGCTCAGGTCCTGATCTCAAGGATGTGAGATCGAGCCCCACATTGGGCTCTGTGCTCAGCATGGAGTCTGCTTGGATTCTCTCTCCCTCTCCCTCTGCCCCTGCCCCTGCCCCTCTGATCTCTCTCTCTAAAATAAGTAAACACATCTTTAAAGGGGGGGGCAGGTGCTGGAAAAATAGACAAAAGTCCTTATCCTCATGCAGTTTGCATTCTAGTGATGGGAGACAGACCATATTCAAAATATACAAATGATTTATATAGTATGTCAGAAAGTGAGTGTTATTACTATGTGTTATTAATAGCTATAAGAAAGAACACTTAAGATAATAATAATAAAAGACTGTGTAACTACCAGTATGAAAACTTCATGAGAAAGATACAAGGAAAGAAATGGTAAGTATGTTGACTGGAAAATTGAAGGGAAAAACCCCTGTCACCCAACTATTTGGATTGACGTGTAAGCTACGAAATTTTCCAGACATGTACCGGTTTAAGTTCTGTCACAAATCAAAAGGGAAAGAAAAAAAAAGATTCTGTCACAAAGCAATGATGGGCTCATTTCATAGCAGTAAGTGCCTGAGTGCCCTCCAAAATCCGCATCCTCTGCGCCAGGCTCCTGGTTCTGAGACTTGAACAGGAAACCTTGATGGGATTAACCTTTCACGTTGGCCAGGAGGAGTAAGGGGCAGCAAGGAGCCAACCCTATTATCACGTGGTAATTTATTCCGGGCCTGCAGGGGGCGCCCAAGGGTCGTGTAAGCTCAGCCATTCACGCCAACGTGGCTAATATTTTGGCAAAATAAGGTAACAGGCAAAAAGGGAACAGGACCAGGTACTGCACCTGAGTGCTTTCCTTACATATCCACCTCTGGGCACCTCATCTGCTTGACCCTCGTCCCAGCGCGGTGGGTGTGGGGAGTGAAGAGAACCTTCAATATCGAATTAAGGTCTTCCATCATGGTACATTCAAAGAAACAGAAGAAAGGTTTGGGTAGGAAAGAGGAGAAGGGCAAGAGATAAACCTGGCCATCCAACTGACCATCTTACACAGCTCCTCACCTCCAAGCAAGTGTGTCCAGGAGGGAAGAGGAACCCAGTGCCCAGTTCCCCTTTCACAAAAAGCCTGAAATCTGGATTTTTTACAAATGTGAAGTCTCTTGTTGTTGAAACCTTCCGTCAAAACATCACATATGCCAGACAGATGGAAAGCACAGGCCACCCACTCATTTGTGACCTCCAGTAAACCTCCCCATATGTACATATTATGGAATGTTCTTACCACCAAATTTTTCTCCTTAATGAAATCAGAAAAAAATTCCCTAGGTTTACTAAAGTCAAAAGCTGATACAAATTAGGAACTCTATCTCTTACTGAAAAATTTAATCCCCAAGCTGTCTGATTACTTTCTCCCCTTGTCACTCCCTTCCCACACTTGTGCCACGAACAGCAGAATTTCCTCTATGTCCCTTCATGACTCTTGACCTCCAGTGGTGCCTTTAAATCTAACTCAAGATTTAATCTCTCCTCTAGAGACTTCCTTGGTTCTCATTAACCTATTCCATCTTTAAATTCTGCACTTGCTGCACAATTTGGTACTTTTCTAAGCTACCACTGTATATGCCTTACCTTCTCGCTCTTGTACTTCTTCTGAGTATTCTTACTGAGATGGGGGATGTAGTGTAGTATGAGTTTATATATCGCTCAACGATTTTGTAAATGGTTTTGTCATGACCCTCTTTGAAATTCTTCTCTGTCTTCCCATTTGCGCTTAGGGTATAATTTAGATTTCTTACCAATTCCTAGCTTCTATCTCTGACATTATTTCATACCATCTTTCCCCTCAATATGCTCCATCTTCTTGGGTCTCCATTTGTGAATGATACCATTCTCCCTTCTGCCTCAGGGCCTTTGCACCTGCTTATCTTGCAATTCAAGTGGCCGTTGTTCATTTTTCACCTGGCTAAATTCTGTCCATCCTCAACACTCAGCCTCTGTGTCTCTCCATCAAGAAATCTTTCTTAAACACATCCACCATCCAGAAAAAGCCGTACTCTCCCTCCCCCCCGTTATAAGCCTCTCTAGCACACTTTCTTTTGAAATATGTCTCTCCTGTTATACTGGGAGCACCAAGGGGAGCTGACCATGCCTGTTTTTTCATCTCTGTAATCACAGAGCCAACAGGGGAAGTAGGGGATTGACAGATACTAATGAATAAATAAATGTGTGAATGAATGAGTGTGTAATTAGAGATTAATACGGTATTATGCAAAACAGTTTGGCTGTTGATAAATTCACTCAGCAACACCGTACGAGAGTCTAGAATGTATTTCCATTCACTTTGTGTGTGTGTGTGCTAGATCTAGCTTTAGGGGCTCACTCAGCGACCATGTGAACTCGTGGCCTGCACAAGCCTTCCTTTCTTCACCAGGTGGCGCTGTGACTCCAGGAGCCGACATTTTATTTTTCTCTTTGCAACCCCTCAGGAACTGTCCACACTCTTGTCTACACTCTGCAAAGAAAGATTATACAAAATCATGGAAATCTCTCTTTGGGACAAAATACAATCATCTCTCACTAGTATGAATTCTTACCTTAATTTTTACCTGGCAAAAAGCAACACATTTTCCAGAGCCCTCAGATGTAGGCATTGGGTTTAGGCCTTTACGAAGCAGACATTAACTAGCCTGTTTATTTCAAGGGTACATGCTTATAGCAATTTTGATATTGAGAAACGAGTCAGAACTTGTTAGAAGTAACAGTCACACCATATCTTCAAATTAAAATATAAATTCCCTGGTGTGATTCGTTGAACAAGAACCTCATTTACACCTAGCGTTGAGACAGGCAGCCTTGTCACTTAGATGCTGCTCTTAACAGGATCTGTTTTGTGGTGGAATGGGTGTCTACTATCTTTTGAATACTTTTTTCTGTATTTAGGGGCATTTCCAGGTCATGAGTGTCAGCCCTCCATCCTGGAAGTCAGATTCATTTCCTAGCATCCTTGAAGCTCTGATGCAGACCTGTGGATCTGGGTCTGGCCAAGCAGATTCCCCAGTAGAGGACTGGTGACCAGTGAGGAGGGAACAGTGGAGGCAGGTGCCGGGAGCCCGGGAGAATCCACTCCTGATGGTGAGAGCAGCCTGGCCGAGGAGGCTCTGGAGTCCTGAAGCAGCAGGAAGAGAGCCCTTGGCCTGAGTGACTCAGACCCAGAGGTGCTGAGATTGTAGCAGTGAGCAGTCCTACAAGGTCATCTCAATGTCATCCCTAGCTGTTTGCCTCCACCGTGGGTCTCTGGGCACCTCACAAAGGGTCCGTGCATATTTCGACTTCCTTTTTCAAATTCTGCTGTATCTAGCTAGAGTCCTGCTCTCCGACCCAAAGCACCCCAAAGAGTTGTTTCTTCTAAAGGAAAGCGATTCCTTTGTCATTGGAAATTCAGCCGAGATGATCAGGACATGGAAAGGCAAAATGGTCATTTGCAAATATATTCTCCCAATCCGTGGGCTGCCTCTTAGTTTTTCTGACTGTTTCCTTGGATGTGCAGAAACTTTTAATCTTGATGAAGTCCCATAAATTCATTTTATCTTTTGTTTCTCTTGCCTTTGGGGATGTGTCATGAAAAAGGTTGCTTTGGCTGATGTCGTAGAGGTTGCTGCCTATGTTCTCCTCTAGAATTTTGATGGATTCCTGTCTCACATCGAGGTCTTTCATCCATTTGGAGTTTATTTTTGTGTATGGTGTGAGATAGTGGTCAAGTTTCATTCTTTTGCATGTAGCTGTCCAATTTTCCCAGCACCATTTATTGAAGAGACTGTCTTTTTCCCACCGGGTGTTTTTTCCTGCTTTATCAAATATTAGTTGCCCAAAGAGCTGAGGGTCCATTTCTGGGCTCTCTATTCTGTTCCATTGGTCTATGTGTCTGTTTTTGTGCCAGTACCATGCTGTCTTGGTGATCACAGCTTTGTAGTACAGCTCGAAATCCGGCATTGTGATGCCCCCAGCTTTGTTTTTCCTTTTCAACAGTTCCTTGGAGATTCGGGGTCTTTTCTGGTTCCATACAAATTTAAGGACTATTTGTTCCAGTTCTTTGAAAAACGTTCTCGGTATTTTGATCGGGATAGCATTGAAAGTGTAGATTGCTCTGGGTAGCATGGACATTTTAACTATGTTAATTCTTCCGATCCATGAGCATGGAATATCTTTCCATCTTTTTATGTCTTCCTCAATGTCTTTTAAGAGTGATTTATAGTTTCTAGAATAAAGGTCCTTTACGTCTCTGGTTAAGTTAATTCCAAGGTAACGTATGGTTTTTGGTGCTATTGTAAATGGGATGGATTCCCTGATTTCTCTTTCTTCGTTCTCGTTATTCGTGTACAGAAATGCAACTGATTTCTGAGCATTGATTTTGTATCCCGACACTACAGATAAAGGACTGGTATCCAAGATCTACAAAGAACTTCTCAAACTCAATACACGAGAAACAAATAAACAAATCAAAAAATGGGCAGAAGATATGAACAGACACTTTTCCAATGAAGACATACAAATGGCTAACAGACACATGAAAAAATGTTCAAAATCATTAGCCATCAAGGAAATTCAAATCAAAACCACACTGAGATACCACCTTACGCCAGTTAGAATGGCAAAAATAGACAAGGCAAGAAACAACAATTGTTGGAGAGGATGTGGAGAAAGGGGATCCCTCCTACATTGTTGGTGGGAATGCAAGTTGGTACAGCCACTCTGGAAAACAGTGTGGAGGTCCCTTAAAAAGTTAAAAATTGAGCTACCCTATGATCCAGCCATTGCACTACTGGGTGTTTACCCCAAAGATACAGACGTAGTGAAGAGAAGAGCCATATGCACCCCAATGTTCATAGCAGCAATGTCCACAATAGCTAAATCGTGGAAGGAGCCGAGATGCCCTGCAATAGATGACTGGATTAAGAAGTTGTGGTCCATATATACAATGGAATATTACTCAGCAATCAGAAAGAATGAGTTCTCAACATTTGCTACAACATGGACGGCACTGGAGGAGATAATGCTTAGTGAAATAAGTCAAGCAGAGAAAGACAACTATCATATGATTTCTCTCATCTATGGAACATAAGAACTAGAATGATCAGTAGGGGAAGAAAGGGATAAAGAAAGGGGGGGTAATCAGAAGGGGGAATGAAACATGAGAGACTATGGACTATGAGAAACAAACTGAGGGCTACAGAGGGGAGGGGGGTGGGGGAATGGGATAGACCGGTGATGGGTAGTAAGGAGGGCACATATTGCATGGTGCACTGGGTGTTATACACAACTAATGAATCATCGAGCCTTACATCGAAAACCGGGGATGTACTGTATGGTGACTAACATAATATAATAAAAAATCATTATTAATAAAAAAAAAAAATAAAAAAAAAAAAATAAACCACCCATACACAGTTTTTAAAAAAAAAAAAAAAAAAAAAAAAAAAAAAAAAAAAAGGAAAGGCAAAATGGTGCAGAATCCCTTAGGCCGCTGTGAGCGCGAAAATCCCCTTTGCTATGTTGTCACCGCACACGCCAGTGCCAGCTATGGATGCCGAGCTGATTCTCAATGCTTTTCATTTTATAAATCCCATACTCAAGTAACCCATAGGTTGCATTTGTGTCAGATTGACACAGGCCTTCATGAAGAGATGTCCGCTGAAGCCAACACCTCCCGAACCAGCACAGCCCACAGCCACAGGCCACAGTATTCTCGGGAGCTGGGAGGGCCCCCACATGCAAATGGGAAACGGATGGAGGGAGACAGAAGGGGCCCCTGACTGATGTGCTTGGAAGGCCTCAAAGGCGGCGTCGGGACGAGTCTAAGCCGGGAAACCTGGCTTGTTTTTTGACGATGAACAAAGGACGAAATTGAAGACATCGTGGGACTCAATGTTGTCAATCAATAATGCTTCCGTGGTCTCCAGGTAAAATCCTTGGCAGGTGCTGAGGCCGAAGAGGGGAAGAAGCAGCAGTCCCTGCCCATGCCCATTCACTGCCACCGGAGGAGAAATGAATGCTAAGAAATGTGTAGAAAGCAGTTAAATAAAATGAACACACATTTTTATTGTTTAAGAATGATTCTACTTCTGGCCACCTATTCTGAGAAAATAGGTATGAAAACCATAAACAGACTATTTATACAAGAGTGCTCAGGAAAGCGGTGTTTATAAACATGAAGCATCTCAACTCCTCTTAACAGTTTGGCAAAAGAGACCAGTTTCAGTGGTCCATGCAGTACTCCCTTTCGTAAACACTTGTCTCAATGCCCATTCTGAAAAGTAGCAGTGGAGGGAAATGTGGAAAAACAGAGCAGATGCAAAATTGCAATTCCAGTTTTGTTTCTAAAAATCATATGTATATAGATAGAGATAGATACACTTAGAAATGTATCGGAATGAAATACATAAAAATGTCAATATATAATATGGTGATTTTGTAGATGTCAAGAATTGAATGTAACTTTTTACTTCCATCTTTACAATTTTCTGTGTTTTTAAAAAATTTTTAAGTGAATATGGATGAATTTGTATTCAGGAAGAAATTAATATCAAGGTAATTGATATGTAATAATGCAAGATATAATGAAACCTGATGCAAGCTATAAAGAATTTAAGAAGTAAGGGGAGAGGGACCTGCCTCGTTCGCTCACGAATTCATGCCACCCATTATGTATTGAACGTTACCAGACCAGCCACATAATTTTCAGGGCCTAGTGCAAAATGAAAAGGGGGGGGGGCATTGCTCAAACATCATTAACAATGTCAGTGTGACAACAGCCAAGCATTAAACCAAGTGTGGATCTTCAGAGCAAAGGGCCCTAAATGTCATCTGCATGTCAGTCATGGCACTAAATTTCAAGCATAGGTCAGCCAGCAAGACACATCCAGCATCCGTCCTCATGAAGAGTCTAGGCCGGGATTCATGCTCTTCCCCTTTCTCGGTCTCCCTTCCCAGGTATCTTCCACAGCAGAAGCACTTGCTGGAGTGAGTTCGATTCTGTATTAAATAATTTTACATGCCACCTCCTCCCTACGCCTCAGGAACTTAAGCAAAGAATCTGTAATATTTTCCAGTGCAGAGCAGGGAGGTCTGGCTATGTTGAGGGACATCAGGTGTGTCTCCAGGAAGCACATTTGTCCCAACGGGCAGCTTCCTAAGGGATTGCCAAGTATAATTTGGACGATTAGCCACAGTTGGTTTATAATCTGATTTAGACCCTAACTGCTAAATAATCCCACTTTACCACACAGAAAGTTCCCACACTCCGTATCCTCTTATATCTGACTGCTTAACATAGCTTCTCTGTCTGCACAACCTCTGAAGATTCTCGAGTCCAGGACTGCTGAAATCCATGGTACTCACTCTCGAATATTTATGGTATTCCTCACATATATTTTCAGAGAACATCCCCGCAGCCTCCAAAGCTTCCCGAACACCAACATCTGCACAGGGGAAGAAAGCAGCCGGAGCCAGCACCAACCCCCACTAGTTCTGCTAAGTTGGGGAATGAGAGCAGGTGCCATGAGGAGAGGTGTGAACAGGGCTCAGGTGCAATCAGGACACACTCAGGTGTTCATGACTCAGGTGTTCTTAGTAGGGGACTTCCTGTACTTACCTGGCCGTGGAATAACGCTGTTTACCTTACAGGAATGTGTATTTCTTATCACTGGGTTATATGAATTACTCTTATCATATTCTTACCTGTAGGTGCTTTCACTTTAGCTTATGCTGAGATGGGTTCAGTAAATTAATGACTAAAGTGGTGGGAATCCCATGAAATCTTAATTCTAAAGGAGGCATCCCCATCTGCTGAAAACACTACGGGGTGGTTTTATTTCAAATACAAGAACAGAAAAAAATTGAATCCTCAGGTACATTTCATTTTAAAAATCTCTAACTCACACTCGAAAGTATGATGCTTTATGTTTGAGTTTACCATAGTGAAGATAGTCCTTGATTAAGCAATAGATTTTTTTTAATTTCAAAAATGATCCCTTTTTTGTATGTGTTATTAAACTTCAATAAAAGTTTTCTTTTTAAAACAATTTTATTGGTCTTTTTCCTGTGCTGTATGATTGCAGGCTTATTTTAAATTTTGTTGCACTTCCTAAGTGCCAGGGATGAGCTGCTAAAGCCTTCATTCTTTCTCTAAATCCCTCCTTTGTCCAAAATGGATCACCTAATGAGCATTTGATAATAAAAGTGTCATCCACCTGGTGCACTAGGCCAACTGCTCTTCAGACCAGAAAGGAGATAACATACCTGGCCGCACACACTGAGATAACATCGTTCTCTGGAGCAAAACAAATCAGTTTCAAAAGTTTCCAAGTTACCTAGAACGAAACAAGGAAGTTTAGCTGAGATCATTTTAAAGAAAAACGCTTACTCATTATAAACCCACCTGCACTTAATTATTTCCTCTGTCTTGGCTCCCTGCGAAGTTTGGAGTATATTCAGAGGGGTGAGATCTGTGGCACCATGAGGACCCATCGGCAGAATGCGTTATTCTGAATGAGAACCAGGGGGACTTTTGTCAACAATCTTGGATCTCAAATTCAGATGCCTGAGAAGGACACCAAAATGTGTGATTCACCCAGCCATTTGAGAAATAAAAATGTCTAAGCACTTTGAGTCTTCAGAATTTGAAAGCAGGGGCGCCTGGGTGGCTTAGTCGGTTAAGCGTCCGACTCTTGGTTTTGGCTCAGGTCGTGAGATCAGGCTCCCATCTCAGCGGGGATTCTGCTTAAGACTCTCTCTCTTCCTCTGCCTGTGCCCCTCTCCCCTCAAAGATAAGTAAATAAATCTTATTAAAAAATTTTTGAAAGCAAGAATGCTAATCAGATATTCTGCTGGTATTCAAATGCCACCTGCTGCATGTCCCTGTGGGTCTCAGTGTCCCGTGGGCCTGGTGCTGATAATTCTTCAGTGGTGGATTTCTATTTTGGATAATTCTATTTTGGAATTCCGCATCCTAATCTTGGTCATCCAGCCACACTGTTGCAAGCCTCTGTACTACGCCAGATAAATTCCCTTATTGATTAGGATAGCCAACACCTGTTTCTGTTGCTTCGATTCAAAAGAATCTAAGTCTTACCAAATCCAAAAGTTCGATCTCCATCAGGCCTCCAGAAAGGCCTGCAAATGGGAGCTGTTAAACCATCAGGACCCTCACTCTACTTCTCTAGGCTCAGCTGCTCCAACTTTCTTTATCGCTGAGAACTTTCTTCCCATACTGGCGGTTATAGGGGTGTGGGGAGTAAAAGATGGTCTCCCCATAACTCCTGATCAAGAGACCAGTTCATGCTAATGAGTGGGCTATTTCCCAAATCCCAAATCAGTGCTTCAGAGTAAGATCCAAGTGGCCCATTGGAATTGATCGTCTACCCATCTTGGTTAATGTAGGGCCAGAATCCATTGTCATGTGCCATCATGGCTGCCCGGGGCCCAGGCCCGTGGAGTAGGGAGAGAAGCCATTTCTCACTAACTTTTTTTTGTCTTTCACGTGGGCTTCCTCGAGTTGTGACTCTGGGAAGCTCTGCACTGGGACCTGTGATCACCTCCTGGTACCTAGCACGAACCTCTCTGTGTGTTTCATGTGGCTATTCACCAGCAGAGACCGTGCTTTTATAAGTGCTGTGAAAGATAGTTCCTTGAAAGTTCATTAGTAATAAAATAGCAGAGGATAGTCACTTTAGAAACCGAGCTTGGTCTTTTGCGCCTTCATTCATTCTCCTAATTAAAATATCCTGGTTGATTTTACCTAACAATAAAAAAGAATTGGTCTATTTCTATCTCCTGGGCTATAGGCATTAAGGTAGCGGAGGGACATAGAACAACACTATACTTGGGGCTAACGGGGAGAATTGCTTGATTGTGATATGAGTAGCTCCCAATTGTTTGAATTTCACAACCCAATACATTTTTTAAAAAATACGGACTGGGCAGCAGTATCATCAGAGAGGTGCCGACTTTTTATTTTGCTAAGGAAGGACATTAAACCAAGGAAGCTTAAATCTAAACACACAACATGAAAAAAAAGACTTTACCATTAAAAAAAAAAAAGGCTGGAAGAGAATAAAAAACAACCTTTCCCCATATAAAGCTGCTCTTCAAAACTTGTTCCGACCTTATAAAATCCCTGGCCACTGGCGTGGTCGACCACCCAGCTACCTTTTCCAGTGAACCTGAATTGGGAATCCACTCCATGACACAATCTACCTTACCAAAGAGTGAAGTTTAAAATGGGGCCAAAGGCAATACCACTTCCATTAGAATTCTTCCTCCTACAACCAAGGTTTTCAGCAGAAGTGAGGGCATGGTCCCCCGTCTGAGTGTGGTGTCCTTCTGTGACATCAAGTGCTAGCTGGAAGCAAAACAGAGCCTTATGCTACCTGCTGGCCATGCGCCAGGCGCTCTGCTAAGTGGTATCCATACAACCATGCATGCTGTTGCTAATATTCCCCTTTCACTGATGAAGAAGCCAAGACTGGGAGAGATGATATCGCTTGCCCATAGTCACATAGGCTGATCGGTTCTGGAGCTGGGATTTGAATCCCGCTGCATTTGCTGCCCAAGGCCACTTTCCAAACCATGACTTTTCTCCTTGAAGATTCAAACAAGGATTTTGACGGCCAAGAAACACACACATTTTCATGTTAGAGAAAAGGTGTTTATGAAATAGCTCGTTTTATTCAGGACTTCAGACTTGAGAGTGCAGAAAATGTTAATAGCTCTGTTGCCTGAGTCATGGTGGCCATCTCGTTGAACAACAAAATATCTGAGTCACTTAGACTTTAGAAAAGAAAACGCACGAGGAGCTTTATTTGTGATTGAATTGAAATCAAGTCACAAGCTCAGGCATGAGGATCACATACTTATTTACGTTGGTGAGATGAACTGATTGTAAGTGTTACGTAAGTGAAAGTGAATAGGCCGACACCCCACCGGGACGTTGTTAATGGTGAAACCCTCTGGACTCCTTGATCACGTGTCTTCAGAACAGGGCAAGGGAGCCTTTTTGTTACATTCTATCAAATGGTTTTTTTATCTCAAGGATAAAAAATAATTTCCCTCCATCCCTCTGTCTTTGGATACATTTCAACATCTGGATTTAATTCCCGTACATTCATTTGCAGCCTTGACCTTGTGAAGGTGGAATTGTCATTGAGTCCTGTGAGTATGGACTCTTCTGTCCCTGAAAATATGCCGTGAACTTCTACAAATGTCTCCAATTCCTTGACCAGGATTTTCACAGTTAGAGAAAGGGATTCATTGGAGGATATCCAGTGAGAGAAACAAATTCAGACAGAGATCTTTATACAATATCAGATTCTTTTCTGAAAGCTGGTTGTGATTTAAAAAAAGGGGGGGGGTACAAGAGCAAGTGTGCATTAGAAGTGATGAAACACATAAAGAGCTAACCTGGCATTTACCACACGTCAGACATTATTCTAAGTGCTTGACCTGAATTAACTCATTGGATCATGTTAATAGTGTTAGGAGATAGGTAGTATCATAATCCATACTTTATAGATTAAGAAACTGAGACACGGAGCTGCTGAGTGGTTTCCCCAAGGTTGCATAGCCAGGAAGTAAGACAGCTGGATTTAAACTCCGTTGGTCTGACTTAAATTAGTCCCTTTTAACCACTGCACTAACTAGGCCATTGAGATGGGGTGGGGAGGGGCTGGGTGGCCACTAGACACTGCAGAGAGAGTACTGGATCCCAGAAAGGACTCTAGACTTCCAGCCTTCCTGAGGCCATTCTGCTAGCCCTATTCACATTTATTAAGATGTGAAAAGAAAATGGACAATTCTCTTATTGATTCAAAAAGAAAAATGTAAACATTCAAAGAGTCTTCATGAAAAGTCTGTTTACCGCCCTGGCTTGGCAAGTCGCAGAAATGGGCCGCAGCTCGGGGTCCTTGCAAGGTTGAAGAGGACACCCTGAAACCTTTGAAGAGAATACAGCCTCTTTTCTCTCTCGCCTGGTCATAGTTGGTCAGATTTCTTGTTTTAGAATCACAGATGCCCGTCGTGGTTAACTTAAGCAGAAAAGGATTTTGTTGACAGATATGGTAGAGTCCACGGAATTGATAACAAAGCTAGACAACCAGACCTAAAAAGGTAAGCAGGCCTCAAGGGGGATGAAGCAGCCAAACTGTGTCCAGAATTATACCAAAAGGAAAGTCTGGTTAGATTCATAGTCACTGATGGGGCCACAAGCATGGCGGGCAGAGCCCGTGACACTCCCTCGCCGCCACCACCCAAGCAAATCCCAAGTGTGCAGGCTCGTCATGGAAACCTCCAGCCGGAGCATCTGATTGGTTCAGGTTAGTCACATGCTCTCTAGGGGCGGGTCAGCTGGGAGAGGGGATTTTTTTTTTTCAATTCCAGTATAATTAATGTATAGTGTTATGTTAGTTTCAGGCGTACAATATAGCGATTTGATAATTCTATACATTACTCAGTGCCCATCATGATAAGTGTGCTCTTAATCCCCTTCATCTGTTTCCGCATTCCCCTCACCCACCTCCCCTCTGGCAACCATCTGTTTCTTCTCTATAGTTAAGAGTCTGGTTTTGTTGTTGTTGTTGTTGTTTGTCTCTCTTTTTCCCCTTTGTTCCTTTGTTTTGTTTCTTAAATTCCACATGAGTGAAATCATACAGCGTTTGTCTTTCTCTGACTGACTTACTTCGTTTAGCCTAATACCCTCTAGTTCCAGCCCTGCAAATGGCAAGATTTCATTCCTTTTTATGGCTGAATCATATTCCATTGAATATATACACCAGCTCTTCTTTATACCTTCATCTACAGGGGACACTTGGATTGTTTCCCTATCTTGACTGTTGTAAATAATGCTGCAATAAACATAGGGGTGCATGTATCTTCTCAAATTAGTGTTTTCACTTTCTTTGGGTAAATACTCAGGAGTGCAATTACTGGATCATATGGTATTTCTATTTTTTATTTTTTGAGGAATCTCCATATCGTTTTTCACAGTGGCTACACCAGTTTGCATTGAAGGGGAACTTTTTTGAACCTATTTTACGGTTCCTTAAAATATTCTGGGTTCAAATGCTGGGCAGAATGGTGTATTTGCCATCTAGATTTAAGGAAAATACAATAATCATCAAAAGTATGGAAGGATATTATACTCAAGATGGAACATGGGAGAGTATGAATGAAGCTGGATGAAGACATGCTTTGATTCTCCGCTCTCCCACAAACTTACCGTGTGACCATGGGAAGGTCTTTCACAATCTCTGAGCCTAAATTTCCTTGTTTGTAAAGTGATAGTCAACATGGTATTTACCTTCTGGATTTGTGGTGATTCCCAGAAATGGTGAGAGCAGGGAAATTCACAACATTTACAAGCTAACACCTGAACTTCTCTCATACTAGTGTATAGTCATTCTCCACTTCCACCAGAGGCAGAATTAGTAGGAAGAGAGTCCTATAGTAGGAAAGGGGGGCCTTAAGTTGGGGTGAACCGTGAGAGATGTAGGGCTGAATGATGGTGGAAATCCCCAAAATTACCTACCCTATTAACGCTTAGAGAAAAGTCCATTCACACCTTCTTCCAACATCCTTGAGAATGTAACCCCTTAGGAACTTCTTCCCCTACAATTAACTGGATGGCCATGACTACTGGATGTTCCTCCTGTGTGTTACTTTTCAAGATATCTTGCAAAAGTTTCCCTTTAGGAACCTTCTCTTTGTTCTCACATGATAGAGGTTTCTGGATAGGATTATACATATAAAAAATGCCAACTGGCTCCGAAAATTCCACCACAGATAAACCCACCCAAAGCATCAAAAGCACTCCTTATGGAATTAAGACATTCCGCTGTCTTTGCCTTCGGTTAATAATTTAGCTAGTATTTACTTGCCAACATTTATTGACTACTTGTTACATGCTTCATATGCATTGTCTTATTTAGTCCTTGAACCAATTCTATGAAGCAAGTACCACCATTTACAGAAGCAGAAATTGAGTCTTAGTGAGAGGATGTCACTGGTTCAAGGTCATGCTTTAAACCCAGGTCTCTCTTACTCTAACCTTTAACCGCTACCTTAGGGATAATGCATTTGGAGCAGCTGGGGTGCATATGGAGAGTGTGTTGTGGGTGCATGTTCATGTGTTGGGGGGCGTGTGTGTATGGGAGGGTGTGACTGAAGGGCCGTGAATGGCCACCCAGCTACAAGTGTATAGGCAGGTGTATGTGTGTGGCAGGGGGTGGACATACCCCGCGGTAGAGCCAGATTTCCTCCCTAAGGAGAACACACACGGTTCCTCACATCAGGGTAGAGCTCTGAGATTCTGAGCTTGGAGGTGCAATTTGGAATTTAAACTTGCCATAGGAGACTTTTGGAGGCCCTCATCATTTTACTCATCCACTTTATGGAAGGCCACTGTATGTCCTTTCACCCAATCATTGTGAGATGCTCTCTGTTGAAATATCCACTTCATCTTATGTCTCTAGCTAGTAGGGAAGAGCTTTTCTGATGATAACTTCTTTTCTACTAGGTTACAAAAATCAGAGTCCCAGAGAACTCAGGAGGTTTCCTGGAGTAGCCACCTCAGTGACCTTAAATGAAGGATGGTAGTCAGACATTTTTCACTTTGGACTCCACTTCTGACAGAGCGCCTGACTCGAGCTCCTCAGTGTCGATGCACCCATCCAGCTTTCCTGCTGGCTGGGCAGAATCATAATTTCTGGAATAAGAAGTGTGGGCTTTTTGCCATTTCTCTTAATACCTTAAGGTAAGAAATTGTGACATATCTACCACTGACTTTTAAGACAACATAAGGACTCATTCATTAACAATAATAGAAGAATGGGGCACCTGGGTGGCTCAGTCAGTTAAGCATCTGCTTTCAGCTCAAGTCATGATCCCAGGGTCCTGGAATCGAGCCCCTCGTCGGGCTCCCTGATCAGTGGGAAGCCTGCTTCTCCCTCTGCCCCTCTCCCTGCTCATGCTCTCTCTCTCTCAAATAAATAAATAAAATCTTAAAAAAAAGAAAAACCAACAATAACAGAAGAATAGAAAGAAAGGAAAAGGAGAAAAGAGAAAGAAAAGAAAAAGTGCCAGCACGGAAGCATTTGCATCCATGGGGAAACACTTATATTTTAGGGACAATAAACTTCTTTTTGGTTAATAGAGCAGAGACACTTTGGAGTAAGACAGACATGGGTTTGAATCGACCACATTCTAAGTTGGAAAAAACACTTACCTTGAGTTTCACTTGTTTTTCCTGTAAAATAGGATAATAATATGCACGCTTCTCAAACTTGAATGCGCATACAAATCCCCTGGAGGTGTTGGTAAAATAGAGATTCTGGGGGAATCTGTGAGTATTCATGTAAACACACGAGATCCCCAAATTATTTTCTCCAAGTTGCAACAGGATCAGACTCTGATCGACTCCCTCCTCGTTGCTGTAAACATCAGCATTTGATGTTGTGCAAGAGGCAGACCATGGGAGGTTTGCATGGCTGTTCTCTGGCGGTGGAAGATCAGGTCACAGGATCTAGACTGTGAGGCCTATTTGACATTTGCTACTAAACTTTGTTTTTCCTAAGGACAAAAGAAGTCTTCTAGTGTTTTCTTGTTTCAGAACAGTTCCCTTGGCCCACTTCATGACTACTAATACATAATCAGATATCCAGTCCCATTCATCCTGGAGTTGACTCTCCAGGACTCTCCAGGTACTTTCCACCAGTTCCCTGTCGGCGCTTATCCACTATGGAAGTATGCACTGGTGGTTCATATTAAAGCTCTGGGAAAATACAATCAGAGCTCCACAAGCCTCATGCAAATCAACAGCCATGAGAAG
Source organism: Ursus arctos (assembly GCF_023065955.2). Classification (NCBI taxonomy): domain Eukaryota; kingdom Metazoa; phylum Chordata; class Mammalia; order Carnivora; family Ursidae; genus Ursus; species Ursus arctos. Next base: position 8,086,378 of record NW_026622830.1, read on the forward strand.
ATATGTCAAGACAGGCTCTTGACACACAGGAGGGAAGCGAAATGTATTTTGCATCCAAAATAATGAGCCGTAATAATTCTATCATGGAAGTTCTTGGATTTTCACCCTGGGGGAATTAGCCAAGGGTTATCAAGCGAGAAAGTGTAGAGTAGGGATGTATGTGATGATGTAATGATGACATCATTTTAAAAGTCCATTGTGAAACATACATAGTACCAATGGAATTTTTCAAAATCGATGGATTGTTTCATTAGGGGCTTAACCTGACTCTAGATCCAATAGTTACATCTATATCTTCCCAAACTATGATCGATAATAATAGCTAATAGTGTTTGCCAGGTAACAAATACTGTTTATAACATCAACTCGTTTAACCAATTATTTCCATTTTCGTGTGGAGGTGTTATTAAAGAGTGCACATCTTCTTTGTACAGATTTCTATTTTCTCAGACATTTCAAAAAAAGAAAAAATGAAATAAAATGTTCCTCTAGATATAAGATTTGTCATTAAACCCATTATTTACCAGGAACTGTGTTTCACTAAAACCACGGCATCAATCAAGTCAAAAACTACAGCTGTATGGGGCGCCTCGGTAGCGCAGTCGTTAAAGCGTCTGCCTTCGGCTCAGGGCGTGATCCCGGCGTTCGGGGATCGAGTCCCACATCGGGCTCCTCCGCTGGGAGCCTGCTTCTTCCTCTCTCACTCTCCTGCTGTGTTCCCTCTCTCCCTGGCTGTCTCTCTGTCACATAAATAAATAAAATCTTTAAAAAAAAAAAAAACTACAGCTGTAGCAAATAAGACATTCGATCTCTATTATCTTGCAGGATATTATGTGACAAATATTTATTGAGCCCCTAAACTGATCCAAGCATAGACATAGGTACGAAGAACGTAGCAAAGAGTGAGACAGACTGTCTTCCTGCCTGCAGGGAGCTGACATCCTAAAGCAAGCTAGAATTCAATACTGACTATATGATACTATTATAACTATAATTTATAATATTATGGAAAAGCCACTACTATCTCCGGGTTATAGATGAGGACAAGGTGAACTAACTCGGCCGTATGTGGTGGGGTAGATTCAAACTCAGATCTGGCTTAAACTCTCTAAGAAACACGTTTTCTCCTCTAAAAAGGAAAATAATACTTATTTTACAGTATGACTGTGTTGGAAGAGATAGTAAAATACCTGGCACACACAGGAGCTCCTCAATAAATCATAATTTGTAGTAAGAGGAAAATGATTCATGAACTTGAGGGTACACCCTGTGTTTTTCATCTCCTTCAACATGGAACAGCTCTCTTAATGAGGAAACTTCTCAAAAGTTCTCCCTGATGTAACTATGTTTTGGAGGATTTAAGATACATTTTTCCAGGGGCGCCTGGGTGGCACAGCGGTTAAGCGTCTGCCTTTGGCTCAGGGCGTGATCCTGGCGTTATGGGATCGAGCCCCACATCAGGCTCCTCCGCTATGAGCCTGCTTCTTCTTCTCCCACTCCCCCTGCTTGTGTTCCCTCTCTCGCTGGCTGTCTCTATCTCTGTCGAATAAATAAATAAAATCTTTAAAAAAAAAAAAGATACATTTTTCCATAATATAACTTTAACTTACCACCAGGACCAAATTCTACTCAGAAATCATTAGCATATATGGGGCCCAACGAATGTCTGTGAAGATAGCATTTAATTGTGTTCTATCCATTTCAAGCATCCATTTTAGCCTCCCTGAGATATAGGCATAGTAACCCCCAATTTTGTGAATGAGGAAGCTAGGTTCACAGAGGTTAAATAACTTGCCCTAGGCCACACAGCTTGTGCGTGGTGGATTCATGGCTTCAACCCAATACGTGGAGACCAAAACTATTATTTATCCAGAATTGCTTTCTCGATGACACACAAATAAAGCCTTCCAGGATTTACCAACAACTTCTCCCTCAGAACACAGAGAACGCATTGATACAGATCTTTCTCTTTTCACTGAAGAATGAGGAAATAATCAATACTCAATGGTCTATTATTTGCTTACTGGATGCTGGCCAAGGTAAACACCACTCCGTCCTATGCTCCAGGAGAGACAAAACCAAGGAGACAACGTCTGTAATTTCAAGGAGGTTTTTGTCTATTTAGGTGGAGGCACATTTGTTTCTGAGACAAATGGAGTAGAGATTATGACCTTAATTTTTTGAGAGCCCAATTCCTGTACTTAATCATTTTAACGATAAGCATTCGAGAGCGTTAGTAAATGTCAGGAACTTCCAATGCTCTGTCATCCTCAGAAAAACACCACTAGGTACGTTCTCCCATTATCACCACCTCAATACTTGAAGCTTACAGAGGTAAGTCAATCATCCCTGCTTTATCTGCCTACTGAGTGGCTGAGCTGGGATTTGAACTCACCAGCATTTCTTTGCTAATACTCCTGTGGCTTTATTCAATGATACAGTTTGCCAAATCAAAAGTGCAACATAAAGTTGAACACAAGGTATAATAATTGAGACATAATAAATTGCCTCTCTTGCAGGCAGTTTGCAAAAACCAAGGCATGCAATATAGTAACACTATGAGGTAATATTTACTGAGTGCTTTCCTGTGCTGAGAACTATATCTGCGTTGCTCTCACAGCAATCCCCATGAGCTTGGCTATTATGATTATTGCTGTTTCCACGAAGTTGGGGCTTTGCTCGGGTTGTGAGACTGGTTCTAACACCATCCACGCTACAGACGTGGAAAGTAAGTCCTCTATGGATCCACAATCAGAAAGCAGATCTAGGACCTACACCAAGTTTAATCAAAGCTTTGAAGCACAAAACTATATTACCATTTAATATATTTGAAAGAATTTTGTGTTTTTCAATAGCAAAACCAGCTATTTTCCTTCCAAGGACTTTTCCACTCTACCCTCATCACACATGCTCACACGCACACACACACACACACACAACCACACTTTGTCATCTGTGGTGGCTTGGTGTGAGGGCTGGAGTATAATTATCCATTCAGGACTTGGTAAGATTTCCCAGAACCAAACAGAGGGTCTGGGCCTGTCTCAGTAATGACGGTGGGCATTTATGAGATGCTTCAACATCTCTCATTAGTAATTCCCAGCAGGATCCCGGGCAGGATGACTCACAGAGGCAAAGTAATGAGCTAGGGATGAGGCCCAGTTAGGAAGAATGTTTCTGGGACTGGGATCAAAGTAGTCATTTTGAATTTAGCTGCACCTGGTCAAGGATGGATATGTGTTGATGTCAACCAAGGTTCCAAGAACCAATCTCCTTCCCTCTGCAATCCAGTATAAAAATTGCTGGGGACTTTCTCCACTGGACATGAGAAACCAATTTCCCTGAAATAAGAATGTTCTTGCTGGCCATTATGACCCTAATGACTGCCTACACTTCCAAGTGTCTACCTGGGAGTTTATAAGGCAACACAGTGCTAAACTCATATGAAAATCCAGAAAATATGAAATTATTTCCCTTTCTTCTTGAGGGCACCTGCAGAGAGAGAAAGAAAAGAAAGTGCAAGGAAGGGGGATAACAGTATCTGACTTAACAGAAGAGTTATTTATTGACCATTCACTATGTGCCAAGCAGGTGTCAGAAGCAAGGTACACAATGGTCAACTAAAAGCATCTTCTATTTGGGGCTATTCTTTTTTAGCCACCATTATCACATAAAGCAACCTTGTCTCACACAGCCCCACACAAACTGATCCCATCTACCCCCCTCTTGGTGATACTTCCACTTAAGGAACATTCCCAATATTCTGAGATGTTCTTAGTTTAACAAAAGGCGATGTAAAATGAGTCATGTAGATGGATGTATATAATAAGGGCTAGAATCAGAAAATCTGGGGTCTGAATCCCACATGAGCCACATGTGACATTGGGCTTAACTCTCTAATCTTCGGTCTTATTGATTCATTTATTTTCATCATTGGCTGATCTCAATGGGAAAACTTTTGTACAATGTCTAGCTTAAGTGCCTGGTTTATCATAAGCTCTAGAAAGCTGTCATTTGTATACTGTGTAAGATATATATATATATTACCTATAGCATATAATCTATTGTATGTGATATCTAATGCGAACTATATAAAGTGTATATATAAATAGATATCTATATAAGTAGACATAATGCATTATACCAAACATTATAATAGTAGATATAATACATATTAATGTGGTGATTTTTATTAACATTAGCAATCATTAACATCTCAGGACAAATCTGAAATGACAGAGTTCAAGCTCAATATGGACTGCTAAGGGTTTGCAAGAAACAAACTAGAGGTTTACAATAAACTCACCAGGGAAGAGTTGCCAAAACTAGGGTCAAAAAAGGCCCGGTCACGTGACTGGGGAGCCGGGAGAGAGGACAACCTGGCTGGCCTTAGTTCCTGTACCCTGTGCAGGGTCAGAATGACAGAACACGAATTATTTTAACACAATCAACAAAAATCTCCAACTTCTCTTCCTGAATTAGTAGAACAAGTTCTACTCTTGCCAGCCACGATGATCCTAGAAATCGTGTGCGTGCGTGTGTGTGGCCCCGCGCCTGTCTAGCACGGACTTTGTAGGGGTGGGTGGCGCTACACGAGCGCAACTTTGCACAGGGCCGTCGGTACCCAAAAAGAGAGGGGGACAGTAGACGTGGGAGAGGTAGCTCTGCCTCCACGACAAGCCTCGCTTTCACCGCGTTTCCTAACTACCCGAAGGGGTAACAACAACCCTATTGAGCGCTGACTACTGATCAGGCTCTGTCGTGGGCGCTTTACCTAGTGTAATCCATTGCATCTTCCTAAAAACCAAAAAATGGAGCAGCCAGGGAGGAAACTACAAACCCAACTGGCTCGCCTTGCCCAAGTGAAGACCCGAAGGTGAAATGCCCTCTTTGGAAGCATTTCACTTAAGTCTCCAACACCCCACCTTGGAAGGCGCAGAAAGCCAACCTCCCTCCAAAAAGAGTTTCCGTCCAGGCTGCCAAGCCCCGGCTCCCGGGAGGCGCGCGGACTCCGGGGCCCCCAGCAGGCGCCGGCAGCCTTCCCCGGGCCGCACTCGGAGACCTCGCCCGCCCGGCAGCGCGATTGTGCAAGCGCGGGGCTGCAGCCGCGGCCGCCACTGCCGGCTCCTGCCCGCCGGGGCAGGGCGGGGAGGCGCGCTGGGCGCACACCCGGTGAACTCCGGGTGGAGTCCGCCGCGCTCCCGCCCGGGGAGCAGCGCACCCGCCACCCGAAGCCCAGGCGCCCTCGCTCACCTCGCTGACTCCATCCTATTTCCACCCCCAGCCCTGCCCACCACCCCCCTCCCCCGGGTCCCGCGTCCCTCCGGGCCAGGCCAGCCGGGGCCCACTCCGCCCTACTCAGCGTGCTCATTGGCCACCCAGGGCCTGCCCTGTCTCCATAAATACATGGTCCCTGGGCATGGAGCATGGAGAGAGATAGGAGGAAACCGCCGCGCCCAGCAGCATCTCTCTGCCCTCCTTGACACCTCCACTTCTCGGCTCCAGACCTGGAAGTCAGCCTCGCAGATCCACAGGCGGACCCGTATCCCTTCCCTTCCTCTTCCGAGGGACACCCAAGTCCCTAAAGTCACCCCTCCAGCCCTTGGGGTCAGTGCTTGGCCGGCACCCGCGCCCTGAGGCTGCCGCACGGGGCAGCGCCGAGCATCCTTCCTAAGGTCCTTTCTTCTCCCTGCTCCCCTGCCGCCCCCTCCATCGCACCTGCTGGCCCTCTTAGCCCTTCTTCGCCAGAATCGTCAAACCCCCAGATCCCGCCGGCGCCTCTTTAGCAAAGTCGCGTTTCCCGGTCCCCGCGCACTCCCACGAGTCCGGTGTCCCCCGCTGCCATGAGGTCCCCCATAGGCAAAAGCCGCTCCCTTGTCGCCTTCCTCCAGCAGCTGCGCCACCTGGGGCAGCCACCCAGGCCTGTGACGTCTGCGGCGTGCGCACCCCCTCGGCCGCGGGAGGTGCCCCTCTGCCCGCGGATGGAACCCGGCGAGGCGCAGAACGCGGCCGCCCTGCCGGGCCCCACCAACTGGCCGCTGCTGGGCAGCCTACTGGAGATTCTCTGGAAAGGGGGCCTCAAGAAACAGCACGACACGCTGGTAAATGCCTCGTCGCGCCCCAATTCCCTCTCCCCTCCCTGCCCTGCGCTCCAAAACCTCGGCGAGGCGCGCGGCTGGGGAGCACGGCGCGCTCGAGTGGGGCGGCGGCGGGAGTAGCGCTCGGGGCTGCGAGGGATGCGCGCTGACTTGGTCCGGTCCGTTGCAGGCGGAGTACCACAAAAAGTACGGCAAGATTTTCCGCATGAAGTTGGGTTCCTTCGAGTCGGTGCACCTGGGCTCGCCGTGCCTGCTGGAAGCGCTGTACCGCACGGAGAGCGCGTACCCGCAGCGGCTGGAGATCAAGCCCTGGAAGGCCTATCGCGACTATCGCAAGGAGGGCTACGGGCTGCTGATCCTGTGAGTCCAGGAGGCAGGATGCGGGCCGGCGGCGGGGCTGACGCGCTTGGAAGTCGGGGAGAGGGTTTTCAGCGGGTGCACCCTCCGTATGCAGAGGGAACACGAAAGCCTCTACCCGATGCAGCCTCGAACTCTTGCCTAGATCAGAGTGGATTGAGAAGAGCTGTGCGGTGCCCCCAGCACCTGTCTTCTCTCTGGCAACTGGGCAGGGCTGTGCCTTTTCAAAGAAAGGCCCAAAGCGTCATCCAAATTGTGGTGTTCAGACTCGGGCAGGTCGAGGTTCGGAAGTCAGCGTGCCAGGCCAACGTATTATAGTCAAAATTATCCCTTACAATTGTCTGTAATCCCCTCTTGTGAGCTCAAACGCCAGAAATTAACTTCTTTTGCTTTTGACATCTGCCTCCTATCTGGAGGGGACCCAGAGATCCGGGTCTAGTCAGAAAGGTGGGATGAGGAGGGATGTCAAGGTCACATTCTTTTAGATAGATAAATGCATAATGTGATTCCTCTGTAGCATTTAACAAGAGAGCACTTTTTTTTTTTAACTCCCAAATTGTAATGCCTAATAGTTGCATTTTTCAGGATATAATTACTGGAATTAAAAGCCATAGCAATGCATGGTGCATCATAGGCTGTGTGGTCTGCTACCGGGGTGAGGGAAGAAAGTGGGTGATTAGAACAGACTTACAGCTCCAGTGAACCTCTGACTGTGTATTATTGGGAGGCAATGACAGAATTCTAGGGCTGAGGTGTTTTGTGAATGTGACTTTCAACCCAAGTCAATGGATTAAGACAACATTTTTCTCAAATAGATCTGGGTTGCTGATAAAGGGGATGTTCCGGTACCCCCTCTTACTGCTGGGAACTGAGGCATCTGGCCTCCCAGGTTAGCCCCAGCAAGGGAACCTCAAAAACCCTGAACCCAAATTACCTGGACTTCACCTTTCTGGCGTCATCTTTGGCGGGCAGGAAAGGTGGTTTTTCATTCTGTTGTCAAACCAGCCCCAAATATTCCAAGGCTCTGGAGAGTTCTTGGCATGATTCTCAGTGTTCATTTGATTTTATAGTTCACACAGTTGCAGCGCTGGGGGGGGGGGTGTCTTTGCTTCTCCCTTCTTTTCCTTTCAATTTGCTCTAAATATAATTCTGCTTCTCTCCCAGGGAAGGAGAAGACTGGCAGAGGGTCCGGAGTGCTTTTCAGAAAAAGCTAATGAAACCAGTAGAAATTATGAAGCTGGACAACAAAATCAACGAGGTTTGCAGGCGGGGGGCAGCTTTCCTGGGTCTCCTGGGGAGGGAGAGATGTTTATGGAGCTTCAAGTCATAGCTACAAAGTGTAGGCAATTTGGATGGTTTGGAGGTCCTCCTTTTCTCCCTACTCCTCTCCACATCCTCCTTCCCCAAATCCTTATTCCTCCTTCCTTCCTTGTAAAGTAACATCTCAATAAGAGAATGACTACAAGCAGAGACTTTGGTATTCCATAGCCTTGGCTTTGACCCTCAGCCCTCCACCCCCTAGCTCTCTACCCTGACTATTCCCTTAACTTCCCAAAGCTTCACTTTCCCATCTACACACGGGGCATGACAGTTCCCACTCCACAAATTTGCTGGGAAGAGTAAATGTGATAATGCTTATAGAAGTCCTAGGTCGTGCCCTTTGAACTGGGTTTTGCAGGATGAGTCTTCAAGCCGGAGAAGGTGGAGAAAGACATTCAGGAGGCTTTCTCTGAAACGATGCTGGACAGAGGGCAGCTCTTAATGGTTTGGTACCATGATAAGGCATTTAGACATTATTCTTTAGTCAACGGAGAGCCAAAGAGGGAGGGATTTAAACATACGGTGCTCTCTTTACTCCTGATCACTTTGAGTGTTTATTTTGAGCTGGACTTGGACCCAGATAGGATCGTATAGGTGCAAGACTGCAAACCCAGAAGGTTTCAGGGGGCAGGTCATTCATATAAATGTGTAAGGAAGGCCCAGCAGGGGTTTTAGCAAACAGAACAGTGCATGCCCTTTCTAGAAGGGACAACTGCCCCAGCTCCAGCAAATGACTGCCACGTGGGAATGCTGACCCAGTGTCTCCAGATTTTATCATTTTTTTTTTGATAAGTAGTGAAAATTCCATATGTTTATGTGAAATTTCTGGATTTTTTTGATGGTGACAATTTCAAAGTTCTTTTTAAGGCACTATGTGGACAAATTCAAAATGGCCATTGGTTACACAGCTGGGCTTTGTCGTTCCAGGCCCCAGCATGGCCACTTTCCAGCTACGTGTCCAAGGCGAGCGCCTCAGCCCCACTCGAAGCCCGTTGTCTCCTCTGTTAGGCAGGAAATGGGAGTAATGACAGTACTTCCAACCTCGCAGGGTTGTTGTGAGGATCTAAGATAACACACTTCGTGCAGTGCTTGGTACGATATAAGCCTTGTTAAATGTGAGGTGTTATTCATGTAGAACCCAGATTCTGGAAGCTGGCATCTAGAGCCCTTATGTAACCTGTCCCAGGTCACAGTGCTATTTAGTGAAGGAGCTGCACCCCGAATTTGCAGATTTTTCTGCTTGCAAGTTCAACAGGCTTCACACAATGCCAGCCAGCCAGGAGATGTTTGCTGGCCCAGAAACGGAGGCGGCAGACCTCATGGTGTTCGACAGGTTGTGCCAGCAGACACTTGGCTGGTCCCTCCTTCATGGTTGAGTCCCTGCTCTGATTAGAAGAAGTGTTTTCCTTTTCTTAAATTTAGATCAAAAGCCGAAACTTAAGCTTTAGGGCGGTTTCGGGAAAAGCTGAGAAAATAACCCGGGACAAGGTTGTCAGGGCAGAAGGTGAACCCCCAGGGAGAATAAGTAATTAGTTGTTTCGGAGTGAATACCATCACGGGCAGTGACTACACAAGGTAACAAAACCTGAAGTCGGCTTAGGGAGCCTTTCAACTTCTGTTTTCCTTCCATGACTGAAATGTATCTTGTGTGGTTTCTTTCTCTGAAGGTCTTGGCGGATTTTATGGGTAGAATAGATGAGCTCTGTGATGAGAGGGGCCAGATTGAAGACTTATACAGCGAACTGAACAAATGGTCATTTGAAAGTAAGTCGTCTTCACGGTCTTGTTCGTTTGATTTCCTAGTGGCCCTGTCAGTGCCTCCTCTACAAACAGATACTGTCGCTGACAGTGAAGGGCCATTCGTGCAGTCTTTTCTTGCTTTCGGACACTCAAGCTATGCTTTACACTGTGGGTTGTTAATGTAGTCATTCAACAAACGTTTATTGAACATCTGCTACGTGCCTAACACTGTGCTCGGTATGAGGGACACGGCTTTGAACAAAACAGGTGACGTCTGTGTTGCCATGGAGCTTAGAGTCTAGTAGGGTTGGCAATCAACAAGTAAACACACGTTAAAATATATATTTTTCCAAGGGGTAAGGGAGTCAAGAAAGAACCTGAGCACCTAGGTGAGGCAAGTCTGCTTTGGGAAGGAGACGGTTGAGGTGAGACCTAAAGGAAGAAAAGGAAGAAGCCATAGGGCATCTGTGTGGGCAGATCGTTCCAGAATGTGGAGACACGAAGGGCAAATACACCGAGGTGGAAACGTGAGTGATGTCTCTGAGACTTTGAGGATGCCGGTGTGAGTGGATGATAAAGGAAGGGAAAGAGGGGCTGAGAAAGACCAAGCCAGGGGCTGTAGGTTTTGGCCAGAACTTGAGCTTCTAGTTTGAGTCAGATGGGGAGTCATGGAGGGTTCCAAACAGAAAGGACGATGCCTTTCTTTGAGAAAAGCAGAGCTCTGCCTCAACGGGGATGCTGCCCAGTGGGGACGCAGGCAAGGAAACGGTTTCCATAAAACGGGTAGGCACCTGACTGAGGAGGTTCGAGGCTGTAGGAGAATCTGAGAGAGCTGCCTCAGCTGAGCTTGGTCAAGGGGGGCTTCATGGTGGTGGTGCCGTATCAGCTGAGGCTGGGTAGACAAGTAGGAGTTCGCCAGATGAAGGTCAATGAAGGAGCAGAAAAGATTCTGTTGAAGGAGCAGAGAGATGTTGAGAATGACCAGACCATGACCAAGGGAGAGTTATGGCGAGGGCAGAGGATGAGAGGAAGGCAGTGGCCAAACCCATGTAAACCAGGGATGGGAATTTGGTTTTGAGCTTGGGAGTACTTAGGAGTACCTTTTAGCAGGAGGGTGGCTTGTACTAATTTGCTGGAAGGATCACTTTGGCTGCAGATGCGAGGGATTGGAGAGGGCACTTCAGTATGGAGGCTTTTGTCATGACTTGACTCCCCCATCAGGGAGGAGGGACTCAGCCTCACTTTTAAGATACAGACCATTTGACTATCTTAGCACATTAGAAAGCTCCATGCAACGAAGAAACCCACAGAAGGTGTTAAGGGAAAGGAGAGTAGAATAAAGTGAGGGAATGATTACAGAGGAGAAAGGAAGTGTTTTGGAAACTGTCCACTGGAAATACCCAAATGAAGGAGTATCAGATGCATGTCTTTGCAAGTCAAAGATCTGACTGTGGTGGTTTAAAAATTATTGTCCAGCATTATGAAACGTCTCGAGGAGGGCAGTCCACAGCTGGCACTCAGCGCTGTCACTGGGGACTCTCCATCTTTTTGCTCAGCCATCCTTAGCTGGTTGGCTTGTTGCAAAATGCCTGCCGCCCCTCCTCGTCTCACCTCTGCATTCTAGGCAAACACAAGAAGGAAAGAGGGAGGAGCTAAGCCAGCTGTACTTGCCCCTTTTATTAAGAAAGCAAAGGAGTATTTTCCTTAAGCCTCATTGGCCAGACCTGGGCCATGTGGCTTCTCTGGCTGCTACGGGAATCCTGGGGAATCAGGGAACAGGATTGTCACCAGGGTCTTAGATCAATCCAGATTCATTGCCCAAGGACTGATACATTGACACTCTAAATAAAATTGGGGGATCTCTTAGGGAACAAATGGGGGAGAATCAGTATCGGGTAGGCCATTCACAATGTCTGCTACACATGGAATCAGTGATAAACTCTGACAAAAGCAAGGCATTGCAGGAGACATTCGTTCATGTATAAAAATGGCAGTATTTTCACTGGGGCATTTCTGACCAGGGGGTTCTGCAGGCAATGGGTCATTGGACATGGAGACAACTTCTAGAAAGTGAGAAGAGTACTCCCCTTTCTCTCGGACTTTTTGCCTTTCCTCTGTTCTTAGAAAAGACCTCGCTCTTACAAAAGATAGAATCGAGCCTTTAATAGCCAGCTACTCACAGACTCCAATAGCTGTGGATTATTTTAAATGACAGGCATCTGCCTTGTGCTCTATGAGAAGAGATTTGGACTCCTTCAGAAGAACGCAGGGGACGAAGCTTTGAACTTCATCATGGCCATCAAAACAGTAAGCATCCCCTTGAGGAGAGCACTTTTCCCGATTTACAGAACTTCACACACGGGCATCCCGTTTCCCCAGGACTGGCACACACACACCTATTTTATTACACTAGTCGAGTGTTAATTTCAACGTGTCATGTGTTTTCACGTGTGTATGTGCGTGTATGCTCGTAAACCAGGAATCACGCTACATCATTGTTTAGGCAAGTTTAAATGCGGGTTTCAGTTAAAAATCTGTCGATTAAAATACTGTTTGAAAAAGAGTCTGAAAACTTTCAGATGGAATACTTTAGAATTATTTCGATCGCCCGTGAATGTGATAGATGCCATGTAATGGGTGTAGAAAATGGCGAATGTTGGGAAAGTAATGGAAATAATGGAAGTCAACAGGAAAGTGGTGGTGTTCCTTCTTTCTTCTTCTTTTTAAATATGTAGGTCCTAAGATCACATTTTTTTATTAAACACACCCTGTGGAAAATCATCCCAAAGATCATTTTCATTGTGCCACTGGGGTGGGGAGGGCTCCGCGTCCAGCACTGGGGGAGATTTCCTGCCTTTGTGGAAGCGTGGGGTGTAGAACGAACGCTCGTGTCCCGGTGCGGCAGTTGTCTTTGAGAGAGGTGGAAACCGGAATGAAAACACGTTGTGTTCCTCACAGATGATGAGCACGTTTGGGAAGATGATGGTAACCCCGGTCGAGCTGCACAAAAGCCTCAATACCAAGGTGTGGCAGACCCACACGCGGGCCTGGGACACCATTTTCAAATCAGGTAATGTGGCCGCACACACCCCTGCAGCCCTGTCTCTGGAGCTGCTGCCAGAAGGCTGGAATGATCTTCCTGGCCTCACAACCTTGACCCCTTGATAGAGTTGCACCTCCTGATTGTTTCCGGCTCCATAAACGCGAGTTTAGAATCACCCTGGCGTAGGAGAATTTAGAGGAAAGAACAGTTTTGTGTAGTCTTTGGGAGCTGGAAGAGGTCAAAAGCAAGACTTTGGAGTCAGAGATACCTGGATTCAAATCCCAGCTCTGTCATTGGTGTAGCAGGTTGACCAAATGCGCTGTATCTCTTTCATCCTCGGTAGTCTTGTCTCTAAAATGGGCTAATAACAGCAATGCAACTTACCTCAATGCAACTATTTCTAGGTCTAATATAGATAATGTAAAAACCTGGCTTATCTCAATACTCAGTGGATTAGAGCTATTTCTGCCACATTACGAGGGGAATATTGGTGCTATGAGTATCAGTCTATGAGTTCCCAATCTGTCCTAGTAGGGGGATCCATATCATATCATACCATGTCATAGCTTTCATACACACAAACATATACTCAGTTAATTCTCACCCAAAACCCTATAAAGTAGGTCCTTCTGTTAGCCCTGAGTGACAGAAGTCAGGCACAAAGAAGTAACTTGGCCAGGATTACATGCTCGATGATGGCAAAAACCAGGGTTTGAAGCGAGACAAAAGCCTCCCAAAGCTCTCGCTCTAACTGCTGTCCCACTTACCAGTATTACCGTCAACCTCACCGTTATATTATTCTGGTGGTGGCTGCCTAGTGGATTGAAATGAGGGAGACACTTGCCTAGAATGTTCTTTACAAACGCTAGAGATTTCTGTTGTCATCGCCAGCGTGAGTGTGTGTGCATGTGTGTTTACGTTTGATAACATTGGGGGAGGTTCTCTCCTCCCCTACGGCCCAGAGTTGGGAGCCAAGTCCTACATTACCTGTGTTAGTGACCAAATCAGCCAGACACCTGGATCTGGGTGCAAGTTCTGATTCTGAGAGTGGACCCACATCCCATCTCTGTCTCGTGACAATCTCTTCCAGACTCTAAGCTCCTAAGACTCAAAATGTGACCTGCAGCAGGAGCAGCAGCTGGGAGCCTGTTAGAAATGCAGAGTTCCAGGCCCGCCCCAGACCCCTGATTCAGTATTTGCATTTTAGCAAGACGCCCAGGTGATTTTTTGGCACGCTGAAGTTTGAGGAGCCCTGCTCCCCTGGGCACCGATCAGTCCTTGGTGACTTTACCACAGGGCAATATTAGCTCCTTGAACAAATGGTCAGTGTCCCTGAAAAGGCCCTTTAAATGTCACGAGGAGGATGTTACCTGGGGTTTCTATTGCGTTCTTTCCCGCGCTAATCGTCACCTGACTTCCTTTCCCTCTTCTCTTCTCCAATAGTCAAATCTTGTATTGACAACCACTTAGAGAAACATTCTGAGCAGCCCAGCACAGATTTCCTCTGTGATATTTATCACCACAATCAGCTTTCCAAGAAAGAATTGTATGCGGCCGTCACGGAGCTCCAGCTGGCTGCTGTAGAAACGGTAAGGGTGGGCCTGATGTCAGTTCGCTCAACGAACAAACGGGCTGGAAAATCTTTTTCATGCTGAATTTTAAATACTCACTCAGCTCACTTGTTCCACAAGGATTCACTGAGCACTGGCTTAGCAAAAATAAAAAGTCTTGTACGAGATCCTGCGGGAGACCCAGGGCACAGCCTCGGTCCTTAAACAGGTGATAGGAGGTGAATTCATGCGCTCTAGTGGGGAAAATGGAGCACCATGACGAAGACTCAAGCTGCTATGGGAATTCAGAGGTAGTAAAATGCTACACCATAGAAAGATTTTTAAAAATTGAATATGTTCTGAAAGGTTGTGCACGCTACCCCAAAGAGCCTGACTATGGTGGTTATGCTAAAAATATTGGCATGCTCTCTGGCAGCCCAGTTATTTTTTTTCGGATTAAGAGCATAAACATAGTGAGTCCAGGAAAACTTGATTTCGACTTAGATGAAACAACAAATTTGAAATACCAAAATTCTGTCCCCAGTGTGCTTGATACTCCTGGCAGGTGCACAATCCAGCCAGACTCCAGACACAAATTCTGACAGGTGTTCAGGTGGGTTTGATGGTCTTCGATCTGTTCTTTGTGCCATCACTGGAGGGACGCGTACTAATGTTCCCCATGGCCCAACAGTTCATACACCTATAATCTCTAAGAAGAATGTATCCCGGTGTGTTTCTTTTCCATGTTTCCCCTTTCTTTTGTGTTTCTCGTCCAAAGAAAGAGTAGGGTTTTCTACATCAGGGGGAACTGCAAGGTTATCATTTCTCCTCAAGCTCCGGAAGGCTGTTAAAAGGAGAAATTCATTTTGCTCACTGTCATACTGAGTCACTTCACCTGAGAGGCTTCTTAGAGTGATAAAAGTAAAGCTTCACCCGTTATCTTCTGTTTTCAGCTGGAATGTGAGCTTCGTGAGGGAGATGACTTGGTTTTGTCCCCTGCTCTATTCCTAGGATGTAGAATAGTACTTAGCGTAAAGTAGGTGCTCAACAAATACTCGATGAATAAATGAAAGGATTCAGAAACTAACTACCGGCTACATGCCTGGCACATTCCAGGTGCTTGAGGGACCACCATAAACCAGAGACCAAGGTCTTGGCCTTCATGGAACTTAACTGCGGGGAGGGAAGACCAATCAGAGACATGTAAACATAGCAGTAAATGTGATCTTTGTAATTAGTGGTAGGAGACATGGAGGAAACCACCTGAGTGATGGGGTAGAAGGAGATGGAGATGGGACAGGGTTCCCTCTCCGAGGAAATGATCCAGGAGCTGACGGAAATGATGAGAGAGAGCCAGCCAGGGGAATATCTGATGGAAGAGCTCTCCAGAGCCCTCTTCCTGTTTTGTAAATTGGACTCTTGTAATGATGCCGTCCGCAGTTTATTTGCAGCTGAGGCTGCCAGTCCTCTGACATGAAGAAGCCTGCCTTGGAGGCATCTTCTTCCCAAAATAGAGAACAGCATGGGCAAGGGCCTTGGAGCAGAAAGAGGGTGGAAGCTGGAGACCCAGCAAATGTGGTCAGCCTGACGTTGGAGACGTCAAGGAGCCTGAAACAGAAGCCTTAGTCCATTGGGATTTTATTACACCTGTGAGGGAGAGCTCTTGGGGTATTACAAGCAAGAGAGTAGCCTGATCAAATTTATGTTTTGAAGGGAGGGCTCTGGCTGGTGGGGTGGAAGAAAGTCCTAGAAGAGGAAGAGCAGAAACTGGGAGGCCAACTGCGAGACTCATCTCCTCCACAGAGGTCAAGCTGGGATAGTTAGTGCCTATGAGGTTTCCTAGGCCATTTTCAGCCCCTGCAGTTACCCTAAAAGGCCCAGGCTATCTTACAAGGCTTTGGTGAAAGCTACAGTTATCTGCCTTTTGGAAACTCTATTTGGTACTTGCGGTGAGGGACCCGCTGATATGGTTAAATGTTTCTTTTTTAGTCCTGGCAATTCTGGAAGTCACTTTTGGAAAATCAGAGAAATTTCAAAGTGTATCTAATTTGGTGGCTACGCCCTCTTCCTGTTTTGTAAATTGGACTCTTGTAATGATGCCGTCCGCAGTTTATTTGCAGCTGAGGCTGCCAGTCCTCTGACATGAAGAAGCCTGCCTTGGAGGCATCTTCTTCCCAAAATAGTAAATACCATTGGCTCCGAATCGTCTCGAACTTTGCTCGTTTATGTCAGTGGCACATGGCACTTAGCAAAAACGTCCTTGTGTTTGCAATGACCATTTTTACAGGACTATTTGGCTTGCATTAGCTAAAAAAAAAAAAAAAAAAAAAAGCCTAAAAACAAAAACATATGACTACCAGTCGTGACTATGAAGCTAAAAGTTACGCTGGCTGTTTCAGCCAATGTTTTTTCTCTTCTTGTTGCCTTTGGAAAGGAAGTAAAGCATGCCACTTAAAAGACCGTGAGCCTTTGTCAGAAACTGTGGCCGGTTCCTTGAAATGCTCAACTCAATGCTAAAATTTCTCATTTTGGTGTTGGTACCCTCCTGCAAGGGCTCTTTGCATGTGGCTGAAACCCAGGGTTTCATAGATAAGCCTTTTTCATTTTTCTCATGACTTTTAGGGTGTGGCAAAAAAAAAAAAAAAAAAAGAAAAAACCCGAAAACCCTCTCTTTTCAATTCCAGAAATGCAGCTTCTTGTGCATTTGCACTATAAAATTAAAAAGAAAAAACTTATAGCAACGCTGCCAGGATCTCCATCCCTCTCTCCCCACCCACGTAGTCTATCCACTTTCTATATTAAACAATTTTTGATTAAATGCTTTTTTATTTTGAAATAAGTAGATTCCCATGCAGTTCTAAGGAAAAGTAGAGAGGAGTCCCTTGGATCCTTCTCGCAGCTTCCCCCAGTGGTAACATCTTGCAACAATAAAACCTTATCACAGCCTGGAAATTGACACAGATACAAGTCTAACCAACTTGCTTTCCTTTCAGCAGCTCTACCTGGTTCCTGTGTGTTCAAACAATTTCTGTATCAAACTGTACTGAAAATGTCCTAATGCAGCTGATTATTTCGAAGAGTCTACGTTGGTTAAGCAATCCTTAATTGGCATTATTTTCTAAAATGAATTGTACACTGTATTCGTGAAAAAGTCTCAGTAATACATTTGCAGAGCAAGGTGGTAGGCATCAGCTTTTGTTCAGCTCACGATAGTTTTAAGGCGGTTTATTTACAGACACTCAAGTTCATGTCCATTTGCCTTTCAGACGGCGAACAGCTTAATGTGGATTCTCTACAATTTATCCCGTAATCCCCACGTGCAACAAAACCTTCTTAAGGAAATTCAGAGTGTATTGCCTGAGAATCAGATACCACGGGCAGAGGATTTGAGGAATATGCCATATTTAAAAGCCTGTCTGAAAGAATCTATGAGGTGAGAACACATGCCCAAGCCAACATGTACATGCTGGGAAGCCATTCTCTTAAATACACAATGAGGGTCCCCACGCCCACAGACAGCACCCCTAGTTGACTCAGAAACATTTATCAAACTGCAAAAAAAAAGAGCCTTAGGACCATATTCTTCTACTATTATTCATTTCCTAAATCATTTGGGCAAATTCTACTAAATCTCTGGAAAGTCAGTGTCCTCTCCTTTCAATCAGTAATAATAATAGTCTAATGAATGCTATAAGCACTAATTAAGATTAGGGGCATAACTGAAGGATATGAGAAGAACTTCAGCAAGAAAAACCATATTATTATTTGATAAGACAAAGAGACATCTTTGTTCTTGAGCCTCTGGTATACAATCAATTTTCTTTTGAAAAGTCTTTCTACACACTTTCTGGAAAACAAAACGCACAACTTTGTAGCATTAGGAAAGAAATGGCTTTCACTTCAGGAAGGGCAGATAGGAGAAATCTACGACATAAGGCAAGCTTAAGGGTAACGCAGGAAACACACACTTTTGAAGTCCAGAATGAAACAGGAGAAAACCACTATTAATAGCTACTAAGCAGTTACTAGGGAGTTAACCAGCACAATCAGGAATACAAACAGGAGGTATAAATTTCAGGAAGAAAGAGACAGAACTTCTTGGTAAGCCTGGGGGGGCTCAGTCGGTTAGGTGTCCTACCCTTGATTCCAGCTCAGATCATGATTTCAGGGTTGTGAGATCAAGCCCAGTGGCGGACTCAGCATTGGGTGTGGAGCCTGCTGAAGATTCTCTGCCCCTCCCCCAACAAATAAATTCATTCAATACAATAAAACTTTCTTTCTAAAAAAAAGAATTTTATGAGAGTTGCGATCATGCTCTTTTTTTGAGTATGAACTTACGCACGAATTATTTATTTAACCAGTATCTGCATTCCCATTGATATTTGATGTAGATACTCGTCTGTGCTCATCTTTGCATCTTTAATTTTGTTTTTTCAGGCTTACCCCAAGTGTGCCATTTACAACTCGGACTCTTGACAAGGCAATGGTTCTGGGTGAATATGCTTTACCCAAAGGAGTAAGTAGGATTGATTCAATCTGTATCTTATAGAGCTTTGAAAGACACACTTTCCAAATATTCATCATATCTCCATAAACACTTTCTTTCGCTGGGAGAGCATTCATTTTGGAAATATGTGTATTTTAGTATAGAGCTGACATGTTGCGTTGGATGGTGTTAGGATTAATGATTTGCTAAAAAAAAAAGACCTAGATTCAAGCATGGCCCTGAGTGAGTTGCATAACCTTGGTGAGCCTCAGCTTTCTCATCTGTAAATAATGGAATAATAATAATAATAATGGAACCTACTACATAGGGTTGCATGAGAATGTGATGCTAAATTTTAAACTTCTTTACCTATTTATTACCTGGTATATTTCTAGTACTAAATACATGTCATCATATTATAAACTTGTGGGTTGCTTTTACATTTGTACGGTGATTCCTTTTGTAAATTTTGCTGTTCAAATGTTTTCTTCTAGTTATTTTACATGTTTTTGTGTTTCTGGGTGTTTTGTAGACAGTGTTGATGCTAAATACCCAGGTGTTGGGATCCAATGAAGGAAATTTTAAAGATTCAAGCCAATTTAGGCCCGAACGATGGCTTCAGGAGCAGAAAAAGATTAATCCTTTTGCACATCTTCCGTTTGGCATTGGGAAAAGAATGTGCATCGGGCGCCGACTAGCCGAGCTCCAGCTCCACTTGGCTCTCTGCTGGGTAAAACTCTTGATTTCTGCACTCGTGCTCTGTTGTTTCCACAAGGCAGGAAGCGAGGGGGTCATTCTGCCTTTTTTGTGCACGTGTGTTTTAGATCGTCCGCAAATACGACATCGTGGCCACGGACAACGAGCCAGTGGAGATGTTACACCTGGGCATCCTGGTGCCCAGCCGGGAGCTCCCCATCGCTTTCTGCCCGCGGTGAGAGCCTCAGGTGAGCATCTGGGGTGCCGTGAATGACCAAACGGTGAGCTGAGCTCAGAAGCCAGCCGGACTCGGGTTTGAATCCCTGCTCATCACTGAACAGTTTCTTAACCTTTCTGCCTCCATTTTTTTTTTTTCATTTGTAAAATGGGGACCCAAATCATCTCTCTCTAGAAAGCTGATATGATACTAAATACTCAGCCTGGGTCCTGGCATCCGCCACGTGCTCAGGAAAGGCAAGATGCCATTAAGGGGTTTTGTATGTGAATATCAGCGGTGGACAAAAAGGGCCCGTGGGCAAATATTGTAGGCTTTGCAGGCCATGAGATCTGCCCCACATCCACTTAACTCTGCCTCGTAGCTTGAAAGCAGCCTTACACGATTCATCAACAAACAGGAGTGGCTGTTTTCTTTGTTTTCTATTGCTGTTATAACAAATTACTAAAACAAGTTACTTCCAAATTGCTAAAACTTGTATTAAGTAATAAATTTATTATCTTGACAGTTTTGTAGGTCAGAAATGCAACCCCGCTCTTACCAGGCTAAAATCAAGGTGTTAGCAGGGCTGTGTTCCTTTCTGGAGGTTCCAGGGAAGAATCTATTCTCTTG
The DNA here is from genome assembly GCF_023065955.2 of Ursus arctos. Lineage (NCBI taxonomy): Eukaryota > Metazoa > Chordata > Mammalia > Carnivora > Ursidae > Ursus > Ursus arctos. The sequence goes on from NW_026622830.1 coordinate 8,106,515, forward strand.
CTAATTAGGGATGTTGGCAGAGTTCAGTTTCTTATGGTTACAGGACTGAGATCCCTATTTTCTTGCTGGCAGCTGAGCGTTAGTCCCAGCTTCTAGAGGTCACCCGCATTCCTTGGTTCATGACCTCTTTCTCCGAATTCAAAGCTAGCCAGAGCAACCTGAGTCCCTCTCCTGGCTTCACATCTCTCCTCCTTCTGCCATTCAGGATAATCTTCCCATCTCAAGGTCCATAAACTTAATCACATCTGCCAAGTTCCTTTTGCCGTGCATTCACAGGCTCTGGAGATTAGAGCATAGACACTTTCTCAGGGCCATTATTCTGCTTACCAAGACCGTCCCAATAAAACTTTATTTATAAATACAGGTGGTCAGCTGTTTTTGACCACAGGGCTTTGGCTTACTGACCCCTGGAATGTAAGTGTATATATTTACCAGCCTGTGTTAAATATTGCTTACTTATACTTCTTTAATATATAATTGAGATTTACTTTATTTTCCAGATTTTTTTTTTTATTTTACTACAACCAAGAGCAGCAATTTTTACCCTCCTGCAAGAATGGTGCTTATGGCTTCTACATTACTGGAAAGGCAAACCTCACACCCCAGAGCATGAGACGGCACATGAAGAACAGTTAGGCCCAGGTGTTTTACTCTTTCTTCGGTACAATTGTTCTAGAAGCTGCACAGTCTAATAAGATTGCATCTGACTCAGGAGAGCACATTGAGTGTTGGGATGCAAGGCGCTCTACAGGGTAACTGCTGGCTTACTTGAACGACATCAGCACTGTCCGGGCTGACTCAGAATGACTCATAATATTGTTTTCTCTTGCATCTTCCATGATGGGACAGGGAGGCCAGGCATTCGTCAGTTAATCCGGTAAAGTCACTAGAAGTTTCTGTTCCTTCCCTACAAAATCCACTGCTTGGTTCTTTACTTCTCAAAAGTGAGCTTACATTTCACAGTGAAACACCTAGGGTACGCTAGCCGAATTGTCTGGGGCTTGGGGTAATATTGACAATCCATTTACTGTAACTCTGTTTAATGTGATATTTGGGGAAATACTTGTTTATAACATAAGCCAAGCTAAATGTTAAAGTTATTGGGTCTCTGTGAAACCATATTTTTCCTGTTTTGAAATTGCAGCATTATTGGGAAATTAGAGAACATCTCTATTTTAAGAAGCACTTTGATGAGGTCAGAACCTCTTAACCAAGAATGCCTTAATGATTCACTGGGGCATCGTTTTGTCAAACAAGTCTGAAATTCTTTATTTAGCTAATGGATTTTCTCTATGGCATTAGGAAGTAGATCTGCAGTTTTTCAATTGTGTATGTATGCGAGTGTGTCTATCGTAATGACAATTTGCTTAAGTCATTTTAAAAAATATATATGGTATTTGATTTAGGATCTATGGTTTAGAACAATGTTCTAAAGCCCAGTTACAGTTTAAAAATAGTCAGGGACTTCCCATGTTTTGCTTTCCCGTCTATAGAATAGAACAGCAATAATGTGTGCATACATTATAGATTAACTAATATAAACCATGTTCTGTGATCTGAATTCCTTGACAAAATACAGTTTCATAATGGAAAATGCATAGAGATTTATGCAGTACTTAAAACTTTGTAAAAAATATGTTTACATACAGTTTACTTTTACATATGTTTACTACTACTTTACCTAAAAACATACTATATATTTCTGTATATTTGATAAAGACTTCCCTTTTTAGGTTATATTTTTAGAATTTTTCCAAAGTATACATTTATGTCATTCTATTTCAATGAATATGTACATATCACTAAAATAGGTTCATGCTCGCTCCCTACTGTGAAATTATTTTTAGAATTATAAATCTACATGTGTTGTCAGATCTCATTTATATATCTTCTTAGAATTCCCTGAAAATAAAAGTTTTAAAATATTCGAGAACTGTTTCTTCTTCATTGCATTTGTTACCTCAAAATTTAAAATTTTAAACTCCATCTTACTAGAAAATTTTCTCATGTAGCCATTTTAAAAAGCCCCATATCATGAAATCTACTCTGACAAAAAGCTGGACTTCCCTAACAGTTTTGCAGAAAGATGATCGTTTGAGTGCTCAACTAATTTTCCATTTTCTTGCTGCTTCAGTATTTTCCAAGCCCATTCAGTTCTATCTGAACTACCACCTCCCTCCAGAAGAGCCCAGAAACCCAGCTGATCTCCAATCTGTTCTTTGCACATTGGCCATTTTGGCCTTCTCAAAACCCAAACCCGATAGTCTCATCCTTGCTTCTCTGGTGTCCCATTGCTTTTATGTAAAGATCCAATTTCTTAAGCCAGACGTCAGTGTCCTGGAAAAGATGGCGCCAACAAACCACGGGCCCAGCCCTCATCACCCACACCCAGATGTCTGCGGAACCCGCCATGCTGGCTTCTGCCAGTTCCTTTGATTCCTTCAACACTATCGGCCCACAAGGTTCTGCACCTACGGTCCCTCCTCCTACCATCTTCCCTTCTGGCACGTTCTTTCTTTACCTGCTCTTCTCCTACACACAGTCAGAGTCCAGCTCCAGCTTCATGGAGGAAGTCTTCCTTGATGACTGAGAGGCCCCCAGAGCCTGGCCCTGGCATCAGGATTCATCAAGGAAGTGATTCCTGAGGTGACTGTGAGGGACTGAGGGCAGCAGCGTAGGGAGGTGTGATCTGGAGAGCGCCCCAGCCTCAGCCTGATCCCCTGGGGAGCTCTGGGCACATCTTACAGCAGAGTTGGTTTGCTCTCCTTGTGACAACCCTCCTCAGGCTGCCCCTTAAGGATGCACTCTCCCAGTGACCTCTAGCTCTTAGTGATGTCCACACAGAAAGGCTTACAGAAGCCCAGATTCATATTGTTGACAGGACTCACAGCAAGTCATAAAACCTCTTCTCTGAGGCCTGGTGGATCGGGTGGAGTATGGTGCTTGTCACAGGGTAAAGGTAACTCAGATCTATTACGATTGTCACCAATAACACATGCCATTCCGTGCCTGTGGCCCTTATCATATATCTTCTGCAGTCCCTGCTCTGTCTCCCCTGAGGCCAACTCACTCCTTCAACTTGAGCAAAAGTCTAATGGACGTTTATAAGAAACTAGCTCACAATGATACATGGAGAAGGCAGTCCCCTCACTTTGTGATAATTTTTTGAGAGTGGGAGGGAAGAAAAGACAGAAGGCAAAGATGGGGAGGAAAGAAGGAGAGAATCGAGAGATCGAGAGACTTCCTCGATGTTTGTGGCGAAGATTCCACGCACTGGCATTGTTCCTAGGAAGAGCAGCAGATTATTTATGGAGTAACTACTCCGGCCGTGGAGGGAACGCTAGCTGTGTGGATGGGTAAGAGACGACACTTTGTCTTTATGATGTAGCTCGCGGATGGTTTCAGGATGTGAAGGGAACTCTAGGCAATTTGGGCATGGCTTGCTCGCACTGAGAACCCAGATCTCCAATGTGCCCTCCCTCTAATGAAACGCCTCTGAGTTTCAGGTCCTGTAAACTCCACATCGGTGTAGTAGGAAAAATATGGCCTTACGGTTATCAGTCTCACTTGGGTTTCCATCCTAGAGGAGCCATCTCCTAGCTGTGGGACTTGGGTCATTTACTTAACCTCCCTGAGCCTTAGCCATTCAATGGAGGCGAACATACCTCATGCAGAAGTGTTCTTATAAGGGTTAGAAAATTTGACATGCGCCTAGCTCAGGTCTCGGCACACAGCAGGAGCAGTGTCCGAAGTCATCTTTCTGGATCAAAGGGGCACACATGAAGCAGCTTCCCTGACATGTTCTGGACATGTCCAGCATGTCCAGTGAAACGTTCTGGACCCAGTTGGGAAAAATGGGACACAATAACAACATTGAGAAATTCAATTGGTTCTGCCTCCTTATAGAGGAGAACTGAGGACACTGGGAGTGGAAGGAATTAGTATTATGGTTTTTATTTCTGCTCAGGGTTTTCAGGAGACTAATGGAGAATTACCATGGCAATAAAAAAATACCATTTATTCCATCAGACTAATAGTCTAACCATGGGAGCTTTCATGCTCAATACTGGAAACGACAAACCCATAGATCACATTTGATACATTCCTTTGGTCCACACATGGCTGCCAAGAACCGATTATTCTAATTCCATCGATCTTTCTACTTGTATTAATTGGCATTCTATCAGGAAGAATTTTTATTTGTTTGTGTCAAGCTTTTATTTAAATTCCAGTTCATTTACATAAAGAAGAATTTTTTCTTCTTAATTTGTTTATGTGAGTGTGAGCTTGCAAATTTTTTAAATAAGTTATAATTTTTCACTATCATTATTTATTTTGATGTTCAAATTGTCTCAGATTTTGCTGGTGGGAGCCTTTTCAGGTAGGTTCCCCTGTGTGTGTGTGTGTTTGTGTGTGTGTGTGTGTGTGTGTGTGTGTAGAGAGAGGGACAGAGAGACAGGAAAAAACAAAGCAGAAGTAGTAAAACAATAATGCTTGAGGGATCTGGGTGAAAGGTATATGGAAATTCTTTGTACTGCTCTTATACATTTGAAATTATGACAAAATAAAAAGTTGAGGGGCGCCTGGCTGGCTCAGTCAGTTAAGCGTCTGCCTCTGGCTCAGGTCATGATCCCAGGGTGCTGAGATCGAGCCCCGTGTCGGGCTCCCTGATCAGCACGGAGCCTGCTTCTCCCTCTCCCTCCCTGCTCGTGCTCTCTCTCTCTCTCTCATTCTATCTCAAATAAATAAAATCTTAAAAAATAAATAAAATAAGTAAATAAAAAGTTTAAAAACCTGAGAGACCGTTGAGTGCGTGGTTCAGAACCGAGCACCTGAAGCAGGTTGATTGGTTCAGATCCCAGACCCTCCACCTTCCAGCTCTGTAATATTTAGGCAAGTTATTTTGACCTCTTTGTGCTTTAATTTTCTCATCTATAAAACAAGGGCAATGATCATAGTGTACCTCACAGAGCTGCTGAGAGAAACATGGAAACCATGCATTAAAACTCTTAGAAGATGTCCGGCACCTTCTGAGTCCTCGATAAACAGGAGTGTTTTGATATGCACCAACGGGGGCACCTGGGTGGCTCAGTTGGTTAGGTGACTGACTCTTTTTTTTTTTTTTTAAAGATTTTATTTATTTATTCGACAGAGATAGAGACAGCCAGCGAGAGAGGGAACACAAGCAGGGGGAGTGGGAGAGGAAGAAGCAGGCTCATAGCGGAGGAGCCTGATGTGGGGCTCGATCCCATAACGCTGGGATCACGCCCTGAGCCGAAGGCAAACGCTTAACCGCTGTGCCACCCAGGCGCCCCAGGTGACTGACTCTTGATTCCTGCTCAGGTCTTGATCCTCAGGGTTGTGGGATCGAACCTCACAGCAGGCTCTGTGTTCAGGGCAGAGTCTACTTGGGATTCTCTCTCCCTCTGCCCCTCCCCTTGCCCCTGCTCATTCTTGAGTGCTATCTCTCTCTCTCAAATAAATAACTCTGTAAAAAAAAAGAAAGAAAGAAAAAGAAAGAAAAGAAAAAAGAAAAAGGAAAAAAAAGCATCAACAATGGCCCATTGGGAGATTTGACCTACGAGTTTGGATGTCTAGCTTCCCTGGACACCCAGGAGGCCTGGTCCGCAGGACCTACCATGGCACAAGGCAGTCAGCAGAATGGCTCCTCGCCCAGAGGCAGGGCGTGCGCCTCGGTCCCCACCACTCCCCCCACCCAGCCTGCGCCCTAACCTAGCACCTGCCACGCCTCATTTCTGAAGTTCATTTTGCACGTCTTAGGAATCGCCTGCATTTTCTGCTTGGTCTTTAGGGAATTTCATTGGATTTCACCGAAATCATAAAGCCCAAACTCCTGATTACAACAACCAACTAAAATTTACTGAGTATATCCTTAGGCCCTTTCCTGTACCTTATTCTTCCCGGACGCCTTGCCGAGAAGCCGGAAATCTTCCTATTTTTTAAATAGGCTTGCAGAAGTCAAAGAGCTTGCTCAGGAAAGTACAGTAAGCAGGAAACAGACTCCAGACCCTGATCCCTCTGACTCCATGGCCCTTACTCATTCCCCCATACTTTGTGATGCTCAGAGAACCTGTAAATGGGTCAGTCAAATTAATCTATCAGCAAGTATTTAGTATAAACCTGTTGAACTACATTGGTTGAGAGCCAAGGCTCCGTTTATGGTTCAATCTAATTTGTTGAACTTCCCTTAATCTCTTGGATTGGACGTTGATCCAAATGACATAATCACTTATTGCCGTCCATGATTGTTCTGTCCTGCAGAATCTCCCTTTATCAGCAACAAAATATTTGTGGAACTCTTAATCATCAGGACGCCTTGCACCTGGGGCCTTCCAAGTAGCATCAACTCCCAAGCACCGATGCCTTGGAATTAACTCGAAGGTTGCACGGTGGACACTTTTCCTCCAGATTTGTTTTTGCTTTAGTGAAAGGGGGTGTGAGATATTTTCTGCACACGTGGAGCAGAAAGGTGAGCCGAGGAGTGGAAAGAAAGTCTGGCAGTCAGAATTAATAGTGAGCCAAGACTTGACAGCACCAACTTGAATGATGAACCCCTGTCGTTGTTCTTCATTTCCATTTGCTTTTTTTTTAAATAAGGACATTTCCTCCCTCGGTTCGTTCTCCTTCAGTTATGGCCTCGCTTCGGCAGCGCAGATATGAAATCTCCTTCAGCTGTAATTTGCCCAGACCTCTTGACACCAAGGGACATCCGTTGGAGGCCAGTAGATGTCCCCTGGGGAGTGCCAACACCAACTGTTTGGTGGTGGCTGCCTGAAATACCATATTGAGAAGGATTCTAAAGTGGAGTCCAGGGACAGCAGGAGGAGAATCGTAATTAGTTCACAGAGATTCACGCCCTGTGCTACGTATTTATGTATCCCATATACAATAAGTTCTGGATACCAAGCCTGCAGATATGTACTAAGAACAGCTATCCTTTATTAAGTACTATCTCTTTATTGGCCCTGTACTAAGTGCATGCCATTGACCTTTTCCCCTGGTGCTATTATGAAGGGTGCACATTGACCCCTCACAAGTTATGCAGGATGAAATTTGGAGGTATGCAGACAGCTACTTTTCATTACCGATAATGTGTATGTTTATAATTATTTTCTGGTAATACTAGTTCTTTTTAAATTTCTAGTAGTATTTTAAATTTGCTTTTTAAATGAGTCGGCTTGAATTCTAAAGAGGAGATGATGACAGTAAATGATCTTTCATGAGGCATACGGATCAGGCAACAATCACGAAAATGGCGTAAGAGTAGCTGGAAATTAGGAATTGCTGAAAGTTGATAAGCCTGCGATGAAGAGGTGAGTAGACTTTTCGTTTTACGGTTGAGGAAGCTGAGGTTTGGGGGTTACTGAGGCTCAAGGTCCACAGAACTAGCGTGCAATGGGGCCGGGATTTGAACGCAGGAAATTGGACTGTGGAGGTCAGAAACTTAGGTGGCCCATGGCTTCCTCACCTCCTGGTAATCACATCTTCGTGACATAGGGGCAAGTCCTGTAACTTGCTTCTAACCAATGGGATGTGTCAACGGTGACAAGATGTCACTCCCCTGATTGTGTTACAGACTATGGCATATTCTGTCATCCCAGGAGACTGTCTCCTTCATTGGTTTCGAAGAGTAAGCAGCAATGTTGGAAGGCCCACACGGCCAAGAACTGAGGGCAGCCTCCTATTAAAAAGGAACGTCCAAAAAGGACCTTAATAAGTTCTAAATTTATCAACAGAACCAGCACCATGCATTAATTATCCAACAAATAGTCTGTTAAATCCTTATCTACTGAATTGCATACTTGTTAAGGATAATGGGATTCTGTTCTCATATTGACAAGAGCTGTTCCTCATTTCCACCTTGCAATTCTGTTCTCCACAGTGTAATTCACATAGGGACAAGCTCATGCCACCTTTCAAGCTTGACTTTATTAGTTCTGTTTTAATACCGGCATCGCAGGAAATTGTCTGAGATCATTGTTCGCAGATAATTTCCATGTAGGAAAGCCCCACATATGAGTTATCTCACTCTTCACTGGAAATAAATAAATTAAAGCAAGGAAGAAAACATGAGAAAATGAGTAAGAAGTGAAGCACTGTTGTTTCTGAGACATCGCTGAAATGGATTCTGGTTTTCATTCAATAACAGAAGCAGATCATTAGTTCAAACAAGCAACTAACATCATAAGGCCACAAAGATTACTTCACGCTGCCTCATGGGGTTATGGTGTTGGCTAAATCAAGCTATAGAAACAGCAGAAGAGACAAATACGTTACTGTTGTGTTCTTAGTGAGATTTCTGAGACTAATTCCATTTTTTTTACTTTAGAGTTTCCGGAGTAAGGTGCTGAGTCAGACTTTGGATGACCATTAAATACACTTGCCAAATCTTTCCAAAGTTCATGAGCAAGTGATCTGGAAAAAAATTCATATTAAGTCTTCAAAAGTGGACAAGTGCCGGAAGAACTTAAAATAGTTAACTCATCAACTTGCCCAGAATGAACTTGGGATAAGCTTGTCTTGCATGTTCCTTGTTGGGACCAGAAGGAAAAAAAAAAAAATCAGAAAACAACTTCAGTTGAGGGAAGGACGAATCCATTGTATATGTCAATATCAAACTTTTTAGGTAATGAATGACTATGGCAGTTACTCATATTTTGGCTGATCTGATGAAATCACATTTTATCCCGTAATTTCTAAGTGACTGACCAGGAAATCTTGGAAGTTCACTAAGTGACACTCCTCTTCTAAAATGAACTGCGTAACTTGCCTTCTTCTGCCTTTTTTCCAGAAAAGCTTTCTATTATCGGTACCTTACAAGTTTCTTGTAAAACTCACCTATAAAACTATACAGGCGTGGACAGGACTGGCTACATAATTGGCAGGGTCCAATAGACAATGAAAATGAGGAGCTCCTTGTAAAAAAACAAAACAAAACAAAACAATTAAGAATTTCAAGATAGCAGCTTGCAGAGCATTAAAGCAAGCACAGGGCCACTGTAAGCAGGGGACCCCGTGCACCTGCCGGGCTAAGGGCCCACCCACGCGGGGCCAGCCCTGATGTGGGCACAGAGACATTAATTCCTTTAACGGTTACTGCTTTATTCAGATTTTCTTTTTTTTTTTGCAAGGGGAGGGGGTCAGTTTAAGGAATTTAAACCCTGGTTTTGGTGAGTGATCAAAGTTGCCCAGGAAGTAGCAGGAAAAGGAAATTGGGAAATCACCAAGTGACTTCCATCGAGGCTGCTTACAAATTACATGATTCTAATCCCATCTTGGAGACCACTGCCACTGTCGTCTACATAGAAGCTAATAATATCTTTTATTAAAGTGCTTCTTATGTGCCAAGAAGATACTCTGTACTCCACATACATTATTTCGTGTTAAACATACAGCAATAAGTCATTGCTGACACTAACCTCAGGACACAGATGAATACACACTTGAGCTTAGCCACAAGGCCAAGAAGCAATAGGATAGAAATAATAAACAGATTTGGATAAATGAAGAAACTTGTCCACAGTCATCTGCAGATCTGAATGGATCTGGTATTTGATTGACTTTGGTTGCCCAAAGTCTTAAGAACTATGTTTTATCACTTCATTTTAGATGATTTTTTTGAAACAGAATTATCCAGAGCAACCAAGTGGATCAGGGTTTCTCAGCCTCATCATTAGTGACATTTACAGCTAAATAACTCTGTCATGGGGGTGCTGCCCTATGCATTGTGGGACATTTGGTAGCATCTCTGGTCCCTACCTACTGGATGCCAACAGCATCTTCTCTCAGTTGTGACTAAAAGATGTCACAAGACATTGTTAAATGTCTCCTGTGGGGGTGGGGTGGTCGTGGTGAAACTTCCCTGGCTGAGAACTCTGCTCTAGATTTCTCTCTCACTAGATTTTTTAAAAAATTTTTATTTATTGGGGGGCGCCTGGGTAGCGCAGTCGTTAAGTGTCTGCCTTCGGCTCAGGGCGTGATCCCGGCGTTCCGGGATCGAGTCCCACATCGGGCTCCTCCGCTGGGAGCCTGCTTCTTCCTCTCCCACTCCTCTGCTGTGTTCTCTTTCTCGCTGGCTGTCTCTCTGTCACATAAATAAATAAAATCTTTAAAAATATATATATTTTATTTATTGGGGGGGTGGGTGGCGCAGAGGGAGAGAGAGACAGAATCTCAAGCAGACTCCCCGCTGAGCACGGAGGCCAACGCAGGACTCGATCTCACGACCCAACCCTGAGATCATGACCTGAGCTGAAATCAAGAGTCGGATGGTCAGCGGACTGAGCCCCTGGCGACCCTCTTACTAGAATTTTTCTCAAGAGACTATTTTAGTGCAAAATTTCAAGAGTTAGTCGTAAATTCCACTCATTAGAATGAGAATTTAAAAAGGAGCATGCACCGGGGATGTACTGTATGGTGACTAACATAATATAATAAAAAATCATTTAAAAAAAAAATAAAAAAAAAAAAAATAAAAAGGAGCATGCATTCATTCCACAAACATTTATTGTTTCCCTAGGGACCTGTACACACAACTTTAAAAATACCTGCATTGGCAGCATGAACTTTCCAAGATATGTAGGAATGAGGTATTTGTTGTTGGAGATTACAATCTGCACTATGGATTAGCAATGGAACAAAAAATTAGCTTGTTGGGCCAGACGAGGCTGACCAGTGGGTGACCCAGAGGAGCAAGTGAGTTAATGTAACAAAGGGTGCAGTGGACAGAATGCATTCCATTTACCCCATTCAGAAGGAATTTCACTTGCCTTTGAAGAAAGTTTAGGGAATGCATACATTTCCATGCCGGTGTTGAAATTGCGTTGGGAATCTATTCATTACTAACATATTTACCTCGCAATACAAACAGTTCCCATGGATCTTGTATCAGCCCTCAGAAAGTCAACTGAGAAAAATGACTTGTAATCATGATATTATTGCTCAAACCATGTTGTTGGTAATTCAGTTCTAGGCAGTGGCTTTGGGAAACACGTTCGTCTCAACAAGTTAATGCATTTTTATCTATTATTGAATAATTAGGCTGCTAATTAACTGGGTACAATTGTTTTATGGGAAAAAAATTGGATTTTGTTTCTCCCCTCCTGCTTACCACTAATGCTGATCATTTGAATATACAAATGGTAATCCCTCAAGCTTCTAGCAATTTCTGGCAACTTGTAAAAACTTAAGCCATCGAACAAAATCGTAAGAGCTATGTGCTCAGTCTGGCTGTTGACCTCATCTTCGAACACTATGACAGCTGGGGTTTGCTCTTATCTACTTTGCCAGAACCTTGCCTAGTATCTGGTATACAGTAAGTGCTCAAAACCTTAATCGAAAAAAATGAATGCTCTTTAAAAGCTCATTAGCTTCATTTCCTAGAAGACTCACCAAAAAATGTAATTTGGGAACGAATATGAAATCCTGTTTCTTATCCTCTGCCACGTTCCAAATGATCTTTTAACACCTTTTGTTATAAATACCTGAATCGTCAGCTCATTCTTTGACTTTGAGTGTTGATTAGATTTTTGCATTGGGGTTGAACTTAGATGCTCCTGTTGTGCGGACCCAATGCTTGACTCACAGCACAGCTGAGCATGAATGGAGACTCTACCAGATTTGACCATATCGAGGGGAATTTTTTTATTACACAGTTGAGCTGCTGACATCCTGAATGCGCATTCCCAGGGCTCATCAAGGGCACCAAACTTACTATCCCTCCAATCCAAACTGATTGCATGCTTGGCTTCCCAGACATGTTACCAAATTTTATGAAAGACTTCAAAAAGTAGCTGCATTCTGTAGTCATAAAAAAGAGAATAGAGCCAGGGCAGTGGTAGAGAGCATACACGGAGAATGTGTGCACCAGGCATTCTGGCCGTGTGCTAGAAGCGTTGTCTCGCTTTCATCTTCCTATCGATCATGAGCTGTGAGGTAGGATTATCTCCACTGAGGAGGGGACAGAAGCTTGGAGAGGTTAAGAAATGTGCCTCAGATCACAGAGCTAATAAGTGGTAGATTTGGTTTCTGAACCTAGTATTCTTTATGACTTCAGAACACAGGTTCACAACCACCATGATTTATGTCCCCAAAGGAGGATCTGAAAAAAAAAAAATAATGCATCAAAATAGTAGCTACCACATAAGTTTGATTTCATATTTAAAAGGCATGGGAAGCCTTTCACTGTGTGCTCTCTTGGGTCACTCTCTGTGAGGACATTGGCCACCATGTCATGAGGACACTCAAGAAGTCCCATGCAGACGTCCATGTGACAGGAAACTAAGGCCTCTTGCCAACATCCAGGACCAACTTACCGGGCACATGAGTGAGTCATCTTGGAAGTAGATCCCACCTCCCCAGTCAAGCCCTCAGATAACTACAGTGCTGGCTGACCTCTTGATGGCAATCTCATGAAAGACCCTCAGGAGGAACTGCCCAAGTGAACCACCCTGGATCCTTGATCTACAAACACTGTAAGATTAAAAAAAAAAAAAATCCTCCCATTTTAATCCACTATTTTTTTTGTGTGTGAAATTTGTTACGTGGCAATAGATAACTAATACAAAGGGGGGAAATGTTTTCAAAGGAACGATCATAATGATGAACCACGGAAGCTAAGATGGATAAGCAGGGAAATGAAGACATGTAGGGCATGCAAAAACAATGGATGTGTATATACTTGTAGTAACATCCCAGCTCCTCATTACGGTCAAGATAACCCGGCCCCCGATGCACTCTGAGGTAATCTCCCTCACCCTCTAGCTCACTAGGATAGCCACTCACTGACCCGTCGGTGCTGTTGTTATCATTCCTTCAGGGAACCAACTTCATTCCTGCCTGACAACTTTTTGCAATGACAATTCCTTTACCCAGGACACTCTTCTTCCAGATCATTACATGGCTGGCTCCTTCTCATTCTTTATGTCTCCATATAAAAATCAGTTATTCAGAGAGAACCACTTCATCTAATGCTGTCATACCCCCACTCCTCCTGAGCCACTCTATAACATCAACTTTCTTCAGGTCCTTCAGATTTCTTAGCGCTAAGATGTGTCTTTGGTTGCTTGTTTACTTATTTATTTCTTCAGCAAGAATATAAAAGAAGAGGGACTTTCTCTGTCTTGCTCACTGCTGTGTTCCCCAGCAGCTTGAATAGTGCCTTGGCCGTAGCAGGATTATAATACGGTACGGAATGGATGGATGGATAAAAAGAGGCAGTCAAGAGAAGAGCTTGAATCCTGGCTTAGACACACAGCACAAAGTATGGACGATCCGGAAGCACAATTAAACAATAACTGAGAATACTGAGAGGAGCAATGGAAAAGCTGGACAAAGACCGCCTTTGGCCTCGCAGGATTCTAAACCACTATTCGTGACTCAACCCTGGTAAGGAAGTCAAGCACAGTGAAACCAGATTCTGGCTTCTGAGTGGAAATGGCACGTTAGCCACATTAGCGAGGGTGCAGATGTGTCAGGGAAGAGATAGGAGGAATCGCGCATGTGTGGTTGACCCTCCGTCTCTACACCACAGCTCATCCTATCTCGGGAAGCTTCTGAAGCGTCCACGGTCATCATGACTTCTTTGGTGTTCTGAACATGGCCACACAGTGATGTTAGTGTTATCTGGAAAGCCATTCCTCCAATTTCATAGAACACATTGCGGCTTCAAAGAAAATTCCACCAAAACATGGGTGATCTTGTGTTCATTCGCTACCACACACTGTTTGACGTCCCACCCTAATTGGACACCCTGAACCTGATATTAACACATTATTGGCAACTAGAGCCCCGGTAGCCTCGCCCCAATTATGAAATTACAAGCTGTTGACACATCACATGTGGGCACTTTTAATCATTAAAGACAAACCCGGGAATAGTTGAGATTTAATGCCCAACTGCAGTGTTGCTCAATGTCTACAATTGGGCAACTTGACTTCAAAGGGTGTGAAATCCAATTCCTTGTCTTCATGAATCACTCCCCCCTCACAGTAGACCTCAGCACACTGTAGGACCGTTAAATAGAGGCTTCATATCCGAACCCAGAAAATAAATTCCTGTTTTGGAAGGAAAACAGTTTTCTCTTATTCTGATGAAACTCATGAGTTTGTGTTTTGAAAACAGTTACCAGAACAATAACGAAATCATCCTCATATTTGGGAACTAGGATGATTAATAACCAATAATTCTGAATAGGAGGCTGATTTGTGCGGCACCTTTATCAGCCCACAGGCATCGTGTGGAACCACCGAAGTGGCTTCATTTCACTGACGTCTGAAACACAGCCTTGGGATGGGTCCCAAGGGTCACTAGAGGAGCACAGCCAATGCTCAGCATAGAAATGGAAAACAGCGAACACAAAAATGTCGTGTAAGGCATTGAGGAAATAGCAACAATCTTCTTCTGGGAAAAGATTTACAATGTTTATGATGGGTTTTTTTTTCCTTTCTTTCTTTTGAGGATTTCCTATTCTCTTGCTCCACGGTGTAAGGAGTCCTCACTTATCTGAAAGAACGCTACTGAAAGTCTTGGTTCCCTTTGATAATCAAGACCAACGCTCATATCCTGAAGGAGAATTCTTGAGCAATGTTTTGGCTTCAAAATTGGAACCGTGCTACTGAATCCTTCTGCTCCACTGGCAAAAAGAGTTTATAAAAGAGATTCTTGGTGGTTTTCAATGGAAGTTTAGGATCTTCATTAGGTTGAGAAAAGCTCCAGGAATAGGAGAGATGCTGAGCAGAAGAAGAGAGAGAGCAGGACAGAAGATGAAGAATAGAAAAATAGAGAAGAAAATGAAGAGTAGGAGATGCTAAGCAGGGAGGAGACTCACTGGGTGGAAGCAAGACAAAGTCAAAGAAGTTCATGTGCCGATGGGTGTGAGTCCTTTGTTGGTGAGAAGCCACGCAGCTATGGCGGGGGCAAAGGGTTTTGAGAAAGGATGCCCAAGGTGGAGGAGCCCCTCTGGGTCACATCGCCCTTATCCGTGTGTTGGCTCCCCACCCAGATCCATCTTTGCCCTCCTCTATTCCTGAGAGTCTGACCTCCATCTTACGCACCACTTGGACTCCAGATCCTTTGCCAGCGGCTGCATTTGGTTTAGCCCCTGGGAGACAGCCAAGAGCGGATATCAGAGAATGGGAAGTGAGAGAGGTCAGAGGATGGCTTCTATCACCGCTCTGACATCATGTCCGGCACTGGCTTCATCCCACCGGAAGACAGCTCCTTCCAGATGGACTCTCCTCCCCTGATTCAACTCTCACTGGGCACCTGCAAGAAATATTTCCTCTACTTGCCCCTTCAGGCTATAACCCTAGACCTCAGCACAGGTGGGGTTTCAAAACAGTATCTCAAATGAATGGAAGAAATGAAAGAAACAAATGTTCGTTTCTGATAACCAGCAGGAGTACATCCCATCAGATACTCTTAATGTGAACACATTCCCCACGGGGTGGGGGGGGGGAGAATTATTGCCCTTTTCCTACAGTGGCACGTAAATGACATCATCATTTACAGACTAGGGCCATGCCAGCAAGCTAATTCCTTTGTTTTTAAAGTAAAGATAAAGCATTCTTCTAGACAAAAGAACGTCAATCCCTAATACCATATCTAGAAATGACTTCTAAGAAAAAAATAAATGATTTTTGATGAGGAAAAAAAACCACTTAGTAACGCAGCGAAGGAATGAGATAGAACCCCAACTTTAAAAGGGTCGACTAGATGCACTATTCCTTGAAGCGTACGTGGAACCCTAGGGCCCTCCTTTGAACCACATTTACAGCCCAACATGCTAACCCATTGCTCAAGCCAAGAAAAGAAGCAATGTAGGAGAAACCAAAAGACTTGAATTCCCCTGCTGAGCATTTTATCGCCAATGTACATAAACCAAGGCTCTTTAGGCTTCCCTGTGAGATACTTTGTCCCACACGTTGTGGCCCATGGCCAGTTACAAGCCCCCTGAGTTCAATTATGGCCCGAGAAGAATCACTATCCCCCAGGGATGTGATAAAATTATTGGGTGAACTCATTAGGAACTCTGCACACAGGAGGAAAAAAAAAAAAGACAAAATGAGGAAAACAATGTCCTCTTGGGGACAGGGCCAACATTTTTTATTATGAGCACTTTATCACAACATAGATATATTACCTGCTTTCCTACTGGATTTGAATGCTGGGGTTCACAGCATCCAGACTGAGGAATAGTTTATGATTCCAGGCTGGTAATTTTGAGGAAGACTAATAAAAATAACCCAATAAAAAATGGCCAATTGGCCAAAAATAAGTGGTAGGAGAGAATGCAGGAGAAATGTGAAGGGAAATAAAGTAACTACTTTGGGAAATCATTTTGTAAAGACCAAACATGCCTCTCTGCATTGAAGACTTCGTGGTGTCAGGCAGAAGAAGCATCCAAAGCCTTGCAAAGATTCTGATTTGACAATAATAATATTTCTCTTGAAGAAAAGACTAACGATAGACTGCCGTACACAGGAATCTTTGAGGCCTACTTGCCAAAGTCAGGCATTATCTGCAATAACTGAGACTGTGGGGGTAATGTCATGGCGTCTTACGCTGTTTTTTTAAACACAGATTGGGATAATTACAGAATATTATGTGAGTGCCCCCAAAACACCTCAAGTAAGGAATGCACTGAATCTAGAACCAACTCCTCCAAGGAAATCCATATAAGTTCGTCGTGTCTGGTGCCCAGAACATCAAGATTCCTTTGCCCCTTTCCTTCTCTCTCTCTCCTTCAGCACACCTGGGCCAAGTCTGTAATACTCGTGTGGGGAGAGGAATTCATTCTTGACCCAAAGATGGTCAGTCTGCAAGATGAGAACTATGAGATGAACATCTCTGAATTGCTTCATTCCCCTCAGCTACCAGCTTTGTAAACAACCACAGATGAGGTAGCCCTTTCCCAAATGCACCCCAGAACACTCACCTCCGTGACCTTCTGCTAACTTCCTTTCAGTTGGGTGCCATTTTGAAGCCGTTTTCCTTTCCTTTCTCCTCTGAGTATTCTTTGACTTTCCGGCAGATATTGGCAATAATTAAAACCCATGCATCTGTTTTCGGTGGCATAGGACCTAGAAGACGCTGGTTTGAACTCTCGCTGCTCTTTCCTCTCCCTTCTCCAAGTGTTGGAGTCTTTCCAAAACCCCATGCTGCCAAAGACAAAACACATTTTTCACCTTGCTAAAATAAAATGTGAACTTGTTTCCTCAAACTAAAGATGTGCGAGCCACGAATAGTTAAAGCTTAGCTTGACCCAGCAGCAAATTTTTTTAAATTGCATTCACAAATATTCTCTTTTTCCTTGATCCCGCTTACCAGACTGCATATTTATGAAAGAGAAAATAACCAAAATCACCAGTAATACACTTAGGCACCATGAATACGGAGTAGAGCGCATTAAAACGTTAATTAAGAGGACTAAGTCAACAAGAACCTAAGGAGTATTCTATTTCTGAAAACTGGCACTTAAAAAAAAAAAAGGAAGTGAAAGCTCTCGGAAGGAGTTATTTTCATTATGTCCATTTTACAGATGAGGAAACCAAGGTACAGGCAGGAGTAACCTTCCCAAAGTTAAGTGACAGAGTTGGGCTCAAACCCCGGCAGATTGTTAACACAAACCCTGGCCACACACATAACGACTACACTATAATGCCTTACTCCAGAAAAGTGGTAAATAAGAGAATTTATTGAGAATACTATGTACCTGGCAATAGGTATAATATAGGAAGCAAAAACAGGCACAGTTCCTGCTGCCATGAAGCTCCCAGTCTGGTTGGGGATGGGGCCAAAATGGGGGAGAGAAGGATATTCCATCAGACATTACCTAACTGGGGGTGGCGCACAGAGCTTTGAGGGTCTTGCTTGGTAGTGTGGTTCCAATCATGGGTGAGGGTCTTTGGTCATTGAGAACTACTTCTACAGAGACCCTCTGATATGTTGACTTTCTTGGAGGATGACATATCTAAGAGCATTTGATTTGCTCAAATTCAAATTATTTAAAGCACAGACTCCTCTTAGTTCAAAACATCTCTTTCATGAAGGACCTCAGTGCACACTTGGACCTCCTTTCCATGTCTCCTGCCCCTTTGGGGATGGGGATGGGGGTTATTCTGTTATTCCCTCTCTTCACAAGTCAAAGACAGCATGGCGTCCAATCAGCCAGTCCCAGGATGACACCATCTAAATTTGTCAAGTCTATAAAATCAAGTCTATAAACTGAAAACCTTGGGCATCGTCTAGCCTTAGAGGAACTTCAGAAATGAGTTTAGTTATTGATGAGGCCATAAAACCTATATTCCCCTGAAGGTCATTCATCTCAGCTACATTAGAACTGTTTGAATTAGGGTCAAGTTTCCACAGGGTCTCGGTTGGGCCTTGAAAATGAAAAGAATTGTGTGAAGAAGAAACATCAAAATCTCATGCAATCGATATCTAGCCAAATATGTACCAAACATAAAACCACGTTGATAATCAACTGTAAATTAGACTCACGTGTATACGGGTGCACAAACATGTGTGTGTATGTAGAATAACATGAGACTTAGTGTGGGATGTGGTTGAGGTTGAATCTGTCATGGGATGCCGTAGGACAATCCAGATTTATGAGAAAACAGAATTTGTGAAAAATCGGGGGGTCGAAGACTGAACTGCCTTTTGGATTAGCCTTCCAATGAGCAACCCTTTCTATTTGCTACTGGTCTGATTTTTAAAATAGTTCTTTTAATTAATTGTCTAAATCGAGTGGCCCATGTTTGGTGGCAGTGGTCCCCTCGAATTCATGCCCCAGGTGTTCATGGAGTGCCTACACAGCTAACCGACCGTCCCATTCCTCTTCAAGACTTAACCTAACCTGTATCTTCAAAGCCCTCTTGGGTTCTGCTCAAAATCGACAGTGTCTTTCTGCCTGACTCTGGCAAGAGACAACATGACTTCCCTTCCCGGTGAGGGTGAGGAATGTTGCCCAATGAACCCGTTCACCTCCACTCCCTCCACCTGGTGAGTGATTCAGAGGGAGACCTGCCCTGCTATGTCTCCTCACTGGATTTGGCGAGCCCGATAAACAGGCAGTTTGCCTTTTGATGTGTCTAGACACAGAAATGATTCAGAAAGTCCCTCGCAGGAGCTTCTACAAGAGGCGCTGGGAACTCCAGAGAGGGGAGGCTGCCTTCATGACCCCCTGCCGCGCTGAGCAGGCCCCAGCAAGGCCACATGCTCTTCAGTTTCTCCTTCTGCCCTTGAAGGAAGCAGCTGATGAGTCAGCAGCTTGAAAGAGCCTATTCTTTCCTTCCTAAAACACAAAAATAAAACTTTCAAGTGCCAGGGGGGCGCCTGGGTGGCTCAGTCGTTAAGCGTCTGCCTTCGGCTCAGGGCGTGATCCCGGCGTTCCGGGATCGAGCCCCACATCAGGCTCCTCCACTGGGAGCCTGCTTCTTCCTCTCCCACTCCCCCTGCTTGTGTTCTCTCTCGCTGGCTGTCTGTCTCTGTCAAATAAATAAATAAAAATCTTTAAAAAAAACAAAAAACAAAAAACTTTCAAGTGCCTATAAAACGTTCCCTCTAACAGTCCCTGTTCCTATTTACACTGCCATGGTTCAGAGAAGACTGAGCTAGCCTGACGTTTGCTCACATAAACACGCTTCTCCAGGGGTCTTTTAGGTGTTTTCTAGACAGAGGTTCTGAACCTGGGGGTTTGAGGGTGGGTGCAGAGATCTATGGACCCTTGAAAAACCATCAACATTTGGGGGGTGTGCATGAGGCTTTTTGGGGATGGG
Organism: Ursus arctos; assembly: GCF_023065955.2. Classification (NCBI taxonomy): domain Eukaryota; kingdom Metazoa; phylum Chordata; class Mammalia; order Carnivora; family Ursidae; genus Ursus; species Ursus arctos. Next base: position 8,126,317 of record NW_026622830.1, read on the forward strand.
GTCCCTAGCTGGGGGCTGGCAAGTTCAGGATCTGGTAGCGCTCAGAACTGGCTGAGCTGGTGTAGCTCTTCTTTCTTGAATCTGTACTCGAGGCCAGGCGTTGTTCTAAGTTTTCATTTAATCCTCCCAACCAGGTTAGGGGTTGGCACCATTATTTGCATCCAACAAACCCCAAATTAACAAACCAATAAAAGTGGCACAACCAGAAATCTGACACGGGCACCTGGTTCTAGCATCCGTGCCCCTCACCACCGTCCTGGGCTGCCTCACGGAAATGAGACGAGCAAAGGGACCGATTTATTCCCATTTGAGCTGTACCCGGTCTGAGTGGGAAACTGTAGAGATAAAGTGGATCCAGCAAAGAAATGCTGAATTATCTGGGTGACTTTGATTAAAATACCACATTCTTGGGGTGTCTGGGTGGCTCAGTCGGTTGAGCATCTGCCTTCGGCTCAGGTCGTGATCTCAGGGTCCTGGGATCGATTCTCAGGTCGGGCTCCCTGCTCAGCGGGAAGTCTGCTTCTCCCTCTCCCTCTGCCCTTCCTCCCTGCTTGTGTTCTCTCTCTCTCTCTCAAATAAATAAATAAAATCTTTAAAAAAAAAATAACATAGCATACTATTTAGCAAACTTCCCTGTGCGTTACAGGCACGGCTTATGTAAGACCTCGTGAATAGCAGCACCTGCAAAACTCATCTGACGCGCCCAGAACTCTGTTTCTTCCCTTGGAACTCCAATGTCCCCAGACAGATCCTGGCTCGCCCCACCACGTCATTTCACAGAGAATCTATGCTTTATAGGGAGCCCTACAGTGAGCGATATGGGCGTTCATAGGCACAAACCCTGTCACGTTTAGTGAGACAAACATTGCCCAACGTTCTCGGCTTTCCTCTCCTGCTGGGATGCGGTAAGCGGGCTTGGGTTGTGAATTCTGCTGCGTTTACCCTGCTCAAGGGCCTTGAAAGGAGTGTGTGCCCCGAAATGCGATAGCTCTGTCTGCATCATTTAATGGCTGGAGGCAGGTACCTGTAAGGACATCAGTGGTGGGTATTAGCACTCTAGCAGTACTCACATTTATGAATGTTTGTGTAGACGTCAGCTCCTGTGCAATGAGTGCTACGTGTTTAATATCATTTTATCTTCACAACTCTGTGACGGGAGGCGCTGTTACTACTTAGCTTTACAGATGGAAGACTAAGAAGACTAGAACCAACCTCAGAGCCACGAAATGAGCCGATGGGACTGGTCACGCTGAATATTTGCTCACCATCTTGTGTCTTGGAAGGATGTGTGTGTGTGTGTGTGTGTGTGTGTGTGTGTGTGGGTGTGTGTGTAATTTGTAAGCCACATTTTAATAGGTGAAAACTCAGAGTTCCATCCCCAATTATTTTATTACAATGTATTTTTCTCTCTTCAAGTGTTTGAAGCATGGTAACCGTTCTAGCACTTCTTTGAAAGATGATGTCTGTTGAATGACTTCATTGATCAACATTTTAAAGTAAACACATTTGTTCACTAAATAGGAAAAATTATAACCTGGGGACATTGTCTTGTCTTAAATGAAGGGAATAAGCGGAAAACGAAGGTCATGGGTTTATGACCCGCCTCTGACTCATTTTCCAGGGTTGCATGGAAATCCAGGAGAAAGACTTATAATTAAGTCCAGTGTTAAGCTGCTGTTTTTCTTATTGTTTTTTATAGATGCTCACGTGGAATCAAGAAATAGAATCAAGGGGCGCCTGGGTGGCTCAGTCGGTGAAGTGTCTGACTTTGGCTCAGGTCACGATCTAGGTCGGTGTCCTGGGATCGAGCCCCGTGTAGGTTCAGCACCGATCCTGCTTGTCCCTGTCCCCTGCCTCTGCCCTCCCCACGCTCGTGCTCTCTTTCTCTCTTTCAAATAAATAAGATAAAATAAAATGAAATAAAATAGAATCAAATCGAATCAGGAGTACATGAGAGTGGAATTCACCTGCCGGTCAGTGTCTTGTTCCAAGTGCAGAGGTGGAAACCGTTCCAGTGGCCGCTTTAGTGCGGGGAAGGAGTAGTATTTGAGCATTAAAGATTGACCAAATTGTAATTTTGCGGTTCTATTTTTGGGCTCTGCTGATCCAACAACCCTGCACCTTGTGAACCCGGACTCTGAACATCCTCTCTCTAGTTTACTATAAAAAGAAGATTCTTTAATAAAAAATAGAGCTCAGATGGGAGTTTAAAAGGTTCGTCAGTTCTTGGTTTTCCTTGCAGGTCCTGAATTTCTGGCTGAACGAGCACAACCCGGTGGGTGGTAGGAAGGAAACAAAAGTAAAATATTGTCTTTATTTGAGGTCCTTACTCAGAACGGAGAGTTAAGGAAATTGTCAAAACAAGGGTTCCTGACTTCTTTGGGAGAAAAAAAAAAAACACTGACAGAAAGTGAGGTGAGAAGTACATTGTCAGGAAAACAAGTGGGGTGCTGGAACATTCCCTAACCTAGGTAACAAACTGCCAGGTTTTGAGCCAAATGTGGACCTCAGAAATGCTTTCTTTGGCTTCCGTGGTGTGTTTTATACTTTGAATTAGTTGACAACTTTTAAATGTCAGATTTCCTCCTCAAAATGGGGATTTGCACTTCTCTTCAAAAGTGAGTGCTGTCTGCTGTGGGCTGCTCCTGGCTTGGCACAGTGGGGAACACAGCCCCTGTGGGCAGGCCAGGCCCTCTCTGGTTCGCCCCAGGCCCCTCCATTCCCTAACGCTTCCCCCTGGGTCTGTCTCACTCGTTTGAATCTCTTGCCTTTCCCTCACGCGTTAGGGTTTCCAGCATGTGCTATGGGCCATGGGCAAGTTCTTTATTCTCTCTAGTCTCCATTTTATTTACCTCAAGAATGAAAAAAAAAGTTTAAAAAGTAAAGTTTCAGAGGGCGCCTGGGTGGCTCCGTCAGTTAAGCATCCGACTTTTTTTTTTTTTTAAAGATTTTATTTATTTATTCGACAGGATAGAGACAGCCAGCGAGAGAGGGAACACAAGCAGGGGGAGTGGGAGAGGAAGAAGCAGGCTCATAGCGGAGGAGCCTGATGTGGGGCTCGATCCCAGAACGCTGGGATCACGCCCTGAGCCGAAGGCAGACGCTTAACCGCTGTGCCACCCAGGTGCCCCAAGCATCCGACTTTTGATTTCAGCTCAAGTCATGATCTCGGGGTCCTGAGATCAAGCCCCATGTTGGGCTCCATGCTCAGTGGAGAGTCTGCTAGAGAGTCTCTCTCTCTCTCTCCCTCTCTGTTCCTCCTCATGTCCTTTCTCCCTAAAAATAAATAAATCAATCTTTTTTTTTTTTAAGTAAAGTTTTGAGTTCTGTTCAGCTGTAAAATTCTGTAAGAGAAGTACGTCCCTACTCATGAAAAGTCTCACTGAGGAAGGTAGGAGGAGAGACTCAACATTATTTTCCTGCTGATTTCTGGGTTTAGGAATTCCTCTAGAGAGCTCGGATTTGTATGTCTGCTTTTTCTTTATTCTCTCATTTCATCCTCTTTTATTTTTCCCCCTAAAAAGAATCAGTCTGTTCTCTGGGTCCTGCTTGATCCCTCACACAGCTCCGCATTCTCTAACTAGTGACATCTTCAGGCTCCAGGACCGACAGCTTCAGCAATGATGACTGAAAACTCCTTTTCTGGCTGGCATAAGCTACTCCCCCGAATTAATCTCTTGACCTCATCCCTGTACACAGGCTACTGGGGTAACTACGAGCCAGGCAGATGCCGACTGGACCTGCACTTTCCACTTAAAGCTGATCATAAACTAGTCATACACACGCACACACGTGTACACACACACACACACACACACCCCTGGCCAGGCCCAGCTTTGCAGCCGTGTTTCACTTATCCCGTTTTGTATTTTTAAAAAACATAATCCATCGCTAACAAATAAAACCAGAGACATTTCACATAAAATCCAGCTATCTGGCCACTCTTTAAACAGAAGGTATGTGGAATGTGGGCCCGTGCCCCCGGATGGCAAGAGTGGGCCACGCGGCACAGGCTGCCCCCAGAGGAGGTCTGTGCTCTCCTGGCCGCCGGAGGCCCGTTCCAGCACTTTCACCCACTTATCTACTTTTGCAGTTCCAGAAAGCAAGTTCCTGTTTGGATCTCAAATGCCTTTGTACTTGAAGGATGGGCTGCAAACCCAATTCACATTACAAACCCTTCCACTGAGGCACGAGTGTATGTTAGCCTCACGCCCGTTTTACAGATGATAAGATGAGGCACAGAGAAATGAAGTCCACTGTCCAAGGGATGTGCCTCGTGAGAGCCAAGGTCTCTGACCCCGACGTCCACTCAACCTATTGTGATTCTTTCTTTTTCCTCTTTCTTTTCCTTTTTCCTTTTTTCCTTCTTTGTTTTTTAGAGTAGTGTTTGTAGGAACAGTGAATTGATTCAAAAAAACGTTTACAGTTAGATGGGGCGCCTGGGTGGCTCAGCCAGTTAAGCGCCTGCCTTTGGCTCAGGTCATGATCCCAGGGTCCTGGGATCAAGCCCCACGCAGGGCTCCTTGCTCAGTGGGGAGCCTGCTTCTCCCTCTCCTTCTCTTCCTCCCCCTGATTGTGCTCTCTCACGCTCTCTCAGATAAATAATAAAATTTTAAGTTATAATAATAATAACAAATATATGATAATGAATCCAACCTGGATTGTATTTGTCTTTATGCCAAAAAAAAAAAATATATATATATATATATATATATATATATAAAATTGGGTTTTTGTTGTTGTTGTCGTTTTAAGATTTTATTTATTTACTTGACAGAGAGAGAGACAGCCAGCGAGAGAGGGAACACAAGCCGGGGGAGTGGGAGAGGAAGAAGCAGGCTCCCAGTGGAGGAACCTGATGTGGGGCTCGATCCCAGGACTCCAGGATCACGCCCTGAGCCGAAGGCAGACGCTTAACAACTGAGCCACCCAGGAGCCCCTATAAAATTGGGTTTTTTTTAATTGGAAGAAGTGGCCCAAGAGGACAAAAGTGCCCACAGTGGGCAAACAACATGATTACTGAAAGCAAGTCCCTTTGCAACCCCGCGTTCAGCAGAGCTGCAACTGTTTTTCTGAGTTCCTAGGATGCTATAGGTTGACTACCTTTTGTATGGAGATTAAGAAGAGTCTGGAGCCAAACCATTGGGGTTTGAAGCCAGGTCCTGCAACCTACAAGCCATTGACTTTAGACAAGTTACTTACCCTCCTCATCTGTGAAATGGGGATAAAATCATTGCTTCCCTTTAGGCCTGTTTGAGGAATAAATGAGCTCATCTATGTATAAAGCACTTAGAATAGTAAATGTCATGTAAGTGCTTAATCTTACTGCTTACACTGTGGACAGAATGTCTGTGTCTGCCCTGCTGCCCCCCCTAAATTTGTAAGTTGAAGCATAACCCCCGGTGTGATGGTACTTGGGGATGGGGCCTTTAGGAGGTGATGAGGATTATGTGAGGTCATGAGGGTGGGGCCCCATGAGGAGATTAGTGGCCCCATAAGACGAGACAAGAGAGGGCTTCTCTCTTTCTCTGTTGTTAGCATTTGGTGACAACTGCCTGACAGGTACCTAACTTGGGGCTTCTCAGCCTTGACACTACTGACATCTTGGATCAGGATATTTTAACGGCAGCTGTAGGGTCCATCCTGTGCCGTGTAGGACATTTTGGAGTCTTGCTGGCTTTCAGATGCTGGAAGCGACTCCTCACATCTCCATCTGTGACAAACAACAGTGACATTGACACTATTTCCTGATGGGGATCCACTTGTCTAACCCATTTCGTGTCCTGAAATAACTGACCTCAGTAATCAACATAGCCCATTGCCTCCAGCATCTTCCAGCATCACCCCTTACCAGGCATGCAAAGAGAAAAATCACTCCCCTCAGGAGACCGTGGTTCATTTTCCCACCTGTTAACAACCAGCCTCCTCGCCGATGTGTATTGTGATCAAAGCCTCTATGAAGAAACTCCCCCTCTTCCGTGGTGTTACTCCCTATTATGAAGAAGCAGTTATTCATTAAGGTCTTGCCTCGTGAATCCAAAAGAGTCAGGTTTTGTGTTTTCCCCCTGAGAAGCCCCTCAGCATTCCCGCTGTCAGGGCAGAGGGATAGAATCTGAGGGGGACAGAAAGTCCGCCAGTCGCCCCCCAACACAGAGAGACCTCCCTGTCTTGTACGGCTTTCAAGTGCGTTCTAGGAATAGCACCTGAATCCTCGCAGGGCAGGTACTCAAACTGCTCCATTCATCATTCACCCGGTGAGTGAAACAATGGTCCCAGGGGGACGTACCCCTCCAGACACGTTCTTAAAAAAATAAGGAGAGGCAGTATAGTAGAGCAGTTAGGCAGATCACTTTGACCCCTGCTCTCAACCTTCTAATGGCTTTGCAAACGGGAACAGTCCTAAGAGGTAAAAACGATTAGGTATGCAATGCACTTCGCTCAGAACTTTGACCACGGCTAATCGTCGTGATAAGGGTAGCAATCGTAACAACTGATATTCACTGAGTGCCTACTATGTGTGAGGCCGCTATCTGCTTTACATACACGATGACATTTAGCCCTCGCAAACAGTCCAATGCAATGGGTACTGTTATTCCCAGGCTTGGTTAATGAGATCCAGAAACAAATTCAGAGACATTAGGTAATTTTCCCAAGGTCACACAGTAATTAAGTATTGGCACCAGAATCTAAATCTAATGTTTGCCATCCTCCTCACACTGCTATTTACTCATGTAATGCTCATGAAAACTTCACCAAGTGGACACTATTAATAGCCCCATTTTACAGATGAGGAAACTGAGGCACAGGAAGGTTCGTTAACTTGTCCCAGGTCACCTAAGTCAGACAGTCTCTTATTTGCTGCCCTGGGTGCCGGGCACCTTCCGGAGTACTTACAGAGTACCTACAGTCCTGTTTGACCTTTGCAAACACTATGAGAAAGGGATTATCACCCCACCTTATAAAACAAGATACTGAGCCTCCAAGACACACTGTAAATTGCTTTTGGCTATTCAGCAATTATACAGGGTCACTGAGATCCAAATCTGGCTCTGGCTGACCACAGAGCTTGAGCCATTAACTCTCACAAAACCCAATGACCTCTTCCTCCTGTCCCAATGGCCCCGATCTCATGTAGACACTTCTCTTCCTCTTCTGTGTCTCTTTTCCCCATAAATCCCCCCAAATCAAGATCCTGTAGATCTGGCCTGAAATTGGGACTGAAGTTTAATCTCAGGAACTCAACTTAAAGGTCACAGCTCCCAAACAGAGAAGCCAGGGGTCTGCCAATGATTGCCAGCTGAACTCGGTCACCTCCACGACTCACCGTGGAGTCATTCCGTTCACATATTGCAAAACTGAATCAGAGACAAGTTCTTCCATTCCTCTTAGACAAACAATTAAAAAACAACTCTTACCAAATATCTATAAAACCCAAGAAGAACCATGCTGATCCATTTGAAAGCTTTTTTTGTATATTTGGATATGCATTGTTGGTTCCAGAATAAATAAGAGATTGATCAGTTATATTTATAAGCTGACCATAAAAAATTAATAATTTTTCTCTAAAACTCACTAAAGTTCAAGAAGCTCCAAGGTTGGGTAAGTACTCAAAATCAGCCTGGATCATTTAGGGTTTATTCGAGGGGGTAAAGCTATGATGAGTGCTACAGAAAAGGGATTTATTGGGGCGCCTGGGTGGCTCCGTCGTTAAGCGTCTGCCCTTGGCTCAGGACGTGATCCCAGCGTTCTGGGATCGAGCCCCACATCGGGCTCCTCTGCTGGGAGCCTGCTTCTTCCTGTCCCACTGTTTGTGTTCCCTCTCTTACTGGCTGTCTCTCTGTCAAATAAATAAATAAAATCTTAAAAAAAAAAAAAAGAAAAGGGATTTATTATGTGATGAGACTTTATGCAATTGTGGGAGCTGAGAAACGAGTCTCAAAAGCCATTGCTTCTGGTTCTGTGCTAGACCTGAAGTGAGCAGAACTGGCAGCTGGGAAAGATGGACAGGAAGTAGGGGACACCAAAGACAATCGGGAAACTCCAAGATACACCGCAACTTTGTCTTTTCCCTTTGCGTCTGATCTCCGTGAGGTGTGTGGCTTGTAGAAGCAGTTGGCCCTTCTCACTATGGAGTTACACACCTGCCTGGTCAGGCCAGAGGGGCTGACCAGGGGGCTGGTGGAGACCCCACCCTACGTGGACAGGTTGAGCCCACAGGTCAGCAACAGCTTGAGAGGGCTGCAGAAATGTCTGCGGCACACGAACCATCAGAGCGCTTGAAGAAATGGCTCCTCCTTCATGTCCCTCTTCTGAACCACGTGCAAATTTCTCTTGCAGGCAACCCCCTTCTGGAAGTCTACAGGAAAGCAGATTTCGGGGAATGTCCTACCCTAGCTAATTGACATGACGCAAGTCTACCACCCATCTGATGAGTGTCTATGCTTGAAAAGAAATAGTAATAGAAGCAAATGTATTGTTTCATCCATCCATCCATCCACCCATTTAGCAAACATTGAGCATCCCTCATTAGGCGCAGGGAGACGCAGGCAAACAAAATGAGCTCATAGCTCCCCCGGAGCCCACTTCTTTCATCTGGATACTGGTCTCCCTGCTTCCTTGGGCACGACCCCGCCCACCACCCCTCATCGGATTCTTTACAAAATCACCAAAGCGATACTTTTAAAACATGCAACACATTGCTCCTGGCTCTCAGCTGTCCAATGGCTTCCCAATAAACTAAAGATAAAATCTGAATCCCTGCCATGGCCTAGAAGCCCTCCCAGTCTCAACCCGGCCACCCCTCGGTTCCCATTTCCCTGGGCTGCTACGCTCACCCCACCGGGGGGGGGGGGGGCTCCTGCTTTCCCTCCATCTCACCCAGCAGGGCTCCCACCTCCAGGTCTGTGCATGGGCCGTCCCCTCAGCTTGGACCATCTCCCCAGGGCTTCCTGCCATTGTCCTCCCCTCATTTCAGTCTCCATCAAATGTCACCTCCTGAACAAGGTCCTCTCCGTTCCCTGTATAGACCCCTCCAGAATGTCCTCCGCTTACCAGCTTCACATCTCCTCATGACTCACTATGAATCTGTTTATTGGCTTATCCCTGGTCTTTCCACTGCCAAGGATACTCCAGGAAAGCAAGGACTCTTTTAACTGGAGTGACTTTGTCCCTGGATTACTCTCTGTCCCATTTCCTAGTTTTATTTCCTTCACAACACTTATCACAACTTAAACTGACTTATTCACAGTGTTTGCTTGCTGCCTGTCCCTCCCCACTAAAAGGTAGGTTCCGGGGGGCTGGGGAGGCAGGAGGGGGCCTTTGAAGTCCTAGGCAGAGGCTGGCAGACGCTTAGCTCTCCTCTGTAGGATTGAAGAAGGGCCCTCCTGAACACAGACATCTCTAGGCAACCTGGACGCTCAAGGGAGCAGATCGTGGCACAAACTGCTTCCAGTGAATGACATCTGAAAAATGTCAAAACCCCACCTCACCGAGCGGTCACAACTCACATCACCAGTCCAGGGACAGAGTGGTATCACGGCTTCCTGATCGGATGCCCCGAGAGGCACACACCACCAGTCGTGGAGTGCTCCTGTCAAAATGCTTAGCCCAGATCTAATAGGAGGAAGGAACCAGAAAGACAAACCCTAACTGAGAGTCATTCGGCCTAACCGCTGGCCTGCTCTCTTCAAAACTGTCAATGTCAGGAAGACGAAGAAGGACCGAGAAGTATTCCAGCATAAAGAGAACGAAAGGAACATGACAGGCCATATGTGAACCTGGATCCTGGATCAGAAAACTGATTGCTTTAAATAGCATTTGGGGGTGGGGTGCGATTGAGAGGTCGGAGTGTGGACGAGACTGATAATAGCATTGGGTCAACATTAAATATTCAGAATTTGGTAACTACATGTACCTCTGTAGAGAATGCCCTTGCTGTTAGGTGATACTTGCCAAGGTTTGTAGGAGTAAAAGGGCGTGAGGTCTTCAATTTACTTTCAAATGATTTAGCGGAAAAATAATGTATGTATATATCATACTATATACTGTACCTATTACATGATAGGTACTGAATATCATCAAGAGAGGGAGAAAGCAAATATGGCAAAATGCTAACAATCTGAAGAATCTGGGTGAAAGATAAAAAAATGCATTTATGGTGTTATTCTTCCAATGTCTCTGTCGCTTGAGATTTTCAAAGTGAAAAGCTGAAACATTTTTGAAAGCGCCAAACGGACGCATGGATAGAGAACATGTGGTCTATACATAAACGGCACACGACATTGTGCCTATAGGTAACAATCTCGCATAACACGCTAAAAAATCTGTTAAGGGGGTAGATCTCATTTCTCAGTGTTCTGACCTCCATAAAAAAATTTTTTTTTTCCTTCGTCCAACCTACCACAAACCAACCCACAGAGAATTCTTTTGTGTTTCCACCTGGCCTCCTCGGAATATAAGCTCTTTAAGGGATACAAAAGCCCTCCTGTCTCTGATGAGTCATTTCAGTGTTTGTCAGTGGATGGTTAGACATTTCACATTTCACAGTGGGCAGAGCTGGGAACTTATAAGCTATTATATACCTGGTTATTTACGTTAGATTTAATGCATGTATTTTAATGTACTGCTTCTCTTATTCACACACACACACACGCACACATGCAGAGTTCCCGGTTGGATTTGTCCCCGTTGACACTGATCTCATCCGTGAACTTGATGCCTCGCCTGCCCTGCTTGTCCACCTCACCTTCCATGGGCCAAGTCACACTTTGACCGGAAGGTCAGACCTCCTTGGCCTCTCTGAACCCTCCCTTAGGACGTCAGTAATAACCCACAAACACCCAACTCCCTCGATAAGTCTGATGCACGTCGTTGACTGGTTGTGGCAAGCAGCAGAGACGCTGCCAGGTGACCAGGAGGGATGCGAGGGAGCCAGCCTTTTGTTCTCCCCTCTGCAGCCGTGGTGGGTGGAAGTGGCAGCTGTCAGAACGGCTCACCCAGCTCACACGCACTAAAGCCGGAGCCTCACTAAATAATTAACTCAACCCCAACCCCGCTTGTCCTTACGGCTTCTCATCAGAACTCAGCAGAAAACAAGTCCTAACCCTTGGCACTGAAACCTATAAACCCAAAGCCTTTTTACAGAAGGTTCGCAGCGGGAAGAAAACGCTGTTCCCAAAAAATGCACATCAAAGCATAAGGTGCCAAGGACATCGAAACTATAAAACAGACAAAGAGAAAAAGGTCTGGCTGAATTGCCCTGATTTCTTTTCAGCAAATCTAGCCTTCTCTCTTCTTTCCCAGAAATAACCGCTACCCTGAATTCCTGAATTTTGGCGTTCATCATTTCCAAGCACGTTTCATACGATGGCCATATAGGAACATATTCGTAATAAATACGTGGCATTATTTGCAGGTTTCATTAGGCACATATCTTTCTGCAATTTGCTTCTTATCCAACATTATGCTCTTAAGATCTTACCTTGCTGATACTTAGAGTTTCAATTCATTGATTTTTAACTTCACTAGATATTTCACGGAATGACTTTATCTCAATTTATTTACCCATCACCTTGTTGCTGGAACTTCTGTGTGTTTCCGTATTTTATTATTTCATATCTCCCTGCTGTGGATATTCCCACCCGTGTCTCCTTGTGTATGCATGGTGGGGGGATGGAGGGGGGGGGCCTCAGGCTAGTGTGGGATTTCTGGGTCATGGGGATGCACATTCTCATCTTATTCGATCTTGCTACATTTACTTTCTAAAGCAGTTGCTGCAACTGGTGGGGGTTGCTGGCCCCCACCAGTACCCTATGAGAGTTCCCACACTTGCACATTTCAACACGATTTTGTTCCAAGTCATTAGCCCCCATAAAACACTTCGTGAACAATTCCAATACATCGGGAAAAAAAAACTGTATAAACTTATGACATAGCTTTTATCCCTTTTCCCATGTACACCTCATTATATTTGCGTTTTATATAAAAAGCACTTACCCTGAGATAAAATAACAACCTTGTAACACATATGTCAATAAAGGAATAATAATGATGATTTAAAAATAAATGGTAACATACATTGAGTATTGACTACGGTGTCAGGAACTCGCGGCAATCACCCTGAATTTAGAGACTATTGTGATTCCAATGTTGCAAAGGAGCTAATAGAACTTAAAGCAGATAGGCAGCTTGCCCGGGGCCACCTGGCTAGGAATTGGTGAGCTCAGCATTTGGACTGTCCCCTTAATAAGCTGTGTGCTTTTGGAAAATTGACTTGGTTACTCTATTTCCTCCCTGGCAGAAAGGTGGAAAGTAACAGGACCTGTCTCGTAAGGAACTGCTGCCAGGATGCAAGTAGACAGAATAGTACTAGGAACACAGGAGGGACTTAATTAGTAGCCATCATGATTTAAGAATATTATTCAAAACAATATCAAAAGGAAAAGCTAAAACAAGAGATGTTTGTTGTCACAACTGTTCTGCTCTGATTCAGATAAGTCTGACAGCTCGACGGCTCGATATTTCTTCATCTGCGTGACCGAGCTCATGTTGGGGCTGGCTGGTCATCAACTTCATGGTTACTCGAAATACCGGTATCACTTTCCCCTTAACTCTCATGCCAGGTTTGATCCTTTAAAATCCACAGGAGGAAGTGGTGAGATTGAGGGTCTGTCCAGTTTAAATTGGGGGAAAATAACTGAATAATCACCTCTACCTCCAGAGATAAGAGAGAAAGAGGTTTTGCCTTGTCAACAACCTTAACTCATAACCAGAAATGTTTTGTTGCTGTCCTGTAAAGAACCAGCCCTTCGGAGCGCCTGGGTGGCTCAGCTGGTTGGGGGTCTGACTCCTGATTTCAGCTCAGGTCATGATCTCAGGGTCGTGGGATCGAGCCCTGCCACTCCGCACTGTGTGTGGAGCCTGCTTGAGACTCTCTCTCTCTCCCCCTCTCCCCCTCCCTATTCACACACTCTCTCAACAAACAAACAAACAAACAAACAAAACCAACCAACCAAACAAACAAACAAAAAAAAACCCCAGCCATTCTACATGGCCCAAATATTAAAATCAAGGAATTTCAGGTCTAGAAAAGCTTCACAGATGATAGAGTAAAATGATTCCAAAGCGTCTTTCAAATAAGTTTGGGAAATACTGTCCACCACATGCCATCTTGGAGATCTGCCACATACACGGGCACCTCAAAGGCTCGGAGAAGTCCCACAATCATAATTTAAACGTCTGGTTAATTTGCTTAGCAGCCCATTTCCCTGAATAATTGGATCACAGCATGCTGCACTTATTAAGACCCCCGTGCCCGTCCCTGGGAAACAACACCCCACAGACCTCATTCCCCTCGGGGGTCATCGATCTAAAGAAACCTGCTTTATGCCATGAGAACAGCGAGGCCCAGAGGCAAGGGGACAGATGGCGGCAGGGTTCTCTGATACAGTTTAGCGCCTTCTCCATCATCCCACACATTCCCCTTTCTGGAAAATAAGAGGGACCTCCCTAACTGCCCCCTCCCCATGCACTGCTCAGAGAAAACAAGTCACATTTTCTTACAGAACTCAGCATCTGTGACTGGAAACCATTGCCCTCTGTCTCCTTTTTCTCACTAATGAGGATGTTACAGTCACTGTTCACTGAGTACCTACTAAGCACTGAACTGAATGACTTAAATCATTTCATTCTCACAACCCAGACATTACTGTCCCCACTTTATAGATGGGCTAATTGAGGTTCAATGCGGAAACTAGCAGAGCTGCCATCTGCCTCTTTGAAAGCCCTGCTCCTTCTATGAATGGCGGTAAACCGACTGAACCTGTTCTTTAGTGATGGATCGGAAGGCTTGCAATGCACTCTGGGAAAGGCAAAGCCCTTTACAGCTGTCTATTAGTTACCCTGCCAGGTGAAGGGAACATCGTCTAAATGTATACGTGAGCTAAAGGTCCAGAGAGAGTAAGTCAGTTCCACGGTTTCAGAAAAGGAAAAGGCACCTCCCAGTTCCGGCTCAAAATTCTCCTTTTCCTGTACGACAGGGGATTTCTGAGCAATGTCATTGTCATCCTCTTGGCCAGGCCTTCGGCTCACGTAATGGAAGCACCTTGAGTTTGATGCGAGGTCTAGATCTGCCTCCTCGTGCCACATGTCCTAGCGGCGTGCCCTTGGGTAAGTGCTGGCAGCTCTGAGACTCAGTTTCCCCATCTGTAAGAGGAGCCACCTAGCACAACGCTTGGCATGTACTTGGCCTTCAGTAAGTGGTGGTTGTTTCCTCTTCTACATACGCGCTGATTCTCGCCTAATCGTATCATCCCCATGTGGTTGCTTGCAGGCCCCATAGATGCCACTGGTACGCCCGTGCGTGTGTGCTGACGACCAGGACGTAGCTAGGGGACGACTGGCCACAGGCTGGGTCACTCCCCCACCTCTGCCCTCGGTGACTGCAGTGACCTGGAAACCATAATTGCTCAGAAGCTCCCAGTGACCCTGCCGGGGGGACGTGCCGCACTCCAGCGGGAGGACCTCCGTTATCAGGAAATCCTGCTGGGCTCGCAGCTCCGCAGGTGCAGAAGGAAAGCGGGCTGGCAACTACCATCCAAAGGTCGAAGGAAAGCTCTGCGGTTGTCAAGTGCTGATCCTGTTTCTTTGCGAGTCGCCTGCCCAGAATTTTCAAAAAATCTCGCTCTCATCTTTTAAGCTTACCCAAGCGATGACTGCCACCGTGCACACCTAGCCCCATTTGCTCTCGATTCACTCAGCAGGAAGCTTGGCACACATCCCACCACGTGCATCAGTTCTGCGTCTCTGGGTGAGGCTTCACCCAACTTTGGGTCTTTTCATTTCATTAGTTGGGTCATCCCCAAGGTTTGCCTTGGGGCTCTGTTGTAGCTTTTGTGAGAAAGGAAATGGCATCGAGGAACAGGGAAATATTTATTGGGGGACGTCGATGGGTTTGGGGGCTAGGCTGCCTTACAGTTCACTAGGGTGGGTATTAGTATCCTAATTTTGCTCAGAAAAGTCAAGCAAGGTACCTAAGCACACAGCTAGTGAGCAGGGATTTGACTCCAGGACCACATGACACGAAGCACAAGCTCTTTGACCACGTGGCACAGTCAGGATCAGAGAAAGTCAATCATGGATTGAGTTCCTACCATCTACGATGATGACGAGGAGGAGGAGGGGGACTGAAACAATCCAGTATAACCCCATTAAATCGTGACCCATGTGGTTCAGTCCCAGAAAGGAGGCCCATAAAAGAAACACAATCTGCCATCAAAAAATAATTTAATTATAATTCAAGTTTTTTACATAGATTTCTCTACAATGGTGAGGGAATTCACAATCAAGAGAGGAAGACAGATGTGAATTGGAATCAACGCCCTAAGTGCTACCATGTGGGGCAGACAGGGACAGGCAGACAGAGAGCTGGGACAGATTGGCCCCTTGTGAATGAAAGCAAGAGCCTGCCTCATCTACGCCATCCGCTCTCTACCGTGCTGCCCTCACCTGCTGCAGTCTTTCTCTTGGTATCGCCTCAGAGTCCCAAGATGGCTGCAGACGTCCGAGGAGTACAGCATCCCCAGCAGGAAGGAAGGGGAGGAGCCATCTTCCTGTAGCAGTTGGGGAGGAAGAACTTGCCCAGAAGCACCCAGCAGATTTTCCCATACATCTCATTGGTCAGACTGGGTTATCTGCCCATCCCTAGACTGATGAGCTGGATGGCTTCCATTCAGCCCCCAGATCAACATTGTGCTCTCAAACATCCCGTGTAGACCAATAAAGGGCTTCGTGTTAGGACTTCAAGGTTCCCATCTTCCCGGACTGGTTTCAGCCACTGGGGGATCCCAGCGGAAGGCTGGAGGGAAAAAGACAGTGATGGGGCAAGGGGGCAATCCCCCTGATGTCTTCTTTGATCTGACCTCAGGCTGGCTGTAGACTTCGCTCCTCTCAAGAGGGTTCCCCCTACCTGACTCTCTCAACTCTATGATGACCTTCCTTGATCCCTTTGGCCAAAGAGAGGTAACAGCTCTGGTTATTTCATGATCCCTTGAACTACTGTGTATGCCATGAGCTACCCTGAGGACAGAAGGGCCCTTTGGGAAGAAGTATCCATGTCCGGAAGCTTCAGAGAGAGGCTGGCAGTTGAGCAACAGCTAGAAACCCATCCAGACGTCTCCATCTTCTCCTTATTTTCTTCTCATCCATTTCACTTGTGGGCAGTTTACGCTCACGACTCAGCGTCGCCAGGATGATTGAGAATCTCAAGTTATGTATCAGTGGCTTTCGAAGCATCGTCCCCGGACCAGCAGTCTGCAAACTTGTTAGAAACAGAAATGCTTGGGCCCCCTCCAGACCTGCTGAAGCAAAAACGGTGTTTGACAAACTCCCTGGAAGATTCCGGTGTGTGTTACGGCTAGAGGAGCACGGCTTTGGATGGTGGCCGACAGCGCTGGTCGCCCGCTCACGCCATTCGTAGCACCCTCCTGGCTGGTGGAACCTGCCAGTGCTGTTCCGGGGAGGAACACCCTTCTCAAGCACGGTACTGCAGAGCAGGAGGCGGACAGGCCTTTTTTCCCTCCGTCCTTTGGTCCTTTTCATCCTTAGCAACTGCACTACTGGGGTTCACAGTCAGAACTGTTGCTGAAAAAGTGAGAATTGGGGGTAGCAAAAGGAAGAGGAAGGAGGAGGAGTAGGAAAAGGGGGGGAAGAGAAAGAAAGAGATTGTACAGAATCTCTGGGAGCTGGTTCAAATCCCAATTCTGGTCCAGTGCACCTGGATGCGTCCCGAGACTGCATTTCTAACAACCCCCACATTGTTGTCAAAATTGCTGGTCCCTGGACTCCAAATACCCCTTCTTTACCTACTTACATTTGGAGTCCAAACTGAGATTTGGCGGCTCGAGAGCACTGCTCTGGCACCGAGGTTCTCCAACCCAGTTCATCAGCCTCACACAGGGCTTAGGAAAACACTGATCTTGGGGCGCAGCCGCAGACTTGCTCCTTCAGCCCCGGAAGAGGTGAGGCTGGAGAATTTGCATTTCCAAGTCCCCCAGGTGATGTAAATGATGTTGACCCTTTGAGAGCCAGTGCTCCACCAGAACTTCGCCTTTGCTACTTCAGAGCAGTAAGTGATAAAGATGGCCTTTATCTATTCCAGCTGCGGATGATTCCGGGTGTCGAAAATTGAAGAAGACAATTATTTCTTGTTTCACAGGACCCCCAGCGGAGACAGCGCCGGGCCCTGACCGCCTGAAATGTAATCCAACCGCACCACCTGCTGGTCATCTTAGGAAGTGCACGAGGTGTCAGGCCATCCTGGGTGAAAATCGCTGGCTGTGAATTCACCTTGGCAAACGCAACATGACACAAGACACGAACCACCACCGCCTTCCTCGTCTTTATTTCTTAGAAATAAATATGATTCATGTATTAAAAAAAATAGTCCCCCGATTCTCACCTAAATAGTGCCAGGCCCATGGTAGTAAACGTGTTGGCTAATATTAACTAACATTTGCAATATTCCGGCGTCTGCTCTTTGGCAATTAGCACGTTCGAACTCTACTGCCCTCATGATTCCTATGGAAAACCGAGGTGCAGGGCATTGAAGAAACTTGCTTAAAGTCACACAGCAAAAATTGATGGAGATGGAATTCAAACCAGGTCATCTGCCCCCAGAGTTCCTGGCTCCGAATCTCCATGCTATGCTCCCTCGCAAAAAGTTGTTGGAGGAAGTGACCAATAAATATGTTTTGGATTAGTTGACTCACCTCTCCCAGAAATTGAGCATTAGAATGTGCTTTAGGTGCAAACTTTTCCATCCCCTTAGTTTTATAAAGAAAAAAGGGGGGGGCACAGAGTGGTGAAGTGACTTGCCTAAGGTCACACAGCAATTTGGTGACAGATCGGCAAGGTCATTGGGCTCCTTCAGCCACACCACACATGCAGCAGCATTTACTGAGGATAGATTGCCAGGTGTCCAGCTCAGGGCTGTGCCCCACGGGAAAAACAATTGTGACTATGCCCCACACCTGCACAGTTGGGGGCTCTGATTATATTATACCATGATTCTAGAGATAATGACTTCATTCGGTAAAAATACATAATCAAGGGCCCACTACATTCTCTATTCCATCATTTAAAAAATTATTCTCTGGGGGCACCGGGGTGGCTCAGTTTGTTAAGCATCTGACTCTGGATTTTGGCTCAGATCATGATCTCACAGTGGTGAGATCGAGCCCCATGTGGGGCTCCATGCTCAGCAGGGAGTCTGCTTGAGATCCTCCCTCTCCCTCTGCCCCCTCCCTGCTCACGCACGCGCTCTTCTCTCAAAATAAATAAAATCTTTAAAAAAATTATTCTCTAGTCATTCCAATAAGCTATTAACATTTTTGACATGTCATATCCACCTTATTATTTACTCAATATTTTTCCTGTAATCCATTCATTTTGTTTTTGTGTGTCCTTGTCCTAAGTAATAATATTTCTCAATCATGTGTATGACATTACTTGGTAAGTTTGTTGTTTTATTTATTCATTTAAAACACACAGAATTCATTTGCATAATGCCTAAAAGCATCTTGCTCTCCACCACTGGCAACCTACCATGTTTTGGGGAGAAGCGCTGGGCCCTTGGTAGCCCTGGGACGTGCGTTCCTGTCTTGGCAATGACATCTGTAGGTCGTACAAGGTGGGACATCACACTCATTGAGACTCATCGCACTCAGTGAGGCATTAACCTCACTGGATCCAGGTTTTATCATCGGAGAAGTGGGGTTAATATCATTTCCTATCTGATAGGGCTATTATTGGGATCAGGTGAGATAATCCAAGCCAGAATTTCACAAGAGGACCACACATAGCAATGATCCAGTCAATGCCAGCTATTAGAATGAACTATAATAATGGCTCTTGTGAACTGTTACATTGTATTTTTCTTAAATGAAGATCCACGAATCTCCAGGCTAGCTGTACATATGGCATTTCATCATTTTCTTTGAGGAGGTAGGTCTTTCTTTGGAAGAAGGAACGGTGTTACCCATTTAACAGCTGGACACGCAAAGGTATGAAAAGGTCATTATTGTGAATTCCCTAAAGTTTTTGAACAACTCAGTGGGAATATGGGCATTTTCACGTCTTGAAATCAGTAGGAGATTTTCATTCTTATTTATTTTTGAAATCTGTGGTTTGGGAGTTTATGCTATAAAAGAGGTGCCTACTTTTTCCACACCAAGAAACAAACAAACCACGAATTCTTAATGCTTAAGGAGCTGGAGTCTACTTGAGTTTGGATGGTCTCCTCCATGACTCAGGAAGGACTCTTCTGCTCCAAGAATAAATTGTTCACATGGAAAACCACTTAGAATTCAGAAGGTCTTCCATCTACTCAGGAGGAGAAAATTCAACGGGACTGCATTCTTTGGGCTTTTGATGCCACAGATATGAAAATAAGGCAGGCTTCCAACATAGAGGAGGACCTTATGACCCAGGGCATTTAAGTAATTATGCACCAACAGAAAAAGCCAGAATTATTCAAGCAGATTCAGATTCAGGCTACAAATCCTGTTCAATGGAAGGTTCTTCTCTCCTCAAGGGAAGGGTGAGTGAAAGTGAATGGTTCCAGACGAAATCAGAAAGGCACTCCATTTTTTCCTCCCCACAGCTGGTTATGGGGTGGAATTACACGCTCGTGAGCCAGCTGGGGGAAGAGGGAAACAATACTGCAATTGAAAGCACACTGTGTTTTGCACACACGCTTGCTTTCATAATATGCTTGGTGTTTCTCCTTGTACATAGTATTTGATCTCTGGTAATAAATGCCTCAGCAAATTAGCAAAGTGGCAGTCTCTGCCCCCACCGAAATAGGAAGAAAGAGCCTGACTCAGCTCCCTCCTCCAGGGAGTCTCATCCTGGATGTACATTCAAATGACCTGAGGCACCTGGAAATAATACAAAGTACCCCCACCTGGGTCCACCTGGGACCTTTGGAAACTTAATCCCTGGGAGGGCAGCCCCGGTGACTCCAGGGCGCAGACAGGGTCCAGAACCCTGGAGCCGGCCGACAGGTGGGGGGGCCAGGACAGCCGTCCATCATGAAGCAAGCTGAGCTCCGGCTCTCCTCCCAGAGATGCTCGGTGGGAGGCCGCACGGCGTCCTGGTGAACATCACGCATCTGGGCAGGACTTGGTCCGATGCCAGCCTGACTCTGATGGGCTGCCTGTCTTCAGGCCTCTTCTGGAAACTGCCTGCATCTCTCCCGAAATTTCTGTTCCGTGAACTGAGCACAAGAACTCAATCTACTACTGTTTCACAACATCAACATTGTGGCTCACAAGAAATATTTTTTAAAGACCAGAATCGGATATAGTAGAATATAACTGAAATAAAACGTATCACTTAGAGTAAGGAGAAGCATTTTTTTTAGGGGTGTGTGTGTGTGTGTGTGTGTTTATGTTTGTGTGTGTGTGTGTGTTGTGTGTACACGTCCACACCTGCACACATTTCTAGAAACAGGGTCCTAATGAAAAATGTATGTTTTTTAAAAATATTTATTTATTTATTTTAGGGAGAGAGAGAGTGCAGCGGGGAGGAGCAGAAGAGAGGGAGAGAGGGTTTGAAGCAGACTCCACCCTGAGCACGGAGTCTGATGGGGGCTCAATCTCATGACTCTGAGATCACGACCTGAGCTGAAACCAAGAATCCGTCACTCAAGGAACTGCGCCACCCAGGCACCCCGAAAAATGTATGTCTGAGAGTAAGTGACCGCCAGTGACGTTCGAAAGCCTCTGTTCTCACCTCCAGGGTTTTGGTGAGGGTTAAACGAGCTAATACTATGGGGCATGTCACGCATGAAGCACTATCTAAATTAGGTAGGTCGATGGGTGGACAGATGAATTGATTGACAGGCCATCTAAAGCGCAACAAGCCTAATTCAGTGTAGAGACGACAGAAACACGGGCATGAAAAGCATGAGCACTTCGGCTGTGGTAACACGAGTGGTGGAATTGGAAGGTTGGCTTTCCTAAGAGCGTGATTTCCAGAGGGACTTGAGCCCTCGGTTAATTCCCTAATGTAATGAATGGGAACTAGCCCTCCGCCCCATTTAGATTCAAGAAATGTTGCATCTCTTCTATTTTTCTTTTTCAAATGAGTCCAGCTGCAAATCTTCACCAACTTGATGACCAAGGAATTTAATCTCAGTCCTGGTTACGGGGTCTCTGCTTTTTTTAAATAATCACGCAGTATTAGAAAATGATAATAATAATATAATAGCTACTATTTATGAACTTTTTTATGTTCCAGGCACTGTGCTAAGCACTTAAACATACCGTATTGTTTAATCCTACTTGTGAGGTAGATACTATTATAATCCCTATTTTATAGGTGGGAAACTGGAGCTTCAATGTCCCCAAGTATTCACTATGAGGTCACGATCACTGTTTCTGCAAATTACCCCTGTTCCTGACCTGCTCTTCCTCCATCTGCAGAGCCCTGATGTTTCCAGTGGTCTCAAACATGCTCCTTTTGGCAAGTCTTCCCCCCGACCCCAGGCCCACGGTCTAGACTCTCATTGCTACTCTTAGAACCTTCGCTCCAGAAGCCAGCTTCCACTGGCACCCAAAGCCGCCCCCCAAAGGGAACAGGAGAGCGAGGCTGGTGCTGGCACTCACGGAAACAGCAACCCCTCCAAAGAAGGGCTGTCCCTTTCTTGGTATTGGGCAGCAGGGTAGAAACGCTGCCCCTCTTTCTCAGCCACCAGTCCCCGCTCCCCTTCTCTGACCCTCTCTGCACCTCCATCTCCCAAGAAAAACCTAAATGTTGTCCTTTGAATGTGTAGAAACCTTTTTCCTTGATCTTGAGACACCAAAGCATGGATAGCTGGGCTCATTTCTTGGGGGACCACTCATGATTTCAGAACTCCTACCTTAAAGTAAATACCTCAATATTTGAGATATGCCATGGGAACAAAATGCTTGCAGCAGGCACCGTTGACTCCCTACCTCTTTGCAAACAGAACCCAGTTCATTATTCCAGACAGTGATGCTTCCAGCCCTGGAAGATGAGCCATGCTTGCTTCAAGCCAATAGCAGCTCAAGGCAACATGTTACAAGTTGCCAATGATTTGTCTGCAGGGGGACCACTGACCCATTTGGCTCAGGTGACCAATGAGGGAAGGGAAACTCTGTTAGACGTTCTTGGAAATGTTTTCCTCCTCTCAGAGAGAGCCACACAAAGAAGACAAGACGCCCCTTCTTGCTTTGGGTGCTGCCGTGCCAGAGTATGACATTTTAGGTCAGTACAACCAGGAGATAATGAACCCAAGGATAAAAGTCAAGGTTTTGAGGAGAGTTCAATGGGATGACTGTAAGTTTTACTTTCCTTATTAGGGACATTATTAAGCCCCAGTATCATCCCTAGGGCTGCAAATCTGTGCACTTGTTAAGTTCTAAGTAAGTGTACTTCTGGTTTGAACCACTGCTTTGGGGGCATTCCGCTACTTGCAGCCAAGCATACTCCCTACAGATACAGGAATCTTCCAGGCGAAGAGGAGAAATACGTCATTAGAAAGAAAAATCTGAACAAACTTAGGGGACCTATTTCCTTGACCTAACTGTGTCTTGATTATTTTTACATTTGCTTATTTACTTATTCAGACTGATTGTCAGTGAGCTGAACCCCCAAAGCTCCTTCAAGTTTAAAGAGTTTGCATACAATGTTGTTACCTATAAATACAAAGTCTTTGGGTCCCTTTGTGTCTCTGACAATACTCTTCAAAAAACTTTTTAGATAATTCCACAAGCCTTTATTGACCACTCAGAATGTTCCAGAAGATGCTGGGCAGCGAGAGGACCAGACACCTGAGACTTTTCCAGTCCTTGTGGGCTCGCCATCTAGTGGAGAGACAGTGAAGAAGATACCAAGCGAGCAGAGAGGAGGGACGCTTGAACTCAAAACATTCTCAGCTCCTTTGGGGAATTTTGCTATAAAGCAGGAACAGTCTGAAGTGAAGAGCGTGTCCCATCTGTGGTAAAGTTAATAAATGTTTCCAGGTGTCTCTGAAGTACAAGAGAGGAAGAGGCATGAGAAAAGTTTGGGGATGAGGAAAATGATGTTGGAGATTCTAGGAAACTGCCAAGGCTTTTGCTGGAGTGATTTCAGCAGAAGCTTCTTTCTGTCCTTCTTGAAAAAAATCCCTCAAGGCAAGAATTTCTAAAGCCTAGCCATTGGCTTGAATTGGGGAAAAGGGGAAACTAAATGCCAGCAACCATAACTTATAAATAAGTCTTTCTAGATTCTTACGGTTTCCCCCATCATCCACTGTTGCCTTGTTCATAGCTGGTTTGACAGCAACTGTTTTTTGTTTGTTTGTTTGTTTTTTATGTGGACATCTGCTGAGTTTTTCTCCTTCTCCCCCAGGAACTTAACTGATTTTTTACTGAATTGATAATTCCCTTTATTTGGATCCTTAGAGTTGACTGAATTATTTATTATTCATTTCAATGACCACTAACAGGTAGGACCGGCATAAGCGGGTATGAACACAAACACAACCGGCTCCTGGGGAGTATAAAATCCAACAGGTGGGAGCAGAGGGTGCCCAGAGCAGAGCAAAACCAACTCCCATGCCCTGTCGGCTGCTGGAGGCATCCTCAGAGCATTTTACGGGCTGTGTGCGTGCAAACAAAAGAATCACACGTTGGCAGAGGGAGTGGAGAAAAAGCTAATCCAGAGGCGAATAATAAACTCTATTTTCCTTCAGTCAAACATTCTGTTATCTGGGCTTTGCAATATGCTCCCCCAAGGAAGACAGGTAGTTCTTGGGTTGGAATGCCGCGTGATACTCTTGTTTTCAAAGATTTGCCCAACATTCATTGGTACCTTGAGTTGCAATCTCAATGGTCGATCAACAACGCCATTGGTCTTACAGGACCAGCTTCTCCAATGCCTTCAAATCCACATGGCCCATTAGCCATGCCTCCCCAGGGGCATTTCTCCTGTTTGGCCCTCCCTGCCCACCTCGGACTCCTCTCCATCTGCTCTCTGCCTCCCAAGGCCAGGCTGATGGACTGTGTCAACCCATGGTTGATGTAGTGCTGTGCCCTTGGGCTTCTGGTTGGGTTTGGCCAATGAAGAGACCAGGCAGGAAATTGGAGGAAGAAAGGAGAGTGCGGTGACCTCTGTGTCTGAAAGGCTGGCCATGTCCTGCCATGAAAGGTCACTACTCCTAAAGCAACCAGCTTTATCCCATTTTCTTTCTTTTTGGGTCCATCAATGCTACCCTTTGGGTGTTCATGCTGTCTCTGTCCTTTGCCAGGCCATGCCCACACCTCAGTAATCCGTCTCTCAGGAGATAAATCTTGCTTGATTTGTTCTCATTTGAGTCGTGCCATCTGTTTCCGTTTGACCCTCACTGAGGCTGTAGCGGATGATTCTCTAGAATTCTGGCCACCGCCATGATTCCATAGTCACAGGAGGGGAAAACCAACAGGGGAAGATCCGGCCACTGCGATTCTTTCCTTTTAGAGAAGATATTGTCAAGAATGCAGAACTGCCCTTCAGAAAACAAACTTGGTGGCAAGGGTGTGGGATTGTTTGAGAAGCTCCTTATAGCACATGCTCTGTGAACAGCTGTTCTCGGCTTTCAAACAAGGCAGTGTCCTTTTGTGAAAGTTTACACACTGTAACTTAGACAAGAGAAAATATGATTCCCGGGAAATTGGTAGCAATCAATGTGTCATCGCGATAGCATGATAAGGAGAGGAAGCTGTGGCCCCTGGTTTTCAAAATCCTCTCCTCTCTCTCAGGAGGTTAGAGTAGTGTCAACCGTGGGCTGAATCATTAGAGAAGTAAAAGTTGCGGTAAAGGACTCATTACAAACACTGAGCGCTTACTGTGTATGAGGCACGATTGCTGCTTTCTACGCCTGTCACACTTGGTCCTCACCCATGCTTTAAGAGTAGCTACATTTTTCTTCATATTTTACAGGTGAAGAATTTGAAGCAGAAGCAGAAGGAAGTGAAATGACTGATACTCGGTCACCAAGACTCAGGATCCGTATTTATAAAAGAAGGCTAATATTACTTGTGTCCCAGGACAAGATGAATCAAGGTCCTTCTACCTCCTGCAGATGTCCCCGCAGAGCGTATACTCAAGGGTGTGCAGAAGGGCAGGAGGCTGACATCGCAGGGGCATGGAGTTTGCTTCGCTCTGCCCATCTGATCTTATGACCCTTTATTTGGCCAACTTAGCTGGGACTTCAACTGAGGAGTAATAATAGTGCTGAACAACACAACCACCAGGAATTTGTGCCAACAGTATACCAAGAGCTTAGTGCACACCCTCTCCCATCAACCCCACATCGTCCGAAGAGGAAGAAAGTGTTCTTATGCCCATTTGGGTAGTGAATAAACTGAGTACTAGGGAGATTCAGTAACTCGCCCAGCTAGGAGGTGGCAGAGCTCACGTTAGAACCCAAATCTGCCTCGCTCCTGCACCTTTGCTCTTAACCTCTACTTCACACACTGTGCCTATTTTTTATTGTATTTAACAAACATTTCAGGGCTTACTCTATACCAGGAACTGTTCTGAACACTTCAAATATTAACTTTTTTAGTCCTCATAAAAACTTCCTGAGGTAGGCACTAGTATCATCTCATTTTTACAGGTGGAGAAAACTGAAGCCCAGAGAAGTTAAGTAACTTGCCCAAGATCACACAGCCTTTTCAATTCCAAGCCCACTTTGTCTCAATTTTCAAATGAAGTCAATGCCAGGCACTAGAGTATTTTGGGAGTGATAGGTTTGAGTTGTCTGCAGATGTATTGATGTGTACCTCTGTGCTATAAGGTTGAGTCCTTTGTCAAGGAGTGAAGGACACATATTGGTTTTCAACTCTCAGCCTTACCATAAAACAAGTAGGGGTGGATCGTGGTCTCATGGGGATGCCAAGAAGATGCAAAGAGCAGATCCTGTACTCGTTTAACCTCAGTTGTCCGGGAGAACCTCCACAACATTTGTCTGCAGGCAAAAGAATTCTGCACCAAATGTCTACCAACAGGCAGCCTTATGCCAAGAGAAATGAGCTGGAGAAAAGCCCAGTCTCTTGTTTGACAGGAATACAGTGGATATGCTGGGCTGAACACTAAAGGTTAATTGCTCTGAGTAATACTGTGGCATTTAATCCTGGTGCCAAATGAACTGAGACAATATTGACCAAGATTCAGCCAACATCAGAATGCAAACACAAAGGAAAATCCAGGTCCTTAGGCAGAGGGAGTCCAGGCAGGAATCTGAATACCCAGAAGATCAACCAAGGTGGAGGCAGTCTCCTCAAAACCTCAAGGGCCGTATACGCCCCTCATAAACCAGCATTATACTGCTAGGAGTGCTATGTGTGCAGGGCCTTTGCATATGCAACTCACTGTGCTAGAAACAACTTGTCTACCCTGCCAGGTCCCTGGCTTTCACCTGACCAATATCACTTCTTATTCAACTCTCATGTATAAAATGCCTCCTTCAGGAAGGCTTTCTCCCCCACCCTAGGCTGAGATCGGGTATCTCATCCTCAGCTTCGTATGCCCCCTTTGCGGACTGCTATTTAAACATTTTTTCCCAGATTATACATATGTGTTTCTCCCTATTATTTTGTGGCCCAGATAGTGACTATATTCTTTTTATCTTTGTGTCCTTTTATAATCTCAACACGTAGTACAGACCTGGCACATAAGTTCTTGATAAATGTTGAAAGCAAAAAGGATGGGTGGATGGATGGATGGGTGGATGGATGCATGGATGGATGGATGGATGGATGGGTGGATGGGTGGGTGGATGGATGGGTGGATGGATGGATGGACGGACGGATGGGTGGGTGGATGGATGGATGGACGGATGGAAGAAGACATGAACGGCTGGCTAGCCAGCTGGCTGGCTGGATAGATGATGAGTGCATGGATGGGTGGATGGGTGAATAAATAAACAGTTGGGTACTTGGATGGATGGGTGGGAAGGTGGGTGGATGGATGATTGAGTGGATGGTTGAGTAGAAGTATGAATGGACGAACACATAGATGTCTCTTAGAGGCAACTGAGGAAGGAATGACAGAATCTTCCATCTTCTGGGATTCAAAGAAATGACATTGTCTCAACTGTAAATTGGTCCATAAAATTCTGTAAATCCATCCTGCAAAGGAGGGCACAGGCCATACTTCCCTTTACTCAGAATGTACGTTGTGTCATTTTTGGACTTCCATTCTCCTTCGAGATGGTCTAGTTGCTTTTTTTAAGCATATTTCACTTGGATAAAAATAAAGGTCAATGTGGATCACATCTGTGATTTGTCTCAAGAGTCGAAACCACACCTGCACTCGTTCCTAAGGAAGAATAACACTTGGAAGGAGTTTCCTATCCTAGCTCTCTGGCAGGAGAAAGTTACTGGAACACCACTGGTTTCTTAAGTGGGCATATGGGGGTTTGAGGAGCAAAACCATAGTGAAGTTGGTAGCTGGTCTATAGGGACAAGAACATCAACCTCTTGTAAGTAATATCAGGTCTGCATTTGAATTTCAACTCTATTCACTTACTAGTTGTGAGAATTTAGCTAAGTTTCTTAACCTCCCTAAGCCTGACTTTGCTTATCTATACAATGGGAAGTTGTAATGATTGAAAATAGTATGAAAGAATAGCTCGAAGACTTGTGCTCGGATTTGAAAAAAAAATAGCACAATATAGTAATTGTTCAACCAACAATAGGTTGACATAGTAGCTGGAGGTGAAAGGAACTGAAGTAGTAATAAAAATATTCTCACTTCAATTAATAAATGATTAATAGTTCACTAGGAGAGCATTTCACCAATTATGGACTACATGCCAGGGATGATAGAGAAAAAAAACTTACATGGTGTATAAAGTGAGCTTTAAATTATATTAAATCACTAAGAAAGTGAGAACGTTATTCTCTGTGCAACTTGATCTCTATTATGAATCAGTGCTTCTCATTGTGTCAAGGAGAAAGTCTTGGTTTGAAGCCAGAACTTCTCTAACATCTCTTAATAACATGAATGGGACTGGGTACGGATCTTGGGCAGGCAAGGGAATCCAGCTAGAATGTCAGATCTTTATGGTTGTTGCATTATTTTTTAGTGGAACCTTTTATTTGTGGGAAACAGTACTGGCTTTCCTTTCGTGGTGGCCACACCCACGTTCCTTTTCACCTACATTAAGAAAGATTTGAGTCAGTTTAAAGAAAATATATGCCTAAGAGTTTAGGTGGCATGGAGTATGGTAGTAGCAGCAGTGAATGACTTGCATGGGGAAAACCCTGAACAAAGAGGAAGAAAATGCAAATCTGGTTATACTGAGATCCACATACACCTGCGAAAAACTTGCCATCTTTTTTTCTAGGTTTCTGTTTAAATCCATCTGAATAGTGAATGGTATGGTTCCACAGAGATGGTGTCTCATTTTCTCCACTATAGCCCTCTGCAGAGGCTATGATTACCCAGCTGTCCCCCACGGTGGAGGGAGTTGGGAAATCTCCTTCCCAAGGGAAGGAAAAACACTCACGGAGCTCCCCTTAGGCCCTCTCCGCAAGTACAGCAGGAAAATGTATGGGCATCGCTTGACGGCGTGGTCCGAAGTCACAGATCCAAGTGTCTGCAGGGGTCAAAATGACCCGGGGCACAGGAGACACACTTTGGTATAAACTTTCCACCTAAAAAAGAACTTGATGCCAGGGCATTTTTTCAGAGTTTGTGTGTTTTTAAAATATATAGTAGTCATGTGTTAGGTGAAAAAAAATCATCCTTGCAGTTTTAAATACAGACACACTTTGCATGTGAAGTGTATACAATCATATTTCTATACATAGAAATATGATGTGTTATATATTAGATTGTGTAACTTGTGGCAGCTCAAGGGTGAGGATACATGGGAAATGAGGCTGGGACACGGGGCCAGACACACAGAGAGAGGGAGTCATGGGGACCCAGGTAAACTGGAGAACTTGAGTCCCTTTAGAAAGCACAGTCGATATTCAGTCTTGAGCAATTGTGAGAGGAGAATATTGCCAAACCCTTGTATTTTTTAATGTTAAAACTGTGAATTTTTATATGCAGCTCCCTGCTTATTTAATGTTGGCAATTAATTTCTTTGAAAAAACACTCTTCCTTGGGGCCTTCGGGTGGCGAAGTCGGTTAAGTGTCTAACTCTTGGTTTCGGTTTGAGTCGTGATTTCAGGGTCATGAGATCGAGCCCTGCGTTGGGCTCCATGCTCAGTGCAGAGTCTGCTTCAGACTGTCTCTTCCTGGAAAAAATGAAACAAGATGAAACCAGAGAGGGAGACAAACCGTAAGAGACTCTTAATCATAGGAAACAAACTGCGGGTTGCTGGAGGAGAGGTGGGGGAAGGATGGGGTAACTGGGTGATAAACATTAAGGAGGGCACTTGATGGAATGGGCACTGGGTGTTGTGTAAGACTGATGAATCACAGACCTGTACCCCTGAAACCAATACTACATTATATGTTAATTAATTGAATTTAAACTAAAAAATGTTATATCCTTAAAACTATATTTCAGAGTTTCCAGTTGCTAAAATACAAAAATATGATTTTAAAAATAATTAACCTTCTGTTAATTAAATTCTCTGAACTGTCATTGATTTTAATAATTTGCATATAGATTCATTTGAGTTTTCTGACTAGATAACATGTTGCCTGAGAATAATTATAATGTTGTTGCTATCTTTGAATTCCTTATAGTTTCTATTTCTATTTCCTCACTTTTGATAAATAGGATCTCCAGTACATTGTTTAATATAAGAGGCAACAGTGAGTGTGTTTGTTGATTATATGGGGAATTTTACTTTGTATGGACCATTCTTCCAAAACATGACACTACGAGTTTGTAAAAAAAAAAAAAAAAGAAAGAAAGAAAGAAAGAGAGAGAGAGAAAAGACTCTTTCCCTCTGCCCCTCCCTGCTGTGCTCTCCTCTCTCCCTAAAAAAAAAATATATTTTTTAAAAATAGATATAAATAAAAAATTAAAAAACTAAAAAGCACCCTTTCCTCTACAACATCACGGAGAATTAGTCACTGAGATATGACCCTCATCTGATGTATTTGTCCTCTGCCTTGGATGAGTTCTATGAAATCCGATCAGTGCGGAGCTTGAGGGCTGGCCGAAGAAAGAAGTTGGGTGTCAGGACTCAGTTGTTTGGCAGCTGAGAAAGAATAAAAACAAGTGTCCAGTAAGCACATGACGACATTTTCAACCTCGTGTTACCAGGGGGAAAGCTTACAAGACGGAACACTGATGAGAGACCATCGTTTTCTACTAAGCAAATACAAAATATTTTTTTTTTCTGCTAATGCCCGATTTTAACCTGTACACAAAGAAACAGTCCTTCTCACACATCGACGTATTCATTCATTCATCCATCCATCTGTGAAAATACAGATTTAAGTGATAGAGACCCAGCCCCCGGCTCACAGGAGGTCATTGAGTTGGAGAGGAATTTGGCCATATATATATATCTCAGATGCCTTTAAAACATGACTACCCTTTGATCCAACACTTTAACATCTGGGAAATGCTTCCAAGAGAAAAATCCAGAACATGGCTGAATTAATATTGCTGCAAAGATGTTCATCTCTCTGCCGTGTCATGTCATGTGTCAAACACTTCACTGTCCAACACGGCCAGGTGGTTAGTTCATCCGGGACACAGCCACTCAAAGGGACACCTGACCCTATTTTAAATGACGTATTTGGCATTATACAGAATGGTAAACAAACAAGAAGTTGGCTTTAAAACAGTCTTTCAGAATCACTAATATACGTGTGATATTGATATGGAAGAAGAGAAATACTAAAAGAGAAAGTATTTCTCAGTAATAGGATTATAGATCATTATTTCTTTTGGATGTTGCTCCCTGTATACTTAACAGGGAACGTATATTCCTTCTGTAAATGAGGGGGAGAAGGAGCAGTTTTCAAAGTTTCGATCTTTTTTTCATTTTTTAATTTAAATTCAATTAATTAACATATAACATATTATTAGTTTCAGAGGTAGAGTTCAATGATTCGTCAGTCTTATATAACACCCAGTGCTCATTCCATCAAGTGCCCTCCTTAATGCCCATCACCCAGTTTCCCCATCCCCCCACCTCCCTCCCCTCCAGCAACCCTCAGTTTTTCCCCATGGTGAAGAGTCTCTTATGGTTTGTCTCCCTTTCTGGTTTCGTCTTGTTTTATTTTTTCCTCTCTTCCCCTAGAACTCTTCACACTGTTAAAAATTTTTGAGGACCCCATCATGCTTTTATTCATTCCGGTTAGAGCTATCAATGTTAACCATATTAGAAATTAAAACTAAGAATTTTAAACTATTATTTCATTTTAAAATCATAATAATAAAAAACCCATTCGTGTTAACAAAAATAACATACTGGTGAAAAATAACTATTTTTTCCAATAGTTTCCAACGAAAATATTTGGTTTTCCAATAGTTTCCAACGAAACTATTTGGTTTGTTCCAAAACAACAACAAAAAAGCAAAAGCATGGTATGGCTTTACATTTTTGCAAATCTCTAATTTCTGTCCTCACGGAAGACAGCTGGAGTCTCGTATCTGCTTCTGCGTTCAGTCTGTTTCCGTAAGTTGTTTGATTCAAGCACATGAGGAAAATCCAGCCCCGTACAGTTCTGTGTTTGGAAGACGAGGAAGCATTTTAATAGCCTTTTCAAATAGCCAAGTGTGCCACGATCCTACACTTGACAAGTGATCGCTGATGAAAGTCAGTTGCAGTGTGAAATCTGAAACCTTATCCATGAACTTTTTGTTCTCTCTACACCTGGGAGATGAGAGTGGAAAAGACAGCCTGTCAGTATTATAATGAAGATTGTATGACTTCACGCCCCCCCCCCCAGGGTCAAGGATGTCCATGGATTCCTAGACCACACTTTGAGAATCACCGTCTAAATCAGACACAAGCAAGTGGGTGGCTCTAGGGAGGTGTCCTAGGACCGCTGGCTTCATTTTGTTGTTGTTTGCATTTTTTAGATGACCTTTTGAATTATTCTATTTTTCCCATGTGCATTTCAATGTAAAAAATCAACTTTCCTAAGGCCGTCAGCATAGACTGATCCACGGGCAGCAGATTCTGAGATGGGGATTGGCTTGCAGGGAATTCATGCAGGTATGCTGTTGTGAATCACCCCCATAGGGAGAGGAGGAAGCAGGGTGGGCAGCAGGAGGAGGGGGACACTGCGGTATGGTCTCACCGTGCCCTCAATCAGATGGGGAGCTGCAGGCTAAGGTGACCCTTGACAGCTGCCCTGCTGAAGCAGGGTAACCAGGACTCTATATCACCATACCAACAAGTCATTGGAGGCTGACTGCCAGGGGAAGGAGCAAGGTCAGGGGAGAGGGCATGTTCCAGAGAGAGAAAGAACCATCTACAGCCAACCCTTTCAGAAGCTGGGGAATGAGCAGTTGGTCCTGGAGGGGTGGTCGGGGCAGGGCACCTCGGCCACCAGGTTGTCAATGCCAGAGTTGGGATTAGAACACCGTCCCTCTGTTTGCCTCCTGAGCCTCTATAAAGAGACCCTCCGAACACTTGCTTCCTCTAGCGTAGGCTCTATGCATCCACACATTGCCGATGACCATGCCACCAGGCTGATCTTAAGTGAACGACTGCAGGAAGAAAGGACGGGGTCTGCCCACCACTTGGTCCCGTGCGAATACAGCTGGCATTGAGGGCTCTGCTCCCCTCGCTGTGAGAATCTCGTCCACCTGCCATCTGCAAATGAAAATCAGGCCCCTGCGCAATTTGCTCTGGGCTCTCACGGGGTGTATTCTGGGAAAGTGGAGGACTTTTCCTGAAGATGTGCTCACGTTCACTATGGTTATAAGAATAAGCTAATGCATCAGGAAGGGGGGAGGAAAATGTAGAAACTATGCCTTGAGAAGATCATCTTGAACCTGAAGTGTTAATATTAATCAAGTGAAATATTTGACATAGAAATCCACACCCATCGCTTAAGACCGGGATGGAGGGGGTCACAGCTCCTGGGGTTGCAAAGGCCCCTGACACCCACAGAGCCCTGACAGACACAGTAGCTGCCTGTGTCTCTCTGGCACAGTAACCTTCTCTCTATTCTCGAAGCCTCACATAAAGAAATCTCCAGTCGGCTTCCGTCTTGTAGCTCATGTTTGCTCTAACGTGGAGGAAAAACCAAGGATGTTTACCGACAGGGCTGCTCAGGAATTCCCACCCCCCTTCCTGAAAGCAGGAAGAGCAAACAAAACAGACCCTGCCTGCCCTCGCGTCTGTATCTACCGCCTCTTATTTCATTCACTACAAGAAGGAAAACCTCCCGAGAGTCCACATGATGAGAGAAAATTATTAGCACCTCATCATCCCATATTTCCAGCTCTCTTTGCAGGAGCATTTACAGACGCTTCTGATTTAAAACAGCTTTCGGACCAAAGTCTCTCTGCAGAAGAGCGCATCAAACTTGCGGGATCTGAAATTTTATTTTATCCTAGGTTCACCGTAAGGAAGACTTGGAACAAGCTCGAAAAACGGCAGAAAAGAAATCGCCCTCCTCTTGCCACCCCCAAGAACACAATTTAACACGGAAACCATTCATTCTCATGATGAAAGGAAAAAACCCAATGCCTGAAAGCGTGGGGGTCTAACAGGGTTTGATTTCCTTGCCAGTTCGTGAAGATTCATGCACTTTCTCGGTGGCGCCTCTGGGCTGTGCTGTCCCTCCCAGGGCTTTGATCTCCCTGTAGGCTCTGAGATATTATTCTTCTCCGAGCCTCTGTTTCCTCCTTACCCAAGTAGATACCCATTGTGTGAGGATTTTAAGGAGCACATTGGATAACGTAGAAGAAAGTGATCTGAAAAATACCCAATGATGGGTGGATGCAAAAACCCAAAGATGTGTGTTAGATTTTCTGCCTCAGCCAAAGCAGGGTGAGTGTGCAGGACCCTTGGCTCAGTGATCGAAACCATGGCTGAAGTTGGCTCTGCGTGACAGAGAGGCTACACAGAGGAGGAGGGTGTGTTGGCAAGGCTGGCCGGGAGAGGCCCCGGAAAGGCGCTAGAGAGCTTCACATTCAAATTTCCAGGGGACCCTTGGTGACACAGCGACCGACTCCAATCCAGATTCTGGGAAAGCAGTTGATTTCTGACAACTTGGTGAGTTTGTCAATATTTGAAGAGGGGTGGAGATTGTAAAGCAAAAAGATTAAGAGGCAAACCGAGTCAGGAGCTGTTGATGGCAAACACCACCTAACACATGTATGGCTGAGAAAAACTCCTTTCTTAGTGAGTTCCTGTGGTGTGAACACTAGGAATTCAATTCTTCCACCAAAACGTTCGTTCTTCTGAGGACTCACTGCTACCTCCCTCCAGTCAGGGCCCTGAGCTTGGTTGAATGCTCTGTGGTCACCAATTTGAAATTCTGAATAATTTTATCTTTGAACTTGTGTTGGGGAAGTGAAATCTGATGGGACAACCTAGTAGAACAGCCAGACCCGGCACCCTGACGATACCCCATGCTGGCGAGGACATGGAGCCACAGGAACGCTCGCTCGGTGCTGGCGGGAAAGCAAAATGGCGCAGACGCTCTGTAAGCAATTTGGTGACTTCCTACAGAACGAAACACGTTCTGACCACAGGGTCCAGCATTTGTGCTCCTTGGTGTTTGCCCGAAGGAGTTGAAAGTGTATGTCCACACAAACACCTGCACATGGATGTTTAGAGCCTCTTTGTTCACAATTGCCAAAACTGGAGACTAATCAAGAGGTCCTTAGCAGGTGAATACTATTATTATTATATGATTCAGCACTAAGAAGAAACAAGCTATTAAGCCATGAAAAGGCACAGAGGAAACTTAAATGTAGATTACTAAGTGAGAGAAGCCAGTCTGATAAGCCTACATCTTGTATGAGCCCAACTATATGATACTGAAACAGGCAAAAGGATGGGACATTAAAAAGACGTTAACGGGGGGCGCCTGGGTGGCTCAGTCGTTAAGCGTCTGCCTTCGGCTCAGGGCGTGATCCCGGCGTTATGCGATCGAGCCCCACATCAGGCTCCTCCGCTATGAGCCTGCTTCTTCCTCTCCCACTCCCCCTGCTTGTGTTCCCTCTCTCGCTGGCTGTCTCTATCTCTGTCGAATAAATAAATAAAAAATCTTTAAAAAAAAAAAAGACATTAACGGTTTCCAGGGGTTGGGGGGGGGGTGCATAGGCAGAGTACAGAGGGTCTTTCGGGCGGTGGCATTATTTTGTAGGATCCAAGAGCAGATCCGTGTCATTGTGTATTTGCCTAATCCCATAAAATGCATAACACCCAGGGTGAACTCTAATATAAACTGAGGACTCCAGGTGACTATGATGTGTCCACGTAGGTTCACCCGTTGTAACAGATGTCCCACTCTGGTGGGGAAAGGTGATAACGGCAGAGGCTGTGCATGGGAGGGGTATGAGTGCTCTGAAAAAAGGGAAACTCTTTTTAAAGAGCTGACGGTCCCTGCGGCATATCTGTGAGCAGAGAAGACAACATGATACATGCGCCCACTGTCCATTGCCTTCCATTCACACCTAAGTAGCGAATCCTAGAGGACCCACGGAGGGTGGGTGACCAGCCAGCCGCAACGTGAGTACAAGATAAGTATGTTACATCTATAGCTGAGTGTGTAAGGAAGCTGAGAGCCCTGCGAAGTCATGCTTTCTATCCAAATCGGAAATCATTTCCAATGTGCAAAGGAGGCAACACATTCTTGAAAACATGAACAACAAAAGAGCTCTGTCCTATCCTCTCTTCGTCATGTCACCTCCCTGTAACAGCCAATGTGCTGAAAATGTTGTCACAGAAAGGGAGAGATGGGGCCATCCACAGCTTCTTTTCCTTTTAACCCTTCCTTATTCATCAACAGACTGAAGGTGGAGAGTGTTGGTCGAATGTGCGAGTATCCGGAAGTGAACATCCCTGAATATGTTCGCGTGGCATTTACTTTGAGTAAGAATGAAATACATATGTTCGTACAAGCTACGAAATACAAGTTGTGTGACCCCCGAGATTCTGCCTGTGAACCCATAGCATTTAAAACCCGCATTGCACCATATATGGATGAATGGTAAAATTCACATGAATAATTTAACATTTTAGTTTTCCCTTACTTAGAACAACTTTGAATAGCAAATGAAATACCTAAGAAGTCAAGAGAAAGAGAGAGACTAGGGAAAAAAGGAAAATGCTTTATATATATATATTAAAGATTTTATTTATATATCTGAGAGCACAAGCAGGGGGAGCTGCAGGCAGAGGGAGAAGCAGACTCCCCGAGGAGCCGGGATTCCGATGCGGGACTCGATCCCAGGACCCTGAGATCATGACTGGAGCCGAAGGCAGATGTTTCACCGACTGCGCCACCCAGGGGCCCCGGAAAATGCTTTACATTTTAGCACCTCGAACAGTACTTCCCCCCACTCTTAGAACAAGGGACTCCGTGTTTTCCTCTTGTACTGGCTCTGGTTTTTCACAGAGCCAGCCCAGCCTCCACTGCTGCTAAGTTAACATTGATGAGAGGCCACAATATGCCAGACACGCAGCTAAGTGTCCCACCTGGATGATGGTCCTTAATGGCCTGGGTTGCTCATACCCCCAAAGAGTAAAATGCCACCCACATGGGAGATATTGTCACAGCTACTAAGAATGAGCCAGTCCAAACAGGAAGCACTTATCAAGCACCTGCTCTGAGGCAGGAAGGAGGCCATCTTGTTTGGCAGAGTGCCAGGAGTCGGGGGTACAAAGATAAGCACAAAATAACCCAAAGGTGCTCACAGCCGGGGTAGGTGGGCAACAGAGACAGGGGAGCAGAGTGGCTGTCCACCATCACACAGCCTGTCAGTCAGAGTCGCGATCTGAACCCAGGCCTGGAGCCCAAGCCCTTGGGCCTCCGGGCCAGACGGCCTCTGTGCTTATGTTGGCACAAGTGTGTGTGCGTGGCAGATGCTTAATAATCGGGTATTACATTCCGGATTTAAAGATATAGCACGGAGCTAGAATTGAGTTTATTGCCTTCATTGTGGGGGGTCCGATTGTGAATTCACTATCTGTTTAAATAGGATGTTTGTCCCTGAAATGTTGCTTCTGAAAGGGGCTTTCTCTGTCTCTCCCTGTTTCTCTCTCTTAGCAGCCTTGGCTTTGTTTCATGAAGAGGACCACACTCTGTAATTCTATGTTTATTTGTAGGACTCTGTGTTCAATTCCAGTGAGCCCAGAGGGGGTGGGGACAGGACCTCTGTTCCTCCCCATTCTAAGCCCAGGGCTATATATGGCCTGATGCTCAGCAAGGATTCATGATGGGCACTTGGGCGAGCACCGTCATGAATAAAGCCACAATAATTAGTAGTTCGCATTTCTCCTGCATGTTTTCTCAGGAACACTGAACAGTATTTGCCATGTTTCTCTTTTTGCATTGGCTGTTAGGAAGCTCAAAGCCACATCTGTGAAGCCATCACAACAAGCCTGTAAATCCACATGCATATTTATTTCTGATCCTGGATCCATTGATGCACCCCCTCTTATTTTTCTATCTTCTTTTGCTATTTTTAATTGATGCTCCCATCTTGTTATACATATGTCCTTGTAAGACACTTTATTTATTTATTTTAAGATTTTTTAAATTTATTTGACAGAGAGAGAGTACAAGCATGGGGAACAACAAGCAGGGGGAGAGGGAGAAGCAGGCTCTGCTGACCAAGGAGCCTGATGTGGGGCTCGATCCCAGGACCCTGGGGTGATAACCTGAGCCAAAGTCAGTCGCTTAACAGACTGAGCCACCAGGTGCCCCTGTGAGACACTTTAATAAATATCCCTGCTGAAATTAAGTAAATTCAGCAGGCTGTCTTGAATTTCTAGCCTGCAGAGAAGAAGAATGCTCTTTCCAATGCCATCTCCGTCTTCAGAGCAATAAACCACCCTTCAATTACTGCTTTCCGGTGTCCAGAGCCCTTTGGGAGCGATGTTTCTGTGGCTGGGGGTGGTGCGGTGGGTGAAATGCTAGTTCCTTCCAATTAGGTGGCTCGGCGGTGGTGGAGGTGGTGTTCTAGAATAAATGGAGGTGAAAGGCAGACGGAACTGCAAAACCTTACAGAACGTGTTTTCCCTGCTCTGCCTATGGTCCCTGGTTACTGGGGAAGGGAATCAGCGACCCAGGTCAACCTGAGCAGATGCAGTGGGTGAGGGGCCCGGCCAGGATGCTTGGAGTGCCAGGGAGGCATTAGTGCGAGAGAAATCAGGTGCTCGGCGTTGATTGGAGAGGTGAGAACAGCCCCCGCATCCAGGAAGAGAACCTGCTTCCACAGGACGATCATTGGAGAGGAGGGCCCCACCCAGACTCATGTTTGCCCTGCTCTGTGTATTCAGCCCGCGGCTCCGGACGAGGAAGCAAAGGGCAGGGAGCCGGGCTCAGTTGACTGCCTAGCACGGGGCAGCACCAGCTGGAGACAAGGCACCCTGAGCAGGAGCAGCTCCAGGCGACTGCAGGGGACCGAAGACACTCCCCGCAGGGGCTCAACAGGTAACGGAGTCCAGATGAGGCTTGTTGATTGCGGCGGGCAGTGAAACATGGAAGCTGGGCATCAGAGGATTGAGTTCCACCCCAGCTCTGCCGCTAATTCACTGTGTGGCCTTGGGTGTGTGTGAGCCTCAGTTTCACCGTCTGTGAAATGGATCCAAAGATAGCTTTACCTAAATGGGTTATAGAAGGATTACGTGACCATGCAGGCCGTGTCAGGTACGAAGCCACAGAAATGGCTCCAATTTGCTTGGAACCATTGAGAGCCGCTTCAAGCCTAAGACTTGGGAATAAAAATCAGCAAATGGAGGGGTATGCTATGTGATTTGGGGACCACTGTCAGGACAAGCGTCCCCCAAAGTGAAGCTGACTTTGAGTCTGTGCCAAGGGGCATGGTCTAAGGCAGTGGACAAGAGGGAGAAGGACTCCTTGTGGGAATCTGGCTCTTTACATTGTCTTATTTAACATTCAGAGCCATCCTTCGAGGTAGGTGCTGGATTCCAATCCCAGCTGTGGGACTCCAGAAGTTGGCATTGCCCTCTGAAACTCCTTCCAGCCTTGGAGCGCCAAGGTGCTTAGAGGGTGGCTGCCCCGGGGCGGGTTGCGTCACCTCCCTGGGCTTCATTTCCTCTTCTGTAAAAGGAGCACAATGGTAGCGTTGAGAGCCAAGCAAACTCTGTGAGGGCTGAGACTAACGCATAGGGACCCCTGTGCACTTACTCAGTGCTAGCTCTTATTTCTATTGTCATCATCATCATCTCTGTTTGACAATTCGGGAAATGGGGCAGGGACAGTGGGGGAACTCCTTCCAGATCTCACAGAGGGGAGCTGAGATCTAATCCAATCGGTATTTGAGTGAAATAAGCAAGACAGACAGGTGTGCAGAATTTAAGAGACACCAAGAAACTCAGTCATCAAGATAAATTATATATATATATATATATATATTTTTTTTTTTTTTTTTTTTAAAGAGAGAGAGTGGGAAGGGTGGGTAGGCGCAGGAGAGAGAGAGAGAGCAAATCTTTAACAGGCTGCCCACCCACTGTGGAGCCCAATGCAGGGCTCGATCTCACAACCCCGAGATCATGACCTGAACCGAAATCAAGAGTTGAACTCTTAACCGAATGAGCCACCCAGGTGCCACAAGATAAATCACATTTTAAAGCAATATTTAAAAATGTAAAATTAATGCCAAAACATCCACAATGAACAAAATAACAGGTTAAGTAAAGATAGGATCAGTAACAGCATCATTGTGTTTTTTTTAAACTGTTGTGTTAAAATATATTCTTCGTCTCGATGGCTTGAGTTTTCTGGCGCCCCCTTTAAATTTTGCACGGCGGGGGGGGGGGGCGAGTGCCTGATTCACCCACGGTCTGTGGCCGCCTGCTGGGACCCCACGGGCTTCAGGCCCAGGGTGTATATGTCCTGCTTTGCCCCCAAATAAGCCAAGAGAGGGGCGTGCTGAAGTCATTTTCTATTTAAGGGGGAGTGAGGGAAACAGCCCGGGTCCCAAGTGATGGAGGATTCTCCCCAAGGTTTCTGAACCCCAGGAACGGTTGGTTGTCATTTTAACCAAGAAGGCACGGGCTTCCGGAGAGCAAGCGGCCCGTCAGGACCCAGGCTGGCTGGTTTCCCACGGTAGCAGACGCTCTCACGGAGGGACTGAGGGACGGAGCAGGCCCGGGGGCGGGGCGGGGGGGAGGGCATCACGTCTCCGCTCCACGCGGGCTCATCTGTCCTGCTGGAGTGACGCATTTGCTGATTGTCGCGCTGTGGGCAGCTCCTCTCACCGCTGCCCAGCACCGGGAATAGTGAAGGATGTGACAGCCTGAGTCAGCGGAGCCGGGTTCGACCCCAGCACTGCCTCTTCAGAGCTTTCTGATCTGGGGGGGACGGGAGTTACTCTTCTTTATGCATTTAATCACCAACGTCCGTTAACGAGAGCAGGACGAGCACGGCACCTGTCTTCATGGAGTTTGCGTTCTAGAGGTGAGGGGACTGCGTCACTGAGCCTCAGTTTCTTCATCTGTGTAGTGGGGGACTCATGGGGTGCTGTAAGGAAAAACAGAGACAATGCAAGTAAAGTTCCTGGCCCCAGGGCCAGGCCTAGGGTGAAGCAAGCAAGGCACCGAGGGCAAAATCCAGGGGTGGGGGAGGGGACGCTCATTCCCAAGTGCAGATTCTGCCCCCGCCCAAACGTGAGAGGAATGCCTCCTGCATTCTGCACCTGGGGGCCTCTCCCGGCCCTGCCTGGCTCAGAGGAAGCCTTCAGATAATGCTACCTGCTAGACTATTAGCGGAAAGATGCTTGGCACAACACTGAGTAAGTAGTAAGCCCTAAGCCCTCTAGGCACACAACCATTTATACACACATAACTGAGTGTTCCCACCGCAAGACACCAACTACTGAGCGTTCCTGAAACTCTGGGTGCGATTTGATAAAGGTACCTCTTTCCCTGGGCCCATACGGTCCATTCTAGGACACAGGGCTTGGGGAGCACGGTGAAGGATGGATTTCAGTCCTCACATGCCCCCTTGTGCAGGAGGCAGCCTGTCCCACCGTACAGGGAGGCCCTCAGAGTGTCCACCGCTCCCAGCACTGCGCTGGGGAATGCAGGGAAACGCCGGGTCATGGGACCAGGCAGAGCAGGTCCGGTCTCTTTACTCATTTTGATCTTGACTTTGGAGTTGGGGGGCAGAGAGCTTGCTCTGCCGGGTGTGCCAGATGGCTATGTTGGCATGGCCCTCAACTGGGTGGTGAGGAGAACCTGCAGTTTGCCTGCATTCCATGGCATTGATCAAAGGTGTTTCTGCTTACTTGGTGACTAATACTGTCACCATCGCACCATTCGGGAACCTCCCCCTTTCCATTTGACCGTCATTCAGCTCCTGGCTGACAAGGCAGCTTCAAAAATGCTTTCTCCAGGGCAGCTTGTCCTGCATTCGGGGTTGAATCCATTCCCTGGAGGAGGGCTTGTTGTTAACCTCTAACTACAAGGTGCCAACATGAACACCAATCACTGGTGTAAAAGAGGAGGCAGGAGTTCAAGGACAACTTCCAGGGTGGCTGATTCACCCGTGGAGCAGACCACAGAGCTAATGGGATGATAGCATTCATAAGAGAAATAAATCGTATTAGCAACGACTACCGTTTTCTCACCTGAGTATGGACAAGCCCTTGCGCTAAATCTTTGCGCAAAGATCGTTGATGACCCTTCAGTTGTGCATTCCTCGTCAAGTGTGCACTGACTTTAGATCAGACCACATTCCTTGACTGGTTATGATTTTAATTTCTTAGTGCACACACAGATATGCCATATTTTATGTTCTATGATATATCACATTACATAGAAATACTTAATAAAATAAAGGCATAACTAAAATACCCAGAAGAGTGGCCCTGGCTGTCACAGAGATCACCTGGAGATCCTGAAAATGTAGTGGTGCTCTGGGCCCCACCCTGGAAAATCTGAGGGATCCGGTCCAGCTGGGGCCTGGGCATGGGGATTTAAATCCACCCCCACCCCCGTTTCTCCTGCACCCACTGATTGTGGCCTCAAGGACACAGCTGGAGGTAGAGAAGTAAAAGGACTTCCTATCCGAACGACCCCTTGCAAAGACTGACCCCATGTTCTCAAAGTGCTAAGGCCTCAAACATGAGTCCAATTTCAAAAACAAAACGCCCCACCATATGGCGTGGCTGGTGTTTAATGTCAGAATAGGTCATTAAAAACAAAACAACGAACACCATTGGTTCATGAAAGAAAGGGCATCACCTTCAAATTTGTTTTTCTGTTTTTGTTTTCAAAATAAAAGCAGGCTCTTTCAAATGAATACGGCTTTCTTGATGAAAAACTCCTGATCTGATTAATTTTTCTCATTTGTTGGACACTGGAGAAAACCCCATCATGGACAGGAATTATTGTCTGAACCATCTTGAGCCTCAGTTTTGCCATCTGTTAACTGGGAATAAAAGAGGCCTTGCCTCCTAGAGTCCTCGAGCTGGGTTATAGGGAGATCAGCTCATCCTACATCGCCCCGGGGACTTTCCTAGTTTTAGCATGAAAGTCCTGCCGCCCCAAACACCTTCTCTCCCAGGACAGCCCAGACTGACACTCACTGTCATGGGATTCTTCGTATGGGCCTGAATATGAGACTCCCCTGTGCATTTACTAAAAATACAGATCCGGGGCTCCAACCTGACTTTTTGGTGAGAGAATGTTGGAAATCAGAGGTGGTGCAGGATTCCTCAGCTGATTCTCACTATCAGGGAGCTTTGGGGGAAACTGCCTGCAAATCTGCATGAGAATAATGATAACCATAATCATGGCTACTACGGGCATGGCGACCACCGTATGCCAGGCTCTCTTCCCTGCACCTTGCATATAGTAACTCATTTAATTCTTGCAACCACAGCTTAAGGTGGGTGCTATTGTCATCCCCGTTTTTAAAATTTTTTTAAAAGATTTTATTTATTTATTTATTTGAGAGAGAGAGAACACAAGGGGGGCAGAGAGGGAGAAGCAGACTCCTCCCCAACACTAAGCAGGGAGCCTGATGCAACGTGGGGCTCATTCCAGGACCCTGGGATCATGACCTGAGCCGAAGGCAGACGCTTGACTGACTGAGCCACCCAGTCACCCCTGTTATCCCCATTTTACAGAAGAGGAAACTGAGGCCCATCAAAGCTTGGTAACTTGTCCAGGATCTCTCACATCCTTATCCTACGTGCTACGTGGCTCTCTACCTAGAATGTTCAGCACTGGGCTGACACATGGCCCGCTCTCCCTACACTTCAGATGTGATTATCATGATTGTTTTATTAGCTGTACTATCTTTAGGGCAGGGGAGGACTTGCCATGCTCGTGGCAACTTTCAACAGAAG
This sequence comes from Ursus arctos, assembly GCF_023065955.2. Classification (NCBI taxonomy): domain Eukaryota; kingdom Metazoa; phylum Chordata; class Mammalia; order Carnivora; family Ursidae; genus Ursus; species Ursus arctos. Next base: position 8,169,794 of record NW_026622830.1, read on the forward strand.
GTGTAATTGCTAAATGTGAAACTGTTCCCTTTGACCTCCCCCAAACACTCTGACCTCGCCCTGGAGGCTGACTGTTCATTTCTGCTGATACTGACAACGGCCAATAGGTGGCAGGAACCTTTTGTTTTTGTCCCATGTAAATCCTGCTCTTTACCAAATCTAAGGAAGAGCAGGAACAATGTCACAGCACCTGTGTTATAACTGCTGGTGGGAAGCCATATTATTGGAATCCAGGTTGTCCCTGCAAAAGACAGGCGAATGCAGCGTCCTTCTTTCCGTCCACTTGGCCCTCAATTTGCCAAGAGGCTACTTCCAATGCGCAATTATCAGGAAACCAGAGCCCCAGCTCCATGGGATGAAAAGTTCTCCTGCCTGCTCACATCACACTGCTTGCAGCCCAAAGATTCTTCATGACCTCAAACATTTTTTGAAAGTAGCCCCCTAAATTGGACTGAATCCGAACTACATAAGAACAGCTTGAAAAGTTTGCAAACCCATTGGCGACTCATTTTTAATTTTGTAAAAAGCTGGACTCAGGTAGTGACGTCATCTTCTGCATGCCTATCCTTGTGTGTGGCGTTGGTCAAGGCATTGCGCCTACTAACCTCAGTTTCCTTGTCTGTAAAATTGGAATAACGATACCACTGCATTGCTGATTTGCTGCAAGGAGTCAAAGAGTTTACTCTAAGTAAAGCCCTTTGAATAGTTTCTCAACATGTGGTAATCACTCACCAAATTGTTGTTGTTGTTACTATTTTATCCTCACTGTGGTTGTTAGAGCTGTCATCATTATTTTTATACACAGTGGGTTCAAATCCTGGTCAGTCTAACTACCGCCAACACTTGGTCTCTCAGCTCCCTCAATCCCCTTATTTGCAAACTCGGTATATTAACACTCAGGGTGATCTCCAGCAGCAGTTGATGAACATTCTGGAAAAGGCCAGATAGTAAATATCTTAGGCTTTTTAGACCATCTAGTCTCTGTTTCAACTCTGCAACTCTGCCTTTGTAGTGTGAAAACAGCCCCATGTTGACAAAACATGAATGAATGCGCGTGGCTGTCTCCCCGTGTAATTTTACTTATCGATACCAAAATTTGGAGTGCATATCATCCTCATGTGTCACAATCTACGATTCTTCTTCTGATTTTTTCCCAACCATTTATAAATGTAAAGCCCGTTCTTAGCGCACTGGCCACACTGAAATAGGCAGCGGGCAGATTTGTCCCACAGCTGTTGCTTGCCCACCCAGTCTTGAGGATTCAGTATTACATTCATGATGCCGCGTTTATAGATGGAAGTGATGGTCTGTTGTAAGTACGCATGTCGTGGATTTTATAAATAGGAAGTCTTGCAAAATAACTAGTGTCCTGTATGTGTTCGCAAGTGCTCAGCTTTATTACCTGGTATGATTAGAAAACATATAAAATCCCCGGATCCTGTTATCTATCAAATTCCCCCAAGAGAGCAGGTGGTGCGATCTATGACCCTTTTTTGGCCTCTGAAATCTCTGATGACTCAGCGTGTCTATTACCAGGGCATGAAACCTCATACCATGGGTCAGAGGCCCGTGGGAATCCTTGGAGATGCATGGGCTGCTTTCTACCAAAAATCAAACTTCCTGACTTGTATTCTGAAAGCTACCAGAGTTGATGAGCCCGCGGTTCCCCAAACATACATTATTTGTGTGTGTGAAAAAGAAACTTTTAGGTCTCAAGGCTGCCGGTCTCTGGAAGTTCTGAAAGAGCCTTACTTCTGAGACCAGGCATCCTCTGGGTCAAAGCCTCCCTCTGCATTTCCTGGATGTCTCTCCTGGGTGAGTTTTGGGGTCCTAATGCCCTCCTTTTGAAGGGGAGGTAGTAATATGCAGAACATTCCAGTGGTTAGGAGCGCAGGCAGCCTGTTTGAATCTTGCCTCTGCCATCATTACCTGGGTGACCTTTGGAAAGTAATTCAGCCTCAGCGTCCTCATATCTAGAACGGGATGATGACAACATCTGTTTCACAGGGGTGCCGCAGGGTTCGATAAACCGACACAGGGAGTGTGCTTGGGAAACAGCGCAGGCAAGTGCTAAATAATTGTTAACTTTTAGCATTATTATTAAAGCAAGGCTCTCTAGAGGCTTAGTAATGATGTGGGCACACGCCTAGCTCAGAGCCTGCCGGGGGAGGGGGAGTTATCAATGATTATTCCCTCCGTCCCACCAATAACGAATAATTGGCACCTGGTAAATGCAAACACCTTGGTGAGAACAGAAGATACAATGGCAGGTAAAGACAGTCCCTGGCCTCATGATGCTTACAGTGTATTGGGGAAGGCACACAGAAGCTAAGTTCTGTTTTTTTTTTTTTAAAGATTTTATTTATTTATTCGACAGAGATAGAGACAGCCAGCGAGAGAGGGAACACAGCAGGGGGAGTGGGAGAGGAAGAAGCAGGCTCATAGCAGAGGAGCCTGATGTGGGGCTCGATCCCATAACTCCGGGATCACGCCCTGAGCCGAAGGCAGATGCTTAACCGCTGTGCCACCCAGGCGCCCTGAAGCTAAGTTCTGTTTTGCCCTCCCGGTCTGGATCCATTGTTACTTCCTTCCAGAACCACCCTATCTGACACTGCTGCCTCTTGCCCCCCTCGCCTGGCTCCTGTTATATTACCAATTTACTTTTGTTCATTGGGTTAAACCCTAGGTGTTTGGGTTTAACAAGCACTTAGATATCCCTTATACCGAGCCCCACGTTGTTCTTACCACGTAACAAGCATTAATCATTGAGTCCTCGTAGCAGGCCTGTGAGGTACAGAGAGCGTAATTAACTCACACAAGGACACACAGCAAAGAGAAGCAGAGAGAAAGTTCAAGGCCAGGTGGTCTTGCTTGGGCTCTGTGCTCTTAACCACTGTACCATGCTGTCTTGAACTATCAGAAATGGCCTGGCTGACGGACTTACTGTCTTGTTTATTATCTACCCACCAGACTTTAGCTCTGTGAGAACGCACAGCCACAACCCTCGTGCCTCGAACAGCGTAAGGTACAGACTTGGTACTCAGTATGTATTTGTTGAATCAGTGAATGAATAAAAACACAGCCAAATAAATATATAATTACAAGTAGCACTAAGTGCTATGAAAAACAAAAACAACCAAAAAAGAAAAAGAAAAAAGCCAGTGCTATGAGGGTTTTTAACAAGGGATCTCTAATTTTGACAATCAAAGAATACTTAAAATTATAAGTACTATTTTAATTATCCTCATTCTAAAATCTCCTTGATACCATAGCTGTGTTTGGCTAAAAGGGAAGAAAATGTTATCTATACTGAATATGCTTTTCACGATGATAACTATTTCCTCCCAGGAGTTGAAAATTGGGATTGCATTTGACTCAAATTCTGCTGAATATGAGTCCCGAACCTTTTCTCATCCTCCAAAATAAATATTAGCAATTGACCTAACTTGGGCTCATGGTAATACACCCACAGTAAGTTAGTTCCCTGCCCTTCACTTCATAGGTGGGAATAAGACTTTTGTTTGTCTTGGGTTTTAATTTCTCTTTCTCTTTTTTTCTCCATTGCAGGAACGATGGGTAACGAAATGAGTGTCCCAGAAAGAGTTGAAGACCAAGAGAATGAATCGGAGACAGACGCTAAGAAGGTAGTGGAGTTAGGGTCACTGGGTCATTAATGACTAGTAGCTAGATTTGGGGGTGACAGCAGAGGCCTCTTCGGTGCCCATCACGCAGACAGTATTGATGATGTGCTGCTGTTCCCGTGGGTTCTTCAGTTGTAGTCAAACTTCCAGAACCCATCCAGGAGTTTGTTAAAGATGCAGGCTCTAAGGCCCCACGGAAGACTTACTGAATCCAAAATTATAAGGCTGGGAGTCTGTGCAACCTGTGTCTTTAAGGACCTCCAAGGTGCATGTTAGGGGGCCAGTTTGGTACCTATCACCAGGTGGTTCTCAGCTGGGTGATTTTGCCTGCCCCCCATTAGGGGACAGGTGGCAGTGTTTGGAGACATTTTTGACTGTCACAGCTCAGGGCTACTGCTCTAGTGGGTAGACCAGAGATGCTGCTAAGCAGTGCATAGGACAGCCCCCACAACAGAGAACGACCTGGCCCCAAACGTCAGTGGCGCTGAGGATGGGAAACCCAGAATCAGGTCAGTCACTCACAGCCTCGGCTACACATTGGGATCACCTGGCCGGAGTCGCACCCTAGACCAAATAAATCAGAACCCTTGTGTCGGAGTGAGGGCAGGCATCCGCATTTTCAGTGCAGCCAAGGTGGGGAAGTTACTAGTATAGGGACGCTTCCTCTAGGAGACTGAGGCCAGGGGCACCCCACCACTGCTCCTTAGATCTTTCACGACCAAGTGGCAGAAAGCCTACATGGCTACCTTCCAGGGCTTCTGAAATCGAGTCCATTTAAGACTTGGAGCCCAGTGGACATGAAAAGCCCTGTAGGAGGTTTACAACCCCCTATGAACTAATATTGGTCATATCATTAGAGAAGTCCTGCTCAGGATAGAAGGCTGGATTAGAAGAAATGGGCAGAAAAACTCCAGGGCCTGCAGAGTGGGTATCAAGCCTGACTGTTGAGTACACCTTCTGGGAAGCTTTGCAGACAGACTCCCGCTGCCTGGCCCCACCTGACAGCAACCGAAACACAACATCTGGGTGGGGGTTCAGGCATCAGGGGTCCCTCAAGCCCCTAAGTGACTCCTAGGCTGGGAGCCTCTGGCTCCCAGGGGCTCGGCAGTGACAAAAGGGAGGGAAGAAGGTGGGCGGGGACCCTCGTGGGACAGGAGACCAAAGATCCATTTGCAGATGGCGGGCTCTGGCCGACAGGAACCATCCAGATGTTCCCAGTCTGGTTTGTCATTAGGAGTTGGAAAACACTGTTAATGTTATCTCCTGCTTTTTAAATATTGGCAACTGAATCCCAAAGACTTGAAAACAAAAACTCTGTGAGCCAAAGATATCAAATTGGCATACCAGGATGGCCCCAAGGGATGCCGGTCGTGAGCTCAGGGCCAAATGGTCACACAGGTTAGATGTTTCCTTGTTGTGATTTCTTGGGAGGGTTAATGATAGATTCAAGAACACAGGCTTATTTTAAACACTTTAGACATTATAAAAACCTAAAGAAAGGAAAAGCTTTCTGTGTTTCCCCAGAACGTTCCCATCTTTAGGAACTGCCATTCAGACTGGAGTTTTCTCTCTGGGCCCTTCCTTATTCACACATATTACGCTACCGATGGTATTTGCAAAATATAATACCATGTGCAGAGTACTTAGCACATAATCAATACCCAATTAGTGTCAACTATTGGTGGCATAACTTAGACGGTCTCATTACTAACAATAGCATTATGTAACATACATTCTCTCTTGGAACATTTTTCCTGCTGTGTGAGAAACAAGTTTTTTAAATTTCTGCAGCAAATGACAAGAATAAAAACAATCAGGGCAGTGGCCTAAAATTGGAAAAAAGGTTCCAACAGTGAGGATGGAGGGAGAGGGTGTGGAGCAGAAGGAGAGCAACAGCGAACTTCCTGTGTTTGACAAGTGTGTTGACGAAGGGCTGGGCTGGGGACGTTGCTGTGTGTGCAGGACGGTGGCATGCGGTGAACCTCACAGGGTTCAGGGATCAGCGTGTCAGAGCCTCGTTTCCCACTGATGAGACGAGTGGCCCTGTTGGTTCGGTGTCTCCTCTGTACGATGGGGTCCATCCCGCCTGTGTTTGTGGGGCTCACTGAGATGAAGGGGTTACTTGGTTTCCTGAGGCGCAATGGGAAGCTGGGTAGTTTCCAGAAACACAGACTTTAAGTTTAATTTGGTGATGCACCTTGTGGCCCTGAGGTTCTTCCTTGAGTTCTGATTTTCCCCAAGCACCTGACTACCAATGCCCCGTGTTCTGTTGCAGGTGGCATCTGAGAGTGAGTGTGGTCAAAACGGGATGCCGGTGATCATATCGACCCGTGACATCACATACTATGATGAAGGTCAGTGTCACACCGAGGAGGTGGGCTGCTCCTCGGTGGGGGTGGGGAAGGTCCGCGAATCTTGCATCTTGCTTATGGTGAAAAGAAAATGCAAGGCTTGAAGCCACAGGCTCGCTTTGAAAACGTTAGTGTTAGTGTCCTGGGGCGACCTGGACAGTGTCACAAACAGGGTGGCTTACACAACAGAAACGTGTTGTCTCACAGTGCCTGAGGCCACAAGTCTTTTCTTTTGATTGTGTTTGGTTGTATTAAAAAGTAAAACCACAGACACAAAAATGAAGGTACAGATCATGAGGCATTGCGGAAGTGGGTAGGTAGGAGAGAAGAGGAACCCAGTGATGGCGACGGGTAGTCCCTGCTAGGGGACGGTCCTCATCACCACGGATAATCCTCCGTACTACGGCATGACCACATTAGCAGCATTGGCGCCTTCTGGGCACCGCGAGGGGAGTCTGTTCTCTGCCTCTGTCCACGCTCCTAGGAGCCTCCGGCGTTCCGTGGCTTCCAGATGCTGTCCTCTCTACGCATGTCTGTCTGTGTGCCCACATGTCCCCTTTTATAAGGACACAGTCACATTGGATTGGTGTCCACCCTAATTGACCTCATCTTAACGTGGTCACTTGCAAAGACCCTGTTTCCAAATGAAGTCACAGGCACCGGGGAATACAGTTCAGCTCCGAGCAGCACCCATTCCTTCCGAGCACGTGTCACCGCTGGAAGAGGCCAAGGACCTCCAGCAGATGAGACAAAAGCAAAGGGTGAGAACACTGAGAGGTTGGCATTTGGAGTCGGACAGACTGAGGCTAAGTCCCAGCTCTGCGGGGCGCCTGCATGGCTCAGTCGGTTCAGCTCAGTCTGCTTCAGCTTCGGTCATGATCCCAGGGTCCTAGGATCGAGCCCCGCATGGGGCTCCCTGCTCAGAGGGAGCCTGCTTCTCCCTCTCCTTCTGCCTGCCACTCCCCCTGCTTGTGCTCGCTCTCTGTCAAATAAATAAATAAATAGAATCTTAAAAAAAAGAAAAAGGAAAAAAGTCCGTGTTCTGCAACGGACCAGCTGTGTGATCTGGACAAGGCATTTCACTTTCTAAACGTCAGCTTTCTCATCTGTCCTGTGAGGGTAAGACACCTCCATCACACAATTCCCGAGAGGAGGAAAGGAGCCTGTCCATGAAGCATTTACATATTACCCAGCACTTAGGAACGCCACAGAAACTGGTACAGTAGACAAGGCAACAGAATATTCCCTACACATAGGCCAGTTTTAAAATGGGACGATATACTTATCTATTTTATTTTGTCCTGCAGTAGAAGACTATAAATTAAGTGCATAAAAGTGGCTGGGTCGTACTTTGCAGAGAATATGTATCAACTTAAGAAGACAAAGTGCTTAAGGGTAAGAACTCTGGAATCAAACTGCTGGCTTGGCCACGCATCAGCTGTGTGACCTTAAGCAAGTTACTTATGCTCTCTGAACCTCAGTCTCATTGTCTGTAAAGTGGAATAACAGTAGTACCTACAACATAAGCGTCGGATTTCATAAAGCACCTATTCCAGTGCCTGCCACACAGCAAGTGCTCTATGTATTAGCTGTCGTTATTATTTTATGGTCATGGTTGCTGTAAGTTTCTGGGCTTCCATTCCTTCTTCTGAGCAATGAGGAAATAAGTCCTATTATTGGTTCCAGAGGTTTTAGAATGTCCTCGTGTTAGGGGAAAACTCCTCTCTTTATAGTCGAGTACTCACACCACGTCTGACACCAAATGTGTGGGGTTTCCATACCAAACAATTCTGTGATGTTTCTGGGTGTCTTCCATCTCAATGCAGTTCCTACTCTGTCGACCTAAAGTTCACATCAGCCCTTGCAGGCTGAAGCCTCAGTCCCTCAAGACTGCCTCTCACTTTCAGTTTCAGGGTGCTCAGATTACCCGCACAAATCAGAGATTCCCATGAGCCCCTGCTCAGGTTCAGCCCTTTGCTAGAATGGCTCCCAGACCTCAGGAGAACCCTTGACTTACTAGATGGCCAGTTTATTATAAAAGGATACAACTGGGCAACAGCTGGTTGGAAGGGAGGCATCGGGCAAGGTAGGAGGGCTCCTGGGGGTGATGGAGCTTCGGTGCCCTGGCTGGGCACACCACCCTCCCCGCACCCCCATGTCCTCACAGTCCAGCTCTCTGAACCCTGGACTTCGGGGATTTTTGTGCGTGCCCTATTACACAGGCACGATTGATGAAGTCATTGGCCGTTGGTGATGGAACTCAATATCCAGCCACGTTCCCTTCCCCAGAGGTGGGGGATGGGGCTGAAAGTTCCAACCCTCTAATCACAAGGCTGGTTCCCCTGGCAACCAGGGCCCCCATCCTTAGGGGCTTTCCAAAGTCACCTCATTAACATAAACTCAGAGGTAGTTAAAAGGGGCTGGCTTGTTATGAATAACAAAAGACGTCTTCATGCCTCTTATCATTTATATGATAAGTTTTAGGCAGTCTGTGCCAGGAATGGGGATGAAGACCAAATAGGTATTTCTTATTCTATACCGCAATATCAGTCCTGAGGAGTTCATTAAAAGCTTAGATGGCAGACCCCCTCCTATGGCCTCTATCTACAACGAGCTAAGGTTGGGAGTTTTCTAGAGGATTCTGACGCACAGTCAGGATTGGCAATCACTGGAGGAGAAAAGGCCCCAAGTTTCTTCCTCCCTTTAAACCCTGTTCGTCAAACTTATACTTCGATGTACACAAAATGGATTGTATTTACAGCAGCAGACTTTGATGAGAATGGGGGGAAAGCTGGCCATTGAGATGCACAGGCTTTGAAATGAGAATCATACCATTTATGTAATTTATAAACTGTAGATGTTTGTTCTCAAGAAATTGAGAGGCATTGAGAATATAATAAGAAATCACTTTGTCTATCATAATTACATGATCCTTCCCCTATTTGTAGGGCAAGGAGTATGTAGGAAGAACAGAAGAACATAGTATTGGGAATTGAGAAAGACCCCCCCATTCTCCCTCCCACGGTCCTTTCTCCCTCCCTTTCTACTTCTTTCCCTCCTTTCCTCCCCAACATTTATTTTATATATATATATATATATATATATATATATATATATATATATATATATGGCATTCCTAAAAAGAGGAAAACAGGTTACAGAAACACAGAACGACAATCTGGAATAGCGTGTTGCTGTGTGAATACCTACACATGACAAGGGAAACAGAATCGCATTTTGGTGAGTCATGGGTTGGTTGCATTTATCTCTCGTTCCCCGCAGCCTTGCTTTCAACTTACCCGGCACCCGCTGGAGAATCTGTAAAGAGTTTAGATTAATCCTCTGAGGTCAGAATTCTGCCCGTCATTCATTGACAACTTGAGCCCCGTGCAACTCGCTTTGGAGTGATTATCCCATTTAATGAGGAAGGCAGCCTATTATCACCCTCTTGCTGTTTTCCCCAGGTTATTAACGAAGTTATAATTTTCAATGCAGTTTTTAAGGGGGTATGAAAGTAGGATTCTGGGGGCCTTGTTTGATCCTTTTGATAGAATTCTCTGACCATATCTTTTGAGGCACATCTGTATGCATCTCTGCTGGGGGGTATACATACACATATGCACATAGGGAAAAGTCACCCGAGAAATAGATAAATGGGATTCTGGGTGACTGTGTTCCTTCTTTTTATCTATATTTTCCCCACTACGATCCAACAGTTCATCACCCTGCAGGAACATTTCATTTCCTGGGAGGGCTTATTAAAAAGCAGGGGTGGCAGGGACTGGTCAGACAGGGTAGGAAGCCAGGATGCTGGATTTGAACCGTGGCTTTGCGGTGTGAGCTTGGACAAGTTTCTGGACCTCTGTCCTTTCATTTGTGAAATGGGAACGATATTCCTGGTAGAACCAAGCTTCTAAGATCACCGTGAGGCTGAAAGGCGTTGATACATGTGAAGTACTTAGAAGAGTGCCTGGCAGGTGGTAAGCACATGGGGAAAGTAACTTGTGCTGGGTTGGATTTAATTTGACGCTCGTAAAGGCTGTCGTTGTAGTTTGACATTCACTGGATTATCTCTAGCATCACTTTTATATCTGGCTGGGCCCAATGTACTCTCAAGGGTCCTTCTAAGGGGGAAGCAGGGGGAGATGAGAGGGATAGAAGCCGATGTCACAGAGAGAGAGAGATTAGAAGATTCTGCAGTGTTGGCCCTGACAGGAAGGAGGGACCATGAGCCAAGGAATGTGGGGGCCTTTCGAAGCTCTAAAGATCAAGGGAGCAGATGTTCCCCTAGGGCTTCCAGAAGCTGACCGTTTTTGACTTCTGACCTTCAGAACTGTAAGATAATATGTCTGTGTTATTGGAAGGCACCAAAATTGGAGCGGTTTGTTACAGCAACAATAGAACACTAATGGGAGCTCACTCACACTTTGGATTGGCACACGCACGAGCCCTGGGCTTAGGTCCCGGCTCTGCCACCCCCTAGCTGTGGAACCGTGGCAAGGAATTTGTATTCTCAGAGAGTCATCTGTAAAATGGGAACAATAATAGTAATATTAACTTTGTAGGGAGGTATAAGAATAGTGGCTGGCACAGGGTAAGTGGGTTGAAACACAGGAGACAAGAAAAACTAGAAGCAGAGTCCATCGTCATGCGTGTCCTTTAGTCCTGGCTTTCCCTGTCATGTCATCTGACGATCTGAGATTTTCCCACCTGTGTATGTATGCCTAGAACCTCACTGATCTTTGGAGAAATAAAAATGCCTCATTTTTCTCCTTCTTCGACTCCTTCCTATTACATTTATTACATTAGTTCCCGCTCTAAAAACAAAAACCTGTTCAGTCCTCAGTGCTACTGGATAGCAGAGACTAATGCACGATTTATCTGGCAGAACACATCATTTTTCAGAAACAGGAGACTGTCTCTGTTTTACCTGGATATGAAGTTTCTAAAATATTACACCTTCCCTTTCTATTCCTGGTCAATTGTCCCCAAAAAGAAGAATTGCCTCACTTTGCTTAAAAAAATAAATAAGTGAAATCATTTTATGGGACTGGAAAGTCATACTTCAGCCGAGTGTCGCTGCCCATGGGATAACATAGTGAGACTAGAAGCATTTGCCAATAGTGATGCTTGGACTAAGTGTAACGGGAGCCCTAAGGCCAAAAATCAGAGCTACCCGAGATGTGAAACCGTGGGACCAACATCACCACGTGCTCACGTGATGGTCCTCTTGGCGATCCACGAGCAGGAAGAAAAGGCCAAGATCGCGCACCATTCCCCAGCCCCCTTCTATTAGGACAGAAAGGGAGCTCTTTCCCAGAAGACCCTGCGTGCAAGTAGGCATCCTCTTAATCTCATTGGCCAGAACTAGGTCACGTGGCCACGCCAGTGCCTGCTAGGATGTCAACCACCTCCGGGCAGCAAGTGGAGAACACGAGGCTGGCGTGGATGGGCTGCTGGATGGGCCATCAGCGGTGCCTGCCAGCGTTGATCTCGCAGAATTACAGCTTGGCAACCAGAAGTAGCACACAGGCCTTTACTCAGGCCTTTCAAAAGACGTTAAGGGCATCGAGCTCATTTCCCAAACATTCCTTTCCTCTCTCCTCCCGTAACCTTGCTGTGTATCATCTCCCTCAATAAGCTCTTTATCCTCAGCTCTGCCCGTGAAACCCTGCCCTGCACCCCATCCCTTCCTCCTTCCCCTGCGCTGCAAGGCCTCGCCTCTCAGTATACAGCAGCGACTTCGGAAAACTGGTTCTCCCAGGTGGCCGAGCGCCCCTTGCCCTTCTGCCCCCTTGGAAGTATGCCTTGAGAAGTCTAAGCCTTAGTGCTTTTTCTCACCGAAAACTCTAGGGGGGGATTTCTGTTGGGTAAAATTATCCTATTACACTATTATGGTAGACAGTCTCCAGATACGCACACCCCTCCTTCCTCTCCCCAAACCCTCCAAAATAATCCACGTTTCCCTCTTGCGGTCTTCTCCCGTTGAATCTGGGCTGGCCCGCATAACCAATAATCCAGAGTGGAAGGGATGACACAGGAGTTCCAAGGCTAAGCTTTAAGAAGCTCTGTAGCCTCTGCCTTTGTCTCTTGCAGGACCAGCTTTGGGGTAAACTAGCCACCCGGTCAGTCCAAGTGCCCTCTGGGACTGCGCTGCTGGGAGGGAGCCCACGCTGGTCCCACCAAGAGCCCAGGTGGCAAGAAAGAGAGAAATGCCCAGCTAGTCCCCACATGTGCAGCCAGCCCAGCCCAGGACAAATCCCTGGACTACACACACATTCAGCGGGTACAGGCTTTAATTCATTGTTTTTCGACAGCTACAATATATTTTAAGGTGTAGATATGCTATTCATTCAGCCATTACCCCAATGGTGGGCATTCATTTTTTTGTTTTTCTCTCTCTCCACTCCAAACAATGTTGCAGTGACTACCCTTGCACAAATTTTTGATCCTTTGCGTTTTAGATCGTTTCTTCCAGAGGGAGGCTGTACAAAGTATGGCCGCAGGGAGTGCTTTTGGACAAACCCCTTGAATCTGCGGCCTCGCTTCACCTGTTTGCAGCTGTGTGAGCTTAAACAAGAGACTTCACTTCTCCACCTCATGGTGTTAGGAACAGAAAATAAGATAATGCTTGCATATCCCTTCACTTGGTGCCTGAGACAGTGGAGGATGGCCATTACAACGATCTCGATTCCGGAAAATAGTGGTGCCTGATTTTTAATCCACATTAAAATCACTGGGAGGATTTTTTTTAAATCCCATTACCAGGCCCCACCGAGAATCAGTAAATCAGAAGTTCTGGAGGATAGGGCCCAGGTGTCAATCTTTTTTCAAGTTTCCCTGGGCATTAGTATTTTGAAAGCTGCTCATATTCAGCCATGGTTGGAAACCATTTGGAATGCACTCGCAGAGAAAATTCCTTATTCCCATTTTTTTTCAAAAATAAAACATTGGCATTTCTGTTTTAAATTTGTCCAAGACTTTTTTGTCCCTACCGTGGCTGACACCCTGGACACAGCATTCTGTTCCAGGGTTATTACAGTCGGATTTCATTAACTTCCACGCGGCTGCGGCCGAGTCACACGCAACGTGTTCTTTGCCTCTCTGGACCAACAGGAAGCCCGGATGGCATATTCTGCTGTGAACATGGAGACCTCGACAGGGTTTCAGTAGCATGAGCAACATTAACCTGTCCCTCTCTTGAAGGGTAGGCCAAGAGAGCCAGAAAGGGACCGAAAGGAAGCATGACAAACAGCAAAAAGAGAAGCAGGATCGTCATGGGGCAGCTGCACGTTATTTCATTTCTCTCCCCTCGGGTGCCTTTTAACCAGATTGTGAAACGCCATCAATGCTTCCACCACAGTTCTAATCCTAGAGTGGACTTTTCTAAATACCTTCTCTTCATATCCTTCTGCCACACTGGGTAGAATTTGTCAACACTTGTCACTGAACAAAAATTAAAAAATATAATAAATCAGTGATACCAAGGACATGGTAAGCTGCCCTAAACATTTCTGGAAGTTTAACAATTAAAGCAGCAGATTAGTGGGTAAGATCTGCTACGTGCAGAGCAGACCTCAAAGACCACATGTTTCTAAGCACAAGAGATGGGAGATACAAGCAGAGTCTGGCTCCAGCTGTAGGAACAAAAGCTGTGATGGAGAGTTGATTCTCAGAGGGCTGCCCAGACCAGCAGCAGCCATCACCTCGAACTGGTCAGACCAGCAGATTTCAGGGCACTAGTCCCTGTCTCCTGAGTCAGAAATGCTGGCGGCGGGGTCCCGCCACCCACTCCCACTGCTTTCCAGCAGGCTGTGACATTCCCTCAGGCAGGAGGCCCTCTGCATCTGGGACCTGGCGTGGGGCTCTGGGACATATGGAGCGGACAGGGGCCTGGAAGCACCCCCTCGCCTAGAGAGCTCGACTCAGCCCCAGGCGTGGCTGCTCTGCAGAAATCCCCCAGCAGATAATAAGATATTACAGTGAAAACCCCACTTGAGGATTTTCAGATGACATTTCCCAATTCAAAAACAAATCTAAACATTGTGCTGGATGAACCCCATGCTGGCCATATCAGCAGCTCTCATAGTTGGCAACTTCTGATAACACAAAATTGTTCTCCCTACTTTTCATCTCTCAACAAAAGTACCTTCAAAAAAAAAAAAATCATCATCATTACCATTAGGTGATCCCGGCTTGAAGCGACTAGACATTGAAATCCTACAGCTAATTAATTCTTGACTTGTGGACCCACCAGGCCTCCTGCCCTTGATAACGTGCTCCTGTGTATGTTGTCACCAGGGAGGGGCCGCGTGGGCAGGAGGTCCCTAGCGGCTGTGTCCCCTCCATTCATGAGTCCTTTTTAAAATGACCTCTGAGGGGTACATCAACTCCAGGTGACTTAAAAAGTGGGAGTTTCTGAGTTTCCTGAGCAGAGGGTCAGACTCTGGAATATGAAGATCCCCCCCGAGGTCATGCCACTCACTCTAGGATGCAAGGCCCGCTTGGCCTGGTGAAGCCTCCATCAGAGCCGTGGGCTCATTAGTCACAGAGGCCACTGTCGCTGCTGGGCCAGCCCCAGGCTAAGCGGAAATAGGCCACATGTTCCTCCGGTCAGCCTTAAATTCCATTCTAGACCTCTCCTTTCCCCCTCTTTTTTCTCTTCATTATTTCTACATGTTTAAGTGACATGGGCTGGCGTGGGCCTCAGCATCCATGTAAACATTTCCAACAGTGTGCATAATAAGGTAAGACAGGAAGAACATCCCCAACCCTGAGTCCATCCGCTTCCCATTTTTCCTCTTAGAGGCAAGTATTCTTTACGTTTCTTAGGGCCAGAGGTGTTCCAGCTGAGCATATTTTAAAATCTGCTACTCTGCCTCTCAACACCACTTTTTAAAAACAACAGAGAACGTTCGATACATACAGTTGGACATGGCTTTTTTCACTTACTAGGCGTCTTGGTGAATGTTAATGTGTGTGGAGGATTTCACTGTATGAGCACGTGATCATTTATTTCACCAGGCCCCTATTGATGAGCGGTTAGGTTGTTTCTCGTCTTTTGTCATGAGGACAGGGGCTAGTGTGCGTCTGTTCTGTGTCTTTGTGCCTCAGTGCAATTACCTTTATAGGGTAATATTGTACGAGTAGAAATTAGAGTTCACAGTGTTTGTGAATTTTTGACTTTTGGTATATATTACTAAATTACCCTCCAAAGAGATTGACAAAATACACCGCCACCAATGATACACAGGGCCGTTCTTTCTCTTATTCTCTCCCCGTTAGGTTACTAAATATCTCCTTTTTCACCAGTCTGATAGGTAGAAAGCTAAGTCTCCTAATTTTGCTCGTATTTAACTGTTCATGAAGGTAAGCATCCTTTCATATGCTTAAAAGCCAGCTGTGCGTCTTTCCTCTCAACTGTGGGCTCACATTTGGTGTTTCTTTCCCCACCCCACTCCCTACTGTTTGATGTTTGTTTATACCACGTCTTCCTTTTCCAAAGTGGGATGGAATTCAAATACCACACCCTTCATCCTTTTTACAGTATGCAGCTCAGTGCTTTTGAGTGTATTTGTAAGGTAGCCCAAACCATCCCCACTATCTAATTCCAGAACGTTTTCATCACCCCAACCAAAGACTCCGAACCCAGGAGTAGGCTTTCCCCGTAGCCCCTCCCCCCAGCCCTCTGGCAACCACTAATCTGCTATCTGTCTCTGTGGATGTGCCTCTTCTGGACGTTTCGTGTACTTAGAATCATGCGATATGTGGAATTTGATACCTGGATTCTCTCACTTTGCGTCATGTTTTCAGGTTCACCCGTGTCGTAGTGTGTCCCGATGCTTCACTCGTTTCCATGACTGGATACTATTCCACCGTCTGGAGAGGCCACGTCTTGTGTGTCCATTCATCAGTTGGCTGATTGACGTTTGGACTGCTTCCACTTCTTCTTCAGCTACTGTGAATAGGGCTGCTGTGAACACGTGTATCCACGTTCTCACGTGGACATACGTTTTCATTCTCTTGGCTGTGTACCTAGGAGTGGAATTACTGGGTCATACCGTAACTCTATGTTTGACTTCCAGAAGAGCTACTAAACTGCTTTCCAGGGCAACTGCACCATTTTACCTTCCCGCCGGCCACATACGAGGGTTCTGATAGCACCACATCCTTGTCAACATGGGTGATGATCTGTCTTTCTGATCATGGCCATCCTAGTGGGTGTGAAGTGGTACCGTGTTGTGGTTTTGGTTGCCTTTTCCTAATGACCAAGGATGTCGAGCATCTTTTCATGTGCTCGCTGATCATTCATATATCGACTCTGGAGGATATAATGTCTTCTTGATTTGGTTGCTTCTCCCCGTCCTTCTCCCCTGAGCCTCTTGTCTCATCATGCTTTCTGACTGGCTACTCCTGGTCCCCAGAGTCCCAAGCTAATAATTGTCACCCTTTAGCAGTGTTCTGTGGAGCATGAGTTCCACCTACCCCACCCTCCATGTCCAAGGCTAATCCTTGGTGTTCTAATTCTTGGAGGGCACTGAGAGAAAAAGATGTGACCTTCCCTGGTATGTTTTTACCATTTAAGATGTCCTTTATGTTGTATATCTGGTCAATGTTCTTGCTGCTTCCCATCCCTGCCACCCTTGGGAGTGGGAGGAAGACACTCGATCACATTGCTGCTGAAAATGTGCATCACTAGAGCCCTTTCTGGGAGAGAGATCTGGCAGTGTCTCTTTCCAAAAATTAAATGCGCATTGATTTGGGTGCAGCAGCTCCACATCGGTGCCTCTATTCCATAGAAATAAAGCACTAGCTTAGGCTTTTTGAACACAGAAGTTTATTCCAGCATTGTTTGTAATAGAAATGGAAATAATTACTTGGAAACTACCAGAAGGGTCATTGATTAGGGCAATGGCTTAAATATTTTTGGTATATGCATACTAAGGAATATTATGCCATTATTAAAAAAAATAAGATAGGGGTACCTGGGTGGCTCAGCTGGTTAAGTATCTGACTCCTGATCTCAGCTCAGGTCTTGATCTCAGGGTCATGAGTTCAAACCCCACATTGGGCTTCATGTGTGGCATGGAGCCTACTTAAAAAAATAAGATAGATTTGGTCATATTGACTGAGAGGAGTAACTGTGATTGTCAGTTCATTCAGGAGGCTTTAACAAAAATACCACAGACTGGGGGGCTTAAACAACAACCATTCATTTCTCACAATTCTGTAGGTTGGGGAGTCCAAGATCAAGGTGCTGGCAGGTTTGTTGTCTAGTAAAACCTTCTTCTGGTTCATAGATGGTCACCTTTTCACTGTGTCCTCAAGCAGTGGAAGGGGCAAGGGAGCTCTCTACAAGTTTATGTTGGGGCCTCTTTTATAAGCGCACTGAATTCCATTCATGTTGGCTCCACCCTCAGGACCTCATCTCCTCCCAAAGGCTCCACCTCCTAATACCAGCATAGGGGGTTAGGGTTTCCACCCATGAATTTTGTAGGGTCATGAACATTTGATCTGTAACAACGATATATAAAAGCAATCAAAAATTATGTCTAATCTGATCCAATTTTTATAAAGACCAAGAGCAAACACAACCGCTGTGTACATGTATCTGGAATGCGTATATGTATTTGTATACATTTGTATACATGCGTGGGCAAACCTCGACAAGCCATGCTGGGTCGCAGATATTAGTTACATTGCCATGAGGGTGGAGGGTTGAGACAGAAAAAGAAAAGAGTTAAGGAATCAATTGTTTTGGGTAGTAAACTCATGTTAAATGTGTATTATAATCAAATTGAGAAAAAACCCCAAAAAACAAAATCAAACATTGAATGTGTCTTTGAGGGACAATATTGGCTCCCATTGGAACAATGATGGCTCAGCACTTGAATTATCTTTGCACGTTCCAGACTTTACAGCACATGAATGATAGGAGATCTGTGAGCAGAAAGGAGAGTGGAAATGGTGAGCTTTGCTAGTATAGTCTTGCCCCACAGAAATGGGCAGATCACTGCTGACTTTTGAGAGAGCACAGGGTGACCAGTTACCTTTTGCCCACATAATGTTGGAACCCAGCATTAAAACCCAGCGTTTACATCACTAGATGCTCAGACATGTTGTATCAAGCTGATAGGCAAGAACCTTCAGCTCTAAGAGGCCCCCTAGCTCATTCCTTTCTTTTATTTATGCTGGAATGTCTTGGCCAAGACATCGTGGCTTTTTCATATTGAGATGAAAAGCATGAAATCTGATCATTCTGTGAAATTTTCAAATTTAACATCTTCTTCCAAGCTATAAGTATCTGCCACATGAATCCTTATTTCAAGACCTATAAAACAACAAATGCATTTGCACAACACAGAAAGCCACAGTTGTTTGATGTGTCATTTGACTCCTGCAGCAGGACTGCAGAAGGGTCTTTTTTGTAAAACTTTTGAGGTCTTCATCAGTTTTCCCAAGGGCCTACCGTAATCCTTTGATATTCAAATATAATTCTCTTTTGAAGAGCTTAGTGGGTCATCACCTAGTTTCCCTTCTACCTTCCTGTCTTCTTCAGTGAACTCTTTCAACTCTGCCAGATTCTCACCCGGCAAGAGCCACGTGCGTGATCTGAGCAGTACTTCCCATGACTCAGCGAACTGCATCTTCTGCAAGGTTCGCAAGTTCCCTTTGCAAATCGTGGGCATTATATTTCCACCTTGCTTGTCCTTTCTCCGGATGGATCGGGATATTGGCATATAGGACGGTGTTGCACAGGAAGGGATGTCCGAGTGGGAAGTAACTTGTGGACACTTCGTTTGTAAATGAAATTGTGATGAGGGCCTCCGCTTCCCTCTTTAACCCTAAGAACTAGGAGGATTTAGATAATGGATTCTTAGAAGAAAGAACGCCACATCTGCCATCACCGGTTATTACAAGGTTTGCTACTCTTGCCATTGTTATCGTCAGCCTCCTTGGGTGCTTGTCATGCCCTGGGCTCTGCACTCCTGCCTTACTCTTCCCTGACTTAGTCCTGTTCTGTGCCAAGCACTGTTGAAGGGACTGGGGACACAGCTGTAATCAAGACAGACCACGTCTCTCTCTCCTTGGGCTTACTTTCTAGTGGCGAAGAAGCAAAATGAATGAATGAGATCATTTCAGAGACCAAGGAATGTGCTGCAGAATCCAAAGAGGGAATGGGGGTGAGTGGGAGGGTGACTTTAGAGAGGGTGGTTAGGGGCCTGACCTGAGGCCTGAATGATAACCAGGTGGCCATGGAAAGATCGGAGGGGAAGCATTCCTAGGCGGAAAGAACAGCTAGTGCAGAGGGCTTCAGGTGGGAACGAGGCTGGTGTGTGGGGAGGAGGGACACGGGCTGAGCTGAGTTTCTAGCAGGTGTTGCCCATGGGAGACTTCGGGCTTGATTTTAATTGGGGTGAAGCCCTCTTTGGATAATTTTATGTAGATGAATGACATGATCTAATTTTTATTTAAAACAAAACAAAATCACACAGCAATGTCTCCCAGATGTAAGAAAACATGGTTGTTGTTTTTTTCCCTTGTGCATAGTGTTTTCTTGAAAATCCACTAATTCCATTAACCCAACTTCGTCTGCTTTGTTCTCTCCCTCTCTTCTGTTCTTGCTTCTGCTACATGTCAAGGGTTTGAGCTTTGGAATCAGGCAAACATGGGTTCGAATCCTGACTCCACCACTTAAGAGCAGGATGATGGTTGAAAGGTGACCTTACTTCTCAGAGCCTCCATTTTCCTATCTGTAAAATGGGAGTGATGATAGTACCTAACGTATACATTTGCTGTAACACATAAATAAAATGCTTCTTGCTTGTTACAGGCAGCATTTACCATAACGCCTGGCACATGGGAAACAGTCAATGCATGAACAGTTGTACAGAGTGAAAATATGAACTTTGCCACATGAAAAAAAAACAAACCCAAAAGATAATCCTCCTCAGAATTTCTGAATATTGTAATAGAGACTTTGTGTGTGTGTGTATGTGTTTCAAATAGTCAGTAGAACTCTGAGGAAGCAGCTTGTTTTGACTGAGAATACTTGATACTTAGAGAGTGGGAAGCATTCCTGAAGTTTCTCTGGCCCAGGTTCTTAGATTTTTGAAGATAAATTAATCCATATCACTACTATTCTTAAAAGTCTTTCCAGAGCACTCAAGTTTGTAGGCTAAACCTTTGGAGTATTTTTTTCCTTATGACCTCTGTTTGGAAATATAAAATAGTAATGGTATAATAATATATGAATAGAAAAAGACCCTAATTTTTCTCAAGGACTCACCACACGCCCGCAAGCAGTAAGCATCTTATAGGAAGCATTTCATTTCATCTTCATAATGACCCTTTGAAGATGGCACTGTTATTTTCTTGCCCATTTTATAAGAAAATTGAGACATAGAGTTATAAAGTAATTCAGCCAGATCCCAGACAGATCTTCCTCGATTTAGAATGGGGCTACCTCCTGATAAATCCATTGTATGTTGAAGATGTATTTACAGGCGCCTGGGTGGCTCAGTTGGTTAAGCATCTGCCTTCGGCTCAGGTCATGATCCCAGGGTCCTGGGATAGAGTCCCGAGTTGGGCTCCCTCCTCAGCGGGGAGTCTGCTTCTCCCTCTCCCTCTGCCCCTCCCCCTGCTCATGCTCTCTCTCTGTGTCAAATAAATAAATAAAATCTTAAAAAAAAAGAAAGAATATGATTTACTATACCTAGCCTACCAAGCATCATAACTTAGCCTAGCCTACCTTAAACGTGCTCAGAGCACTTCCATTCGCCTACAGTTGGGCACCATCTCACACAAAGCCTATTTGGTAACAAAGTGTTGACTATGGCATGTACATGAAATGTACTGAATATTGCTCTGAAAGGGAGGGACAGAATGGCTGTAAGGGTACAGGTGGTTGTCAGTGGACCGCTTGTCGACCCTCAGGATCCCATGGCTGACTGGGAGCTGTCACTACCGAGCCTCACGAGAGAGGGTCGCCCCCATACACTAGCCCAGGGAAAGATCCCAATACAGAATTCCAAGTGCAGTTTCTGCTGAATGAGTATCACTTTTGCACGGCTGTAAAGCCGAAAAACACAAGTCCCCGCACTGTAAGTCGAGGACCATCTGTATTTCATATTTGAGAGTCAAACCGAGGTCCTCTGCTGCACCATCGAAGTTCTTAACAATGACACCAACATGCCACTGGAAATAAGTTCTCAATCCCATGTCTGCCTCAGATGACGTTCTTTTAAAAAGCCACACACATAATGCAAAATATATTTTCTGCACGAAGAAGATCAAAATTTTCAAGTCTTTTAGATATTTGGGAGCTGTCATTTGCATTCTTACTTGATTCCTTTTTATCTCCCTGAAACTCTTACACATTTTTTTTCATGGAAAGTAAAATCTCTTTGGTATGTCATCTGTTTGTCTGCTTTATGAGAAAGGTTTTTATTGAAACCAGATTCAAGATGAACTTGTCTCAAGATTGTTCATAGGAATTGAAAGCTTGGTTCCCATCGTCCTGAAGGAACTTTTTAATTCTTTCCATAATAATGTGAGGAAGGCATGTAAACAATATTCATCTTTGCAAGAGTATAAAACTAGTAACTCCAGTGGATTTTCTTCCTTTCATTCAGATTGGATGTGTGAGTGTGTGTGTGTGTGTGTGTGTGTGTGCGCACGTGTGTCTGCGTGCACGCACATTTAAATCGATGTGTTAGGACATATTTCATTTCTAATGTTTATCAAAGATCTCAAAAGTTATAATCTCTTTCCTGAAGTGGATTTTTTCCCTTCACTTTTATTGCGAAGACAAAGGGTTGGTAGCTTTTCTATCCAACTCCTTGTAACTTCCTTCCTTCTGTTTCGTTCTCTTTACCCTCCTTCCTCCTATACTAACTTCCTCCTGGACAGACTTGAAAAGCCTGGAGACAATTTCCCGAGAGGAGGATTGTTTGCTATTACTTGACATGTGAAATGGGTATTGGCCAATTCCATGAAATTCTCTCCAAGTCCCTGAGTATGTACTTAATTTAAACTGGCATAAAGGAAAAAAAAAAAAAAGATCTAAAGATCTGTTGGGCACATAATGGTAAAATTCAACTTCTGGTATAGCTGGACACAGGTATTCAAATTCTATCACTGGGCATTTGCTCCCTGAATCTTTTGGCTCTGCTTTCATCTGAGTTTGTTCTCAGGCAGGCACTTGTGAATGTGATGGCCAAGGCCAACACTTACAGATGTACCCCCACTGGTTTGCCAACCCAAGCATAAGGAGTGTAACTCTGTTCTAATGGGTTCGGCAAAAGCCACAGGATTAGTCTAGCTTAGATCATGTGCCCACGTAAGAGGTAAGCATTTTAGTAAAGGAACTGGACGCTCTGGGTGTTGGACTTGGGTATGCACTCACTCAAGTTTGGGGGACAGACCTTCATTATCATGGAATGTCCCATCTAGGAAGTCCTAGTTCTTACAAGTTTCAAAAATACTCTCCCCATTCTCTAATATCAAGAACTAAAGTTTGCATCTGCTGTAATTTCTAAATGCATTGAGGGCTAGTCTAGATACCTGGATGAAAAGAATTTATCTTTTATTAAAGCAATATATTGGCACTTTTAAAAAAGTCTGTCTAGGGACTGCGTCAAACTAAAAAGCTTCTGCACAGCAAAGGAAACCATCAGCACAATGAAGAAGCAACCCACTGAATAGAAGAAAATATTTGTAAATCATTTATTCAATAAGGGGTTAATATTAAAAATGTATAAAGAACTCAATAGCAAAAAAAAAAAAAAATCTGGCTTAAAAATGGACAGAGAGGAGCTCCTGGGTGGCACAGCGGTTAAGCGTCTGCCTTTGGCTCAGGGCGTGATCCCGGCGTTCCGGGATCGAGTCCCACATCAGGCTCCTCCGCTGGGAGCCTGCTTCTTCCTCTCCCACTCCCCCTGCTTGTGTTCCCTCTATCGCTGGCTGTCTCTGTCTCTGTCTAATAAATAAATAAAATCTTTAAAAAAAATGGAGAGAGAATCTAAATAGATAGACGTTTTCCAAGGAAGACATACGGATGGCCAACAGGCACATGGAAAAGTGTTCAACATCACTAATTATTAGGGAAATTCAAATAAAAACCACACTAAAATATCACCTCACACCTGTCAGAATGGCTACTATTAAAAAAAAACAACAACAAATCCAACAAGAAATAACAATTGTTGGTGAGAATGTGAAGAAAGGGCAAAGGGGAAGACTATATATATATATATAGTAATAGTGGAATACTACTTGGCCATAAGAAAGAAGAAAATTTTGCCATTTGCAAAAATGTCAATGGACCTTGAAGATATTATGCTAAGTGAAGTAAGTCAGACAGAGAGAGACAAATGCCATGTGATTTCACGTATATGTGGAATGTAAAAAACAAAACAAATGAACAAACAAAACAAGACTTGAAGATACAGAGAACAGAGTGGTGGTTATCAGAGGAGTCAAGAGGGTTGGAAGGGGGTTCAGTAGGGCGAAGGGGGTCAATTGCAGGGTGACAGATGGTAACCAGACTTCCTGTGGTGATCACTTCTTAGTGTATACCAGTATCGAATTATTACTACATTGTACACCTGCAACTAATATAATGATATATGCCAATTTTACCTCAATTTTTAAAAAGTCTGCCCTTGGGAAGATATTTTTTTCAAAGACTTTTTCTCTGAGTGTAACACTCTTGTTTTCCACTAGCTCTTTTGGTTCCCGGCTGGAGAGTATGGAAGAGAGGAAAATTGAAAGAGATTGGCGGATGCTCTTGGCATTTTGAAAAGCCCTTCCTTGTTTTGAATCTCAGTCTCTGCCTTTTTGTCAACTGTTTCCTCTTCTCCTGGCATGGACCGTCCCCACGATTCATTTATATTCACTGTGATGCGTCAGCTGCCTGCCTGGCTTACTTGGCGCCCTGACACGTCCATCTATCACTCCTTATTCCCGCTCTCCCTCCAGCCTTCTCTCCCGAGTACAGTGTTTACCACGATTATGAATTCCTAGAGCACAGGGGAAGGGCGAAGAAGAGCTAGAGGGCATACCCAGTGCTCCTACAGGGTGACTTCCTTGGGATCTGAGATTGCGAGGAACCCCTAGTGCTTGTCACTGGCCTCTGGACCGTCTCTTCTGTGCTCCTCGGTGATGACCATTCTACACAGGATCCGGCTCTCCCTTTCTCTCTCTCCTTTTTTGTTTGTTCCTGAGTCTAGACACTGAGAGATACGAGAGTTTGGCAAAAACAATTGCTAATTAAAGTGTGTACCTGTGTGTGTGTGTGTGTGTGTGTGTGTGTGCGAGACACATATTAACGAGCCATATGAGCAGACCAAAAGAGTCTCCCCTTTCTCTTTTTGTCCTTTTTTCTGTCTTCCTGCAAATGTATTTTAAAAGTGACTGGCTATGGGGCAGCTGGGTGGCTCAGTCGGTGAAGCGTCTGCCTTCGGCTCAGGTCATGATCCTGGGGTCCTGGGATCGAGCCCCATGTCAGGCTCCCTACTCAGCAGGAAGTCTGCTTCTCTCTCTCCCTCTGCCCTTCTCCACCTCTCATGCTCTTTCTCTCTCAAATAAATTAATAAACTCTTTAAAAAATAAAAATAAAAAAATAAAAGTGGCTGGCTACAGCTGTATAAAGCAAAACACAATGCTGGCAAAGGTGTGGGAGAATCCTTCAGGCTAATCGTAGTATCTGTCAATTCTTAAGCATCTACTACAGGAAAGCAGTGCCGCAGTCTTTGCATACGTTTTCTCCCTTCGACATCACAGCAATCCCGCAAGGGAGCTATTAGCATTCCCATCTTACCTACAGGAAGTTCAAGGATTTTTTGTGACTGGACCAAGGTCACACAGTTTATCAGCAGAGAATCTTGATGTTTAACTTGCATTCCAAAATCCGTGGTCTGTCCTTTTTTCCTGAATATTGCGCTGCTTCGTAAAAGGCGCCTAGGAAAGGAAAGCGGGTCAATGAGACCCATGCAGAGGTCAAAGCAGAAACAGCTGGATGCTGGAAGCACGCCCCTCCCCGGAGGAGGAGGCAGAGCCCGCGTCCACGCGCAGGCCTGACGCTAACCTAGGCCTCTGATTCCATGCCGGCCGGAGGTCCAATTTGCCGTCCTGTGTGGACGCTTGCCCCTCCAGCCTTCAACAGGGAAACTTTCTGAGTACTAGCTTTTAAAATCTTCCACGAGCCTAGGCTAACATAGGCGTGATGGTAAGACAGCATAGACGTCGGAGTCAGCTCTCTGTCCGTACCCAGACCCCGCGACTTAGCAGCTCACCGGGCAGCTGTGGGCGCGTGGATCGACTCCTGGGGCAGCCACTTTGCTCACTTGTGGAAATGCTAACAGCTTACACACATCAGGCACCGTTCTGTCTGCTTGAAACAGATCAACTCATGTAATCTGCATCACAAAATGAGGAGGTAAGTTTGACCATTTGCCTCATTTTGCCAGAAAATGGAGGCACAGGAAGGTTAAGTAACTCTGATTCAAAGAGACAATTTAGCTCAGTGGTTCTCCTATGTGGGTGATTTTTGCGCCCCCCCCCCCCCCCCCCCCCGGCTACCCCAAGGGACCTAGGGCAATGTCCGGAGGCACTTTGGATTGTCACAACGGGGCGGGGGAGGGGGTGCGTGCTGACATCTACCGGGCTGAGGCCAGGGACGCTGCTAACCACCCATAGCAGAGACTGCTCCGGCCCCAAATGCCCATCGTCCCGAGCTGGAGAAACCTGTTCCAGCTCCAGAGCCCAAGCCCCTACCGGCCGCGCCTCCCCGATGAAATCATGACACTTTGCTTCTCCCGGGATTCCTCTAAAGCGGCCACCGGAGAAGTAACGCCAGTGTCACTAGTGGGGCGCCGGGGATGCGCCTTCCGCCAGCCAGCTCTCTTCCCCCTCGCGAGCCACCCCCATCCCTCTCTCCCGAGGAGTTCTAGATCACCCAGTTCTGCTGTGCAGAGGGAGCGGACAACAACAGAGCCCCCACTTCACGCTGGCCTCTGTGTATAAAACGTCTGGAGTCCATTATCCGTCCTTGAATTTCCTCACCGCGCCGAACAACCGCTGTTTATGTTTGTGTTTACAGTCGACTTGGGCATAAGCGTCAAGGAGGATAATGTGGCCACTTTTTCCCCCAAGACAATGGAGATCGGCGCTGTTGCAGATGCCAACGGAAAGAATCTTGGGAGAGAGGCCAAACCCGAGGCACCAGCTGCTAAATCTCGTTTTTTCTTGACACTCTCTCGGCCTGTACCAGGACGTACTGGAGACCAAGCCACGGATTCATGCACTGGATCAGTGAAGCTTGATGTCAGCTCCAAGAACGCTCTACCGAACAAAGACCCAAGTGAGAGCGGGGCACTTCCGGTGGCAGCTGCGCCGGGGCACGACCCGCATAAAACCCCAGGCCAGGGCCCGGCCGGGGACGGAGGCTTCTCTGCCACTTGGGGACCAGCGCCTGTCTCACCTGAGTCAGGAGGAGCAGCCCCCTCCAAGCCCAAGGACTCCAGCTTTTTGGACAAACTCTTCAAACTGGACAAGGGACGGGAAAAGGCACCTGTCGACAGCCACCAGGAAGCCAAGGGCGCAGAGCGTCAAGACCAGGCCGAGGAAGTTTCCGGATTGTCCAGGCCCTCCGAGGATGTCCCTGCAGAGAGGGTAAGTGCTGCATGAGGGCAATCCATTTTGTGAACACCAGCTTGGGGGGGCTGGGGGGAGGGGGGCTCCGATGGGCAGGACGATGGCACCTACTTCGCTCTTAGTCACCAAGGGGCCCTGACAAGGTATCAAGCCGTCGACCCCTCTAGAACAAATAACACATTGTAGTGGAGTGTCCCCCATGTTTCTGTGGGTGGAAACATCTGTTTGAAGAGCAAGAACAGCTGTGACACATCTGTTTTATGTAAAAGAAGAGAGGAGGTGAGTTACATACAGATGAATTCGTCCTTCCATTTATCAAAGGTAGAGGAAGACAGGTTGCATTTATGATCAATGGATTCTGGGGGGAAAGGCATTGGCGGAATAAAAATGGCCCCTAAAAGACTTCACGACCCTGTCTGGTCTCAGTGAGTTGTTTCCCATTCAGTGTGTTTATAGGCTTTTGTTGGAATACATTTCGTTTCTTCCTTTTAACAGCCTGGATTGATCTTTAACTATCTTTTGCACCACAGTGTGGGTTTAAATAAAGAGCTTTTACAGTTCTGGGCAGACTCTTTTATGTACTAATTATTTTCCAACAAGCTGGAGTAATATCTTTGTAAAAACCAGATATTTTTTCAGGAGGTATCCGGAATCAGCTTTTTTTCCCCCCTGCACAAAGAAAGGCAGGTTCTTTTGATCTTAAAAACAGCCTCGGCTTTTTATCTTGAGAGAGTTTGTTTGTATTTGGGCTGAGAAAGGAACTCCTTGAATGAAAAAGGAAATAAAAGTTGATACAGTGTATTTTAAGGTACTTGGTTTTTTTTGGTTTTTTTTTAGTCATTGGACTTTTAAATAACAGTATTTTTCAAAATTTGGGAATGCAGTCAGTAGTTGAGGTTAGAAGCAGGAAAAAATGAGATGGGCTCAGTTTTTCATTACAAGGTTCTATATCATGGCTGTCAATGTAGTTGCCTTAATAACGTCTAACTGCGTGCCTTGTTGCAAATAACACTGGCTGTCATTCATTAAGCACTTACAGTATACCAGGCTCTGTTCTAAACACTGTACATATATTCTTCTCCTTAAGGAAAATGAGTATCACGTCAGTCTGTGGTTTCAATGCACCCAGGATGGTGTCAAGAATGTATTTTAAATGTTAGGCACCAGCTAAACATTCTGGTCAGTTACAATTGGGGAAGGATAATCAGGGTCATGTGTTCAGGCTCTTACTATCAGCATTCTTGCTGGTTCTGTACATTTCTTTTTTTTTTTTTTTTTTAAAGATTTTATTTATTTATTCGACAGAGATAGAGACAGCCAGTGAGAGAGGGAACACAAGCAGGGGGAGTGGGAGAGGAAGAAGCAGGCTCATAGCGGAGGAGCCTGATGTGGGGCTCGATCCCAGAGCGCCAGGATCACGCCCTGAACCGAAGGCAGACGCTTAACCGCTGTGCCACCCAGGCACCCCCTGGTTCTGTACATTTCTATTCCAAGAACTGATTTTCAGATTTTCTTTCAAAAGTTTAAAAAATTGTCCTTCAAATGCCCCCTTCCCCAAATGCACCAGTTCAGGGCCAGCTGAACAGCTTTCTGTATAATTCAAAGTAGGTCTTCAAATGCATCCAGGCATCACATCTTTACTGAGTGTGACACTGCCAGGTACAGGTGAGACAAGGCTACAGGGGTGGCTGGGACAGAGCCCTTGTCCTCAGGGACTTTGTGGTCCTACAAGAGAAGAGGTACAAACCCCCTGAGATTCTTGTGCAAGGTGCCAAGTGCTCTCCTTGGGGAGGCTCAGTCTGCAGAAGATACTCAGACAAAGAGATTTGGCCTCACTGGCTCAGGGAACATTCCATCAAATGTATAAGCCTGGAGCTGGAAAGTCACTTGTCTTGGGGCTAGAAACTGGTCATCAATATTCATGAATATGTGAGAAATGATTTACTGCTTGACTCTGAGCAGAAACTCTTGAGTTCTCATTATTGGTCGTGGCTCCTACGGCCATTCGGAGGTTATGACTTTGTGAATAGTCATGTGTTCCATTCACTTGGGCATCCAAAGCCAACCCATTGCCCGAGTCAGGAAAAGATGGAGTTATGTATGGGAAGAGGATGAAGGACTGAGCTTTGCCCATCTTGGGACAGGTATCTAGTGACTTCTCCGAATCCCCCACCTTAATTAAGAAAACCAATTTAGCATTTGATACCTGACCCTTGGACATGTTAACCATAAAAGCCCAAAGCAATCAATCCACTCCTATTCTAAGGAAAGTGCAGGACACTTCAGAGTTGTACTTTATCAACCCAGCTTTTTTAAATTAAAGACGCTTAGGACCAGTACCTGAATTTGAGTGGAATAAGTTCCAAAATGAGATTTGATTCAGAAGATGGGGGCTTATGTTGGGAGCATGGCAGGTATCTGATAGAGTCAAGCCCGTGGGTGATAGTTTAAAGTTACAGGGACCTCTCAGAAGACCCCCAAGTTATAACTTATCCTCCTTTTAGGAAAAGTGAATTCACTCCCTTAGATTCACAATGACGTTTGCATTTGTGTTTGTTACACTACAAATGGCCGTGTTTGTATCGGTAGTATCACTGGGATCTGAATATTGCGTATCCTCTCTGCACTATTTGCATATAAAACATGGAAAAGCCAGGAGATAGCCATTTATGTCTCCTTCAGTCTGTGAACTTGCGGATATTCAAATACATATGTCTGCAAAGGTTTTAAACAAAAACAGCCTTCTGATTATTAAGGTTTCTCATCCGATCCCTGGCTGCATCGTCCATATCGGACAGGGGAGAGGGAGAAATCAATTGTTCCAAGAGTGTAATGAGAGAATCCAGCCCTCAGAAAGTAACACGAATAAAACTTCTCAATCAATGGCTTTCTTGGTGGGAGTACCGCATTAGGCATAAATGGCCGTCAATGTATTGATTCAGAATTCTTAGCATAGATTATGCGCCGGGCTCAGCCGTGTCAGCTGTCCCTCCCCTCCCACCCACACAAACCTTTTGCCCCAGTCTCACTGCATGCTTCTTCCTGGATTGGAATTCCGACCACAAACCTGCAGAGCTGTGAATTGGGAGAAAGATGCCACCATTTCATTCTGGGAGAAGCACACAAATCTTCTGTGTTTTCAGAACGACAATCTTATTTTTGTGCCTCATAAAACTACATTCAGAGCATAGCATAATTAAAACAAGGCCAGAATTCATGAACAAATCAAGCATTTACTACATAGGCCAAAGAAAAGATAAATTATATGCCTGAAAGGTTTCACTGAGCTGTGATTCACACAAACCAACGTGTTGGCAGGGATGGGATTTTATTTTTTTTTTAATTTTTGTAGTCCCTCAACAATTGGACTGGCGCTATAAGATATGCACTTAAGAGATTCGTTGCAAAAAGAAAAGAAAAGAAAAGAAAAGAGGTCACATAATGAAAATTTGATCTTTATCAGTTAAAAAAACAAACACCACATGTCTCTTGTCAACCAGTCATTCCAGAAGTGTCTTGGAGTTGGGGGGAGGGGGAGGGGCTTAACGTCTTACCAAACCCAAATTCAGGAAATTCAGACAAGAATATGCCTTTCTTTAAAAGTTTAACTAAATTCTCCAGGTGTTATTTAAACACCAACCTTGGCAAAACATTCAAAAGATAAATCACGGTCTAGACCTTCAAAGATCCTATAATCTAGTAAGAGACGTAATTTTTTAAAGGGAAGTTGTGAGAAGTGACACCAAACCTCAAATTCATTCCGGCTACAGATATTAAGAAAAATACTCCGTGGTTTTGCTTCGTCGTGTTCCTTTCTCTTTTGCATGTACTCCATTCAGGTTTTTATCCTCCATAAAAACTGTTCTTGCTGAAGTGGCCATGATGTCACACCTTCCCCCGCCCTCACCGTGGCAGCCAAACCCCGGATGTCTCAGTCCTGTCTAAGTCCTATGGCCTTACCAGTCACATCAGACACCGTTCCTCACCTGGTTCACACACACACACACACACACACACACACACACACCCCCGCTGCCCACGGTCCCTTGATCTCCTTTGCTGGATCTTATCCTCCAAGCCTTAGAGTTCCCCAGTCTTCAATTCCTAGACAGCTTCTCTGACTACACTTACTTCCGTAGAGCCTCCCCCAGTTCCAAGGGTGTAATATACAGCCGTCTGCTGACGAGCCCCAAATTCATGTCGGTAGCCTAGACCCACCCCTGAAGTCGAGCCTTAAGTATCCAGCTGCCTCTTGACATGGGTACTTGAATTTCGATGTCTCCATTCGAAGGTTCGCCTAACCTCGACATGTGCAAAACTGAACTCCTCTCCCACACCTAACAACAAGCAACAGCATGCCTACCTGTGTCATCCAAGGTTCCTCATCTCACTTAATGGCAACTCCAGCCTGCCACTGCTATTTAGCGGTAGGAATGGGATTAAAGAACCAAGATTTCCAGAGTCCTGCATGGTATAAAGTAGGGAATTAAAACATAAGCACTGGAGTCAAGTAGCTTAAGGTTTCAACTCCACCTCTGTTGCCTACTGGCTGTGTGACCTTGGACAAGTGACTAAACCTCTCTGAGCCTTGGTTTCTTCCTCTGTGACATGGGGATATCAATACCGCCCAGCACATTTTCCCATTACTCACACTTATGAAAATTAAAGGAGATAAGCCATGTAGAAAACTTAGTACCGAGACATTGCATTTTGAGAAAAAGAAAATCCAGCTATTATTAGTATCATGGTTTTCCCCACTATTAATCAACATTTTCATCTTTTTACTCTGCCCTTCCATAGTTCTCAACCAAAGCTCACCAAGATAGCACAGTTGAATCTAATTTGAAAGCTACATCGTCAAAGGTAGAAGTCCTGATTTGGGTTAAAGGAAAAAAAAATGGTGCAAGAGTTATAAAATTATTTGAGAAACAATAAAAGTTTAGTGCCTTTGCCGACAAGCCACAGTTTCTTAGTCTGATATTCAAGGGGCTCCACCAGCTTTCCTCTGTGTTTCCAAATGTATTTGCCACTATCCCCTTAAACGTACCCAGTCAGAATATCCCCCATGTGACCTGCGTAGATGCCACCTGCTTCCCCACATTTTCTCCTCCTGTCTCTCTCTCTTTACCAAAAATTCACTTCACCATCAAGTGGCAAGTTCTCCATTAGGTTGACCAGATGTCCCCGCTCCTGGGTGGTTTCTGGCGACATGAATCCTCCAGTATTTGTTTTTTATGCTATACGTTAAGTCAAATTCAGTAACAAAATTGCTTTGAAGGAAGCGTCTTATCGAAACATCAAAACTTAAGTGGGAATTCCTATATCTTTACCATTTTGCAGAGGAAGAAATCCAAGCTTTAGGGAAACCAAGTCACCAACTCCAAGCTACAGAGCTAAAGAGAATTGCCCATCTCCCAAGCCCATACTTTTCATGCTCAACATTATGTCTTTACGAAATTGGTGAGATTTGTGCGATGGGGTTGTGACTAGGCGAAATTAAGTATTTGAGGAAATTTCTATTTAATTTTTTCAAATGTGAGGATATGCAACATTGGAAATGACAAGTTAAAATATAAAAAGTTTAAAAATCGCCTAATTCCCATGTTAGAGTGCCAAGTGAATTTTAAGCTGTTTTTATTTTGTTTTGTCTACCTTACGGCCTCAAGTCCATGCAAGTCCAACAGGTAAAGAGAACTATCCACCCAGAAGACTTTGTCAATACAGAGGAAAAATCTGTTCTAAATTATGCAAATTATGGAGTAAGCAAGGTTTTTAGCTATGATACTGTAATTTTTATAAACTGTAGGGATTTAGCGCTAAGAAACGTTTGATCTGAACTGTTTCAGCAGCAGAGGTGATGTGCAAGTGTTACGAGCTTGAGCGATCCGGAGCTGAGTTCTGATTCTACCACTTACTAGCTGTGTGGTCAAGTCAAAAAATAATAATTGCCTCACTTTTAGTAATTCATTATTCATTGGCTGCGTCATAGCCTTTTGCATATTTTATCTGCTTTGATTCTTATAACAACACAAGAAGGTAGGTATTTTTATTGCCATTTAACATTTGAGGAAGCTAGAGCTCAGAGAAGTTAAGTTACTTGCCCAAGACCACACAGCTAAGTTAGTGGCAGAACCATAATCAAGATCTAACCATTGCCAAAACCTGCGACACTCAGTCATTTCAAAAACCTTGTGTTTTCATCCAGAAAAGAAAGCTACTGCCTGCCTGAGGGGGTGTTGTAAGGATAGAGGATGATACAGGCAGTCAGTAGTAATGATGCAAAATAAAACAGTCTATTTTCTAAGTTCTCAGAAAGTGAGAAACACAGAATTAAAAACTAGATCAAATGGTCTTCCTACACAATGGAGTTTGGGTAGTCTATCACTTAGGGTGCTTTTGGCTGCAAGTAAAAAAAACAAAAAACAAAAAACCACCCAATCGCTAGTGGCATAGTTAACGAGGAGAATGTTTTATTTCTTGAGCATAGTGAGAATTCTAGAGGTAGGGGGTTTACGTTGGTTCCACATCTTCATACTCCAGGGCTAGTCAGTCTTCAAGGCCTGCCATGGCTTGGTTCACGGGTTTGGCCACTTGTGGTTTCCAGATGGCTGCTGGAGTTCCAAGTAGGTACATCCATGGTCATAGTGTCCTTTCAAGGGGAAGAGGAGTTTCCTAAGAGTTACCCATTGTAAACTCAGTCACATATCTGTGTCAGGGTCCAAGGACAGCTTGTCAAGTTTCTTTAGGAGAGAGCAGACTCGGCTAACAAAGATGATATGCCATGGATAGAAACCAGATATATTTTTTTCTTTTTTTTTTTTTAAGATTTTATTTATTTATTTGACAGAGATAGAGACAGCCAGCGAGAGAGGGAACACAAGCAGGGGGAGTGGGAGAGGAAGAAGCAGGCTCATAGCAGAGGAGCCTGATGTGGGGGCTCGATCCCAGAACGCCGGGATCACGCCCCAAGCCGAAGGCAGACGCTTAACCGCTGTGCCACCCAGGCGCCCCAGATATATATATTTTTTCTATCCAAGTTTATATCAGGAAATCATGGCCCTATAGAAGCTGCTTCAGTATCCCCTGCTCCCATGGTAACTTACCTGAGGTTACTCATTGCACAACTGTCTCATTTGACTGGGAGCCAGTAAGAAACATTTTACATCTTGACCTGATAGACATGCATACGAATGCAACAAAGAATTCACAGAATAGCGCTGTCTTCACAGCACGGAACACACCCTAGTATTTTGTATTCTTTTCTATCCTATTGTGTTTGATGTTTGTAATGCTGGTTTCGACCCACTAAATGGTTTTCCAAGCTACTAATGGTCACAACATGAGGTTCGAAAAAATTTCTTCTACCATAATCACCGCTCTCGTGTTTGGAGATGGTGATCTTGAGGGATGTGGCTGTGTCTTATGCAACTAGGCATTCCCAGTGCCTGGTACACTGCCTGGCATGCAGTGATGTTTGTTAGATGAACCTGACAAAAATAAAGATGATAGACATCACGTTGCAACTTTGCAAAGATCTTGGAATATATTCTTGCGATCTCATTATCAGCTCTGCCTAACACAACTTTAAACAGAAAATGACTTCAAAATATATGCATGATATAGATGCCTTCACTGAGATAAACTATGTCGAATCATACGTCTGTATCATTTATTTGGTATTTTTTAAAAAAGATTTTATTTGTTTCTTTAGAAAGATACATAGAGAGAGAGAGAGCGTGCAGGGGCGGGGTGTGGAGCAGAGGGAGAGGGACAAGCAGACTCGTCACCAAGCACAGAGCTCGATGCAGGGCTCCATCTCGGGACCCCAAGATCATGACGTGGGCTGAAACCAAGAGTCAGATGATGAACTTACTGAGCCCCCAGGTGCCCCTTGGTATTTTTCATTCAGTCTTTAACATGTAACGGTGTTAATCGTCATGGTTGAATATCAAGTGATGGTGTTTCGCAATGAATATGCAAAATAAATTTTGAGTTAACTTTCCCTTTGGTGCTATCCAGTCTGATTCACTTCCTGTAAGGTTGTAATAACAGCCCTAATTTATTGAGCATTTACTGACTCACAGAGAGGTGAAATAACTTGCGTGAGGTCCTATGGCTAGAAAGCAAGCGATCTGGAATTTATCACCAGAGCCCCTGTGCCTATCAGTTCAAAAAAGAGGGAATATTTGAAACCTTTTGAAACATCGAAAGTTTTTTAAAAATTTCTGAAGTTAATACTTTGGGATATTAGCTAATTCTGTGAAATATCAGTCCAATGAGATCCACCTCGAAACAGGGCTCGCCATCGAAGAGTTTTAGAAAATACAACTTGCCTTATCCTCTCTCCTAAAGATTCACGATGGACATCAGCCTTCTTAAGGCCTGAGAAGTCCTGCAGCAAACAGACTGTTTCACTTTAACTGAGCATTTCTCAAACTTAATTACCCATAAAACTACTAGCCGTCTAACCAGTTGGGCATAGCTTCTGAAGGACTGTTCTTGGAAATGCTGAGTTAGGCGTGTAGACCAAAGTTGGAAAATGGCCTCTTGCAGGATGCAACAAACCACAGACAGATTTTATTTGAACTTGACAGTGTTTTAATATTTTAATTGACGGATACTATTTTTAAATGGTCAAAGTTGACAATATTTTAAAATTATGAAATCCCAATACAGTTCCAGGTATCAGATGTTTCTGGAAAGTGGAAAGTTTCATCCTATATTCCCAGACAGGATGCAAGTTGTGGCTGCCCCTCGGGATGGGGCATTCACTGTCCAGCTCGTCCAGTCCCCACCCCTCCCTTGCTCCCAAGAGTGTGGCAAGGGAGTTGTCCTTTGCTACACCACTTACATTATTACTTTTTTGTGGTAGGGTTGAGAGTAAAGCAAAATATCTCCATCACAGACCACGTTACTTCCTTCCTAGCACTTATCACAATTTGAAGCTACTTGGGTGACCATCTGGTTAATAAACTGTACATCCAGCCTGAAAGCCAATCTATTGGCAGGTGTTGAACAATAAATAAGAAGCTTGAATGTGCTCATGTATTCATTCAACAAACATCTAAGTACTTTCTTTGTGCCAGGAACGATTTTAGGGTGGATAGAATGATGTACCTCACGAAAGGTTTCCTTCCAATGAAGAGAGCAACAGTAAATAAGGAAATAAACAGGGGTGCCTGGGTGGCTCAGTCGGTTAAGCATCTGACTCTTGGTTTTGGCTCAGGTCCTGATCTCAGGGTCATGAGATGGAGCCCCGCATTGGGGGGGGGGCACAGAGTCTGCTTGAGATTCTCCCTCTCCCTCTACCCCTTTCCCCACTCTCTCTCCAAAATAAATAAATTAATTAATTAAGTCTTTAAAAAAAAAAGAAAATGAAAATGAACAAATAAACAAATAAATAAAAAGGGCTATGAATGAAATCAACAGAAAGATAGAAAGTAGAGTGGAGAGGTAGCAGATAATTAAGTGGGTAAGGAGCAGGGCCAAGGAGTTCCGTCTAATCTAAAAATTCAGGGAAAAGGATGGGACTTTTTTTTTTCTTTTTGTGCACGAAGCCAAACCATTCTTAGAAGGTCTGCAGTCTAATTTTGGCAGCATGCAAAACAGTTTTCTCGCTACTGAGAAGTGTTTGTTAAACAGATGACAAACATATCCCAGGCTGTGGGTCATTCGTTTTTATATTTCGAAGTACTTTAAAAAGTAAACTGGATATTTTCGCTCTAATAAACGTGAAATGCCTCGATCACTCTGCAGCTTGCACGTATTGGAATGGAAGAATCTCCCACAAATCCCTTTTGCCTGACGGGACTTGCCCCGGGAACCAGTCTCCACCCACTCTTTGCCCACAGCAACTGTGTTTTTCCATTTCATATCATACACAGTGGACTTCCAGGGGGTACTGCAAAGCAATGACTGCTGCAAAAATGCAACAAAACAAAGGGGCAAGAAAGCACATTTCATTGCTTAATTCTCTACCCACATTTCACTTGCCATTGGAAATCAAGTTGACAAAATCACTTACCTCTCAAGTAGAGGAGTTCTGAGAGAGAAAATGGAAAAGTCTTATTCACAGGAAGCAAGTGTGAATTGCTTTCTTTGATAGATTTCTTCCCCCCTCCAACTCTGACCACAATGAACAACTGCTTTATTTAATCTTATAAATACAATATCTCTGCATCAGTCAACACCATGGATTAATGAGGCTCGATCACGTAGAGGTGCTGTGTTAGGCTTTTGCTGCCGAGCTACGAGATGAGTTCTTAATACCCTGAGGTTAGGTCTGCAGAGTATTAAAGCAGGTGATCTTACGATTTACAATAAAGAGCATCAAGCTGGATAGCTGGTCCAGCCGAGCCTGTTTCAATTAGAATAAGCAGATGAAACGAACAATACTGCCTCTCTTCCAAAAAGAGGAGGGAAAATGGGTAAGTAGAACGTTTGTAGATGTGTTTCATGCAGCTTAGATTCCCCTCTTAGGAAACACGCCAGAAGACAAAGAAAATTGGCTTTTGCATTTCAGTATTTGTAGGTTATTATTTTTTTTTTAGATTATTTATTTACTTATTCGACAGAGATAGAGACAGCCAGCGAGAGAGGGAACACAAGCAGGGGGAGTGGGAGAGGAAGAAGCAGGCTCAGAGCAGAGGAGCCTGATGTGGGGCTCGATCCCATAACGCCGGGATCACGCCCTGAGCCGAAGGCAGGCGCTTAACAACTGCGCCACTCAGGCACCTCTGTAGGTTATTTTTATTATCCTCTGAAGTCTTTGTTAATTTCTTAATTAGGAAGCTTGTTTCAACCATGACACATTGGCAGTCTCAAACAGTGTGCTTTTTCAATGAGCAATTTGACCTCTAGGAATTTATTGAGAAAATGGGCAAAATTTCATCCACAAAGCCTTTTTTTTTTTTTTTTCTAATTCCAGCAATGTCTAGAGAAAAGCTGGGAAGATTAAAATGGTCCAGTAAGGGAGCTGTTCTGATGATTATGGGACACCCTCACCCCGGACCTCATAAGCCAGCATGACACAGACATGGGATGAGTGACCTGTGAAGACAGTGTTAAAAGTGAGAAGAGCAGGGTTCAAAACAGAAAGGATCCTTGTAGGGTAAAAATCCTATCTGCCCACTTACCCACCCATATGCATCCTTTTGGAACCCAGAGAGGGGTGTGGAATGAAAAATTACAGATTGTTGATAGCAGTCGTTTTCAGTAATGGAATACTGGGTGCAGTTTACATTTCTCCTCTTTGCTCATCCATATTTTCTCCTTTTTATAAACGGAGTGAGCACAGGGTACTTACTGCCTGGCTGAGTTGAAGAACGGACTACAATCTAGGTAATGTCCGGATCCTTCCAGCAGAGTGCGCTGTAAGGCTTGAGGCATCAGGCTGCTAGTAACAGTTTCCGCAAGAAGTTATTTTTTCTTGACGGTAATTCCGGAACTATGCAATTCAGAGCTAGGGTGGCAAATCCTTGTTCAGAAATAACACTGGCTTTTTAAATACACTGTAACTCGTGTGTAGTAATCTCCAGTAGGAGATGAGAAAGAGGAATTTGGTTGTGGACGGGCAGTCTTTGAAGCCTTTCATAACTGGCATTTCTTAGGCGCTATGTTCTTTCCCTATTTTTGCCATGGGCTTGAATGATGCGAATGCCTTTTTATCAGCTGATGTGAATTTGGGCAGGAAGAGTGGGGAAAATAAAAATTAGCTACAGTGATAAACTCTCCTTAGGTGGTGTTGAGCTTCGTGGGAAAACAAAGTGAATATAGTATATGTAATGTAGGAAACATATATATATATATAATATTTATTTATATATTTATGTATTTATATTATATTTATATTTATTAAATATATATTTATATATAATATATATTATGTACTATATATATATATATATATATATATATATATGAAATTTTTGAAGTTCCCCCAGAACATTTTTAATAGACTTTGGTTTTGGAGTTCCTTCCTGCTTGTTTGTTAATTTGCTTTCTCTTCTGGGCAAATGGGAAGATAAATTCTATCTTCAAGAATTAACCAAATTCCATTTTTCTCCCTCGATCTGACACTGGCTCCGTGCAGGTGACGGTACTCTCTGAGGAAGACAGTCTGGAGATCATTGCTGCTAGCACGTGATGCCATCCAAGTGGGAGAGGAAACAGAGCTTTCCCTTTTATCCCAGGCAGCATGTGGCTCAAATTTCTAACAGATGGAAAGGAACAGAGTAATGGGTTTCTGTACCATTCAATGTTCTTTGGACAAATTTTCTCGTGTTAAACTGTACGCTAGGCACTGATTCTTGGTACAACAATTCAAACTGAAACCAGGGGCTCCCCATCAGTGAAGAAACCTAGATGGGGGAGACATTGATCACTAATAGCTCCAGACAAGGCTTTCATGGCTTATGTTTTCACTTTGACAGTGTAGACGTTGCTTCAAGAGGCCGAAATCCAGTTGACAATTCACAGTTGAAGGAAGGTGCCAGAAGTTCCATATGGGTTTTATTATAGACAATCAAATTATGATAAGGCGGCATTATTTTTCAACATGACAAATTGTTATCACTTAACTAGTGTTCCTGTCTGTTTGCCCTTTGAAGCCAAGAGCAAAGGGAGAAAATAGGCTTCTTCCATCCAGATGAAAAACAAGCTGACACCGTGAACACCTGCTTGTATCAAAGAAGTTTCCAGATATTTCCTGGGGAGCATTTTTGCTTCAAAGTTACTGTTTGCTGAGAATGATCTGGAGGCCTGATGAGAATAGCAAAGACATATTTGTACTTAGGAACAAAGATCCTTCTACAAATAACTCAATGTGTAAGGCATCATCTTTCCAACTGTGTTTAGTTTTGCCCTCTGGGTGTTTTTTAAAATTTGGAATTAGTCACCTACATTTTGTTTTAATTTTGATTTTTAGATGTAATTCCTGGCTCAAAATAAGAAATTCTAAAAATGGTCTACCTGTCTACCAATGCCACCCCAATAGATAATTACTGTTTGCATTTTTAAGTGTATCCTTCCAAGATTTCTTTGCACATACACAAGCAAATGCAAGCATAAAATTTTATTCCTTTTTTTTTTTAACACAGAAGGTAATATAATATACTGTTCTTTTTTTTTTTTTTTAAGATTTTATTTATTTATTTGGCAGAGAGAGAGACAGACAGCGAGAGAGGGAACACAGGCAGGGGGAGTGGGAGAGGAAGAAGCAGCCTCCTAGCAGAGAAGCCTGATGTGGGGCCCGATCCCAGGACCCCGGGATCACGCCCTGAGCCGAAGGCAGACGCTTAACGACTGCGCCACCCAAGCGCCCCAATATACACTGTTCTATTCCATGCTTCTTTTGTTTTTCGGGCAACACTATTTCAATATCTGTACAACTTCCTTGTTTCTAACGCTTGCGTAGTATTCCGTTGTGTGGATGTGCCATGATCTAGTTCACCGGAACCCTAACAATGACATTGGGCTGGTTCCCCAACATTTGCTAGTGCCCCCACTGCAGCAAATAACCTCCTGCATTTGGTTTTTCACACGTGTGTGACTTGAGGTTTAGATCAACTCTTAGAAGGGGAATTGCTAGAGAAAAGATTTTTCTTCTTAAAAATTTTGGTAGATAATGCCAAACTGCCCTCAATTGGGACTAAACTAATCCGCATTCCACTCAGCAGTGAACGAGAGCGCCTGCTTCTCAAACCAGCCTCCCAACGGGGTGTTTCCAAACGTTTGGATTTTTATTTTTTTCTCTCGATCTTTCCTTTTATGGGGTCTGGATTTTGAGACACAGTTGCAGAAGTCTTGTCAATCCAAAATTATAAAATATAAATATTTTTCCCGTGTTTTCTTCTAGTATTTTTATCCACTTGGATTTTGTCCTTGTGTAGGGCCGAGGTGGGACACCAAGTTCATTTGTGTTCAGATGACCATCCTGTCGTCCCTGTATCTTTGATCAAACAGCTCTTCACTTCGGTTAGATCTGAGGTGTCCTCTCTATCGTACACCCCATTCCCGTATGTCTCTGGATAAAACATGTTGCATAGCAGGGGAGAGGAATAGAGACAAGAGAAATTAAAATAGGAAACCTTTTGGTAGAAAGATGATATTTGAGCAAACACCTGAAGGAAGGGAGTTGGTGGAAGCAGAACAGCATGGAGCGCACCTGCTTTTTGCCTCTGAAATAATTTGGGCCTGGAGTCAAATTCCAGATCTACTCTATGACCATATGCAAGTTATATATTCTTTTCATGCATCAATTTATTCATCAGTAAAGAAAAAACTGCGTATAGTACTTACTTCATGAAATCCTTGTAAGAATTACATGAGTCCTTTTTAACTAGTTTAACAGAGCCTGACCCATAAAGGTTGGTCATTATTATTATTATCAGGGCGCCTGGGTGGCTCAGTCGGTTAAGCGTCTGCCTTCAGCTCAGGTCATGATCCCAGAGTCCCTGAATCGAGCCCCACATCAGGCTCCCTGCTCAGCGGGGTCTGTTTCTCCCTCTGCCCCTTCCCCTGCTCATGCTCTCTCTCTCTCTCACTCTATCTTTCAAATACATAAAATCTCTAAAAAAATTACTATCTTCATTGACTTTTTTTCTCATTATACATTCCTCAAAGAATTCATGGCTGCAAAATATTCCATCGCATGGAATGTGTTCATTCCTACTTGTAGAAATGTAGGTTAAGGCAGCCTAGAGGTCAACCTCACACGTGAAGACCACATGCTAATTTATTGGCCTATTCCAGAACCGTTGGACTTTTTATTTCTTCTTCATTCTTACCTTTCCAGAACTACCCTAGAATGCTTTTTAAAAAAATTTAATCTTGAAATTATTGTAGATTCACATGCATTGTAAGAGAGAATACAAAGAAATACCTTTATCCAGTGTCCCTCAATGGGAACATCTTGCAAAACTATGATACAACATCACAGTCAGGATATTGACATTGATACGGTCCCATGGAGAACATTTCCACCTCCTGCTGCCCCCTTCTAGATACATCCACTTCCCTCCCACATGCACCCTCTTTCTGAACTTCTGGCAACCACTCATCTGTCCTCCATTTCAGTAGTTAGGTCCTTTCAACAATGGCATATAAATGGAGTCATACAACATGTACATCTTTGAATAGGCTTCTTTCCTCCAGCAGAATTTTCTGGAGGCTCATCAAGGTCATTGAATCTATCAATGCATATTGTTCCTTTCCTTCCTTCTTTATTGCTGAATACTCTTCCGTGCTACTGAGAGACCACATTTCGTTTAGCCATTCATCTGTTGAAACACATTTGGTTGTTTCCGTTTGGGGCTGTTACAAACGGAGTTGCTATAAACCTCCATGTGTAGGTTTTAATGTGAATATATGTCTTCATTTCACTGGTGAAAAAAAGCCCAGGAATGCAATTGCTGGGTTGTACTGTGGTTCTGTATTTAGTTTGTCAAGAAACTGGCAAACGCTTTTCCACTCAGGCTGTGCCGTTGTACCTGCCCACCAGCAAGCAGTGTGTGAGCGATCTCGTGTTTCTGCCTCCTTGCCGGCGTTTTTTTGGTCCGTGGCTCGTGGTATTTGCAGGTAGCTGGCTCCTCCATTTCCAAGTCTAGGATCTATGAGGCAAAAAGAAACCCCAGGGCTCTCCCCACTGTGTGGTTCCTCCATTCCCTAGCTGGTCTGTCTTCTCTTCTCCACCTGGCAGAGAGAAACCAGGGACTTCCCATTGTGCTACTGGGAGGATAAGGAAATGTTCCTATTCTCCACCTTTCTGGAAGCAGAAGTCATGTTCGCTCTAAAAGCCAGTCTAAGAGAAAACAGTTCAAGGAAAGGGGTCAAGTTCAAGCCAAAGATTTCAATGTGAAAGGCCATGAAGCTCTCACGGGGGGGGGGGGGGGGGGGATCCCCAGGCAGACCCGCCACCTCCTTGCACTGAGCAGGAGGGGTTTACCCTCAGCCCCTGTCCAAGACTCGAGACCCTGCTGCACCTGGGAGATCAGGGAGGCAGAGGTCAGCATCTCCAGAGATGTCAGGAGAAAATGCCACGATGCAGAGGAGAGAGTTGGAGGACTCCTCTGTTCCTAGAGTCCTGTCCAACTGTGCCTCCTCCGTTCAGAGTGCTTTATGCTGGGTTAAGAGGTACTAATGTTATCTGCCTTCCTCGGAGGATAGCCATTGTGGCAGATTTTCCCCAACGCCCACCTAGACCCACGGGGACCACCTGATCTTCTGCCAATTCATCCCCCCTTCAGTTGACTCCACCGTGTCCCATTTTATTTCCAGGAGGTTCGATAATTGTTCCCTGTGTGTCTAGACTGGGATCACAGAAAAGAATCATTGCCTCTTACTCCCTGCAGGAAATGCCCATCTGGGAACTGGCAGTGACCTAGAATCAGGCCCTTCCACTCGCTGTGAGGAACACTGGGAGCCCGTGGGCTGTGGGACCAGAGGGGCTCAGAGCAGCTGACCCAGCCTGGACGTCAGGGGCCTTCCGGAATAGATGCCTCCCCCGCCCCCACATCCCCCTTCTTGGAGGACTTCACCCAGCGTCTAATTCACCCTCTGTTCCCTCATCTCCTTCCTTTTGTTTCTCTTGCAATCTTCACTGCTTGAGGCATAAGTTACATTTATTGGTTCGTCTGCATTTTTGTTTGGTTTTGCTTTGCACCCCTGCTAGAATGTCAGC
The DNA here is from genome assembly GCF_023065955.2 of Ursus arctos. Taxonomy (NCBI): domain Eukaryota; kingdom Metazoa; phylum Chordata; class Mammalia; order Carnivora; family Ursidae; genus Ursus; species Ursus arctos. The sequence continues at coordinate 8,213,122 of NW_026622830.1, forward strand.
TGAGGACAGGACGTGTGCTTCTCGTTCGCCGCTATGCGCCCAGTCACTGCGTCCGTGTGGCGCTCCTGGTAGACACCTGATAAATAGCTTCTTTCCTAATTCTTATGCTATCATAGCCAGATCTCAAACCTTGCAGGGATTCAAAAGTCCAGTCCAATTTAAAAACTTCAGTCTTGGGCCGCCTGGGTGGCTCAGTTGGTTAAGTGTCTGCCTTCGGCTGCAGTCATGATCCCGGGGTCCTGGGATCGAGTCCTGCACTGGGCTCCCTGCTCAGCGGGGAGTCTGCTTCTCCCTCTGCCTGCTGCTCCCCCCCGCCCCAGCTTGTGCTCTCTCTCTCCCCGACAAATAAATAAATAAAATCTTTTAAAAAATTGAAAAAAATATAAACTTCCATCTCATATCCATTTTAACATTCATTCCAGTTTTTTCTGGAATCAAGCTCTGATGTGACCTTGGAGTTACCATCTGGAAGGGGTAGGACTTACTCTTACTTCTCCACTGCCGTCAGGTGTGTGTGTTCAGGGAGGAGGGATTGAGAGAAAAGAGCTCTAGTCTTTTTGCCTTTTGATGCCATTGTCCTCTTTTGACTCATTGCATTTTTTGTATTGTAGGCAAACACGGACATCTCACTCTGGGGTAGAGGTGGGGCCTTCTCTGCCTTGAAGTTCCCTGAGGGAACTCTCTACTCTCTGCTGCTATTGGGTCTCGTTGCCCTGTACCCCACCCTCATGGTGAGGGACAGCAAGGCTGCTCCAGCCCAGAACCTTCCACAGCACCTTCTCCTTAAGCACTTCCCCAGTCCGGCTCAGGGTGGCATTTCCCTAACCACCATGATGTCATACCCCCTCCACCTTCGATGAACTGAATAACCTCACCCCAAACCTTCCCCAGGCCTATTCCCTCCTCATCGCTACATTTGTCATGCTCTTTTCTCTGGCTAAAATCCCTCCCCCACCTCTACCCGTCTTCCTGTGACAGGCTCCATGGCCAAGGGCAAACAGGGCTTCAACCTCGGGCCTTCCCCTCCCTCGACTCCAGTTGTTCTCAGCCCCGGGGCACATTGCAATTCCCTGGGATTCTGCAGACCTCCAGAAATTCTCATTTAATTGGCCCGAGTGGGGTCTGGGCAGGGGCATTGGCTTCAACACAGCCCAGGCGGTTCTAATATGCCGTCCAACTAAGCATCCGTGGGCCAGAGGGGTTCACTTGTCTTTTTATCAGAGGACTGTCCTCTCTCCTAGTCTTTGTCCATGACAAGGCTGGCAGCCACAGGAAGGTCTTGTGGAATAGCTAGCGTTCACTGAATGCTTACCAGGCCCTTGTCCTGGGTCCTGTGAGTGGACTCCCCCATTTACTTCCCCCATGACTGTAAGAGGCAGGTGTTACTCATTATCCTCCTATAGATAAGCACACCAGTGCACGGATGTTCGGGAACATGCCCCGGACTGCACAGGTGTGGGTGCTGGAGCAGGGAGTGGAGTCCGGGCCGCTGGCCCCGGAGCGTGGGCTGACACCCTGTGGTCTCTCTGCAGTTTGGGCCCTAGTCCAAGTTCCCCGCATAGCGACTGAATGCAGATGAGGCAATGAGTGAATGGAAGTAACTTTGTCCTAGGCCACACCGTAAGTCAGACCCAGTGGGGCATTTCTCTATTAGCTTTACTCCTTGTAACACTTTCATAACAGCTCATCTTCCAAAACACCTGTTTGATTATTTCTGTAATATTTGTTTATTTCAAATTTTATTTCAAATGTTCTTTGTACTCGGCTTCACCTAAGCAAAAATATCCACAGTACCAAAGGTTTAATGCTAGGAATATTTTTTGAAAGCACACTGAAACAGTAACTTTGTGCGAGTGCGAGCACCTGTGGGTATACCAGCACTCATCGGCTAGAAACAGAATTTTCAGCCATCCTTCTGTCTTAACAATGTGGATCTGAAATATACCTTGGATAAAAAAAAAAGAAAGTTCAACTCATATTAGAACCTGTTTTTAATTTTTTTTTTAAGATTTTATTTATTTTTTGACAGAGAGAGAGAGAGCACAAACAGAGGGAGGGGCAGAGGGAGAGGGAGAAGCAGACTCCCCGCTGAGCAGGGAGCCGGATGCGGGACTCCATCCCAGGACCCAGAGATCATGACCTGAGCCCAAAGCAGACACTTCACCGACTGAGCCACCCAGGCGCCCCTAGAAACCTGTTTTTTAAAAGAGCGTCTCTTCCAACACAGAACAGTTTTTGTCTGGAATTAGCTGGAAAACCTAACAGGTTTGTTACCGCTGTGGCTTTTAGCTGCTTTTAGTTTTACAAATTTCCAGATCTTTATGGGGCATTTCACAAGAAGCACCTCTCCATTTAGAAAGAGTGCTGGGGCTGAGGGAACCCTGTGGGATGCATGCGTTATTATTACCTTTTCAAATATTCATCAAAATGTGTTTTTGTATTTTTATAGCCCTTCCACAAAAGCCCCATTTTTAATGCAGACTATTCTGGTCTGGCCTCTGGCATTCGGCGAGTCTTGTGTACATAACCCATGTGCCAAGTGAGCGCCGAGGAGAGCAGGGGTATAGAAACTCAGAGAAGGGAATACATGGGTGCTGTGGACGGCAGGACCCAGAAAGACGTCAGTGGAGAATGGATGCGTTTGAAGTAACCTGCCTTAGCCCAGGGTCATGGGCGTAGAGCTGGGGAAAGGAGTACAGGTTTGGAATGCTTCCTACCCTCCTGCGTGAGTTAGGGGAGAAAATCAGTCCCTATATCACATCCCTTGCACCAATAAGCTCCCAGATCCCCAAAACGGAGTTGTTATTTTAAAACATCATACTTTTAGGGACACCTGGGTGGCTCAGTCAGTTGAGCATCCGACTCTTGATTTCAGCTCAGATCACGATCTCGGAGTGGTGAGTTCGAGCCCCACACTGGGCTCTGCGCTCAGCAGGGAGTCTGCTTGAAATTCTCTCTCCCTCTGCCCCTCCCCCTGCTCATGCTCTCTCTCTCTCTCTTTAAAGTGGGTCAATAAATCTTTAAAAAAACAGTCAGTTACTTTTAAAAAGTTGATATGATCCACGCTGTGGGGATTGTGGGAAGTCAAATGGAGGCATCTCTGGGGATAATGTACAGATCATTAGACCAGGTGACCATAAAGTTGGGGAATATTGGCATCATACACAACCTCTTTGTAGAATTGGGAGAAAAGGGGTTTTGTTTGGGAGGCAACGTGTACTGCTATGTTTGTTACCCTCTGGCTCCAAACAATGTCCCTCCGACTGGCTGCAAATGCTGAATAGCTTAGAAAGCAGAGGAGGGGAAGGAAGAGTGAGCGACTCTGATAAGCTCCTGATTGTTCTGCACACCCGTGGGCAGAAGAAGTATGGCTGGAATTAGGGGGCAAGGGAGAAAGGGGTGCGAAGCAAAAGCTATTACTGTGAGAGTCCACATTCAACCAGTGGCGATGGTGAAAACTCTGTTTTACACCTAGGACATAGCGGACAGCAAGGGGAAGGAAGGACAAGAGATCCCCACTGAGAGTTGCTCTGTTCCTGGGGACCCAGAAGAACTGGAGACTGCAAAGGAGGACCCTGAGACCACGAATACAACCGAGAATAATAATTCCATCATGAGCTTCTTTAAAACTCTGGTGAGTGGTTGCCGCCCCTTCTTTCCTTGGTCCTATTGCTCAAAAGTTGTGTTAATTCTGCGAATAATATGTGCTTGTCATTGTATTCGATGGGAGATCATGATGGAGCAGCTGGAACATTGGAGAACAGGGATGAGATGTGCTTTGCAAGGGAATTGGGTCACATCAAACTTTCAGTGAGGGAGTCCCCAGAGCCAGGAACTGTGGTACAAACAGCAGGTGCCCAAACTGGGTGACATGAGCTGGGTTGGATTGCAACTCTCCTGCAGCCCCATGTCTTATGGTCATTGATCATACACATAATCGGAAAAAAGCCCCTTGAGTTGTTGACCTATCAAAGCAGTTTTGCCATTCAGATAGCAAATAAAACTGTAGAAATCACTTCCTATCTTGTTCCATCGACATCTACCATGTTAACGACAAAGAGGCAGGGACCCATGTCCTCTAATACTTGCTTGTCTCTGGCTCCTCATGGCAGCCCCAGCCTGGCCCACGCCAGACCTGCGAGAGGGCTGAATGAATGAATGAATCAATGAATGCATAATCAAACGGCCAGCTCCAAGTGTGTTTGGGTTCATTCCAAAGCCTAAGACTAGCCTCAAAAGGTAAAAACAAGTCAACAGAATAGGCCACAAACACCAAACGGGTGTGCATTTGTTTGCATTAGTGGTAGAAGTGATGGAAAGTCTGTGGCCTTCCAGAAGACGATATTGAATGTGGTCAAACTCTTCGTGAATGTATAAGGTTCTGATGCATTTCAGTATAAAACATTAATTTTTTTAAACTCTTTTATACCTAGAAATTATCCAAAAGTCCTTGGCTTTCTACTGAACTTGGTAGAATGCTTCTGTACTGAAAAGGACTTCTCATTACTTTCTTTACCTGCGGAGTGAAGTCCATCACCCACCCCCCCAAAACAATGTCTCTATGAAATCAAATCACCCTAAAGGGCTAGCTATGATTTTTAATATTTGGTTTTCTTAAACTTTTAAGGTTTCACCTAGCAAAGCTGAAACAAAAAAAGATCTGGAAGACACGGTAGGTAGTTTGAAATATGTTCATGTTTGGGTTTGTGTATGGGATTGGATTTCGATTTGTGTCTGCTGCTTTGTTTCTTGAATTGTGTGTGTGTGTGTACTTATATACATGTGATATATAATATATATAATGTGTATAAATATTATATAATATATAAATATATATTACAAATATTATATATAATTATATTATATATATATTTAGCCATTTAATAGTGCTGTTAGATTGTCTTTAAAGTGTTTTAATGAAAATTTTAGTGGAAAGCTTGAAATATTTGCTAACTCTGGATAATTAATGTCACAGTCACCAATTTCTTATATAAAATAAGAACAGAATACTAATAACCATATATCATGTTAGTCTTTTTAATTGTGTGTGGAGAGACCCAGGGGATATGGGAATATAGTACAAATTGGCCACTGGAAATGAGAAAGAGGTGAGATGCAATTTAAAGTGGACGTAAACCGCTCTGTTTTTGGTTTTTAAAAAATATGTTCCTTGTTTTTTATGTAATTTAGAAAAAAATAAATCTCCACCATGAAGGCAATAGTTCGGTGAAATGAAATAGTCACCATTGGACACTTGCCAAGGGAAGACATGGTTAGAGTTAGGATGCCCTAGAGAGCCTAAATTTTTTCACTGTCATCCTAGAGATCCAACCAATTCCCCTCAAAATAAATTTTATTTGGAACAACTACTTTCTAGAGATGTTTTCCTTTACACTTGACAGAACTGATTATCCCTAATGGAACACATGGTTTAACTTTCACGGGAATCGTGAGGAAAGTTTAACTTGGTGACGGATAAGTGTCTTGCGTCCTTCTTTTGATAACTGAGAGTGCTTTGAAAGACCCTGGGACCCAATAAATGGCTTGGCCAGCCCGAAACATCTGTTACCAATATTTGAAGGGGCCAGGTTGGGAAAAGGATCCTAGAATTTATCTCAAGACCTGAGTTTGAGCTCCAGCCTGCTATGTGGTAGCTGTGTGATGGGATCCCAAGCTATCTGAATCCAAATCCCAACATCTGTAAAACTGGAACAATAAAAATTCTGTCTCCCCACCCCAGCCTTGAAGGAAGGTGTGACAATGCCTGGTAAACCGTGGAACTCTATTCAAATGTAGGTGATCGTTGTTTCCATAATCACTGCAAGATGTATTGAATGCTATGATGACATTTGTAGTGTATCAATTGTTTCTTCTAGAATGTTCTTCTTCCATTAGAAAAAAATATTTACCTGAGGTATCTACATGCGTTTTCCTATAAAATTAGTCCTTTGCTATAAGGCAGCTCGGGTCAAGTTCAATGAATAGTTGGGTCCAAATGTTTCTCTTTCGATTCTGTGTCTTGCATTGTTGAAAGTCACACAGTCAGCACAATAGGCTATAAATAGTGGGGTATGTGGGTGTGTTGTGTGGCTTCCCAAGTGACCTGATGCGCCCATTCTCTTCAGCTGCTCATACACCAGGACTCTTCCCCTCCAGAATGTGGCCCCAACTGCACGTACCTAGTTGATAAAATCTCGCTAGCCTGCCCAGAGAGGTCAGGGTCATTGCTAATGGAGCTGAGTCTCCGGAGACGGTTTTGTGAATGTAGGTTGTCTATGACACAAACCGACCTCTTTCCACAAACCTGTGTTTTTAACATCCTTTCTACCAAAGTTCTTGGATTCTTGCTTTTGAAACATCTACACTATTTTTCCATCTTCCCATTTGGCCCGGACAATTCTGAGCACACTCCATGCGCCGCGCAAAATCCCCCGCCATTTGTGACTTGAGTGGACAATTCTGAATGGTTGTCACTGGGCTGTTGCAGTTCCAGTCTCCCCTGACTTTGGCTCAGTGGACTGGCGCACAGTAGACACTTCTATTGCCTGGGAGATCTGCCCATCTAGAAGTCAGTTGAAATTTTTGCAAATGATACCGCTTCCCTGAAGTTTCTAATCCTGAATAAAAGATGGGTTGGAGAAAGAAAGCCACTCAAGGCAGTGCTTGTCTTGACTCCAGGATGTAAAAATAAACCGTTCGTTTTCATGTATCTTTTCCTTTCCCATGTGACAAGAATATTTAGACCTTTAAAACTATGTTATCTTTTTTTTTCATCTAAATATTTTGCATCATATAGACAGAGCTTAAATATCCTGTCATTGTCTTTAGCAAATGGATTTAGGTTAATCTGGGTCATTTAAATAGGTCGCCCTGTTGAAAATCAACAGGTACTTGAAATGGTCTGGGAATCTACTGGGTAGCAAATTGTCTTTGAGAGTTTAAAAAAGATGAACGTTCACATGATGGGAACGTTGTGGTTGGGGGATGGGGGTAATATACCAGCAGTTAATCGTCAAAGTGTGTCAATGCACTTAAAAACGACAGGCCGAAAAAAAAAAACAAGGATTTTGTTTAAAAACAAAGTTCTAAGCTGTGACTGCTGTTGCCCGAAAGGCATCCAAAGCAGAAAGTGTCTGTGATGGCCAAGCTGGACGGAAGACCTGTGAGAACCAAGCTAAAGGCACCAAGAAAAAGCACCTGCATAGCCCCAGGCTAGGATTCGCATTTAGAAAATTCTTTAGGCATAAGGTCTGTATCTTGTTAAATTAGAAAGGAAAAAAAAAAGAAGAAGAGGAACCCTGGTCTTCACCATATGTAACGTGGCTGTCCTGGGTCCCCTCAGCTCTCCTGCAGGGAAGACAGCCTTGTGTGGCTGGGATCCTGAAAGGGAATTAAAAATGACGTGAATCAAATTTCAATGATTCTTCTAAGTCTCTGTAATTATACAGAAGCATCTGACCAGTTTCTTCCTAGTGTGGACCAGGGTTCTGAAATTATCCTTCTAACTCAGTGTTGCCCAAATGTCGAAGTGTGCATACCATTTTCATCGTTTTTGTCAGATATAGTATTAGCTGGTTGATCTTTTTACATGAAAAAGGGCTCATTTCCTATTTAAAGGTATCTTTAAAGAAAACTTCATATTACATGATACGTGGAAATATCGAGTCATTTTTCATAAAGAGGTAACCATGAATATGGCTAATAAAATTGCATTCTAGCTACCTTGTTTGTGTCAAAGGCCTTTCTAGCTTTATTAAAATACAATTTGCCAGCAATAGAAAAATGTTAAAGATGTACCAGCACCAGACGAAGCACCCCCCCAACGATGTTCTTAGAAAGATTAGAAGAGAGTTGGGGGGGAGAAAAAAGTATTTTCTCCATTTTCATGTTTTTTTAATGTTTTATCTCTGCATGACCTAAAATTACCTGGGATGCCACCAATGGTATGCTTCCTACGCTTTGGGAAATACTCTTCTAACCTCAAGAAAATAATTTCATCTTTCTGTGGTCTGTTCCATCCCTTCTCAGTCTTAACTAAGCTCATACTAAACCCAGATCAAAGCCCAAGCACAAGAAAACAATGAATGAAGCCAGAGCAATTTCTAGCTCCATGTCCTTGGGAAGGGAGGACAACACAGAAGTCACTTGTGGAGATTTCACTCTTTGAATGTCTAAGAAGACACCAGTGTTTGTCTGAAACCAGCAGTTAAGATCCCTGAATTGGGCCAGCATGCTTGGACATTTGTTTAAAATATCAGCCATTCTCCACTAAGTTGAATGCATTTATGAAAAAAAAACTTGCCCAGCTGGATGTTATAGCCCCAGGATTGTGTATGCAAATAAAATCTCCATAGAAAGATCTCCTGGCTGAATCTGTATTTGCATAAGCAAACTGTGTTATGAAGCCACCCTTTAATTTCCATACAGGCTTATTTTGTTTTGGAAAGACGGAGGGGGTGGAGGGATAGAGATTGCAGTGGGGGAGGGTTGGAGATGAAAAAGGGGTGCTACTGTGCATGGGAGACCATTTGGTAACTGCTAGTGAAATGTGTCATAGACCTCGTGCAGAGAAATCCCCCTCAATTCCCACTTGCGGCTTCTGAGAGTCAGGGGCCTTGAAAGTTTACAAAGTGTATGACTTTCCCCTCTTCTAGCTGCATTTCAGGCAGCATTCATTCCATGCACAGCTAAGTTTCATGCCTCCAGAATCTCTTTCCTCCACAAAAAGGGGACCACCCACGTTCCATAATCCTAAAGTCTCCCGCAGATCACTGGCCTCCCATCCTGCCACTGAGTTGCATTTGGGGCGAAGATAGGATTCAGAGGAAATACTAGGAAGAAGAAGCCCCCTTCTCTGGACTTTAAGGAGATAATTCCCAAATGTTCTCGGTTCTCGTTTATGCTGCAGTTCGGTGGGGCTTCTTGGCTTTTACCTCTTTTTTCTTCATTTATGATTCTGTCATCCAAAAAGATAGGAAAATAGGGCCACTAACACGGACCAGACAGACTGTTGCCTGGTTAGAGAAGGTGTGCCGCTCATCCTCAATTTCGTTGTAACCTAGGACAGAAAAGAGGAAAGTCAAGCAAATTCAGGGATAAAAACATCATCTTCCAGTTTTGCAACTCAAGAGAAAAAAATGCAATGGTGACCGATTGGGATCAACTCCTAGATTCTTGTCTCTGTATCTCAATTTCTCTTACTATAAAAAGAATTTTGTTAAAAAAAATTTTTTTTTCTTATGTAAAAAAGTGGGGGAGTCCTGAAATTAATAAGTGAAATAAGCTTATTGTTCTAACTAGCGTGTCAGCTTTCCTTTGCTGAACTGGGATCTTTTTCTCTTGGCTCAATCACAGGCTATGCTTCAGAATCAAACTTTCTCACATGTTCTTCAAACACTGAACATGAAACGTGCACGCAAGGCCAGGCATTGTTTTAGAATTTTTATTTATTTATTTTTTTGCCATGTCCAAAAATGCTCGTCTCCCCACTCAGGTTTTCCCGATGCCCACCCTCTCTGCAGGGCAGCTAAAATATTAGTAGCCGGTCATGTAATTCCTAAGCTCTGCCCCATATTCATTGTTTTCTACTTCTCAGTGTAATGTTTACATCTAACTAACCCCTCCCCTCTCCCACGCCCAAATGTGAAACAAGTGAACACTTGTGAAGGAAGAAGGTAAGGTCATCTGATATGCAATCTCCAAATCTAATATGTTAGAATTTCATGGGTAGGGTTGCCAGATAAAATATAGACACTCAGTTAAATTCAAATTTCAGATAAACAGTAAATAATTTTTTAGTATAAATCTGTCCCAGGCAATTCTAGGGATATACATTCTTATGCTTCAAAATTATTCTTCATTGGTCTAAAATTCACATTAATAGGGTATCTTATATTCTTATTACTGAGAGTATTGGCTAACTCTGACAACCCTATCCATGAGATTGACTCCAAAATCACGGAGTTTTTGTAATCGCTTCCATAATGCAGACAGAGTATTAATACTCAGTTGATGCTGGCAGAACACCATCTGGGCACTTTTTTGGGAGGTGAAGAGGTGGATGGGCTGGGAGGAAAGACTGTGGGTAGTCTGTGGCTCCACAGCCCACTGAGGAGGGGGAGGGTGGGTAGAAACATAACATGGCAGGATCCTCTGTAGGCATTTCTCTCTGGTCCTTTCTATGCAATTGTTTTGTTATTTATTTAATGCCCATTTCATGGCAGATACTGGGCCTTATGGGAGCTACGGATGTAATGACATCCAAGGCAATGGCTCTTACTCTCCAAGCTCATGGTCTGGGCAGGGAGATGCGTATTCAACAAATAATGACACAAACATATTACAGTTAAATTATTCTATGTATAATGGAGTTATCTCCTTGTAATGTTTTTCAAGAGTCTCTGGCTATTTTCTCAGGGCAAAGAGAAGAGGATTGCCCATTTCCCAATGAAACTGATGAATGTGGATGTGTTTCTCAGCCTTTTTGTCATTATCCCCTTCCCAATGTGAAGCTTTTTTAGATATTTTCTCCCTGGATGGGTACAATAGCACAGGGAGTGGGGAGACCTTGGCTTGCTGGAGGGGGTGGAGTATAAAGGAGGAGGTAAGAGCTTGGGTTTGGGTATCAGATTCCCTAGATTTCAATGTCAACTCTGTCCCCTTATTAGTGTAGTCGTGGGAAAGTTATTTAATCACCTGGGACCGAAATTTCCCTCTCTGTAAAATGAACATAATAATCAGTTCCTTCCTCACAGAACTCTTGTCAAAACATTCACTTGTTTAGAACAGTGCCTGGCACTGGTATCTTTGTGATGATTAAATCAAAGTGAAAAGTTGGAAATGATGTCCCTTATGTTTATTTTAACCTCCTTTAATTTCACATCTGGATTAGTAAAATAGTGCACGTTTATAATCTAAGCAAACACGCATGTATTGGCGGTGTACACTCAAACTGTTTTTACTGATGGGAACATCATCAAAACCATTTGAAGACCGATGGCCTTGATATAAACAAACGTTCTCCCAGGAAAGTGCCTCTTACCAGCACCCTGATTCCTAATGACTTACATGAACATGATATGTTCTTTTGCAAAAGGAAACTATCTTGACTTTTTCCAAAATTTTAACACCAATGCACATTCACAATGAATCTTTGCAAGCACAGAAAATTATAACAAAGAAAATTAACACGTGTAACCCCAGACTATGCTTATTAAAAAAGAGATCTTTCACTTTTACAATCCTGGAATCGTTCTCATTTTTTTTTTTTTAACTCGGTAGGGTGCTGAAAAGTCGCCTGCCACTTCATCTGACGTCAAGTCCGACAAAGCGAACTTTATATCCCAGGAGACTGGAGGGGCAGCCAAGAACCCTACATCCACCGACACTGCAAAGGAAGCTGCCAAGGAAAAGGGGGGACCCACCTCTCTGCCTCTGAGCAAACTGTTCTGGAAGAAGGTAAGCCCTATTTTCAAGATTTGCAGAGTGGTTGTGGCTAGGGCGGCTAGAGAAATTATTTCAATTGGCTAATCCATGTACTCACCAAGTACAGAGTTTATTTTTCTTCCGCAAAATGACTCAACTAGTCATTGAGTTGAAGATTTGTCATTTACTCCTGGGAAGAATGAAGCGCCTATGGTGTTAGGAGCGTGTGTTTCATGGGAAAGAAAAGGTAATAAACAAGTAGATTTTTTCATTCTTGGAGTTACTCTGGTTCATGACAGACAGTTGTGGTATTTCGTGATTTCATTTTCTTTCCAAACTGGCTTAGTACTCTGGCTTCCTCCTGGATTCCTCTGAGCACCATCCCCGCCAGCAAGCTGAACCACCTCTGGGCTCCCTCTCTCTTTCCCCAGCAAGATATAATCAGTCATTATGAACCACTAAGGCTCCCTCTCCTTTTGGAAAACCAAGGTGTCCACCATTCACCACCAGCGCGAGCCACACTGCGCTCTGTGATAGGAGCATTCAAAACATTGTCTAATTTTTTTCCCTCTAGAATGGCGGTGGTGCACAAGGGAGTGCGGTGGGTGGGGCTGAGTCAGTCGCGAGCTAGTCCTTGATCATCATTGCTGAGCATACCCCAGCTGCCACACATGTTTAGAGCTCTTGCCTCTTTTAAACGTGGCCAAAAGATGAGCAAGACATCGTGGGTGAGAGAGTTGAATATAATTCATAGAGCTGAAAAAAAATTGAATTAGTACTTTCATCAAAACCTCCGTGCCACTTAGCACGCAGCGCAAGGCTGGTGATAAATACAGATGCCCCTACGGTGTTCGTTTAATTCTTTGGTCCAGAATCCAGCTGGATTTCTGGAACTCTTTTCTGTTGGCTTTCTGTTGTACAGAAATCTTCCTTCTGGGCTCTGCCCAGAACACAGACTCAAGTACTTAACCAAAACTTTGGGTGATGTCATTTGGCATTCTGTTCTAATCCTCCTTCCTTCCCAACCACCAATTACTTATTTTTAAAAACCTTTTATCAGCAATATAACGTAGGAAAATTTCCCAAGTGAATTACATGTGCATATTGGTGGCGAGGCAGATGACTTAGCCAACCCATATTCAAACGTCATTTATTTTAAAAATTACATTTATTTAAATTGCATTAGAAAAAATGAGCTAGCACATTAAACTCAAGATTTAATATATATTTTGCCAAAGGTGAGACTATCTATATTCAGTTTAAAAAGTAATCCACTTAAAAGGAAAGTGTCACATAATGGATGGTACTGATCTTAAGTACATAATCGTAAATTTGGATCCTCTAAAGAGGGACGCTGCTATGGAATTGATGTGCAATAGATTTATTGGAGGAAAACACCGTGAAGGATAAAGGGGAGGGGACAAGAGTAGGTAGAGAGAGGCGTCAGGCCACATGAGGGTCTGACACGGCAGAAGGGAGAGAGGGAAAGAAGGAGGAGAAGGTTGGAAAAGCCACAGATTAAAGGTGGTGCTGAGCCAATGGCGAATCCCAGAGCAGAGCTCACCCACGGGGAGTTCCGTGTGGAGCAAGAACGGCCCAGTACCCTGCTGTGCTCAGTCATTGCCTGGCAGCAGGCAGCAAGAGCGTGGTCTCAGCATTAACTCTAGCGGATGCCGGGGAAGTGCGGGTCAGGGGCTGTCCTTCCAGCAGGGAAATCTGAGCAGCACACGCCGTAGCCACCACAGATGGTACACAAAACGTGGCCAAAACCATATAGGAGGCTGACAAATGACTCAAGTTTGAGCAACACTTACGGAAGGGTTAAAAGTTTGGCATCGGACAGATGAGACTCGATGAACTGCCTCAGTTTTCTAATTTGTAAAATGTAAATAATCACAGTACCTCATCATAGAAATGAAGACTCGATGACATCATGCCTACAAAACCCTTGACACCGGGCCTAGCACAAAAGTGGCCAATGAATGGTCCTTCCGACCTATGTCATTTATCTCCTGTGTGCTTGGGAGCATGGACACACTAACCAGGCCCACTTCTTCGTTTCTCCACGCCCAACAGTTAGGGAAGCTTCTAAGCTACTAAGCCTCAAATACTCCATCTGCCCTTATCTTTGGCATATATTGGTCTCTAAGGCGTATATTGGTTCCTCTTTGAAATTCAAGCTATTTCCATTGAGAAAAAAAGACAAGACCACTTGATGTTCTTCCCCCAATGGTCAGATTTCATAGAGTTCAGTCTCACTGGTTTTTTTTTTTTTTTCCTTTTTCACCATTATCTGGCTTTATTTCCTTAGCAGATTATAAAAATAATAAAGAGAAGCAAAAACCCAAATCACCCATAAATCTTTCTTTTCCTTCTTCCACCCGATCAGAAAGAACCGCTCTCTATGGAAGTAGATAGGGATGATTCACACAAGCGAATACTCTTCACGAGAGTATTTTCAGTCTCCTTTGTGCTGAGTTTTTTTGTTTTTTGTTTTTGGTTTTCTGTTGTTGTTGTTGTTTTGGGTTTTGGTGCCAAATGCTTTGTGCTAAGGTGTTGAAAAGATAGCAAAGAGATTGCTGTCCTTTTGTAGCTTACATTCTCAAGGGGGGACTTATGTGCTTGTCGAAAACAAAATGAAAACCTTCGTTTTCTTTAAATTAGATAAGCTTTGGTGATAAACTCACTGTTGTAAAAATTTTGAAAAACAAAGAGAAATGCCCGAAAATTTTGATCTTTCCACTAACCCAAGTTCTCTTTCTTCTCCTCATTTAACTGGGAAGCTTTTAAACAAACTGACCTTGAACTGTATACGTCTACAATAAGAACATCAGAAATAAAATTTTCCCCCTAACATGCTGTGGTTATGAAATTAGAAGTTATTTTTATCTATACTCTTGATTGCTGAAGTTGTTCTTATTATAAAACAAAAATAACACAAATATCCTTTGAGAAAATTAATTTCAAATGATGGTGTGTATTTGCCCCCAAAATGCTTAAAATCCAGTTACCTGGACTCTACCTATGTCCCTTATTGTTGTGGGTTCTTTGGGGTACCATTTGCTCTATGACCTCACAACAGTTACTCACCCTGTTTGAGTTTCTTTTTCTTCATCTGTTGAAGGAAAGGGTTGGAATAGACGATCTTGAAAAATTCTGTTACGCAGCAAGTCTTGCATAACAGACAGAATCAGAAAGATTGGACCGCATAGCCTTGGACAAATTGCTGGCCCCCTCAAAGACTCTGTTTTCTTTTATGTAAATAGGGACACGTTTCTCCCACCGCGTTGTTACGCCAATCCACTAACTGTACCCAGAGAGACCCTCAGACATAGTAAGTGCTCAACGAACAGTTTCATCCTTTCTTCAGGAACCAACAGTTGCTGGGTCTGATTAAATATCCATGTGTGGCGTCAGGTGCCAACAGCACCCAAGGCACAAAACAAGTCTAAGACTCAATTATATCACTATCGAAACACCTGAAGTCCATTTGGAGGAACAAGGTGGATACACAGGCCTACACGTGCAAGTGTATAGGCGTGCGTGTGCGTGTGCGTGCGCACAATTTGTAAACGATACATTTGGAATATCTTCAAAATAGCATTTTCCTGCTTTCCTTTGGACGACACACATGACGCCGTGGAAAAGAACAGGCTCTCTGAAGCCAGAGAGACACATCATCCAATCTCAGCTCCGACAGCTACTGGCTGTTTGGACGTGAGCAGGTCACTTAAACCCCGCGTGCCTTGCTTTCCTCAGCTCTGGAAGCAGGCAGTGACACCCACCTTTCGTGATTATTGGGAGGACGGAGTGGGAAAATGAATGCAAAGTGACGGGCCCCGTTTCCAAACCAAGGATGTTGCAATCCAGTGTTCGTGTGTGGGGTGCAGGTTACAGATGCTATGGGTGTTTAGAAAAGGTAGCAGTCGGGGTAGGTCCAAAAAGACTAAGAGAACTTTAAAAATCCTCTGAATCATCTGAGTTACTTGTTTCAAGTCCAGATTCCTGTATTGGATCCCAGAATCCCTGGGAATCCTGGTTAAGAAAGTCTGGCATATGGCTGGACCATTCTGGAAGCACTTGAAAGGCGGGCTGAAATGTCTAGGCTTGAGGAAAGGTCTTAGGGCCACTGTGAAAGCCATGAACTCAGAACAGCTGTCACATGATCTAAATGGTGCTTCCGGAAGACCCGCTAGCAACGGGATATCTGTTGGCTTAAGTGCTACCATGTGACAATATTTTAAAGAAACATTCTTTTTTGAATGTGCTCTTCAAAGGACAGGAACCCTTGCTACGCAAGTTTATAGTGATGCGTTTCAGGGGCTGTGTTTGGGTCCTTATTCTCAGCAATATAAATGCCCAAACAGGATCCTTCAGTTTCAAACTGGGTTTGTTGTTGTTATCGTGAATGAGGCCAGACAGTTTGTAGGCTCAGCAGAGAACAGCCAGATGTCCCGTGCGTCGACGAAGATCAGAAGTTTCTGGATTCGAGATCTCAATGGGAATCCCGCCCTCTGTGTGTTTCCTGATTAGCCCCACACCGGATTAGGTTCTTCTGACTGTGAGCTTGAGAACCCAATAAACACCTTTCGGTCTGCAGACGTGGGACTTGAACTTGAAAATCCTCTCTGGTCTACTTTGAAGTGAGCTGTTCCATCCACTGTGCAAGTGTTGTTCTCGTCTCCGAGATTTCCCTCCCGGACATATTTCCACTGTGGAAGAATCAAGTCGTCTGCTCTCTATCTGAGAGCTGATCTATCACACGGGATTCGCCAGGAGTGGAGAAGAGCGGACTGCAATCTTGTGCCCCTGGTTCCTCTGCTTGTCGGCTTTCTACAAGGTGGGAGACATAGGAGAAAAGGAAGAAGCTGCCCGAGGCCTTCATTTGTCATCGTGTGTTGAGCATGGAAAGCACGCTGGGTGCTGGTACACATGACATGTGAGATCCAGGCTGGCTCAAAGTACAGGTTCAACAGAAATACTATTGATGAATGGTCCGAGCTGAAAATCTCATCTAGAGAGAAAGCAAACCTGGTCGTGGAGAGAGAAGCTCACACAGTTACTAAAAAATGTGTTTCTGACCCTTGAAATCATCACGGCAGGGGGAAAACTTGGCTCTTAGAACCGTTTCCACCACTTCTAGCTGTACCACCTTGAACGAGCGACTTCACCTCCCTGTATCTCCATTTCTTGCTGTGTAAATGAGGGTCCCCATCCTTACAGCTCGCCGCCGCCTTGCAATGTCTACGCAGGTATACAACCCATTTGCACAATGCAGAAGACGTATTTATGAATGTTGATTCCTTTCTCCCCTCCTACTGCATGTTTTAAAGGTAAAAATAAACACAGGACTTGGAACAGAATGAATGTGAGGAAGAGCTCCTAGCCTGGAATCCAGAAGAGATGGTCTATGAACACCCTAAAATTATTTACAAAATATTTTGTTTGTGTTTATTTTTCTGGGGAGAGAGTCCAGATCTATCAAGTGAGTTGAGTCTCAAAGAGGTCTGTAAACACCACCACCCCTTGCCAAATTTAAGAACAAACGCAAAGATGATCTCCAAAGTTGAAGCTTAGCAAACTGATGTGATGATGGTGGCATGGACCTTTGATAGCATTGGGCCAACTCCTCTCCTAATTTGAGGCAGGACTGTGAATGCCAGGATTACTGTAGGGAGGCACAGTGTTTGAAGTTGGGTGTGTTGGACCCCAGCCCTCTGGGCCTCCAGAGGAGGGTTTTAACTGAACTGAACTTTGGAGTGATGACATTGGCCCATATGGAGGGCTGATGTAGGGAGGAGCTTCAGACGCCAGCCACTGCGCTGTGGTCGGGATAAGGCTGAAGGCCCCACTCCTGACATCAGTGCCTATTTGCTCTATGAGTACCATGGCGTGGATTTTTCTGGACTTTCTGCCAGAATTTTCCTGAGCAGCTCATTTGTTTTTACCTAACAGTGACTGTGCCCTGCATGATCAATCCTTTTCTCTCTTCTCATCAACAACCAGAAAATGGTAAGGCAAACGCGTCGCTGACCCACAGCCCAGGCTATGGTTTGTGTTTTCTGTAGCAACCCCTTCTCCTCACGCCATTCATGTCCTGGCTGCATCTGGGTGTTCATTTTCCCTTCGTTGCACGTTAAAAATACAGAACTATTTGTATTATCTTGCCGTACTGCTTACTTTCGTGTAAGCCTCCTTCAAGTCCGTTTCGGACCAGGCATGCGTAAGCAATTCGATGTCCAAGAATGGCACTGGAGGGCTGCGAGCCCAGCTAACTCTGTTGTTTGGGTAACATTCTGACTCTTACTTTTGTTTTTATCTCCCCTTTAGTCAGTTAAAGAGGATTCAGTCCCCGCAGGGGCAGAGGCGAATGTAAGTCACTCATTAAATGGCAGAACCATTCCATGCTCATCTTCTGCATGCTGGACCATTCATTGGGCCTTTCAGCTCCGGGGTCCCGCGTTCTTGCATACTCCAATGTCTCCCATCTGCTGTAGACTCTTTCACCCTTTCACGGGATTAGGGACCAATGGGGAATAATGCTGGGCGAAGATTTGTAACGCCTATTGAACCAATGCAAACTACACACGAAATCAGAGCAAATGTTTTTATGATTTGTTATCATTTGGGGGCTGAAAGAGTCTAGCAAGCATAAGAACATCCTCACACATCCTTAAGGGGCAATAATGTTGCACGCTGGGCTCCTCCATCTTGATCGCACTATCACCTCTATTTCCATGGCAACCCAGATTCTCTACTAACTGTGGGTGGTACCCAGGACAGGTGGTGGCACTGAGCATGAGAGCGTCTTGCTGCTCTCGATGCTGAGACTGTTGGTCTTGGGCAGGAGAGCTGACTTCTTGGATCTATGCCTGAGAGACGTAGGTTGGGCCTCACTGTCCAAACTTTCAGTGTGTTCACATCTGAAGGGGATGGTACACAGAGGCACCTCAAAAATGTAGTTTTCCAAACCATCTTCCAGGGAGATGAATAAATTGTCCTCGTGAGTCAGCAGCTTTCTGCTCTGAAAGAAGTGCAGTCTTTGGAAGATTTTGTAAGTGGGGATAAGTGAGTTCACAGCTCCTTAAGAGAGAAACTGATCATGATAACTTTGCCAAAGCAAAATATGTTTGGCTCTTTCTAGGTGTCTCCTGTTTGCTAGCTTTGGATAGGGCTTGTGTTTTCGTTTTTATTTAATTGCTGGCATTGAACTGCTGTAGAGAATCCAAGTACGTTCCAGAAATGTTGCCTGTGATGTGGGATGAAAATTAGAATGGCTATGTTATAATTCTTGTTAGGGGAAAGATCTTTCAGATCTGCTTTTTTGTTGTTGCAAGTGTTTTCTTTTCTTTCCCTCCCTTCTCCCTCCCTCTCTCCCTCCTTTCTTTCTTCCTTTCTTTCTTTCTCTCCCTTTCCTTCCTTTTATTCTTTCCTTCCTTCCTTCCTTCCTTCCTCCCTTCCTCCCTTCCTCCCTTCCTCTCTTTCTTTCTTTCTTCTTTCTTCCCTCCCCCTCTCTTTTGGCCCAAACTTAGTAGCTCAGAATAGCTAAGATCTCTCATAATTCCAGAAAATTCTCATGAATTTACCAGATCTTTTCTGCAGTCAAGGCCTCTATTTCACCAACATGTGAGGAGGAGCTCTGTGAGTCTTTTTTTCCCTGAACTTTAAATTTAAATGTTGCAGGTTAGGTCTGAAGCATCAGTTAGCTTGGAGGTTCTGAGTTTTTTTGAAGAGAAACTTGTTTTTGGATGTTTGTGTGCAGTCGCCTGTCTGAGGAACCCCTTGCAACTCAGATGCTAAAATGTGGAGTTGACCTTTGACAGACAAAGGTCAACAAAGGTCAACAAAGTACGTATAGTACTCTAAACCTCCAAGCCGGACCATTAGGTGTGATTAATCATATTGTAAGAGTCCCTTAACTCGCAACTTCTGGCTCAAATATGGTTGGGTTTATTTATTTGTTTGTTTGTTATTTTTTTTTAAAAGATTTTATTTATTTATGTGACAGAGAGACAGCCAGTGAGAGAGGGAACACAGCAGGTGAGTGGGAGAGGAAGAAGCAGGCTCCCAGCAGAGGAGCCCGATGTGGGACTCGATCCCGGAACACCGGGATCACGCCCTAAGCCGAAGGCAGACGCTTAATGACTGCGCTACCCAGGCGCCCCTATTTATTTGTTTTTTAAAGATTTTATTTATTTATTTGACAGAGAGAGACAGCCAGAGAGAGAGGGAACACAAGCAGGGGGAGTAGGAGAGGAAGAATCAGGCTCCCAGCGGAGGAGCCTGATGTGGGGCTCGATCCCAGAACGCTGGGATCACGCCCTGAGCCGAAGGCAGACGCTTAACGACTGAGGCACCCAGGAGCCCCAATTCATTTTTTAATTTCTCTACCACCAGTTTCTATAACCGGTCTATCAACCAATGCAAAGCATAAGACAGAGCGATTTCCACATTTCTCAAAGTTTTTCATGAGAAAAATAAGGCTTTTGAAACCCACAGAAGTTTAGTGCTTTTCCTAGAATGCGCTTCTGGTCCTACCAGAAATAAAATCTGCAGAAACTACTGAATCATTCTGTAATCTGAAAACATTTTGGCCATTGCTTAATTAAGTTAATGTTCTAACTCATGGGGGGAAAATCTCTCCTTCCCAGTGACCTGTAGGGTGAAGGACAGAGTTACTTCTGTTGTTTACCTCTCTTAGTAAGTAACCTCACAGTTGAAGTGAAAGGAAACTCAACCCAACCTAGATTTGTTTTTAAAAAAGAAATTTATTGGCACTCCTCACTGGGAAGCACTGGTTTTAAATCAGTCTTGATGCAGGACTTCTCTGTGGCTCAGCCTTGCTGGCCTGGCTACATTTCTTCTCATATCCCATCACACAGTCCAGAGGAAAGGAGAGATTGGGCCAGTGAAACCCTGCAGGCCCTGGAGTCTATTCTCTTTCACAGACTTACGTGAGTTCTCAGGCTCTATGTATGAGTCAGCTCTTGCCAGGCTGTGTTGCCGTAACATCCAAGGCCCACACTGCCATGGCTTTGAACAGCAATGATTCTTTTTGTCCTCACTCGTGCTACATGGCAGCCATAGGTTGGCTGTGGCTGATCCCCATGGCTTCCTCCTGCTGAGATCTAGACTGAGAAAAACATCCCCTTGAACAAGGACGTGCAGTTGTCTCAACAAGAGAGAAGACAGTACCAGGGGTGAGCCATGAGAAGGCTCCGAGAGCTTCCACTCCATCTTGCTTTACGGTGTGTCTGCTCATGTTACATTCGCCAAAGCAAGTCACCCAGCAGTGGGTACAGGTGTACGATCCCCTTATAGGAAGCCGGAGTGAAAAGGGAAAGTAGTACATTCTGCCACATACGCCCATCCCTGAACTCCTCTGGTCGAGGAGCTAGACCTTGGCTAGGATTGGCTTCGATTGGCGCGAGCAACTGCCTCCTGGTCAAGTAGGCTTTAACGTTCAGGAGGGTTGTCCCCCCAAATAAAACTGAGGTTCCATGAAGAGAATGAAGGCAAATAGTGACTAGATTGAAAAAATAAAATCTTTCTCAGGTCTTTATGATCAAATAATCATGTTCTAAATCAAATCAAGCAGCATCTTTAGAAGCTTGTAAAGTAAAAACTGTTAACATCACTATTGTGTGTTTTGGGTGAAGTGTCAGGGGAGGAAATCTACTTTGCTATAAATCTGGTTCCAAAACTCACAGTTCTAGTGAAAGTTGTATAATCCAAATTCCCAGAGTAAATATGGTATAATATTTGAGGCAAAAAAAGGAAAAACTTCTGCTGTAATGTATTGTCTGTGTTACACATACTGGCCATCTTCACACGAAGTCTAATATCCCCTCCTGAAATCAAGCAAGGGGGATTTGATTCTAACGTATAGCGCGAATCTGATTTTCATTATATCCCTCGTACCCGAAATTAAAATGTGCAGATGCAGTTATATACTCTAAATAGGGATTGACTTCTTCCAAAATCCTGCCCTGGAAGGATATCAGAAAACTATCCAAATAAAAATCAAATTCTATGTCTGTATATGCAAATCAGCTCCTAACTCAGCTCAAATCCTTCTGGATTTCCACACCGGACATCAGTGGATTTTCCTTGGCTGCTGAAAGCCAACTTCTTGGCCTGACTTCAAAGTTAATGGGAGTCTCTAGACGTCCCCCCAGCACCAGGCTTTTTTTCCCCCCTACTGAAATAGTTGTGTTTTGAAGAATGGATTCTGGCCTAGGATTTATGAGTTGACACCATTCAAATTTTTAAAGGCCCCGCAAGAAAACCATTGGCAATCAAAAAATTGATCATTTTATTATATAATTTTCCCTCCAGGCTCTTGCATACAAAAAAGGAACTTGCTGCTTCAATGACAGAATAATTCTGAACCAAGATTCAATGAGTCAGTCTCTGATCATTACCTCTCTAAGGGCTATTTCCCATTTCTCCACCCTTCTCCCCTTGATCTTTGGCAAGTTGGCAACTACCACACCCCCAAAGTATTTGATCATGATTAGTCTAAAGCAATTATCCCATTTTTTTCAACAATGATTTGGGAGTAAGGATGTGACCATTTCTAGCCAGTGAAATGTATGCTGAGGTAGGAAATCAAAATACAGAAGTTCATTTGGAGCAAACTTTTTGCTATGGCCTTCCTCCCTTTTTTGAGACATTAGGTTGCGGATGTGATGCCTGGAACTGTGGCAGCTATTTTATATCCATGAGGTAACAAATAAAAGGATGAAAACTCCCCATGCCAAGGATGGCAGAGCCAAAGGATAAAAGGAGCCTGGGTTCTTAAAGACATTGTGGAGCCATTGAACCAATCCTAGAACTCTCTACTCGCAAACTTGTTGTTCTATGTCGTTACTAGGAAAGTCACTATTAGGTATTCAGTTACCGGTTCGCAACTCTATCCTCATTGAAATGGCTACTTACATGTGCTATGACTTTGGCCAAGTCATTCAGTCATTCAGATTCTTCATCTCTAGGCCAGGGATAATATTACTTACTCTGAGCTCTTTAATAATTCAATAACTATTCACTGAGGTAATATATCAAAAATACCTTGCACGATGTCAGCCATAGTAAGAGGTAGTTATTAATATTATCTCTAAAAAGTGGGCATGTGCATGGTGGGTGATTCCTCATAATTCAGGCCCATGGAATAAACAGCTCTCATAAAAGCACAAGTAACCGCTAGTATTAACTGAGTGCTTGTCATGTGTCAGGCACTGTTCTAAGACCTTTATGTGCCCTGCCTGATTTAATTTTGCAAACAACTTTCTGCTGTGTATACTGTCACGGTTGAGAATTGAGAAAACCCAGGTACAGAGATATTGAGTAGGAACCTTGGTCTAGAGCCTCTGTAAGGGGAGGAGTCGAGACTTAGAGCCAGGCAGGCTAGCTCCGTAGGCGGCTCTCGCGAGCACTACATCAGCCTGCCTGCGTTTCAGGCTTACCCCCGGATTCTTGGGGCCGCAGCTGCTTTTTCAGAAATGCAGTTGAACTGAATCAGGCCCCGGTGTAGAAATCCATGACCATGTCTGGCCACCAATCCCAGTGCGTCACCTGGCTTCAGTCTCAGCCTGGTTTCCCAAGATGGGCCTGGGTCAGAGCCTGGCAGCCCATGGTAGGAGTAGCCTTCTCACAAACACTTGTGGTCCAGCGTTTTCCTTCTTTAGATGGGACAATCTGACTTGTTCACCATAACTCCTACCACTCCTTTGTGTCTTGTGGTCAATCCCTGCCGATCTTACCTGCCTTGCCTCCTTCAGACTTTTGAGTGGATGACTCCCCAACCTAGAGCTTTGTCTACAGAGGAAAGATGCTAGAAGTCATGTCAATATGTTATCAAGTGGAAGGTGGGGAGAGACGGCTGTGACGTAGTTGCCATATTTTGGGGTGTTCCCTCATGCTGATTTGTTAATGGGCACCTTTCTGCTTCGGTTGACAATACAGAAATCAAGGGTCCTTCTCAATGTGGATCGTCGGGGTCATGTGCAAACCAGTGGTATAGTCTGCATGAAGGAAAGGAAAATGATTTCTCCACAGGCATGCAGGTGTTTTGGGAAACACCTATGTTCCCTTCCTCCCCACACCCTGACAACAAGAACAAGATTCAGAGGAAGCTGGGGGGTCCGGCACCAGCAAAGACAAATGCAGAGACGCCTTTGGCTCTAGAGTGCCTTCCTTTGAGACAGGGGATGACAAACCCATTGTGGGAGGGGCCAAATATTTCAGACTGAACAGGCCACATGTAGTCTCTGTTGCCTGTCTTTCATCTTTTAAAAACATTTTACAGCCCTTTAAAAAAAATGTGAAATCCATTCTTAGCTTGGGGCCGTGCTAAAACAGTCTCGGATAGATTTGGTAGCCGCTTGCCAGCCCCTGCCTGAGGAAACAAAGAAATTATGGAGCCCTCTCCGGGCCAATTAAATCCGTGGCAGGGATCAATGCAAAACAGAAACTGTTCCAGATGCGACTGGAACACTGCATAAAGGGAGTGAGGCAATGCCAAAGAGCAGAATTTGGAATCAGAGTGCAGGTGAATCGAACCTTCCATCCAAACCCCCCCATTGCTGGCCATCCCTTCTGCCCGACGGAACTTCAAGGGGCACTGAGCTCGCTGGGTACCTTGCTGGGGGCCATCAGGAACCTCATCATGGTGGTTTTCTTGTCAAGTTCCATTTCCTTCTGAAAGCAGGAACTTTGGTTAAGAAACAAAGGCAAATGACCGGCCCCAGGGTGGGGACGGAAGTAAGGGAAGGAGGAGGTCCAGTCTGTTAAATCCGGTGCAGACTTACACTATATTTTCCGCAAAGAGGACGGGTCTTCCCAGGTGCGTGGGATCTTCGGGCGTGCAATGGAAGGTGCCATGCTCACCGTCTCTCAGGCTGGACCTTTAAGGAAATGATGACTCCTGGTTTTTATACAGGCCAGGTGTAAGTCTCCTTGATGGCAGAGCAAAGAGGTGGGCCTCCTGCAGCAGAAGGGGTAGTGAGCCTGCTGTGAGCGGGAGTCCCCAGGAAGGGCCTCCTATCTAAGCCTTGTACCTCGTGGAGCAAGGTTTTTGCCACTCCCGAGTCTGCGTATGTGGCATTTTTTCAGAAATTGGCTGTTTGAAAGCACACTATATGACCTGAGCCTCCCTTCTCGAAGATGTGCCTGTGTAGAAATGATCCCTGGGTCCGACCTGTAGCACACGGACAAAGGCCCACCAGGACCCCCCCCCCCTTTATAAAGCCTGTTTTGGGGAATGTTTTTTTTTTTTTTTCCCACTGTCTTATGACCTGGTAAAATAATCCAGGTGGTGTGTGAATCACCAGTAGAGGTTGTAAAGTCCGAGGAAGTAGAATCAGCCTTGCAAACAGTGGATCTCAACGAAGAAGGAATTGCCACACCTGAACCCTCAGAAATAAGACTCAAACGAGAAGAACGCAAACCACCGAGAACCTCCCTGATGGCGTTTCTCAGACAAATGGTAAGCCACCTGCTTCCAGTACAGCAAAGCCGAAATGCCCAGATCGGCTTCTGAGAGCGAAGGACCCATCTCAGGTGGGGTGAGCCGTAACTGTAGGTGGCATAGAGGGGATACACATGGGATCTGTCGTGTGCAGGGAGACAATTGCCTTTCCTCCTTCTGACTCAATCATAGAGCAAGTCTCAGTTTATTGCGAATGCTCCTTAATCTTTCCTTAACTCCTGCTAACTCCCTTTTTAACAAAGAAAGAGCTGGCCTTGGGTCCTGAGGTTTGGCGACCAGCAGCATCCATGCAGAAGTTAATATTGTTGTTCGCTTTCAATTTAACTTGTGTTTAGAGTTTCCTTCTGTGTATGGCAAATGATATTGTTTTTCTCATGATGGTAATGGTATGCTGTTTCCTTTGAAAATACATGTATTTACATAAAGAACATAAGGCATTGTTTAAAGGATGAGGTAAGAAATAGGCCAAGTGATATACGGATGTTAGAAAAATTCTGAAAGTGATGTGTGAGTGACACAAATTTGGACAAAGCCGATTTATAAATAATTCCAATTATAAAGTGACAACATAATTTTCCAATAGTGAACGTGTATAACCCAGTTGGTGAATTTGCCATGCTGTTAGCTTGCATAAAAGGGAAAGAATGTGGGCAGATGTTTTTTGGTGTCTCTGAAGTGTCATGTACATTAAATAGCAAAGCATCCAAGAACTTAAATAATATAATGCAACAAAACCCAACTTGGTTGGAAGACAAAAAGCAAAAGCCCATGTAAAAGGTCATTGGTTTAATTCTCTTTTAATGAAAAACAAGAATTTCATTATAGTGTACCATTATTTTCAGGAGTATTTGGGAGTTTAATCCTTTGAGAAAGCAACCCTCTGGTTTCACAGGCTCCGCCTGTTAAGGAATTCTTTCTAGTCCACAAAACAACATAACATAACACAAGCCGCTTGCCAGTGGGAGCTGAGGCATATTAGAAATGACTCTGTTAGAAATTGTCAATAGGAGCCATTTTCTTTTATCATTGGACTCTCAGGGAGTAGGAAGCGTCGAGTTAGTAGTAAGCAGCCTGTGTGGCCGGGATCCCATCTATATTCCTGGCCATTTACTCTGCAATTTGGCACTGAAAATGGGGCTCAAGATCTGAAAGTTTTCAACCAACTTTTACACAATGTCAGGAAAGAAAAGAACATTTGGCCTTTTTCTGGCAACCCATCTACATTACAAATGGCATCCCCAAATAGCTCATTCCAACTTTCCCATTTCTGGGTGGAGTTGGGAGATATCCCTCCTCCCCTGAATAGCAAATAGTATGACTTTCTCTTCCAAATAACCAACCTGAGACTTCTTCACTTAAAGACAAGAGAATGCAAGAGCCTCCAAATAAAGCATGGAAGATGTCTAAACCACCCCCTACATCCATTCAAATCAAATCCTTGAATTCTTTTTTTTTTTTTAAAGATTTTATTTATTTATTTGACAGAGGGAGACAGCCAGTGAGAGAGGGAACACAGCAGGGGAGTGGGAGAGGAAGAAGCAGGCTCATAGTAGAGGAGCCTGATGTGGGGCTCGATCCCAGAACGCCAGGATCACGCCCTGAGCCGAAGGCAGGCGCTTAACCACTGTGCCACCCAGGCACCCCCAAATCCTTGAATTCTAATGAACATTACTTAAATTCACCCTCCAGAGCTATCCTTTAGAGGTTTCTGGGGATATTTTCTAGCAATAGAAACTGGGTACCTCTGAGCTGTTAGGGAAACAAGTTGGAAACGAAAGAGTCCTTTATAATTGATTCTCCCTAGGATAGGGGTGGAGATAGAAGAGGACACATTTTCCCAGAACAATCGTAGCATCAGGTCCTATAATGTCCATCGTTCTTATTATCTATCATCCACAGGAAGGGTTACGCCTGGGAGCTTGAACATTATTCCTCTCTATTAATGCTGAAACTCCAAAGCTTCTATGATTTGGGGGATTTTCCCTAAAAATTGCAGAAATCCTAGTGATTCTTGTCTTGCAGTCTGTTTTGTTTTCATTATAACAATATATTGCCATTGTGAATAATTCAAATACACAGAAGACACGGGTTTTCCAGCTCACCACGATCCCACGACTCCCATTGTCATACCCAGCTCACTCACTGATGTCGCTGGGCCTATCTCTGTGGGCATTTGGTGTTACATCCCTGATACCGTGCCACCTCTGTCTTTATATCAACTTCATTGAATCACATCATCTGGATTTATCATACTCGGATTAACCATTGTTCTCTTGATGGACATTGGATTTGTTTCCAACTTGTTGCACTTCATTTGGTCATTTATGCAACAAATAATTATCGAGTACCCACTGTATTCCAGACATTGGGATACAACAGTAAGTTGTATCTGTCCTCATAGAGAATAAAGCCCAATGAGGAAAACATGTTTGTTTTTAACTCTAGGCCATATGCAGTGAGCACACACCACGTGTCTCATGCACATGATCCCAGGTCGTTCACTAACTAATCCGGTGAACATCCTTGCACACCTACTTTTATGCACATGTGCTAATATCCCCACAGCATACACTCCTGGGGGGTGGCTTCAACAATTGTTTTCAGCTTTGAGCTAACATTTCATGACTTCCAAACTAATTTAAAGTCCGGATTTATGCAGGAGAAAACCAAACCAAACCAAACCCTGCTCTCGGGGCTTGAAAATTGAGACAACATCTGACTCATCACCGAGCTTTTCATTTTTCATTTTTTGAGCCAAATAAGTGAACATTTCAAACTGATTTTAGATATTGTTAGCAAAATATAGTTCTTTTTAAAATAATTGATTTAATAGAAGAGGGAACTCAATTGTAAATGTGTCACCCTTGTTTTGTAATCAATGTCTCCATTTATCAGATCATGGATTTTCTACCTTCTCTACTTGGCCTCCATTAAATTTCTCTCGGAAGACATATTTTGCTGTCCCACAGCAATGTGACTCATGGTTGCATATTTTGAAAAAATAAATAAATGCATTGCCCAGTTTATTTCTAAAGAGATCCTTTTCTTTCCAGAAACTAACCTCTCCTAAAAATAGAAATGGAAAGAGTATCATTTTTCAAATAATCCCATTTCAGGAAAAACAAGTATATTTCAGGTAAAGATAAATAGAGTCCCCCAAGTCCTCGTACTGCATCCAACACAGGTCAAGCTACAACTTCACAAAAATCCTATGGGCTCCTACAGATTTTCAAAATAATTGCAAGGAGTAGCTAAGACATCTGTCATGCCCTAAATAGAAAAAGATTCTTATATGTATTAATTCAAGTGTATGTCAAGAAATTGGATATTTGAAGCGCCAGTATATTTTTATAGAGTGAGTGGGTGGAGATCTCTATTCATGTGCCCGCAAACCAGGTAGGCAGATGAAATCATACGGTGGTAGATAGAAATATAGAGATATAAATTTATCATCTGTCAATATTAATAACACCCTGTACTTGAAAAGTGCTTTCTTCTCCGAGCCATTGTCACCTACTGTTTCATTTAATCCTCCTCCTGTCTCTTTCTTTAGACCATTTGTTTTGTAAGAAGCTCTTTGTTGGAATCATGGTCTCAGGCATAGAGAAGGAGTGTGAGCTTTAATATCGAGCAAATATAAGACCCGAATGAGGATAGAGCCAGGAAGTCATGGTCTTCCGTTGCTTACATTCGATCTATAAATCTAACAAAACCTGTTGAAATTTACCATCTGGAGGGAAAAGAAGGGTGCTTTGTAACGGTGATTGTAAGACAAAAAAAAAAAAAAAAAAAAAACAGGAGTCTTCCAGCTAAAGTTCTTCATCTCCCTTTCTGCCCCAAGTACCATCTATGAATACAGAGTTGCCCTTCACGAGAGGGTTTCTGAAAGTAGCATTTCTTTGGGTAATTCCTGTCTCCACAGCAGCTTGCGTTCCTTTCTACCCTTAAAGGGGATTCTGTGGTCACTTGGCGCTCTCAGGTAATAATTACAGTAATGATGATAATAGCTACTGTTTACATATCATGTGCCAGTGGCCCGGCCAGCACATTAGCTCATTGATTAGCCTAAAAACCCCATGCAACACATTCCTGCCCCACCGTGCAGAGAAGGGCATGAAGACTCGGCGTGTTTAAGTGATGCCGTCAAGGTCACAGAACTGGTAGATGGCGGCACCAGACCTCAAACTCGGGTGTTTGTTGATTCTAACGCTCACCCCTGTACTTAGATGGAACTGGGGCTTTCTGGGCTCCTGGCGGCTGATTTTTTTTGAGAGTACATGGAGGTGAACATCAGAGCTCCATTTTTGTGATTCTCCTAGTAGTGTTCTCTGTGCTTACCTGGAATCACCTGAAATGACAAGGCAAGAGAGAGGAGAATTAATACATGACTTACAGAAAGCTCGGGTGTGGTTTTCTGAATCTATTTGTCACTAAACTGAGATTTGCCTTGACTGTGTAATTTTGTCTGATTGCCCAGTTCTGTTTCAAGTGAGTATCTTGGTAAAATACAAAGGTTGGACGCATAGCCTTTGTTGATTCTGGAAATTTCTAGCAGGTCCAGTTCCTTGGATTTGTTACAATAAGGCTGACCTAGTAAACAATCCCTCATTATCAATTAAAATATTTTCCCAATTCTTTTAAATTGCAACTTAGGTTGGATTAGATTTCCATCAAAAACACACTTGCACTCCTTTCAAAGAAATGTGAACCGCCCACCAAACATTTCCACTAGAACTTTGAATAGCTAAGCGATACATGTTGCAGAGGGTTCAAACGCTCCTCGGAGTATCCAGCTCTCAGAATGTGTGACACCATGAAAGAAATAAAAATGACTTTATTAATACGCAAAGCTTGGATGTCACAACCAGATTCCATCCCAACACCGCAGGCTGGATGCCCGAGACACTTCACCTTTACCTCTCATGAATAAAAATAAACCCCTGGAAGAAAGTTACTCAGTGTTGAACTAGAAAATCTCTGAAATTACTTGGTAGCCTCCAAACTGTTCTTTGAAGTATTAGATAGTCCCTGAAAAAAATGTGGGGTTCTAACTCTAGTTTTTAGACAATGGAGAAAATGAGCTTCTACGGTCATGGTCCTTCGAATACAGAGCCCAACATGAACTATTTGAACTGGTCTCTGGAAGAGGATTCAGCAAAGAGGAAAGAATGATAGAAAACAATGAGAGGAAGGGAGGGAGGGACTTGTAAGACCCTTAGTCTAAACTCAGCACGCAGTCACCTTTGCATATATATGGCTTTCTATGCCTCAAAATGAATAACAGAGGAAAATCATAGAAAAGCTTGAGATAGTCTCTTTTTTAAAGAGGAAGGAGTTGAACTTCTTTGCAATAATCTCCCTGACAGCCGGAGGGACCGTTGTCAGGATCTTAACCTCGATCCACTGTTGCCAAGGAAGACTTTTGATTCAATCTAAATTCTCCCCCAAGGGCTAGCAAAGAAAGGGAGGGGAAGAAAGCAGATTTAAACCCTAAACTGGCGGAGGACCTAACAGATAATCAAATTGAAACCACTAACGGGAAGTTAAAAATCTCTCTCTCTCTCTCTCTCTCTCTCTCTCTCTCTCTCTCTCGCAGGTGGGGCCGTGCATGCCTCCTAATCTCCATTCAGATTTTGCTTAAAAAACCAACATTGTTTGTTTGGCTGGTTTTGCCATTCAGCATTCCCCAAAGGCCAGCTAATGAGGCTGTGACACCATATTCTAAAGGACACTGGGGAATGTGTTTGGGTAGGAAGGGCTCTTAACGGCAGCCTGAATTCTGGAGGCCAGGGAAATCCCAAAATGGCAAAACCTTTGGATGCAATGAGGAGGCGGACCGAGCTGGTTACAGGGAGAGAAATAGTAACCAAGAGAGTCAATCTCTTTTTCTAAATGTTCTCCAGCAAGACTGGCCCTTGTAGAACAATGCAGAAGACCCAGGGGAAGAAAAAACCACTCTCCATCTAAATGGATCTAAAGTGTGTGAAGAGGACCCAGAGATCCTTATTTGCCTCTGGGCTGAACAGCTGGGTGAAGCCCATGACAGTGATGTTCCTAAGAAAAGCACATGGAACTTCCAGACGCCAGGGGTTCAGGCAGGAGAAAGATTCCTTCCATTCCTAACCAATCAAGAAGCATGTATCAAGGTTCTACCCTCTGCCAGGCTTTGTAAAGGTTGGTTTAGAGGCAGGAAAAGACCTAGAAATTGCCATACTGTGTCAAACCATTGACAGTCCTAGTCAAGACTTCTGAATCTTAGCAGCACCAAGTAGTATTTAAAGACGAGCGTGGTCGACCTCTGGGGATGGGCATGTTCCACAAACCTCCCTATTTGAGATTTATCAACCTCCATCTTATCCAAGCCCTTATTATCTTTCCTAATTAGGGGACTTCATAGTAGGTGCTCAGTGAAACGTGTGTAATTGAACGGTGCCTCCCTACCTCGGAGGAACGGTACGGGGAGGCGGTTAAGAGGATGGAATATGGAGTCATTGCCTGGTGTCAGATCCTGACTCCCTCACCTGCTGGTTCCATGACCCACGCTGGTTTCTCTGAGCTTCCATTTTCTTGCCTGTAAAATGAGGCAAATAAAATTATTCCTCGATCTTAAGGTTCTGCATGAGGAATAAATGAACTAGTGAGGGTTATTATCTCATTTGGCACCCTGCCTAACCTTTAGTAAGCACTTCACTAAAAGTTAGCTTTCATGAATAATAATTTTCATTATCTTTACTAATATGAGTACCATACGTCAGATTACAGAGACATATAATATTAATCAATCAAAAAATTATTTGAGTGCCTTTGATGTTGTTAACTGTTCTTGATGCAGGTGTTACAGGTTCTTGCCACCTGCTGGCAGAACAGCTGAGATCGTAGCAGTGGGAGTTGAAGTCTTCCTGTTTGCCCCACATTGCTTACCCCCTGTTTCCTACACCCCCTGCCTCCAGCAGGGGAGGAGGAGACGATAAGCAGTGACCAAATATATGGGCATTAAACCCGAGAAGAACTGGGCAATTCATTACCAGAGTTCTTAGGTGCTTTATCAAGCGTCAGGCCCAGAGCATTACGGAATCCACAGCTGAGACTCCGGGCCCCAGTATGGGTCTGCATTTGTCTATGCCGATTAGCTTGAAGAAGTGATGTTCAGACTCCAGTGTGCTTCAGAATCACCTGGAGGGCTTGTTGCTCACCGCCTCCCCCCGCCCCCACTCTGTGGTTCTCAAGAATTGGTATTTCTAACAAACTCCCAAGGGATGCTGAGGCTGTGGCCCTGGGATCACGGTTTGAGAACCCCTCACTGAGCCTGTGCTTTCAGGAGCCAAAGCTGTGATCCAGCCTTATCACTGATGCCACGGGCCACAGAGCCACTAAAAATGAAAAATGGGATATTCAATAAACCCCATCTGTCTGCGAGGGGAAAACCCACAGGGAAATATCTACCACCTAAATGTTACCAACAGAAGGCTACCAACGGTTCACTTGTTCACTCACGCAACGCGTCCCACCGCCTCCTGGTTCCAACACCAACATTTGGTCATCATTTCTTTACCCCAGAATTACCTAATCACAGGGTTTAAGACTTCCATTGTTGTTGTTATTTGGGGAAGCCAACACTTGAATATAATCGGCCTCTGGTTACAAGCCACATGGAAATTGTGTATCTTATGAGTAATACATTTCTAGCTGGTCCTCCATTTGTCTTGACCCTGAATCTCAACCATGAATGACTGAGGTCATGCATTTCAGAACTCCCCTTGCATTCCCCATGTTGCTGTGCTCCTGGTAGCTGAAAGGTCATTGTCTGTTTGTTATTTTAGTCAGTGAAAGGGGATGGAGGGATCACCCACTCAGAAGAAATAAATGGGAAAGACTCCAGCTATCAAGTAAGTGACCCGTCAACTCTGTTCGGTGGTGGGTTTAGCTTGCATGTTCTCACTTCTTTCCAGCTTCGTTGCCAATGCAATTCTCAGCCGCAGACAACTCATTTACCATCTCTAGGTTAAGCACCTGCTGTATACCAGGCACTATCTCGGGGTCTGCGGATACATGCATGAACAAGCTAGAATTTCTCGGCTATTTCATTTAACTCATGCTTTTCCCTCTTCCCTTCCTATCCTTCAAGTCTTGGCCTAAATGTCACCTCCTCAAAGAGATGTTCTATTTCCGCCCATCATCATTGCATCTTGTTCTCTTACTTCATAGACTTTATCATACATTGTAATAAGTCCTTTGTCTATTAGTTGCGTCTCCTCTACCCCTTCCTTTCTGTGTCTGGAGCATCTGTGGGGCAAGCGAGGAGCCTCTTTTATTTTTCTATCACATTGCATAGTGCCTGGCATAGAGTAGGAGCTCTTTCTTGGGAAAAAAAAAATTGGGTGAAAGACATGGGCTTACATGTTTTTTTTCCATGATTTTCTCCATTCTAGAAGAAACATAACTATGACATTTTTATAACTACACGTATCTTTTTTTTTTAATGGGATCATCTCACGTTCGACACCCTATTTTGTAACCGGTGCCTTAACTAACTTAAAAACATACCTCCACAAAAATGTCCCCAAATAGTCTACTGATGTTTGCGATACAGAGAACTGGTTAAGAACATGATTTGCAGGCTCAGACCACCTGCGTTCGAATCCTGGCTCTGCTACTTTTTAGCTGTGTGACTAAAAACAACTTACCAAATCTCTCCGTGCCTCAGTTTCCTCATCTCTACAATGGAGCTAGGAAAAGTACTGCCTCGTGGCATTGTCAGACTTAGATGAGTCTACCCGTGTAAACAGTCCTAGTACTGGGGACTCAGTAAGTGTTAGTTGCTATGTGAAGCCGTGTGGGCTACTGTACAAACTACCACCGGCTCAAAGGTTTAACAACAGACATTTGTTTTCTCACGGTTTTGGAGACTGGAAAATCCAAGATCAGGATGGTAGCATGGTTCCTGGCAAGGAGAGCTCTCTTCCTGGCTTTCCAACAGCTGCTGTCTGCTATGTCCTCATATGGCAGCTCTTAGAAGGACGCTAATCCTATTGGATGAGGGCCCCATTCTTCTGACGTCAATTAACCTTAATTACTTTCTTACTCCAGCTACGCTCACACTGGGGGTTAAGGCTTCAACATATGAAGCCATAGCTGTTGCTATCATTTTGTTACTATGACTCCTGTGCCACTGATAGGAAATTACCCCCTAGTGTATTGTTCATATCCCACACACACAAATGGACAGCAATGACTATCAATTACCCCCTAGTGTATTGTTCATATCCCACACACACAAATGGACAGCAATGACTATAAATAATTTATTATATTTCTATTTCCATAATAGTTGGATTAGCCCATATATTTCACCAGGGAATATATTGCTTTTTGCTACATTCAAATTATTTTTGTTTTTCATTTTCAACTTATGACTATGCCTGCCCCCAAACTCATTCTCTAGACCACTTCGGAACCAAAAATCCTGAAGTTGACTACCATGGAAATATGATATATTTACTTTATTCAATATGAAATATTTAAATATAATTGTACATTTTGTCTAGGATCTGGATGTGAAACAGTTAGGCCAATCATCTTAGCGATTGTAAAACCTAAGTGAAGTCAGTGCAAATCTGAGTAAGCTAGAAACCTCATTCTATGTACACTCACCTAGGAGTGCTCTGAGAATCCATCAGAGGTCCCTGGATCCAGACTTGAGGAGACGGATGTGTAATCTTGGAGACATGATAAATGCCTAGTTGAATTTTGGGGGTGGGAAGAGACATTCTCTGCTCCTTTCCAAGTTGCCCTCTCAGGGTTATGAGAGTCTTGGTTGATGATTCCAGGAGAAGAAGCCGCAGGCACCTCCTGGTCTGGGTATGCTTCCAAGGTCTGAATCAAGTGGGGTGTCCCCATGACCTTGTCCTCCAACTTCCTGCCAGCACTGCTGGGTTCTAGGGGAGGGAGGACATACCCAGATGATTTGGATGAGAGTAACTTTTGTTATAAATTCTGAGAGAGTCAAATCCCAAGTAAAGATTTTAAATCATATGCATTTAATGACAAACCATTCATCACAGAGTTTAGATTCTTAGCTTACTCTGAATATAAGGAACCAACATCTGTTATTTTCGGAAGTTACTTTCTAAGCCATTAAGAAGAACATTTAAGCCTAATAGCATGGTGTAACCCTGCGGTAAATGGAGCTGATCCATTGAAAGCTCCCCTCCTGGAAAAAAAAAAAAAATCAATGTCCTGTGAAAGTTATTGATGTGTGGGCACGTCTCCCTCCCCACCTCACAGTGATTTGCTGAGGGAAACAGTGTAGAAACATCTGGAGGGCGAGTTGCCGGCCATTCATTCAACCCATTTTGGTGGAGACTTACTATGTGTCAGACGACGTGCTGGGAATAAAGCCATGGAAGACAGAAGAGTTTTGTTCTCTGGAGCTCCCCTTCCAGCAGAGGGAGGCGGGCAGAGCACTCTCAAATGAGCCAAGAAATCCCCAAGATTAAGGCAAACATAAAGAAAACACAGCAGTGTTTTGTCAGAGAGGGGTCGGCCTTCTTCAGACCGTCTAAACAGGGACTGCGTCTCCAAGGAGGCGACGTCTGAGCTGAGACATGACAGCAAAGAAGCAGCCATCCTGTCAAACCCTGCGAACAGCAAACATGAAGCCCCTCTTTGAGAACAGCTTGTTCAAGGAAGAAGAGGAGGCCATGTGCCTGGAGCACAAGGAACAGAGGGGAGAGGGATCGGAGACAAGGCTGGAGAGGCACATCTGGAGACTGAACAAGGATTTCCTGAGTCCTTCATCTGTATCTGGCTCTCGGATCCACGCAGAAAGAATGTGTCAGAGAGAATCTCGGTGGGCAATGTTGGGTCAGGATGACAGACGCTTCCCAGTTTGCCCGGGGCTTTGTGGTTTTAAAATTAAGTTGCATGTCCCGGAACCCCCTCTCTCCCAGATAAAATGAGTAGACTGGTCCCCGGATGTTTGGCCTTTCCCATGGGCCAGACACCATGTGACACAGGCTTTCCGTGACGGGCTACGTAATCCTTAGACCACCGGGAGGTAGGATTTCTTTTGTTACTCCCACACGGATGAGGAAGCTGAGAGAGCCAGTGATTTATTCCAGGTCGTACAGCGAGGAGTCAGCACCACATCCTGTTTGTTGTCGTTGTCGTTGTTGTTTTGATGACAAACACTAAGCTCTTAGCCAATAACTGGGTCTTATCATCTTCTATGCAACAAAAACAGTCAACAGGGTGTTCAAATGGTCTGTGGTCTTTCTGAAGAGCCTCGTGGTGGGAGTTTCTGTCTCAGCCTACGGGGGTGTCCGCTCTCGGCTCTCTGTCGCAGCTGGGCATCTGTACCTTACTTCGCATTTGCTACAACTTTGGCAGCCGGGGTCCGACGGAAATACTCAGAGTCACTGGTGGCAGGACAGCTTTTTGGGGTGACTCCGTGTTCGATGCTTCCTTTCTCCAAGGAAACTCTGCCCTCGGGAGCCTTTTCGGACCAGGGAATCTTCTGTCTTCTTGCTTATTTCTAAGGGGTATATCGATACTGATGAGAAATGACGGTTCTCGGCTTACTGCTTTCTCCGTCAAACTGCAACTTTGTCCAAGAACTTTTTCACTCGGGAACAATCGATCACTTTTACCAATCAGAAGTTGTAAACATATATTCGGCAGGTC
Organism: Ursus arctos; assembly: GCF_023065955.2. Classification (NCBI taxonomy): domain Eukaryota; kingdom Metazoa; phylum Chordata; class Mammalia; order Carnivora; family Ursidae; genus Ursus; species Ursus arctos. The sequence goes on from NW_026622830.1 coordinate 8,249,717, forward strand.
AAATGTGGCCCATGGGGGTCCTGGTGTTGTGGCTGTTTTCAAGTTTCTATGCGGAAGATAGAAGACTTGGCAGCCCTGGGGCTAGGATCCTACATAGTGTCTTGGCTGGGTCTGAGAAGCTGTTGCCCCTTTGGACACGGCACGTGACAATTCACCAAGATCCTCCCCGCCACTCCAATTTACTCCCCAACGTCAAAGCCAGCATTGCTTGAACTAGTGTTTTTCTTACACTAGAGAAATATTTCTTATGTTGCTTTCCCAACTGGGGATATAAGATCTCTAGGTGATTATTCTTACCCCTAGCCTCTGTCATGTTTTTCTATCATCTGTCTGGCCCCTGTATTAATTTCAGTTCAAGTAAATTATGGGGAGAAGGCTTTTATTTTACAGATATTTTATTATCTGTCATTTACCTAGAATTTTCTCGAATTTTGGATTTTACAGCTTCATCCTTCCAAACTACAGGAACCAAGTAGGACGGCAAAAATTTCTCTTCAGCATGAAAGATGTACATTCAAAACCTAAAATAAAACATTTATCTTCTCTCACCACTGTTTTATAAACGAAAGAACAGTTTCACGCCAGAAATGAAGGTAGACATAACCATGAAGAAAACATTAGGCATCCCCTAGAAAAGAATCACATGTGGTTTTAAGTGGGAGAAACCCTCTCAAACCTGGCTTAAGCACAAAAGGAACAGCTTCAGGAACAGCTAGATCCAGGGGCATATGTGATGGCATCAGCACCTGGATTCTTTCTCCCTCTCTGTCTCTTCATCTCTCAGCTCTGCTTTTCTCTCTACTGCTTTCTTTTCAAGAAGACTTTTCCTGGAAATGGTGTGGGCTCTGAAACTCCAGGCTATCTTCACAGTTTCAAATCCAATGGAGGGTGGACAGACCTCTCTCTTGGTTGATTTAGTAAGGTTCTGAGATTAGCTCAGTTTTTATCCGTGTTCAGCCATCCTGAACCAATCCCAGCAGCCCGATCACGTCCAAGGCTCTGATTGGCCAGCCTGAGTCAAGTGCCTTTGTCCAGGGGTGGAATTCATTTGTCTGAACCACAGTGAAAGGAGAGAGAAGGGTGGTTCTCCAAGAAAAACCCAAGTTCTCGTCCCAGAAGAAGGAGAGAAGAATGCTAGCTAGGAAAGCATAAATAAATTGATTATTAGATAAACAAATAAATGTCTCCTACCGGGACCTTGAACCATCATAAGTATTTGCACCTTTTTCTTATTTTTTTTCATTTCACCCAGGACTCATGAGAACGTAGACCCCATCCAATATTTCAACACCTTTGTTTTGACATACGTATTCCCCTGCTATCGAGCGTTGTCTTACAGCTCCTAAACATGCATTTTGTTTGAACTTGCTGTAGACGGCGGACTCAGCGGAGAAGGCCATCGCATCCCCTGAGCCGGAGCAGGCGGGAGCAGGCCAGAAGGGCAAAGAGGGCTCCTCCAAGGACAAGAAGGTGGCGGCCGAGGGGAACAAGCTGAAGAACAACAAGCAGGAAGCCAAAGAACCCGTCCAGTGCGTGGAACCGGCCGCGGGGCAGGTGACCTCGCTGCAGAATGGGGACAAGTCCCAAAAGAGACAGGAGAAACGGCGGCAGTCTCTCGGGGGCTTCTTTAAGGGCCTGGTAGGTGGATTGTTCCTATCTTCTTTCTAGGCTCTTGGGCCAGGAGTGTGGTTCCCGCCTTCAAGGCGGGACTGGCCTAGACCTTTGTCAAAGACATATGGATGGAGCACCTGCTGTATGCCAGGTGCTGGGCTAGGCCTGGAGAGCAGAGCGGGCAGAGGCATCACCATTCGGGGGGACACTCAGGTGCAGATGAATGGGGGCAGGGATACTGAGCCTGCAAAGAGCAGGGGGGCAGAAGGCAGGACGGAGGGAGCCTGAGTGCGAGGATGTGGCCCCGTCCTGGGTTGAAAGGAGTATCAGGGAAGGCTTCCCCAGGGAGATGACCTCTAAGGTGGGGCCTCTAATTAGCCTGTGGAGGAGGAGGCAAGGGGAGGCCTGAAGGCCCAGCGTGTTCCAGGCAACGGAGAGACAGTGAAATTCAGCCTGGTGGGAAGAGAGCGTGGGAGCACAGAGGCAAGGCTGGCTAGGACAGCTGATGATAAAGAGCATCAGTGTTCGTCTGTGGCCAAAGGGAGCCTTGAAGTGTTTAAATCAGGAAACTGCTCTGAACCTGACCTTGGGTGGTGGGTATACAGAGGTGACTAAAAATTAGCTCCTTCTTTGCAGAGAGGTCTAGTCCACAGTGAGCGGAGACCAGACACTCAAGAGTTAGTTAACGTCTGGGTTATTTGTGTGTGTGTATTTGTTCTCTCTCTCCTCCCTAGCCTGGTAGCTTTAGGAGAGCAGTGCCTGCGCTGTCACGGGCGGACGTGCTGTCCTCCCCAGCACGGTGGCTAGAGCACAGCAGACACCCAAGAAGGGTTTGCTGAATGAAGGAAGGAATGCATGGGGTGACATATGGCACTAGTAAATGTTGTCTTCTATTTGGGATAATATAAATCCTGGCCCATGAGCAGAGTCTGAAGGTCATTAATCGAGAGATAAACAAGGTGGTCAAGCAGCCACTAGGAGTAGACACAGGTGATGTCATACCAGGACCCATGGGGATGTGGCTGGAGCCCAGAGGGCAGGACAAGGAAATCACACTGACAGTAGCCGTGGGTCTGGAGTTAACTGGGGTTAACCTGAACATCGGAATATCTGTAGGTGTTGGTGACCTTTGATCGATGGAGGTGGGGGAGCATGACGGTTCCCCTGGACCCAAGTTTGGTCTCTAAACAGCATCTCCGGGAACCTGTTAGAAATACAGAATCTCAGGCCCCATGTTTATTTTATGGATGAATGCCATGGTATTTCCCTCTGGCCTGTGTGTCTGAGTGTGGGTACAGAACTTCAGTGTGAGGTAGGGCTAGAAGTCACGGTTGGAGGCTGTTTGGAAATGGGAGGCCCTGGTACAGAGCCTCTCTCCTCTTCCCAAGCCTCTGGTGTAAAGCCCTCTCCGGTTTTTAAGAGGTGGTGAAGACCAGAGACTGACCATCAAAGCGGGGCGGGCGGGGGGGGGGGGGGGGGGCTAAAAGACTGATCATGCTTTGAGTGGTTTTGCTGGAAAATTTGTCTCCATTCTCCGCTCCAGTTCCTTGGAGAGGAGAAAAACCCTTATCACACTTTTCTAGACATTTCCAAACTGACCGTGCATTTTTTTCTGCCCAAAGTTCTGGTGGAACCGTTCCCTGCCAAGCCACAGTGCCTGGGGTGGCATACTGCGTGGGGAGGGTGCTGTTCTAGAAAGATTCTGAGCTCACGGGCCCGGTCAGTTCCTTACTTTCTTGGTGGTTTCTGGTGGTTTTCTGGGGTTTATTTTATTTATTTTCTTTTATTTTTTGGTCAGAGGCTCATGGAGTGTTCTCTGCATGTCTCCTACCCATGAAATCCCTGGATCTGACAGGATGGAGCTCATCCAATAGTCCTGAACCTTTGATTTTATATGCAGGGGACATTTGGCAATGTCCAGAGACCCTTTTGGTGGTCACCACTGGGAGTAGGCGCTCCTGAGATATTGCGGGTAGAGACCAGGGATGTTGCTAAATGACCCATAGTGCACAGAACAGCCACGGGGCTGGAGTTAACCCTTCAGGTTGTGATAAAGATGGGGCAGGTATATGAAACAAACTGCCCTAAGCCAATTGATCGTTCCTGATTGTCCCGGTCCCTGAATATCTGTGGGGGAGCCCAAAGTGTCAGAGTGGGGCCAGAGCTGAGAAGTCCAGAAATGACCAAAGAGCACATAGGACAGTGGAAAGAACAGAGCAGTGCCAAGGAGCCTGTGCCGTGAAGTTGGACAGCTTCATTGGGGTCCTAGACCTACCACTTTCTAGCTGTGTGACCTTGGGTTAGTCACTTAACCCCTCTGAGCCTTGGGTTTCCCCGTGCAAAGCTGAGGTGATAATGACAGCAACCTTCTAGGGTTCCTGTGGAATAAAATGAATGTATGCCCTGCGGGGTCCAGCACCTGATAGGAAGCAGGAGTTCCGTAGGGGATGCTATCATTTCCCCGGCAAATACTCCGGGACCTTGTGTGTGGACCGGAGCCTCACCCCCAGCAAATTTAGAACATCGGCCCACATGGCTCTCACCTTAAACCCACCATGGGACTCCTTCCCCTACAATTCATTCTCCCTCCGTCCGCATGCCGCCTCCCTCTCTCCTTGCCCAAGACCATCTGCCTTTGTCAGTTCCCAAATTCATTACCCACCAATCCCGGCTTGATCTTTACCCTCCGGGTGAGGTCCTCTCTGCTCAGCTCCCTCCTGCCCTCTCTTCCAACCTGCTGCCTGGATTCTAACAGGAAACAGCCCCCTTGGCATTTCATGGAGCATCTGAAAAGAAGTGGAAGGAAGCCTTTAGAACTCATCAAGTTTCGCTGTTTGCAAGCATTTGGCTTTTGAGCAGAGGGACTCAGTTGACAAAGAAACTGTTAGAAACTTTGTGTGTGTGTGTGTGCACGTGCGTGTGTGTACACACATAAATGTGTCTATAGAAGCATATCTATTTGATCAACATGGAGCTCCGATTGGAGACGGAGTAGGTTCCCGCCCCCTCTTGCCCAAGAATCACCCACTTGATGGCGCCCTCATCTCTCCCACCGTCCTGGGTCCCTGACTCCTTCATGTAGTGCTAGGATTCCGTGCAGGCCGATGTGCAGTTTTTACAGAGGAATCAACAGAGATTGGAAAGAAGATAGGGCCTATTCTTAATTCCCCTGGAGTCCCCTACCTGTCCTCTTCGGCCCTCTCCACTGGGCACAGGCTGAACCGAGGCTGGGGACAATTAGCTCGGTTACCCCACCCAGCTCTTGGGAAGAGTGACAGGGCCCAGGCTGGAGCCTGGAAAGCAGGTGACCTACAGGGGGCCCATCCATCGCTACATTAGCTTGTCCTGACTTACCTTAGAGCCTGTTTTCACATCTGTAAAACTGGGTTAATAATCACTGCCCGCCTCACTGGGCTGGTGAGAGGACCAGAGGAGGGTGGGTTTGGTTTGGCTGGTTGTACGCCGTGAAGTGCAGTCCTGAGACAGCAGGCAGGACAAGGGTGGTGTGAATGCCTCTGATCCCCAAAGTCCACGCCTCATGGGGCCAGAGGGGGAACTCGCTTTACCTTGGAGCAACTCTCTGAGATAAGTTGTGTCTCCCCCATTGGAAAGATGAAGAAACTGAGTTGAAAGGGTGAAGTAATTCCTCCAAGACGTCACAAGGCTAGAAAGTGATAGAATGGGGCATTGCACTCCAGCATCTGGTCGGAGACCATTCTTTTATCCACCACACATGCAAGGGGTATATTTATGTAGCACAAGTCCTGGCACGGAGAAAGTGTGAAACACATGGCAGTCGTTGCTCTTGATATTTCAGACTTTCATTGGGGTGCAACTTCTTTATATTTTTCTCCAGGGACCAAAGCGGATGTTGGACGCCCAAGTGCAAACAGACCCTGTATCCATCGGACCAGTTGGCAAATCCAAGTAAACAAATCACTACAGTTCCCACCAAGTTGTCCTGCCAGCAAGATGTCTTCTCCCTACTCCATTTCCTCCCCGAGCCCACTCCATGTACATAGTTTTCTTCTAATGGCCATCAAATGAAATTCTGCCTACAAATTAAGCCTGAGCTGTTGTATATTGAGGTGTATTATTTACGTCTCTGATCCAATCTTTTCCGGTAAACAGCTGTCAAGATGGTTTAGCAGGTGAACCAGTCAGGTCCGAAGACTTGATGGTGGCCAGGCAGGGGGTGGCGGGGGTGGAGGAATGCATTCTGGGTAAGTTATGAAAAATGGCAGTGGCAAGTAAGTTGCAGAAGAATGCTTGCCGGAAGGAATTAAGCTTTGTAGGAAATACGTGCTCATGCTCTAAGCTCGGAGAGGAGAGACAAAAATGCCTTTAAGTTACACCGCGAGGAGGGACAACATGGGCTCCGTGGCGGGGAGGTCGCCAATTTCCTGCAATGGAATGTGTGGGGAATGAAAAGGGAATGAACAAGGGTTGCTTTTCGAATAGGGTCCTTGAAAGTTATTGATGAGAAGGGAAAAGATTGACCGCAGAGGGTTTGAAATGATTTGGGAAAACAATTGCTTTCTGAAGCTCAGGGAGGGCAAGGATCACAACTTTAAAAAAAAAAAAAAAAAAAAAAAGCAGAACAAATAAAGTTGCAAATTTACTTTGCAACACAAGGGGGCACTGAGGTCTCCATTTTAATCCTGCATCCTGTAGCCCTAACAAAGATTTGGTCTCTGCAATTTTACATTATTAATGCTTCTCAGATGGCGGAGGGGCTTGCTTCATCTGTTCTGTCTGACACTTATCTCAAGTCTGTCTGTAATTTCCTAATGTTCTCAGGATGTTTTCTGATAAAACCCTCCCCATAACCCCAGTTAATAAAAAATTTTGGAAGATGATTCAAATACCCGAGGTTTTTTTAATATATGTACAGAGGAGTAAATAGGACCATGAGTCTATTAAAATGTAATTCAAAGTAGCATATGACTGACTGATATCATGTATACTGTATCTCTTTTTCTGATTTAATAAAAAAATACATTTACATCTAAAGCATCTTTTAATTTTCAATTTTAAAGCAGGTCTCTTGTACTCTCTGAGACATCTTTATCCTCCACCGTATAAAATCAGTCTTCTTCCTCCATCTTACCTTCCCTCCCAGATGCTCCTAGATTTCCTTGTATATCGGCACATGCACATACAAATGTGTGTACACATATATTTGCATATACACACATGCACTTATATAAAAGTACTGTTTTAGCCCAGGCTGCCTAGAGCAGAGCCTGAGACAGGGGTTCAGGAGCATGTGATACGCCAGGGAGGACTTCCGGTGTAAAGAGGAAGTGAACAACAGGGCAGGGAGGGAGCTGAGCAAGGATTGGTCTCCGCTAGAGTTGAATTTCATCCTGATCCTCTAGGAGGCGCTGGAGCATGAATTGCACCTTTCAGTTGGTTCTACCTTGAGCCAAGGGAGGCCGGCCTTTGTACCCTTGTTGATGAGTCCCAGCCCACTCTGGGATGTGGTGGGACAGGCAAGGCGCTCCCACTGAGCTGGGAAGCTGGGATCCCTTAGTAGCTAGAGAATGTGTGCCTGCTCAATGTCCACTATAGATATGCACATGATATGCAGATAGGTGTTTATACCCGTGTGGGAACACGTCCATACAGATAAACACACGTTACTTGCAGAAATGGAGAAATGTACGTAGACATTCATACTTATATATTACACACAAGAATAAATGCATGCACGCAGTCATATTCACACACATACAAACAGATCCGCACATACACGCTGGCTTGTAAAAATCCATCACACAATGATCCGAAGTAAACATTGAATATACTCTTCTTACAATCTGCACATTAGGTAAATAAAACCATGGCTTTGGCAAAAGAAAAAAAAAAGCATTTGGAAAATGTGTTCAGGAAAAAGATGGTATCCCTAAAAAACCAGATGTGGGGGGCCCGTTGCTGCAGGGGCCTGCTGGCTCCCAGCTTGGACGGCCGAATGCTAGGTTCCCAGGAAAGATCAGAGGTCCTTTCCTCGCAGCTGGCTTAGCTTCTTCAGACCTGCTGCTCCAACTTGGAGATCAGTGTCCGTGGCTCACCCAGTCGAGAACGACCTCGTGCCACTTCAGGTCTGAATGCTTAACTTGGCACAAATCGGGAAAAAGTCCTTTGGGGAAGCCCTTAACTGGCAGGGTGACTTTCCTCCACCAACACCATCAGAGAACAGGGGCTGATTCAAGGAAACCATGCAGCTGCTTATTCCTTTGTCCCTGAACACTAGGGGGGTCGCCTTGTGTGACCTTTGGTGAGCTCTGGGCCATACTAGTCCATTGAGAAAGGTGACAGTTTCATTTGCAAGTTTCACCTCACTGGGCACAGGGGCTTTTGGCCCTGATGAGAAATGCCTCCAGGCAGGACTGAGTCACTAAATGCAGAAGGAGCCCTCCCATCCCCCACCTCCCCCCAAAAAAATATTTAAAAATTTTTTTCGATGACGTTCTTTGCTGAGAACCTCTCTGCACAGCCAACACTTTCTGTAACGGTTTCATATTGCCCTGGCCAAAAAAAGAGCGAGCTTTTAAATGAAATTGCTGGGGTTTGTTTTTGTTGTTGTTGTCTAAAGGCAAGAAAACTTGAGCCACAGCAGACGCAGAAAATGACTTCTTTGGGGGATTAGAAAGGTAGTTGTAGCCCCAGAACCACGATAAAACCCCATCTTTAAGTTTTGAGGATTTGTTGTCTGTCTGATTTTGTTTTGTTTTTGAGCTGGGGACTCATTCCTGATGCGTTTACAGTCAATACTAATTTCCATGCCTCCTGCTGAACTCCTGTAAAAAAAAAAAAAAAGAAAAAGAAAAAGAGCAGAAACTCCCCCAAGTTAGCTCTGGAAGGCTCTTGAGTCTCAAAAGCCTTGAGGGACTGAAGTTCCTCCAACTATGGAGCCCAGAAATGCCGCTTGGACGGCACAGCCTTGCAGCTGAAAGGGAACTATGGCTCGTGGGAGGGGCCGAGGGGCCTCGTTAAAAATTCACAAACTCATATATCCATTTACTTTTTATTTTTAGGTGCACAGGGAAGTGTGTCTTCTCCGGAGTCAAGAAGAAGTGGCCCTTCCAAGAATTGAGCTTTTGAGCTGAACCAGCCACCCCTGGGGGAAAAAACAAAAACAAAAACAAAAAACTCTGCTTTCCAGTTCCAGCGGACGGTGACTTTTTGACTGATATCCATAAAAGAATTCATTCAAAAGCGCCCTTGTTCTTAGCAGCCCGTGAGGTCCCTGGTGAATTCATCATCTAGGGAAGGGGAGGCATAACTCAAGAAATGCCCAAAAGGGAGGGAAAAGAGAAAGAAAGTTAAGTTCTTTGGGTTTTGTTGCATCCCCCTGCTTCTTAAGCAAATTATCTGGGATTTCAACACGCGCACGCACACACACACACACTGGAGCTGGACTGCCCTTCTTTGCTTGCAAACCGTCCAGATGCAATGGGGCCCCATTAAGTTAGACTCCAAGAGCCTGGAATCTGTGTCCTGCTGGCTCCTTCACGCAGTGCCTGCTCCCGGAAGAAAGCTGATTGCCACAACCCAGGGCCTGACAAACGCCATTTCTTATGTCAAACACTCCCACGTGGATCTTAGCCCCTAAATAAGAAAATCAGCTAGGCTTCCTGCTTTAAAGAAAATTTTGGAAAGGAAACGGTTTCAGTGATCCACTCATCCAAGTTGCAGACAGAGGGCACGTGCTTTGCAGAATGGTCTGGAAGGTAAGGGTGGGTTTTAACCATCTTCCCAATGTCCCTTTTCAAAGCCTTCTTAAAAGGCTGTTGGCACGGCGAGTTGGAATTAGGCTCCTCTTCAGTCTAGATCTTCCTCCCTCGATCGGTGAACACACAGTGTCCCTGGCCCACTGGAAATTATGGGCTCCGTTAGGGAGAAAAGAAATTACTTACCGAGCAGCAAATTCTGTACATTTGTAATTCAGATCTTAGCGCTGGCCTGAAAGCCGGTTGGGATCCAGCCCTTTGCATAAATTGGTGTTCTGGAGAGCTTAACCCTTGCAGCTCTGTTTCCTTTCCCCAGAAAGCTACTCATTTTAGCCTCTCCATCCCCTGGCCCCTTTAACGTGCGGAGCGGACAGAGTGTCCCGTGAGATTTCACAGAAGTAAGGGTAACACTAATAATGCCTCACATTCTCATATGTTGCAATTTATAGAACGCTTTCTGAATACATCATCTAATTGAAAGCTGTATACCTCTAACTGAACTTAATTGCCACCTTTGTTATATTTTATTATGAGGGCACTGGCAGGCACCTGTATGCCTTTTTTTTCTCTCTCTTCAAAGGAGAGCCTCTTGACAAAATGGCCCCCAGCTGCATTTCTGGCAATGGTTGCCGTAGAAGGAGCTCATTGCTTACGTGATTGACTCTCTCTGAAGGATGTTTTTGTTGAAATCTGGCCACATGGGGGAGTTCTAGGACCTAGGGTGCTACCATCTCCAAGCCAAGCCCTTTTCCCTCCCTTCCTAACTAGGAGGTTGGGCCAAAAGGGCTCTAAAGAATGTGTTTGTTGATTAACTTCTAGGAAGCAGTCAAGTTTACTGAAGAGCACTAGAACGAGAGGGGGCCAAGCTGGGCAAGTCAACTGCTTTCCATGATTCCCAGTTCACCAGACCAAGACAAAGTTGGTTTGCTCTTCCATTCTTATCAGCTCAGTCTTAGAAGAAGGTTAAGGAAGGAGAGTGTGATTGTGAACCATTTAGGTTGGTGTCCCTGCAAAACATATAAGTTCCTCTCACCAGCTCTTCATGTTCCACGACACAGCCTTACCTCCCCTGTCTCTGCGCCCAACTAGTGGGCAAGTGACTTAACCTTTCAGCTTCCTCCCTAAACAATGGGACAGTAATGGTGCCTACTTTGTGGAGCCGGTGGCCTGTGCATCATAAGCACTTAGTAAAGAAGAGCTATTACGTCATAGGGAACTTCCAGCACCAAGGCAGAAAACTCCTACTCAAATTGGCTAGTGATAATCGTAATAACTGTAAGGAGATTTATCATATCATTTAACAGATGTTACAGCACAGCCTGGCTCTGAGTCTCTGGCCTCTGCTCTGCCATGTTCCATGGGCTGACTTCACCCCAAGACCAGTGCCAATTGATGGCTACCGTCCCAGACAAGGGGATTATGGGATTACCATAATCAGTTTTGATTGATCATTCTGGCAAAATCGATTATTTAGAGGCAACTACAATGATGTAATAAACAGTAAGGCAATTACTGATGTCAGTATCTTTAAAGTTAGTGGTTCCTCAGACCAACCGTGCCCCGACAATTCCAACTGATGGGGCACATACATTTATGATGCCCTGCCCTCCAAAACAGGGCCATTGGACTGCGAGCTCACCAACGTCAGGGACTTTCTTGTCTACTCCGTCGTCAATGTCTAGCACAATGCCTGGACACAGTAGATTCTCAACAAATATTGGCTGAATGGTGGTCTTAATAGATACTCTATGGCCACATCCCTTGAGGAGGGGGTTGCCTTATGCTCTAGTATGAGTTTATTTTAGCACCAAGTGTTCAATCACTTTAATTAGACATCCACCCTCCCCAGCTGCCTAGCTTAGCGGTTCTCAGAGTGTGGTCCCATAACAATCAGCAACGGCATCACCTGAGAACTAATTAGACATGCAAATTCTTAAGCCCTACTCCAGACCCACTGGATCAAAAACTCAGGGTGGAGGCCAGCAGTGTGTTTTAGCAAGCCCTCCAGGTGGCTCTGAGCAGAGAAGTTTGAAAAACACTGCTATGGGTAGAGCTACCACCCCACTGACCATCAATGAAAGCACTGAAGTTGCGTAGCTAACACTGGACTTACTACACGCCAGCCATTGGGTGCCACACAGATTACCTTGCTTACCACCCATTTTACAGATGAGGAAAATAAGGTTCAGAGAGCAGAAGCAATGTTGTCCAGGGACACACATGTCAGAGCCAAGGCTGAAACCCAACCTAAGCTCTTAATGGCATGTATTCGTGTCTGTGGGAAAGACAGGCAGGCAAGAGGACGATGATAATATAACGTATGATAAGTAAACGTAGGGTGTTGTGGAACTCAGAGGAAGACACTGACACGAGACTGCAGGGGATGGAGGTTGGCCATTTGAGGTCGTGACAGTTGAGCTAACTCACAAAGAATGAGTAAGAGTTGGCCCAAGGGGTTCCAGGCAGAATAGGAAGTGCAAAAGCCCAGGGTCTACAGAGAGAATGGCAAGTTGTTCAGTGTGGCCAGAGGGAGGCCATGGGGAGGACAGAAAGGACGGCGGAAGCTGGAGAGGAGGCACAGACCAGATCATCAAGGGCCTGAAGCAAGGAGCCCATAGTAAAAAGGTCGAACTTCTCCTGAAAAATAGGAAAAAAAGATCTGAACTGAAGGGTGGCAGAGTCCGATCTGTATTTTGCTTGCAGGTGGGACCTAACACAAACTCAACTCAACTAATACTCATTGAGTGAGCTGACCTATCTAGTAGGTATTACAAAGTCTAATCATTTCCTTCTTAAGCCTCTTCTAAAAGTCTAAGAAATACCCACTTAGATAAAACCTCTAAATGGCGTTGGTTCCTACAAGAATGATTAAATGCTCATTTCCAAGTGTCATAAATGTGGGTTTGAAATTTGGCCCCCGATCCACCCAGATGATCTACACCTATGACCCAAGGCTGGGAGATCGTGAGCAAGTTATTTCACAGATGAAAGCCTTAATTTATTCCTCTCTAGAATGGGACTAATAATGGTACTTGGAAAGTTGCTGAGAAGAGTAAACGAGACAATGCATGTATAGCTTGTAAAGATAATGCCTGGCAAGTAGTAAGCGCTCAGTGAGCATTATTGATGAGGAGACAGACATCTGCCCAAGGTAGATATGTCTTCACTTTCATAGGCTCAAAGACCACCCAATCTTTAGGATTAAACTGCATGACAAGCCCTCACCATTCTGGTAACCAGTTGACTGGCTGGCTCATCCAAGAAAAAAGAAAAGGAGGAGGAGAGAAGAAAAAGAAAAAGGTTGATTTTCCCTGATGTCCATCTCATTCTAAAGTAAAGCAGAATTTCTGGGGAGTGGACTCGAGTATGCCTTTGGTTTTCCTTGGTTGTATTTTAAAATATTGGCCAGTTTGCCATGGGAGCAGATGCTGTGGATGCCCCATCTCGTTTCTCTTCAGCCCGCTTCAGAATTCACCTGCAGCACTGATCACTCCCCACCCCAAAGATCCCTCCACTATTGCCTTTTCTTCTTGGCGGCTTCCTCCAGGGGCTGTGGGAACTCGTTCAGCGCACACGCAGGGCATTCTGAAAATGCCTAAAATTTTACACCCCTAGGGACAACCTTCAACCAAGGAGGGATTGGAGATGGCAGATAAATATCTCAGCTTCCCCATCCCTCAGTGGGACAGTTTGGAGGTGTCTTCTAAATGCTCCCACAAGGTCCCTGGCAAAACTGAATCCTAGCGGCCCACAGTAGTAACATACTCATGAACACACTCTCCCTCATTTGTGCTTCCTGGGATCACTTCCCAAATAAACTACCTGCATCCAAGTTCTTCTCGTCTCAGGGTCTGTGTCTAAGGCACAAACATCTATATCTCACTTAAGGTCCTGGTGCCAGGTAGTTTAATTCAGAGGCCATTCAGAGGTGCTGGAAGAGGTGAAAAAGCAACTGCAAAATGAGGACACCACCCAAGAGATTAGGCACAGAAGGAAACTGCTATACCAGCGGGGCCAGGCAGACAAGAGGAAGAGGTCATGTTACCAGAGCCAGGAAGCTGGTCACTCTGCGGGAAGTGGAGCACCACATGGCGGGGGGGGGGGGGGGGGGGGGCTGCCCGAAGGTAGCTGGGTCTAGCGGGGGTGCTATCGGGAAGCACTGCCTTTCTGCTGAGACATGAGCATAGGAAAAATAGCTTGGTGGCCGTGCCTCCCGCTGTCTGAGCCTGACCAGAAGCCAGTGGCCATGGAACCTGGGAAATGAAATTTGAAGGGAAACATGGAAAGAGGGACTAAGAACCAAAGGGCAAATGCCCAGCACAACCTAAAGCCCGACTTAGAGAGGAAAACGAACATCAGAAAGCAACATTGATTAGGGCCCTGGATCTAACCAAATGAACATGTATATTATGGTCCCAGTGACATCAAGTCACTTAACTTCTTCAACTTCGCTTTGATATCCATAAAATGGAGTTGACAATGGAATCCACCACATGGGGGCGCTAGGTGGATTTCATGAAATAGTCCCCGTAAAGCGGTCAGCACCCTGCCTGGCACATGAGTGCCTAATAAATGCTCATGCTTACTGGAACATTTTGAGATTCAACTGCTCTTTGAGTACCTGGCAGCCCATTAAAATTCCTGCTCAAACTTGTTTCTTCCCCTCTTTACCACTCAAAGTCTCAACTTCAATGTCTAGAATCTGCGTCTAGTCTCTGTTTCGTTGCCTTAAAAAAAAAAAATCTTTCCACTTCCACTGAAGTTCTGCCAGGGCTGAAGGAGGAACAGCTCTCTCCTCCCCTCTTGGCTCCCAACCCTCTCCCCGCAACCCCCACCCCCTCCCTATCTTTGCTGGCCAGTTGTTCACAAGGAGCTTAGCAGTTTTGAGGATACAAAAACAGGAAATTATGCACCAGTCCTGACTAAGGCTAAAAACTTATGTGCAAACCCTTCATCATACAGATTTCTTCAGCTCTCAAAAACTAGGGCCTTGAAAAATCAGGTCCCTGGCCAAGATCTTTGGATTTGCTTAATCATTTCCTTTGCAAATGTATAACTTCTTTAGCCATGAAGAAGAAATGGTGAGAAAGAGGGAGGTGGGAGTTGAAATATTTTAAGTCAACCACAAGACAGGACAGGAAATTCTGGAATGGGGGGGTGGTAATGTTTCTTTAATCCCTCGGTGCCAAAGCAGACTAAGACAGCAAGTTGGGGGAAGTGACCTTTCTAGGAGATTCTTTTACTGTTGACTCGGACCCAGAGTGAGATGTCATAGCCCTCTTCATTCAGTGCTGAATAGAGAACATTAGAGCAGAGAAAACTCTGAGATGCATCCCCTGTGACCCTTTATTTGACTCAGGCAGCAAACAATTACTGAGTGCCTACTCTGCCCCTTAGAGAGGACTAAGATGGGCTCCCAAACAGGCAAAATAACGTCCCGACTTGCTCAACAACAGTTGAAAGTTAACATACCTATTGGAGGCTGCCTACCAGAGAATCTGAAGTGAGTGACACCCAAATACAGTTGTTAAACTCTCTGAACAACAATACAAGTGGCTTCTTTGTGCTTCCTTCTTGCTTTTGGAACTTTCCCCAGCAAATCAGAGCTGTGTACTTTACTAATCCTTAAGGTAGGTCATCGTCTTTAGCAGTGATTTTTACCTGAAATGGGAGACCAACCCATTAATGTTAACCCAGCAAATAGAAGGGGATGGGATGAAATGGAATGGCATGAAGTGGAATGGAATAGATTAGGATAGAATAGAATAGAATAGAATAGAATAGAATAGAATAGAATAGAATAGAATATTTCATGATGTATTACAAGTAATGCGGGTAATATTGATTAGTGAAAGATTAGTTTTGATTGTGAACATGTGCATATAGATTCATGATGTATTTCTTACTATGGTTTATAATCAGAAAAGTTTAGAAGTCTCTGGTCTTTAGTGTAGTTTAGTGGTTAAAAGCGTGGGCTCTGGAGTCTGCTGGCATGGGTTCAAATCTTAGTAGTGTACTAGCTGCCTGAGGTTAGACGTGTCGATTAAACTCTCTCAATCTCAGATACTTCAGGAGGTACAACATAATAAAGAGAAAGACAAAATGTAATGTTGGATATTACAGTCTCTCAGGTTCTGGGGCCATTTATTTTCAGAAAATGCCATTTTGTCCTCTATATCTTTCCTTTGCTCTCAGACTGCTGCTGATCTTCTGGGGTCCACTCCTTTTAAGTAAGTCCACTCCTCTTAAGTACTCCTTCTATCTTAACCTCTCTCTCTCTCTCTGATCACCTCTCATTCCCTCAACCTCCAGCTGCTATCTCCAACATCATCTAGGGAAAACCATAGCCATTTAATATGTAAAACTTCTCTCTGGAAAAATGTCCAGAGAGCTAGTTGCAGACCACCTCACCTACTAGAAAAACTACAAAAGCTAGACAAAAAAATTAGTATGAGGCATCCTAAAACGGAGGCACAGCGTTCCACTTCCCTGGGAAAAAGTAAGGAGACTGGCAGTTGAGTTTTCAGCAGAACTGATGGAAGCCAAAAGATAAAACCCTTTAAAAAGAAAAAATTAAGGGGCGCCTGGGTAGCGCAGTTGTTAAAGCGTCTGCCTTCGGCTCAGGGCGTGATCCCGGTGTTCCGGGATCGAGTCCCACATCGGGCTCCTCCGCTGGGAGCCTGCTTCTTCCTCTCTCACTCCCCCTGCTGTGTTCCCTCTCTCGCTGGCTGTCTCTCTGTCACATAAATAAATAAAATCTTTAAAAAAAAAAAAAAAGAAAAGAAAAAATTAAGAGCTGAAAGAAGAGAACTACCAACCTTTAATTCTACACCCAGTAAAAATATCCAGCAAAATTTAAGATGAAATAAATATATTTTCAGGCAAACAAAAACTGAGTGAATACACTACCAGCAGGCTTTAACTAAAAGAAAGAGAAAGGAAGTGCTTTAGGAAAAAAGAAAATAATCTCAGAAGGAAGACTAAGATTTTAGGAAAGAATGAAGAGTAGCAGCGGAAGAAATGTGTCGGTAAATCTAAGTGAATATTGACTGCATTAAAAGATAATAATCATGTCTTGCGGGGTTTAAAATATATGTAGAATTAAAATTTACAGCAGCAGTAATGCAAAGGTAAGTAAAAGGAAAAGGGAATTTAACAGGTCCTAAGTTCCTTGCATTGCTAAAGACGTGTTAAAAGCACTAATTTTATTAGACTCCAATAAGACAAGGATCATCCTTGTAATCTGTAAGATAACAACAAAAGAAAACATGGAAATAACAAGCTAATAGAGAGAATGACCTAAAAAACTTGTCATTAATGTAAAAGTTCCTAATAAAGAAAATGGAACTCACAACAGACGGAACTCATTGAAACAGCTAGAAATGTATTAGTATTATGCTGGTAATGTGTTAATGATGACAAACGTAAATGGACTAAATGCTCAAATGAAAAGAGATTGTCATACTAAATGAAAAAACCCAAAAACCCAACTATTTTCTGCTTGCAAGAAATAAGCCTTAAATATGAGCATACAGACAGGATGAAAATAAAGGCTGGGAAAACATACTGTATGTATACAGTGATCAAAAGAAAGCTGATTAGTTACTATCAGATGAAGTCGATTTTAAGGTAAGGAGCAACATAATAGATAAAGAGAGTGAATTTTATAACAAAAAGGGTCAGTGCCACTGAAAGATTGAACAATCCTAAGTCTAGAAACACTTGCTCATGTAGCATCGATATGTATAAGGCAGAAAGCACCAGATCTAAAAGGAGAAATGGAGAAATCCACAATCATAGTGGTGGGCTTTAACATTCCTCTGTCCGTAACTAATGAACAAAGCAACAAAAACAAATTAGTAGGAATAAAAAAAATTTGACCATTACTATTTAACACACTTAACCTAACTGACATTTACAGAACAAAGCA
The DNA here is from genome assembly GCF_023065955.2 of Ursus arctos. NCBI lineage: Eukaryota > Metazoa > Chordata > Mammalia > Carnivora > Ursidae > Ursus > Ursus arctos. The sequence continues at coordinate 8,266,994 of NW_026622830.1, forward strand.
ACTGATAACTGCTGAATATATATTCTTTTTCAAGTGTGCATGGAACATTTACCCAATTGGCAGGTGCAGGCCTGTAGAGTAGGTCTCAGATTTAGAAAGTGGGTGGCAGGGGCAGGGTTTGCTGCTGGATTTGTTGTGAGGATGACAAAGAGAGGAGTCAAGGCTGATGATGAAGTACCCAGTGCTCTAAAATCCAGAGTGACTGATTCATGCTGCACAGTTAGCATTTTGGAAAGATAAGGGTGTGTGTGTGTGTGTGTGTGTGTGTGTGTGTGTGTGTGTTCAACAGTCATAAGATAGTCAGGAGTATTTACATGAGTGAGTCAACCTGGGAGTGAACCTGTGTCCAACTGAACATGAAGCATTATTCAAATTTGGTTTCTGGAATATTCCCAGGGTGAAGTTATTTCCTGTTTTTATCACTGTCTTCTCAGTTTAAGTGTTTGCTTCTTTTAGGAACTGGGTTGGCATCATCTGTTTCAGTTTGGAATGGTAAGTGCACAGAAAAAAACTCCATAAAAATCCCACAGGGTTGACAGACACTTCTGAGAAATGAAGTGGACAACCCAATTCCAGAGAGGGATTGGTTTATTCATCTGCTGACTGAGTATCAGCTGTGAGTCTGGATCTGGGAAAAAGATAAACAAGAAAAGCAAGGAACGCTCCAGTATAGTCGAGGAGGCATTCACTCCAAAAGCCAAGGATCAAGGATATACTTTGGGAAATGCCCCCACATAATTGCATTATGTACCCTCCTGTGACATGTTTGAAGTAGCAGTTAAGAACATTCTGGAACTCAGTTCTCCTCTGCACTAGCTCCACGACCCTGGGCTGGATATGAAACATTGTGTCTCAGTTTCTTCACTGTAAAGTGGGAGTGATGTTATTGATAATACCATCACTGCAGAGGTAAATCAAATAATATTCAGAGCAGTGCTTGGGATTAAGTTCACAAAATTAGCATTTGCAACATTTATCATTCCACTGTTTCAAATATTTCTTTCCTTTTTTAAAAAATTATGAAACCACATTTTTAAAAAAACGTTAGGGAAGAATAATGGTGGAAGAGTCTGTCATAATCCCATCTCCCTGGCTCAATCATGGTAGCTTCAAACATTTTTTTATATTGATTATGTCATTGTTTTGAAAGTGCCTGGCTTCTAGCAGGTGATCGATACATGCATACTGATTGCCTGACCGTCCAATTCAATGCCAACTACTTTGTTTCATGCTTTGCATACCTAATTCAGTATACAAGATGATGATTATAATTATATCATATATATTCTTTTATGTTTTTTCATAAGCTGTAGATCATAATCTTTATGCCTCCTGGAAATCTCATCATGTCAATGTCAAGGGCTGGATAAGCCGTTTGTCTTTTGCTGTCCTGTTTGTATGGAGAATTACTACAGACCACACTCCAGATACCACAGGAGTGAACAGCTCTCTATATAGCATTTTGCCTTTTTTGGTAAAATGTCTTAAGAGAATCATAGAATACCAAGTTGAATGTTTCAAACTCAACCTTTAAGTTAGCTGAGAAAGGAGCCCCCAATGATGAAACCAAAATGGGGTTCCTTCCCTAAGTTTAGGTGGTAATAAAATGAATTCCACTCTCTCCACAAAAAAAGAAAGAAAGAAAGAAAGAAAGAAAGAAAGAAAGAAAGAAAGAAAGAAAGAAAGAAAGAAAGAAAGAAATGGTTTTAAAACCCACAGCTCCGCCAGCACAGATCAATAGAAGATATGAGTATTTTGATGTATTCTCGACCAATAGTTACAAACTCACCCTTCATGGATATACGTCAGGAAAAATCTCATCAGACCTCTGGTTAATTCAAAGGTTGGCTTTAAGAAGCGGCAGAGACAGATTTTCAGCTAGGCACACATTTCCAACATCTGATGGTATGTTGGGTGATAAATGTCTCCCTCCTCGTGCTGGGGAAGCAGGGGAGGGAAGGTGAATCACAACCGTCGATTTAAGCAAGAGGCACTTACCTCATAAGGCAGAGACAGGCACTGGGGTGCCCCTCTCAGAGCAATGATGGGTGACTGCAAGCCTGGCAGTCCTCCATGGGGTCTCTGGAGCCAGGCAGCCACGGGCATGAAAAGCAGCTTTGCTACCTTGTCTGGTACGTAAGTTAGTAACTGACCAAGGCAGGGCTCAGGCCCAAGTCTCCCAGGCCCCAACCCCTGGCTCCATGCATAACACTACTCTCTCTCCAGATTGGTTCTTCTTTTATTTTGGTTGATCCCAAAGTTCACTGGAAATGGGAGGAATGAATGTGGAGAGCCGTGTAGAGGGCCATGGCTATGGCTTCTTGATAGAAGACGTCCGCTTCCATCAGCATGGTTGCTGGAGAGGAGATGAGAAATGGCTGTTTTCAGGACTTCTTTGAAGAAAACATGACAGGATAGTATCATCTCTGTGACTTCCAGGCACACACCTGAAAGGAGATGTAGGCACACTTCCCCGAAGGTAATGGTGCTCCACAGATTTGCTCATTGGCTCCAAATGGATACCAGCCCGGAATTTGGAGGCTTTGTTTTCACAGAACCACTTGAGGATTCGAAAGAGTATCTTTCTCCCCAAACTGGCCTTTTTGGACTCCATCCCCTGATTATGGCTATAAGGTAGCGTGAGAAGAAAATAAAATCAGATAACCCTGAGAATAAAACCACTGAGTCAGCGATCGCTACACGGTCGCTCCGTGTTCCAGGGCACCTTCAAAGGAACCCAGTGAGGTGGGGAATCTTCATCCCCTTCCTCTACAGGAGAAAACTGAAGTACAAAGAAGTGACAGAATTTGCCGGAAGCCACGGAGCGGTTCAGTAAGAGCAGGGATTCCATAGGGGTGTGTCTGATTTGCAGAGTTTACAGGCTTCATCATGAGATCCCGCTGCTTCCCGCCATGTTGGGGGAAAGGAGGAGGCTCCGCGTGAGGGAGAGGAGCGGCCTTTCTTCTCTCTGCACGTCGCAGAACTGGTTCAGGGTCAGCCCTCGGTTGCCAGCTCACATCCAGCCCACCGAGTTCTGTGTTTCGTCTTTCAGGGTTAAGAACACACAACAGGCTTTTGGTTGGGAATGGGGAGGAGTTGACATTTGTCGCCCAGCATTGGGGAAGTTGATCATTTTCGGTCCTCTCACACTATGTGGAAGCCTCACATTTGACATTTGGGTAAAAGGGGAAAAAAGTCTCCAAAAGGCTGCTTGGGGCCTGCTTGCCTGATTCCTTGCCAAACAGGAATCCTTCCTTGGCTCTCTTCCCTCATAAATGATTTTCAAACTACAGTTTTAAAAACAGTTCCTTTGGGAAATTAGGAAAGCAATCGTGTTTCAGGGAGAAAACTGTCCCATCCAGAGAAATGCACGAAAAGTAAAATCACCAACGTCTCTATCACCTAGGGAAGAGCACTGTTGGCAATTGAATGCTTTCCTTCCTTTTTCCTAATGCCTATATCCTTAGTTTTGTAGGTGCAACTCGACTCAACTGCGAAGAAAGTTTTGTGATATGCATTTTTTTTTAAGATTTTATTTATTTGTCAGAGAGAGAGAGAGCAGAAGCAGGGGGAGCAGGAGAGGGAGAGGAAGAAGCGGACTCCCTGCTGCACAGAGAGCCCGATGTGGAGTTCGATCCCAGGACCCTGGGATCATGACCTGAGCCGAAGGCATATGCTTAACTGACTGAGCCACCCCGGAGCCCCTCTACTATAGGCTTTAGGTGGCATTGTGCAGCCGGCATGCCTCTTCTGTTTCTTTCCCACCTCTCCCTCCCTATGCATCCTCGTCCTCCCAGTCTATGTTTTCTAAATCCCCTTCCCAGTGTTCTCTGCGCTGCCCTGAAATGTGCTTGTGGCCTGGAATGCGTCACTTCTTGCTCTCCCTGAGTGACCTCATATGTTCTTGCAACTTGCACAGCTCGCTCCCTCAGGGGTCACAGACTCAAATACTTAGAGGAGCCAGGCGGGTAAATAAATATGGGGGAGTCCAGGCAGTTCCCCCCGCCAGCACCGGCCCCAGTCTACATTGGAATCTACATTGAATATTCTCAGACTTTTTTTTCAAGGGGAGTTAGAAATCTAGATTTGCATTTAAATGCTCTTATTTTTTAAGAGTTGGAAATTAGTATAAAAGAAATGTTAAGCCCGTGTGGCCCACAAAACATACCTGTGGGGCACATTCTGCTGCCAGGAGGCCAGACTGCAACTTCTGCCTCAAACAAATTCACTGTGTTCCTCAAATCCCCCCTTTCCTGTCTGGGGCCTGTCCCTTACCCACTCAGTCACTAAATGCTCTGATGCTGCCTGAGAAATTGTTCCAGAATTTAGCCTACCCCTCTGTCCTCACTTCCACTGGCATAATTCCAACATTCGCCAAATCGCATCCTGGCTGGGACTAGAACATCCTATCTGGCTCTCCTGCCTTCAGCTGATTCCTCCCTGCCCCTGCCTTTGCACTACGCTCCTCTACATTCTAGAACATTCTCACCATGGTTAGTGGAGAGAATGGAGGAGGAAAAGGAGAGGGAAGTATCCATGTCTCTTCTCTGCTCAGACAACCCTACTGGGGCCATAGTGCCCATAAAGTGGAGTTGCTTACCTCAGCCACATTTGGTCCACACTTGCCCCAGCGTTATGAAATGTGACCCGGCATTATCAGATTTGATTTCATATAAGTATTCAGATACTGAGCTTTTCCTGAAAGATCTGACTGGCTGGCAGTGCTGGGTCTGCCGTCTCCCACGGAAGCAATTGTCTGGAGCCCAGTAGTGACTGTCACCGTGGGGACAGCTGTGCTCCCTTCCCCATTTCCCCCGGCCAGCCTCATGCACCCATACTGCAAGGCCCTGAAAGAATTTGCAACCCCCGAGCCACAGGCTAACATGCAGCTGTTCATAGGCACATCAGACCCCACGCATCTGGCCCTTCTGCCCACCCCCAACCTCACCTCTCAGCCCTACCCTTAGCCCCTTTTTTTTTTCTCCACCACTCATAATGGCTGACTCACAAAGAAATTGTTTCAGACCTGAACCTAACCACCACTCAATGGCGTGACTGCTTTAGTTACTTAAATCAAGATAGACACACTCTGTTCAGAGAGAGCTTCCCTTTGGCTCAATAAATCTCTCTTCAAATCACTAATGAAGTTGAACTTGCCCTAGACAGTGTGTTTCAGGTTTAAGAAACTCCTACTGAAGCTCTTTATAGTTCTCAGGAGTATCCTCACTCAGCCTCGGATCCTAATAGAGGGAGACTGAGCTACTGATGGACAAAGTCGCGCCTAATCCATTTACCTCCCAGGAGAACGGTGTTGACGGTCATGCAGTAAGAAAGCTGCTTGCCCTCACGGAGAGCACACGCGCACACACACACACACACACACACCTGAACTAACTCGCTTCCTTTCTTGATACACATATTTAATAATATGCATGGTCATTATTTTGCTACCTGGTAATTAGTTAGAAATAAAGATCTTTCATAAAGACTGTTGAGTTAAGATTATTTTTGCAAAACCAGATAAAAAAACTTTTTTTTTTTAATTTGTTCATTTTGTTTTAAGATTCTTTGAAGTGGTCAAGCCTACCCCACATGCGTTCTCCCTTTTTTGTTACCAACAGAATATAGACTTTAATGGGGGTGGTGGGAGGAGGGCTTTACAAACTACATTTCCCAGCCTTTTTTATGCCTAGACTTGGCTGTTTAACATGGCTCTGGCCCATGAAATGCCATAAGCCATCACGTGGACTTCCCAAAAAACTCCTTAAAGGCAGGGGGGAGGTGAAGGGTGGGAGGCGAAGACTCAGGTGATCTCTTTTCTGCTACCTGAAAAGCCATGTGACCATGAGAAAAAGACCAAAGAGTTTGGCCTTAAAATCCATACCACACCAACACCAGCAGCCACTTACCTCTGGCTGTCGTACCGAATGGGAAAAATAAATCCTATTTAAGCTGCTGGTATTAGTTTTACTCTTACAGACAGGTAAACTATATCCTATTCAAAGCTATTTTGAATAGGTTGGGGGGGTCAATTTCTCCCACCGGCTAACCCACCAAAAATCACGGGAAGGGTCCAATTCAGAGATAACTGTAAATAATATTAACTTACCCATAGTACCTCGAAACTTTTAATGTGCTTTTACCATTTTCGGTCTTTTGGCCCAGATACAATACAACATGAAATGTATCAACTGTGCATATAATAAACAGTGATTGCGGAGAACAGAACCATCTGAAAAATTTAAACCCAAATGTAGATTTCCACTTTGGCTGAAAGCAAGATGTTGCTTTCGGTGGTGGGAGGCCCTCAATTTCCCACTTCACTCTGTGTGACTCAACTTGAACGCGCTCCCATTGACATTCTGGATTTTTCTGTAATCTCCTTTCTTTAATAAATTCAAGATAGCGCCGCAAGTCGCAAACAGCTTATAATAGCATTACTGTTTCCGGGCGAAAGCAGGGGTGCAGCCCTGGCCAGTAGCTATGTCTGTGGATATCTGAATAATTGCTTCAATTCCCCACTTGTTTCTGAGTGAGTGTAGGCCTGACCTCCGGGCATGGCTGCACATTACTCAGTCAAACCGAGAGTTTCAACGCTAAATGTGACAGTGCGTGCTATATCTGTTTTCTCTCTGGCAGATTATTCAAATACCATCGAGCTGAAGTCAAGTTGTCCCAGAGCCCGTTGAATCTTTGCCCCAACGGTCCGTGTAGGAGCCCTTCCTTGAAGAGCTTCCTCTGCTATACTGTAATCCTTTTCTCAGTGAATGTGTGATGATTGGATGTTTTCAGCCTGATTCTTTTCTCCTACCTCATGTCCCCTGGAGACCCCGCTGCCCCCTTATAAAAGCCATGTGTATCTTATCTTTTCCAGTGCAGTTGCTAAAACCAGAAAGCAGGGTGGAAAACATTTCCCCAAACTGTACTGTTTTTCATCATTTCTTTCTGACACCTCCAGATAACTTGTTAGCATATTGTCTTTCTCTATTCAGCATAGCCCCACTGGGTGTTTGGGGACTGAATGACATCACCCAGGCATTTATAATTAGAAACAAAAATGCCTCTTTCCAAATCTATAGCACCAGGAGACAACTGGAGAGATTTCAAAAGTTGCCGGTGAAATCCCAAATGAAAGAGGTCTTTTCTAACCAGGCAGACACTCTGCTGGCTTTCAAGACACTACTGGGAAAACACTGGAAGCAAGTGGCAAATAATCTTTCCAACTGTTGATCCCAAGGCCACATGCCAAGGGGACACTCAAGACCTGGGGTTAACTTTGGAAATTTGACAGGAAAATTGTCACTGGGCTCTTGGCTCTCCCCAGAGAAGCTGTATTTCTTGAAGCTCCTGGAAGACGCCAAGAAATGGTCTGAATTTTCACCACCGTGGAGACGGAGCTCAGTGACTTTTGATGACTGAGTTTTTATTTGTCCAACAAATTCTTATTGACTCAACTTGAATGGCACTCCCGTGGACATTCTGGATTTTTCTGTAATTTTTTTTTCCTTCATACATTCAAGACAGCTCCACGAATCACAAATGACTGGATTACTGAGTTTTAATTTATTCAAGAAATCCTTACTGAGGGCCTCTCTCAGCGAATCCTGTGCCTTGAGGACCTTCTCTGCTGTCATCCAGGGTCTTTGCCTAGGAATAATATGACCAGACCTCCTACCATCCAACATCCTAAGCACCAGACCCATGCCACTATTTAAACTTAAATTCAGATTAGCAAAAATTAAAAGAAGCTGCAAATTCATCTCTTGCACTGGCCACGTCTCTGATTCTCAATAGCCACCTGTGGCTAGTGGCTACCGTATCAAACAGCAGAGATCTAGGACATTTTTGTCATTGTGGAAAGTTCTTTTCGGACAGTGCTGGACTGATCCTTTGACTTACCGTGAACGCTCCTGGATTATACATATCGACCTGGCGTCAGCGTTAATAGCAGCCTGTTTCACACCCACAGTGTCCTGGTTGGGAAGGGAAAGTGAACAACGACAACAAACTTGGCCACCGTGCTTGCCAGGACTTCTCTGAGACCCAGAACCCTGTGTCTTGATGGAAAAGTTGGCAGTGTCAGCAATCCCCCTGCCTTTTCATCGTGATTCTCTCCCACCTGTCAAATCCACCAGTGTTAGTAATGGGGGAAAACGCAGAAGAAATGGTCAGTTCTCTTCAAGTCAGTGATTTACTTGTAAGCAGTTTCAGCTTCGTTTCTGATTTCGCTTGCCTGAAGGAGCTCGGGCTGGCCCCTGAGCCCTGAAGGAGGCCCATGGGTCCCCGGAAGGAGACAAGACCTCCGAAGGCTTTTGCCTCCGAGCCCGCTCAGCTCCGTCCCGTGCGCCCCTGCCTGCCTCGCCCAGCAGAGGGCGCCGGAGCTCAATGTTCTGGGTGAAGACTATTTACGCAATCATTAGGGATTTTTTTTTTTCTTCCAGTGATACTTTTTTTGTGAGCAGCATTCCGAGGTGCCAGCTAATATAGGTCACCTTAAGGATAAGTGGTCAAAGCTGGGAGATAAGAGCCGTTCGGGCGGGCAGCCAGCTCGTTAGGGATCCACATGCTCCCGGACAGTCGGCTGGGGACGCAGCCTCTGCCAGTGTCAACACGGCAGACACCATTTTGCAGAACTCTCCAGAAGGGGGGTCTAAACTATGCCAGATACGATCTGTGCCGCCCAGCGGGTCAGGCCTACACTGCTGGAGGGCCGCCCCCGGAGAAGCACCCCTATCATGGCCTTGCTCTTTGCGGGGCTCTGGACCCTGCTTTGCATCTCAAACACCTGCCAGGCAACAAAATGGTGGTGACTGCAAAGGGGTGTCTGCAGGGACCGAGGTGGGCTTCCCTACAGCTGGCTCAGCTGCCCCTCTCCTCGCCATCAGTCAGCATCCCAATGCCCGTCTGTCTCGCCCTTTCTCTCTCTTTCTCGGTGTTTCCTTCTCGTTCTCTTTCTCTCTCTCTCTCCTCCCCCTCCCCCTCCTCTCCCTGGTCCCCCTCCTCTTCCTCCTCCTCCTCCTCCTCCTGCTGCCACAGCCCTTGCCCCTGCAGAAGAGGGCTGAAGTCCCGGTTGATGCGATTCCTGTTCTTGGCTCCTCAGCGCGGCTAATTCATTACGGCGCATAATTTGTGATTTGTTTGTATGTTTCCAAGGGGTGAGGCGCTGAGGGTTATTTCCTTTGCCTGTTTTGGTGCCCTGAGCGTTATTTATGAGATCCGAAAGCTCGTTTCTAAATGAGCATTCATGTCTCTTCTTAAGATTTTCAAGAAACTTTGTGAAGGGAGGTCTAAATGGCAAACACCTAGTATGACTCCACTGCGCCTTTTGGAAAAAAGACAAGCACGTGCAGATGTCTCAGCTCCAGTAGCTGGGTGGCGGCCGGGGGGGGGGGGGGGTTGTCTGGGGCACCTTCGTTTTCCGTTTCTGTAAGAACCGCACTCTCTTTAAGGAATGAATAAGATAAGGCACGTAGAAGGCTTCACGAAGCACATGGCGTGGGTTCCGTGAACACCAGCTATGACTGTTTTCTCATTTCTTTGCCACGAGCTCCCTCCAGGAGGCCTGGAGCTCATCTTCTGCACACCAGGGCTTGCTGGAGGGAGCTTTGTATTCCTTGAACCAAGGACTCCTGTGGGAGAGGTTTGACCCCGCCTCACCTGTGACTTCCTGTCTGTGACTTTTGTAAGACGTTGTTTCGTGACTCAGTTTCTCTCTGAATGAAACACGCGAGCTTTCCCTACCACCCTTTCTGAGACTGTTGATAAAACACACTCAAGATGCCTTCATGGAGCCCTTGTGACGAGCCAAGGACAGGGGGAAACACCTGGCAACCACCCCCCACACACCACCACGCGTCCTGCCTAGGCACCGCCAGTGTGTGCCTAATACCAACCGTCTCCTTTCTCTCCCCAAAGTGTCCTGGTGGATGATAAATAAGGTCGCTCTACAGAAAATGTAACAGACCTGAGCAAGTTCAAAGTCGGGGGCAGGGGGCAAAGATCCATAGATGCTATAGATGATAGATAGATGGATGCATGGACGGATGGACGGATGGATGGATGGACACAGTTAGAAAGACAAGATTAGGCGAGTCTCCACTTCTTCATTTGGAAAACAGGGGTCGTGGAGTTGCCCCTGCTTCCGGGGCTGCTCAGCTGACTAGGTGGCAGGTGTGTTGGCCATGCTGGGTGGGCAAGCCAGCAGGGGGGTTCTCCACGGGTGACTAGTCGCACCGTTGAGGCACTAGCAAAGAAGGGCTTCACCTCCCCAAGAAAGAAAGAGAGCATCTCAAAAGAAAATAACTTCATCGTGGCATACAACGTGGTGTGTCATTTCAAAAACCGTAATTCCATTTTATGGTTTCATACTTTTTCCTTTTGAACATCATTGCAGCTGGGGAGAGGACCCCATCGGGACATTAGGGACTCTCAGATGGCTTTGCAAACTGCTAGGGCTTGAGCTGCCATCAGCTGTTAGATTACGTGTCACCCTGATGTGTTAGCTCCACAGCAGGCCCGGTGGGGGAGGGCTAGGACGGAGGGTATACGCCATGCGACAGGGACAACGATGATGGAGCATGGGCTTCTGCCTAAACTGGGGGATGGGACAGGGAGAGGGGAGACAAAGCACAGAAAGTGGCCTTACCAGTAAGGGCCCAAACCTGTTGCCTATGTCCTGCTCACGCATGACCCAAACAGAGCAGATGGGGCAGTGGCCAAAGGAGGCAGTTTTCATTTGAGAAACCCGTATCTCCTGCTCCAGCAACTTCCCAAATGTTTTCTTGAATTTTACACACTCTTCTAAAAATGGCATCAACCATCACCCATTGCATAGGACCGTGGCAGGCTATGCAGTTGGATCCTGAGGCAACACTGTGGAGCCAGCCCCACTGTGGGAGCCATCCCACCCCTGTCCCACAGAGGAGGAAGCTGGAGCCCAGGGAGACAGCAACTGTGACATCCCATAGTCCCAGGCCAGAGAACCAGGGTTTGATCTCTCCTTCTATAAGGCTTTCCTGCCTCTGATAACTTTCAATCTCAGGTTCAAGCTACCGGGTCTTTATAGCTGAGATTTGTCTTACCTGCTTCTTCAACCTCAAACTGACTTAAGCAAAACAGGAGTTTGTTGGCTCATATAACTTAAAGAGTTAGGACTGATAGCTTCAGGCACAGTTTGATCCAGGCTGGGTGTCTGAGCCATGTATTCTCTGGGGTGGTCTCTTTTCTTGCTTCTATGTTGGCTTCACTCTTGGGTAGGTTCTCTTTCTGTAGCAGTCCCTGGTGATGTCACATTTACAATCTCTCACTTTTACGCACCAGCAGACCTAAAACACTTCCTTGTCGATAATTCCAGCAAAAGTCTCGGCTCAAGCAGACCAGCTTGGACCATTCGTGAATTGATCCGATTTGCCAAACCTAGAAATCAATGGACATTCCTGAACTCAGGATTCAGGGTCAGCCCCCAAAACCACATAGCTATAAGTGGGGGTGGTAGTTAGCCCAAGGAAAGCCAGGGAGCTTTTCACTTCTAGAAGAGAAAATGGATGCTGTGAGCGCCAGCTCCGTGATGCCCATGACATAGGTAAGTGCTCAATCTACTTTAGCTATTGAAGGGAGCACTTCACCAAAAGTTAAAGACTGGGGATCACCGAAGCTCTGGAATCAGACCTTTAAGCTGGTAGTTCTTCACCTTGATAGGATACTGAAAATCCCTACAGAGCTTTAAAAATTCTTCTATTCCTGTGCCCCACCCTGAGAGATTCTGATTCATTCCATCTGGGGCGGGGTCGGTACCCACAAATGTCCTAACCATAGCACCAAATCCTTTAAGGCCTAAAGAATTAAGAAGTAATAATTATATGTGAAGCCTGAATTCAGAATTTAAAAATCTCTCCAAATTATTTCTCCCAAGGCTTCATGTGCTAACACAGAACTTTGTTGGTCAGCTAAAAAAAAAAAAAAATTGCAAAGCTGAGGTGTGTGCGTGCAAGCGTGCATATGTGTGTGCGTGTGTGTGCATGCGTGTGCTTATCCCCGTGATTATACAAAACCTTGCTTTGGGTGGTTAAATCAGCAACACAGATGACTCAGGAACTTAACTGATGCTGAGTCATAAGCCTCCTGGTTTTTTTTTTTAACTTTCTTCTTCCCTCCCACTCCATGCCACTCACAAACACTGGATAAAAGGCTGGGGGTATTTAACACCCCCATTGACAGACGGACAGACATTGTTTGCCTCTGGAGATGATAAACTAAGAAGCAGACGACACCCTCTATGCCCCACATTGCAGCTAAGAACGCATAGCCTGGACCTAATCACGAGGCACCATTAGACAAACACAGAATGGGGAACATTGTATTGTAATGGGGCAAGGGACAGAGGAGGGGCTCCTTCTTCAGAAATGCTCTTATCACAGAAGACACAGAAAAGCTGTGGTAATGTTCCAGGTTAAAGAAGACTAAAAATAAAATAAAATAAATTTCACTGCAAATCCTGCCTCTGGACTGTACCTATGCTAGAGGGGAGAATGCCATTAAAAATCGCAGAAGGTTAACAGATGAAATTGGAATATGGATGATAAATTAGATCAAAGATCAATTACACATCAGAATAAATGTGTGAGGTTAACTGTCCTGGGGTGAGAGACGGTCTCCATTCTTAGCAAACAGGAACTTGGGGTATTTGGGAGTCGAGGACCATGATGTATGTAACAACCTCAGTGGTTCAGGGAAAAAAAAAAAAAAAAACAACTCTGTGTGTGTGTGTGTGTGTGTGTGTGTGTGTGTGTGTGTGTGTGTGGAGCTGGAGGGGGAGACAGCACCCAGACAATCAAGGAAATGGGGTAAAATATTAACAGACGAATCGGATGAAGGGTAAGCAAGTATTCTTCATATTATCTTATATTGCAATTTTTTGGGTAAATTTGAATAAAAAATGTTTCAAAAGCTGGGGACAGAGAGAGACTGCTCACAGTAAACAGGAACCGAATGTGGAAATATACTTCATGACTCATCAAGATTAAGAATTCCAAACACACACACACACACACACACACACACACGCACACACGCGCACACACACACACACGCATGCGCGCACACACACACATGCCACATATCAAAATTCACTCTCATTCTAATAAAATGAAGAGTTCCTGTCCGCACCCGAGACAATTCAACCGTCAAACTGTGAAGTCCGTCTACCCTTGAACATTTCACAAATTCTCCCAGATTGGGGGCTTTCCAGGAAGCCTCCAGATGGCACGGCCACACCCCAGCGGGTTCGCAGGACTGAAGCAATTCACGAGATACAGGCCACCGAGTCACAGTGAAGCACACGACCTTTCCCAAACAGCCATCGGTCTTGTCACTGCCCTCCGTGAAGTTTCCCACTGGTGTCCAGCGCCCCTTAGAACAGAATGGAAACTTTTACCCTGCGGGCATTGGGTCTCTGTGTATCTGTTGGACTTCATCGCAAAGACTCACTCAAATTAGCCTGCTTTCTGGTTCTTGGACGTGCCAAGCCCTTTCAAGGCCTTTGAACCTGGTCTTCTCTCTCCTGAAAGCTCTGGTCCTGCGCTTCCCATAACTGCCTTCACCTCCTCGTTTAAACCTCAACTCAACTGTCATCCAGCGCATTCCATTTATTGCATTCATAGAACAATTAGAACAAAATCCAACATTACATGGAATTTTTTTTTTTTAACTTAGATTGTTTCTTTCATACCCCACCCCACTCTGGTTGGGCTCTGGGCACTTCTTTACCCTTCTGCCCCGAGACGCATGTGTGGTGTGGCTTCAACTCTTGCTGCTTTGGGTTTATGTTCACCTCTTGTCCTCAGAGAGCCCCCCGCCCCGTTCCCCTCCTTCCTTTGCTTTATTTTTGTTCATCGTATTTGTTACTGTCTGATCACACACACACACACACACACGATGCATTTGACTAATATATACATGCATGCATATAAGAATTTGACAAGTGAAATATGTATATTTATGATGATCATTCTTACACCCCCACCCTCAACCCCCAATAGATTGTAAACTCCATGAGAGCGAGGAATGTATATATTTTTATCACCACTGTGCCCCAGCACCTTAAGCCAAGCCTGGCACATAATAAATGCTCTAGAAATATTTCTTGAATGAGTCAGTGAACAAATGAGCAGGACTGGTAGATAGTTGGCGCTCCATAAGTGAATGTGGGGGGGGGGGAGTGCAAGACTTCAGGTACCAGAGCTCAAGACTTTCTACAGAGCTATAGTAATCAAGACAGTGTGTTAATTGCTATAAGGATCAATATATAGATCAATGGAACATCCAGGAACATACCCACACAAATACGATCCTTATAGTTGATTTTATAAACAGGTGCCACATTAACTTAATGGGAAATGGTAGTCTTTTCCAGAAATGATCTAGAACAATTGGATATCCATATGCAAAAATACTGAATCTTGGCACTTTCCTCAAGGTATACCTAAAATATTAATTTGAAATGGACTATAGAGCTAACTGACCTAGAGGAGAGAGATAACCCTATAAAACTCCCAGAGGAACACAGGTGAAAAATCTTTGGATTAGGCAAATATTTCTTAAGATACAAGATCATCCGTATAAAAGAAAAAAGTGAATAAACTAGTTCTCATAAAATTAAAAACTTTTGATTTTCAAAAGACACTATTAAGAAAATGAACAAGCAAGTCCAAAATGGGGGAAATATTTGCAAAGCATATGATGAAAGATGCTGTCCAGAATATATAAAGAACTCCTTATAACAAATAAGAACATAAACAATTTTTTTAAATGGGCAAAATATTTAAACAGACCACTTCACAAAAGAAGATCTAAGAATATCAAATAAGGACACGCACAGGCGAGCCATTAGGGAAATGCCCAATAAGACCACCATGAGATATTACCACATACCCACCAGAACGGCTAAAATTTTAAAAATTGGTAATACCAGCTGTTGGCGAGGACGTGGAGCAATTGGCACTTTTGTACATGCTGGTGGGAGCGCAGAATGGTGCAGCCACTCTGTGAAACAATTTAGTGTCTCTTACCCAGTGAAACACGTGGCACACGACCCAGCAATCGCACTCAGAGGCGTTACCCAAGAGAATAAAAACATACGTCTACACGAAAACTTGTGTTCAATCATTCATGGCAGCTGTATTCATAAAAGCCAAAAACTAGAAGTAACCCGAATGTTTATCAGCTGGTAAATGAATAAACAAATTGTGGGCCATCCCTAGGACGGAATATCACTCAGCAGTATAAGGGAAGGAATTACTAATACGCTCAAGAATGATAGAGACAGAAAGCAAATCAGTACGTGTCATGGTTTTAGTAATGGTTGTGGGGCTGTCCGTATTTGTCAGAATTCAAAACAAGACAACATTCGTCGGTTGTGTTGTATGTAAATTACCCCTCTCTAAAATACATTGCACGTTGGATGACACAGACGTACTTTTGTCGAAGATGGTATTTCTTCTCCTTCTACCCCCAAGAGTGCCCGTCTCAGCAGTGTTGCCTGTCGATGCTGACATTCCTGTTCAGCGGCTGGGTCACCATAACCTCTTCTGGTGTTGCCGGGGGACAAATAATGATGACTAACCTTCATGCCTTGGCTTGATGTCTTATCTCAGCCTCCTCCTCCATCAAATGGGATCATTACAGTGCCTGCCTCCTGGGCTTGTCTGGAGGAGGTGAGAGGAAGTAACACAAAGGAAGCCCGACTGGGTTGGTGCTCAGTTACTAGGAGCAAGAACTGGGCTAATGATAGGTGAGACATGTAGCAATGCGGCCGGTTCTGTGCTGAGCCTTTTGGAGACATCATTTCATTTCACTCCAAGGGGAGGACTTCTAACTCTCCCGCTTCTGGATGAGGAGGCTAGGGTGGCGGGACGGAAGGTCACACAGCTGGTAAATGGTTCGAGTCGGGATTCAGATCTAGACCCACCTGCTGGCACTTCTGAGCATTGGTGTTCTCTCCTTCCTCTCCTCTCCCTTCTCCTATTCTTGATTCCCCAGGGAGTCCGTTCCTGTTTCCACTGGGCGCTTCAGCCGTCCTTCTGCCCCTGAGCCCTCCAACCCAGCTCTCTACACATCCTTTTTCAGTGCTGGAGAGGCCTTTCCTGACCGCTCTCTCTCCCCTTTCATTGCTCTGTTGTCTTCAGGGCATTCTCCCTGGCATTGTACAGGTGTCATTTTCGCTGATTATCAACACACACACACACACTCTTCCCACCTCCCTATCCCCATCCATCACCCCAACCCCATGTAGCATGTGAGCTCCCTTTAAGCAGGGATTTCGATCTGGGGGGAGTAGTTTTTGCTTTTTTCCCCACCCCACCCCCCACTATATTGCTAGGATCTAGACTGTTCACATGGAACTATATAATCATGAAGTTTTAGAAGGAACATGCAAAGTCATCATCCAACACTTGCATTTTTATAGATGGGGAAATCCAGAGAGGCTAAGTGACTTCCCCAAGGTCACACAGCTGGTTCCGGCAAAGCCACGGAGCAGGCATTGAATTCCTTTGGGTCCCTGTCAAGTAATGGTTCTGCTACTGTACCATGCCCTTCGCAGGTCGAAGAAGGTAGGAGACATGAGACACAACTTAATCCTCTTTCAAAATTAATTTTAATGTCATGCAGTGGGACTGGCAGTGAGGGGTCCGGGGACATTTGGCCCAAGCCTCGTGTTGACCTTCTGATGCCATCTCTAAGAAGACTGCAGGCCTTAGGGGAAGCAGCCCCAGCCATAGATCATGCTGCCTTAGTTCATTTGAAGGTAATACGCCTTATAAATCTTAGAATCCTATATAAGTCCCGATATCATTACAGGGACCGGTAATTTGTGGTGTGTTTCAGGTCTTATTTCATTCAATGTAAATGCTGAAAAAAATTCCATCCTTTTTGGTAAACCTTGTCTTGGCAATTCGTTTTTATTTCTTGAGATGCCGGAAACCTCATCGATGAGGCACGACCTGGGCCTCTCCCAGCTTCTGCACAGTCCTGGGCTCTGTCCCAGTTTAGTGTCCCCATTCTTCGAGATAGAGCCCCATCCTACTCACTCCCTGGGGGCACGCAGCTCTCTGGAAGACCGAGAGAGGAAGCCAGTCTGGTCAGGCACAAGCTCTAACAGGAGGAAAGAGTTATGCAACGAGCTTACAAAATTTTCCTTTTGCCTCTCTAGGCAGCTCAGCCCTGTCCCTGGTTGCACGCTGTTCTGGGGATGACTTGGCATGAAGCATTATCTCTATGAGAAAAACAAGTCAGAGGCTTATGCCCCTGATGGCGAAATCCCCGCTCACTCAGTGGGCAGCCATGGGAAATGGGTACCTGGTTGTACCCAAGCCACGGGACTCCGGGGCAACAGCCCACATGCCGGAACATTACATGGAGGCTCATTACGGACAGATGTCTGGGAGTAGGCGCTTGTCATAAACTTAACATGTAAGCCGGTAGCCATCTCAAAGGCAAGGGGAAAGAACTATTAGCCAACCAGTGACTCAGAGGGTGAGTTTACACTTCTGTATAAAAACTAATTATCGAAGAAATGCTTTGAACTCATCACAGATACAACACTTGATAGCATTGACTGATCCCAAGTTAG
Source organism: Ursus arctos (assembly GCF_023065955.2). Classification (NCBI taxonomy): domain Eukaryota; kingdom Metazoa; phylum Chordata; class Mammalia; order Carnivora; family Ursidae; genus Ursus; species Ursus arctos. Next base: position 8,284,620 of record NW_026622830.1, read on the forward strand.
GTCATAAATGCCTCTTCAATAGCAATTAGAATGGGCTTTTTGTATCCCGTTGGAGAAATCGTCAGCCACTGAAGCAGACCAATTCCTTAACATCAAAGTCTAACCTTGAGCATAGACTAGCGTAAGCACTTGATTCTTGGATCAGTGGATTTTCTCTCTTGCAAAGTCTGGTCATCAACCAGGATGAGTTCACATCGGAAGAAGGATGATGTCATAGCCAAGATTAGCTGAGTGGCAACTGACAGCAACATAACTCCACCTGGTTTAAGAATTACAAGGGAAATTATGATCTTATGTAACTGAAGCATCCATGTTTGCTGCTGACTTCAGGCACAGCTGGATCCAGCATGTAAATGCAGTTAGCAGGAGCATGTCATTCTCCATTTCTTGGCTTTCTTGTCCTTTACGTTGGCATATTTTCAGGTGCACTCTCTCCTTGTGACTACAGCAAAGGAATCATCTGTAGCTTCAGGCTGAGATGATTTTCATGGATTATGAGTCCAAAGGAAACACATATACACACACACACACACACACACACACAGAGTTTTTCCCAATAGTCCTATCAAAAGTCCCCGGTAAGAATGCCATTAACTATCCTTGGGGTTCATACCCACCCAGAATATATTCTATGTGTGTACTCAATTCTGTCATTTTATGTGTACTCAGTGATTTCAGTAGTATTCAGCTCTTACAAACCAGGCTGCCATGACAATTCTTCTCCACGTTTCCCGAGGCATTCATGTCAGGTTACTCTGGAATACGGAGATGACTATTCCTTTGAATACCAGATGTAATAGTTGGCTTACATTTAGGTACCATGGTCTGGGGAAAAAAAATGAATTTGCAAACCGTGGTTCCAGACTAAGGAGCAAGAGGGCTCTCCCTCCCTAAGGAAGGAGCAGGCGTGTCGTCCCAGCTCAAGCTCCTCGGAGAACTGGCAAGCACCATTGCCAGCTTCACCAAGGTGACTGTTTTTCTCTCTCTCTCTCTCTTCTGTTACTACCCCTGGCCAAGCTTGGGACTGCAGAGTTGGGAGTCATGTAAATTCAATGTGCATAATGATGCACTGGTGAGAAAAAAGTGGGAGGAGAGGCAAAAAAGAGAAAAGTCTTGAGCGAGTTCCAAAGTCGTCATCCCCCCCCCCCCGCCTCCCCCCCCCCCCCCCCCCCCCCCCCCGTCACTGGGCCTCATTTGGTGGAAAGAGTAAATCCACATTCTGAGCACTCCCCGCCCCCCAGCCTGTGGGAGGGGAACCCTCCCTGAGTTGAGTGGAGAGTGTCGACCTATAGAGACCTCAGCCAGGAACAGTGAGTCAAAATGACCTTTACACTCTGCCCCCTTTCTTCCTTTAGAAGGAAATCTTCCCTGACATGCGTGCTCCATCTTCATAAATCATAGGCCAGGAGTTCACGCCTCGAGAAAATCTTAACACTAATACGACCCACGATAACAAAATTTTCTTGGAACATAAAAAAAAAAAAAAAAAAAGTTTATTTATGACTTCCCATTTTGATTCCTGCCCCCCTTTCCTCTTGGCCTCAAATGAATTTTTTTTGTAAGTGATATCAAATACAACTTTTAAAAAACAGAGAGTGAAACATTTCTCAAGATCCTGCCCAGTCCTTTTTTTTTTTTTTTTAAGTCTACAAGAGTCCAAGTAGCATTTCAGAGTTAGAATATTCATCCAAACCAAACCCCACACCTCTTCATCCTGAGTCAGACGCAGGCTGGACACCTGCCCTCATTCTAGTTATGGGCTTTCTGACCCAACTCGAGACATGGGATTAAAAATTGCTATGGAATTTGCACTCACAGACATTCATCCTGACTCAGCCACTCTGAACTCTGTTCTGCCACAAGGACCTGGGCATTTCCTCCTCTCATTTCCCCAGAATCTGCCCGGGAGTGTCCAGGGAAAGGTTGTCACGAACAGACCTGCAATAAAAGTAATTGAATAAATGGAGAGCGTGTCTATTTCTGGAATTAGATTTTTGTGATAGTAGAGAAATCAAATGGGATAAGGGGCAGGAGAAGTTGGGTGAATCCAATATGACCATGTCACCTACTTAAATTTCACTCCTCTGGGACTCATCGTTACTAACAATGGCCCTTTTAACTTTGGGACGCGGAATGACTAACCTTTTTCTAGCCTGTCAGTGAGAACTACCACCACAGACTGGTAAGTATTTCCGTACAAAATCCACTTGGAAAGGATATTGTTTCAAGCCTGGACAAAGCTCATATTGTCGTGTTCCAGTTCCAGTGATTTTAGGCAAGGAAGGGGGATTTCCACTGCTCCCTGTAATCAGTCGTGAGCCCTCTGCTCTGAGTAACCACTTCCTTGTAATCTGTCAGAGCCCAAGATATTTAAAAGGGGAAAGAAAAAAATCCCCTGATGTTATGCATAAAATTCCTAGCCAAGCAAGCCACTGTGAGAACACATCAATGAGCTCATGCAGGAGCAAAGATGTGACCTCATTCAGTGGAGGGAATGCCAAAGAGTTGATTCTAAAAGGAAGGAATGAAATGGGTCAATCCAAGTTCTCAGGTAAGATACAGAACTAGCAGGCGTTCAATGTCAATGTTAATGGTGATAATAGGTCTCATTTACAGCAAACCTGACACATGCCAGGTACGAGTTCACCCGAACCGTTACTGCACTGGTCTTATTTGCAAGGTTATAGTGTTAAAGGGTTGTGAGGTTTTTGGTTTTTTTTTTTTTTTTAGAAACAGTTACTGTATTTTAAATAGAGGGGGCAACAGATATGGCAAAAATCCAAAGTAATACGATTGAGAGGCGGTACACCAGACCATACTGCGTCTCAAAAAACAAACAAAAAACCAGACACAAGAACGAGACAAACAAACAAAACACACCACCACAACAAAGTGGAAAACAAAAACAAGTTACCATGTATTAAACATTAATTAGGTGCAAGGCACTGTATACGTATTTTATAAACATTAACGCTAATCCTCACAGAAACCCTGTGCATTAGGAAATACTGTCATTCCCACTTTATAGATGAGGAAACTGAAAGCTTCGTGAGCTAAGTAACTGGCTCAGGGTCACATGGCTCAAGTGGCAGAGCTGGACTTGGACCCCACTCCCTCTAGAGGCCAAAACCCCAGGCAGGTGTTCACTGGGACGTCAGGGCCACCATGCCAAGCACAATGTTGGATCATCTGTCTGATGCCACTCACTCCTCCGGGCGAAGGAAATGCCACAGGTCACTGGGAAAGAAGCCATTTCCTGTGCTTGCAGAATGAGAACATCACCGTCAAGGTCCTCACCATTCCTGGGCTCAGCCTCTAAGCGAAACAATTTATGTCTGGAGTGACAGAGGAGGACTTAGTCACCCTGGCTCTGCCCTTCTCTTTCTATAAGCCGGCGATGTTTCATGGGTGGTTTAGAGCGTGACCGCCAAACACATAGACTTTTACATAACCTGATTTCCTCACCCTTCGTGAGGACAGCTCACAGCCAGTAGCCAACTGTCCAGTGTGAAAGGCCAGCCCCTTAGCCTCCAGGTGAGCCTAAGGCTGTGATGTCGTATATATTCCGGGGTTCCCTGTGGGGAAGGCTGAAGCTGGACTCCACTTGAGAAAAATCTCTACGTGGCTTCTCCCCTGCCCTGTCCTGCTTCCCCCACTCCCTATCTCCTGGCTGCTTTCCCTGCCTAAACCATGGGCGCCCAGTCCTCATCCCCACTCCTGCTCTTAGAGACCTTACTAGACAGTCACCCACGAGGTGTCAAGGCATAGGCACTGGGACCCTGCAAAGGCAAATCACCCACCATGTGCATAGGTGACAGAGACATGTATTAAATAAGATGAACTGGGGCTCCTGGGTGGCTCAGTCGGTGAGGCGTCTGCCTTCAGCTCAGATCATGATCCCAGGGTCCTGGGATGGAGTCCCCTCATCGGGCTCCCTGCTTAGCAGGGAATCTACTTCTCCCTCTGTCTCTGCCGGCCGCTCCCCCTGCTTGTGCTCTCTCTCTCTGACAGATAAATAAATAAAATCTAAAAAAATAAAAATAAAAATTAAATAAATAAATAAATCAGATGAACTTCAGGAGACCACGCTTTTGGAGGAAACATTTCCACAAACTTAAATGCCATGGAATGAAGACCTTAACAAAATTCTTTTTTCTTCCCCTGCTCTTATTACAATACTTCTGTGTGCGTAGGCCTACGTTAAACATTACTCAGGCATTGTTCTATTGTATTCTGAGAACAAACCCATAACGTAGATACTCCAATTAACCCCTTTTTAGAGTCAGGAAAAGTGATGTTCAAAAAGTCAATTCACTTCCCTGGGGCCACACTGCCTATGGGGGTAGAAACAGCATTTGAACCCACATCTCCTTATTTTTTTTTTACACTGCTTCTTTTCCATGCCTCTAGATCAGGGGTCAGCAAGCCACACGCTCTGAGCGCTGTCTGTTTTTGTAAATAAAGTTTTATTGAAACACAGCCGTGCACTTTATTTACACACCCCGAGTGACTGCTTTCGGCCAACAAAGGCAGAGATCAGCAGTTCACACAGAGCCTGCAGGACGACACAGCAGGAAACATTGACAATCCCTTTCTTTACAGAAAAAAAAAAAAAAAAAAGATGAGCTTTTTGTTGGGGCTGGTGTTCAGACTCAGATAAAATGTGAATTCTCTTCCCTTCAAATCAAGGTTCTCCACTCCACTTCGATTTATAGCAGACACTGTGTGCAGGAAGGAAGAATCGTACCATTCCTCTAAGTTCTCATGCAACACCCTCCGGAGAACAAAATCCCGTTATCTGATTGGCCTGCATTCCCTCGCTGGTTTACCTTCTCACTCTTGTAAAGGAATTCTATCATTTCCTTGACAGATTATTCCTATTGAGAATCACGGGGAAGTTTCCTCTTGAGATTTCACTCTGGAATTCTCATTGTTCAAGTAGATCCCATTACCTTGTGAACCTCTGCGCCTCACCAGAAGTTCCTTTCCTCCTCTTTTATTTATTGAAAGTCCATGCTTGGAAATGGTGATCCCCTCCTTCCAGGGGTTTCTACAGCATGGCTTTCAGACTCTGAGCTCTTTTCACCTTTTCCCATAAGTCAGTCCCTTCTTAATTATGTTTTGCTGCCCAGTCTTTGAACTGTATCCCGTCTGTTTGCATTCTGGGATGACCAAAATACAATGAGTACCATGGGACTGGTGGAGAGGAAATATACCTGATATTCAAGTAGAGCTTGAACCCAACAAACTATATTCTCTTTCTGAAGGCCTCTTCTGGTTACCAGAATTTTCTAGATGTCTCATTGCTAGCTTGAACTAGCTCTGTTTGTTACTCAATCCCTTAAGTCTCCTGAGTTTTAAATGTAAACTCTTACACCAAGTACAATTGGACAACCTTTTGGCAAAGTAATTTCATCCTGTACATCAAGGATGATTTTTAAGCGTATACCCTTGGATTCAATCTCCTCGCCTCTAGAATGAACCTCAAGCCTTAGAATCTAATGGAATGATCAGAGATGCAGATGAAAGGACGGCCATCACGGTTCTTTTTTAAATAATAGAAAAAATGGGGAAAAATCCATTTTAATATCAAGGAATGGCTAAAAAAATCTTACGTCTTTTTGAAGGAATGTATTATGGGCAGAAAAATCATGTTTGTGAAGAATTTTTGATAATATTGTACAATGTTTATGAAGCAATGTTAAGTAAAAAACTATATACTAAATAATACCAAATTTTTAAAACACATATATCTGTCTGTGTGTATATATATTACATATATTTTATAAATGCAGAGTAAACATTAATTTTTTATTGTTTTCTTTATTGCTATATGCCCAGTACCTAAACCAGGGTTTCTCAATCATGGCCCTATTGACATTAGGATCATTCTCCATTGTGGGGTGGTCCTGTACATTGTGGGGTGCATAGCAGCACCCCTGACTTCTCCTCACTAGAAGCCGGTGGTACGCCTCCCCTCCAACACCCACCCACCAGTCATGACAACCAAAATGTCTCCAGATATTGCCACATGTCCCTTGGGTGACAAAATCACCTCTGATTGAGAACCATTAGCCAGGAACATCTAATAGGTGTTTGATAATATTGCTGAATAATTCCATGAATTAGAAAAGATCTGTGGAGGGGTGCCTGGGTGGTTCAGTTGGTTAAACGTCCAACTCTTGATTTTGGCTCATGTCATGATCTCGAGGTCTTGAGATCCAGCTCTGGGTCAGGCTCTGCGTTCAGCGGGGAGTCTCTTTCTCTCTCTCTCCCTTTCCTTCTGCAACTCCCCCCATGTTCTCTCTCTCTAAATATTTTTAAAAAAAAGAAAAGATACATGGAAATTTCAGTAGTCATCTCTTATAAATATGAGTGTTTTTAGTACTTCGCTGTGTTTTTCTAAATTTTCTACATAACATGTGCAGGTCCCATTCACAATCCCTCACCGGTAATTCCAAAATCCACAACGCTTATTTGATGGTAAATTTGGACTCCTCTGAGTGTATGTGAGGGCTCTTAAGGATCTCGGGTGAATATTCATACATTTCTCTGAAGAAGTATTAAACTGTTAATTTGATATTCAGTATACATAAAACACTTCTAAAATCTGAAAAAAATCTGGCTTGCAAAATGCATCTGGCCCTTGGGTTTTGAGACATAGGATTGTGGGCCTGGGTTACTTTCACAATCTGCAAACAAACAGGAACATATGAAAACCATCACAATACCCCTCTACTCAACTGAATGAAATGGATTAAGGAGGTATTCTTAAGTAAACCCTCACCCAAAAAATTCTCTCCAAAAAGTAAATTATGGGGGGGAAAAAGTTATGGGTAGTTGTAGAAATCTTAATTTTACAGATGAGAAAACAGATTCTCGCAAGTTTTTATACCGAAGGTCCCACGGCAGGAGCACGCTGGCGCGGACGTAGGTCTCAGGTCGGTGTGACTGCAGTTCTCCCCCCTGAGCACCACACGCTACTGCTTTCTTGTTTCCGGACTCGTGGCACAGTCCTGGCAAAGAGTGGGCATCGGTGCTGCATCGAAGATGTCGGTTAGAGGGCTGAACGAATGAGCACCTTGCAGGCATGAGGTTAATTTCAGAGAAGGCCACGGTCATCTGCATGTCATCTTAAACAGGAAATAAAGCAAGGTGTGGCTTGCCAGGGGCTAGATAAGACCTGGGGCCGACTGATAAATGTTCAGTTGCAGCGTGGAAACTGTCACAGGTGATGACATAAACCGCCGTGCCATCTGTACGATGCCTTTATCAGTTGTGTGGACGCGGGCTCTGCCACCAGACCCGCTGGGTTCCAATCCAGGCTCACCATTTACTAATTGCAAGTTAATTAAAGGTTCTGTGCCTCGACGTTCTCATTTGTAAAACGGGATCTGTCATAAGACTTCCATCGCAAGTCAGCTATGAAGACGAGATGAATTAATACAGAAAGAGTATTTAGAAGGGGGTCTGGTCTGTGCAAAGTGCCCATTAAATATCCTCCCTTCCTTTTCCCCGGTACATCTTCTTAAGCATTCTCTACTTCGATTGCTCTCAGTCGCTGTGGGTGGAGGCTAGCCCAGAGAGGCAGTAGCGTGCCCAGTCAAGGGTTTGTCCTCAGGTGGGCTCACACTCACACTCCTGCTCTTCCAGGCAGCAGCCGTGTGACTGGGCAAAGTCACTTTCCCTCTCTGTGACTTGGTTTCTTCACAGACACAACCTCTGTAACAATATGTCATTATGGGAACTTTGTGGGAACTGAATGAGCTGCTGGGGGTACCCTGCTGGGCTCAGGCATTTCTCAATAATGGTGACTACTCATATTAACATCCCATCTCCACCGTAAGAAACTGAGAAGCAGAAAGCTTAGGCATCAACCATCTAAAGGTGTGGAATCTTCCATTCTTTCTAAGAAAATGGTGTCTCCCAAAATATGTTATGCCAACCACAGGAGGGGTACAGAATAACATGAAGAGGTGTATGGACAAATTATGTATTACTTGTAATAGTCAATGTAGTCATTTTCAGTTTCTTTCGATCCCTGGCAAGCAAATCAGTCTTCTGTTAAGACAGTGACATACAGTTTCCGTTTTATATAAATGTAGTTAAACATAAGTAGCAGATCGCTTTAAAGAAGAATATGAAGTGAGTACTAGACAAGCCGGGGCCAGATATGGCGCAAATGTCGAAGTTCATATGTGGACAGCTGTGTGGGAGACGTGCTGCCCGAGACCACATCTGGTGACTAAAATAGCCCAGCAGGACGGTCGAGGGCCTCTTCAAGGACTGCAGGCAGTGATGGGCTGTGATTCACCCTGCGTTCTTTATTAGTGAGCCCTTCCTTTCTCTGAGTATACGCTGACCTAGTCCTTCATGAATTTCCTAACGATGTATTAGAACCATGTTATCTACTGTCTCAGGCTCCCGTTTGGAGTCCTTCCTAATTTCCCATTTTATGTCATTAACTGGGGGGTGTATGTGTGCGCATGTGTGTGTGTGAGAGAGAGAGAGAGAGAGAGATCCTTGTGAACAAGGGTCATACTTTCCCCACTCGCACTACTTGCTTCAGTGATGGACACACAGGAGTGGCTCAGTCATGAGAGTTTACCGTGTGCTGTGTGCCTGCGTGATTGTTCAGTGCTCCCAACAGCTTGGCAGGTAGATATAATTCCATGCCCATTTTTACCAATGGGAAAGAATTTGAGGCTTATAGAGGTGACGTGGGCCCCCATTTAGAAGCAGCTAAACTGCAAGTTGAACCCAGGTAGCCTGAATGTCAAGCCTAGATCTGACTATTACACCACACTGTAGCCACTTTAAAAGATGCCTTGGATGCATGGATGGATGCATGGATGGATGGATGGATGGATGGATGGATGCATGGATGGATGCATGGATGGATGGATGGATGCATGGATGGATGGATGGATGCATGGATGGATGGATGGATGGATGGATGGATGGATGCATGGATGGATGGATGGATGCATGGATGGATGGATGGATGGATGCATGGATGGATGGATGGATGCATGGATGGATGGATGGATGCATGGATGGATGGATGCATGGATGGATGGATGCATGGATGGATGGATGGATGCATGGATGGATGGATGCATGGATGGATGGATGCATGGATGGATGGATGGATGGATGCGTGGATGGATGGATGGATGGAAAGATAGGAGAGGCATAAAGGGGCAACAACTATCTTGCCACCTATAGAAGTTCCGTGGTTGGGGTTCTCTTATGGGTTCAGCATTGGACAGATATTATCTTTAATCCTCATATAAAATCTCTGCTTGGAAAAAAAATGACTTGGAGACGTAGTAGGGGTTTGCTCTTAAGACATTTGCTATTTAGACCAAAGACTCTAAAGTCAGACAAACTAGGGCTCCAACCTTGGATCTGCCATCAAAAGCTGAGCAATCTTGGGCTGGTTATTTTTACTGCCTAGGTCTCAGTTTCCCCAGCTATAGTGGGGTTAATGATATCTACTCCATCACAGTCCTAGAAGGATCAAATGAGACCCCGTGTCCCCTGTGCCTGCTTTATGGCATTTTCTCCATGTGCGTCAGCACCATTATTGCGTTGCTGTTCTTGCTATCATTATCCATACACCTTGTCAATCTCAGAACCAAACTGTCAGTCCAGGTCCATTTTAAGAGGGTGAGAAGGTTGTGAATTAATGTTGGGCTAGAACAGAAGGGAGAGTGGATGCAGAATAATGTCTCCCTCGAGGAGGTCACTCTCCTAACCTGAGAGCCTGGGCATCGGTGACACTGAATGGCAAGGGGAACTGAGGTTGAGGATAGAACTAAGCTTGCTTGTTAAAGCAGGGAGATGACTCTGGATTATCTGGGTTGGCTCAATGTCATCGTAAGGGGTCTTTAGAAGGGGGAGAGGGGGGACAGGAGAGAAAGTGGGGGAACTGTGACTGTAGAAGAAAGGCACAAGGAGCTCCAAGGTTGCCGGCTTGGAAGATGGGGAAGGGGCCACGAGCCAAAGAATGTAGGCAGCCTCCAAACTGGAAAAGCTCAGGCAATGGATTCTCCCTAGAACCTCCAGAAGGTTCACAGCCCTGTCGACACCTTGATGTGGCCTATGTTGGGCACAGAATAAAACCAGAGACACCTCTGCCTCTGTTTCTCCACCTCTCCCTCTGGTGGGAACCCATGTGCTCACAGGGGGTCTACGCAGCCTGCTGGCTGGAGCGGGCTTCCGGCTGGTCAGACAGACGAGTGGTGGGTCCGAGCCTCCAGCAGCTTCCACAGAGAGGAGACGGAAGCCATTCTCCACTGAGGGGAGGGTGCTGTCACTTTGTGCAGTCAGGAAACGTCTTTCTAGACTCCAAGTTTCAGGGCTCAGAGGAGGAGTGATTGCTGTTATTTCCTTCAGGGGAGAGCTCTGGTTAAAACAGGAAATGAGTCGTCGGGCCATTTGCAGCCCACAGACACCAGGGAACCATGGTTTCTCCTTTTCCTTTGCCAACAGACTGGGCTCGTGGAGGGCAGGCAAGGCTGACACTCAGAACCTACCCATCTATGAAGGGTCTTTTCCCACCTTTCAAAGTCAACGGTTCCTCTTGCATTATTTAAATATCAGCATCATCTACACACAATACAATGATCTTCAGTGTTTCGTTCTGAGTTTTGGCAATAAGCCACACCCCTGTAATTACCATCCACCCCAAAGAAAGTATGGAATAGTTTCATTATCCCAGAAAGCTCCCCCCACCCCGCTGTGTTCTAGGCAATACCAAGCACCCCCTAGCCCCCCACCCCCGCCCTCGAGGTAGCTACTGATCTACTTCCAGTCGTGATGGAGTAGACTCATCTTTTTCTGGAATGTCATCTAAATGACACCACGCAGCATGTGCTCTTGTGGGTCTGCTTTCTTCCACTTTGCATAATTCTGAGGTCCATCCATGTGGGGTCTGTCCATAGTTCATTTCGTTTTATTACTGAGTAGTATTTCACTGTATGGATTTACCTAACTTTAAAAAATCTTTGTTGTTGTTAATGCCATTTGGGTTGTTTCCAGTTTGTGGCTGTTATGAATAAAGGTGCTGTATACATTCATGTGTAAGTCTTTGTAAGGACATTTGCTTTCGTTTCTCCCGCGTAATACCTGGAGTAGAATTCTCCCCTTCGGGAATTACAGAACTGAACCACGGTAAAGATTTGGGTTGCTCCCCGCTGTACCAACATTGATAGGTCTTTCTTCTCTTTCTTTTTGTCTATTCTAATGTGTGTGAAATTGTTTTGTTGTGGTTTAAATTGCATTTCCCTAATGCAATGTTTGACTAATGATGTCAAACACCTTTTCATGTACTCACGGGCCATTCCTACATCTTTTGTGAACTGAGTCTTTTGCCCATTTTTTCAAAAGTGTGTGTTCATGCTTTTTAAATTTTTTAAAAGATTTTATTTATATATTTGTCAGAGAGAGAGAGAGAGAGCACAAGGAAGGGGAGCAACAGGCAGAGGGAGAAGCAGGCTCCCCACAGAGCAAGGAGTGTGATGCGGGACTTGATCCCAGGACCCTGGGATCATGACCTGAGCTGAAGGCAGACGCTTAGCCAACTGAGCCACCCAGGCGTCCCTGTGTTTATGTTTTTATTATATGTGGGGTTCTTTGTATATTCTGCATACTTCTTTATCACATCTATGGATGGCAAAATTTTTTCCTAATCTGTGGCTTGTCCATTTCTTAATAATATCTTTGGATGAGCAGAACTTCAAACTGTGAATGTTGTCCAGTTTACTTATTTGATGCTTAGTACTTTTTGTGTCCGAAGAAATCTTTGTCTAACCTAGTTTACAAAGATGTCCTTCTATGTTTTCTAAGATTTCTAGTTCCAGCTTTTACATTCAGAGATCTGATCCATCTCAGATTTATTTTTGTGTCTGGAGTTATTGTGGAAGAATGGACCGATAGCTTCCATGGCCAGTGCTGTAGAGACAGCAGGGTGAGTGTCTCTAAGCTCAGGGTCTAGTGCAGGATTTGGCCAATCTTTTCTTTACATAGACACAGGCCAGATAGTGAATATTTTCAGCTTTACAGGCCATGTGGTTCCTGATGCAACTTCTCAACTTTGCCTTTATGGTGCAAAAGCAGCCGTAGACAATACACAAACACGAGGGCATGGCTGAGGGCCAACGGAAGTATTCACGCATGGTGAAACTTGAATTTCATATAATTTTTACCTTTCACCAAATAGTGTTCTTTTGATTTCTTAAACCAGTTAAAAATGTAAAAAAAATCATTTTTAGCTTGTGGGCGATACAAAAACAAACAGTAGCCGGATCTGACCCACTGCCTCAAGCCATAGTTTGCCAAGTCCTGGGCCATTCAGCAAGGCAAACATTCAACAGATGGAAGGACACGCTGTGATAACAGCATGGAAGTAAAGATCCGTGTTCTGTGGGAGTGTGAATGAGAGGCAGTGGATAATCTACTTTGGATGAGATCAAAAGGAATTAGAGCTAAACCACAATGAAATACCACTTCACACCCATTAGGATGGCTATTATTAAAAAAAAAGAAAGCAAAGAGAAAAGGAAATAACAAGTGCTGGTGAAGATGTTGAGAAATTGAAATGTCTGTGCATTGCTGATGGGGATGTGAAATGGGGCAGCCGCCATGGAAAACGGTAGAAAGTTAAACATAGAATTAACACATGATTCAGCAATTTCTCTTCTAGGTATCGACCCCAGGAATTGAAAACAGGGACTCAAACAGATGCTGGTACACAAATGCTGGCAGTAGCACTATTCGCAAGAGCCCGAAGGGGGACGCAAACCAAATGTCCGTCAACAGATGAATAGCCATACAATGGAATATTATCCAGGCATAACAAGGGGGGAAAATGAAATTTGATTCATGCTACCATGTAGATGAACCTTGAAAACATTATGCTACGTGAAATAGGCCAGATACAAAAGGACAAATATTGTATGATTCCACTTACATGAAGTAGCTGGAATGGGCAAATTCATAGAGACGGTATGATAGAGGTTACCAGAGGCTCGGAGGAGGAAGGAATGGGGAGTTATCTTATGGGTACAGGTGTTTGGGATGATAAAGTTTTGGAAACAACTGATAGTTCCAATGCACAACATTGAAACTATACTGGATGCCACTGGATTGCACACTTAATAATGGTTAAAAGGGTAAAATTTTATGTTATATATATTTTACCAAAATTAAAATATATTTTTAAAAACTCAAAAAGGAATTTTAACTAAAGGTCTTACTATGAGTCTGTCGGGCATCACATACTAATTCATTTAATCTTTATAACATCATGAGGTAGGTCCTGGTATTATCATTATACCCATTTTATAGATGAGAAAACCGAGACACTAAGTTGCCCCAAAATCACCTTGCTAGCGAATTGCAGAACCAGGATTGAAACCCCAGCAGTCCGGCCGCAGGGTCTATGCTTTGAATTACCACGCTACACATGCCTCAGGGACCAGTGAGTCTCAACCTTGGCTGAGCACTGGAGTTTTCTGGGGAGCACGTTTGAATCCCCAGGTCTAGGCAGCACTGGAACCTCTGAGGGTTGGACAAGGCATCGGTAGCCCTAAGAGTGACCCAGCTGCTTCTCTTGGGAGATGACATTGCAGCCTGAATGCCAGGAGTCGGCTGGTGGGGGAGGGGCAGAAGGCACATTCCAGGCCATATATTTTACTAGTAGGTATTTTTATTGAACCACATTGGTCTTCTTCCTCTGTAAGGACAATGACAATACATCCTCACAGGAATAACAGCTCATATTTATTGAGCAATGACTCCCCCAAGCATGAGACTAAATGCTTCTCATACGTCATCTCCATTCATGTTCATGATAATCATAGGAAGGAAGCCCATCAGCCCCATTTTGTAGATGAGGCAAAATGAAGGCCTGAGGCCTAACGAAGTTAGTTGCTTGCCCAAGGCCACACTAAGTGGAAGTATGTGGTGCTAAGTGGCAGTGAGGGAGTGCCCAGACCCCTGTTGTCCACGCTTGGTGCTCCAGGCTCCTTCCCAGAAGCTTTCGAAGGGTGTCCCAGACAGAAACAGTGAGAAAGGACATGACCTACCCACTTGTGGCTGGTCTTGGTTCATTTTCTGCACAAATCCACCTGTGGCCAGTCCCCTCTGTCATTCCTGCCTCTTAGTAGATGCAGACCCTTGGTGTTCCTGCGGACTCTCACTCTGGGGTGAAGAGGAAGCCTGAGGCCAGGAGAATCGTGTTGGAGAAATGCAAGGTATTATCAGCTGGAATCCAACACGTGGATTAACAAGTCCCTGAGACTAGGGAGAACGTGTGTGTGTGTGTGTGTGTGTGTGTGTGTGTGTGTGTGTGTGTCTAGGTCTGGATCATGTGGGTTATGTCTACCACCAAGAGCAGACCCGAATGGGAAGAGGGAACACCCCAGGGGAGCACAACACAGAGGAGTCCCATGACGTTTCCTCCAATCCTGAAAGCCCGAGACCGTGTTTTGCTTATTCGTCACTCTGACTCTAGAACGATGTCCGGCAGACAGGGCTGTTGCCCTTTAAAATTTGTGGAGCAAATGGATACATGCAGAGGGGTCAGGGGTGACTCTCTGCGGGAGCAGCACTTGAACCAAGATCCCTGGCAGAACTTGTTAATAGATGAAGGGAAGAAGGAAGGCATGTTCCAAGAGGAAGGAAGAGAAAAATTCCTGTTCCGGGTTCAAATTAAGTTTTTATTTATTTTTTTTTTTTAAAGATTTTATTTATTTATTTGACAGAGACAGCCAGCGAGAGAGGGAGCACAGCAGGGGGAGTGGGAGAGGAAGAAGCAGGCTCCCCGCAGAGCCCCGAGCCGAAGGCAGACGCTTAACAACTGCGCTACCCAGGCGCCCCTCAAATTAAGTTTTTCTATTACTCTTTGTCACCTTTAACTGATAAGGAAACTGAGATTCAGAGAAGTTTCATGATTTTGTCAATTGTCATGCAGCTAGAAAGTTCCAGAACCTGGATTTGAACTTGGGCCTCAAGACTTCTCTCCCAGGACTCTTTCTACTGCACATGAGCAAACAGATGACCCAGAGGAAGAGAGAGGTCTATACTTCACTGCAGCACAAGGACCCTAACCATCACCGCCAATGACAAAAATCACAAGAAGAACAGCATTGGATAAACGTTATGAAGAGCCTGCTATGTGCCAGATAGGAGTCTGTATATTCGAAATGCATTATCGCAAGAGATCTTCACCAACAAACCTATGGAATGGAATCTATGGTCATCCTTATTTTATAGTTGCAGAAACAAGGTCCAGAAGCATGAGCGAGCTTTAGTTTACACAGCTACTAAGAGGCAGAGCAGAAGTTCGACCTCAGGAGTATTGGACTCCACGGTGGGGCCACCGTTCCCTTGGCCTGGCAGTCAGTTTTGTCCCGGCATCAGGCAATTGGACTTTGGCTGTCATCGCATCAATGATAATAGTAATTATGGCCTCTTGGGGGCTTTTAACATGTCTATTTTAAGAGAACTTTCACAGTCTCTGGATAAAATTTTCTGTTTTTCCAAACCAGGTGTTTTGATATGATGTCTCCACGTGGGGAGAGCTCAGCTCCTGAAACTCCTGGCCTTTCTCTGCTCTTTCATCCTCTTCACTCCAGGGGAGGAGGAGTGATGTATCTGGCAGAAGAATAGAGCTGTCTTCTGTTCCCGTGTCCTTATAGAGGAGGGAGTCGTCCTTAATGCTCACATTCTCCAGCGCTGAAACTGGAGGGATCCATTCATTCTGGGGTTCATGTTGGGAAGCCCCTGGCCTAGAGATAGCTGGACCTATTAACAATAAAGGTGACATTTTGGCTCCCATTGGTGCTATCGACCGTATACCCCCAAAATTCATATGTTGAAACCTAGTCCCCATTTTGTTGCATTAGGAGGTGGGGCCTTTGGGAAGTAATGAGGTCACAAAGATGGAATCCCCATGAATGGAATTAATGTCCTTATGAAAGAGACCCAGAGAGCTCCCTTGCCCCTCCCATCAGGTGAGGACACTCTGAGAAGTCGGCAACTTGGGAGGGGTCCTCTCCTGACGGTGCTGGCACCTGATCTCCCACTGCCAGTCTCCAGAACCAAGAGAAGGAAATATCTGTGATTTATAGGACACCCCATCTATGGTATTTTTGCTCTAGAGGCCCCAATGGACTAAGACATCTTGCTTTATCCTTTTGTCTTATTTCTCAATTGGTTGAGAACTCTGACAGGGAGGGTGCCATCTTTTGGACCTCCTCAAAAAGTCCAACACAGGGAGGCTTCTTTGAGTGAGGTACAATGTCTGGTTTATAGGTGGGAGCAATAATTCAGCCTTGGGGATGTGTTTTCTCTTTTCCATTCATTTATGGATGCCATGTTTACTTGGACCTACTATGTGCCTGGCGCTTCACTAGGTACCCTGTGAGTAAGGATGAGTCATTGAAAGTGGGAGCAAAGGGCCGAGTCAAGACTGAATAGAATTCTCACTTCCAACCTTTCTCCAGGAAATCGAATTAAAAGAAGGTAGAGTAAGTGTCAGTGGTTTTTGAAGAGCCTGACATCCATTTCCCATTCCTTGGGTTGAATCACCCTGGTTTTCCTTTGGGGGATTAGCAGCTTTATTGTGACCCACTCCAAGGGGCCTGTCAATCAAGGCATCCTGCCCTCCCCTGGCCGAGAGATGAGTCCATGGTCAAGATTAATCATCAAACTCTAGATGTGGGAATGGTGAATCTTCACCGGGGGCAGAAAACACATTGCAACCCCCCATTCCAGAAGAGAGTCCTTGAGAAGTCCTTGAGAAGTTTCCCCCTAGACACAGGGGACTACTCTAGTTCTCCCTCCCTCCCTGCTTCTCTCTTTCGTGCTTAGTTCTCAATTCCCTACTCTGAGTTTCTCAACAACAGCCCATTAAATTTTTTTCAGCATAAGTCAGCCAGAGTTGGTTGCCTTTGCAAGAGAAAAATACCATCACGGCTGTCGACACATGGACTGTAAGAATTAGAACTTTGTGTTCAATGCCTTGGGGAAATTGAGGTTAAGAAGAGACTTTCAAATATAGGGTCAAGGAGGCCTTGTGGCTCGCTGATTAAGAGCATGGGCTCTTGAGTCAGCCCGTCCTGGTTATAAAACCCAGCTCTGCGTTTGTTAGTTATTGACTGATGTGGGACACATTACCTAACATCCCAAGCCTCGGGTC
Organism: Ursus arctos; assembly: GCF_023065955.2. NCBI lineage: Eukaryota > Metazoa > Chordata > Mammalia > Carnivora > Ursidae > Ursus > Ursus arctos. The sequence goes on from NW_026622830.1 coordinate 8,301,829, forward strand.
CTCATCTGTGAATACAGGATAATAATAGCACCTAGCTCCCAGCGCCGGCAATGCGGTGAAGTGCATAATAACCTTTGGCTGTTATTTTAGTGATTATTCTTCAAGATTTCTTCTGAGAAGTCACACAAAACAGGAATGTAAATTGCAAAAAAGATGCTGAGCAGGAAGGGACTAAAGAAAGCCTTTCTGCAAAGAGGATGTTTATTTCAGAGAGACACACAGGGGGACGCTCAAACAGCTGTCTTCCAGGAAACCGTCCACAACCCAGGGTGAGTTCTAAATTTTAAGTGACCAGCCAGTGTCAAAGGATTGGAAAGAGAAGAAAATAAACAAGGCTGATATAAAAATCCAACCACAAACTGCATAAACTCTAAGGTCGCCAAGATTTAATGAGGATCCTGAATTTGGAGGTATTTTCCATCTCCATTAGGAAAAGAATCAAAATCATCATCCATATTCTATCGGCAGCGAACTATGAGCTTAATAGTAACTATCAAAACCCAAATATGGAGGCTCTCTAGGATCTTGGAAACAGGAAGATGTAAATGATTCATCCACACTCAAGAGCTCAAAGCCTCTGCACTGGAAGTTTTCTCTGCTGCACATGTTCTCCCCGGCACCCCTGTCCCCCTCTTTCCCTGCACACCTCAACCTTATTTCAGCTCAAATGTCACCTCCTCCGAGAAGCCTTCCCAGTTCTCTCTAATGGAGCTATGCTCTCAGAGAGTTCTCTGTGTATCCTTCCCACCAGTACCAAGTTTGTGATAAGACATTTCTGTGATTGTTGGCCGTGGCTTTTCCCAAGCAGACCGTGAGTTCCAGGAGGGCAGAGATCTTGTCTGTTCATGTCTGTAGAACAGGGTAGATCGGTTCCAGACCGACAACAGGAAACTTTATTTATCTTTTTTCATTTAATGACTTCAGTAAATTTCTATTAATTAGTATTCAGTCAACAAGGACTTAAATCCTTGGCACGTGCTATCCAATGATGCCCACCATGATTAGTTCATTCAATTAGTTATTAATTAATTAACAATCTACAAATGTTTACAATCTGCCAGGCACTGACACGGACACTGAGGACACAGCCATGACAAAAAGGTGGGGAAAGCCCCACCCTCACAGAACTTGTACTGTAGTGGGAGGGGGTCATCAGTGAATACATACATAGACACATGTCCAAGGAGACCTAAATGCTTTTGAGAAGAATAAATAGGGAAGAGCTGGAGCCAGAGCGTTGGGAGGGGGCACAATTGTAAAGAGAGAAGCTGGGAAGGCCTCACGGAGCAGAGAGGGAACACAGCATGGGGCATCTGGGAGAAGGGGGATCATTCCAGAAAAAGAACACCAAGCGCAGAGTACCTGCAGGGGCACGTGGGTGGCTAGTGTGGCCAGAGTGGAGCACGCAAGGTAAAGAATGGTGGTTGTGTGAGGTGGTCGGAGGGAACAGGTAGGACTTGAGATTGGCTCTGAGATGGGGAGTCACTGAGGAGCTGTGGAAAGAGGCGTGGCATTTACAATTATTTTTAAATAATCCCGCTCTGGAGACTAAATGGAAGAGGGCACAGGGACATGTAGGGGGATACTGTCTGGACCACGGCAGAGAAAGGACGTGGTGATGAGTTATTTCAGTCTCTTTAAGGGCACAGCCACCAAGAGATGCTGATGGCTTTAATGGGGAATGTGAGGGAGAAGGGGGCGCCAGGGGACATTGAGCAGTTTTGGCCGGAGCTACCCAAGGAATGGAGTGGCCCTGAGCAGAGGGGGAAAGACTATGACAAAGTAGGTTGGGGGCGGTGGGGTGCTGGGCAGTGGGAAGTTCAGGAACCAAGCTTTGGACATGGGACATATGAAAGTGGTTCTATACATCTAAGCAGAGATGTTGACAAGACAAGACAGACACGGTCATTGCCCCCTTTGTCCTGGTGGGGAAGAAACCAATGAGCAACAAAGCTGAGGGAAAACATGACGTATCGAAGAGTGACAGGTGCCATGAAGGTAATGTGATGATGGTGAGTGGCACCTAGTCATAGGTGATCGGCGTGGCCTTTGTGAGAAGATGACGTGGGAGCTAAGACCCACGAGAGGGGACAGCAAAGCCAAGTCCCCAAGGAAGGAATGGGCTTAGAGAGTTTGAGGAACAGAAAGAAGGCCAGGGTGACTGGGACAGAGTGAGAACGAGGAAGAACGGAAGGAATGAAGCGGGGAGGGTGGCTGGGGCTTACTTGTTTGGCTCCAGAAGCCTTCCTCATAGCCTGGGGCTTACTTCACCTGCGATGGGAAGCCATTGGGAGGCTTTAAAGAGGAGGAATAGTGTCACCTTATTTCCATTTTCCGAAGAGTAGCTTTGGAGTGTGGATTCTCCTGAGAGAGAGAGACAAGTGAAGAAGCAGGAAAGCCAGCTGTGGATCTCTGATGGTCGGCTGGCCAAACTACAGCAATGGCTTGGAAAGTTCGGTGGAAAGGGAGGAACTCAGAGAGATCTAGGACGTGTTGCAGACGTAGCGTCAACAAGATACAAAGATTGGGTGAGGGGCTCAGAGAAAGAAGAATCCAGGATGATGCTGACATTGGTGTGAGTAGCTGGACTGAGGCTGCCGTGACTCAGGAGAGGAGAGATGGCAAGAGTTGAATCCAAGTCCTCTTTGGAGCCTGGGAGTACGAAATTAGTAAGGAAGTAGGAACAGGGAGATAAATACATACCAGCTTTGTTTTTAAATGTGAGTGAAGATATCATACACACACAAAACAGTGGGAAGTATCCAGCCCTGATGGATTTCCCAAAGTGATGTATTGGGTAATCCGCACCCCGAAGGTCCTCGTGCCCCTCCTTGTCACCTTCCCTCCCACGATAACCACCGGCCTAGCCCAGCACGATAGATGCGTTTTATTGGCATTTTTTAGAAACTATGATTACGAGGTAATAATCAGAGGTAAGCATGGGGGCATTTGCTCATGTACTTCTCAGAAAAATTCCTCATCTGTGTTTTCTTTTAGACTCAATAAGACTTTTTTGTCTTGTTTTGCTTCCTTTAGTTGTTTGTGATTCTGAGGTTTGCTTGTTTGTCTTCTCCTTCTTCCCAGGGCGAGGTGCTCACGCCGAGTATGGGTGAAGTCGCAGCGGCTGGCCGTCGCCCCCCGGCCAGACCCCTCTTTCTTACCTCTGTGAGTCGGGCCAGCAAACCACAAGACGGGGGCCAACTGCCAACCGCACTCCCGCCCACCCGGGCCCCGGCCCCGGCCCCATCCCTGTCCCCATGCCCTGTGGGGTTCATCCCCTCCCCCATCCATCCCCAGCAGATGGTTCTTCCTTGGGCCTGGCTGTCAGCTTCTCCTTGTTGCAGGGTTCATTTTCACGTTCTCATGAAAACGCAGCCAACTTCACTCGGTCCTGCAAATTAATTTCTTCTCTCTCTCTGTTTCTCTCTCTTTCTCTCCCCCTCCCTCCCTCCATCTCACTCTTCTAGTGGTTATTTCTTTTGGAAAGAATTCCCCTCCCGCGCTGCCTCCGTGGACCTCCAAGTCCCAGCAGAAGGACCGAGGCGGCTCTTACGACTGTACAGACGGACAGACGGACAGGTGGGAGGCCGCCTGCGCTCCACAGAGCTTCCACTAGCAAGACACACTCACGCCTACAGGACAAAAGGCTGGTGTTTTTCATCTAGTTTTACTTCCCAGGAGACCCTGGTCCCTAGAGAAGTGTTTTCACCTCCTCGGTTTTGCACACATGTTTTCTACATGATATTCAATAGTAACCTTTGGGTCTCCCACATCCTCGTATGCTCTGGACTCGGTGGCCACATTTTTACACACACACACACACACACACACACACACACACACACACACCAATCCGTACTAGCTGACATCTGGCAGAAGAAAATAACTTTTAGCGTGGCTCTTTCTCCTTGTTTCAACCTGGTTAATTGAGATATAATTTACACGCCATAAAACCCGCCCATGTTGTGTTCTTTTTTTTTTTTTTAAAGATTTTATTTATTTATTTGACAGAGATAGAGACAGCCAGCGAGAGAGGGAACACAAGCAGGGGGAGCGGGAGAGGAAGAAGCAGGCTCCCAGCGGAGGAGCCTGATGTGGGGCTCGATCCCAGAACACTGGGATCACGCCCTGAGCCGAAGGCAGACGCTTAACGACTGTGCCACCCAGGCGCCCCCATGTTAAGTGTTCTGTTCAATGGTTTTAGTTTATTTACCGAGCTGTGCTTTACCCCGTTCTCCTTGAAAAGCAGGACAACAGGGTGGCCATTTTGACTCCACACGCTCCCTCCCCACTTCGAAAGGTGACATCTAAATAGCCAAGAGCAGATTCTTTCCACAGCACCCCCCCCAAAGTTGTTTTATTCATGATGCCATTTACAACCCGCTTCCTGGGTTTTGAGTCTGATCAGCTCAGGCCTGCTTCTTAGGAGCCATGTTGGCGAGTCTCTGCCCTATCAGGGAGTTTCTTTCCTGTCAGAGGGGTTTTCTGTTTGGTTTTTTGTTATTTAGAGTCTTCTGCTCTTCCCCTTATCTGCTGGGCTAGAGAGACCTGAATGAAAGGGGTCTGTGTGGCCTGGGAAACGATGCAGAAGGATGTGGTATTTAGAGCCCAACGTAAAACAGTCATAGAATTCTGACTTTGGGGATCCGTCAAAAGGAGATGATTACGAAGACGAATAGGGCGCAGAGGCCTAGAACTTGCTCCCGATATTAAAATGTTAATCTATAGTTTGGCTCTGACTTCTCTGAGTCTCTGTTTCCTCTGTTGAACAATAGGAATTAAAATAACCACTTCAGAGAGGAAAAAATGAAACAAGACAAAACCAGAGAGGGAGACAAACCATAAGAGACTCTTAACCATGGGAAACAAACTGAGGGTTGCTGGAGGGGAGGAGGGTAGGGGGATGGGGTAACTGGGTGATGGGCATTAAGGAGAGCATGTGATGGAATGAGCACTGGGTGTTATATAAGACTGATGCATCACTGACCTCTACCTTTGAAACCAATAATACATTATATGTTAATTAATTGAATTTAAATAAAGAAAATAAAGAGATTTAAAAAATAAATAAATAATAACCACTTCAGGAGATTCGCCCAAGGATCACATGAGATCACTTCTGTGAAAACTCCTTAGAACACAATCAATTCTTCTAAAAAATCTATAAATATTCATTGAATACGTATCTTAAAGAGCTTCACTAATGGTTATAAGAATTCTGTTTCTGTCAAAGTACATTAATAAAAATGCAGTGGCTGCTGTCAGAAAAGTGTGTCCCAGTTCAACCATTCACTCAGCCTGTAAGGACTAAGGCCTGCTGGGTGCAGAGCACTGGGGATGGTAATAGTGGACGGCCAGGTAGACTCAGGCGGAGGAGACACAGATGTTCAACATATAGTCAAACAAATAAATATCTAAGTACAAATTGTGCAAGGGCTGCGGGAGAAACTCTTTCAGTGTGTGTACGTGTATGTGTTCAAAAAAATTTTACGAGAATGTAAATTTTGCTAGTAAATGTATGCCTACAGGCATCGAGAAATTTTCTGGAACAACCCATGAGAAATTGGTTACAAGCGTTTCTTTTTGGAGTAGGAACCAGAAAAGTAGATTGGGGGAAATGTCTTCTACTTGTTATTCTATAAGTGTCTATAAAATTCGAAGTCTTGAACTGTACGCGTGTATTTTTATTATTTATTTGCTTCTCTTATCAACAGACTGAGAGTCCATTTTGATTTTCTTCATTAGACTTTTCTCTACTCAAAAACGAAACCTGTTTCTTAAAATGAATAAATGATTAACTGCTTAGAATATTTAACTTGCCAGGCCAAACCAATTAAATATTACATATAATATTATTATGCTTGAAAAGACAAAGGTCGCTTACAAGAGTGCAAGAATTCATCAACCCACACCAAGTTGTTACCAGCCCACTCGTGCCCACGAAGTTTGCCCAGACAATAACACTTTTATTCAACAGATATTACTGAGTGCCTACTGGGTACCAGTGTTCTGGGCACTTGTAGATAAAACAAAGCACTCAGGGAGTCACAGCCTACATTGCAGTTGGAGGAAACAGACAAGAAATAAGCAAATCCAATATATAATATATATTATATATAAATATATAATAATAGAAGTCTTATAAAGAAAAAAGTAAAGCAGGCTGGGTGGCGAGGGACCAAGGGAGATGGACCGTGCCTTCTGGTCATTCTACAGAATATATTTTGTGGTTGCATTCAGCTCAGAGAAGGGCCAGGAGGCAGGTCGGAGCAGATGCCATGTCAGCAGCGACCTGGATGAGGTGAAGGAGGAATGAGCTAGCAAGCAAAGGGGGGAAGAATGTTCTCTGCCTGAGGGACCAGTAAAGGTCCTGAAATGGGAGTCCTGGAGACCAGTGAAGTTTAGCGGTGAGCACACAATGGGTATACTATTCTGTCCACCTGTCGGTAGTGTTCCAAACATTTCATAATTTAAAACTAATTTTTTAAGAAGTAAAAATTAAATACTGACAGCTTTATTATCTGTGTGTATATAGAACTCAATATGCCATTCTGGGCATTGCTTTTCTTCTGGAGATATTTAATAAAAAGAATCGATGTGAACTAGAAATACCAGAGAAACAGAGATATACCTTTTTTTTTTTTTAACATATCTTTATATTTCAAGGGGCACCTGGCAGACTCAGTCAGAAGAGCGTGTGGGCTCTTGATCTTGGGGTTGTGAGTTCAAACGCTGCGTTGGGTGTAGACATTACTTAAAAATAAAATCTTAAAAAATTAAACATAAACGTAAACATATCTTTATATTTCAATATGTTTTTAAACTTTCTAGAGGCATATTCACTCACAGCTATTATGATACATTTTTTATCTATTGTCTTAACAGTATCTCATGAAATACACGTGTGTTTTATTATTGTGGTACACGTCCGTTTTTATCCACTGGAGTTAAATTAGTTACTATTACGCCATAAAGACCAGGATTCTGAGGCATTCTGTTTTCAGCCTGCTCTAAGATGTTTGCCAGTAGGAGGGGAACTGGGACAGGCGAGTGAAACTATGTACTGCTTACAATAAAATAACAAAACTTAATAATGATGATGCTGGTGATGACAGGCCTCATCTGATGGTTTATCTTGGAATGTTCTTCCCAGTTGGTCCTCACCTGCCAGAGGGGCTGGCTATTAAGTTCTCTCTGAGTCATTTGATTTATTCTCTTTCCCCTTCCTTGCTCGGATTTTCAGTTCTAACTGTGAATTTTAACGAAAATAACTGCTCTGTCACCATTGTTACTATAACTGGCTGAGCATGAAGTTAATCTTCTCTTCTTTCTTCAAACAGCGTTTCTGTGGGTAGCCCCCCCCTTCCAGGGGACACTTGGTGGCTTTGGGAGACACTTTTGCTTGGCATGACAGTGCTGCTGGCATCTAGTGAATGGAGACCAGGGATGCTGGTAAACAGAACAGCTGCCTCGTGACAAAGAAGGATGCAGCCCAAAATGTCAATGGTGCTGACGATAAGAGCCTCAGATCCCCAGAAATCGGAAAAGACAAAGAAACAAGACAATGGATGGAGGGCACCATTGCCTTATGATGCCCACGTGGTATTTCCCACCTAAGAAACTGCACAGCAACTTCTGTCTTACTTAATGCTGATTCCCTTCCCCTGATTACTCTCGATTATCCCCGAAGACCTGGGTGCGGGACTTAAGCCCGCTTAAGACCCAAGCACAAGACAGCAAAGTGAAAACTGGAGGCAAATTCAAACATGTGCCATAACTACTAGAAGACTCTGCTCTAAGCCTCTCCGAAAAAGTCTTCAGATCCTTGGTTTCATTCAATCAACAATAGGTTCATCTGCATACGGCATTCAGCGGCAAAGTAAACTTTTTTCCCTGAGTCTTTTGTTTCCAAATCAAAGGGAAACAAAGAATATCCCAGCTCCATTCAGCCACTTTCAATGACTCTCAAATAAACGTGGCAGCAATAGTTGAGCCATTTAAAATGTACAGTGATGAGAAAGCATACTTATTAACCTTGTAAACATTCTATAAAAGTACAAGGGAAACTTCATAAAGAATATCCAAGTGTCCTTTGACTATAATAGCCCTTTGTACTTTGAAATGTTCAAATGTCTCCAAAATAGAATTGAGCAGAACAGACTGGAAGAAGGCAATCTTCAAGTCTTCTAGAAATGGTGCCATTAACACATTATTTTTCAGTTTCTGAATGCTCGAAGATTAAGGTTTCTTGCCCCAAGATCGGCTCCACTTACAAAACAGCCCTTTGGACCCATATGTAACCAACCATCAGAAGGGATTCAAAGGCAGGCTAATTGAACACAGGGTTTTTGAAACTCTATAATGATAACCCAGGATTTTTCTTGAAAACACCCAACAGCGGCCGCTTGGAAGGAAGCAGGAATTAGACGAGAGAATTGATGGAAACCTGCCCTCCAAACTGGAAACAAACAAACAAAAAACCTGCCAGTAAGGAACGGTGGGTGAAGTTTGAAATCGCTGCGTGTTCGGTCATTCCTCATTCACATCGCCTCCAGCCTCACAGCATGGCATCTTCTAGAGTCTCTGGGCCACCGCCTCCTTCACGGACACCTGCGCGACCCACGTTTCAGAGGACCGGAAACCCGCTCTGTCTGGTTATCCCGTCCCTCCCTTCTGTGTCCCTGCCACCCTGGGTTCTGTCTGCGTGTTTTGCAGTCCCCTCCTTTGCCCCAAAGGCCAGCGAAGTCCGTCTCCAGGAAGGATACTCAGCCAAAAGCATTCACCGCGTAACCGTATTTATCCCTTTCTTAGCCTTTTACCCGCTGGCTTCAAACTTCTCTGTAACGGGCCGGCTGTGGCCGACCTCCCCCGAATACCAAGCTCTGAAGGGGCAAGCTGGAGAGCCACACAGGGGAAGAGTTCATGGGGAGCCCAGTGTGATGTTTTCTGTCTAAATCCTTGGGCCTCCCTCCAGCCTCCCAAGGCAAGTGGCAGGAAATTAACAGCCATAATCAAATGAGTTCAGCCAGCCTGGAGCCTTTTTTTGGTGAGGGGGATGATCGAGGGGGGATACAGGCATTCTGCCCAGGAGAACCTAGAGAGAGAGAAAACCTATCTGCTCAAATCTCTGAAGTTTGTTGCCCGTGAGTCAGTACACACCTGACCCAAAAAAAAAAAAAAGTTGTCTAACTGGTTTGGCTGTTTCAGCCAGCTACTACCGAGAGAAGTAAACAGGACCTGAGCATTTCAGTTACGTCTGACTTGGACATTATTTTCAAGTCAATATTTGTCATTTCAGGGCTGTTCCACGGAGGGCCTTGAATCGGAGAGATGGACACAGTGTCTTGGATGAGTCAACTCCATAGCAACCAGCCAGCAGGGGTTACACCTCCACCCGGCAGAACTCCGGGGGTACACGGGGTGGGGGAGGAGGGAGGATTTGGTGACACTGAGTCAGGACTTTGCAGTCCTCTTGTCAGGCTGCAGCTGAATTGAGAATGTTCTTCCGTTGCCCTCCGGGCTCCTCCAGTCGGCCGGGATTTCTGCTGATCGCTGCACATTTCAGTGAATTCGACACGCGGGCGTTCTCGCTCTCTTCATTCAGGAAGTGGCCAGCCGAGCCCCGAGATTCTTTCTGCTCTGATGATAATAAACAAATTGCAGAGGAAGTCAAGTCAAACTTTCCCTTGCTTCTTTTGTTCTCCGACTAGCAATTCGGAAAGCAGAGCCAGCTTTTTCTTTTTGGATGCCTTTGAAAGACTACTCTTAACTGGCAAGGCAGAAACCCTCGTGGGTTTTTTTGTTTTGTTTTGTTTTTTTGTTTTAAACAAAGATCCTCCTAAACTTATTTTGTCAAAAAATCAGAAATTTCCTAGAAGTTTCTTTTAAGGCTGTTCTTTTTTTTTTTTTTCTTTTTTTGAGCCTTTCCAACCCAAATGCTCCCTTCACAGTGTACAGCTCCCTAATTGTTGTTCTTCCCTTCAAATTTCAACCAGGAAAGCAATAATAAACCTTGCATGGACAATGGTTAAACCTGAATGAGGCTTCTGGTGCCCTAATTCAAGGCTAAGGAAAGCTAACAGTCATGATTCAATAAAGGTGCCAGTCCCAGGCATGCCCCAGACAGAAAGGAGACGACTTATCTGTTGAATCTACAGATACTGCTTGAAACATCACACATAATTAATCCCTTCTCTTAGTGGAGGGCATTTGAAGCTTTATCACCAGCTTGTAAGATTTCATCTCTAGGTTTCACTGATGGCTCTGAGAGGGAACAGTTTCAAACCAGAGGCTCCTGATAATGCAAAGAAGCTTACCACGCCTGTGCTAGTTATCTAATAAAAGGGGCTTTGCACTAAATAACTGAAGGAAAACAGAATCAGGATATATAACAAATCTTTGCAGAGTGGCCCTGAGGTGGCTTCCCACATGGGATATTCTGTTATGTTAATTCTGGTGCGAGAAATAAAGAAGGTGCCACAGCCCCATGGGTATCAATATGCCTCCCTTTTTTTTAAAAAAAAAGATTTTATGTATTTATTTATTTGACAGAGATAGAGACAGCCAGCGAGAGAGGGAACACAAGCAGGGGGAGTGGGAGAGGAAGAAGCAGGCTCATAGCGGAGGAGCCTGATGTGGGGCTCGATCCCACAACGCCGGGATCACGCCCTGAGCTGAAGGCAGACGCTTAACCGCTGTGCCACCCAGGCGCCCCTCAATATGCCTCCCTTGATGGTCCTCAGCTGGCCCTCTCTGTACAGAGGTGGGTAGTCAACTCTCTCTCTCTTTTTTTTTTAAGATTTTATTAATTTATCTGAGAGGGAGAGAGAGAGAATAATCAGGGTGAGGGGGAAGGAGAAGCAGACTCCCCGCTAAGCAGGGAGCCCGACGTGGGACTCCATCCCAGGGCTCCAGGATCACGACCCGAGCGGAAGGCAGACACTTAACCGACTGAGCCACCCAGGCTCCCCATGGGGTAGTCAACTTTGAACACAGCCCTATTTTCTAGTGAAGCATGGTAGAGCTCAAATACAGGCTCAAGATATTTACTGAGCCTCTGTGTTCCCTTCTGTAAAATGGGGATTCGTTTGACCATGGCAGTACTCTTATATAGGTTAGAAAAAATATATACCGAGAAAGAGAGAGAGACAGAGATATATCTCACGTAATTCAGTGTGTGGTGTGTGTTAGGTTCTCAAGGAAAGGTAGCTACGATGATTAAAATTCATAACACTGTGTGAATTCTCCTGGGTCAGGAAAAACTAGCACTGGCAGGATCTGAACTTTATAGGTATTTGCAAAGTTACTCCTATGTCAGAACATGTTTGCTCAATCATGATCTTCTCCTCCCTCTTTATCTATAAATACATATACGCTGTAGATATTTATAGAGTAATACGTATATAAAATCATTTGTGCAAGTTGTAATTGACTGCGTAATTATTGAATAAACAGTGGATGAAAGGAAAATGTGGGGTTTCGAAAGCTGGCTTTAATTCACATTTTATCTTCTATTCATTAAACTGTTTATTTACTTGTCTACGTTCTCCTCTCTGTTGATTATTTTTGAGGCATGCATTCCTTGAGCAGCATCAGATGAGAACATTATTTCGTTTGCATTGCAGGGCAGACAGAGAGACAGACAGAAAACCAGAGGCAGCAACCGACTAGGAGACCTCCATGATATGCGGGTCATTGTTGGAAGTTGTGTGAGCTTTCACACCCCGTAACTCTTTTTGAAGCCTTCATGTAGAAACACGTAATACTTACAATGTATCTGAAGCTATATAAGGTAAATAGAACCATCCTGTGTTGATGCAATCGCTATACATTTGTAGAATTCAACAATTGCCTTCAACACGTTTTATCAAATACCTACCATGTGCCGGGCTCTGGGATGCAAGGAGGAATTGTCGTCAACACTGGATTGCCCAGTGTGCAGACTAGACAAACACTTAGAAGTCCAGAGAAGCAAGGATACCACCACAATCCCTCCTTGCCCGCCAGAGGAGACAACCAAATAATTCAGAAAAATTATTTTAAATTTCAACGTACACATGCTTTTCTCTCTTAGAAAAACACAACTTTATTTTTTATTCTAGTTTGACATTTCTTATTTTAATTTTCATTTGGGTGCAGGTTCTGAGAGAATGTGGATTATTGTTCAGAAAATACTCCCCCCCCACTCCTGCTTTGGGGGAATATACTTCCCTGCACCCCTGACATCGGACTTGGCTATGTGATTCTGTTGGCCAATAAGGCCGTTAGCAAGCAGGATTCCAGCCCAGCCTTGAAGTGAGTTTGCATGGCGGGTCATGCTCTTTTGCACTTCCAACATTGATGCGAGGAACGTCTGTCTGCTCCTTCAGGGAGGATGAAAAATGCCTGGAGCAGACCTGGATGAGATCCGCAGTTGGCAGCCCAGCCCAGTGCAGTCGAGATCATCTGAATACTACTCAACTTGCAGATGTTTTCATGTGGTTAAATAATTACTGTTTTAAGCCACTGAGTTTGGGAATGCTTTGTTACATGGCATAATTGTGGCAAGAGTTGACTGTTGTAGGCCCCATACTGCTTACAGGTCTTCATCGGGCCATGGGCATACCACCAATACAGTTACTAAATTGGAGGGGGTGGGGGCGCAGAGCAAATTTAATTTTAAAAGATCCTTCAAACTCTTGCCTTCCTGGTTTGACTATGTTATTTATGTAAATCAAGGTCAATTACGCCCTTTCATGCACTAAATGAAATTTGAGGCCCGTAATGTTTAATGAAGCAGCATACGATGGAAGAATAAAAGAGGTAAAAGGGGGGCGCCTGGGGGGCACAGCGGTTAAGCATCTGCCTTCGGCTCAGGGCGTGATCCCGGCATTCTGGGATCGAGCCCCGCATCAGGCTCTTCCGCTATGAGCCTGCTTCTTCCTCTCCCACTCCCCCTGCTTGTGTTCCCTCTCCCACTGGCTGTCTCCCTCTCTGTCAAATAAATAAATAAAATCATAAAAAAAAAAAAGAAGTAAAAGGCACTCACTTCTTTATTCAGCACTAGATAAAGCTTTCATTCCACAAATGCATCATCCAAAAAAATGGTTCACTCGTTGAAGAGATGCTTGTTGAGCTCTTTTGTACTAGACCTTATAGATGCAGGACTGAGTCGAGTGCTTACCAGAGGCCAAGCATCATTCTTACTGCGTTATCTACACCAGTTTATTCAACCCTCAAAACTTAAAGTCATAGTTACTGTGGTTATCTCCAAACAACAGATAAGAAAACTGAGGACCCAAGAGGATAAATGACTTCTCCAAGCTTCCACGACTTGTAAGTGGTACATCTGGGATTTAAACCCAGGCTCTCTGATTTCAGAGCTCACACTCTTACCCCCCATGGTAAGACATACCTAGTTTTTGTTGACAGGGAATTTACCAAGTAAAAGGGGCAGCGACTTTGAACAAGAAGACAAATCAATCGTACAAACCCCGGGCAGGACTGGGATGGAAAAGAACAGGGAACTATGGTTAAGAACAATAGGGGCGCCTGGGTGGCACAGCGGTTAAGCGTCTGCCTTCGGCTCAGGGCGTGATCCCGGCGTTATGGGATCGAGCCCCACATCAGGCTCCTCCGCTATCAGCCTGCTTCTTCCTCTCCCACTCCCCCTGCTTGTGTTCCCTCTCTCACTGGCTGTCTCTATCTCTGTCAAATAAATAAATAAAATCTTAAAAAAAAAAAAAAAAAAAAAAGAACAATAAGGAGGACCTGCGTTGGACAGGAGGCCAGAGAGGGCTTCTCTAGTTAGGTGAAGTTGCCTGAAGGATGAAAATGATCAGACAAAAAATGGCTGGGAGAGAGAAGAATGTTTTGGGCGGAAAGAACAGCAGGGAGGTTGTCTTGAGGCGGTATGCAGTGTGGTGTGTTTTAGGGACTGACAAATGGCCAACGCTTCAGTGAAGTTGAAAGGACAAGTGTCTCTTACTGCCATAGGACAGGAGTTAGTCAACAGAGTTTTTGTGAAGCGCCTGATAGTAATTATTTTAGGCTTTATAGGCCACAATTACTCAATTATGACATTATAGTGCAAAAAACCATACACGATAAGTGAACAGATGAGAGTGGCTGTATTCCAATAAAAAATCTGTTTATATGGACATTGACATTTGAATTTCATTGTGACAGTTCTACAGATGGTAAATACGTATGTGAAGACTCACAGGGTTTTCATATTTCGTGCAGTTCCAACGTATCAGGTTGGAATTATTATGGAATATTATGGAAATATTATGATCTTTGATGTCTCTTGACCTTGGAACTCTGGTGAGTTCTCTGCCAAACCAGACTAAAGGTCATACCGGTAAGGCCAAGAGATAGTTTTCAATACAAGTAATGACAAGCTATTGGGTTATTTGATCATTGTATGCGGATTCTCCGGCAAAACAGAAACAGTAGACTATATATGTCTAGGAAGAGATTTATTATAAGGAATTGGCTCACACAATTAGGGAGGCTGAGATTCTCATGATTTGCCATCTGCAAGCTGGAGATCCAGGAGAACTGGTGTGATTCAGCCTGAGCTCAAAGGCCTGAGTACCAGGAGCAGTGGGAGCAGGAAAAGATTGATATCTCAGCTCAAGAGTCAGGCAGGAAGGACCAAATTCTGCCTTCCTCTGCCTTTCTGTCCTATTCGGACCCTCACAGATTAGATGATGCCCAGCCCCACTGGGGAGGGCAAAGCGCTTTACCGAATCTACCAATCAGTATTTCCTGATCAACAGAATCACATAGCCACGTCCAATGTCAGTGGTGCAGGGAAGTATATTCCCCCAAAGCAGGAGTGGGGGAGGAGTATTTTCTGAACAATAATCCACATTCTCTCAGAAAATACCGATACCGCTACTTTCATCTGGAAACACCCTCCTAGACATACCCAGAAATAAAGTTTAACCAAAATATCTGAGTACCCCATGATCCAGTCAAGTCGACACATAAAATTAACATAGAGGAATAAATGATATGTGATCACCCAGAAAAAAAAAATCATGTGCTTGCTAAAACACTGCGTTGACAAAAGTAACATAAAAATGCATGTGCCGTCTTTACAGGGGATAGCAACAACAAACTGATTAATGGGTGTCATCGTTCAAGGAGTATTTGAGATTCATCAATGCCCAAGAAAACTTGCATTGCCCCGAAATCTTAAAGAGGGCATATATGAAAGAAAATTGACGTTTCCCCCAATTTGACCTGAGAACTCTAAAAATTTACATCACCTAACTAGTGATGAGTAGAGAAGCCAGAAGAAACTTCCCAAATTGACAATAATAAAAATATTATTTTTCGGCTTAAAAAATTTTGTCATTTGTAGTATTGTCTCCTTTTATGCAAATTAAATATTAACTTTCATAGCTAACTTTGTATTCTTTTTATTAAGGAAAGCCCCCAAACTGTAAGATCTCCAAGGCCTACAAACCTGGAACCAGCTCTGGTTAAGCACCTACTGTATGCGCCAAGCATATCTCGATGCTCGAAATAGAGCATTGAACAGAACAGACAGTGGTGGTTTAAAATATGCCCCTGAGTTCCAAGACAGAGGCTGTGTCCTTCCCCTTTGAGTGTAGGCTGGACCTGGTGACTTGTTTCTGGGGAGTGGAATATTGTGCAGGTGACATTGGGTGGCATTTAAGGCTAGTCATAAAATACATTGCTGTTTCCCTCTTGTTCCTTCTGGAAGCCAGCTTCTGTGTTGTGAGAACGTTCCAGCAGCATTATGGGAAGGCCCACACAGTGAGGAATGAAGGCCTGCCGCCCATAGCCATGGGCGTGTACCATTTAGAAGGAGATTCTCCAGCTGAATTAGTCAAGCCTTGAGATGTTGACAGCTTCGGCCAACATCTTGACTGCTTGTAAGAGGCCCTGTGCCAGAACCATCCATTTGGTCTGTTATCAGTGATTCCTGACCTCAGACACTGGATGAGATAAGAAATGTTTGTGAAGTTGCTACATTTTGGGGCAATTTGTTACACAGCAGGCAATCAATAATACGTTGACAAAAGTCTTGGCTTTAGGACTCTTACGTTCTGATGTTTATTTAATAGGCGTTGAATAACTGTTTTTTGAGAGAATGATGAATGACGGTAAGCTAAAGAAATGTATCAAATTATCATTAACTGTTCATTCACTTATCAAATATTTACTGAGCAGCCCATGTATTTATCCATGTACTAGGCATCAAGCTAGAATAAGAAACAAGAAAGATGTAAAAACCCTCCCCTCGTGGAGCTTCCAGTCTGGTAGAAAAAGCAAGTTTTTGGCCTGTGTCTGACACTTGCTTATTGCAGGACCCTGAAATCAAGTTTCCCTGTCCCAGATATATGCATTACCTCATTAAATCCTCACACCAGTCCCTCCCTCTCCCCCATATCCGTGCTACAGCCTTCCCCAGGCTCCCTCGCAACTTGGTAATATGAATACAATTCAAGCCAGTGCAGCACAGGCAGGAGACTGGGGGGCAGGTTTGGTGTCTTAGGAAGGAAAAAATGTCCCTAGTTCCACTGTCTCTGTTTCCTGTGATTGGAGAGTGCTGTGGGTTACACCCCCTGCAAGCATCAAGTAGGACTGAGACAAGGGCGCCTGGGTGGCTCAGTCAGTGAAGTGTCTGCCTTCGGCCATGATCTCCAGGTCCTGGGATCAAGGCCTGCATTAGGCTCCCCGTTCTGTGGGGAGTCCGCTTGTCCCTCTCCCTCTGTTCCTCCCCCCACTTCTTGCTTTCTCTCTGGAGCCCTCTCTCCCTCTGTCTCAAATAAATAAAATCTTAAGAAGAAGGAGGAGGAGGAGGAGGAGGAGAGGGGAAGAGAGGGGAGGGGAGGGCTGGGGGAGGGGGAGAAGAAAAGAAGGAGAAGAAGAAGGGCTGAGAGAGCTGCAAAGCTCTGACATTCTTAAACCATTGAAACATTATAGTAACTGCCTGCCTGCCTCTGGCTTTCCTTTTAAGTGAGAGGAAAAAATACCCTGTTTTTTGAAGTCTCTGTTGGGTTATTGTTGGCAGTTGTACTTACAGCTATAGTGGAGAACCAAGGTCACAAAGCCAATGAATGGAGCCACCAGAAATCAAAACTAGATCTTATGAACACCCGGGTCTATATCTTAATCATGATGCTATATAGTCATCATGGTGTCCACAAGTAAGAAGAAGAAACACACACATACACACACACACACACACACAATAGCAAATGTATTTACCTAGTTTACCTGATTTTATCCCGAGTATCAAGGCTATTTGATATTGTCTCAAATCATAAGACATTAAATCTACATTCCAATTTTTAACAAATACTTAATTGCAAATTTAGGGGAGGTCATGGAAAATACTAAGGAATTCCTTCATATTGATGATATTGTTGGAAACGGGCTAAGCATGGATACATCTTTGAGAGGAGTTAATAAGGATAGATGCCATTCCCTGAGGGTCCCTTCTGCAAAATAACTATGGGGCACTTACAATGTGCTCCATGATTTAGTTCCATGATCTCACTCGGTGTCTCCGTCACCCAGCAAGTTGAGCCCAGGCAGCCCATCTTGCAGCTCAGAGAGGTTGAGTAGCTTGTGCAGAATGATCCAGCTTATGGTGGGCTCAGGATTGAGCTCAGCTCTGCCACAGTCCGGAGCCTGGACCACTGACTGTTAGGGGAGAGCGTGGTAAAATGTGTCTGTATGTGAGAATAGAAGAAGTGATCCCGGGTGTGGCAGCAGCTATGACGGTTTAAACATGAAGGAATAAAGTTTGGGAAATGCTCTGGTGGAAGATACTGGAGTGAAATAAACATGGGTCGGTTTTTGCTCCAGCCGCGTCTGGCTGTAACGTTAGGCAAGTCTCACAATCTCTGGGGACCTCAGTTTCTTCCTTTGTCAAATGAATATAATACTAACGCCGATCTCACCGTTGTTCTGAGGACTCGGTGGGGGAAAGCTGCTGGATTCCAGGCGGGCCGTGCAGCCAGTCCTCAAAAAATATTCATGGTTATCATTTTAGTTATTTTTCCACACTTCCTATACACAAAGGAGACAGTTTCTTTGTTTTGATATGGGTATTTCTCAACAACTATGCACACTCTTCATACTAGAAGAAATATGGAGTCGTCCAGAGAGCAAACCATCTCTGCAAAAGCAATGTCTTGAATTGTGCTAAAAGCAGTCTAGGTCAGTCTTCCGTGCCCATGGCATAGTACCAACGTGAGGAGAGCACGGTGAAGGCAGCACGGAGAACAGAGGGTGTTGCTGCCCTGGCTCGAAGCTTCCTCTTGCCCCCCTCACCCCACCCCTGCCACTTCTTTCCTCCTTGTTCCCATCAATCTGGTTGTTCTTTCTCAATCTTTTTCTCCAGTTACACCAGCACTTATTTTTCCTTTAAGATAGGTCCCTGACCTCTCCCCCTCAAAAGTAGTTTCCTGGTTTAGAGGAGAAAGGCAAGTACAATTGGGAATTTCCCATTTTCCAAGGAAGACAGAAAAAGTGGCAGGCCGTGGCTCCCAGTGGTCCCAAACTCCTGGTATCCATATCTCTGGATAATGCTCTCCCCTCAAGTGTGGGCTGGCCTACTGACTTTTTAACACATGGAATACTCCAAGATGATGGGATGTCACTTCCATGGTTAGGTTGCAAAAGACCGTGACTCCCATCTTGCTAGCAGACTCTCTCTACTGCCTTCTCAGCTCTCACACTCTGATGAAGCCAGTTGCCATGTTGGAAAGCCCAGTGGCAAGGAAATGCCCGTGGCCTTTGACCAACAGCAAGAAGAGACCTGAAATCCTCAATCCAACAACTCTTGAGGAACCAAACCTTATCGATAACCACATGAGCTTGGATGCTCCAGTTGAGCCTTCAGATGAGACCCCAGCCTAAGCTCACACCTTGAATGCGGACTTGCCAGAGACCCAGCTAAGCAGGGTCCAGATTCGGACGCACAGAAACTGAGTATCATGTTATGAGTTGCTATATTTCTTGGGTGTGGATAATTACGGCATCAGTCAATAACAAAAGAGAGGAAGGAAGGAAAGAGCTGGGTGAGGATCTGGCATCTCTGGATTCTGGCCACCTTCTGCCACCTAATACATAGGTGCTCTGAGGAAAGGCACTTCTCTTTCTTGCCTTGATTTCTTCTTCTGCCAAATGAGAAGTCTGAATTAGGGGTTGTAACTTTTCTGCAGTTTTTTCTCTTTAAATATCGAATGATGTTCAACCCTGGGCTCACATTCCAACTTGGCCACAATCAGAACTAGACAGAGCTGTCCTCATGAAACGGGGCACAGGGTTTCAGTTCACCTCAGTCCTCACCTGAACCACTTTACTCATTTACATTACCTGCCAGGCATGGCAGGTGAGGTGGTGGCTTCCTGAAGCACGTGATCCCCTGTATTGGGTTGCTTCTTTTGATGAGCAGACTAGCAGACGCCAAGTTGGGAAAAGACATACAAGACACTTACGGGGGGAACTCATAGGAGGGGATGATGGGAGGAAGCCGGAGGAGGCTGGGGGAAGAGGCAGACCACACGCTGCTCTAATCCCTACAGAGGAGAAAAGGAAGAAAGAACAGGTAGGTAGGAAAGGTCTGAGACTGTAAGCCCTTCTCCGAAAGTTTTTGCCGAAGCCCCATGTCTCCCAGAAACGAGCCTGCTTTCATATCCCTGCGGCATGCGGTTGTAGGTAAGGAGCAACCTGAGGGGAACGTAGATTTGGCACAAATGCCCATCCCAAGGCGCAGCATCTGGGACCCTCGGTCGATTACAGTCCCCGCTGTGGGAGACCCACCCAAATGTGGGTCCGAGGGATGAATGGGGCCCACAGATGCATTTTGATTGGCTCATGGTATTTGAAAACATTAACTACAACACTAAAACCTCCATCTGCGGAAGAAAAATTTAATAAATTAGACATCATCATATTTAAAACTTGTGCTCTGCGAAAGACACTGTTAACAGAAGAAAAAGGCAAGCCACAGAGTAAAAGAAAGTATTTGCAAATCATCTGTCCGACAGATCACATATTTGTATCCAGAACGTGAGTTTCAAAACCTCTACAATTCAGTAACAAGAAAACAAATCACCCAATATTTTTTAAGTAAGCTTTACACCCAAAAGGGGACTCAAACTCACAACTCCACGATTAGCATCCTTTACCAACTGAGCCAGCCAGGCACCCCCAAACCACCCAATATTTTTAAACGGATGAAAGATTTGAACAGATAGAAATGAAAGAATAGATATTCATGACAAATAAGCAAATGAGAAGAAGTCCAGTATCTTCAGTCTTCACAAGATCCCCCTACACACGTGTGAAAATGGCTTTTTAGGAACTGATGAATATCAAGTACAAGCCTTCACGAGGCTGTTGTCAGGATTAAATTAAGTAATGGGCGTGCAATGCTGGGCATAGAATGCATCCTCAGTATTATCAGAAATTGCAAAAGAAAATTAAGAGCCAGAGTTTTGGAAGAGAATCCTAGAGAGAAGAGAGAAGGTCTAAAATTCGAATGAAATGTCAGTGTACAGAAGTTCCTCTCAAAGGAATTAATTTCTCTTGCTGAAAATTTCAGCCACTACTAGCTCGTCTGTCCTGCTATTCAACGACGTGAAAATGACTTCACATTTACCAAACACCTGCTCTTCCTCAAGTACTTGACAAAGACTCTCAAATTGCTAGCCTCCGGTGATAGATGAGGCTCAGAGAGGTCAGTAGCTTTGCCAAGACCACACAGCAAAAGAATGGCAGAGCCAGAATTCCCAAGAACTTTGTTCTCTTCTCCCTATGCAAGACAGCCTTCCAAACGGGGGGGGGGGGGGAGGAGGAGGCGGAGGAGGAGGAGACGGGGAAGGGGAGGAGGACGACAACAGAGGAGGAGGAGGAGGAGGGGGAGGAGAAAGAGAAGCAGCAGCAAACAGGATGATGTTCCTTCTTCAGAGGACATGTCTACTTCATTGATCAGGCTTGCTGCACGCACAAAGTCTGCTCCCACCACCTTCTCACCTTCTGAGGTCCCTCCATTTTTAGTCTTATATCGGGTACCTACCCCACTCCCACGTTCCTCCCACCCGGTTATGTCAGTGTCCGCCAGTGTTACTCAGCATGCTTTTCCCTTGCACCTCTCTAAGGAAGCTTTGTAGACTTTTTTGTTTTCGCACCGCCCCCCAGGAGATGCTAATACCGCCCATCTACTGTGTATTTGTCTATGTACTGTAACATACATGTGTGCTTTATAACAGAAGTGAGAGTTTGTGCCCCCTTCCCCCAAGAGCCAGTTTGGCCCCCTTGAGGGCATTTCTGCACCCCTTGGGAACGTGGGTGTGGAGGCGATGACTGAAACAGCGACAGCAGCACGGTGTGAGGTAGGGCTTGGTTGGTGCCTGCTACTGTTGTAAGAGCTTCATACGCATTGACGCAGCAGGTCTCCCCTTGCAGGCTGGTCTCGGTTTACCCACAATCAGGGAAGTTGCATAGCTCCACTGACTCCTTCTTGAAAATGGAACACATTTGCCCTTCTATTTGGCTCTTCCTCAATCTCTTTCCATCTTTGTCCGCTTAAAGCCTAGATGCAGAAGTGATTCTAGGAAAGCAAAAACCACAGGAGGGTGTTGGCTTCTCTTCCAGGTGGCAAGATTACTCTTGATCATCCCAAATTTCCCCTTTTCCCAGCTTTTTAAACTTGTCCTGAATTGTCTCTTTAATTTCAATACAGTCTTTCTTAGTCACTGTGTCCAGAGAAGCATTTGGGCTTTGAAAACGTACTAAACCAGCTCTTTTCTAGAAATTATAACAGCTAAACTTTGCTCAGGTGCCGAGCTTGAGTCTTTTCGGGGATTATCAATATCCCATTTTCGCAACACCTGCCATTTTACTCGTGAGATGATGGAAGCTCAGGGATGTCCGTTAATTCACCCCAGGTTACACGGGGTTAAGGGTTGGCCAGCCCAGACTGCACATCCAGGGCAGACCAGCTCCAAGTGCATGTTGCTAACCACGAAGAGAAGCCATGGCTTAATTTTAGCGTATCACTTCCTTCAAAGTGGGGAGGAAACAGAAGATGGAAATTTTCAAAGGGGGAGGGGGCACCATCGTGTTTTAGATAAGGTTATTCTCCCAGCCACCAAAGGATGGTGCTGAACAAACAGTACATAAGCCTTTTTTAGTGGTGCGTCTGACAACTAAGATTTGCTACCCCCAAAAAAAGAGGGGGTGCCTGGCTGGGTCAGTCAGTAAAGCATGTGACTCTTGATCTCGGGGTTGTGAATTAAAGCCCCATGTTGGGCAAAGAGCTTACTTAAAAAAAAAAGAAAAAAAAAAAAGGTTTGCTCCTCAGCCATTTACTGCTTTTAGTAAGACGTTTCTCTCTTACCGCTCAATTACTGTATTATAAAATGATTCTCTCAAGGGAGAAAACTCCCAGTGAAAACAAGTCTCGAAGAAGTAGAGTTCACCCTCTTACACTTTGCCGGAGGGGTCCAGAGTCTTTGGACAGATTTGAATCCTGAATTATGTTTTCTATGTTGCCCCAGTGTGCTTTCCACGTAATGTTCCTCAGCCCGGTTTACATTGTGTTAACCTTGAATAGCTTCCTGTGTTCTTCTAGAATTCAGTAAACATTCTTTCAGTTTCTCTTCATAGTTGAGGAAGGAAAAAAGGTTCCTTCTGTAATAATGTCTAATGTTGCTTCTCTATTATGTACACGATATGTTTTCCGCTACACACTTTACACAAATGACCGCTATCCCCCACCACAGCTTCTGGTAAGTGCCCCAGACCCAGTTTCCGGGTAAGAAAGGGAGTGTTGCAGAAATGAAGCGACAGGTCTGGACACACAACCGGGGTATTGTGAAAGCAGAATTCAGTTCGCCTTTTGCTGGCCCACGGGCTTTTCAGTAACACCATTTTCCCACATGTGGCCAGTACACCAGTCAAAACTTTCTCTTTCAGGCACCTTCGAAACTTCCAGAAGAAGCCCAAAATTTCCATTTCTAACCCAACAAATGCCCCCCCCCCAATTCTTTTTCTCCTTGACATTTTCAGTCAATCACTTTTTGGGTTCTTCAAGCTGACAGGCAGACTTCCAGTTTCTGGAGGCGCACCTAAGAGGCTCAGAAGTCGCCCCTCGGTCCTCCTAACAGGTGAAAGGTTGAACAAGTTGAGAAGTTAACAGCCTCTCATAGATCTGCAAGAGAATCGAGGCCCCTATAAACCACTGCCTCCAAGCCGGAGGGGTAGATGAAACTAGAGAAAATCACCACCTGCTAGAGCCTCACCCTTGTGGGGAAACAGTGCCCTGGGGTGGGGAAGCCTCGGCTGGAACTGGTGAGCCGCCGGAGGCGGGGTGTGGACAGATCAGAGCATCAAAACCTCCAGGGGTTCCAGTCAGAAGGGACACTTCTGTAAGTTTGACCTCCAAGAGCTTGCCTAGGTTCTCCCAGGGAGTATCAGAGAGAAATCCCCCTTGTGCTTCCAGCAGGGGAAGGGAAAACGAACCGGTCTGAAATACCCCAGAGCTGTTGTATTCTTCTGCAGGAGGCCTGCCCTCAGGGGAAGCTAGTTAACCAGGGCCTAACCTGCTGGAGCTTTATCAGAGCTGTTGTAGGGGAGGAAGACACCCAACCCCAGCCCCCTCTAGCTGTCCTGTCCCAACTACCGAGAGGGGGCATTTCTGAAGGTCACGGTGAGAAACAGGCTCACAACCAGGCTGAGACCTAATCCCAGAAGTAGAGGACACTTCCCCTCCCCTCCCTCCATGTCACTAAAGGCCTAATTACAGCAGTTCCTCCTACTTGTCACATTATGTCAGGCTATCTGTAAAAAAAATAATAAGTGAAATAAAAGTACAAGGCATACAAAAAAGCAAAAAAAACCCAAAAAACAGTTTAAAGAAACAGATCAAGCATCAGAACCGCACTCAGACATGGCAGGGTTGTTGGGATTATCAGAGCAGGGACTTATAACAACTGTAATTAAGATGTAAGAGCTTTAATGAATAAAGTAGACAGCGTGTAAGAACAGATGGGCAATGTGAGCAGAGAGATGGGAATTCTAAAGAACCAAAAAGAAATGCTAGAGATAAAACCCTGTCACAGAAAGGAAGGATGCCTTTGACGGGCTGGCTTACTAGTCGACCGGATACAGCTGAGGACAGAATCTCTGAGCTTGATGGTATTTCCACAGAAACCATGAAAACTGAAAAGCAAAGAGAACAAAGACTGGGGGAAAAGAAAGCAGAACAGAATATCCGAGGACTGTGGGACATTTACAAAAGGTACAACACACACAGGGTGGGACTATCAGAGGAGAAGAAAGAAAGGCACGGAGGGGATGTTGGAAACAATAATGACTCTGAATCCCCCCCCCAGCTGATGCCAGACACCAAACCACAGATCCAGGAAGCTCAGGCAGATGAAGCGGAAATAATCCCCCCCCTTCAAAACTACCTCTAGGCCTATCCTATTTAAATCGCAGAAAATCAAATATGAAGAGAAAATGCTGAAAGAAGTCAGAGGTAAAACCCCTTCCCTACAGGGGAGGAAAGACGGTAAGGACATCCGACTCCAGAAGCCAAGCGAGCACAGACAGTGGAGTGAAATAAATTTCCTTCCAAAGGGAAGGAGAAATAAAGACTTTCTCAGGCAAACAAAAATTGAAAGGATTTGTTGCCAGTAGATCTGCCTTGTAAGAAGTATTAAGAGACGGCACCCGGTGGCTCAGTCAGTTGAGCATCTGCCTTTGGCTCAGGTCATGGTCCCAAGGTCCTGGGATCGAGTCCTGCGTTGGGCTCCCTGCTCAGCGGGGAGCCTGCTTCTCCCTCTCCCTCTGCTGCTCCCCCTGCTCGTGTGTGCTCTCTCTCTCCCTTGTTCTCTCACAAATAAATACATGAAATCTTTAAGAAAAGGAAATATTAAGAAATATTCTTCAGCTTTGGACGAAGGTGGGCAAAAAGCACAAACTTGTGATTATACGATAAGTAAGTACGACGGATGTAATGTGCAGCATAATGTCTGTACTTAGCAGCCTTACGGTGTATTTGAACATTGTCAAGAGAGTAGATAAAAAGAGTTCTCATCAGAAGAAAAAAATTTTTTCTCCTTCCCTTTTTTGTGTGTTATATGAAAGGATGGAGGCTAACAAAACCTATTGTAATCATTTCATAATATATGAAAGTCAAATCATTATTCTGTACTCCTCAATAAAACTGGAAAAAAGTTCTTTAAAGAGAAGGAAAATAATATAGGTGAGAAGCTTGGATCTGTATAAAGAAAAGCAGAGCATCAGAGGAGGAAAAAGTGAAGGTAAAATAAAAATGTATACTTTTTTTTATTCTTAAGTGATCTCACAGATAACAGTATATTCAAAATAATAATAATAATGCAATTATGTATTCTTGTGTGTATATATGTGTGCGCTTATGCGTAAGGGAAAGGCAGCAATGATACAAGGAATGAGGGTTTTGTTAGCACAGTTGACCCTTGAACAGCACAAGGGTCAGGACTGCTGACAGCCCACGTGGTGAGACACCCACATGTAACTTCTGATTCCCCCCCAAAACTTAAGTACTAACAGCCCACTGTTAACCACAGGCCTTGCCAATAACATGCAGTCAATTAACACGTATTTCGTATCTTCTATGCATTATATGCTGCTCTCTTACAACGAAGTACGCTAGAAAAAAGCAACGTTATTAAGAAAATCATCAGGAAAATACATTTACAGTACTGTACTAGATTGATCAAAAAAACCCAAAATAAAACGCATATAGTGGACCCACGCGGTTCAAACCTGTGTTGTTCACGGTCAACTGTCACTATCTGTGACAAGGCATAGTGCCATTTGAAAGCAAACTTGTATCCGCTGTAAAGGGGTATGTATATGTATGGAAATGTGTATTGCAGATTCTAGGCCAGTCGCTAAAGAAAGTACCACGGCCACACAGCCAAGGGGGTGCACAGCCTGGGAAAGTGCTAGCCCCCACAGGATGAGAAAGGAACCGGGGGCTCCAGACACAGGCTGGACGTGTGGGGCTGGGAGCGGCTGCGCTCGCTCAGGCCTCTCAGCCGGAAAGAAATGAGACTTTTACTTCCTCAAGCGGCTGCACCTGGCGCCCAGGGCCTTCCCTTCAGCTGCAGAGCGGGGCGTCCAGCAAGGCATCACCCTGGCCGCTTTCTCACCTCTGGGGCCTTTTGCAGAATGATTGTGGCTTGCTGTTTACTTACCTGTTGACTCCTATGCCTGCAGCTTCTTCAAGCTGGACGTCGAAGATGAAGACCGCAGGTGTGTGTCTTTTCACACCTGTGTCCCCACGCCTGACATCGTGCCTGGCTCAGTTTCACAAGAGTGAAAACCAGGTGCATGAAAGATGAGAGGAAGGAAGGAAGGAAGGAAGGAAGGAAGGAAGGAAGGAAGGGAGGGAGGGAGGGAGGGAGGGAGGGAGGAAGGAAGGAAGGAGGGAGGGAGGGAGGGAAGGGAGGGAGGAAGGGCATAAGATAGAGTAAAGGATCAGAGTATAAGAGTAAGGATCAAAGTTCTGCCTTTAAACTGCTTCAGGGCTAATGAAATGGGGTTGGGGAGCCAGTAGCGGAGCCTCTTAAGTCAAACAGACCTCAATTCCAATCTCAGATCCCCCACTTACTAACTCTACGTTCTAGGCAATTTCCTTTGGCAAGCCTCAGTTTTCCCATCCATAAAATGGGGGTAATAATAGCATCCATGTTATAAAAACTTCATGAGATCGCACATGAAATCCTCTTACTGTCAATCTCTCCCACATAGTAAGCTCTCAGGTAATGTTGCTATTATATCCCGGTTACTTAATTATGATTCTCAGTTGACATAAGTTTCCAAATTTGGTGACGCAGCAGGAGGAGGCCAGAGAATAGTTGAGGGGTGGGTTTGAGGGATAAGACTTCTAAAAAAGAAAAAAACATTTCTTGCTCCTGTTGCCTCGTTGGTTGTTTTGTTGAGAAAAAGGCAAGCATTATGCTGCTCTCAGCCAAAGCCCAGAGTGGTGTGTACCTGGAATGTTCTCTCCAGTCACCACGCCCCATCATGGAGCTGGGGAACAGGCAGAAGGAGAGCACCATGGAGCAGAGGAACAAGAGGACAGAGGGGCTGAAGGGCAGTGGGTGGGCGGCCTCTGCTAAGAAAAAAACTGGAAACACTTCTGTCTGCAGAGATGAAGTCTGGCCAGGAAGGGAATAAAACCGAGTGTTGCTCACTCATGAAAGCTGCTTCTGAGCGGCGCACCCATTTGGCCAAAACACTGAACTCTGTTACCTGCCGGCCAAAGTGGAAAGCCTGGAGGATGCGGAGGAAGGGGACCCTCGTGCACTGTTGGTGGGAATGCAAACTGGGGCAGCCGCTCTGGAAAACAGTGTGGAGGGTCCTCAAAGAGTTAAAAATAGAACTAGCCTACAACCCAGCAATTGCACTACTAGGTATTTACCCAAATAATACAAAAACGCTGATACAAAGGGAGACATGCACCCCAATGTTTATAGTAGCATTATCAACAATAGCCAAACTATGGAGAGAGCCCAAATGTCCATCAACTGATGAATGTCCATCAGTTATATATATATATATAAATTTATATATATATTATTTGTATGTATATATATGTGTGTATATATACATATATTTATGTATACGTAAATATATATGTATATATACACATACATATATATAAATTTATATACATATATAAAATCACATCTTCTTTATCCACATATACAGATAGTGGAATATTACTCAGCCATCAAAAAGAATGAAATCTTGCCATTTGCAATGACGTGGGTGGAGCTAGAGTGTGTAATACTAAGTGAAAGAAGTCAGCCAGAAAAAGACGAACACCCTATGATTTCATTCGTATGTGGAACTTGAGAAACAAAACAGATGAACATAGGGGAAGGGGGAAGGAAAGGGGGAAAAAAAGAAAGAGAGGGAAACAAACCATAAGAGACTCTTCACAATAGCGGATTGATGGAGGGAGGTGGCTGAGGGATGGGCTAGATGGATGGTGGGCATTAAGGAGGGCACTCATTGCGATGAGCCCTGGGTGTTGAATGTAAATGACGAATCACTGAATTCTACTCCCGGAACCAAGATTGCACTGTATGTTAACTAAAATTTAAATAAAAATGTTTTTTAAAAGGGAAAAGCCTAAAAAAAGAACCTGTAGGACAAACAGGACCAGGGAGCAGGCAGCGCCCTTCGTCAATGGGACAGGTAAAATCATTCATTCACTCAATAAATGTTTGCTGATGGTCTGATTAAGCCACTACTGTGGACGCTGGGGTTCAAGCAGTACATACGCACGGTTTCCTCTTAAGAAATACGCATCCCGGTGCACTTGCCGTGATGAGCACTGGGGGATGTATGTAAGTGTTGTGTCGCTATATTGTACACCTGAAACTAATAGAACGCTGTACGTTAACTCCACTGGAACAACAATAAAATAAAATAGGAAGTTCACATCTTTACATGGGAGACTGTCCACAAGTAAACAAAGAAATAAATGGGAAACTGTTGGGTCATAATAAGGACCAAGGGAAAAATGAAGCTGGATACTAAATCAGGGAGTGACAGAGGGGAGAGTAACTTGGGATGGTGCGCATGGGGAAGACCTCTAAGCAGAAAACCAATTAACGAGGCAGCCCCAAGTCCTCTATCCTCAGGAACGCCTGTGTGTACATGGGCCCCTGGACATCGGGTCCCTAATGAGCTTGCTTGGTAGATGACACCTCCCATGTGTTGTCACAACTTGCTGTGAGCAGAGTTAAGCAAGGTCTGTTTAGCTCCACTGGGAGAAGACGATGGAAAGCTTGCGCCAGCTCTCCCCGAGACAGTAGCCCTGCAGCTTTTCCCTTTGCTGACTGGTCCTGTTCCCTTTCCCTGTAATAAATCACAGCCATGAGCACAACTAGATGCCGAGCCCAGGGAGTCCTCACAAGTCCCCAGATCAGGGGGTTCTGGGGACCTGCCACACAGCCCCTCTGAGATGATATATGAGCTGAGACCTGAATGAAGAGCCAGCCTTGGGATGAACTTAGAGACAAGTATTTCAAGCAGGCTGAATAGCTAGTGCAAAGGCCCTGAGGCAGAAAGAAGCTTAGTGGTGGGGCGCCTGGCTGGCTCAGTCAGTAGAGCATGTGACTCTTAATCTCAGGGATGTGAGTTCGAGCCCCACCTTGGGTGTAGAGATTACTGAAAATAAATGAATAAATAAATGAATAAATAAATAAATAACTAGGCTGGAGGGTTTAAGTGTAATTGTAGTGGGGGAGGAGCAGAGTGGGGGAGGTAGGGCGGTGCCCAGGCCAGATCAGGTGCAATCTTATTAACTGCCATGATGAGTCTGAATGTAATTGGAGGGCTTTAGAAAGGAGCAACTTTGTTTTGGGGTTTTTTTTTTTAAAGATTTTATTTTTAAGTAATCTCTACACCCAACGTGGGCCTCGAACTCACCACCGGGAGATCAAGAATCACATTCTCTATGGATGGAGCCAGCCAGACGCCCTGAGAAGGGAGCAGCTTTGAATGATGGCGGCAGCAGGTGGCCTAAGAGGAAGTGAGAAAAACATTCAATAAGGAACTCCTGAAAAAAAAAAAAATTCTTGGACTCCAAAGTCCAGTGTCATTCCCGCCCACCCTGGTGTGTAAACCCCAGCATGAAGATGAGCAGCTCGTAGCGAAGGAACCCCATTCAGTCAACCGTTGCTGTGCTCCTTACTATACCTCCCTCCTCCAAAATGGAGCTAATTTTAAAATCAAAAGACAATCTGTAAAATTTCATTTTTTGGACTTTTCTATTAATAAGTCATCACTGAGAGGCACCTGAGTGGCTCAGTCGGTTAAGCGTCTGCCTTCAGCTCGGATCATGATCCTGGGGTCCTGGGATGGAGCCCTGCGTTGGGCTCTGCGCTCAGCGGGGCATCTGCTTGTCTCCCTCCCTCTCTCTCTCTCTAATAAATAAATAAATCTTTAAAAAAAAGAAAAAGACATCACTGAATGTGTGGAGCCCAGAGGGGGCACCTGCAGCCAGCGGCATCGAGGCCACCCCTCTGGCTGGGTGCTCGCCCCTCCACAAGCGCCCCTGGCCCAGTGGCAGCAGGGGTCCCAGTGGGGGCCAGTCTGCAGCCAGGCCATCGATTAAGGAGATTGCTGTTGTTTTGGTTTGTGTTTTTGTTTTTACACACAGCACACATTAGCCATAATATTACGCTAACCCATGGACGGTTGCCATGCTTATAGTTTGAAAATAGTTGAATGCCATCTTGTGTGGTTCACCCTGATATGTTCTACCAGGTCCCCAGAAGCCTCTGGGCTTGTGCTTTCGCAGCCTCAACTTACTTCAGTTCCTCAAGTGGCCAGAAGAGCTCTGGCTTTCAGGTCTTTATGCATGCTGTTCCCCCACTTAAACTCTCCATCTGGCCAACTGGAACTTGTCATCAGGTTTCACTGGACATGGTGCTTCTTCCGGGAAATGTCGCTTGAGCCTTCAATGTCCGGGCTGGCATGCCCTCTGGATTCTCCGAAAAGGTCATCTTCTCCCAATCATCATCATCACCGTCATCGTCATCATCACTAATACTATGCATTTACTATATGTCAATACCAGACCCTCTTCTCCTATGACGAATACATTAGAAATAGATGTCTCTTAATCACAGCTGGCAATGACCCAAGGCCACCCCTTTGCATGGGGTGTGATGGTGCAATGGGCCTATCCATCTACCCCCTCACAACAGCACTGTGCTGTGCGTACTATTATTCCCTCCATTTTACGGATGAGAAAACTGAGGCATAGAGATGTATTGTGACCAGCTCAAGCCCATATAGTCAATCAGCAGCGGTGCTGGCATTTGAACCCCCTCTGTCTGTCTCCAGAGCCTTTGACTTGGCCACCACACACTTCTGTGTCATCGCTGTAATTATCGTTCATGCCTCTCTCTTCCCTATTGGACTGAAAGTTCTTCAAAGGCAGGGCCAGTGTCTATGCTGACCTGAGGTCTCTCTACAGTGCCTATTCAAAGATATCCAGCACAAAGAAGATACCAAAGAACTGGTATCCGGTGCCAGATGCATTTGTTGTTACCGGACTTGATGGAAGGAAGAGAAAGTAAGAACGCGTTGCCAAAATATCAAGGGATGGGTGATCTTTTTCATTTATTTATTTATTTTATTATTATTCTATTTTGGAGGGGGAGGGACAGAGGGAGAGGGAGAGAGAGACTCTTAAGCAGGCTCCATGCCCAGCGCAGAGCTCATGCGGGGCTCGATCTCACAACCCTGAGACCATGACCTGAGCCCAGATCACTAGCTGGACGCTTACTGACTGAACCACCCGGGTGCCCCAAGGGGTGTGTGATCTTTTTAAAAATGGTATGAACCATTGCTCATTAGGCAGCTAAATTGGCAACTGATTCAAAGGAGAGAACACAGAACTAAGAGGGGCAACACCAAGTAGCGATGGGACTCTAATGAGTCTGTTCTGAGGGGCGTGTGGGCAGAGTGACCACAGGACACCGTATTGACTTTGCCCAGCAAAAGGAGTTCGGTAGTGGAATAAATGTTCAAAGTGGACTTTTTTGCATTTTGGTATTCTTGGAGAAGTAGGCAAGAGGGAAATGTTAGGAAAAAGAGAAAACAAAAGCATTGCAACATGCTGGGAAACATCTAATATTCAGACCTTTGGGTAAGTAGTGGTGGTCTAGTCACTGACTATTCGTTGGGTACTTAGCATGTGCTTAGTGAATAAAACGAAGTCACTGATCACCTGGAGATTATACCCGAGAGCTACACATTCCAATATGGTAGCCGCAAGCCACCTGTGGCCATGAAGCACTTGAACTAGGGCTCATCAGATTAAGGCGTGTTGTGAGTGTAAAAGAGACACCAGATTTTAAAGACTTGGTCCAAAAATTGAATATACAAATATCTCATTAACAATCATTTCAGAGCGATTTGACGTTGACATGATAATGGCACATTGGGTTTGATAAAACATACTATTATCATTAACTTCAGTTGTTTCTTTTTGCCTTTTTGATGGGGTTCCTAAAAAACTTTTCATTTCATATGTGGCTTGCATTGTAGTTCTGCTGGGTAGTGCTGTTCTAGAGGTTTCTAAGCTAGTAGATAAATACCTCTGTATTAATATAATACCTTTGATTGATGGATGCTTCGAAGGAAAACCAAGCAGAGCAAGAAAATGGGGAGAGATGGGAGGTGGAGCCCTGGCAGGGTTTCATAGAGGTTGTTCAAGGGAGGTCTTTCTGAGGAAGTAAAATTTGATTATCCTAAGAAGAAGATAAATCTCGATTTCTAAAAAAAACTGCTTAGAGTCTGTTCCTTCACTGCACTGTCAGCCAACATAGCGCCTGAATACTCCTAAGGAAACTGCGGGAGTAGAAATGGTGAAATACATCGTACTTCCTTGTGTGGTCCTCTTCTGGACTTAGGAGCCAGGAATACTGGTTTTCTCCTATAAACAGTCAGCAAATGATCAGAGAACAATCTTATTTAGGCACAAGTAATAAAGATCTTGCAAATAGATTTTCTCTTCCCTGTAGCTCTTTGCAACCATATCATCCATTTTTATTTAATTCTGATAAAACCCATGTGCAATGATGGGGGGTACTAAACAGAGCTTCATGTCCCTCGGGGTCTAGTTCAATTCCAAACAATAATTGCATTTCCTGGGTCTACAAAAGAAATGCACCGTAGTGGCAATTCTGTTTAAAATGAGCGGAGACACTTTAAAAATCTCCCATAGTAAGAGTATTGCTGTTGCTGGAACAGGGTAACTTGAGCACCTCTCAAAAGTATAGCATAAAAACTTAAGCCCAGATTAGAGTCCTGCCCCGGGGAAATGAAAGTAAACAAAAATGGAAGCAGGGGACCTGTTGAAACAATAAAATGTAGTTGAACTTTGATCATCAGGAAGCCCTTAAAATGTCAGGTGTGCGCGATCCGAGAGCTGTTTATTAGGTGGTGGATTCCATCCTAGACACTTGTCATGGCGTCACCGCATTTTAATTAAACTCGACAATGGACACAAAGTTTGATATTAGAACAATGAGATTTTGTGCAGGATTCAAGGGCTGTATTTAGTGGATTCAAATCCAGTAAGATAAATCATTTCAGGGCTTTTGCTTTCATATTTAGGGAAGCCTAGGTACGCCGCAGATCACACGGTGTTGCTGACACAAAGCCCACACACTACAAGCTTGACGTAGACCAGATCCCTAAGCTGTGGGAAATGCGCTGTGTCTGCCACTTAGGAAAGAATTCTACTGTATTTGTTTTACTCCTAGATCTTGGCTCTACTTGAATCAAAGACTCTGTCTCTTCTCATCCCCCGAAAGAGAAGAAAAGAGAGGACAAAGAGCATTTCCTTTATTTTCTAAAATTACTTCCAGTTATTCCCAGTGATTCTTAAAAAAAATACAAGTGTGGCCAATGGCTTAATGGTCAGCTTCTGAGACTGACTCATGCCTATGAGACATCATTTAGGGAGGCATTACCTAAGGGAGCCCTGGGAAAGAATTTTGTTCTGGTTACTAATGTGTTATGCTTTTAAAAATAAGGTTGTGGCCAGAGTTCTCAGATATCCTTGAATAAGAGGAATGATTTGGGTTATTATTTCTGTTTGTTGTTGTCTCAAAACCAAAAAGCAGTTGAAATAACCAAATCTACACTCCGCGTATGGACAGCCATGTGTGTTCGAGGACGAATTTGGAAAAGCAGAAGTGACTCCTTCCTTCCCCCCAATTCCACACACGGACTCCCAATTCATGCATCCGCAGAAGGCCACAGACAGAGGATCTGCTCTCGGTCCTTAGCTCTCGGGTCAAAATGACAATACCAGTAAAGGAAACCCCCGGAGGACCCAGAAGCAAACATTCAAACAAGAAGTTCGTACCCAAATGCATTAGGAAGGAAATAGGTCCTTAGGACAAAACAAAATAGAAACTGTTGAAAGAGGTAGAGACGCCCCTAGGAATGTGCTTAGCTCTAAAGCGATTCATCAGCTAGGTTCCTTGCTTCCTTAATTTCCAGCTGTAGAACTATGCCGAGGGAAAAAAACCTAATAAGTGTAGGAAGAGTGTTATTTTGACTCCAACGCTGTAGATGGGGGTGGGGGGTGGGACGGGAATGTGGGCCCTCCCTAACAACAGCAGAAAGACTTTTGCTGTATCCGTTCCCAGACTATAAACATTCAGAGACTCCTCGCCAAGCACATAATAAAATTTTCCCCTCTCTCTCTCCCTCTCTGTCTCTCTCTCAATCTCTCTCTGATTTCCTGTAGTTTGTACTATTCACATGTAAATCATGATAAGCATTAGTGTGGTCTCCAACGTAAAACATGCTGAATTTTTCCAGAAGTATCCAAAGCTTCCTGCTGAGAAGAAAGCACCTTTTAGAAGATATTTTACTGGCCCAGAAATGTATGTGTTCATTTCAGCAATGGTTGGATTTGAAACAAGAATATGAAAAACGAGCCACTGATAGTGATCACAAGCGATGTCACCCAGGAAAAGCCTGTTTCTACAACAGAAAAGGAACAAACAGAGCATTCCTAACTGAAAACTCTAAGGAGGGTCTTGCATAATAAATCACGAATCTAATCCAAAGTCAAACAATGTTTGCTCCAAAAGGTGACACTCCGAAATTTTTCTACAACTGGTTTAGATCAAGAAGCAAATTTTCTCTCTTTCACTTGGGAAGTAAACACTGACTATAAGTGTCTTTTAAGAGATGAATCATTTAGCCCCTACATCTGACATGGGATTAGATCATTTGTTTGTTTCTGGGATGTATTCTACCCTTGACTACAACTGGGCTCCACGATTTGTTCAAACGTTTTCTGGAAATTTCTGATGTGTTCAGACAAAGACCAGAAGCTTAAATCCCACGGAATTAACCAGTTGGGTTATTAGCAAGGTGGAACAGAGCCAGAAAGTTGAGAACATACACGCCATGCCGCGTTGGGACATAATGTCTACCTTCATAAGGATAGTATCACTTCCAGGACTCTACCCACAGTTAGCTCAGTGAACCGGAAATGTTTTTCTTGTCTTTTCCTTCTCCTCCTTCCTTCCTTCCTTCCTTCCTTCCTTCCTTCCTTCCTTCCTCTCTTTTTCTCTTTTTCTTTCTTTCTTTCTTTCTTTCTTTCTTTCTTTCTTTCTTTCTTTCATTTTTTCTCTCTTTCTTTTTCTTTCCTTTTTTTTTATTTTAACAGCAGGAACAGAAGAGATTGCTAAGTAACCAGGTGAACAATTCTTTTACCTCTTGGAATATACTAGAAAATAAAAATAACTATCCTCTTTCTTATAACACTCACATTTCTACATTAGCCAAAAAACCGAAAAGAGAGAGAGAGAAAGAGAGCAAGAGGCAGAAAGAGGGGGAGAGTAGGAAGAAAGGAAGAAAAGAAGGAAATGAAATAACATTATGATGCTTAACAGGTACAGAACCAATAACCCAGAAATCACATCTGGATGGACTATCCTCAACAATCAGAAATCGCCCAAGTAGCTCCCATACTGAATTAATTGAAGGGTGCGTTGAGGTCCTACTTCCCGTTTGCATGACATTGACGGTTTACCCAGGGCTCTCATCTACATTATGGATCGGTGTTTCTGATATCATTAATCATCTTTTATATTGGAGGAAGCCAAAGATGAAAAAGAGTAAGTAATTTAAGGAAGATCCCACACCTAGCACAAATGAACCAAAATAAACCTTGCTCTTTTAGTCTTCGATTACAGTTCTCATCATGACACCAGAGGGTTTCCATCTCTTCTGGTTCTACTCTTGACATCTGTATGCATCTCATATGGTAATAGGGGTCCCCCAGTCTTTATGAACCCCTTCCCAAAATTACTCTGTGCAAGTTAGGCACCATGCCACATTGGAACCACTACAGTGGTTATAGTATAGTCACAGATCCCCACTGAAGGTCCGCCTCCTACTGCTCTCAGAAAACACATTGGGATGGGGGAGGGGTAGGCCTATATGCCTAGTCAGCATCTCTTCCTATAGAAAACCAACATTCCAAATACAAATCAAAACCACAATGAGCTACCACCTCACTCCCGTCGGAATGGTGAAAATTAACAAGTCAGGAAACGACAAACGTTGGCGAGGATGCGGAGAAAGGGGAACCCTCCTACACTGTTGGTGGGAATGCAAGCTGGTGCAGCCACTCTGGAAAACAGTATGAAGGTTCCTCAAAAAGTTGAAAATAGAGCTACCCTATAACCCAGCAATTGCCCTACTGGGTATTTACCCCAAAGATACAAATGTAGTGATCTGAAGGGACAACTGCCCCCTGATATTTATAGCACGAATGTCCACAATAGCTGAACTATGGAAAGGGCCCAGATGTCCATCGACAGATGAATGGAAAAAGAAGATGTAGTTTATGTATCCAATGGAATATTACACAGCCATCAAAAAATGAAATCTTTCCATTTGCAATGATGGGGGTGGAACGAGAGGGGATTATGCTAAGTGAAATAAGTCAATCAGAGAAAGACAATTATCATACGATCTCACTGATATGTGGAATTTAAGAAATAAGGCAGAGGATCATAGGGGAAGAGAGGAAAATATGAAACAAGATGAAACCAGAGAGGGAGACAAACCATAAGAGACTCTTAATCATAGGAAACAAACTGAGGGTTGCCGGAAGGGAGGGGGGAGGGGGATGTGGTAATTGGGTGATGGACATTGGGGAGGGTATGTGTTGTAACGAGCACTGGGTATTATATAAGACTGATGAATCACAGATCTGTACCCCTGAAACAAATAATACACTATATGTTAATTAATTGAACGTAAATTTTTAAAAAATACATTGAAGGGAAAAAAAAGAAGAGAAAAAGAGAACCACTCTCCCACCATAGAAGTGGATTTCCACAGGGCTGATTTTGCCCTTCAGAGGACATTTGGCAACATCTGGAGACATTTTGGGTCATCACGATGGGTGGAGGGGGGAGGTGGTCCCGGCATCTAGTGGGTCAAGGCACGGGATAGTGTTAAACGTCTACTGAGCACAGGAGGCCCCCACAACAAAGACAGACAAGGCCCAGGATATCAGTACTGCCAAGGATGAGAAATTTTGCTCCACGGGAGTCCTGCTCAAGTCACATGCCCTGGGGGCCTGACCTCTTGACCCAACACCAAGGGGGAAGCATGGGACCCAAGGCTGGCCACAGGACCTCTGCCGAGATATATCAGAAAAAGGGTTCTCCATTCCTTTATGAAATCAAAACCTCAAGGCCAACAAAAACTTGGTCTTGCCAGGCTGATAATAAAGACAGGGAGGGACAGCAGAACTAAGGTTGGGGTGGCGAGGAGGAATCTGAAGACTTTATTTGAATCCCTCCCTACCTCTGAAGCTCTTGGGCTAAGCCTATCCATTCCATTTCTGCAGGGGGATTTGTTTAAAGAGTTCTGCTTAAGCTAGTTTGAGTTGGACTTCCACAATTTCCAAGCAAGGGTCTTGGCTAATACAGAAGCTGATGAATGAGGGTGATGTCATTACAAGAGAACCTTAAATACGTTCTACTATTTCCAAAAGCATGGCAGTTGCCAATTCCACTACTTCGGCTCCTATTAGTAACAAAGAGCACTGAGGCCCCTTAGCCAAAAGTAAAATCTCATCCGTGTATTTTTAAAATAAAGGATTACCAGGATCACCCATCTAACTGTCTTCCTTTAGCTGAACAAGGAAGAGACAAAGCTCATTGGCCAGATCGAAGATCTAATACTTGAAATAAGGAGTCACGGATGCCAGTTTAAGCTCGACATCGGATCGCAAGTGCCAAGGTAATCGCGTGGTAGGCAACACTACATTGCATAGGAGACCTCTCGGAGTCTTTGACTCTTCTGGAACATCAGAAGTCTGGGTGTTATAAGGAACCTCTTCCAGACAGCATTTCAAAGAACCTTCACCGGGATGGCCAAGAGACCTCTCACACGCCGCGTGTGTGGAGAGGGAACCCAGCAGGAGCGGGACGGACTCTCTTGAGTCGAAGGGGTGTTGCGGAGAGGCCTGGAGCCTGGAGCCGCTAGCATCCAGCCTCCAGGGTTTGGGGGAGAGGAATGTCCAGAGAGAATTCCAGAGATCCGCAAAGGGCCCACCTGAGGTCTTCATCGCACACACACCAGAAGAAAGTTCGTGAGGGCACAGACAGAGCCACCACTGGATTTCAGCCAACAGCACTGGCGCGCACATAGCCAGAGTGGACCACCTCACGGCTCACACAGCCCTGCGCGGGGCCCCCAGAGGGGTCTTGCCTCGGTGGTGGGGCATAATGACCCCCAGGTGCGAAGTGCAGCTGTGGTCCCGTCTAACAAATCTTAAAAGCAGGCCCCGAGAGGATCTGAGTAACTGTACTCACAGCCCCAGGGGGGCACGTGACTTTAGCAGGATGCCTGTGGAGAAGGGCTTCTCATCCTTCGCAGCGCTGAACAAAGCTTGAGAATATTAAGAACAAAGCTCGAGAATATTCACAGAAACATAAAAACATCCTGCAGCAAAGTAAAATGCACATCTGGCAAACAATAAAAAAAAATTAAGCATGCAAAAATGGAGGAAAATATGACCCAACGATGCTTTCAGAGCCGGAGAACTGCCCAGGAGGCCCAGAGAACCACGAGAAATGAGAATCCATTGATGTTTTAAGCCACAAGTCTGGGGATGGTTTGTTAAACGACCAATAACTGAGAAAAAGGCATCTCCTCTCACCGGGTTGGTTATCCTGGCTTCCAGACTGGTTTTCCTGATTCTGTTCTTCCTTCCCATAAATACCTCAATAGCACTCAGAGTCATTTTGTGATCTAAACCAGGTCATGTAAATCTTGTGCTCCCAGCCCACCCATGGCTCACCATTTCCCTCAGAGTAGATGCGAAATCCCTACAACAACCTAGAAGGCCCTTCTGGTCTGCCTCTCCACCTGCCCCCCCCCCCGGCCTGCTCCCTGTTTCACCCCATCCCCAGGCCCCCCTCGAGTAGATGCGAAATCCCTACTACAACCTAGAAGGCCCTTCTGGTCTGCCTCTCCACCTGCCCCCCCCCAAGGCCTGCTCCCTGTTTCACCCCATCCCCAGGCCCCCCTCGAGTAGATGCGAAATCCCTACAACAACCTAGAAGGCCCTTCTGGTCTGCCTCTCCACCTGCCCCTTCCCCAAGGCCTGCTCCCTGTTTCACCCCATCCCCCCCCCGGCCTGCTCCCTGTTTCACCCCATCCCCAGGCTCCCCTCTGACTCCAACCACTTGAGTCTCATTCCCATTCTTCGAACATGCCCCGCAGGTTGGGGCCTCTTCCTGGGATGCCCTTCACGGTGGCTACACACGGCCTTCTAAAGGTCTCCTTCTATGGAGCCTTCTCTGACAGCCCGTAGAAAATAAGGGCCTTCCCCCCCCGCCCCCCCCCCCCCCGTACTCGCTGGCAGCCCCGCCCCCTCCAAATACTCCAATGCTTAGGCAGCACCATATCCACCCAACACGCAATGTATTTTTCTTATTCGTGTGTCTGTCCCCGAGGACAGGAGCTTTATTGATTTTGATTCTTGCTATATATATCTCCCCAGCACCCACAGTAGTCTACGAACTGTAGTAGGAAATCAGTCAAAATATTTGCTGGATGAAATGAATGAAGCAGGAAATCGAAATGAACGTTCAGTTGATTACTAAATGCATGACAAGATGATGCCAGGAGGGAATCTTCCCAGGCAGGTCCACACTCAGAGGTTAGAAGGATGACATTCTTGTCGTGCTCTTAGCCTCTGACTGCCTCTCATGAGCTGCTCTAAGCAACTTCAGTTTTGTTAGACTTTTGTCTTCTTCCATTCGCATCCACAGTCCTCCTTACCAGCCCGCAGACCCTTTTACCAGCAACGGGCACGTAGGAGAGCTTGCTCTCCCAGGGCTCGAGGCAACATGCCATTTGCAAAGGCTGAACCTGAAAAAGAAAGAAAGGAAAAGAAAATGCGCCTCCGATGACCACAAAACAAAACCAAGCAGAAATGCACACATGGATGATAGGGGCGCACACACCAGATTCTGGGGTGTGCGACTGTTTTCGGTCTGTATCTGGTAGTTGGTTACTCAGGCTTGTTCAGTGTGTGAAAATCCGGGAGCTACGCCCTCATGATAGATACACATTTCCAAATGTATTTATGCATAATAAAAATTTTATAAGGTACACACGGTCCTCTTAATAATTTACCCTTTTTTAACTTTATTTTTTCTTTCTTATTGATTGATTGAGAAATCTACACCCAACGTGGGGCTCGAAATCACAACCCCGAGATCAAGAGTCACATGTTCCACCGACTGAGCCAGCCAGGCGCCCCTGTACATAGGTGTTTTTTAAAAGCCGCACTGGTGACAGATGGAGAACAACCTCAATATTTCACGTTGGAGGAGTAACGCATTATAGTCCCACCATGAAATAGAACACGACGTAGCCCTAAGAGCGGGGTGGTGGAAGTGTATGGGAAGGCAAGTGGCTCATAGTGTATTTGACTAGAACGCGGGGGAAATCGTGTGTACAGCATGATGCAGTACACACACACACACACACACACACACACACACACAGCACAATTCCAAAGACAATGTGCTGCCTTGTTAGCAGTTACTTCTGGGTGGTGGGCACGGTATGAATTTTCCTTCCTAGATCTAAGTTCTCATGTCTGCTTCTTCTTGACCCCACTCCGTCCCTCTGCAGTAGGTGTGAGTGCCCAGTGCATTGGCTCATTCACACAGACAAAGATGGAAACACCACGGACACCCACAAGATGCCGAGGATCCTCCCAAGCCAGGAAAGTCCTCGGTTCTCCGTCCCCTCTTTTGTGGATGAACACACATCCGCTCGGATGCCTTTGCTCCTTCTCGCCCACACACTTTCACACATACCGCCGGAGCCCTCCTCCACCTTCCCAAGGCTTTCTCAATGTTGTCTGCCTACGAGACCACGGGCACCGATTTAAGTATCCCACAGCACATGAAGTATTTGAAAAATAAAACAAGCTACCTGTTTGCGCACCTTACAAGATGAAGCGGTGATGAGGACATCAGAAAAAAATCTGGGTGCTGCACAATGTGATTGAAACTTGGGTTTCTGTGCACCAGCCACCGGGTGAAAAACTTCCAGGATCTGGGCACCGTATGGTGAAGCCGGGTGCAGCATTAATCAGGAATGTTATTCCTGTTGCCCTAGATCTTTTTTGGCAAGGACTCCAGTGGTGGAGCCAGCACTCACGATGCTGAGTGAGTAATAACAATGTTGGACGTTTGCACAGCTCTTGGGAGAGTCTATGATACGTGGTCTAAGATACTCCAGCTAAGGAACACGTTCCCAGTTCGATCCCTCACTCACCCACCCCAAGCCTTCTCACGGAGTAGAGAGGCACGCACGTGCTGCCTTTGGGTGCTCCATTAAGTGAAAGTGACACAGGTTGGCCCATCGGTGAGTGCAAATTGAGCTCACCCATGTCAAGCACCTCCGTTAGCTCTTAAAGATACAGTTTGGTTCACAAAACGTGGCTGGCTGCCTTCATGGGGTTCACAGACCGAGGTGGGGAGAGATGACTGGGCAGAACGCAAGGACCTTGTCATTCAGTTAAGGAGCACAGGTAGGGAGGGCAGCGAGAGCCACCAGGAGGCTTTAATCCAAGGCACAGGAGTGTCCCCCCGCCCCCCCGCCATTGGGTCCCAGGAAGGCCACACGGGCTGCAGTGTGGGGAACTGACAGGGTGTGGGGGGGAGGCAGTGCTAGTTCAACGGTGTGTACATTGTGATAGAATATTTGGGGTCTTTTTAAAGTATATAAATATAAATGTTTGTCAACATAAATGCCAAACATTAGCAGTAGACTGCAATCCGTTAATGCTTATTTTTGTCTTTTGAAAACTTAATGATATTTTCTGAATTTTTTTTAGAGTAAACAAGAATTTTTTATAGAATTGGGAAAAAATGTTTGGACTATTTTTAGCGTGCTTTGGAGCCGGTGTAGGGCGTTGTTGGGAGGGACGGTAGGCTCCTCTAGGGCGGGGGCCTCCTCGGTTATAGTTTGATGACATCATGTTCTCGGAAGTTTAAAGGGGCCCCTGGAATTGCTCACAGTCCTAAGAATACCCACAAGTCATCCTCCGAGGCCACGGGCATTTCCTACGTGCTACCTTACCTGGGTTCAATAGCTCTGCCGTTGGGTTATTGTTCCCATACGCTGATGAAGAACCCCAAGGCTCGGGAAGGTCAAGTCCATGACCCCAGTGGTTGGAAGTCCCCTTCATTATTCCACAAATTCCCACTGAAAGTGACTGACAGTTATCTCATTCTTTTGCCTTTTCTGTCACCCTGGGCTTCATCCCACCTTCTTGCCTCCATCTCCCTCAGAGTGTGTTCACGTGTGCGTGCACGCCGGCATGCGCACCTGTGAGAGTGTGTGTGCATGTGTGTGTGAACTGCGCACTCGCTTTCATCTTTTCATATCCCACTGGGATTTAGAAATTCAACAGGGTAGAGGCTCCTGGCCTCCGTGGGTACAGGTTTGAATCCCAGCCCCGCCTCGGAGTCTCAGTTTCCCCTGAAAGTATCTGCCCTACAGCATTTGGGGGAAGATCGCGCACTGTGAGATGTAGGAAGAACTTAGCTGGCCGTCAACTCTCATAAAAGTCATCTATTATTATTATTATTCCCCACCAAAGAAAAGGCTCCAAAGCAAAGTTTGATAGTAGGCCAGTTGAAATGAAGAGTTCACACCATTTGACCCAGGAAATCCAGGATTAGAAATCTGTGGATATACTCAAGTAGGGCCAATATTCCACAGAGGTGACCAGGAGGACCGTAATGGTGGTTAAAATGTAGGAAGATTTCCACACCGGTGGGCCAACAGCTGCTTCCCCAAGCTGGTCAATCCTTGGCTGCCACCCAGGCTGCCTTGTCCTCTCCCCAGAACCTTCTGGAGCGTCCCAGGATCTGGCAACTAAAGGGTTACCTCGGGCTTCACAGGGGACCCCCAGGACCCTGCCCCCACCCCCACCGACTGCCAGCTGCCACCTGATTGGTGAGAGCCAGAACCAGCCCTACCACAAAGCTGCCTCCTCACAAACCCAAGGGTGTTTCCATGTTTCTTTTGCTTCTCTGCTCGTTGTTTGCTTTATGGCACAAATCTGGAAGTCACCTAAATGCATCGTTAAATAAATGCTGATGCTTCCCTCCTCGTCGAATATGATGCAGCCTTATAAGAGGAATGAGTCGGCTGTCACGTGGAGAAAGTAAAGACAGCCAGGATGCATGTCAGCAACCAAGGCAGGTCACCTTTGTGTGTATATTGTGTAATTCCACTTGTGCAAAATACATTGAACGGACATTAATGGATGACTATACCTACATAAAACAGGCCGTGTGCTTAGAATAACTGCATTCAACTTACATCGCTTATTATTCAGAAAAACTAAGTATGAACAGGAGGAACACTGGGTCTTCTGACTTGGGGTTATACATCAAAAATGTAAATATATTCCAAACATGCACGTATGCTTACAGACTGTATAGCAATTGTTTGTGTGTCGAGCATTTCTGTGTTTATGAGAAGCTGCGAGCCACTGTGACTTCTAGGGAGTACAGCCAGGACACAGGTGAGAAGTGTTCAGACAACAGTTAAATCTCACGTTTACACTTTGTCCTATATAACCTTTTTGGCCCTGAGTACATATTGCCACTATTATTACATTATTGTTGTTTTGTGAAGGATGGACTCAGTCCAGAACAGTTTGTGTTGGCCGCTGCCAGGGAACAACGTGGCTGATAGGCCGCATGGGACCCTGGGAGCCCGGGATGTGCCGGGAAGTAAGGGGTTAATACCCCTTCCCGGGCAGCCTGCTGCCAGGGCCTGCAATCCTGCAATTAGGCTAACGAAGCACGGGTTTCACAAGTAGGATGGAAATGTAATTGGCAGCAGACACCTGAGCTCTCAAAGGTAGATGCTAGAAGACTTCTGAACGGGTGTGGAGGCTCAGGCTGGGGAGAGGCACTTGTTGCAGGGGCTTATCTGAAAGTATTCTCTTTCCAGA
The DNA here is from genome assembly GCF_023065955.2 of Ursus arctos. Taxonomy (NCBI): domain Eukaryota; kingdom Metazoa; phylum Chordata; class Mammalia; order Carnivora; family Ursidae; genus Ursus; species Ursus arctos. Next base: position 8,345,936 of record NW_026622830.1, read on the forward strand.
CTTCAGAGAAGGTTTGGAGCGAACTGGCCCCTCCTTGTGCATTTAAAGGGTTGCAGTCAGGGATGAATCAGTCCAGAAAAAGGAGTAAAAAAGAAAGTGGGAGCTCTCCATTCATTTAATTTTCTAAAGGGGGGTTTCCCTACTCATTGAGTAAAAAGGGGGTTCTCTATTCAAGGCATAAGTATGATTGGGTTCTTTCAGGATGAGAAGACCTGCCCCAAGCCTTGGGGATGGAAGGGTGAGCCCCCCAGGAGCTACAGGCTGGTGGAAATGAGTCAGTTCAACTGGTACAAGCCACCCTACCACAGCATCTAACATTTACTGAGCACCTACTAGGGGCTGGACCGTGACCTAACGCTTTTCCTCCCTTAATTCATTCCACCACACCTCCTGATGAGACATCCTTATTTCACTGGTCTCAGGTATATATTTTTGGCTTTGTAACTAGAGTTAGTACAAAATACAGGACTCCAATTAAATTGGAAATGATGCAAAATTGTTTAGTATAGATATGCTCAGTCGTGTGCCCCAAATGGGATAAACTTATCCTAAAACGTGATTCATTTTTTATCTGCAATTCAAATGTCATCGATGTCCTATATTTTATCTGGCCACTCATAACATTTCTAAAATCCGTATAACTCTTAGAATCGATGTGCTATTTATAATGAGTCACAATTTTTTTCTTTCTTAGTGGTTCATAAAATAATGTTGTGTTTCAGTGGCTTCTTCGATTGGTTGGAATGTGATATTATTATTCCCATTTGACGGAGGAACAGACGGAGGCTCACAGGAGTTAATTAACGCCCCCGATGGCACAAACTCCCCAAAGCCAATGGCACAGTTCGGATTTGAACACAGGCTCTAGGAGCCACACCAGATCCTGTGTTTCTAAGGAAGGAGCCATTAGGAGCCGAATGTTAAAAAGCAGGGAACACTGGATCACGAAGAGCCACTTTGCTTACGTTTCTGATGTCTCTCTTTTTGCTCAAAATTCTATTAAGCGACTTTTGATCTGTATCTTCAGCTTCTTGGCCATAGAGAGCTGGGATTCAAGGGAGAGGTTACAGTCTTGACTTTAGAAGATTCTCTGTCATTAGAGTACGAACTCTGAGGAGTGCCCACAGCGCTGGGACCTGCAAGCCAGTCTAGAGCCTGTAAGCGGCGTGGGCCACGCTGCCCCTACTTTAGTCAGCGAGGGACGGTGGTTAAGGAAACAAGTTTTGAAATCATCAGTTGACACCTAACAAGGGCTCAAACCCCAGCGTTCACTCATCCAACAAATATTTCCTGAGGCCTCTAAGCCAGGCACGGTTCTAGAACTAGAGACATGGCAGAGAGGGAAACAGGAGAAAAAGGTCCTTGTCCCCATGGAGTTTAACCTTATAGTGATAACGAGAGAAAATGAAAAATCGAATTATACAGAATGTTAGAAGATGATTAAAACTGTGGAGAAAAGTAAAGCAAGCAGGAGAGAGCAATAGGAAGTTGCAATTTTAAAGGGACAGGGGGTCCAGGAGAGATCTCAGTGTGAAGCCATATGAAGATCTTAAAGGACAGCATCCCCTGGCAGAGTCAATGCAAAGGCCCTGAGGCCAGCGCATGTTTGCGCTATCCGATGATGCCAGTGAAGCAGCTCTAGGGTAAGTGAGAGGAGCTGCAGTCGGAAGGGCAATGGGAAGGGAGCGGGCACCTGCAGGGGCTTCACAGACTTTGGCTTCTGCCCTGAGGGAGATGGGACCCTTGCCAACCATATATATGGCTGTAGGCAGGTGATTTGATCTCTCGAAGCTTCCCAATGTTTCTTCCTTTAGAAAATGGAGCTGCTAATAGGACCCACCTCTTGGAGTAGTTATATGAAGTAAGGCAGTATTACAACGACCCGTACGAGGGGAGGCCCCATGCCATATTGCTGGGCTCACTGTTGTTCAAGTACCCAGCTTCTTAGTCCCTGGGCAAGTACCTAGTCTTGCTCGTGCACCAAGGGAAAGCAGAGAGATAGAGACGGCGCTTATAGTTTGGACAGAATGTTAATATCGTAACTGATCCATTTGTTTGCAGAGTCATTCAGCAAACATTTCCTAGGTGCTTCCTCAGGCAGGGTCTGTGCTGAGTGCTGGGGACTCGAGGATGGAAAGATGGCTCTTCAGACTCAGGAGAGTTTCTTTCTTTTTTTTTTTTTTTTAAAGATTTTATTTATTTATTTGACAGAGAGAAAGACAGCCAGCGAGAGAGGGAACACAAGCAGGGGAAGTGGGAGAGGAAGAAGCAGCCTCCCAGTGGAGGAGCCTGATGCGGGGCTCGATCCCAGAACGCTGGGATCACGCCCTGAGCTGAAGGCAGATGCTTAACGACTGAGCCACCCAGGCACCCCCAGACTCAGGAGAGTTTCACCTCCACCTTTGGCTCTGCCTGGTACTCTGTGGGCCTGACTCACCTGGTCCCTACGGGGTCTTCTTATAATCTGGAATGGTTGCAGCACTGAAGGATAGAAATCTGTCCCCCAATTCCAGATTTCCAGTTCTCTTAAAAAAAAAAAGTCAGAAGCTTTGGCTGCACTGGGCCCTGGTCCCACATGGTAACCCACAGTCAGGCCTGAGCAGCACCCTGGGACCCAGGTGGCCCAGGTGCCACTGTTCCCTCTTGTTCACACCCAGTCCACTAGACTCATTTTTTAAAATTTTCTTTCACCTTCTGTGAACACTGCCCATGGTGGACATCTATGTTTTGACCTCCAGGAGACATGCCGCATTGGGGGTAATGATGACCCTGGCTGGCTTCATGGCGGCTGGGATGCTGGAGCCGGGACTTGTCTGATACTGGACAAGGCTTCAGAGCAGAGAGCGTTCATCCACTGCCCCACAAGGATGCCACAGGCAGGTGATTTCCAAGGCAGTACCTTCCGTGAGTGCTGGGCTAAGTGGTCATCAATTTGCAAATAAAAGCACAAAAAGGAAAATGGTAGGCATTCGAATCACATGGTAAACTGTGCTCAGACTACCTTACATGAGTTCCCATAGAGCAGGGGAAGGGGAGGAGGGAGAGGGCTTAAAGAGAGCAGCTTGGGGTCAGGGTTATTTAACCAGCGGGTGTAAGTTCAGGAAGGGGCCCGAGTTTCCTGGCCAGGTCCTGGTTCTTTCCTACCTCTCGTGATGGGAATGTCTCGCATCACTGAGAGTGACGCTAGTATGAAAGGTACGGAACATTTGAATGAGGCAGCCCTGAGATACAGCCCACCTTCTTCCTCTAGTACTGGCCAGAAGAAATAGTGACGTTGTACAAAATCAGGGATAAAATGGCCATGGTCAGACGTTGTGATCTTATCTCTGTGGTTGTAAATTGTAAAAGTATTTGAGAATAAACAGGGTGGAGTGGGAAGGAGTGCGTGTACATTGTCTTGAATTTGCACCCAGGACAAGTTAGTCTTTGAAGGACCCTAATCAGGAACTCACCTGCCAAGGGTAGGTGCTTCCCTATTGGTGTTGTCATAGGATTCTGTGCCAGAGGGTTTGCTAGGAAAGGATGCAACTACTGGCAGGGATTTTTTGCTGGGGAAATGGGTAGTGTTCAAACAATAATTGGTTAGAAATACCATTCGAGTACCACTGTCTTTGCATGGCGTAAGAATACAGCAGGCCACACCTGTTCCAGCTTCCAGAGCAGGGCTAGAGGTATTTATTTCCTTTGTTTTTTATATAATTTAATTGTAAGTTTGTATAACTTAATTTTTAATAATGGCTGTGTTTAACAACCGGCTTACAAAATTCCTGAAAGCTTGACAGTCGGTGCTCACAAGCTTGTGTGGGCAGCTCCAGCTGACCACAGCCTGAGCCTGGATTTTCCACCTCCTCGTTGTCTACTTAGGACCTACCCGACCTTCCCTCGGATCTCAGCCAAGCAGTATTTGGTCAGGGAATTCTCCATGCTTTCTGCCACAGGCCCCATCACACTTGTGTGAGCTAATTATACATGTGATTATTGTTCTATTGTTCTTGACCCTTCACAATGTCAGCTCCGTGAAAGCAGAGTTCTGGTCTACCTTGTCTCCCATGCCAATGGTAGGGCCTGGTACACAGTAGGTGCCCAAATATTGTTTGTTTAAGGAATGAATGACTAATTGAGATATTTCCATGAAGGCTTTCTCAACCTTTTACATGTACAAGTTTTGTTGATACTGTGGAGAAATTATGTAAAATTTTGTGCCCAAAGAATGAATCATTTATTAAATAAATGGCCTGCTTCTCAGCTCTTTACAAGAGCTCAATCTTTTTATGCACCACGAACCCTGTTGGGAGTCTAGGAATGCCTGTGACCCCCTTCTCAGATTTGTTTTTAAATGTATAAAGAATGTATAGGCTTGCAAAGAAAACCAATTATATTAAAATGTAGTTATCAGGAAAAAAAACTTAACAAATGTGTAATATGGTAATATATGTGCTTTTTTATCAACACACTGAATGACAAGATCCAGTAGGAAGTCTAATGACTGTAATTTAGAAATAGCAATAACTATAAATGATATTATCTGTAACACTGATGTGATATGAAATTATCTGGCTTCCATTGGTGACAAAGTTTCAAGTACTGCTAATACTATGTGCTTTGCCTACATTCCAAGTGAGAAAAATGACACAGTTCAGGTTAGTGCCTATATGTGTCTGTATCTTTTTATCCTGAATTCTATCCAAGAATGGCTGGGAGGGCCCACAGACCCCAGCCTAAGGATTCCTCTGGAGAGACCAATGACCTCAAGGGCTCAAGGAGATACAGATCAAAGATCTCCCCACCAGAAAGAGGCTGTACAGATGAAAAGCCAGGATTTGGTATTAGACATTCACAGATTCCAATTTCTGTATCAGCCTTTTACAGGCTGTGTGATCATAGACAAGTTCCTTAACTACTCTGAGCCCGTGTCCTCATCTGCAAAATGAATCTAATGGCAGCCACCTCCAAGGAAATTTTCTCTAAATTTAAATATAGTTGACGCACAATAAAGTTACATTAGTTTCAGGCATACAGTATAGTGATTCAACTATTCTCTGTGTTACTCTGTGCTCGCCACAAATGTAGCTACCATTTGTCACCATGTAACACTGTTACAATATGGTTGACTATATTCCCTACGTTGTGCCCTTTGTTCCTGTGACTTATTCATTTCCAAGGAATGTTTTGATGCCTCAATGACGTAGAACCATGCGTGGCATGTAACTGACACTCTGAAAACAATAGCTACTATTTCTATATGACTATGACAGCTCTTTTGGACCCAGGAAGCCCCAGTGCTTCTAACAGAATCAAAGTGGCTCTTTGGTGACTTGAGGAGATCCTATTCCAGTGACTACTGAGGCTTGAAAGCCATAACTTGGACACAGAACAGAGGACCCATTTATCTCAACTGGATTCTTCTAAGAGGACTTTGAGCTTCTTAGCAGAAAAGTGCTTTGATTGGCGTTCGTGGAGCTGAACAGCCCATGAGAAGCGCACACAGATGTTGGAGCCTCAGGCCCTGGGGGTGTGTGCACCGCCTCAGTATTATTATAAGGACCAAGTGAGATAATATTTTATTATAAGGATTAAGGGAAGGAACATATAATCACCCCTCCAGTGACTTCCATCCCACTTAAAATAAAACCCAAAGTCCTTATCAGAGCTTCTGATGTCTTAGGCAATCTGGGTATGCTCTCACTTAATCCTCGTCTCCTGCCTCCCTCTGTTCCCTTTGCTGCGGGCGGTGGCCTTCTTGCTATTCCTTGCGCGCCCAGCTTCTTCCTCCTCTGGGCTTTGCACATGCTGTCCCCTCTGCCTGGGATGCTTTTCCCCAGACATCCTCATCATACCCAGCCTCTGCGCCAATGGTATCTCCTCAGAGAAGCTCCCTGGTCACACTACTTCAAAGAGCTTCTCCCTCCTGCCAATGTCTATTCTTTACTCTGCTGTATCTTTTTTTCCACACGGCATTTGTCATTACCTGATATTATATTATGTATTAATACATTTGGTTGTTTATTGCCTGATTTCTCCATTCATTTATAAAGGAAGCTGCTATTTGATTTTAATCACCAACCCCGTGCCCCCCGTGCCCTGAATAGTGCCTGGCACAGTCCACGGGCTAGTCAGCACCTTCCGGAAGAAATGAAAACGTCAACCACAGCCACAGGGCCTTCTGAGCTCAGGAAATTGCTGTCCATCTTTGTGGCAACTCGCCGGCCCTGTGTGGTCTGCCAGTTCCTGAGGGGTGATTGTTAAATTTTCGGGAATTTCTCAAGTAGGTTGTTCAACACAACCTTTAAAAACATTAAATTCTACAAACTTACAATTAAATACATGAGATTAAACACAAAGGATATGCTAAATGAAATCAGCCAAACACAAAAGAACAAATATCGTGTGATGCCATTTTTATGAGGTGCCTAGAAAAGGCAAATTCCTAGAGACAGAAAGAATCAAAGTTCCCCGGGACTGGGCCGGGAGGCGGGGGGGGGGGGGGGGGGGGGAGGGAATGGGAGTTCCTGTCTGATGGGTACAGAGTTTCTTTTTGGGATGATGAAGAAAATTCTGGAAACAGTGGTGATGGCTATGCGACACTGTAAATGTACTTAATGCCACTAAGTTGTTTATTTTTTAATAGCTAAAATGATCATTTTTTGTATATTTACCACAATTGCATATACAGTGAATATATATGTGCATATATATAATTTGAAGGAAATAAATATTCTAAACTCATCACTTTCTCTTTTTTTTTTAAGATTTATTTCTTTGACAGATATAGAGACAGCCAGCGAGAGAGGGAACACAAGCAAGGGGAGTGGGAGAGGAAGAAGCAGGCTCCCAGCGGAGGAGCCTGATGCGGGGCTCGATCCCATAATGCTGGGATCACGCCCTGAGCCGAAGGCAGACGCTTAACCACTGTGCCACCCAGGTGCCCCTAAACTCATCACTTTCTAATGATTTTCCTATATCGTGCAATTGCTCTTGAGATTATTGACATGTGTGTTGGAAATATTACATAATGGTGTTAGTGCTTAGCTCCTCCCAAGGTCATGTTCAGTGGTGGAAGCCCGGCTGGCATGACGAGGAACATAACTGTCCAGCTGAGCCCAGCCAACCCTCAGAATCAGGACGGAAATAAGCTATTCTTTTAAGCCACTAAATCTGATGTCATTTTTACTCAGGGATACCCAGAACAACTGCTTACCTTTAAGCTTCTCTATGAAAGAAAAATCATTTTCTACCACATTTAAACCATTAAAATTACTGTTTTTCTTGCATCCAAACTGAAACCTTACCAAGTCCGGCTGGATGGGGCTGGGTGAGAGCAAGAACAAGCATCACCAAGTGACTTAGAAACCTAGATTTTAATCCCTAACAGGCTATGTGACTTCGGCGGTCCTCTTTCCCTCCGGACATCAGGGTCCTCATCTGTAAAAATAAGATGCATTCATTAAAATAAATTTACTAACTGCCACTGTGTTGGGCATTGTTCAGAGCTTGCCTTTTCTAATGAGGCTTACAGTGTAGCAGGGTCAAACAAAGACTATGTCAAGACAAAGACTAAGAAATAGGCCAATGAGGGGCACCTGGCTGGCTCAGACGGTGGAACATACAACTCTTGATCTTGGGGTTGTGAATTCAAGCCCTGCATTGGGCATAGAGCTTACTTTAAAAAAAAAAAAAGCCACTGAAATAACACTGGAAAATGCATAAAAAAAACACAGCCTGAGGAAATAAGAGAGTGGTGGGACAGAAGGAGGGCCGAGGACAGCCTCTTCAGGGAACGAGGTTATATTCAAGCAGAAATCTGAATGGAAGGACAAGGTGGCTGCGTACAGACCTGAGAAACAAGCTTTCCAGGCAGAGGCAACAGCAAAAGAGCAAAGAACTAATTTTGCATGGTTAAGAAACAGCCAGAGGGCTAGCATGGATGGAGCAAAATGAGTAAGAGAGTGGTACTAGATGAACTTAGAGGCATAAGGGCCAGATAAACACGCTCGAGGAGAGGCTGGGCCACGCAGGGCCTTGAACTATAGGCCACTGTTGACCTTGATCAATGGTTCCCAACCTTTGGGCCATCGTACCCAGCGATGGTGGAAGTTGATGAATTTGCAAAGATGAGGGATGATTATAAAGATCCCATGATTTGGTACGCATGCAAAATAGTATCTGTCAACGAAATAAATGTGTCTCATGTTTTGTATACCACCGGCTTTTAAATACTTTGGCAATGCAGTTGTATTTTCCGAAAATACAAATCCACCGCAAAAGTACTTAAGAATTTATAATTCTGCATTTTCCATTATGTTTTTCTCCATCGATGAAAATGAAGAGCTTAATTCTATCATGTGACTATGAACTGCCCGGTGGGAAAAATGTGTGTTCATATTCCCACCTAGAAGGACAAATCTTGGGAATGTCCAGACACTTCTATTACTAAAGTCATGGACGATTCTGCTACGAGAAAATGTGTTGAGGCAAAAAGAGCATGTGGTGGGTTTTTTTTTTTTTTACCGTTATTATTACTCCCGCAAGAATTTATTGAGTACTTCCTATCAGCTAGGCACTGTTGTGTTTTTCTTTCAGTTGCTCATCTAACCTCCAAAACAATTGTGTGAAATAAATATTCCAATTCCCATGTCGCAGAAGAGGTATCTTAAGGTTCAGTAATGTTAAATAAATTGACCAAGTTCACACGGGTAGTAAATGGGAGAGGACGAAGTGAAGATCTGTTCTAATAGAAATGTGTCAGTTAAATATGGCTGTGTGATGTAACACCCTGAGACTCAATGCCTGGAAACAATAAATGTTTATTATTGTTTATGGATCTATGGGTTGAGCCAAGGGGCTCTTCTCTTCGAAGTCAAACTCACGCATGCTTCTGTAGTCAGCGGCGGGTTGACTCTCCCATGCGGCTCTACCCGTAGAGAGCGGACTCGCTCGCCTGCTAGGATGTCTGCTGGCTGCATAGTAGGTAGTCCTCGGCAGCTTCAGCTGGGACAGCTGAGCCCTGCTCCGTGCAGCCCCTCGTCCTCCAGCCCGCTGTACCAGGCTTGCGCATATGGAGGTAGCGGGCTTCCAAAATACACACAGGATAGATGAAGCCTCCTGACGCATAGACTGTGTATTTCCACTGTACTTTGTTGGTCCAAGCAAGACATGAATCTGACTGATATTCAAGGCGTGGAAAATAAAGTCCACTTCTTGAAGGAAGGCATTGCCAAAATGATATCGCAAAGGGTGCGGATATAGGGAGGGGTAAAGAGATACAGCTGTTTTTTGCAATTGACCTACCCAGACAAAGAAAAGAAAAAAAAGCAAGCCATGTGCTACTAAAGAACAGATAACGAGGCAGTTTGATCAGGAATCTGAAAACAGAGCAAGTTCCTCACTTTGGAGAACAGGTGGCACTTTCTTATACATACGTTAAACTCGCACCTACCCTATGACCCGGCAATTCATTCCTAGGTATTTCCCCAAGGAAAATAAACATACATGCCCTCCAGAAAGAATCACACAGAGACATCCACGGCAGCCCTATTCACCGTCGCCAAAAACTGGAAAAGAAATGATAAATGGCTTTCAACAATGAATGGTTAAACAAAGCACTGTACATCCATGAGCCAGGAATAGTTTAAAAATGAGCTAAGGGTACACACAACAGAATGAATGAATCTCCAAAACATTATAATATTAAGAGAAGCCAAACACAAGCGTAGGCACATTTTGTCTGGTCCCATTTCTATGAAGCTCTCGAATTGGCACACCTGAGCTCTGGAAATAGAAGTCACAACCATAGAGGTGGGCAGCTTACTGTTGGGAAGACGCATGAAAGAGCACACAGGAGTGATGGAAGGTTCTATACCAATTAGGGCGGTGGTTACAAGGTTGTAGACATTGGTTGAAACTCATAAAACTGTACTTAAAATCCTCGTGATTCATTGTATGCAAATTGGATCCCATTTAATAATAATAATAATAATAATAAAGCCAGGCTCCCAAAGGTTTTCAAAGAAAGGTTTGGAAGAACTGGCAGGGTTTCTACTGTGAGCATAATGCTCCCTGAGTCTCGACATTAAAGAAGCATCATCGGCGGGGCGGGGGGGCAGCTAGGGGAACCCCATAAGCGTCCTTCAATGTGTCCTCGCCTATCTGGCTATAATAAAAAGGAGGAGAATTCATTTACATTTTCAAGAGACACGCAGGAAACATCAACAAAACGTGCTTGTAAATTCACTGCAGCTAACTGGGGTTATGGGGATTGGCCTCGAGTGAGGCCCGCTTTCTTTTCCCAGAAGGTAGCTGGTAGGAGGAGGCTTAGATGCCATCCCGGAGTCCTGGAGTCTGCTGGCAGGAAGAGGAGGAAGGATCCAGGGGAGCCTTCTGCAGGAGGCAGACCTCACACAGAAAGTTGTGAATCAGGTTCCTGGGGTTTACGCCGCATAGGAGCCAATAACTCCCTTACTTAGAGAATCACTCAGAATGCATCCAAGTCTTTAAGCAGGGAGACCAAGAAGATTTCTGTGCTCAGATTAAACGGGAGCAGTGAAAATGAAGCATCCTGCCAGAGAACCATCAAGCCAGCCGTCAGCTAAGGGGGGCAAAGTGGGGATCATGGATCGTGGATCTTTGCTTTGGGGTGGTTTTTTTTTCATCATCCTGTTTTAGAATGCAACATTTTTTTCTGTAAAGATAACATAGTCTAAGTTATTTTAAAATCCCTTAGAAACCAATTGAGGCCCTGAGAACATGTTTTAATAATAGTTTGCATGTTTCGAGTGGCCTATGCGCTTTACTCCTGCACCATCCGCTCCAATCCCATGACGGAGTTACTGTTCGCTCCATTTCACAGACAGGAGAACCGTTTGGCTCCGACTTGCTCCCAGGGTGTCCGATCCTCCCTCCAGATCCTTTCAGAATTTCACAAAGTGAGGTTTTGGAGTTGCCTATAAGAAAAGAGTTTCCATGCTCTCTGTTCCCTTTGGCGAGTAATCTAAAAATAATCTTTCCATTCTAACTGAGCGTCCTGCTTTCTCCTGCTCTTGGGTTTACAATGACCGGCCCCGAGTTCTATGGCTTTATCTGTCGGTTGAATGGGAAGAAAAGAGAGGCAGGCCAAACGTGTCCAAGAAGGATTTGTGCCCCAGGAAGGCTTTGTTTCTTTCTGGTTCCGAGGGAGCAAAGTGGTGGGCGGGGTGAGCCAGTCACCGCAGAGTCAGAGAGCACGGTGACTGGGCGTCAGTCCTGCCTGTAGAGATTGCAAGATGTTCCTTCCGTGCAGTGTTCCATCCACCATATTAAATCATTGCTGCTAATTTGGCTTTAACAGTCTTCAGAGTTTTATTTGTATTAATTGATAAACTTGCTTTGATCTTCGGGTTCTTAAAGAACTGTAAATGTAAGTTCTCTTATGTTGCAGGGCAGGTATGTTGGAGAATTAAATATAGATGTTAACATTCTGAGTCTACAAGATTTTTTTTTCTTTGAAATGGGTCAGAATATTCCTCATATTTCCGAAATCTGTCTTTCACCACTACTGTCCTACGGCTTTCTTTGAAGTGTGTACATTTCTCCTATGTTTCGTAAAGAAATTTCAAACGCACCAGATGTCAAAGAATTGCAAATAAAAACCAAATATGATTTCCTCTGTCATATCTGCAAGAGAGGTGTGTGTTAAGTTAAAAGCCCTGAATTTCTTGGAAGAAACAAATATATCCATCCATACAACACAGGTAAAATATAAATCAGTACAACCTTTGGTGGGAATGCCGTTTGACAGCATATATCATGAGCCTTAAAAATATGATAATTACTACTCCAGCATTCACCTGCTAGGAATTTATCTTGAATATATAACACAGAAGAGGAAGGAAGGGAGGAAGGAAGGAAGGAGCAGATGAAGGAAGGAAGGAAGGAAGGAAGGAAGGAAGGAAGGAAGGAAGGGAGAGAGAGAGAGGGAAGGAGAGACAGGGGGAGGGAGAAAAAAATACAACAAGAAATTCTAACAATGGGAGATTGTTTAAAAGTTCCCCTCTAGAAGGGCAGCTGGGTGGCTCAGTCAGTTAAGCATCTGTCTCTTGGTTTCGGCTCCAGTTATGATCTCAGGGTGATGATGTCAGGGTCGTGAGATCGAGACCCACATCGGGCTCCATGCTCAGCACAAAGTCTACTTGAGAGTCTCTCTCTCCCTCTCTCTGCCCTTTCCCCCATCGCTCTCTCTCTGAAATAAATAAATCTAAAAAAAAAGGTCCCCACTAGAATGACATAATCCTTTTAAATGCTAATGAACAATATTGACCATCATAATGGGAAAGTTGTTCCAAGTGTCAAGAGAAAAACACATCTTATCTTTTCTAGAGTCCATGTTTTTAAATGCACAGAACAAAGGCTAGATGGATTCATAATAAAATGTCAACACTGGTAATTGCTAAATGGTAACATTAGCCATGATTTTATTTTCTTCCTTTTGTTTTTAGATTTTTTAATGCCCTGCTGTGAATGAGCATTAATTTTGGAAATCAGGATGGTGAAGGAACCCCACCGTCACACAAATTGGGGTAAGGTCTTAGCTGCGCCAGTTTTTCCGAGTGACCCTGGAGAAGTTATGTAATCTTTCTGAATCTCTGTGTCCTCATCGAGAAAATGCGGGTGGTGTCTATGCCTATTGTGAAAAGCTGTGAGTATTCAAATGAGATAACGTGCATCAAGGGACTTAGCATTGAGACTGGCAAATATCCTGAGTTCAGTTAAGTATCGTTTGCAATGAGGAAAGGATGATAAAAATGTTTTCTTTTAATCAAGCCTACGTTTAAGTAAACATTTCTCAGACTTCTAAGTATGCTCATCGAACATTTAGCTTCCACTAGGAAGTTCTGCTAGTGGGAAAGAGAGAGGAATAAATGTCCCAACATGTTTTTACTGGCCTTGTAATCTAAAGATGTTTCTTTGGAGCTCTGAAAGTCATTGGTAAGCTTTTATTAATCATAGACTAGTGGTTCTTTGCGGGGGGGGGGGGGGGAGTTCTTGCCCCTGGGGGACATTCGGCAATGCCTGCAGACATGTCTGGTTGTCACAACAGGGCTGTCTAGTGGGTAGAGACCAGGAATGCTGCTCAGCCTCTTACAAGGACAGGACACCCCCACAGCAGAGAGAACGAGCCGCCCAAAGGTCAACGGTGTCGATGTTGAGAAACTCCGCTCCTGGCGTTACCGTGTACGATCTGACCGTTGAAGGAGTGTGTGGCAAAATGAGCCTATTGTCCTATCACTTTTTGATCCATTATATGTTGGTGGGTGGAACTGAAGTGAACACATTTGAAAAGCACCTCCTCAGCCCACCCCCTCACCCCCCCACGCCAACCGTTACGTGTCCCGTTCAATCCCACAGATCTCAAGGCCCATTGTGCACAAAATCTCAGGTTTGGAATTGGGGTTAAAAGATGAAGCATGTCTCTATCTCTGTCTCTGAAAACAAAGAAAAAGACAAGCTCGTAAGCACCTCACTGAAACCCAGAGGGGTAAGTGGGAGGCCGTTTGAGTTTTGGAGTCTGGCCAATATGAGTCAAAACTCAGTTTCCTCACCTACTCCCTCTATGATCCTGGATCAGATTTTTTTCTTCTTCTTCTTCAAAAAGTGCGTTTCTTCTCTTAAAAAATGGAGCCAACAGTGCCTAGCTCTCAAGGTTACAAGGATTCGATGCGGAAAGACACGTAAGCCCTGAGCCCCCGGGACAGGGACAGGCATGTGGGGGGAGTGGTGAGCCCTCAGTAATGATGGCCGTCTCTATACCTGGAATAACAGGAAAAGAAGAAGAAGAAGAGAAAAGGAGAGGAACAGGACACCTGGGTGGCTCAGTCGCTGAAGCCTCTGCCTTCGGCTCAGGTCATGGTTCCGGGGTCCTGGGATCGAACCCCCCACATCGGGCTCCCTGATCAACGGGGAGCCTGCTTCTCCCTCTGCCTGCTGCTCCCCCTGCTTGTGCTCTCTCTCTCACAAATAAATAAATAAAATCTTAAAAAAAAAATAAGGAGAGAAACTCTTGGCAGTAGTTTAATTAAGAGGTGATTTTTTGGTAAATCCCTCTGAATGTCCATCAAAACCTCCTGCATTTGACCTGTCGGCCCGCAGCACCCCTGCGTGAGGGGCGGCACACTCGATCAAACAAATCAGCAGGAAGATGACACATACAAGTTGCTGGACAAACCTGTTTCTAGAATAACAAGTGCTGAAGCAATGATCGTAGGTGCCAAGAAAGGAATTCACCGGGCAGCGTGTGCCAAGAAATCACTGATCAGATCAGAAGTAAATGTCGCTGGCTCACCAGCAGCAAAACGCACCTCCAAATTGTGAAGCTGGAGAACATCTTCTTTGCAGCTCACCTGGCAGACACTAGTTCATAGCCTTAATATATAAAGAGAGCTCATAGATGATTTTTTTAAAGGCAACACCCATAAAAAGAAATAGAGGAGGCTGATAAATGATTGCAATGATTAATGAAGCTCATTATTAAGGCAGCCACATCCCTCGCATGCCTCCAGGTGGGGGAGGGGATGCTCACACCCTAGTCTATGTGGACTGCACTCCCAGAATGGGGTTGTTCACAGTCAGCCTGACCATACTCGGTGTCCCTGCTTAGTAACCAACAGCAACAATAACAGTAATTGAAGTAAGAACAAGAATGTCATAATGTTTTTTTGAGTAAGCTCTGTGCCCAAAACGGGGCTTGAACTCACAACCCTGAGATCCAGAGTCACATGATCTACCGACTGAGCCAGCCAATATCTGGTGCGATTTTTTAAAAGGGCTCTATTGGTATGTACTTAACATACAATCAACTGTGAGTATTTAAAAGGTATAACTTGCTATATTCTGTCCTACATTTGTACCTGTGAAACCATCACCCCCAATTCATTTAGTGAGTGTATCCTTCATTCCCAAAAGTTTCTTTGTAATCTTTCCCTTCCCTTCCTACCCCCTTCCATCCTCAGGCGACCAAATCTGCTTTCTGTCACTACAGATTCGTGTATACATTTTAGAATTTTATATAGGTGGAATCAAACAATATATGTGATTTTTTTTGTCTGGCGCCTTTCAGCTTAACGATTTTGAGATGCATCCTTATTATCACATGTACCAAGAGATCATTCCTCTTTCTTGCCAGGTAGCATGCCATTGTTCGGATATACCATAGTTTGCTTATCCATTTATCTGTTGATGGACATGTGGGTTATTTTCAGGTTGGGGCTATTGCAATTAAAGTCACTATAAACATTTATACACAAGCCTCCATCTAGCTGTATACTTTCTCTTCTCTAGGGCAAACATCGAAGCGTGCATTGGCTGGATCATAGATCGGGTATATGTTTAATGTTTCAAGAAGCTGACAAACTATTTTCCATTTTGCGTTCCTACCGATGGGGTATGAGTGTGTTTCAGTTCAACATATTTGCCAACTCTCGGTAACCTCAGTATTTTAATTTCAGCAGACATTTATCGTAAATAACAAAGTAATGTAACAATGAGAATATTTTTAACTGTAAAACTGGCAGAAGAAAGTCCTCATTGTTAATACGCAGTGTTGGCAAGGGTACAGAGGAAAACACTCTTGT
Organism: Ursus arctos; assembly: GCF_023065955.2. Classification (NCBI taxonomy): domain Eukaryota; kingdom Metazoa; phylum Chordata; class Mammalia; order Carnivora; family Ursidae; genus Ursus; species Ursus arctos. Next base: position 8,361,538 of record NW_026622830.1, read on the forward strand.
TGCTGAGGGTAGAAATGTAAATTAGCAACATTTTCTGGGAACTGGCTTGGCAGTATGTATCAAATGCCTTGAAACCTTTCATTTTATTTCACTGAGCAATTCCGCGTCTGAAGATTTCTCCTTAAAAAATAAGGCTGCTTGCAAACATACCCCACAGCCCTGTTGTCTGCGGCAAAAGGGTTGGCATCCATCCGTTTCCTCGAGAAGCAGCGACCACATTGAATGTGAGAGGGGAGCGCCGTCAGGGCACAGGCTGGACCCTCCCTTCAGATCTGATGTCTTCGACCCTCACAATGGTTTTAAATTATTTGGATTTCTTGCCAGCATTTCAAAATGAGGAGCTGTCACATAAAAATCTATTTTCCAGGCTTTTTTTTTTTTTTTTATAAATTAGGAGGTTGGACACACCCAGGGCCCATAGGGAAACAAAAAGCTGGGTGAAGTGCCTTTCCGGGCCAGCCTAATTCACAGAATTGATTGCACTGTAGGACAAACTGTGTCTTGGCTTGTCTCTCGTGCACTGAGAGTACCTTTGTGGGTAGACACCAGGATTATTCTCCCCCCGCCCTGACCCCGCCCCAGTGACTGACACAAAGAACAAATATTTGTTGAAAAACGAATGGTTGGAAATTACAATTGGTTTAAAGTATGTAATTACTGGGGCACCCAGCTGGCTCCGTCTGCAGAGTGTGTGACTCTTGATCTCTGGGTTGTGAGTTCGAGTCCCACGTTGGGTGTAGCAATCACCTAAAAATAAAATATTTTTTTAAATGTATGTAATTCCTTGAAGTTAGGTCAGCTAAAAGGCAGAGGGACGGTATTCTGTTGGTAAGACCGTATTCTGTTGTGTCAGCAAGCTGCAGTCTCTCATTGTAGGTGAGAATGTAAATTAGTGTCTTTGGAAGACCTTTGGTAACACCCACCAGCATTTTAAAGCCACAGGCTATATGACCTGGTTATATCACTTAGAGGAATTATCAGACAAATACATTAGTATATGGGCATTTGTGAACAAGAATAATCACAGGGGCGCCTGGGTGGGTGGGTGGGTTCAGCGTCTGCCTTTAGCTTGGGTCATGATCTCAGGGTCCTGGGATCGAGACCCACGTCGTTGGGCTCCCTGCTCAATGGGAGTCTGCTTCTCCCTCTCCCTCTGCTACTCCCCTTGCCCCCTGCTCATTTTTTCTCTCTCTCTCAAATAAATAAATAAAATCTTCTCTAAAAAAAGAAAAACAGCAATCGTTTATTGAAGTATGATAACAGGCAGTGTTCTAACAGCTCCAGGTGTATACTATCAAAGATTCGATGATTCCACACATGACTATCGCAGTATTGTTGGTTGGCAGAGGCTGGAAACAATCGAAATGTCTCTCAATAGGGGACTGAGTAAGTAAAGGACCCACCTAGCCAGCAGGCTATCCTGCAGCTTGTAAGAACCTACCGCTACAGGAACAGAACTATCTCCTGGGTGCAGGGAAAAAGACAAGACGAAGTAACGTGTGTGGTCTATCGCTACAGTTTGTACGTAGAAGGGTATGTGTGCAGGTGTTCTGTGCATGTGTCACTTGTATTGGTCAATATAAGCAGACAGCAAGATTTCTAAACCTCAGCACTACTAGCATTTGCAGCCAGACAATTCTTTGCTATGGGGGGCAGCTGTCCTGTGCCATTGTAAGATCTCTGGCCTTTACCCATGAGAGGCCAGTGGCACCCCTCCCTCAGTTGTGACAACCAGAAATGTCTCCAGGTATCGCCAGAGTCAAAATCATCCCCCAGCTGAGAACCACTGGCATAGAATGTCTCTGGAAGAACAGACTAGAAACCTAAAACTTGGTGTTCTCTGAAGATGGGAACAAGGGGACCATGACCAAGAGAGGAAGGGAAACTTCATTTTCACCTGTTTTCACTCTTACACTTAAACTTTTAATTCTTAAAACACAAATATTAAAAAAATTTCATTTACCTTTTTTTCTGGCATCCAGATACCTTCAAATCAGAAACTGCTTTCGGGGCGCCAAGGTGGTTCAGCCGGTTAAGCCTCTGACTTTGCTCATGGTCTTTGACAGAGTCCCGTGTGGTGTCAGGCTTGCTGCTCAGTGAGGAGTCTGCTTGTCCCTCTGCCCCTCGCCCGCTCATGCTGTCTCTCTCTCTCACTCTAAATAAACAAAACCTTTAAAAAAACAAACCTTTTAAAAATTGAAATATATTTGACATATAACCTTGTATAACTTTAAGACACACAACATTTTGACTTGATAAACGTATATATTGTGTGCGTGACTGCCACTGTAGCGTTCGCTAACACCCTATCACCTTCCATAATTACCATTTCTTCTTTGTGGTGGGAATAATGAAGACCTCGTCTCCTAGGAAGTTCGATGTTTATAACAGCGTTGCTGTCTATAATCATTGCTGCAGGAGACCTCCAGGATTCCTTTCTCTAGTTGTTGCAAGCTTGTATCCTCAAAGAATCTCTCTCCTGTCCTGCCACCCCCCACCCAGCCCCTGGTAACAACCATTCTCTTCTCCAAAACAGAAACCCCTTAAGAAAATACATAAAGTCCCAAGACACATTGGCAAGGAATTCCCTTCTGACTCCTTAACCCATTTAAAAAAAAAAAAAACAGAATAGATCATCGATTACATGAACTCATCCATTGTGCCCCATTTGCCAGATGGGAAATGGAATCTCAAAAAGGAAGGAGTCCTCAGCCCATCTGACTGGTGACCAGTCTACAACTAGCACCCAGAGGCCCAGCCTTCGCTGCCACTTTGGACTTGCCTCCACTGTGGAAAGCGGATCTTGACAATGAATGAGGAACTCAAGAAGGTAAGAGCCATAGCTGCTCCCAGGTAGCATGTGTCCGTCTTTGCTCCAGGGCGGGTGAAACGGTGCAGCGGTGCAGCACGGGCTCCCCTACAGCCCGGAGACCCGACCCGACGTGTGACTCGTTCTAGCTGAAAATTTGCATCTCGTCTCAAGCTTTTATTTACAACAGAGGCCACAGTCTCTGCGGTTAGCTGCTGCTTATGTTCATTGGGTGAATTATCTAGGAATCGTAAGTCTCATTGGTATGGTGCTGCGGAAAGTGCTTCTACCTACACTCATGTCACAGAAACCCTACCAGGAAACTAGGAACAAACTTTACGGATGAAGAGGTAGCTTTGGAGGGGTGCACTCACGTGCCCACCATCGCACGGTTCCTTAAATGCTGGAGCCAGGTTTGGAAGCCAAGATCAACTGAGCCTTTACTCTTTAAGACCCTTCATAGAAGTCTTACACTTGCCAAGAAAAAACCCTATAAAAAATAAAAATAATTTCCCAACTAGGGAGTTAAATTCGTAACTAAGAACATACTAGTGAATGATATAGTAAAGCAGGTTGCCTCATGCCAGGCGTATAATAAATGCTAAGTGACCACTAGCCATTATCATGAGCTACATATCTTCAAATATTAAAAAAAAAAAAAGAGGATAGTTTTGAAGATAGTTTAAATTGGTAGTGTAAGGCGAGATGAATCCATCAGTCTATATTATGTGGCTGCAGAAAGGTTTTTTTTTAAATACTTGAATTGGGGGGCGCCTGGGTGGCACAGCGGTTAAGCGTCTGCCTTCGGCTCAGGGCGTGATCCTGGCGTTCTGGGATCGAGCCCCACGTCAGGCTCCTCCGCTATGAGCCTGCTTCTTCCTCTCCCACTCCCCCTGCTTGTGTTCCCTCTCTCGCTGGCTGTCTCTATCTCTGTCTAATAAATAAATAAAATCTTAAAAAAAAATAATTGGCCTTTAAAAAAAATAATAATAAATAAATAAATAAATAAATACTTGAATTGGTTTCCGGTATTTCAAAATGGGGACATTTCCCGTGAATAATCCACATGTATGGCATCTGCTGAAAACCTGGCGCCTAGAGGCTGGGGCTATGGAGCCACGGCCCAGTCCTCTCTGGGTTACCACAGACCCTTTACTTGCCTGAAGGAAGACCTGTGGGTTTGCCATTTCTCACTGGTGGTTCAGAGAGACAGCTCTGGAGTGAAATGATGAGTGTTGGTTCTTTGTATGGCTGCTTCCTAGCTGGGGGGCCCGGGGCCAATCACTTTACCTGAGTCTATCTTTCAGAGCTATGGCGACACTTAAATAAAATAATCTGCCTAAAAGCATGTAGCCCAGGGCCGTGGCAAGCACAGTGACTCCCTAAAGATGGCCACATCCTAGTCTCTCAGACCTGGAAACGTGGTAGCTTGTACAGCCAAAGAGGCTGCTGCCAACGTGATTGAGTTAAGGCTTTTTACAGGGAGAGATGATCTTTGACGATCCGGGTGGGTCCAATCCAGTCCTTGTAAGTGAAAGAGGGAGACAGGAGGTCAGGGTCAGCGCAGGTGTGAGACAGAAGAGAGGTTGAAGTGGGGGCGCTCTGCAGGCTGAGAAAGGGGTCACAAGTCAAGGAGTGTATGTGGCCTCTAGACGCAAGAAAAGCCACGGAAGTGGGTTTTCCTTTAGAACCTCCAGGGGGATGCAGCCCCGCCAACACCTTCGCCTTAACCCAGTAAGGTCCATTGGGGGTTTCTGACCTCCAGAACCGTAAAAGAATAAATTTGTTCTGTTTTAAGCCACTAATTTTGTGGCAGTTTCTTGCAGCAGCAGTAGGAAGCTCACACATGCTCACGGCAGTGCCCTCAGGTCACTACAGAAGCAGCCTCGGTAAAGAGTAAGAGCATCGCCCCTGCATCCCACAGCTAGAAAGTGGTAGAGCCCAGACTCCATTCCAAGTCCTTCTGAAACCCAAGTCCAACCCGAGTGCCTCCCAGTGATCTGGCTGTTCGGCTGCTATTTGAATGATCCCAGAAATAGAAATATTTTTCCCTTTCCAAGGCTACTCTTTCAGTGGCTGGACAGGATCCACCGTTACGTCTCCCATGTCCTGAGCTACTCTCGGCTGCACTCTGAAAGAGTTAAGACACTTTTAGTTACAAATGCAGAAACCCAGTTGACCTAGCAGAAGCAGAAAGGGGGAATTATAACAAGTAAAGATATCTCATGAAGCCCATGTCCAGGAAGGCCGTTAGGCTTTAGGAAGAACCGAAACCAAGAAATGGGAAGCTGAAAAAAATCCCGCTGGCCCGGCAAGACCTCTGCTTCTCGGCATCTCTGCCTCATCCTTTTCTCTCTGTAGACTGATTTCCTCAGCTACTCCGTTGTCATGTGGCAAATGGCTGCTCACGTGCCCTAGATTTACACATGACAGATCCAGTTCTATGGAGATGCTGACTGGCTGTGCCTCAAGGCAAATCTCATATTCCTCCGAGAGACAATCTGATTGCTACTGGCCTCCAGCAGCCATCCATCCCTTGTCCAATCAGCTGTCAACAGGACGGCCAGGTTGGGAAGAACAAATATGGCTTCCGGGGTCTCGCCTCACTTGCAGCTGTGCACTTGGGGTGTGAGGGGGAGGAGTGGAGAAACTGTGAGCCGAGCTGATACCTTCAAAAATGAGTACCTCGCATTGATTTCCAGGTTTGCCAAAACAAAACAAAACCAAACAAAACCCAATAGAGATAGTAAGGCAGCTTCAGAGATTTTGAAAATCTCTCTCTTCCCCTGTGGTCGTCTCTTTTCCTGGGAATCATCCCTAGAACCTTCAGTCATCCCTCATTATGACGGTTCCCAGATTACTCAACAACCTGACTACCCCCCACTTCCCCCTCAGCCTACACAACTTTGGCAATATCTCCATTCAAATGTGTGATTTGTCTCCATAACTAACCTTCCTTCTCCAAAAGTGGGCTGTCTAGCTCATTTAAATTGTTTTCTTGCTTTACCTTCCTTGAACCCACGAGGCGTATACTCACTCTGTTAATGCAGGCTAAGATTGTTTCCTTGGCAGCTGGATACATCTGGCTCGAATTGAGCTTGTGGCCAGCAAGGAGCCCCAGATCTGCTTCCCAGGAACTGCTGTCTGGCCAAGTCTCCCCATTCCCAGACTTCGATAATTGATGCCAGAATCCACATCAATCCCTGGTAAATATTCTCTTATTTCCTCTCATCCTTTATTTGACTCTATAGACACCATTGTGAATCTTGATCCTATCATCCCAATTTTTTGTCTCCTAGAAATTCTACCTGTATACCTGCATTTTATTAGTCTGTAACCAAAATGATATTCCAAATAGACCAAAGATGCACCAATGGACACTTGCTAAGCTGTCACAACTCCATTAATCCACATCAAATATACTGAAAATATGCTGCAAATATTTCAGGATCTTTTATTCCTGGAACAGGAAGGGTGGCTGCCCAAATTCCTCAAATATTTTTGATGTTTAATTTTTATAACAACAGAAAAGATCCAGCATCATTATAATCTAGGGCATCAAGAATATGGGAAAACCTCTGGAAGTCTTTCATTAAGATGAATCATAAAAATTATTGAATTTACGTCTCACAGCAACCCAGAAATATTCATATTCCCATTTTATAGGTATGTAGCCAAGGTTACCCAGAAAAAAATTACTAAAGCTGACATTTGAATGCAGGCTGTTGACTCATAGCCTAAGCACTTAATCCCAACACCAGGGGTGGGCAGACCAATTTCTTTTTTTCTGTAAAGGGCCAGACAGTAAATATTTTAGGCTTTGGGGACCATACAATCTCTGCCTTTACAGAGAGGAAGCAATTGTAGATAATCCATTAACAAAGGGGCATGGCTGTCTTCAAATAAAACTTTATTTACAAAGACAGGCAGTACATCTGATTTGGCCCTCAGACTGTAGTTTGGCAACCCATCCTAGAAGGCTCTTCCTTCCCAATCTGCATGGCAAAATCCTGCTCCAATATGCAGCTCAAACACGACTTTTAAGTGACAACACTGGACATAAACAGGATTCAGCCCATGGATCATAGCTTGCTAGCCCATTCTTAACCATCACACCTTCTGACTTGGTAAGTTAATTTATCTCACTGAAAAACGTGGTGTTACTGCCTAGTGTAGACCACACCCAGAGCCCGCAAGATTGACACCTTTCCAAATACACCAAGATTCACTAATCTGTGTAATGCTGCCCCGGACAGCTGCTGCCCACACACACACACACACACACACACACACATACACACACATACACACACACACACTCACACCCCCGCTCGTGCTCTGAGCCTAGCATACGATCTCAGCTTCTTGGCGGCCATGCTTTTCCCCTCTGGCCAGAGCATTTTAGCATTCCGTCATGCACGCCTAAGTGCTGTACTGAGCCTGAGTCCTGGGTCACATGCATTAAAGAAGAGAGAGAGCATGTTCTGCTAGAAATTAGCATGCAATCACATGCAAGGAAATGGCCCAGGAAGCAGAGCGAAGAAGATTGATTCAAGCCTGATGGATGTCCTGTGGCCGGATGAAGGGCAACAGGGAAGAAGTCAACTGCAATTCTGAAGAGCAGGTGGAAGAAATCAGGCCCAGAGCCCTAAGAGGAACTCGAGCAAGTTGAGAAGAGCAAAGCAGGCTTTGGCTGCTGACCTGGAGAAAGCTTCTCTGTTCAGAGATAGATCTTCCTGCTAACAGGACATGCAAACCCTCGCAATATTCCCTGGGCACTCGGCACGAAAGGCTATCACACAAGCTGGTGACCAGCTTAACCTTTCGTTTCTCAGTGTAGACAGTTTCCACGCAAACTACTTGGTGGGACGCGTTAACCTTTAGAAACGGAAAATATAAACAGTAAAAATTAGCTGGTTCTAATGAGAGAGGAAGACATGTGCAACAATAACAGAAGCTTGGATATCTTGTACTGGGTTCATTTGTATGTTTTTTAATGCTGATATAAGATGTGTCTGTTTGTTGCCCAACAGCCTTTAACAGATATGCCATGGCAGAGGGCTTAAAAAAAGAGGAGGTAACACCAGACAGCTTTCGGCACCCATCTCAGCTCTACCGTTTGGTGGATATGCAACTGTGGGTCTGCCCAACTTTTCTGAACTTGACCTTTCTCATCTGTAAAATGGGAATACAAATAGAACGTACCTTGTTAATGTCATGCATACCACCGGCTGTTCTCAATTTCTCCCACCTCGCAGAGACTCTCGATATCCCCCTCAAGACAGTTGAATGGGGGCGCCTGGTGGCACAGCGGTTAAGCGTCTGCCTTCGGCTCAGGGCGTGATCCCGGCGTTGTGGGATCGAGCCCCACATCAGGCTCCTCTGCTATGAGCCTGCTTCTTCCTCTCCCACTCCCCCTGCTTGTGTTCCCTCTCTCGCTGGCTGTCTCTGTCTCTGTCAAATAAATAAATAAAATCTTAAAAAAAAAAAAAAAGACAGTTGAATGAAGCCCAAATTCACCAAGTGTCTAGAGGAAATGGAGGTGGTTCCTGAAGCTTCTCACCCATCTCTGCCACTGGAGTTGGTTCATTGGATGTCTGCGGTCCTCATGATCCTGCCTCCCAGCACCCCAGCACCTCTCCCTCCCATCTCTGACCTCTTTATCTTACTCTCCAGGTTCATGAGATTTTGCCCACCTCGAAATTCCACCTGCTTTCGCCTCAATTGTTTTCCTCTCCCTCCACCCCACTGATGTCATGCCTGGACAGCTGCACTCTTCTACTCCAAGAAGCCATCAGAATATCTGTCAAGATCATGGTCCTTTTGACCCCAGCACTTCTATGTGAAATGAGGATTTCTCTCTCACAGACAGTTTCAGGAAGATAATGTATACAGACTTTTCTTGTCAGCGCCGTTTATAACAGACAAGAAAGAAACAACCCAAATACCCAGCAACAGAGAACTGGTTAAATAAATCTGAGTGTTAGCCTAAGTGGGAGAGTTTGCAGCTATAAAGAAGATGGAAGAAGTTCTGTTCGCATTAACGCAGAAAGATACCCAGGAAAAGCTACGTGAAAGAAGCAAAATGCCCCAGAAGATAGACGGTATGCCAGAGTTTGTCTTGAAAAAATGAAGGAAAGAGTGACCAGGAACATGACTCCGTGTTTCACATCCAGAGGACTGCGCCGGGGGCGCTTGGCTGGCTCTGTCGGCACGGTGCGCCACGCTTGATCTCAGGGTTGTGAGTTTGAGCCCCACGTCGAGTGGAGAGATTGCTTTAAAAAATAAAATAAAATCTTAAAAAGCACAACAAAACAAGCCAACTCTGAAGGACACCCGGGAAACTCCTCGAAAGGAATCAGTGGACGCAGTGACCACTGATGGAAAGAGGAATACGACTCCTCACTATATTCATGCCTTTTTATACTGTTTTCTTTTCAAACCATGTGAATGTGTTAACTATTCAAAAGCTCGAATTTTTTAAAGCGCTAACAAGGGGTTTACAACAATACTAATTCTCTCTAGGAGGGTGTAGTTACTAAGTGTAAAAATAGTATTTCTATTTCTCTGCACTGGGTAAAGCGTAGATGAAATTAGCTCAATAACGTGCTTAGAATGCTCTGTCCTGCACAGAATGCAGTGTGAACTGAGCCATTTATGGCAGCACGTACAGGTGTCCAAGGAGCAAAGCCCTAGAAATCACGATCATTGTACTAGCTGCATATTCATGTGGCCTAAAGTGAAGAGATTGAACTTAGGCCTCAGACGGCCTTGGGCGGCATCCAGCTCCAGCACCTGCCAGCGGTGTGGCCCAGCAGGTCACAGTTCCAGGGCCTGGGGAGCTCTGTGGCGTGGGGATGACAGCACCGTCCCCACAGTAACTAGTAAACGGTTAACTCCTCTATGCGCCAGTCATTGTTTTAGGCCAAGGTCAGACTTGAGGTTCTAGACCAGCGCTTTATAATAGAGACCAGTTTTGCCCCCCAGGAGACATTTGGCCATGCCTGGAGACATTTTGAGCTGTCACAAGTCAGGCAGGACAGGGGAAAATGCAACTGGCCTCCGGTCGGTGGAGGGCGGGGACGCAGCTAAAGGCCCAGGACAATGCCCAGGGCAGCCTCTACAGCAAAAAGTTGCCCGGCCCCAAATGTCAGTAGCACTGAGGCTGAGAGTTCCTGCTCTGCCCTATTCTACAAGGAAGAAGAGAGAACACAGAATAAACCAATAAAAGACAAAGCCAGATGTTGTTCGGTGCTCTGGGACAGCATGACCCAGGCAGCTGTTCGAGCTGGGTCAGGGGGTGCCGGGGAAGGCTCTCTGAGGACAAAACAGTTGTACCGAATGCTAACAGTTACAAAGGAGCCAGGGAAACTAGTGTCTGGGAGAAGGGCTCTTGAGCCTCAAAGAAAAGCAGGGGCAAAGGCCCTGAGGCCAGGCCAAGGTTGGCTTGTTCAAGAATGAGAAAGAAGGGGAGCACAGCTGGCAGAGTGAACACAGGTGGTTGGAGACGATGTGTCAGAGGAGCAAGGGCCAGACCTCCTGCAGAGAAATTTTTATTTTTGTCTGAAATACAATGGAAAGGCTTTAAACACCGAGCTGGCATGGTTTTTAAAAGCCATTAGGGCTGCCCTGGGAGCCAGTGGATGAAGGAGAGCCAGCACGAAGCAGCTGGATGGGCACCAAGATGGGAGAGGGTAGTGGGGGTGGGGAGCGGAGTGGGGACCCTAGTGGAAGGGTCTGGGATACGGTTTTGGAGGTAGAACCCGCTAGAACACTGTGAAGAGTGGAATAGGAGAATTAAGTGGTTAGCACAGGTCAAGTGAGTCTCATAGGGGAGCAGCCCATAAGCAGGAGCTCCAATAAACAAAAGGACTTTTAATCCTTCTTCAATTTGAAAATTAAAATGTAGTTAAAACTAAGCTGACAAATGCAGTTTAAGTTACCCAGCTCTCCCCGGTTGCCCCAGGGTGGTGAAGGGTCAGGATGGGCGGGCAATTCTGACTTGGAAAGTTCTGGGTGAAGGACATGAACACTGGGAAAAATAAGAAATCTAAAAAAAGCAGCAATAATGCCCATTTCTGGAAAGTTACAAGGGACAGTGGACGTGCTGCAAATGAAGGAACTATTTCAAATAAGAATATTCTGGAAAACATGGCTCCCTACTTAGGCATCTGACACTGGCATAAACAGTGGACCATCAGCCCCATGGACAAAGGAAGATCCAAGTCAAACAAGGCATTAACTGTAGTCCACGTCAAGCCGCTTACAAGTGGCCGTTCAAAGATTTTTAAACATAGGGGATATTGTTTATGAAACGTAATCTGATCACCCAAGCAAAAATGACACAATATCCATGGCAACTGTAGAGATTAAAGAAGTGTTTTAAGGACAAAACCCCTTATCTACCACCCCTCTTGTAAATTTACTCACCGAAGAAGAGCTCTCCGGAGAAATGCTGGGGAGAAAGACAATTCACTTTATGGAGAAAGACTTTCCGAATCTCATTTTGTACATTGATGCATGAACACCACCCGAACTGTGGGATTAAAAGGCATAGTTAGGCATTATCACGTTGCGTACAGAGCCTAACAGTAATGATCAGTAATAATAACAGCAGTTGCCATTTCCTGAGCTAAAAGTTTTATGTGCATTAACTCTAATTCTCGAGTGGATTTATGATTTTCCCCTTGTCGATGAAGGAAATGGAGCCCCCAGAGAGACCACCTGATTTACCCAAGGACACACAGTTTTGAGCAGCGCCCAGTCTTCTGACCCTTGTTAAGTCACTCTCCAAATCACCCTCTTCATCACTTCTTGAGCAAGCAATCCGGTACCTTTCAGCGTGGGGGACAAAACAACATGCTTATCGCATTCAGACACAAGTAATGACGGCTACACTTAATTGCACACCTGCCGAGCGCCTGTAAAGCTAAGCGCTTTACTTCAATCATCTCATTTGGTTATGGTGATAACACTGTGAGTATTTCTGTTATTTTCCTTCCACCGCTGAGAGACCTAAGGCTCAGATGGGTTCAGTAACGTTTCCAAGGTCACACAGCCATTGCGTGATAGCACAGGATCTGAAACCCTGAGGCTGGGACTGTGAGCCTAGAAGTTTTAGCTAACACACTGCAGGGAAGCAAATAGAGAAGAAATCGCAGGTAGACAGGACATTCAGCAGAAGTTGAGATGCAGCTCGAATAGAGTCTCTTTGCATCCTGGATTCATTTCTTTTGATAGCAAGCATCAAAATGGTAGTTTAAGTATTATTTGTGGAATTATTTGTTCAGTGTTAATTATCTGTAACAACTTTGTCTTGCTCACCGTCTTAGGCCCAGTACCTGTAACAGAGGGTACACATATCAACACTCCACCAATGTCTCTTGTTTTATTTTTGGTGTTTTGTTTTGCTTGAGTCAATGAAGCAATCACTGGAGAGGCGAATGGGAAGTATGGAGAGGCACGAACTTGGGGAATTAGGAATCATGATCCCGAGCTAGAAAGCAGGCACAGCCACTTGTTACCTTCCCAAATCTGATCTCATTCTTTCTACCAGAACCCTGATTCTAACTCAGCTGGGATCACTAATTCACAAAGTGTCCTACATGTCGCCCATCACAGAGGGGACCTTAGGAAACCAGGGCCACCTCTCCCGCAGCAGTTCCAACCTTGGGCATCATTAGGTTTATCTAAGATAAGAACGAAATTGTGAACTTCTCAGTGAGTGACATCTTGGGAGTGTCATTCCTTTTATCAGTCCCTGGGATGTAATTCTTGTCGGCTGGGGTCCGACGGCATTCTGTTCCGAGTCACTGTCATAGTCTGATTCTCAATGACTCACCTTTCCTCTCTGCTCCATGCATCTCTGCGGCAGCCTGGGTCACCTACATCGGAAGTGACCAGGTAGCATGACCGAAGTCAACGCATCAGAAGAAACTGCCTCCAGGAGTCCTACTTGGCCATGGGACACGGTGCTGCCTCGAGATTAAGTCTAAGTTAGCAGGAAACAGACCTAGGATTCAAAGCTTAAGACCCCTCGTCCTGACTGGCTGCCTACCTGGAAAGCTCAGTCTTCCTCCATCTGCCACGTGGAAGACATAAATGCACGGGGAGGCACACCCGTCCGCATGGACTTCTCCCGGTGGGACTGCAGTCTTAGATTTTCGTATCAAACGCTCCCAGCTTCAAAACCTGGCTCTGCCATTTTACAGACTTGGGCAGCTTCCTGCACTTCTCCAAGCCTTGTCTGTAGGGGAGTATTAATAGGACCTCCTTTCAGTGTCGGAGCCAATATTAAATGAGATAAAGAGTAGGAGCGTTTAGTACAATGGTTAAAAAAAAAGTTGTTTGATAGATGGTTGCCATTAGTGATGTTTATTATTATTAACATCCATTCATTTATCGAAAGAGGTTTCTGAACTTCACACAAAACAGAAATCTCCACTTTTCCTCTTATGTTTTTTTCTTCCCCAAAAGGGAATAGAAATTGCAGCCAAGACAAAAATGATAGCAGTGGTCTAAGCTAGCACAGTGGTTTACTTCTCAGGGCGCCGTGTTTATACTGGGGCGATACTGGAGTATCTGGTAATGCCTAAAGCACAGAGAAGTGCAGCGCAGACCTCTAAATGGCAGCCCTGAGTTTCATTTTTTATTTAAAGTGCATTTTATATCTCTTTCTTCAGCCAGGTCTCCTCGCGATCGGCTGTATTTTTCAGGTATGGTTTTTCTGGGTAAATCCCACCCACCCCACTTTTCGTAAGCATGAAGATTAAGTGGACAAAGACAAATTCAATTAAGCTGCAGGCTTTGGTGACCGGCAGCTATTTTTCTTGAGGAACTGAATGCAATCCTCTCAGGGGTGGGGATGTGTATGCGACGGGCTTCTGAATGGGAAGGAGGCAGCACTGGAGTATAAATCACGCGACACACTGAGCCCTCCTGTATTAATCTTTTATTCAGAAACAGACACTGTTTTAAGGGGAAATTAAAGGCAATCAATAAGCAGGCTTGCCTGGGCGGCTTCTGAGCTTGAGATGCAAATATTATTCCAAATTCTAGATTCCAAAGAGATCCCTCCATTGATATGTTAATAGTCTCCTCGTGTTTCTGTGGCCTCCAATCCTGGCAGGGCATGAAGCTATACTTACAGGAAACAAAAGAAAAGCACGTCGTAGAATAAACATTTGCTAAGTGGACTTTGACTGTAAACCCCAACTCGTCATGTGTTAAGGATGGAATTCTCCCTGAGCCGAGCCGGCTCCTGATGCCCTGAATGTTTAATATGGTTCTGTGCTTAGGGAACTGCCATGACTGATTCTTTCTCTGGTGTCACCTGACATCTCAGCTTCACACTCCTGGTGCACAAGACAACAAATGCTTTGGTGTCGTCACCCCCAAAGAAAGGCAACCCTTGGCAACCGGAAATAAGCAAAATTCAGCTGCCGATACATCAAAGGTGATTGCGACCCAATGCTGGTCACCGATTGGTAAATTCACAGAGATGGAAATCAGTTCAGAGAATATTTATTTAGCACCTATTGTATGCAAGATATTGTGCTAGGATATGATGGATAGAGAAACATGCTTGACAAGGAGCTTATGTTTTTCGGGGCAAAGGGACAATAAACAACTTAAAGACGAAGATAAATTGGGTTGTGGTGAGTGCTATGGAGAACAAAAGTAGATAATGAACAAGAAGGGGCTAAAAGAAGGCCTCTCTTAGGAGTGTACAGAAATTCAAGGAGGTCCAGCCACTGATGGGTTGTCTGCTGGACCAGCTTTCCAGGCAGAGGGACAGTAAGTGCAAAGGTCCTGAGGTAGGAAAAGGCCTATGTTTGAGAATCAGGAAGTCTCCTCCTGTAGCTAGACAGTGGTGGATGAGATTACATCACACCGCCACACAGGAGCCAGATCACATAAGGCCTTGTAGCTAATACTACTTTATAAAAAACTAAGTGTAATAATAAAAAATTTGTGTCTTCCTACCACCAGGAGCACACAGCTAATCTCTAACTCTGGACATACCAAAAGAATCTCAAAGGTTGGCCAAACATGTACTTTTTTTTAAAAGACTTTATTTATTTATTTGAGAGACAGCATGAGCCGAGGGCGGGGGTCGTGGGCAGAGGAAGAGGGTGAAGTGACTCCCTGTTGATCAGGGAGCGCATGCGGGGCTTGATCCCAGGACCCTGCGACCATGACCTCAGCCAAAGGCAGATGCTTAACTGACTAAGCCACCCAGGTGCCCCCAAACATGTACTTTTAAAGGATTTGGGTATACTAATACTTACTAATTTACCATGTTCTTAAATTACATATATTAAACTCTAGAATCACATGTCTGGTATCTGTTCACCAAACTCAAGGTTTCTAGCTAATTCGCTTTTTAAGGTCTAAATTCAAATAGAGGCTGACCTAATATGTTGTGTTTCTTATCTTTTACATGAACGGAGTTTGTAATATTAACCAGGAGCCTCTTTCCAAGTGAACTAATCATCGACAATGTGAGGCTAAATCTTTTAGAAAAACAGACTTTCTAGTCAATGTCTATTCTTTTAAAAGTTTTCTACAACGAGGGGCACCTGAGTGGCTCAGTCAGTTAAGCATCCAATTTCAGCTTGGGTCATGATCTCGGGGTCCCGGGGTCAAGCCCCAAGTTGGGCCCCCAGCTCAGCAGGGGGTCTGCTTGGCCCTTTCTCTCTCCCTCTGCCCCTCCCGTCCCCACCTGCTCCTGCTCTCTCTCTCTAATAGATAAATAAAAAATCTTATTAAAAAAAAAAAAGCTTTCAGGATGCCTGAGTGGCTCAGTCAGTTAAGTGTCTGCCTTCGGCTAAGGTCATGATCCCTGGGTCCTCAGATCGAGTCCCCCCCCTCAAGCTCCTTGCTTGGCCGGGAAGACTGCTTCTCCCTCTCCCTCTGCCTGCCACTCCCCCTGCTTGTGCTCTCTCTGTCTCTCTCTCTGAAAAATAAAAAAAATAAAATCTTAAAAAAAAAAATAAAGTTTTTGACAATGAAAACACTGCTTTGAGAAGCCATATGCATCCCTACAATCATGGTAGTATTATTATAGTCAAGATACGAAGCCACTCAAGTCTCCGTCAATAAATGAATGGATATTGAAGATGTGGTGTGTGTATGTGTAGAGAGAGAGAGAGAGAGAGATAATGGAATATTACTCAGCCTTAAGAAAGAATGAGATCTTGCCATGTGTGCCCACATGGATGGACCTAGAGGGTATTATGCTAAGCGAAATAAGTGAGAAAAAGACAAGTGCCATATGATTTCACTTCTATGTGGAATCTAAAAAGGAAAAAAAATGAACAAACAAAACAAAACAGAAACACTCATAGATACAGAGAACAAACTGATGGCTGCCCCAGGGGAAGGGGGTGGGGCCACAGCCAAAGTAAGTGAAGGGGATTAAGCGGTATAATCTTCCAGGTATAAAATAAATAAGACACGGAGGGTACAGCACAAGGAATATAGTCCATAAGATTGTAACAAGCTATATGGTAACAAATGGTAACTGGTCATATTGGAGTCATTGTCTCATAATATATGTATTGAATCACTGTAGTATACACCTGAAACTAACACAATATTGTGTGTCAATTATTCTTCAATTAAAGCAAAAGGTTTCTGTAACTCTGTATGTTAACTAACCGGAATTAAAATAAAACCTTTAAAAAAGTTTTCTACATGTGTATTACTGTGGTAGCCAGCCTCTGAGATGGACCCCAGCCTCCCAGTCTTCACGTCCCTGTGAAATCCCCTCCCATCCTCCCAGGACTGCCCTGGGTGACCCACAGAATACATAGCAGGGCCACGATGCCGCTTCGAGATTAGATTATTAAAGACACGGCAGCAAATCACAGAGCACAGGCATCTCCAAACTCTTGCCACATCTTTCAATTGGGGATATTTCTTTGGATTTCCTGAATGGCCTGTTTTCAGCAGGTGACAATAGCAAATAACCACTTTGGCAATGGAGGAAGTACCCAAAGATTCCTGGATTATTCCAAGTCAAGAGGATCCTGGAGATGGAGAGAAATGAGCTTTCTTCTGTTCTGGAGGGAAGATTTTAGAATTCTGAGTAGCATCAACGAAGCGGGATGGCAGGATAGCAGAAGAGTTGAGCGAGCTAGCTGCCCTGCTCTCTGCCTGCTTTTGCGCCTCCTTGCCGTGTGACCCCCCAGGTTGCTCTCTACGCTGCAGGGTCCAGGTCCTGTTAAAACGGGAACAACACAATAGTTATTTCCTATTGTTATTTGATCAGTACTCGACTTTATTTGTGGAAAGCACTTAGCACTGTGCTTGGCACATGCCATGTGCTAGACGTATTTTTGCAAATATGACAAGCCCACAATAAATGAATGTTTTGGGCACGGTGCTGAGTTGGGTACTATGATAATTCCCATTCACAGATGAAGAAACTGAGGCTTGGGGGTGTGAAGCAGCTAGGCTGCTGTCACACAGCCTATTAGGGGTGGCACTGAGATTCAAGTCCATCATTTCTGCTCTAGGAGACTTTGCTCTTTATATCTGTGCTATGGTTGGGTCCAAAGCTACTTGATCTATAAATTCATACATAGGAAACTAGTTTCTAAGGATATTTAATAAAACTTCTATAGTGATAGATAGGAGTGTGTTGTTCTAATTTGTTTTGGTTTTGCTCCGTCCATCTGTGTACAAGTTCTTCCTTTCTTCCTTCCCTCCTTCCCTCCTTCCTGCCTTCCTGCCTTCCTTCCTTTTTCCCTTTTCATCTCTCTCTCCAACAATAAATGTATGTAATTTAATGATTTTTTAAACAACAAAGCTAAAATATACCATGTAGTTTGTCCCCCA
Organism: Ursus arctos; assembly: GCF_023065955.2. Taxonomy (NCBI): domain Eukaryota; kingdom Metazoa; phylum Chordata; class Mammalia; order Carnivora; family Ursidae; genus Ursus; species Ursus arctos. Next base: position 8,379,191 of record NW_026622830.1, read on the forward strand.
GGGGACATGTGACAAATCCCAGGGACATCATTGTTTGTCATATTGTGGGGGCGGGGAGGCCACAGGCATCTAGTAGGTAGGGACCAGGGACGCTGCTAAACATCGTACAGCACACGGGACAGCCCACGATGAAGGATCATCTATCCCAGACCGTCCCTAGAAACCCTGCCATAGGGCAAAGCCCTTTTGTACGGGGCCAGCTCTCTGCAAGGGCTTCTCCTGCTGCGGCACTGTGGACCTTGATGTAACCACTCTCCTCCCGCCCAAGGTCATGCAGAGATGTGCTATGGAACTGCTTGCTAGAGCCACAGACTAAGGGCTGGAAAGGGCGTGATGGCACAAGAAACACTCAGGAATGTTTACTGAGATCTTACACGGGCTCTGCACTAACTTCTTTACATCAGTTACTTTTTTTTTAAGTACGCTCTATGCTCAGCGTGGGGCTTGAACTCACCACCCCGCGATCAAGAGTCACACGCTCTGTGAACTGAGCCAGCCAGGCAGTCGCTCCTTTACATCAGTTTAATCAGTTAGGAGTTGACGTATCAATTATCCTCAGGACAACCCTGCAAAATACGCACCACTTTTATGTCCATTTTGCAGATGAGGAAATTGAGTCTCAGAGAGGTTAAGTAACTTTCCCAAGGTCACCTATCAAGGAACTGGGGATTTGGGGATTCTCACCCAGGCTGCCTGAACTCTTCAATTTCCTCTTAATGTTCTGTGAATATCCCCAAGTATTACCCTCCAAAGAGCAATCAAAATGGGCCCTCAGGACCGCCCATGTTTTCCAATTGTTCTACTCAGACTATGAACCAGTTACATCAATCCCAAGTAATGCCAGTGCATAATTTTGTGTTGCAAAAAATTTGTCATTGGCCAGGCTATTTATTTTTCACTAATGCAAACCTATCATCTACCTGCCAAAGCCATAAGTCCCTAAAGAGTCCCCACGAGGGAGGCATTCACGGATGACAGTAAAATCTTGATTCACTGGAAACCGCCTGCATGAAGCCCACCTTCTTTTCTTCCTATTTTTGGCCCCTGTGCCCCATTTTTAGAAATCATGTAAATCATAGGAAAATAACCTAATATTCAGAATTTGTTTTTAAACCACAACCAAGGAAACACGGCTTCGGGGAAGTCTTGAGGTTAGTGCAAGTGTGGCTCAAATTGTCACTCGCTCACTGGAGCTAAACTTAGGTCACCGGGTCTAGAGCCGTAGCCCAGGTCAGACCACCCAGCACTCCAGAGAGACTCAGTGATACTCAGATACTTAGAAAGGAAAGATTCAAAAATGCTGAAAAGGTTTTCAGCCGCAGGGGATGACATGAAACAGGTTTTCTTGTTCTCCTTGAGCTTCGTGACAAACGCCAGCCACCAGAAGCCGTCACAAAACGTGAGCAAGATGACTCATCGAGCAATTTTCTTTCTTGAATAGTATTTGAATCAGAGGCCCTTGCCAACCTGTGCGCCCCGACGTCCCCCACCCAATTTGGCTGGCTCCGACCACACCCCCCCGGTCACGTGGGCCTCGTCTCTGCCCCTGAAATGTGCTCCACGCCTTCCTTCCTGCCTCGGGCGTGTGCACCTGCCGCTCTGTCTCTGCCCCTACAGGGCGCTCGTCAGACCGCTGACCCCTTCTTATCCTTTAGGTCTACGCCGGCCTTCTACACACCCACCAGTCACACTCCCCAGCGTCACGCAGCTAACCTTCCTGGTGGCACGTGGCAAGTCCTGTCTTCATCTTGCCACTTGCTCATGGGCCGTCTTACAGATGTTAGGGAATGCACTCTAAAATCCATACGGCTGACCTTCAAATCCCACTGGCCACTTACCTGCCTCTAAGACTTTCAAAAGATACTTACCCTTTTGATTTTTTTTAGTTTCTCCATTTGTAAAATAGGGAAGTTATATGAAGAGTGTAGGTGACCGTCTGCCATGTAATAAGTATTACATTGAGGTTGTCATATATTAATAAATACAATTATTTTGTTAATTGTAATTATAATAAATATAACAGTATTCTATTCAATTCTGTATTGATTTATAGATTTTTTATTTTTTTATTTTATATATATATATATATATATTTTTTTTTTTTTTTCTTATGAAGAGCCCTATTAGCTTTCTTACTAGAAAAGAAGCATCATGAGAGCAGGGACTCCGGGCACAGTACCTGGCATGCAGTAGGCACCTTGTAACTACTTGCTGAATGAATGAATCAAAATGGTGTGTTTTCTTTCGCCAAGCATAGCAGTGATACTCCCAGCAAGGGGTGGGATAATCCAAACAGAAAGGTTTTATAGAATCTCAGTGGAAAGTCCCGGAAGGTCATGATTTAGGGGGTTACCTGGAGAGGTGGGAGAAAGCTGAGCGCTTCTGTCAGGAGAGGGCTCCCACCCTGGAGAAGCTGACCACAGCCGACGCACTCACGGAACATTCCACGGGAGGCTGGCTTCATTGCCCGCTCTCTGGAGAATCGGAAAGTAGTAACCTGCATCCTTTCGTTTCTGAACCTGGGTTTATTTGGGTTGGAAGGGAACTTTGAAAACAAACTTAAAATGTGAAGCGTCAGACTTCAAGGGGAAGCTAAAAATAGCTAAGTGGGATAATCCTTTCCCCCTATTGCTGTTAGCAGTATTTATACGGTCAACCTTGGGAGGGAGGGGAAATAATGCCTTTCTTCAGAGGAATGCAGGAGGATTTGCGGTGGCAGATGGCCCGTGACCTCACGCTCGGGCACGCACCATCTTTAATAACAGCTGTTTATGCAGAATGTTCTCATTTTCTTACCACTGACCTGGGCAGACAGCAGTTTGGAGACATTTGTTTAGTTTTACATTTTTCACAATTCTCCCACATTTTGCCTGATGAACTATTTCAAGTCTCATTTCCAGTCACTTTGGGAAAAGCAAAGGCACCGGCTCTTGGGTGCAGGGCAACTACCTTTAGCCCAATCACGCTCCCCTGCGTGGGTGCCGGCCCCTCACGACACCCTCGATGCTCCAGGTTCATTAGCCGCTCGTCTCTCACAACAAGTGGATGAGATAGGGTTGGTTTGGGTTTTGGTTTTTTTTTTTTTGAGATTTTATTTTTAAGTAATCACTATGCCCAATGTGGGGCTCGAACTCACAACCTGGAGATCACAAGACGCCTGCTTCTCTGACTGAGGCAGCCAGGCGCCCCGAGATAGATTTTGGGGAAAAAAATTCTTTTTTTTTTTTTTAAGATTTTATTTATTTATTTGACAGAGAGAGACAGCCAGTGAGAGAAGGAACACAAGCAGGGGGAGTGGGAGAGGAAGAAGCATGCTTCCCGCTGAGTGGGGAGCCCGATGCAGGGCTCGATCCCAGGACCCGGGGTCAGGCCCTGAGCCGAAGGCAGACGCTTAACGACTGAGCCACCCAGGCGCTCCGAGATAGATTTTGGAAAAAAAAATTATTGATTGGTGTAGAAGTGGAGGCTCAGCAGAAGCCTTGAGCAGGCCCACGCAGCTAGCAAGTGGCAGAGCCAGGGTTCAGAGTCAGGTGTGTTTGAGCCAACTCTGCACTCGATCCCCACAATACGTATATTCATTATACACAGAGAGAGAGAGAAAGAGCACGTGTGCAACCACTGGGTACCAGACGCTGTGAGGAACAAGCACAAAAGAGAGCTCTTGCTCTCCCAAACTACATGCTACAGAATGAGACGGTCAAGAAGTAAAGAGGGGCGCCTGGCTGGCTCAGTCGGTGGACCATGCGACTCTTGATCTCGGGGGTGTGGGTTCAAGCCCCACATTGGGTGCAGAGAGTCTTAAAAAAAAAAAGCAATAAAAATGTAAAAATAAAGAAGTAAAGGGGTGCCTGAGTGGGTTAAGCATCTGCCTTCGGCTCAGGTCATGATCCCGGGGTCCTGGGATCCAGTCCTGCATTGGGCTCCCTACTCAACGGGAGCCTGCTTCTCCCTCTTCCTCTGCCTCTCTCCCCCACCTGCACTTGCTGGCTCTCTCTCAAATATATAAAAATCAGAAAGAAAGAAAGAAAGAAAGAAAGAAAGAAAGAAAGAAAGAAAGAAAGAAAGAAAGAAAGAAAGAAGGAAGGAAGGAAGGAAGGAAGGAAGGAAGGAAGGAAGGAAGGAAGGAAGGAAGGAAAGAAAGAAAGAAAGAAAGAAAGAAAGAAAGAAAGAGAAAGAAAGAAAGAAAGAAAGAAAGAAAGAAAGAAAGAAAGAAAGAAAGAAAGAAAAAGAAAGAAAGAAAGAAGGAGGAGGGGGTGGGGTGGGGAGGAGGAGTCAGCTGTATTTTGGATAGGGGCGTCAGGGAAGTCTCATCAGTAGATGAAGCGATATTTGAGTAGAGACAGAATCCAGTGGTGGGTGCACCTAAATGGCTATTTGGGAGGAAAGCATTGCTGGCAGAGGCAGGAGCACAAGGGTGTCTGCGGCGACAGGGCTCCTGGGCTGGGAGCAGAACACCAGCGAATTAGGAGGGAGCAGGAGAAGATGACAGAGACAGGTATTTCTATGTTTAAAGGTATACTCACACACAAAAATATTGACCCCTTGTACTGATCTCATCATATAAAAGTATCGGTTAGAATCCCGTTGGGTGCAAGTAGCAGAAAATCCAACTCAAAATAGCTAAATAATAAGGCGTGTTATCATCTCACATGTAAATAAAAAAGTCTGAAGGAAAAGTCACCTCAGCTAGTTCAACAGCTCAGTGACCTCCTGAATGACATGGGTTTTTACCAACTTTCCATTATGCAAACCCCAGCATATCGGCCTTGTCCTACCACGCTAGCTCCCTTCATGTTTGCAGTATCACTGCATGGCTCCAGCCATCACATGTTCCCACAACCACATCCAGCGGCAGAAAAAGAGCTCTTCAGTTTCTTGAGTCTCTCTTTAGGAAGAAAGAACCTTTTCCCTAAACTCCTTGGTACCCTTTCCCTCAAATCTCATTGCCCATAATGATGTCCCATATCAAGACATAAATTAATCATTGGTGAGAGGAAATGGATCATTCTAAAGAGTTTAAGCTGATTAGAGCACTTTCTGGAGCTGATATAAATATTCTCTGAAGCATATGGCCACCCTGAAGAGCAGAGATACCTATTAGGGAGAAGGGAGTAGTCAGGTGGTAATTGACAGACACTGCTAGTTGTTTGACAAATATCCTTTCCCTTCTTTCTTATAAATAGAATCTTAAAATTATTCAAGATGCCATTAAGCCCACCTAAAAACAAAACAAAACTCGATATCCCTAATTCCCTTGAAGATTTTTTTTCCTTGATAAAAAAAAGCATAGATTCTGCTAGCATGCACGTCTATTACCTCCTCTTCTTCTTCTCAGATGGACTATGTCCCCATTCTTGCAATGGAGCAGCCATCCTGAGATCATGAAGATGACGGCCATGTGCAAAGGATGGTAGACCAGAAAGACAGAAGGAGTTTAAGGTCTTGGTGACTTCCTGGAATCGAGGTACTTTTTATTACATGAAGGGAAAAACAATCCTATTGGTTGACCCACCATGTGATAGCTCTTGCTACATACAGCCAAGGCAGCTTGCTGTTAGGAGAGCAGGGGTATCTGCTACATAGAGGAGCCTAGGTGTTCATATGAGGAAAGCTCATAATCCAACCCGGTCCGCTCAGCACAGCTCAGGGGAAAATCTCCTTCTCAATGTACAAAAATTCACAGTGGACCTGCGGCATTCATGCATTTAACTTACCAAATAAGCAGAGAGAGAGAAAAAGCCCTTTGCTGGCTTTCAACAACCTTCCAAGTTCAAACTAGACCTTGACCTTTGACGCATCCAGAGAAAAGAAAAGCCAGAGCCAGAATGCTAAGAGAAACAAGAAATGTTCATCCATGACTTTTGAGCCTCTGGGAACCCTGGTCCTGACAATGAAGCAATTAAAGACGCCAGCTGACCCTCTGCCCTTGATCTTCTTCCTAGTGACACAAACTCACATGCAAGTCTGGAACTAACCTTCACACTGAGTGAGTGGCTGAAGAAAGACGGCATCCTCTAAGATGGCAGGCAAGACAACACAGGTGAATCACTTAGTGTGGATTTATTGAGAGAGTTTCCTCGGAGGTTAACTTTAGAGAACCTAAGAGAAATCAGAAAATGCCTTAGATCTACATTCTATTTAATAATCACCATCAATTAAGCCAGCTAAACTTTTTAAAAAAATTTTAAGCGATCTCTACACCCAACATAGGGCTCAAACTCATGGCCCTGAGATCAAGAGTCACATGCTGTTCCGACTGAGCCAGCCAGGCACCCTGCCAGCTAACATTTTATGAGCACTTAGTATTTGCCATGGATGATACGACACATTTTATATGGATTTTTCTCATTTACACTTCACAAGTCTATGAAAGGACTGTTAGTATCCCCATTTCACTGAAGAGGAAACTCACATGGAGTGTGGCTAAGGAATGTGTCCAAAGTCACCCAGCTTTTCAGGGTCAGCTCTAGGATGCACACATGGGCCATCTGATGCCCCACACTCACCGGTACAACATCACACATACAACCTGCGAGTCCAGTCAAGCTCGCCGAAAGGCGTTCTGAAGGCAAGTCCTAACCTTCGTGTCATTGACTCTGTTTATTTCAATACAGCGCATTCGAGACAGCAGTCCAAGGGAGATAGTTTATTGAGAACACAGCGTAATCGTACAAGTGTTTCAAGCACCCACATCTTTCAATGCTAAGAATTGAAAACATGATCTATTTCTTATAAAACACCAGCGCCTTTCCTGTGAAATGTCCTTTCCACGACATTTCAGAATGAGTCCCTAGATGGCTACCCCCTGTCTCCGAGGAGTTTGTGATCCAAAAGAAGATGCCATCTAACGATCTCACGGTTGATTTTGTCCCCTTGGTGCTTCAGCTGTGCCAGGTAAATTCAGTGTGAGTCCTCACCACAAGCCTCTGAGGTTAGTGGCATCATCTTGATTTTTATTATTTTTTTTTTAAGATTTTTGAAAATGTATTTGACAGAGAGAGAGAGCACAAGCAGGGGGAGTGGAAGAGAGAGGAAGAGGCTCCCTGCTGAGCAGGGAGCCCGACGTGGGGCTCGATGTCAGGACCCTGAGAGCATGACCTGAGCTGAAGGCAGATGCTTCGCCGACTGAGCCACCCAGGTCCCCCAGCAACATCCCGATCTTTAAGTGAGGAAACAGAGGCTCATAAGACACTGAGGATGCTGTTCATAGTCTCAAAACTAGTGTGTGCAGGACGCATGGTACTACCGTGAGCACAAAGGTCAGCCCTACACAAGGGCTCCCAGCACAGAGGTGAGTTTCAGCTGAGACCTAGCGCTTCCTCCACGGGACATGCGGGGCCCCTGGAGATTGTCCGTCCAGCCATCAACTCAAAGACGCAGCATCTGCCCGGAGGGAGCACCTTTTTCTAATGAGCACAAAGGTACCAAATGGACTAGTTTGGGCCCCGCCAACAAAAATGGAGTTCAGAGATGCCAAAACGTATGTTCCTAAACATCTCCAAGACAAAGATGAAGACTGAGGCTTCCCTTCACTACTAGCCTCCTTGTACTTCGTTTTTCTCAATTATAAAGTGGGGACAATAACAGCACCTACCTTATCAGGTCGATTTAATGGGTTAGTCCTTGCAAAGCACCTAGAACAGTGCCTGACACACAGCTATCCGGAGCCATGATTATTCTTCATTATAAATTTTATCATCGTTGTTAATTTTACTTTACTTTTGTACATGCTTGAAACCTATCACTTGCCCTCTCTCCGTCCCTCCCTCCCTAAGTTTCTGACTTACACACTTCGCATTGGAACCAGGTCACTTTTACTCATTTTCTCTTAAGCAAAAACCCTACAGATCATCCATGGAGACATTTAGATCCTGCCTTTTGAGTTATTGTTGTAATGCAAAAGGACCCAAGTTGGGGATCAAAGTCGACCTTTCAGACAATGTAGTGTAAATGCTAAGCAGGGAAGTCCCATTCTTTTGTTTCCTGCTCTGCTCGAGAGAGGCGGGCTGTGTCATAGTTGTTTTCCATTCTGTGATTCAGTCTTCCTTTCTGTAAATGAAGGGGCACACCCCTTGAGTAAAAGAGAGCCTGCGATTGTCTAGGATTATTAACTCTGTCTTGCAGAATCACGTCGCCACCCACTCACAGCAATCTCGTGTGGTCCTCAAAGATCAACAGCTGTACAGTCACCTGCGGTAATAAACAAAGTATAAATAGACAAGTCGCTGGTGGGGCTTGCAAACGCTCCTTGGTGTGTCTCTGATGACAAAGGTAAAAGGAGTCCCTTCCCCAAAGTCTGAAGTAGGTATTTTAGGGTGAATCATGCTTAAGTAAACCTCTTCTTTGGATTTTATTGTGCTCTTGGGATTTTTCCACAACCTTTAGCCTAAGAGGAACCCTGGAGATCCCTTGAACTCCACCTACATAAAACCTGATGAACACTATGCCTGTCTTCACTGAAAGCATTGGGCAAAAGAGACTGGGAACCCTAACTGCTCCCTGGCTAATTGTTTCCATGCCCGAGTTAACCTGTATCCTTCTCTTTCCTCCTCTATAACGTGAAGGTTGCTTCCTCTGTCCGCCTCCAGCTTGCTACGAGGATCAAATGAAAAGTAATACATAATAATGCTTGCAAAAGGACAGCAACCAAATCTACCATTGGGATCATTTCAAAGGACCTCTTCTTTATCTGATGAAAAAAGACAAAATTTCTTGCAAGACTCCCCTTTAACAGAAACAGCTTCCAAAAGGGGGGTGGTGCAAAGGAACTTTTCTAGCACGATTCTGTTCATCTGACCATCGCAGGGAGACTGACAAAGTTCTGCCGACCAGTGGTGTCTCCAATAACGTTAGAAATCCAAGCCTTGAGAAAATAATGTCTTGGCTCCACGAATCCCCATCGAGATCCACCCGTGCTGGTCATCTACTCTTTGGGCACCTAGATGAAAGCGCCCATAAGCAGACACGCTGTTCTCCTGAGACAGGCCAGTCTCAGACCCCTGGCTGGAAAAGCTGCGAAGCCCATGGCTCCTGGGATTCCTGGCGTCTGGGCAAATAGAGGTGGAGGTATTCCTCCAGTTCCCCGCCCGCTGCATCCCCAGGCTCCTGACACACCTCCCGTTTCCTATGGAACAGACTGATAAGGAATAAATTACGCAGAAGTAACAATCCAGTGAAAGGTCTACTAAAAGAGAATCGGAGAGTAAGAAAGCAACCAGGTTGTTTTACAAAAGCCAGGGGAGTCTGGGTGGCTTGGTCGGCTGAGCGTCTGCCTTTGGCTCAGGTCGTGATCCTAGGGTCCTGGGATCAAGTCCCTGGGTGCCTTGCTTGTCGGGGAACCTGCTTCTCCCTCTCCTCCCTGCTTGTGCTGTCACTATATCTGTCTCCCTCTCAAATAAATAAATAAAATATTAAAAAAACAAAAGGACCGGGCGCCTGGGTGGCTCAGTTGTTATGCGTCTGCTTCGGCTCCGGCTCTGGGCATGATCCCAGGGTACTAGGATCGAGCCCCGCATAGGGCTCCCTGCTCTGCTGGGAGCCTGCTTCTTCCTCTCCCACTCCCCCTGCTTGTGTTCCCCCTCTCTCTGGTTGTCTCTCTCTCTGTCAAGTAAATAAATAAAATCTTTAAAAAAACAAACAAACCAACCAAAAAAACCACAAAAGGACCAACTGTTTTTTGTGCCTAATCTAAAGGACCTTCCAGGATCTACCGCACCCCTGCCTTCGCCTCCGAAGAAAGAGATGTGATTTTCTTTTTAATATTCCAAGGTAGGATTTGATACCTTCAGCTAGTAGGATGTGTATTTTGAAAGATAAAATTTAAAAGCCACCAGTCATTTGGGATGCTTCCTATTTCTCAAAAAAAGAAGAAGAGGTTTAATAGCTTTAAGCAGAGTATGAGAGAGACAGAGGGAACAGTACATTTCCCTTTTGTTCAACAGGGAAGTTTCAATAACCGTTTTAAGTAATCTACCGTTTGGGGACGAGGCAAAATTCTGTCAAGCTTCCAAACATGATTTAGCTAGGAACACCCCAAACCAGGAAGTCCTTTGTGCCTGGGGCCTCCTCGTTCTTGGAAGTTAAAGGGCTTTCTGTTTATTATAAAGCTGATTCCTTGAGAGGGGTTTTGCCCGTTTGCTTTTGCAAGTTAATTTTATTTGTTGTTGTTGTTGTTGTTGTTTTAGATTACACAAGCAAAGGCAGAATGCTGCAGTATCTATGACTGAAAATAGAAAGTTGCCCAGCTCTCTCTCTGACACGCACACCTTCCTCCGCCCCCGCCTGTTTCTCCTCTACTTCCTGTGTTAAGGGTGAGTATATTCTTCCTATTCTTTTTCTACATTTTTACACGAATACAAATGTCTATATTTTACACACACACACACAGAGATACATGCCTTTTAAAAAAAAAGGAAACCATGTAGTACTCACCTGTCTACAATTGTGTTTTAATCAACACCAGCCTTTGTGAACCTACATAACCCATCTCACACCTCTGAGCCTTTTTTTTGAAGACACTCTTGCTCACTTAGAACCACGTTAATTTTCCACTGCCTTCTAGAAGCAACTTCACATCTTCTCAAGGAAGCTTTCAAGCCGGCGAGAGGAGGCTCACTTCCTCTCTTACCTGGAGAAAATAATGCTTTCACGCTTTGGAATCAGCGTTACTATACCCCGTTGCCCTATTCCAGTCTGAGTACCCAACAGACAAATTATACTTTTCCCGTTCGCCATGCCTTCGAATTCTCAGGACTAGAGCAGCCCCCTGAGCCAGAGAGAGAAAACAGTAATAATTTTTACAAGGTTCTGGGTCCTGATGCAGGCAGGGGTTTAACCACAATGACAAACTGCTCAGCTCAACCCCGCCTGGCTGGAAAAGCATCTGTTTTCTTTCCCCTGCCTGGTTACTAGTGGGTTTTGTCACCTGATTCATAAAGATGAGATTGCAGAAAACAACAGGCGGCCGTAAGGCTCCAAGAAATATAATAGCATATAAGTCTTTTCTGAGTTGTGTGTGTGTGTGTGTGTGTGTGCACGCATGCACACGTGTTTTGCATGCACAGTTACAGAGGCAACACTTGGCCTGGAGAGGATGTGTTGCCCAGGAGAGGCAGAGATCTCCCTGGCAGCAGGTAAACCAGCCCAGGGGTTGGAACCAGGCCCGCTCAGCTTCATTTACCCTTCATTCGTCCAGTCAACAGGCACCAGCCCCCTCTTCTAAACAGCCTCGTGGTTACAGTTGCACCCCCAGGATCCGATTCCTGGATTCAAAGCCAAGCTCTGCCATGCTCTAGCCCTGCAACTAGTCTCCGAAATTCCGCAGCTGTAAAGTCAGGAAAAATACATGTCCAAATCTCTTACCCAAATCCTTAGAGCCGAATAGGGTTTGGAATGCAGAATTTTCAGATTTTAAAAATGTGATCTGGGGGTGCCTGGGTGGCACAGTGGTTAAGCATCTGCCTTGGCTCAGGGCATGATCCCGGAGTTCTGGGATCGAGCCCCACATCAGGCTCCTCCACTGGGAGCCTGCTTCTTCCTCTCCCACTCCCCCTGCTTGTGTTCCCTCTCTCGCTGGCTGTCTCTATCTCTGTCAAATAAATAAAAATAACAAAATCTTTAAAAAATAAAAAAAATAAAAATAAAAACGTGATCTGGTGCTTACACTGTGTTACACGGGGTCTCCCGTGGGGCCCCGGGCGGCACCCCATATTCGGCCTCATCCGTGTGTCTGCGGAGAAACATACAACGGTTGAATTAGTGAGATAAAGACAGACTATCAATAACCTCACATCATTCCAGTCAGAGTTCGTAGCCACAGGAGTCAGGTCAGATCATTTCGCTGCCAAATTTATTTTTTTTGAAGGATAGTTCTTGGAAATTCAGGTTTGTGGACCCTGAATGGCCTCTACATTAGGGAGTGGTAAGGAGGATTAAATGGCACCATACCTGCAAAACACACTTGAGAAATGCTCAGTATCTGCTGAGCACTCACGGTGGCCAGACTCTCCACGGGAGCCGCTGGGCGATAACCACAAGGTCAGCACATGTTTTCTGAAAAGGGTCAAGATCTCCATTTTGTGGGCGATCCAGTCTCTAACGCTAACCTCTGCTGGGTACAGCAGAAGCAGCCATGGGTAATACACGAAAAACAACCATGTTGGCATTCCAATAAAACTTTATTTACAAAAAGAGACAAGAGGCCGAATTCGGCCCGCACGCTGTAGTTCATGAGCCCCTGATGAAGACAGACATGACTCTAGCTCTTCACGGTGCCTGCATTTGAGGGCAGAAGACAATCAACTCATCAAATAATAAAACAATGTCCCATCGGATCGGGACAGGTATTAAAAGGAGATAGAGTCTGCATTTAGCAAGATCGGCAGGTGATCCGTGTGCACCTTAAAGTCTGAGAAGGGCTGGTCTGGTCCGCCCCTTCCTTCCACAGAACAGGGCTTTACACTGCTCCCAGTCAGTGAGGACTACTTTAATCTTTGTAACTCCCCTGGAAGGTGGGTCTCATGATCCCCATTTCACAGATAAGGAAATTGAGGCTTCAAGGGTTTAAATCACTGATTTCGTATCACCAATTTTGCACATCCTGGAGTAAAGGTTTTGTTTTGTTTTGTTTTAAGATTTTATTTATTTGAGAGAGAGAGAGTGAGCACAAGCCGACAGACTCTCTGCTGAGCAGGGAGCCCGATGCAGGGCTCAACCCCAGGACCCTGGGATCATGACCTGAGCGGAAGGCAGATGCTTAAACCACTGCACCACCCAGCCTAAAGTTTTAGACTCAAGCCTTCAGAATCCCAAGCCACCATTTATTTTCTTGCTTTGTGAGAAATAACAGGAAATAGTCTCCCTCCAGTGAAATCTCCAGGAAAGGAGGCATGACATTGCCAAAAGCCAACAGTTTTCAAATGTTTTGGTCTCAGGACCCCCGAACACCCTTCAGAATTACTGATGAGAAGCGCCTGGTGGGCTCAGTCCATGGAGCGTGCGACTCTTGATCTCGGGGCCATGAGTTCCAGCCCCACACTGGGCGTGGAGCCGACTTTAAAAAAAAGAAGTTAAAAAAATTTTTTTTAGAAATTACTGATGACCCCAAAGAGCTTTTATTTGTAAAATTTAGGCCTATCTATACTTACCTACTCAAAATCAAATCTGAGAAATTTTTGAAATGTTAATTTTTTAACCCATTTAAAAATAACAGTAACGAACCTCTTACATATTAATATCAGTAACATTTTTAAGAAAAATAACTATCCCCCCCCGCCCAATTTAGTGAGCAGATTGGCTTTGGTTTTACATTTTTACAAATGCCTTTAGGGTTTAGCTTTCTACAAGATGGCTTTCAGGGTCGTTGAATTTCACACATCATACATCCCTGGAAAACACACCTTAACGTGTGACAGAATGGGGGTGTAAACAGTAAAGAGCATTTTGCTTCTTGGTCCGGCTTGGCGTAAGGTTGGTTCCTCCTGCAGGTTCTGATGGCGAGATGGGGCCCTGCCTCTCTCCCAGCTCTCGGGGGCTCCTAGCAATCCTTGGCGGTCCTTGGCTTATGGCTCCATCACTTTGATCTGTCTGTCTTCACACGGGATGTTCCCCTGGTCTCTTTGCTCTCAAATTTCCCTCTTCCTATAAGGATTCCAGTCATTGAGGTAGAAACCCACCCTCTCCCCACCTCCCAGTCCAATATCACCTCATCTTAACTCGACTGCATCTGCAAAGTCCCTTTCTCTGGGGCAGCTGGAAATGACATCCAGAGTCACACTGAGACGGTCTTGTGAGAAACAGCAGCGATGTCACCTCAGGGCTCTAGACCAGGGACCAGCAAACTACCGCCATGGGCCGAACCCTGCTGCCACCTGTTAGTCTAAGGGACCACGAGCTACGAACGGTTTTACATTTTTAAATGGTTGTATAAGTATCTGTATAGTCGGCTTGATATTGCCTCTTTCCCAGCAAAGCCTAAAATATCTATCTGGCCCGCGACAGAAAAACTTTGCCAACCCCTGGTGTAAACCCTGCTGTCTACACCGGACCCACCACCAACACCGGTTGTGATGTTGGATTCTGCTATTAGAACCACAGTCAACGGGGCACCTGGGTTGCTCAGTCATTAAACATCTCCCTTCGGCCCAGGGCGTGATCCCAGGGTCCTGGGATCAAGCCCCACATCAGGCTCCTCCACTGGGAGTCTGCTTCTTCCTCTCCCACTCCCCCTGCTTGTGCTCCCTCTCTCGCTGGCTGTCTGTCTCTGTCAAATAAATAAAATCTTAAAAAAAGAAAAAAAAAAAAAAGAGAACCACAGTCAAGGCCACCGATGATCCCAGAATGCTAGCATCACAAGTCACTGGCGAGGACCCCACAGAGCCCAACCCTCTGTGCATCAGAAGGTTCCAAGCCTAAGTCTGGAGCAGCTGCCTCTGACTGGCTAGTCTGACCACGGTCCACACCCCCGCTGCAAGGGGCACTCGAAATCAGTTTTCTACATTTCCCACTTCTGTGGTGAACGGTGGGCTCCACTTTCTACCAAAAACCCAAGGGGAGTAACTCCCCAGGTTTAGGAAGTATGTTCAGGGGGTGGATGAATTATAAAAAGGATAAACGGACTCTCCCTGATAGGGACACGTCATCTCAGAGCTTTCTCTGCTGGACACAGAAGAGCAAGACAGCTGATAACTAGCTTTTGATTTCACTCAGTCTACACCAGCCAAGACCACGGTCAAATAGTTTTCCAAAGTTCTCATTGAAACGTAAAATGTGAACCTCTGATGGGTGTTCTTAAATTCGCAGAGAAACCTAAGATAAAAGACTCACCCAAGCTCCTGGAATATTGCCTTCGTGTGGGCAGCCGCTGCTCTCCCAGGCTCTGCCTCTGTCTTTGGAAAAAGCACTTCAGCTCTGGATCTTGTCTGAAAATCAGAATGAGGACCACGGCAGATCATTTACCGAGAGCTCATGACGCCTGGACACCACGCTGTTTCACGTGCCTCGCTTCCTGACCCGCCACCTGCACCATTACGCCCATTTTACAGATGCGGCCACTTCTTCTGCCTCCAGAGGGCGAAACCGCCAGCGCCGTCTTCCACGCGCGAGGGCACAGCTGGGGGGCATTCGTAACTTACCCAGGTTCACCCAGCTAGTAAGCGACACACTGGGTTTGACCCAGGTTTGCTAAGAGCAGAGCCTAGCATACATTTTCTACTCCATCTGTGCTCCGTTTTCCGTGTCTGTGCCTCTGTCTTGCAGACTTAGAAACTCACCGAAGCTCGGGAGCCATAGGGCTGACAGCTCACAAAACAAAGCAAGTTTAAATATATCATCGCTCTTCCTGCCATGAACCCTGGAGCAGACACAGGTGGTTCCCTCTCATTACAGTCTATACGTGAAAATACTTCAATACAATCAGTGTGAGAAGCCGTGGGCTCAGTTCAGTTAGTAGAAACTCAGCGGGAGTGCGGTTAGCTAAGGGGCGATCTAGATGCATTGTTGGAGGATAGCTAGCAAACAGGGTGGCAGAAAGGACCACACTCCAGCCACGGTGATGCCAAATGCTTCTCGCAATTCAGAAATCGGGTTTTTATGGTGACACCAGTGCCCGATGATAATTAGCACGGCCACATTAGAGCTGGGTTCGCATTGGTAAAATTAAAGGTTTTTAAGACTTGAGTTGACTAGAATGCCTTATAGGATACGACAATCCATCCTTTACCTCTGCCCTTCCCCACTTCTTCCCTGACTGGTCCTGTGTCCTGTCCAGCCACTCGTTAGGAGGATTTCTGACTGCACCATGCCGACCAGACAGCAAACACAGAATCCTGCTTGTGGAATATTGTCATGCCTGCCGCGAGTGAACCTTTCATTCAGGGTGTGACCAGAGCCCCTGAAAGAATATCAAGCTTCCAGAACAGGTTGTACAAGCTGTTTTGTGCCAGATTTGCTAATGAATGTTTGGCTAGAGAAGTAGCAAAATTTGGACAGACTAGATTTTATGATAACTTGTAGCTAGGCTGTGGGGGAATGCCCACATCTGCCAGAAATAACCTAAGGTTGGTTCCATGTCAAATTGGCTTAGATCACAACAGTTTACCTGGTGCCCAATACGCCACCCATGTCTGTCTTCCTACGAGAATCCCTATTGGTTCAGATTTTAGTCAGCAATATATCCAGAGAAGATGGGCCCAGGACCAGGAGATGAACCATGAGTAGTCTAAACCAGGTTTCAGCAAACTATGGCCTGCAGGTTACATCTGGCCCACCACCTGGTTTTGTAAATAAAGTTTTATTAGAACGTGGCCCCACCCACTTATCTATGTGTTTTCTGTGGCTTCTTTCAAGCCACTGAAATATCAAATTGAGTAGTTGCCACAGAAACTGCATGGCCCACAAAACCTAAAATATTCGTTATCTGGCCCTTTATAGAAAATTTTTTTCAACTTCTGGTATAGAATAATGATAGTCCAAGTGCGTTCTATGGAACAGAATCATTGGCATCACCCGAGAGCTCATTAGAAATGCAGACTCTCACGCACCATCCAGACCTAGCCTGGAATCAGATTATTTAGGGGGTAAAACTTTCCACAAAGGAGAAAAGCCATGACTGCCTTAGACCAACTATCCTTCATCCCTTAGTGCTGGGTGCATTGCTGCCTAAACTAAACTCAGGTTCTGTTAGTAGGGAAGAAAAAGAAATAACCCATTTGCCCTTAGGGGTCATTCTCCTTTGGTTACAGAATTTTAACATAGATAAACCTTTAACATAGATAAACCGAGCCCCAAACGCCGAGAGTTTGTAGGTCACTATCAAGGGTAATGGGACAGGGGCTATCATTAGAGGTAGGCAAACTTAGTTTGATGCACACACCCTTGGCAAATCCTTTTACCTCCCTGAACTTTGGGTTTCCTAAATGTAAAATAAGGACAGTAATTTCAGACATAAGGTTTGTATCATGTGGGATCAAAGCAGCTGCAAGTTATGGAATAGCCTGCAAAAGGAGACACACTGTGGTCCCTTGTTTACCTTTTCAAGAGCAAGGATAACTTTCCCAGAGACATGCCCTCAGCCTGCTTACTTCCCCTCTCATTGGTTAGCATTATGCTACATGCCAATCCCTTCACCTGTTATTAGCAACGGAAATAAAATTATCTTAACTGCTTAGACTACTTTAACCACGACAGCTGGGGATGAGGTCCAGGCATTGACAGTCACTTTTAAAAGCTCTGAAGATAATCTGACCTTATGGCCAGGGTTGAGAACCACTCATAACCACCAATGAAAACGCCATCCCTTGGAACTGTTGAGTTTCCAACTTTCCCTGAAGCACACAGCAGTCAAAAAAATTAAAATGAAATGAATATATATGTGTGTACATGTAAATTGAGTTTTATCTGCAAAGAAAATAATTCGCAATTCCTCTTAGGTAGACAACAGCCAGGATCTGCTAAACTAATGATCTCGGTTTTTTTCTTACATAATTTTGAGGAAAAAAATACATAGTGTCTTGCATATTTTTTAAGCCCAGCATTGGTTCAAACTCATGACTCTTGAGAGTCGAGTTGCATGCCCTACTGACTGAGCCAGCACCCCTCTTCTGTGTTTTTAAGTGGACATCTTAAATTTTTATTACAACTCAAATGAGTTCATTTTTTCTTAGTAGGAAAATAATAAACATTTTGTAAAAAAAAAAAAGTGATAAGTGACTGTAATTAGAATCCCTAACTCATATGATTTGTTAAAATAAATTTTAACTAATGTATTGAGTAGCACACACTAAATAGGAAAGAAAACCATAGCACATTTTTATCCAAAGGTATTCAGGCATTTTTATCTCCAGTGTCTGCTGAAACATTTGATGGTTCTAGAAAACATTCCAGTTACATTTCGAACAATCAACAATATTATTATACTTCTGTGGTTGTTCTGAAAGCTCCGTAGAAAGAAACCCATCTAAGATAAAGGAATACAGGATGCCCGCATTTAGGCGCCTTGATTAATCATCAAAGGGAAGTTTCTTTCATCTCTTTGTTAGCTCCTTACACCCTCTACCCGCTTCGCCCTGGTGGAGGAGCGCAGACTTCTCTGTAAGGTAGGAAGAGGGTGAGTGTGAACTTAGGCAATGCAGGAGTATTCCCAGGCAGTTTTAGCAATAAGTAAATGTAACTATAAACATGGAAATTCTGGAAATCAATTCCAGTACATTCCTCCTGTTTTAAGACCATTCAACAATATTTCATTGGTTGTTTTGCCAATTGAAGGAGATAACACAGTCAGCACCATACGCCGTGTACGCAGTAATTGGTAACTACTATTATTTGTGGTCGTAAATAAAGGAGGAGCATGCTTCCTGTCTGGTGAGGGGAAGGAGATAAGGGTGTTAGACTTAGAACTGAGGGTAAACTCTTGGCTAACCTGTACCTTGAGAGCACCTAAGACCTTCCCGCTTGGACAGGTTGTAGGAACTGCTGAGTTGGTGAGAGCCAGAAAAAATCAACATCATGTCCCAATAGAGTACGTTTTTTTCCCATCTCAAGGAACATGCCAGAAGCATGTTTCTCTGCCTGGAACTTTCTTCCCGAGTCTCGATCTTCGCCTTATGGCATTTACCCATCATTCATATTGCTACACCCAACTAGGACACCTTCCGTCCCAGCTGTCCTGTTTCATTCCCTTCCTAGCACCGCTCATCATCTGAGAATATCCTGGATGGAACTTAGATATTGATTTGTTCACTGCTGAATCCTCAGAAGCGAGCACAGGGCCTAACACGTGGTAGCCCCCAAATAGGTAAGAATTAGTTGAGGGGCACCTGGGGGGCTCAGTCAGTGAAGCGTCTGCCTTCTGCTCAGGTCATGATCTCAGGGTCGTGGGATCGAGTCCCAGGTCGTTGGGCTTCCTGCTCAGCAGTAAGCCTCCTTCCCCTCCACTCCTCCCCACCACTGGTGAGCATACCCTCTCTCTCCCTCTCTCTCTCTCTCTCAAATAAATACATAAAATCTTAATTAAAAAAAGAATTAGTTGAATGCAAGGATGACCAATCAGCGACAGACCTCCTCTTAGAGGGGAAAGAGTGTGGAATTTGGGGTCAAGACTTTGAGGTCCTTCCATCACATATCAACTGGGACACCTTGATGCCCCAGGACCTCATTGTTCTTGTGAAGAAAGTAAAATAATAATGCCTTCCTTGTAGAGGTACCTTGGTCTTGTAGTCAGAACTCTCCAGTCCACAGTGCCTGGCACGTGGGAGACACAGAAGACACTTATCATTAATTTTGTTCACTAACTTTTTTTACAACCTGGATTTGTAGCTACACAAATCAATCCTAGAGACCTTTGAAAAACCAAGCCATTGTTACAACACCAAAATCTTAGCTCACATGGCAACAAGAATCAATTTCCAAGATCTCCAACTTTTGTTGATAGGAAAGAAGAGAAAATAACCCCGATGCTCTTAGTGTTCACTCTCCCTTGGTTACAGAATTTCTCCATTTATGACCAAAGTACCACATTACTATCAAATCGGGTAGCCTCTTACCTTAACAACTTATTCTACTTGCAGTTTTGAAAATAACATATACAGGGGAAAATGTCTCCTGAAACACTGTATTCCATTTCTTCATTATTTTGGAAATTACCCTAGAAATTTAGGTCTTTAGATAAGTGTTTATTTACATGCAGTTTTGTTAAAGCTGATAAGGCAATGAAGGTTTTTTGGTCCGTTTTAAATTTAGAATACGGGCACTTTCAAATTTTGAGACAAAAAAGGGATAAAGGAAGAAAAGTTTGTTTTTAATATTCTGGGGCCCCTAACAGATTCAGTTTTCTAATAACCATTACTGTTTCTGATATTTTAGATTCTTTTTCCAGTTCAGCATTACATTAAAAATAAATAAATAAAAAGGGGCACCTGGGTGGCTCAGTCGGTTAAGTGTCTGCCTTTAGCTCAGGTTGTGATCTCAGGGTCCTGGGATTGAGCCCCGCATCGGGTTCCCTGCTCAGTGGGGAGTCTGCTTCTCCCTCTCACTCTCCCTCTGTGGTCTCTCTCTCTCAAATAAATAAATAAAATCTTTAAAAAAATAAAGAGGCATTTTGGGAGCAGAAGGAAACATGGGGTTAAGTGCATTGGGTTGGGTAACCTAGATCAAGGATCTGCCCGTTTTTAGTGTAGAGGAATTGATAGTAAATGTTTTAGGCTTTGCAGAGCATAGCGTCTCTGCCATTGTCGCCCAAGAGCAATCACAGGTGATATATAAGCGAATGAGCATGGCTGTGTTCCAATAAAACTTTATTTACAAAAACAGGCATTGAACGGATTCGGCCATCAGACTGTAATTGCCAACCCTCAATCTAGAATTACATTCCGCCTTACCGGTTCCTGGTTGGGGATTTGGCCCATTTCCATTCATTTGCAAATAACTCAACTACTTCATTTGGCTCTGAGGATAAAATGGATCAGCCTGTGAATTACTCCATGTCAGTGTTCTGTAAATGTTACTTGTTATTAGTAACAGTATTCTCATCTTATGGTAAAGAAAGCAATCTGCCCAAGTCATGCAGTTAGGAGGGGTCACACTTAAGGGCACCAGGCAGCCTCAGGAAGAAGTGTACATTGTCTGGGGAGTTAACTCTGTCCTCTTTAACTTTGGGCGAAAAATGCTTTTTCCCCTCTTTCCTAAACAAGTTCATTCAAGGGAGAATCCTGGGAGAAAAAAAGAGGAGCAGAAGGACGTAGGTGACCCCAATAGATTGGGCTCTTGGGGAGAAAGATAACTCTGCCCCTACTACGTCCCCAATCTTGTCCGACGGCTCAAGCTGTCCTGGGGAGTGCCTCCCAAGGCACACTGTGAAGCTGGCTCCTTTGCACACAGCCTTGCCCACGAGAGCACCACGGCAACACCAACGTTTATTTACTCCATTAGACAACATCATCACAGAGGGAAAAGATCTTCTGGGATTTTGTTTTCTTTTTTTCTTTGGGACATTTTTCCTGCATTTGAGTTACCCACTTAAGTTTAGGATTTTTGGCATCAGGCTTCTGGCTTTGTCTCTCATTTCTTTGTGCTGATTGTCAAATGCCCACATATTATTTACACCTCCCTTTCTCTCTGGGGCTTCTAATCCCTCCCTTTCTTATTACTAGCATTTCTTCCCGGACCTCGCCTCCTTTTTTCTAACCAGCAGGAGAGCTCCCCGCGCCTCAGATAAACAGCAAACAAGATTGTGAATTTCAATGACAAATACTGCAGGCGCTATATTTCCCGGCCCCACCTAATTTTTAACTTGGGGATGGTAACTTCTTCGGTTTTCCTGCTCTGAACATTGGCAGGCCCGGTTCCTCTTTCATTTTGGCCTCGTTGCATCTCTTCCTGAATTAAATTTTTCAATTAGCTTGCTTGTTACAAGGCGTAAGGAACTGCCTTCCTCTTTAACTCAAATTTCCTTCTTCCCAGGCGTAACAGAAATTTGCTATACACAGTGCAAGACAAAGAACAAAAAGATCTCACTAGCTGAGCAAAAAGATTCAGTCGTATACATGATTTCACCAGGTTTCCAACTGTATAATGAAATCAGACTCCTCCCCCGGGAGGGGAGTTCCCTCCCCAACCTACTACACTCACAAAATCCCACCCACTTCTTTCCAAGGACACACTTTGTTCTGAATCCCCAAGGCTTCGCTCTTGCACACAAAAAAGAACAGGAAGCTGCGCCTAAATTGTAAAAGTGAGCTGCGATCCTTCTCTGAACCCATGATGAAAAGAGTAGATGGGACAGAATTACACAATATACAGCAAGCATTTGTAACACAGGCATGGGACGCTAACGCAATGATCTTGGCAAGGCTGGCCCCTGGGTGGGGTTGGAGTGGGGGTGTGAAAGGGAAATACGACTTTTTTTTTTTCTTTCTCTCTTATGATCCTCTCACTCTCAAGCTGGAGGGAAGATGAAAAACTTCAGGGAAGGGCACATGTTCATAATAGATTTTTAATGGGTTACTAATTCTGTTTTAAACCCTCATTTAAAAAAAAACTTAATTCAATTCTCCTTCGGATTAAGGCAATTTAAGGACAGGTGTGGAGTAAAGCTGCTGCTTTCAGAGAGTGGCGAGTGTGCTTGAGGAAAGAATCACAGGGCGTGCATTAGACTGGAGTGTTTATTACAGCCTGTCTGCAGCAGCGAAGACTGAAATCCACCCCACCATCGGGGGGACAAATAAAATACAGCAAGGAACACCATTCGAAGAAATACTATGCCGCCATTGAAAAAGCCCATTATTTCTAACATGAAATGCTCTCCAAAAGATCTAAGTGGAAAGTGCAAGGTAAAGACAAAGAAAGGTGTATCTGATATACATACATGATCGATGCGTAGACTGTTTCTGAAATAGTCCGCTGAAAACTGCTACTACTGATTGTCTGTGGGGAGGGGGAGATTTACCTTTCCCCACAAACCCTCCGCTTTGAATCTCCCCCCCAACCAAAAGCATGTATTACATTTTCCCAAAATTTGTAGCTAATTTTTTTAAACTGCATGTCAGTATAGAAAATTGCCCATGATAGATATTTTAAGTGAAAAAAAAAGTTGTGCAAGCATCTATAAATATGATTCCAGTGGTATGTTGAAAACAGTTGATGTATACATACACACACATACTCTCTCTCTATATATATATACTTGCATATTATATATATACTTGCATATTATATATATATATACATATATATACTTGCATATTAATGGAAGGTGTCTGGAAGGATATGTGTCATTCTGTTGAAAGTAGTTATTAGCTATCTCTAGTAAGCTCATGCGCTAGTGGAGGTGAATAAGGGGAAAGGGGAACTTTTGACTCTTTTACCTGGATTTTATATTGTTTGAGCCTTTTAGAGAGATTATGTATTGCTTCTATTTTTAAATTTTAAAAACTAAAATGAGGGTCACCTCGCTGGCGCAGTCTGTGGAGCGTGCAACGCTGGACCTCAGGGTTGTGAGTTCAAGTCCCACATTGGGCATAGAGCTTACTTAAAAAAAAAAGAACTAAAATGGGAAAATAAGAGAAGAAAATGGTCAAATACTGACCCACATTCATGAGAAACGTGGGCCATGTCTTTTCAGGGAAATGAAACTCCCAAGAATGTTCAAGGTAAATTCCTCCTTTTTGCCTCCTTAATGAATAGGATATTACACATTATTAGAAACGCTGGAGATTTTTCTCCTTCCCCTAAATGCTATTTGCTGGGCCTGCTCCAAATTGCTTTCCGAGGTGTCCCGGTTAGTGTGTTTGTTCCAGCCGGCCCTCCCGGAGAAGCAGGAGTGTCTGCCTTCGGGGCGTGGAAATGCAGAGTCGGGTCGTGGAAATGCAGAGTCGAGCAAAAGGCCTGGCTGGTGATAAGCTGGACTCATACTTGCATTTACTTTCCTGCCTTGCGCAGTCGAGCTGCACTTGAATGACTCCATTAACCAGAATGAAGTTCCTTGATGACAAAATCCTGACTTTGGCTGTCTGCTGTTTTCGGTTATGCTGCCGTCCTGCGAACAGGCTTCTGTTTAAGTCATATTAGATAGGCTGCCTCCAATGTAATCCCCTGGAAATACCCTCTCCCTCCTCAATTAGCTCTAGGAAGACCTCTGTTACATTTTCTTCTGCCTTAGGCATGCGCAAAAATGATGTCGGAAGAGACACACTCGAAAGAAGCTTGTTGAGAAAGTCTTTATGTGAGTCCCAGTTTCCAGGCATTTACACTGCAATTTACCTCCTGAGATAAACATATTTTGCAAGTGAGCATGATCTGTTTTCTGGGATTGAGAACAAACACATAAGGTCAAATAGCAGCCCGAATCATTTCTGCAAGGGCACTTTTTGGGCAAAGGAATGCCAGGAGCGAAGTTTACAATGTATCCAACATCCAGCATTTCAGCGGGAGTGGGGGGAGGTGGTCTCTGGGGCAGGTTTTTCTTGCTTCCCCGAGGTTCTGTTGGAAGTGCCCCTGCTCCGTTTCCAAAAGTCATTTGGAAATTCTCAGCATTTAATTTATGACCTTCTCAATGATTTTATTCAAGAGGGAGGGGTTACGTTTGGGAGCCAAATTTTTGCCAGTGAGGATGGTGACCCAACAATCTCTGATTTGAAACTGGAGGTGGGGGGGCAATCCGCCACACCCTGTCTTCCTCATGGACAGAGTTTCTTCTTGTTTCAGATGCCTTGAAATTACAATGGCTGCGTCTGCAGGTATATCTCAGACATCATTTAGACTCCTTTAAATGTAGGTGGAATGTTAAAATAAAGGGAGACTTGACTGTCTCTCAAGATTCAAAAAGGATCCACCGGCTATTGTCTGACCTCCCCAGTGTCTGATTGACTAGTAGAAAACGCATCTCCATGGGAACAGATAGATGTCTGCTTTTCACGCCGTGAAATAACCAAGTCAGCTCGCGGAGCCTCACCAACCTAGCACTTTATTTGGGCGGCTGTAAGCAGCCTCTCTCTTTTCATGTTCAGCCAAATTATCTGCCAGAATTTCTTTTCAAGTCTAGGGAAAGAAAAAAAAAAAAAGAGCTTCCTCCCCCCCTCCCCCTTCTGCATGGAGTTAATTACTGTATTTTCATCTGGGAGGGTGGGAAAAATACACACTGAGCTGAAATCGCACACAAAACAGGGCTGGCATGCTGGATCTGCCTGTTGTCTATTAGTTGTTGGTAAATTTTTTTTTTTTTTTTTTAAGGTATGGTGGTCTGCTGCTGTATTTAGGTCATGTCAGGGAGGGTAACCACACAGCCTGGAGGAGGACCTGGGACTGGCTGGTCTGGACTGTTTGTTTACGTTTGTGCCAGTATTGGGCTGTGTGACCTGAGGCAAGTGGGCAGCAGCTCTGATTTCATACGGTGAGAAGATATGGAGGGAAGGGGAAGGACAGGAAAAATGGCTGGAGAGTCTCAGGTGTCTGCCTTCCCTCCCCCCAAAGCCCCCAACATCTGCCATTTTAACTCCCTGATCACTGATCCAGTGCTCTGTGCCAGCAAAATTTGAGAACAGCTCTCGGGAGAGCTGGGGCTTTCTTGGGTGATTCCAGACACTTCTGCTTCTGTTCCTGGTTAAAAATACCACCGGAAGCAGCATTTTCTGATGAGATTGCATCACTTCCAATCCAGTTTCTGAAGCAGAGAAAAAAAAAATAAATGAAAAAGGGGAAGAAAAATAGAGGTGAAATGTACATACATACACACACACATGTAGTTGTGTTTTTTCAGCACACAAGGTCGAAATCCTAGAGGGGGGAATATCTTAGCCTGTTTGATTCTAAAAGTGGGCACAAGAATATATGCGGGTTCCTTATTTTGCCGGAATCCATTCACCGTTCCTATTATTCTCTCCTTCCTCGTTTCAGCTATCCGTGCCTTTGTCTCTCTCCTTTTCCTCAGCACCTCCACCCACCCACCCAACAAGTCTGAGCAGGAAACGTTTAAAGACCAGTGAACTGCAAACCCACTAGGCATTTTCCAAAAGAATCCAGGTTAAAGATACCTTCAGTCAAGATGGAGCAATCAAGTCTCAATTCCAGCTCTTCCGGGGACGTGATTCCTGAATATCCAAACCCCAGTGGTCTTTATCTGGACCAGCTGCTTCTGATGTCTAGAAGGAATGTGGCACATCAAGTGTGTGAACACTGCCTCTATTGTATCCAAACAGGCTGATTGAAGCCTGGATAATTGGCATGTAACCTTCTCTATTAATAGTGCAGACAGATATGTGAATTAGCTGGATCCCTCCGACATATGCCATGCATTAGCTAAAGGGGCTTACAATTCTCCAAACATCTCGGCTAACTATTACACCAATAATTAGGCTTTAGAACTTGATAACTTTGGGGGGAAATCAATAAATAATGGCGAAGCTCCCTACTGCCTGTGAGTAAGAAGTACCTCTGTAATGTTATTACATTTGGGTTTTGAGGTCTTGGGGGTTTGGGGTGTGTGTGTGTGTGTGTGTGTGTATGTGTGTGTGTGTGACTGATGCTGAGTTTCTGGAGGAGACTGGTAAAGTTGGGGAGTCTTTGTTTGGCTTCTATAGTCATCAAAGTATTGAATAGCGCCCACTTGTAGAGGAATAGACCCTGAATGAGGCTGTTTAGAACTGCACATCTCTAAACAGTGGGTTGGTCTCACATCAATTCCTAAGCCCACGTGGGCTGATGCTTAAGAGCATAAACGGCAGTCAGATCGCCTAGGTTTGAAGCTCCCTGACACACAAGCTTGTGGCCCTGGGCACTTGCTGAACCTCTCCGTGCCTCAGTTTTCATATCTGGAAAATGGGCAGAGTGACTACTCCTATCCCGCTGGGACTTTGTAAGGATTTAATACGTTGTTATTCGTAAAATGTTCAAACAATACAGAGTATAAGTATTTGCTTAATAAATAAATAAAGTATTAATAAATAAAGTATTATTAAGTGTTGACAAATAAATTAAGTATTTATTTATAATAGGCATTGAAAGTGGTTTTCAAACAGCAGGTTGTGACCTCTCAGTAGCTGGTGAGAGCAATTTAGTGAATCCCAATTATCGCTTTTTGGTTAGGGTGGGATAGGATAGGATGGGATAGGATAGGGTAGGATAGGATAGGATGGGATAGGATAGGGTAGGCTAGGATAGGGTGCGTAATACACAGGAAGGGTAAACACTGTTTTGTCAAACTTTCTGGTATGTAAATAAGTGTGTGTGTGTTGTGTGTATGTACAGGGGATCCCAATGTAAATATGTACACAATTCTTTTAGTGGGTCAAGTTCAAGAAAAATGTGAAAAACCTGCAATCGAATCATTAAAAACCTGGAAACGAATGCATCAATAGGAGATTGGTTTAATAAATTAAGCTACATCCATTCAATGGATTACCAAGCAGTCGTTCATAAGAAAAAGGTCAGTTTCCACATGCTGATTTGTACTAGACCCCCAGAAATAGTATTTTGGAGAAGTCAAAAACATTACAGAATGTACTTATTTCAATCCTATTGATATAAATAACAAGGGCTTTGTTGTGTGTGTGTGTGTGTGTGTGTGTGTGTGTTTGACTACATTGACCTCCGTCAGCTGACTGTTCAGGTCCTTGGTTGAGTGGGATCCGGTCTTCCTCGGGGTTCGCCTGCTTGGTGACTGGCACTACCATCCACCAGGTGAGCAAGCCAGAAGCCTCAGAGCCACTGTCGGCAGGCAGCTCTCATTCACCGTAAGCGATTCCAAATCCGTTCGTGTGGCTTTATCTTTGACCCTCAACCCCTATGCCAAGCTACTGTCATCTCTCCCCTAGGAAACCACATCAAGCTCCTAACCAGTCTCCCTGTAGCCTCCTTTCCCCTCAGCTGCCTAACCAGTCTCACTGCCACCTCTTAACAAGTGGCCTTCAGTCACCTAACTAGTCTCCCTGCGTTCACGCTTGCCTCCTTTCCCCCATCCTTCCCAGCGTGGCCAGAGAGACATGACCAGCGCCTTCGCCATCTTGCTTAAATTCTTGCCCTGCCGCCCAGTTGCTCTTGGGACAAAGACCAAAATTCTACAATAGCTTTTCCATTAGTTTCCTGCAATGCTATAGCGAAGCACAAAAAACTGGGTGGCTTCAGGGCGCCCGGGTGGCTCAGTCAGTTAAGCGGCCAACTCTTGGTTTGGGCTCAGGTCATGATCTCAGGGTCATGAGACTGAGCCCCATTTGAGATTCTCTCCCTTTGCCCCTCCCCCACTCACGCACACAGTCTCTCTCTCTCAAATAAATAATAAATAAATCTTTTTTAAAAAAGCAGTTGAGGGGCACCTGGGTGGCTCAGTTGTTAAGCATCTGCCTTCGGCTCAGAGCGTGATCCCAGGGTCCTGGGATCGAGCCCTGCATCGGGCTCCCTGCTCTGCTGGGAGCCTGCTTCTTCCTCTCCCACTCCCCCTGCTTGTGTTCCCTCTCTCGCTGGCTGTCTCTCTGTCAAATAAATAAATAAATAAATAAATAATATTTAATAAATAAATAAATAAATAAATAAATAAAAGTTGATTCAGACACTGATATAAAGAGATAAGAAAGGCTGAGGCCCAGTGCCTCACTCAAGGTGACCCAGATAATCAAGAGGAAGATGGGAGGGGAGTGCCTGGCTGGATCTCAAGGTCATGAGTTCAAGCCCCACATTGGGCATAGAGATTTACTTAAAATTTTTAAAAATAATACATAAATAAAACCAAGAAGAAGAAGAAGATGGGTGAGTCTCAGATGAGGCACTCAGGCTCCAGAACCTCCCTGTGGCTTCTTAGCCGGGTGTGGCCTTCGTGGACTCGCTTAACCTCTCCGAGAGTCTGAAGCGTGTCCTCCTGTCTGTAAGGGCGAGAGCAGACCCTCCCGGAAGCTGGCATTGTTGAACGCATTACAGGAAATACTACAGGCCAAGTCTGCACAAGGCAGCAATCATTCACACACTCGCAGTGCGACCCGCGCCCCTGACCCTCGGGGCTGACGTGATTATGGTGGTGGCAGCCACAGGTCATTTTCAAATGTTTTCTTTGGCCCAGAGTGTTTTTTATAAATGGGGGAACTTTCTTCTTTTAAAAAAGTGTATTTTTAGCTTCCACCCACCCGTCAGAAGCTCTGGCAACCCTGGGATCATCTCTTTAAGTGCGACGAGCTAACAGAGCCGAGAAGCACCTGCCACGCTAGGTGCTCTCCTGGGCGCCATAGGCCCCACCCCTCTCTCTCGCCCTGGACTTGGTCCCACTGCACTCAGATCTTGCCCTTGTTGGCAACTGAGTTGGCCGGTCAGGATCGGAGCATAAAACAGATACCTTCCTTGGGGCGCCTGGGTGGCTCAGTCGTTACGCGTCTGCCTTCAGCTCAGGGCATGATCCTGGCGTTCTGGGATCGAGCCCCACATCAGGCTCTTCTGCTGGGAGGCTGCTTCTTCCTCCCCCACTCCCCCTGCTTGTGTTCCCTCTCTCGCTGGCTGTCTCTCTCTCTCTGTCAAATAAATAAATAAAATCTTAAAAAAACAAAACAGAAACCTTCCTGAAATCGGGCAGGCATCTAAGGAGGACTGCAAAGGCATGAGCACGGGTCAGAGAAAGAAATGAGACATGGGGAACACTTGGAGGCTAGCAAAATCGTCAGGGAGCGGTAGCTGTCTCCAGGTTAGGAGCCACAAAGTCGGGTGTGGTTTCCAGGACGTGAAGACAGTAGCCGTGGGAGAAAGCCACGGAATTAGAGCTGTGACCTTCCATGGAGGAACCAGACAACCCCAGGGGCAGGCAGGGAGCTAGGCGAATAAAAACCCCCACCTCGCTGTCCTGCCGCGGTCTCCTGCAGGGGCCTTCCGCCGCCAAACCCACGTGGAAACCAGAGCAGGGCGGTCTGTCAGTATAGTCCAGAAAGGGCCGCCCTAGAGCAGGGAGGACAAGGTTGAAGAGCAGATCAAAAGGAGAAAATGAACAATATTTACTATATCACTGATTTGACAATTCTTCCTCTTATTATTTCTGGCGATGAATAACAAATAATATTAAAAACCACCCTCTCCGTTACTCACACTTTAGATCCCAGCTCCTCTACATTGTTAGAGCCTTTCCAGCCAACAGGGTAGAACCAAGCCCTTGTGTCTCCCCCCCGCGCCCCTTTCACATTTCTAACATTCACCCAACCTTTTTTTGTTATGTTTAATTGTTTTGCAGGTTGCTGTTGCTCACTGAAGACAGGAACCGTCTTATTCATCTTGGAACTCCCAGAACCTAGCACTCTGTCAGACGTATAATAACTACTAAAAACCCGGAGATTGTGGGTGGATTTCCATGTATTGTTCTCGTAATGGAGGGGAGGCCCAAAAAGTCAGTGGTGGAGAAGAAATGTCATCACTAACTGTTCCCAACTACATCCTTCTTTCAAAGAAGCGAATGGTCATTCACCAGACCAACGAATGAATAGTAACAGTAACGATGATATTAGACTACTATTTCGGGAACACTTACTATGTGCCAGTCACTTGACACATGCATAAGTATGCGTTTATCTAGGGTCTTTCAATAATACTGCACGCCATGTACTAATATTCCTATTTTGCAGAAAAGGAAACTGAAGCATAGAGAGAGTAATTATCCAAGTAATTATCCCCATACTGGAGTCAGGATTGGCCCCCAGATCTGACAGATTCAGGGCCTTCAGTCATAAACCCTGCCTCTTCGATATTATGCTAAGCCAAATAAGTCAATCAGAGAAAGACAATTATCATATGATCTCACCGATAGCGGAATTGAAGAAACAAGGCAGAGGATCATAGGGGAAGAGAGGGGAAAATGAAATAAGACGAAACCAGAGAGGGAGACAAACCATAAGAGACTCTTAATCTCAGGAAACGAACTGAGGGTTGTTGGAGGGGAGGGGATGGGGGATGAGGTGGCTGCGTCATGAACACTGGGGAGAGTATGTGTTGTGGTGAGCGCTGGGTGTTGTGCAAGACTGATGAATCGCAGACCTGTACCCCTGAAACAAATAATATGTTTTATGTTAATTTAAAAAAAAAAGAAAAAAAGAATAGTAAAAATAGTGATAGCACTAAAAAAAAAAAGCTAGAGTATTTGGTGAAACATTAATGAGGATTTTTTTCAGCTTTATTGAAGAATAGGCAAATACAAATTGTATGCATTTAAGGTGTATAACTTGATGGTTTCATAAATGTACACATGGTGAGGCGATTATCACAATCAAGTTAATTAACATATTCATCACCTCACATTTACTTTTTCTTTTTCCTTTGTGTGCGTGTGACAAGAACATAAGAGGGGATTTTTAAAAATTCTGCTCTGTTATTGGTAAAGGAAAATGTTTTAGAAATGTCCATTTCTTAGAGCACACCAAAAAATAAAAAATAAAAATAAACCATAGTTAATAGCCTTAACTTACAGTTACTTCTAGTATTTGTAAGCTGAACTATATGTGTTATCTTTTTTTTAAGAGACTTTAAAAAAATTTTTTTTAAGATTCTATTTATTTATCTGACAGAGAGAGAGAGAGAGCACAAGCAGGTGGAGCAACAGAGGGAGAGGGAGAAGCAGGGCTCGAACCCAGGACCCTGGGATCATACCCTGAGCCGAAGGTGGGTGCTTAAGGACCGAGCCACCCAGGTGCTCCTAAAGATTTTTTTTAAAGATTTATTCAGGGGTGCCTGGGTGGCTCAGTCTTTAAGCATCTGCCTTCAGCTCAGGGCATGATCCCAGGGTCTTGGAATCAAGCCCTGCATTAGGCTCCCTGCTCAGCGGGAGTCTGCTTGTCCCTCTCCCACTCCCCCTGCTTGTGTTCCCTCTCTCGCTGTGTCTCTCTCTGTCAAATAAATAAATAAAGAGTTTTTTTAAAAAAGATGTATTTATTTATATTAGAGAAAGGGATTGAGCAGGGGGAGGGGCAGAGGGAGAGGGAGGGAATTTCAAGCAGACTCCCCGCTGATTGCAGAGCCAGATGCAGGGCTGGATCTCACCACCCTGAGATCGTGACCTGAGCTGAAACCAGGAGTCAGATGCTTAACCAATGGAGTCACCCAGGTGCCCCTATGTGTCTGTTATCCTTATCAGCATGTATCAGAAGTTTGGTTATACAGCAAGTAGAGACCTGACTTCGCTGGTGGCTTAAGCTTATAAGGGTTGTTTCCTCTATACGATAAGAAGTCCAGAGGTCAGTTACTGCTGGCTTTGGTTCGTTGGCTCAAGGATGTAAAGGGATGAGGCTTCTGGGGCACTTGGCTGGCTCAGTAGGTGAGCATGTGGCTCTTGATATCAGGGCTGTAAGTTCGAGCCCCACACAGGGTGTAGAGATTACTTAAATAAACAAACTTGGAAGCAAGCAAGCAAGCAAGCAAGCAAGGAAGGAAGGGAAAGAAAGAAAGAAAGAAAGAAAGAAAGAAAGAAAGAAAGAGAGAGAGAGAGAGAGAAGGAAGGAAGGAAGGAAGGAAGGAAGGAAGGAAGGAAGGAAGGAAGGAAGGAAGGAAGGAAGGAAGGAAGGAAGGAAGGAAGGTGAGGTTTCTGATATGTTCTTGGACTCGCCCTCTTTGTCACAAAATGGCCACTTGAGTTCCAGCAATCATTCCCATGTTCTAAGCAGGAAAAAAGAGAAAAATGGAAGGTAAAATATCACCTACTGGTTAGATGAGGCCTCTTGATGGAGCATTCACAGACATCTCATCTATGTTTTCTGCTTTTACTTAAAGAATCACCATTATAGGCAAGAGTGATGAAGATATAGAGATATACATTACTGGGGGCATTGCTGGCCCCTACAGTATGGAGGCTCTGTCCTTAAAGAAGAAGGGGAAATGGATGGTAAAGAGGCAATTAACATTCTCTAGCACAATCTAAGTATCTGTTTATATCTATTCATATCTATATCTTTATATAGTTATGTTTACTCCAGGGTGTGATAAACGAGGCCCGCTGCCTGCCTTTGTAAATAAAGCTTTATTGGAAAACAGCCACGCTCATTCATGTATCTATTGTTTATGGCTGCTGTCACACCACAAAGGCAGGGTTTAGTAATTCCAACAGAGGCCATCTGGCCCCCGAAGCCTAAAATAGTTACTATCTGGCCCTTTCCAGAAAAAGTGTGCTGACCCCTGGTTTACTCTCTCCCCTTCTATCTTTGGTGAAACACATTGTACTTCACTGTGACTCACTGGCTAAAATGAGAATTGGCCCGAATATAAGAGGTGAGCCACTAGCGGTCCTCGGTCACGACAGCAGGGTCTCCTCTCCGTCCCTGGTGGAGCACCCATTAACAAAGAGCATTCAAGGAACATCTGAGTTTGAAAAGGCATTTCCACGGACATCTGCTGCAAGGTCTGAGCCATTCCATCCTGTCTTCCAGCATCTCTCACGACAATGGCAATCATTTTCACTAAAGAATAAACATACTTTTCGCCTGCAGATGCCCACAGACGTTCCGGGAGGCTCACACACAGGAACAATCTAAAATTATCCAGCTTTGTATGCTATGGAAATAGTCTCATTCAAAGACAACTTCGTATTTGTTGAGATAATTACAAGTTTGATAAGTGCAAATTATCTGAGGAATAATTTGTGAAGAATTATGCACGAGCCTGGGTATCGGTTAAACGATAGTTTATAGCAAATCTATATAGACTGAGATAAATCAAAAATATTTATGTGCCTACAGGCACAGAAAAATCTGCCTGTCATTTTTCCATTCAGTTATCCATACAGGGCAGGTGTATTTTTTTGCCAGGGATCTGCAACTGAATAAATCTCATAATTCAAAACGTTTCTCTTTGCCAGCTTACCAGCATTATCATGTGGTTATACCATAAACACTTTATAGCCCACTCAACTTGTAGCTCCAAAATTGTGTTTCTTGACAGATTTGAGAGGAAACTCATAATACATCAAATTTTGAGGTCAGTTAGACATTTTTACTATTTTACATAACATTCTTTTAAATGCATATAATTTTTAAATTTTCAAAAAATAAAATAAATGTATATGATTCAAATTCTCATAATGTTGGTCACACTGTATTTAATTTGAATATATGGATCCCAGAAAAAAGAGAGGACATAAATATCAGTCTGAAATGCCTCGGATGGGACTACCTGTCCATATATCACAAGATTTCTCAAATGTGGCATTTTTGACATCTGGGGCTGGAAAATTCTTTGCTCTGGGGAGCTGTCCTGCACACTGTAAGCTGTTTAGCAGGCACCCTGGCCTCTCCTCGCTAGATGCTAACAGCACTCCCCACTCTGTTGTGACAACCAAAAATGTCTCCAGACATTGTCAAATGTCCCCTGGGAGGCAAAATCACCCCTGGTTGAAAATCACAGCTATACTATGTTCCAGAGCATTTGTTTTGGACAGAGATCCAGATTCTCTGCTATTTCCTGGCTGCAGAAACTTGGGCATAATTTCACCTCTGCAGACCTCAGTTTTCCTTCCAGAACAGGTACATAATAACCGTTTTATCTCACAAGGTTGTTATAGAATTAAAGGTGACGATGCATGTAAAGCAATAAATTCTCCAAACATGGGAGGTATTATAATCGTATTATGCTTCTTAATTATCAATATATCTTTTGGCAGCAGAGTCCCCACTCTGGGTTCTGCAGAAAAGACTCGTGAACAGCAGAGACAATTGCCCCCAGCTGGGACGGATATAAAAAACTCATGAACTGATGAAATAAAGTCTTTCTATCCAAGTGAAATGAAAAATTAGGTTTCACAAGCCACAGAAAAGATTTTTAAGACCTTTTTTTTTTTTTTTTTAAACTAACAAGCAATAGGAGCCCTCTTCTCCCCTTGGCAGGCAGAGGAAAAGGGTCGGGAAACATCTTTCTTCCAGGCCAGCTCATAGGGCTTTCAGGGAAACCCACGACCTCCTTGAAGGACCCCTAGGATGACAACACAGTGTGCTGATCCTTACTGATGCCAACGTGGGGCTCTCCTAATGTCTGGGTAGAATAAACGTGTTGGCTCTTGAAAGAAAGAACCAGGCAGATGGCTACCAGCCCCAATTATCTTCAAGTCATTTCTCAAGTGTGTAAACTATTGGTACTATTGTCCACCTCTCTGCTTTTGGGAGGTTATTACCGGCAGATTAGCTGTTTGAAGCATGCCCTCTTGCTTCTGTTGTGCTGGAAAATGAAGCCTGTTCTTGAACGTGGCACTTCCAAAACAAAATGCTGGCGCTCGGGAATATGTTTTCTCACCTCTCGAGTCCTGAATGGGAAAAATTTGGCCAAGCTTTGCTTTTCCTGTTCTCCAAAATCTGCGCATAGCCCCTAGGAATTCATTCTTCAGATGGCTTTCAAAGAGCGTCCGGGGCTGTTGATGGCAGCACTGCTTGTAAGAGCAAAGGAGCAGAAAATTATGTGACTGTTCATCTAGGGGAGACCAACTGCATAAAGTAATTAAATGGAATACTATGTAGCAATAAAAAAAGAATGAGCACCTTTGCGGATATGAAGCAATCTCCAAAATACATGTGAAATAAAAACAAACCAAACGTGCACAGCGCACATCACAGAGATTGCTTGAATATTCATAGAATAACTCTGAAGAGATACATGAGAAACATGTGAGATAACTTTTCTCCAAGGAAGGAAACTGGGTCACTTGAGACAAGTTATAGAAGGAGATTCAACAACCTTTTCTATCTGATGAACTTGGTACCATGGCAAGTAACGATACTTTTTAAAAAATAAATAAGGTACTTAAAAGTTTAAATAATACCCCCCAAAACAAAATGTATGACTATAATATTAATATATCTTGGTGGAAGATGGGAAAGTCTAAACTGTACTGTGTTCTCCCCCCCCTCCGCTCCCCCCGATATTTTTATATAGAAATAATTTGAGATTTGCAAAAGAGCTGAACAGATAGTACAGAGCTTCTGTGTCACCTTTACCCGACTTCCCCATTATTAACGTATTACAGAACCACAGTTTATTTATGAAAATGAAGAAATCTGACATTGATGCGATGCAATACTTGTCACTAAACTAGAGACTGTTCTGATTTCACCAGCTTTTCTACCAACGTCCTGCTTGCATCCCAGGATCCTATCCAGATAGCACGCGGCGCGGGTCTTCGTGGCTCCTCGCCTCCTCCAATCAGTGACAGTCACACGCTGCTGTTTTATAATTGGCTCCACTCTCAGCCAATAGGAAGAGTCGGAGGGAAAGGCGCCGCCTGGGTCTAGATGCGGCTGCGATGTTCCAACACCCCTGAGCTCAAGAGCAACCAGAGAGCAACGCGTCTTCTGCCAGCGCGCCTGTCTGCGGGATGTTCCAAGCAGGATTTCTGATGACAGCAGCTAAGTTTTATTGAGTGCCTTCTCCTTGCAAAGCACTGTGCTAAGCATTATTGGAACACCCTGACAGCCCCATGTGGCCGGAGATTACGTTAACCCCATTTTAGGGATGAAAGTACTGAGGATTCCATGGGGCGTCTGGGTGGCTCAGCCAGTTGAGCAACCGGCTCTTGGTTTCAGCCCAGGTCATGATTTCAGGGTCTCGGGATCGAGCTCTGCATCGGGCTCTGGGCTCAGTACAGAGTCTGCTGGAGATAATCTTTCTCGCCCTCTCCTGCTTCTCCTCCCCTGCTTTCTCTCTCTCTAAAATGAGTAATAATACCTTAAAAAAAAAAAAAAAGTACTGAGGATTCCAGAAGCTAAGTGGCTTACCCAAAGTCACAGCCACTTAGTGGCAAAGCTGAGTTTAACGTGAAGAAGGCGGGATCCAGATTCTTTTTTACTTTAACTTCTGTATGCTACTGCTTCCTTCAGCCCCCTCGCCCTCCCTCCCCCCAATCCTGTCAGATGTGTGAAAACCAAGTCCAGGAGAGAGGAACATGTTACATCCAACTCACATTTTATGAGAACTTGTGTTGAAACAAGGGCTTTTGGCTCCTGCTTCGCTGCCTACTCACAAGAGTATAATTTGTAAATAAGGCAACTTTATCTCCCTCAGGCTCAGCTTCCCCCTTAAGTGGGAATAACATCACCCAACTCTAGCTTTGACACTCACTTGAGGTCATGGAATCGAGCAGGGGCTCCATCTACAAAAGGTTCTGTTTTGTTTGTTTGCTTTCTGTTTATTGGATATAAACCTCTGTTTCCCTGTGGTTAGAAGTGAAGAAGGAAGCCTAGGGAGAAAGTCCGAGAGGAGCGTGATGCAGGGAAAGATCCATCAGGTCTAGCAAAGCGGCAGGACCAGTTTCTTTTTATTTTCCAATCAGTTACAGGCACTGAATACTAGAAAAAGGAAACAAAAAAGCAGAGACATACAAAGTACCAGTCCAACGTTTTCTTGGATTCCATAGACATAAAGCTAATCTATCAAATTCAGCAGACCCGCCCCATCTACGGACCACACAGAAGGCAGGTCTGGTTCTAAGGAAAAGCTGGAGCTCTGTGCATGGGCCGTTTTGCACACTGCTCTGTCCCGTAAAGGGGCTCCTGTGAGCATTGCGAAGAGCCCACAGTGCAGACAGCGCCGGAAAGAAGTGAAGACTGCAGGAAGTACAAAGAGGAAGGTGATGTTCAGCTCCAGGTAATTTTTTGCTGTGCAGAAAACCCAGCTCGGCATTGTCAGCCCTGCGGATCTCTTCAGAGGAGCTAGATATTTTCATATGAAAAATCTCCCCATTTTTAAATGCCGTTCGATAGCCGTTAAGAGGAAGAATTAACTGTGCCAGCCAACGTGTGAACAGCTTCATAATTTGTAGGACCCTATGTAGATGGAGAAGGCAGGACCCCTGGTTTGAAATTATTAAGAATTTTAAGATATTGACAGCAGAGCGAGCATTCAACTAAGTGTGGGGCCTGCCCAGTGCGTGCACCCACGAAGCTGACTTTGCTGATGAAGGTCCAACAAAATTGTTTTGCTCCTTGAGAGTTTCCTGCAAAACTTCCATGCATAGGCCCTCCCCTGTCTAGCAAGGGCTCCAAGATTAGAGGAGATGAAGCTCTGGATGGATGAATGAGGGGCAGCAGACGTGGGTAGGGCATCTTGGGAGCTCGAAGCAAATACAGCAATCGATACATTACGAGACAGGAAACAAATAGGCTCTTAATCTTGAGGGGTGCCCCCAAAAGGGAAAAGATGTGCTATCAGTATTGAGGGCTTATGTGGCAGACGCTTTTCTGAGCATTTTATATATATGCACTCATCTAACCTCTACAAGACCCTGAGAGGCAGGGACCGTCAGTTTGCACATTTTAGAGACGAGGAAACTGAACCACAGTGAGATTAAGCAGCAGGTCCAAAGTCACACAGCTGCGAAATGATGGAGAGCCTGTACCCGTAACCACCAGCCTGCCTTGAGATGAACAGCTAGGCTTCTGGAGAGTTCCATGGCATCCTCAAGCTGGTGGGGGGAAGTTTGGCCAAGGAAGTTTTTGCCAGACCCAGAGGGGATGAGGGGAATGGGGAGGACGGAACCAACAGGAAGTGTATTTGATGGAGGGGGGGGAGGTCTGGAGAGTGAGGGGTGCAGATGGCTCCAAGTGGCCCCTGAGGAAATGGACCTCCACATGCAGCTCAAAGAAGCTCACCTCTACTCTGGAGAGAGAGCCCAGGTCGGAGAGCCGGTGGGGCTTGGGAGGGGGTGGGGGAGGAGGGAAGGGAAAGTCAAGTGAGCCAGGGTGACCTTGGCGACATGGGACAAGGGAAGGAGAGGAGGAGAAAGAAGCAGAGGTAGACGTGTTTGAGCAAACTAGAAGGTCCAAGGCATGTTCAAGAGCCCAAGGGTTTGCTGCGTAAACCTCCTGCCCCCAGCTCTCCCGCAAAGTTTCCTGCAGAGCCCACATTTTCTGCCAGCCCCGATTTCAGTCAACAGCAGCTGGAAGAGGCAGGGACTCTAATCCAAGCCGGGCAGCTGATGGAGCTGATTGGAGCATTCCAAAATGCATCACTGACCCCGGGCTTTCCAAAGCTTGGTCACTCACACACAGCACCCGGCCTGGGCAGCCGGCACAACCTGCGGGGATATGGTTCGAAAGGGACTATGGGTGGTGCTGCCGCTCTCGAGTCCTTGCTCACCCACACGCCTGAGCCGCCTGGGGGGACTCCTCTATTGTCCTTCACATCACCATTTGGGGAAGGCATGGGAGCTGAGGGCATCACCCCCTATCATGTTCACCTACAGCAGGATCAGGTGCAGAGAGGGTGCTCAGGAAATGTTTGTTGAGTGAATAAATGAAATCGAGAAATCACAGCTCCATCCCATGGATCCATGTGGGTTAACCCACTAGCACCTGGGTGGGAGGGGCTGTGGGTACAGAGGGAATCTCAGCTGGGAGAAGGCTCGCTGCAAGAGTCCTGGCCTGGGATCTGGTCCCTAAGCTGAAATGAAAGAGTGGGCTTCCCAGAGTAAAGAAGCATTTACAGATGACGCGGGCCAGACCCACCAGCGGGCACCGTTTCTCAACCTCAGCACTACTGACATTCGAGGCTGGATCGTCCTTTGTTACAGAGCGGCCTTGGGCACTGTGGGGAGGTTATTACCCTCCCTGGCCTCTACCCACTGGATGCCATTAGCAGCCCTCCCTCGAGCTGGGATGACCAAACTATCTCCAGAACATCTCCACATGCCCCCAAGGGCAAAATCCCTGCGGAGAACCCCTGCTTTGAGATAAACCGCCTTCTATTTCCCACCGCTAAGACCCTGGTTTCCAGGATTTCTGCAGATGGTTCTGGGAGCTCTTGAGACATCCAAGCTGAGCACGTCAGAGCAAAGCTGGGACTCCAGCGATTTCCTGCAAAGACCCTTTCCAGAATGAGTTCCGTGGAATTCCAGCTCATCAGTGTCATGCCCATGCTCATGACATTCTTTTTTGCTGTTGTTTGGTGTCGATCCAATGGCTTGATTCTAGAAAGGAGGACACTTAAGGCCCAGAGGAGTTCAGGAACTTGTTCAAGTTTACACAGCTAGTTGGGAAGCAAGTGGATGGCTTATTTGTAACTTACACAAACTAGTAGGAAACCAAATAATAGTTTTGTGAGTTGGCAAAGGGCATTCATTTTGTCCCCTTTGACCTCAGACAAAGCACGTGGCTGAGTGTAGTACCGGGGGTGGGGGGCACTGCCCCTGTCCAGCCTGCTCCCTGGGGCTTTCTGCGTTGCCAGATGCTGAAGGAGGCAGGGCTGTCCCTCTGCCTTCGCAGCTGGTCTGAATATAAGCAAGTGGGGATCTTTGAGAAACCACAAGAACAGGAAAGAAAAGAGAGAAAGAGGGAGAAGGAAAAGTTCTCCAAACGGACCCATCTGGAAGGAAGCAGCAGTCAGCTGAGCCAGCGGACACTACGAGGCAATGTTTTTGCATAAAAACAATTTGAAACCAGCAGACGAGGTGGGTTTGCTTGGAAACGAGACTGTCGCATGTCATGCGCTATCGGCACTGAAGCCTGACTCACCTGTGTCAGCAGGTGTGAGTCAGAGCTTGCTCCGGACCTTGGGCATCAAGGCCATATGTCAGACCAAGTCCTGGGAAGGGCAAGGTGGAGAGTCAGTGATTCTCCACCTGAATTGTTCAAAATGTCCAACAACTCCAAAGCTCGGCTCAGGCCTCTGGCTACAGATGTACCCACGCTGCTGTTTGTCCCGACAACTCTGGGGCAGGGCTTTTTTCTACCTGCCTTATAGGTATGTTTCTTCAGCTAGGTTGGGGCCCCATCTGTGGTCCAGGTGGCAGACAGGCAGAAGTTAGGCAGCCAGTTGTCACTTAGTCATTCAACATGCTTTTACTGAGCACCTATTGTATGCCTACTGTACGTTCTAAGAGCTGGAATAGAGCCAAGGCCCATCCCCACTGTCCTGGAATTTACATAGTAGTCCCCGGAGATGGTTAATAAACAGATCGATATCTAAGGTATCAGATCATGAGAAATGCTACGAGAAATAGAAAGGCAAGTGTAGGGCTGGAGAGTGACAGTGGGGTGGGGGTGGGGCTTTTTTAGAAAGGGGGGCGAAGGAAGACCTGTAGGAGGAAGGAGGAGGTTTGAAGTTGTTCCAGAACCTGTACCAACAATATTTGGCGTGAGAGTAGAGCCTACTTTCGAAGGGGGAGGTGGCTGGAACAGGTATGTCCACACCCATGTTCACAGTAGCACTACTCACGACAGCCAAAGGGTGGAGACCACCCAGATGTCCATCAACAGATGAGTGTGGAAACGGTACACACGTCGGAATACTATACGGCCTTAAAAAGGAATAAAATTCAGACGCAGGCTACAATATGGATGGACCTTGAAGACATTATGTGAAGGAAAATAAGCCAGACACAAAAGGACAAACCGTGTATGACCCCACTGATACGAGGTACCCAGTATAGTCAAATTCATAGAGACGGAGAACAGAATGGTGATTGCCAAGGGCTGCAGGGAGGGGCGTCGGGGGTTGAGGAGAGCAAGGAGTTCGTGTTTAATGGGGACAGTTTCCGTCGGGGACCATGACAAAGCTTCAGAGGCGGCTGGTGCTGACG
The DNA here is from genome assembly GCF_023065955.2 of Ursus arctos. Classification (NCBI taxonomy): domain Eukaryota; kingdom Metazoa; phylum Chordata; class Mammalia; order Carnivora; family Ursidae; genus Ursus; species Ursus arctos. The sequence continues at coordinate 8,420,178 of NW_026622830.1, forward strand.
GTTGCACGACAGCGGGAATGTATTTAATGTCACTGAACCATACACTAAATATGGCTAAAATAGGAAGCTTTAAGTGGTGCATATGTTGCCACAATTTTTAAGAGTAGCTGGCAAAAAAGAAAGAATGGAGGAGGACGGGGAGGAGGAAGGCAGGCAGAGACAGGAACAACATCTAGTGAGTGAAGCTCACTTTGGACCAGTCGGCCGTGAAGCCTTTTGCATACGTTATCTCATCTAATCTTTACAACGTCCTTCACATTAAATACGATCGCAGTTGACAGGTGAACACACCGAGGCTCAGACCCACCAGGTGCGTTTCTCGGTGGTGAGTGACGAGGCTGTGATTCAACCCCACACTCCTTGCTCTCTGCCCACACTACTGGCCTCCCACCTTCACCCACGCCACAGCGCCCTGTGCTTGCTAAACTCTGCCCCCACCTCCATTCGGCCTGCACCAGCATCATTGCTAAGGAAAGCCGTAATGGCAGTGGGCTTAAAGGGGGCTCGCTTGTGTAGGATGGATTCATGAAAAAGATGAGTCCCATCTTTCCCATCAAGATGACTCTTGAAAGCCCAATGGTTATCTTTGAGTTTGAAAAGTCATTCACGTCCCTCACTCCAGAAACAAATCCAGGTGCTTTTCTGGGCGCTGGCGAGGGTTAAGGAGACAAAGAAGCCAGCTCTTGGACGCAAAGCCTGATCTAACAGAAGAAGAGAGAAATCAGTGGCACCAAATTTGCATGGAAAAGACTATAGAAACGTCACACAGAGATTTGCACAGGATGCAAAGAAGCTCAGAGGATCCCAGAGAAGGGATCTTTTTTTTTTTTTTTTTTGTCCTAAGAAATTAGAAAGCTTTTCCTCCCTAGAAAATTTAGTCACCCTAGCACCTAAGCTAGGAGAGTTAACCAGAACTTTAGCTTTGCAGTTTCTGACATACTCTCACTTTCCACCCACCTTCCTCCCCACTGGTCAGTTTCCTGGGAAACATCCGCATTTGGAGAACCAAAATACCAATAATATGTCATTAGAATGACATCAACATGACAAGAACATTTTGTTAAAATAACTCTAAGGCCTAAAGTACATGTGACAATTATTTTTAAATGGCATTAGCTCCACAAAAGGGAGGCACTAATGAGAAGCTTTTTTTTTTAATACAAAAAAATATTTGATTTCTCAGAATGCTTATCCTCTGGATCAGAACAGTGGTTGAGGTTTAATATTAACTTTGGAACAATTCGAGTAAATTCTGTTACTCGGAAAGGATTAGCAGAGCCCCTGGGATTTTGGATGGAGACGGAATACGGGTGTAGCAAAACCTCAGTGTTAACTTTGTCCAGGAAAGAAGAAAGGGATGTTGCTACTTCTGGAGACTTAGGTCCTTCCGTCTTGAGTCCAAGGAGAGTTGGAGGGCATGGCGGTGTGGTTCTCCGAGCCTCTTGTACTGGCTCTGATCTCTCCCTGTCTTCCCGGCTCTGCTTCTGGGAGCATCAGGTGGAAGTCTGACATGGGCATGGTGGGTGCGTTTGCACCACGGACACGAGGCAAGCGGGGCTCCCTCACCCCCGCCCCTGGAGCCCTCTACCAGCCTGCCGCTGGTCCGAGAGCTCTGCAATTGTATTAGAAAGTTTCCGCTCTGCCTGGGACGCTGCAGTAGACTTGTTTCTGCTCACAGGAACGGCACCTTTGTGGTTAGAAATGATGTTACTGTAAATTATGATACAAGGTGGAGCCCTTCTCTCTTGTTTAAAAATACGCTGATGGGGTGTTCGTGGCCCCACACGTGGGTTATCAGAGCTTGCTTAGGAAGGGGAATTCGTAAAAGAGGCAATTTCTAGTTCTGGCAAGAAACCCTATCTGGGCTCCCAGTAAGGGATTAAATCTCACGCGAGCACATTCTTGCCGCAGACTCATTGAACGAGTAGGAAAGTCTGGCCATAACTGAAAGGTTTAGAGAAAAATAACAAATTGCTTCTCAGAACTCATCTAGGGGAGCTTTCGGTCTAAGAACATACATACAGCAAAGTGCTCCCAGAGTAGAGGCAGGGTGGGGTTTTTGGTTTTTGTTTTTTTCTTCTTCAGGGAGTTGTGTTGACCACATGCTCTGGTCCCAAAGATTGAGGGCCACTTTCACCCGATCTGCATATAGAATTTCTAAGATTCCTGAAATATTTGGACTTTCCTAAAGAATTCTATCCTCAATGGATTATACCTTGGTGACTGAGTTTCCATCTTAAAAAAGTTACCCAGGCAGCGAAATCAAATGTTGCAGATTTAATGGGGCGCCTGGGTGGCTCAGTCGTTAAGCGTCTGCCTTCGGCTCAGGGCGTGATCCCTGAGTCCTGGGATCGAGCCCCACATCAGGCTCCTCCACTGGGAGCCTGCTTCTTCCTCTCCCACTCCCCCTGCTTGTGTTCCCTCTCTCGCTGGCTCTCTGTCTCTGTCAAATAAATAAATAAAATCTTTTTTAAAAAAATGTTGCAGATTTAAGATAATTAGTGCCTTGCCTACTTAGAAAGCCAGGTCTCATGAGGAAAATTGACTTACTCATTGTGATCTGGCTGAGAAGTTTGAAAATTCAAGGGAACACACCTTTGAGAAAAAGAAACGTATTAATACAGTTTGCCTCATATTGGTGTAGCGTGTAACTGTGGGCAGTCACTCATGTGAAACCAAGGTGTGCTCAGAAAAGGAGGCTTATTTTGGCTTGAGGATCAAGCATGGTTTTCAAATATAGTTTCAAGTTCTGGAGAAGTTTTATTTTATCAGGACTTCTGAAGAAAAGGCTTGCCTGAAAAGAAAACCCCGAGCTATATTTCTCGAAGTCTCTCTGAATGTGAACTAGCAGAATTCCAGATGGAATGCTTGATAGGAAGGGGGAAAACATCATCAGTGCAAAACACCTCTTCTGAGCTGGCCTCTAAAGTTTAAGTGTGGATTTTTCTTCTTCTTCTTCTTTTTTTTAAGATTTTATTTATTTATTTGACAGAGACAGAGACAGCCAGCGAGAGAGGGAACACAAGCAGGGGGAGTGGGAGAGGAAGAGGCAGGCTCATAGCGGAGGAGCCTGATGTGGGGCTCGATCCCATAACGCCAGGATCACGCCCTGAGCCGAAGGCAGACGTTTAACCACTGTGCCACCCAGGCGCTCCATGGATTTTTCTTCTTTGTCTACTTCTTCTCCTCCTTTTGGGAAACATTCTGTTCAAAAATTTAATCGGGGGTTCCTCAAAAAGTTAAACATAGAATTACCATATGACCAGCAATTCTATTCCTAGCTGGAACCCAAAAGAATTGAAAACGAGCACTCAAACAGAAACTCATACACCCTTGTGCATTATAGCGCTCTTCACAGTATCAGAAGGTAAAGGGGAGCCTGGGAAACGCAGTTGGGTAAGCTTCCAACTTTTGATTTCAGCTCAGATCTTGATCTCAGGGTCATGAGTTCAAGCCCTGCGTTGGGCTCCGAGCTGGGCATGGAGCTTATTTTAAAAAAGAAGAAGAAGAAGAAGGAAGAAGAAGGTAAAACAACCCAAATGTCCATCCACAGAGGAATGTACAAACAAAATGTGGTGTGTGCATCCAGTGGCATACTAGTCAGCCTTAAAAAGGAATGAGGTTCTCACATGTGCTGCAACATGGATGAACGTTAAGCTAAGTAAAAGAAACCAGACACGCAAGGACAAATATGGTATGATTCCACTTACAGGAAATATATAGAATAGTCAAATTCATAGAAACAGAAAGTAGCTGCAGGAATGGGGATTATTGCTTAATGGGGATAGTTTTTGTTTGGGGTAATGAAAAATTCTGGGGGCGCTTGGGTGGCACAGCGGTTGAGCGTCTGCCTTCGGCTCAGGGCGTGGTCCCGGCGTTCTGGGATCGAGCCCCACATCGGGCTCCCTGCTCAGCAGGGAGCCTGCTTCTCCCTCTCCCTTGGTGCCCCGCACCCTTGTGCTCTCTAGCTCACGTACTCCTCTCTCTCTCTCTCAAAATAAATAAATAAAATCTTTTTAAAAAATGGTTTAAGTGGCTAACTTCATGTTATGTATATCTTACCATAATAAAAAACATTTTTCAAAAAGACACTACAAAAAATCGAATATGCTATAATTCTATGTAAAAATACAGGTGATACCTGTAAGACTGACATATTTCATGTTGCTTCTACTCACCTTTGGTTCTGTGAATCTCGAATTTCAACTAAAATCTGACTATTTACCGTTTGCTATTCTATCCACAGACACGCTCTACAGTTAAGAAAGCAAGCCCAAGGGGGTGCGTAGGGGGCTCAGTCGGAAGAGCATGCGGCTCTTGATCTGGGGGTCATGGGTATAGAGATTACTTACTAAATAATAATAATAATAATAATAATAATAATAATAATAATAAAGAAAAGAAAGCAAGCCCAAGGAATTTGACTCCTACAACTTGGATTGAATGTGTTGAATCACAGCTGCTCGGCAAGCCACGGCACCAATGATCTCCCAGGAAAGCAGGTGCCACTGGGTGTGCCCAGGAGACCTGTGGACGAGGCGGCAGGTGCGCAGCGGTGCAAGCAGATAGGGGTCATGGTCAAGAGCCTGGGCTCTGGGCCAGACTGCCTGACTTTGTGACCTCAGACAAGTGTCTTAACCTCTCTAGGCCTCACTTTCCTTCTCTATCAAAGGGAGATAAGGAATAGCCCCCAGCTCCCAGAGCTACCTGGAGGATCCAATGAGTCAGTCCAGGAACACTGCCTGGCACACAGTCAAGAGCAGCTTTTTGGTAAAATATCCTGTTCCTAGCTTCGCTTTTAGCTCAGAGTGAGTTTGTGGGGACGTACATAAAACAGTACTGTTAATATAGTAGGGTATTTATAATAGGATAGATTATATATAATAATACGTGGAAAATTAGTCCAGAAAAGGAATCAGCTATTGGAACACGCACCAACTTGGGTCAATCTCAAGAACATTCTCTTGAGTAAAAAAAAAAAAAAAGCCAACTTCACAAGGTCACCTCTAGGCGTCCCTGTATATGACCTTCTCAAAATGACAAGATAATAAAGACAAGGAAGAGGTCAGTGGCTGCTGGGGGCTAGCGTGGTGACAAGTGGGTGTAACTGAAATCGTGAGGGTAGGAAAGCCTGAGATCTTCGTGGTGGTGGAACAGTGCCCAGCCTCGACCGTGGTGGCGCTTACACGCGTGACAGACTAGGCACGGAACTCCACACGCACATACGGTGCCACTGTCAATTGCCTGGTTACGATATCGTCCTCTAGTTAAGGAAGATGTCACCAAGGGGAAACTGGAGGAAGGCTCTGTGGGAGCTCACTCCGCTATCTTTGCAACTTTCCGTGATACTATAACTACTTCAAAATAAAGACTTTATAAAAATCAGTAATATGTATGAGATAAGAACAATTCAACAGATACTGAGGTCCCTTAAAAGGAGGACAGATGACTTAGAGTTGTTTTTTTTTTAAGATTTTCTTTAAAAAAAAAGAAAGAAAGAAAAGATTTTCTCTTTTAAGTAATCTCTACACCCAATGTGGGGCTTGAACTCACGACCCCAAGATCAAGAGTCACATGCTGTGTGAACTGAGCTAGCCAGGCGCCCCCAGGGTTGTATTTATCTATCTTTCTATCTATCTATCTATCTATCTATCTATCTATCTATCTATCTCACAGAGAGAGAGAGCCAGAGAGCACAAGTGGCGGGGGGGGGGGGCAGATGGCAGAAAATGGCAGAGGGAGAGGGAGAAGCAGGCTCCCCGCCAAGCAGGGAGCCCAACGCGGTGCTCGATCCCAGGAGCCCAGGATCGTGACCTGACCCAAAGGCAGGCACTTAACTGACTGAGCCATCCAGGCACCAGCACCCCCCACACAAGGATTGCTTTTAAATGATTACATTTTCAGACTTTGAGATTTCTAAGAGCCAAGCCATAAAGAGGAGAAATCTAGAAGGAAACAGAACAAATTCGGGGATGGGGGAAAGGGTGGGAGGGAAGAGAAAGACTTTATTTTTCGGATGCTAAGTTCTGAAAAACACTTCATAGGAGATTTTTTAAATTGGGGTCATAAAGGGAACGTATTCTGAAAAGCCGTTTCTACATGTGCAGAAATGCTTCCTCTGCCCATTTCTCATGCTGATTCTCAATCACAGTTGAAAAACAGGGAAGTAAAATTTATCACATGGCTACTGGGGGGTTGCATGTACTATATCCTTTAATTATCCCCATTTTATACATGAGAAAACTGAGGCATGGGGTGCTCGCTTTATCGCACTGGGACAAATGGGATGTCAGGTGCCTGTTCAAATCTAAAGCCCAGTTTCTTGCTATGACCTCCTTCTCACCCACATCTCTGACCACAGTGGCGGCTACCATAGTCTTCATCATGGGCCTGGAATTCTGTAAGTTAAGAAGCTTGGTCCTCCAGACTTAAGTGTGTTTAAAACCCACTGGGGAAATGCAGAGTCTTGGGCCACATCACAGGAAACCCTCCATTAGCCAGTGGCGGGGGCTTGGGGGGGAGGGGGGAGGCATGCTCGTTTGCAGTAGGTGCTTTGGGTATGCAGATGTTCATGCTTAGTCTGCCCTTGAAGACCACTGGCTCAAACTCTCGGGACTCTACCATCAGAATGTTCTGGAATTCCCAGGCACTGGGGGCAATCTGCTGAAGTGACCAACCATCCCAGCTTGCTCAGGACTGAGGGGTTTTCCAGGACGTGGAAATTTTAGTGCTAAAACTGGGAAAGCCCTGAACCGGTCGGAACCAGATGGTCACCCCCCGAGTCCAGGGTTACTGCTTTATGTGCGCAGAGGTCAGTGTCTGGTCCTTCAGGTCATTGTCTGGTACTTCCCCAGGTGAGGCTGGCTGCACAGAGTGAATGTCCCACTGCAGGACCCCCACCTCAGCACTCATGTCACGTAGCAGGGCTGGCAGAAGGGGCCACCTAGGGCCAAATAGTGGGCACTTTCTGTCAGACGAAGAAGAATGGTCAGCCTCTGAGAGCCCTTATAGGTCAAACCCTCTGTAGTTAAAAAATCAGGCTCTGGGGGCGCATGGCTGGCTCAGTCAGTGAAGCATGCAGGCTCTCGATCTTGGGATTGTGAGTTCAAGCCCCATGTTGGGGATAGAGGTTATTTAAAAAATAGAAATCTTAAGGAAAGGAGAGAAGGGAAGGGAATGGAATCAGGCTCTGGAATTTAAAGAAATCCAGATCCAAGTGTCAATTCTTCTGCCCCTTGCTAACTGTCAGATTTGGACACGTTATTTAAACTTTTTTCTTTTAATTTACTTACTTTAGAGAGAGAGATAGAGAGCACACGTGAGCAGGAGGAGAGGCAGAGGGAGACAAGCGGACTTCCCACTGAGTGGGGAGCTCTAGGGGTGACTAGATCTCAGGACCCTGAGATCATGACCCGAGCAGAAATCAAGAGCCCGATGCTTAACCAACTGAGCCACCCAGGCGCCCCATATTTAACCTTTTTTTGAGCTTCAACTTCTCATCTGTGAAATGATCAAATCCCACCCTCTCTGCTCCCACCCACCCCGCTATTTTTTGTTTCTATTTTATCAATTTTTTCATTTGACTTTATCCATTCCTGTCTTTTTTTTTGAAATTATTTTGTTATTCTTTCCAAGTTTCTTGAGTTAAAATGTTTATTACCAATCTTTTTAAATTTTATTTCCTAGTAAAAGCATCTTAACGCTGGGCCTCTCCCTCCATATACAGCTTTGTCCTCGTCCCACGGGTTTGCGTGCGGAGCGCTCTGTTCCCATTGTTCAGTTCCAGCTGGACTGTCATTTCCATTTTGACTTTTTCTTTAAGTGGAGAATTCATCTGAAATACAGGCAGTCATCGTATCTGCCTCACAGAGGCATTGCGTGGCTCAATCGAGATGGTAAAAGTAAAATTTTTAGTATACTGCCCAACATATAATAAGCCCTCCAAATGTTTTAGTGCGACCCTGCTGTCCCTGGAGAGATGTACCATTGTATCGTGGGTTCGAATCTCCCCAGTCTTCCTACGCCTGGTGTCTTCTCCCTCGTTTCCCGTAAACTTCTCTGCCAGAGTCACTGGTCTGAATCAGAGGCCTGATCAAATCATTTTCTTGCTGAAAAACCTAAGGGGGCTCCCTAGGCCCAAGCATGGGCACGCATGACCTTCAGAAGCCTCGTTCACCACCGCGGAGACAAGCTGCCTGAGAATGGAGGCCTTCCTATCATGTTTGTCCCTGCGTGGCCGAGGCCAGGAAGAGTTCCAGGCACCTGGGGTGCTCGATATATTCTAGCTGGGATGAATCAATGAAAGAATGAATAATCCACTCTTGAGGATACTCCCCCCAGTCCGGAAAGCTCTTCCTGCACACCTTGAGTACCCCTCCCCCTTTTGCTCCCACATACTTTGCATTTCTTTTTTAATTTTTTAAAAGATTTTATTTGGGGCGCCTGGGTGGCTCAGTGGGTTAAGCGTCTGCCTTCAGCTCAGGTCATGATCCCGGGGTCCTGGGCTAGAGCCCCAAATCGGGCCCTCTGCTTAGCGGGGAGCCTGCTTCTCCCTCTCCCTCTGCCGCTCCCCCTGCTTGTGCTCTCTCTGTGTCAAGTAAATAAAATCTTTAAAAAATCAAAATAAAAAAATAAAGATTTTTTTATTTATTTGAGAGAAAGTGAGAGAGCACGAGATGGGGGAGGGTCAGAGGGAGAAGCAGACTCCCCACTGGGTCGGGAGGGACTCCAGGCTCATGACCGCAGCCTAAGGCAGACCCTTAACCAACTGAGCCACCCGGTTTCCCCTGTATTTCTTTTTAAAACTTGTTTTCAGGGGCATGGGGCTGGCACAGCCAGTTAAGGGTGGGCCTCTTGGTGTCCGCTCAGGTCTTGATCTCAGGGTGGTGAGTTCAAGCCCCCCGTTAGGCTCCACGGTGGGTGTGGAGCCTACTTAAAAATTAATAAATAAAAGGGGCGCCTGGGTGGCTCAGTCGTTAAGCGTCTGCCTTCGGCTCAGGGCATGATCCCGGCGTTCTGGGATCGAGCCCCACATCAGGCTCCTCCGCTGGGAGCCTGCTTCTTCCTCTCCCACTCCCCCTGCTTGTGTTCCCTCTCTCACTGGCTGTCTCTCTCTCTGTCAAATAAATAAATAAAATCTTTAAAAATAAATAAATAAATAAATGAGTAAATAAAAACTGTTTTCATTTAAAAAGGGCAGAAACCCATTCTAGCTAGCTTAGGTTAAAGGGACATTTATCACAGAAAACAGGCGAGGAGTCCAGAATGAAGGGCGTGGGGGCAGCCTGACGTGACATCCAGGGAGACCCCACCTCTCCACTTTGTCTCTCTGCATGCTTTCGTTCTTCTCTTTCTAGACTGGCTACGGTCAGCAGAAAACATAGGTGTCAAGGGTCCCCAGCTGACATATTTCAGTGCCACTGTGGAGACCACACTCCTTGCGGTGCTAACTCCAAATTCTCAGGGGAGAGTCGGACTTGCCCTGCCTGAATCCAGTCTTGCCGCTGTTTTCGTGGACACTAGCTGGACGAGCATGGTCCTGCAGTCCAAGCGCGTGCCTGGGACCCACTCCATGGAAGGAGGTGGGGAGAAGGCAGTTCAAGAGTCACTGTGAGCTGGTGGCATTCCAAAATGCGTCACTGACCTTGGGCTTTCCAAACTGCCGTCATTCACATGTTACCTTCCTAACAGGCGAGGAAGTACTGACTGCCTGTGTACTGAGTACCTATTGCAGCCTTGCCACTTCCTAGCTGTGTGACCCCGAGGAATTTCTTCAGTATCAAATGAAGTTGATTGGTGTAAAAGAAAATCTTAGGGGCGCCTGGGTGGCGCAGTCGTTAAGCGTCTGCCTTCGGCTCAGGGCGTGATCCTGGCGTTCCGGGATCCAGTCCCACATCGGGCTCTTCTGCTGGGAGCCTGCTTCTTCCTCTCCCACTCCCCCTGCTTGTGTTCCCTCTCTCGCTGGCTGTCTCTCTGTCACATAAATAAATTTAAAAATCTTTAAAAAAAAAATCTTAAAACTGTGATTGTCATACAGTAAAGAGATTTTTTTAAAAAAACACTTAGCTGTTATTCTGCTAAGAGCCTTTACTGGCTTTTTTTTTTTTTTTTTTTTTTTTTTTTTTATTTATTGGAGAGAGAGCAAGCAGCAGAGGAAGAGGGAGAAGCAGGCTCCATGCTAAGCAGGGAGCCCAATCCCAGGACCCCAGGATCATGACCTGAGCCAAAGGCAAACACTTAACTGGCTGAGCCACCCAGGCGCCCTGGGCCTTTACTATTTTTAAATTCCCTTATGGACCACCTAAAATTATTACCATTGCTTATTTTTAAAATATTTTTCCACTTTAAATAAATTTTTAAAAGGAAACTCTGCATCACTGCTATCAATGAAAAATCAGTATCATATTCCATAAATAGAAGGTAGCCATATATATATATATGTATATATATATATATACATGGCAGAATATATATATAAATATATATATATATATGGCCTATGTACATATAGGCTAAATTCTAGCCATATAGCGTTGCCTGCTGAAGGCTCTGATGAGCCAGGGACCTGCACTCATTTCCAAAGGGAGATTTGCAAGTGTTAGAGAGGTGTTAAAGACATATTAACGTCACACTGAGACTTTCTTCTTTGAGTAATCATAAGGAGGACCAGACAATGAAAAGGGTATTATGTTCTCACTTTGGGACTCTGTGTGATTGATGCCTTGTCCCTGTACCACTAAAGTCCTCTCCCAGACCACAAACAGGGAAACACTTTGTTATATCATCAAATCTCCATTCACATTACCACAATCAGGTTTTTGTCTGGTGGGGATCCCCACTTCCTTTACGGGCCCTCGCCAGCCTTCTGCATCGGCCTAGTGTCTGGCTCTTGGAAGCTGTGTTGCTGGCCGAGCGGACGGGCCCTCCAGAGCTCAGGCACCGTTAGAAAAGAGTGCAGTCCCTTTGGAAAACGGTCTGGCAGTTTCTCAAAAGGATAAACACAGAGTTACCATATGACCCGGCAATTCCATTCCTGGGTGTATACCCAAGATGACTGAGAGCATAAAGTCCGAGGACTCAAAAAGTGGAAATAAGCCTCACATCCATCAGCAGATGAATAAATGGATAAACAAAATAGAATATTTGGCAATAAACAGGGATCGAGTAGGAATACATGCTACAAATGGATGGAACTTGAAAACATTATGCTAAGTGAAAGAAGCCAGTCACAAAGGATCACATGGTGTATAATTTTGTCTGTATGAAATGGGCAGAATAGGCAAACCCAGAGAGACGGAAAGTCACTTAGGGATTCCCTAGGATTAGAGGGAGGTAGGATTGGGGGAAATGGGAAATGAGGGCTAATGAGTCAGAGGTTTCTTTCGGGGATGATGGGAATGTTCTAGAACTAGACAGCAGTCATGGTTGCACAATTCTGTGAATATACGAAAAGTCATTAAACTGTATATGTATTTTAAATAGATGAGTCGTATGGAACATGAATTACATCTCAATAAAACTATTTTTTAAATAGCGAACTTATGCCTTGGGAGGATTCGCATGACCAATGCTATACCTCACTAGAACGCGTAATTAATCGCTGCCCTGCCAAGCCTATTGACTCATGGGCTAGGTTGGCGGTCACCATGGGGTTCTGTTTGTATGGCAGGATTCTGCCTGTAGCGATGAATTTGAGTATGTTAAAAGCTTTACCTAGGAGCATGGTTACCATGATGCACCCAAAACTAGCCTTGAAGCATTCAGAGTGGCTTCAGCCAATCCATTCAATGAATCCATTAAAAAAAAAAAAATGAGACCTACAAAGTGCCAGGTGTTCTAAGAATCTGGAGACATGCTATAAAGGACACTGAAAAGGACACTTACCTCATGGAGGTGGCACCGAACCGAGAGACACAGCCAACAACCAGTGAATACATACATAATATAATTAATAATTAAGATACATAATACATAAGATAATTTCAGAAAATGATCAAAGTTCTCCTATGGTAATCCAGGATCATGGAAGACAGGGCTGGAGGAGAAGGAAAGAGCCTTCAACTGACATTCCATTGGCATCTAGTCTTGAATGAGAAGAAGCCAGCCATGAGAAACTCCAGGGAGAGTGTGTTCCTGCCAAAGGGAACAGCAGTTACAAAGGCCCTGTGGCAGGGCCAGGTTTGACACAGTACAGGTTTAGAAATAAAGCTGGTGTGGTTTGATCATGAACAAGGGATGAACAAGGCAAGAGATGGAAAGAGAGAGGCAGTCAGGGGTCCGGTTCACCTAGGTTCCAAGGCTGTTGTAAGGATTATGTTTCAAGTCCGATGGGAAGCATATGTAGGTTTGAAGACAGAGGGACACGATGTGACTTACCTTCTGAAAAGCACACCCTGACCGCCCCGTGGAGACGGATTGTGGGAGCAAGAGCGAAGCAGAGAGGGGCGCGTGAGTGGCTCAGTCATTAAGCGTCTGCTTTCGGTTCAGGGTGTGATCCCAGAGTCCTGGGATCGAGCCCCGCATCGGGCTCCCTGCTCCACTGGGAGACTGCTTCTTCCTCTCCCACTCCCCCTGCTTGTGTTCCCTCTCTCGCTGGCTGTCTCTCTGTCAAATAAATAAATAAAATCTTAAAAAAAAAAAAAAAAAGAGTGAAGCAGAGAGCTCAGTCGGGAGATGATTGCAGTGGCCGTCCTGTCCTGTGTTGTCTTTCTCGTCTCAAAAACAGGGTGAATGGCCTTTATTTGCTATTAAAGTTTCCCAACAATTCACGAGCCTCATCAGCTTGCACAACAATGTAGAGGGGTCCATTGAAATGCAGGAGGCCTCTATACCTTAATTTCTCGGTGCATGAATGTAAATTCTTAATCTTGACCAGATTGAATGCTTGTGTGGGTGGATGACAGTGTTCCGCGGGCTGCAGTGTCCTGCGGTGAGATACCTGACGCCATGGCTCGGTGTACGTCGCTCACGTGCTCGCGGACGTCAAAAGCGTTGAATGATTACTAAAGATTTGAAGACTATAAATTAAGGGAGGATATATATATTTCCTATATTACATATATTATATATTATACTCTTCATTTATAAATCCATCCATACATAAATTAAAAGTGAATAAATTTTTATTTCTTATTTTAAATACATTTTAAATAATAAACTAAATTATAAATTACTATAATTTATTTAAAATATTACACACATCTGCCCTTTATGTATAATATTATATATTATATGATTATATATATAACATTATCTATATAATGATATGCTATATTAAATATCGGTATATCATATACTGAATACATACATGTGTGTATGTGTATATATACACATATATGTATATTTTGTGATCCTCTATACATGGAACTGTATCTAGTTTGCAGCTGCTGCAAGTGCGTGTCCCCAAATCAAAATCATTCAGTTCTGTTCAAATGCATCGGGACTAAGAGTTCCATACTTAAGAATCAGCACAACCCTCTTCAAGCAGAACATGGTTTTCTAGCATTCAGCACATCCAGGTCAGTTTCTGTGGCTGCAATAAGTCCCAGAGCGTGTCTAATGGATCCATTAAAAAGGGTTTTTTTCCCTTTGGCTTTAATAATCATACTTTGTTGATCTTGAAAAGCTTTATTATTCTCTTTTTGTGCTGCTTCCTCTAACCATTCACAGACCTGCTCCCGTCGGTATAAATGGACAGATTTGAGGGTATTTCATGTAATATGTATTCATAATCACACTCCGCATATTCAAGACAGAGGCAGCAAAAACACTTGGGGCTGATGTCCTTCTAGAGTCTTTCTTTTCCCACAGGGCCTTCACCCTACAGCCAATCAGCTACTAAAGCCTATTGATTTTTTTTTCTACGATGCGCTGGGGATCTTTCTGCCAGTCCTACTGTCACTGCCTTGGCATCTTCATGACCTCTTACCTAGATAATTGAATATCTTCCCTTCTTCCCACCTCTCCTGTGTTAAAAACATTATGAGTCAGTCTTGACAACTTCTTCCTCCTCACCCTCCCTTGTCCAAACCATCAAGTCCTACCAATTTTGCTGCCCAGAAATATCTCAAGACTGTCCATCCGTCTTCCTTTCCCTGCTGGCCTGCATTCAATCTAGTTTCTTAGACTGGACAAATGCAGGAGCCCCCAAACTGGTCTTCTGCTTCCACCCTGGCCCTTGTCCAATCCACTCTCCCTACTCCACTGCCTGAGTCAACTTCTAAAATTGAAAATCTGAGCATGCTGCTTCTCTGCTAGAACCCTTCTCCTTGGCCTGAGAATAAAGCCCAGTCTCCTTAACTTGACCTATGAGATGCTGTGGGATCTAGCCCCTTCTTCCGGACTGTAGCTTCAAGTATCTTTTCAGCCCTCTGCATCCTTCAGGCTTCCTCCTTTCATGAGACATTTGCGTTTGCTTCGTTCTGCTGCCAGAACTTTTCTTCCCCTGCCAGCAGTGCCAAGTGGATGCGAGGTCCTCTTCAAATCCCAGCTTCACCATCATTTCCCAGCAGAGCCATCACTGGCCCCTCAGACACAACATCAGGGCTTCTCCATGGTGTAGCCTTGTAAGTCCATGCAGCTCTCTCCCACCACACCTGGCACAGCGGCAAGGCCACAGCAATTGGTGTGATATGTAATGGACATCTTTTGCCCCCACTAGGCTGTCAGTTCCCTGAGGACAGTGACTGTATTAGTTACCCATTGCTGAATAACAAGTTATCCCCAAACACAGTAGCTTCAAAAATGGTTATGATTGCGGTCGGTATTGCAGTGAGTCAGAAATCTGGATGTGGCTTAAGTGGACGCATCTAACTCAAGGTGCAAAATGTCGGCTTGGATGCAGCCTTGTGTGAAGGCTCGACTGGGGAAGGACCCATTTCCAGCCCATTTATACGGTTGTTCACAGGACTCATTCCTCATAGGCTATTGAACTGAGGGACACAGTTCTTCTCTGGCTGTTGGCTGGAGACCTTGCTCAGGTGCTGCCAAGTGTGGGCCTCTCCATAGAGCAATTCCCAATATGGCAGCTGGATTCCCTCAGAGCAAGCACGCACATGAGAAGGAGCAACAGAGGGCAAGCAAGATGGAAGTCACAGTCTTTGTGTGACCCAACCTTTGGAATGACATCCCCTCACCTTGTCATATTCTATTTATTTAAACTGAGTCACTGGGTTCAGCCCACACCCAAGGGTGCAAATACCAGGAGTTGGGGGTCACTGGAGTCATCTTAGAGGCTGCCTACTAAAGACAACAGTCTGTCTTGACTCATCATTATTTTCCCAAATTATTTTACTATGTGGCTGGCACACAGTAAATATGTAAACAGTCAACAGCAAATCCCTAAGTGATTCTCCCTAAAACACCAGTTGAATCATGCTACCTTCAGTGGATTCCTGCTTCCCAAACCTTGTTTCTATTTAAGACCTTTTGTAACCTATTTATAAACTACTTCTTAATTTCAGAAACCGCCTGCCATTAACTAAAGACACTCACACAAGCTCACTTGAATGACTTTCCTCAACACTTTTTTCTTCCTTATCTCATTCTGAATTTCATCTTCCAATTACTTCTTGAAAGTTCATTTCTTTTTTCAATTTCAACAAGGATAAAATTTTAGAAGCCAGAAATCTAGGACTTTAAAAAAAAAATCTTTTATGTAAAAAAATAATAATCATAAAAGAAAATAAAGGCAAACACCAGACGTGGTGTGGAGGGAGAGGAGGCAGAGCACAGAGGATTTGCAGGGCAGTGAAAATAGCCCGCACGATACTATAATGGTGAATGCATATCATTACACGTCTGTGCAAACCCAGAGCATGTACAGCACCAAGAGCGAGCCCCAGTGTAAACTATGGACATTGGATGACAATGGTGTGTCCACGTAGGTTTGTCAGTTGTAACAAATGTAACCAATCTGGTGTGGGATATTGACCGTGGGCAAGACTGCACAGTCCAGAGGTATCCGGGAGATCTCCCAACCTTCCACTCAATTTTGCTGCGAACCTAAAACTGCTCTAAAAAAATAAAGTCTTGGGGCGCCTGGGTGGCGCAGTCGTTAAGCGTCTGCCTTCGGTTCAGGGCGTGATCCCGGGCGTTCGGGGATCGAGTCCCACATCAGGCTTCTCCGCTATGAGCCTGCTTCTTCCTCTCCCACTCCCCCTGCTTGTGTTCCCTCTCTCGCTGGCTGTCTCTCTCTGTCAAATAAATAAATAAAATCTTTAAAAATAAATAAATAAAATAAAAAAATAAAGTCTTTTAAAAAATAAAAATTAAAAGTTAAATTGATTTTCTAATTATTAAATTTGTCAACTTTTAAAAAGAATTGTAATCATCAAGCCGAGCACATGAGCTTAATAAGGCAGCCACCCGTGGGATTGATCTGGCTTTATATCCAGCACCACCACTTAATAGCTGTGTGACCTCAGACAAGGTATTTAACCTCTCTGGGTTTTTCTCATGGATAATACAAGGATGATACTATCATCTCCTTGGGTGGTGGGGAGGATTAAATAAAATAATCCATTTATTAAAGTTCTTAAACAGGGATCGCCTGGCTCACTCAGTCCCCAGAGCATTCGACTCTTGATCTCTGGGTCGTGAGTTGAAACCCCATTTTGGGCATAGAGTTGTTGTTTTTTTTTAATTTTTTTTTAAATAATAAAATTTTTAGCACAGGACCTCAATAAATGTTAAGAATGAAGGAATCATTTTATCAACCCGAGTTTTCATTGGCTCAATGTTCACAGTGCCAGTCACAGAACCTAGCACTTGGGTGTTTAAAAACACACTTGGGAATTTATTTCAATTTCCAGTCTGCAAGTTATATTTAATGCAATCAAACTCAATTATAATATATATATATATATATATATATATATATACACATTTTTTTAAGTAAGCTCTAGGCCCAACACGAAGCTTAAACACATGACCCCTGATATCAAGAGTCACACGCTCTAATAGCCTGAGCCAGCCAGGCGCCCCTAAGAGATATATTTTTAAATGCAGTGTATTATTATTATTAATGAGTTACTCATGAGAGGAAGCCAGCTCCTGCCCAAAATTATGGAGTACACTCATAACACACAAAAATGAGAAGCTAGTTGCATTTATTTTAAAAGAGAGAAAGAGAGAGGGAGGGAGAGAGGGAGGAAAGAAGGAAGAAGCAAGGGCAGGCCGCAGGGTTTTC
Organism: Ursus arctos; assembly: GCF_023065955.2. NCBI lineage: Eukaryota > Metazoa > Chordata > Mammalia > Carnivora > Ursidae > Ursus > Ursus arctos. The sequence continues at coordinate 8,437,366 of NW_026622830.1, forward strand.
CCACGGAAAGGAGAAAAACCTCACCAACCAGTAAAATGAGAAAGGTCAAAAGCACCATTGGCAATATAGCAGGGAATGACAGGTTTCATTTTAATTCTAATAATACAATAATATAGTTTCACAAAACTTCTTTCCTTCTTAATCAAATAGCTATGGGAACAGTCTGCCATTTGGCACAGAGAAAGGTAAGAAGGATTTTATTAGAGAAGACTAATTAGAAAATGAGGTATTTTCGCATTTAACGGCACCAGATTTTTTTTTTTTTTTTAGTACAAAAATAGAAAACTTTCGGTTCTCTTTTGAGTTCGCAATCCATTTTGTTTTTAAATCCTCGCAATTCTGCAACGCACAGATACCCGGCAGTGAACTGGCTTGGGTCGAATAGCTTTGAAGGTGAAATCTGAATTTCTGACTTGGGGCCTGCTGGGCCAGCTTCCTCACAGAACTTGCCATGAGTAAGAAGCACTTCCCAAGCACAGCTCGCTGCCCCAATGACAGCGTCCTCACCCACAGGCCACCTGCTTCCAGCTGTGAGAAACCACAGGCCACCCCCTCCTCCCTGCCCCCACCAGGCACACCACAGCCATCTTGAGGAGGGCTGGAGAACTCCCTGCAGACCCAGGCGAGCTCCATCTGGGGGATTCGAGTCACATCCATTACTACTGGGAGCTGGATTCTGACGCGATCAGTAGCAGAACCAAGATCAAAACGCCTCCTGAATGAGCACTAGAACATTCGAGACAACAGCTCTGTGTTTTCAGAAAGAAAATATCTGTACAGCTGGGCCAGGTCCCCAGAGAGTCAACTTTTTTGTGTGTTTAAAATAGATGGGGAATTTATACAAATAGGCAAAATTCTAGACTCATTACTCACTAATGAGGCTCCCTAATCACTCAACGCTGGCCATTTCAAGGACTGAGTGCATTTGCAAAATGCTTCCTTACCTATGAAGTGGCGGTAAAACTAGAACTTATCACACTTGCGTCCCTGTGACAGTGAAATGAACTAGAATCTGCCCAGTAATCATTTATTTTCAAATGTCTGGGCCTCTGGACAGGTCTCTCGTGGGTGCCACAATGTCTAATAAGGGCCAGCTGCATCATTCACAGGGACTGGTGTGAAATGAAAATGTGAGGCCCCTTGTTCAGAAATTATTAAGAATCTCAACAGCAGAGCATCGGATGTGGGGCCCTTCCAAGGACCTGCCCAGGACGCACGCCCGTGACGCCAGCCCTGTGTCTAATCCCTCCATACACTAGAGAGAGAATGCAGAGCGGCAATGTTCACTCGGATAGTAAAAGACACTAAACCACACCTCAGCTAAGTCTCATGCATGAATCACAGCACTCTGGGAGCCCACAGGGGCAAAACTTGGGCATTATTTTACAAGATCCAGGGTCCCGCACTTGGAAGGCTAGGAGACTCGTAAGTAAATTTGGGGGATAGCTGTGAAAGCCCTGAAATTGTGCCCCGAATGGCGTATGTGTGCATGTGTGTCTTTCCCTGGGGAAACAGTCCATAGGGAAAATCCCTGACCACAAGAACAGGGAGCTGGGACTCCGCCGGGGTTTACATCCCTGAGAGCTTTGCGCTCGCCAGCGCTCAGCACGGTGTCCGGCATCTAATAATCAGTCAATGCCAGCTAGAACAGGTAAGCAGAGGCATGGGTGGTGGGTAGGGGAACGTGTAGCTTGATTACAAAGGTTGCTCTGTTCAAATCCCACCTCGACTGTCACTAGAGGTATGACCTTGCACAAGTCATTTGCCTTGCTAAGCCTTGCACACCGAGCTGCTGTGGCAAATAAATTGAGATCTTCGCAGACTGTCGCTGTGCACGGCAGCCGGTACGGCGTGAGTCTCAGTCCACGCCAGGGTTCGTTTTCTCTTTCCCAGGCCTTCACATATTGCTTCTGCTTCATTGGTTATAACTTCAAGGCAATCTAGAAAAGAAGCATAAAGGGGCGCCTGGGTGGCTCAGTCAGCGAAGTGTCTACCTTTGGCTCAGGTCATGATCCCAGGGTCTTGGGATGGAGCCCCCAGTTGCTCAGGGGGGAGCCTGCTTCTCCCTCTTCCTGCCACTCCCCCTGCCTGTGCTCTCTCTTTCTCTCTCTTTCTCTGCCAAATAAATAAATAAAATTGAAAAAGAAAACTTCACAGCTCTTAAACTGTATGGTATGGCCTTTATCCCATCGGTTTATAAAGAAATAGCAACTTTTAAAAAATTAACTTCTTTCCTGAATTCTCCTCGAAGGGTAGAAATGAACTACTGACCGTGACTACCTAGTAGGAAAACGATAGATGGCCACTTTCTACTCTATACCTTCCGCGGTGTATGCTTTTTATTTTAAAGCAAGCAAATACTGTTGTGGCCAAGAAAGCAAAGTAAAGATACACATTTTATAGGTCTTGGATCTCCAAGCGTGGATCCCAGACCGGCACTACCAGCATCACCCCAGAACTTGAGAGAAATGCAAAATCTCAGTCCCACCCCAGACTTACTGATTCTGAAACTCTGGGGGTGGGGACCAGCGACCTGCACTTTAATGAGCCCTCCAGGGGATTCTGATACATAACTGCAGTTTGAAAAACTCTGTTCCTTGTCCTGCTAAAGAATCCTCAGCACCCCCTAAAATGTGTTCCTAGTGATGCCGAAAATTCTACCATTGATATCCTCTGCGGGGTTTTTTTTTTTTTTAATCCCAGTTAGTTAACATACAGTGTTATATTAGTTTCAGGTGTACAATATAATGATTCAACACTTCCCTACCTCAACCTGTGCTCCCGACAAGTGCCCTCCTTCTTCCCCAGCACCTGTTTCCCCCATCCCCCCACCCACCTCCCCTCTGATGACCATCAGTGTGCTTTCAATAGTTAAAGGTCTGTTTCTTGGTTTGCCTCTCTTCCCCCCGCCCTTTGCTCATTTGTTTTGTTTCCTAAATTCCACAGATGAGTGAAATCATATGGTACTTGTCTTTCACGGACTGACTTATTTCACTTCACATGATTCTCTCTAGCTCCATCCATGTCGTTGCAAGTGGCAAGATTGTATTCTTTCTGATGGTTGAATCATACAGTTTCATCTGAGTTAACATCAATCACCTTCAATGCAAGTGTTATAGAGAGAAGTTCATTCAAGAGTCTGAAACTCAAACGCCAAAAGAATTGAGAAAGATCCTGAGGGATACTGGATCCTAGCAAAGATCATGCCGACCAAAAAGTCAAGTCTTCGTTACTCCGCGATCATTGCCAGGTGGGGGAATGTGAACCCAAAGTTGCCTGCTTTTCCTAGTTTTCCAGCGAATGTCTGAATGTGTATGTGAACCCGCCTCGTTCCAAAAACGTTTAAAAACTCATCGAAGCAAACACAGGTCTGCAAATGCAATAAGGCCTCCTGAGTCACCATTTGCAGCCTTGAATTCTACCGGGAATGTTGACATCCTGCCTTCTCCACCCAATGCATTCTCCAAAACTATTAAATAACCCATAAGAAGAGAAATAGTGGCGGTCCTTTCTCGAGCGTGTTGTGCATTCATTTTCTTATTTAATTCTTCTGTCATCTTCCCGGCAGATGCCATTATCACCCCATTTTACAGATCAGAAAACTAAGGCTTCCCAACCCTAACTAGCTGGCTCAAGGTCTCTGGGCTTGTAAACGATGGTCATTGGGACTCTTTTCGTAGGGCGGGTGGATCTAAAGGTCACGCTCCGAACAGCGACACTGCTGATAATATCATTAGTTAGTTCTCCTGACACTTTTGACCTTTTCAGTCTTTTGCAATCAGCCCTATGCCTGCTGAACAGCCCCTCGGAGGCCTTATCTGTCGCTCTCAGAGCCTGCCTTTCCATATCATCTGATACTCCAATTGCTTCAAGTATAGTTGACGGCTCCCACAGAGATGTGCACGGTGCAGAAAGGGACATGGTGATACTCCTGTCCTCAAACGACACCAAAGTGCATTAGCAAGTAGATAAGTAGATGTTCAGGAAACGTGTCCGCTGCTTCCGACCAACAGCCAAAAACCTTGACACTTCTGGGCTGAGGGCTGTGGAGACCTGTCCCTGCCCTACTTTATGCTGGTGGTCGTAGACCCTTCCTGGTTTTCTTCTCTGAACAGCTAACCCCTTTCTAGTCAAAAGAAAGAAGACAAAAGGTAACAGCTAAAATTATATTTGTAATGCTCGTTTCCCCCTTCTCGGTGCCCCCAGAATCTAGATTGTGAAAAATTAGCTGAAGCTATGACACTTACAGAAGAACCTGGAGGACTCACGCCTCAAGAAGCATGACGGCGGAAGGTTCCGGAAGCTGGGCTCCACGACACCCACACGGGCTGCTGTTACTGCATTACTATTAAGTGTCTATTCGTGGACATCTTCCTCCCCCCCCAACTTTTTTTTGTCAGTAAGCTCTGCACCCATGGTGGGTCTTGAACTCAAGACCCCAAGATCAAGAGTCACAGGCTTGAACGACTGAGCCAGCCAGGAGCTTCCTCCCCCTTCTTCTTACATGCAAACCAATAGTTGCTCACTATTACCAATAGAGCTTTATTCCTCCAAGCCCAAGTTAATTATGCTTTTCATAAAATCTTTTCCCACCAGGAAAGAACATAACCTCCATGTAATTACAAAGGTGTTTATCTTGGTGAGAATTAAGTCCAACTTCCAAACACTGTATTTTCTAAAGCATACGAACATTTTCCAGGTACATGGATTTACACACAAGCCATGCTATTTTAAGTTATTACCAAACACACAAAAGCCAACTCATCAAAATGGAAGCTCTAGAAATAATGTTAAGCATAATCGTGACCATCTACCAGACAACTTCTGGTACCTGCCTTGAGCCAGGGGCCAGATGAAGGCTCTGTGCACATTTCTCCTTGAATCCTTGCAGCCACCTCAGCTAACCCTTGAATAACATAGGTTTGAACTGTGTGGGTCCACTTATACACGGATTTTTATATATATAATATATATATTATATATAATATATATATACACGGATTTATATATATTATATATAATATAATATATACAGTCTAATAAATGTATTTTCTCTTCCTTACGATTTTCTTTTTTCTTTTTTTTTTTTTTTAAAGATTTTATTTATTTATTTGACAGAGAGAGAGACAGCCAGCGAGAGAGGGAACACAAGCAGGGGGAGTGGGAGAGGAAGAATCAGGCTCATAGCAGAGGAGCCTGACATGGGGCTCGATCCCACAATGCCGGGATCACGCCCTGAGCCGAAGGCAGACGCTTAACCACTGTGCCACCCAGGTGCCCCGTCTTCCTTACGATTTTCTTAATAACGTTTTTTCTCTAGCTTACTTTACTGTAAAAATATAGTAAATAATCCATATAGCATACAAAACATGTGTTACCAGTTAGGCTTCTGGTCAACAGGAGCCTGTTAGTGGTTAAGTTGTACGGAAGTCAAAGGTTATGCACGGGGAGCCTAGTTGGCTCAGTCCGGAGAGCACATGACCCTTGATCTCAGGGTTGTGAGTTCGAGCCCCACATTGAACAGTGTAGAGCTTACTTAAGGGGGAAAAAAAAAGGTATTCATGGACTTTTGGCTGTGGGGGGCATCAGCACCCACACACTGTTGTTCACGGGTCAACTGTAGATGGGATGAGTTACTATGAAACCAGTCTTACGGCTGAGGGAATGGAGGGGCGAAGCAAGTGCTTAATTAATTTGCCCAGGGTCTTAACCAGGAGAGCAGGTCAGCCCACCAACTGAAGAGTTCACTTTCTCTTCCAAAATCATTATCTTGTGTGAAACCACAGGAGCTCCAGAGTCGGGGACAATTCCTGGATATGTGGTGACAAGCAAAAGTTAGCTCTCTGCCCACATTCCCAAAACTTTTTTGTCCCTTCTTTAGTGTATTTTTGTTTGTTTGTTTAAGAATAACATTCTCTTACATAATCACGGGATAATCGTCCAAATCCTGAAATCAGCATCGATACAGTACCCTTATTGAATTTGAAAGTCTTACTCAAATGTTGCCTATTGTCCAGTTAATGTCCCTTATAGGAAACATTTTTTTTAAGATTATATTTATTTATCTGACAGAGAGAGAGAGCACAAGCAGGGGGAGCAGCAGAGGGAGAGGGAGAAACAAAGGGAGAGGGAGCAGCAGGCTCCCCGGTGAGCAGGGAGGGGGGGGGCTCAATCCCAGGACTCAGGGATCATGACCTGAGCTGAAGGCAGATGCTTAACTGACTGAGCCATCCAGACGTCCCTAGGAAACATTTTAAAATCTGATCCAGGACCCTATTCGTGGTTTACACCTGATTTTTTTTTTTTAAGCATAATCTATTCTCTGTTTTTGACACATGAAACAAGAAAGCGGTCCTTGGCCTGTGTGGTGATTCTCATGCCTTTTCTTTCCTCCCTCAAGAGGAGCTGTTTTTGTCTATTCACCTCATCCAGTCGCCCAGACCCTGAGTGATAGGTGATCTATGCAGAAAAATTCCCCACATATTCCCTAAATAATCTCTTCCGTTTTTTAGCACTTTGGAGTCAGCTTGGCGATAGTTATTTCTTTTTATGATTAAGTCCTTTATGATTATGATTAAATCGATCCTCCATCTCTTTTTCTTATTCCGCATTATCACCTGCTAAATAGATTCCAGGGCGTTATTTGTTTTCGTTTCTGGTGCCACGAGCTTCATCTATCACTTGGCTCCCACCTCAGGAATTTCCCAAATAAATCACAAAATGGAGGGCAAATGGCGCCAAGAGCCAAGCTAGCATCCAGAAAGAAGTGAGGCAGCCTAGGTAAACCTTTGCTTGTATGTCCCCTCATTGCCCTTCCCATCCTAATCCCAGAATTTCTCCTTATAAAAAACACACAGCCCCAAACAGAAGCACTTCAGAAAGCCCTGATTTCTTTTTGTCTCTGGAAGAGTTAGTTATCAGATGTTTTCTGGATGGTGTGTCTTTGGCCCTCCAATCCAGCTCCACCTGTCCTTCCCTCAAAGATCCTTCTTCCACCTCTTTGAAACCCAAATTTTATTTTGGGAAGCCTTCAGTCCAAAAGACCCGGAGTCAAACCCTCCCCTCCCCAGGATTACTTCGGATCCCGTACCCAGGCTGCGTGTTTAAGAATTTCAAGGTAAACGATTCTTTGAAAACCAGTCTTTAAATTGGCCTTCGGGGAGCAAGTTAGACTGACGACACATTTTTGAGCTCGCAGATGAGTTTTCCCTCTTCCAAATGAACGCTGACATCTGCCATTGTGTTGTAAGCACTGTAATTAGCATTATTTGAACAATGTAGCTATAACTAAACTAGATTATCTATCTGGACTTAATCTAGTCCGAACAAAGAAATCCATTCAGTTTGCCCTGAAATCCGATTGAATACATAAAACATGAACGGGGAAAGTCAACGTTCTGCGTAACTTTAACGCAATCATATGATTTTTAAAGCACGGTATGCCAGAGAAAGGCAAACGTCTAAGAAAAGAAAAAGGCCGCAAACTCACACCTGCCCTTACTATTTCTCACTGGAGGGCCTTCCTAAATCAGGAGGAAGCTGTTCGAGCCCTTTGGAGCTGCGACGATGAAAGGTATTCAGCGAAAATTGTCCTGTGTATCACAGCTGTCTGCGTGTTCCAACCCCCGCCCACCTCCCAGCAGCGAAGCTCTCTACACTGGTTTCTCTCCAATCAACATATAAACATAAATCGGTGTGCAATAAAAAAAAAAAACAGGCCAGCACTCGAAATGCCAAACTTCTAATAGCAGATCATATTAGAAGCAAAATCAGAGCTCGTGATGAGAACATGCGTGTTCCCAGCTCGTAAGGCTATCAGCAACAGGACTCACGAAAAGCGAGTCTGTGAAAGAGACACGGACTTCTGTCTTTTCCCTCCCCTTTATGTCATTTTACTTTGATAAGGCCAGGCGCGTATCTTTCTTTCTGGATGTTGTTGTGTGTTGTTTTTTTTAACATGGCAATCCAAGGTTTAGATTTATTATTTTTTTTTAAATATCCAATATGTTCGAGCTTTCTTATGCAACCTTTGCTTTCTGGTTGATGCTATTAATTATATTCTTGTTCAGTCGGCTATAAGCTCCCCTATCGGCAGAGATTCAAGGGAGATTTGAAAGAGCAAGCATATTTATCAAAGGAGAGAAAAATGAAGAAAATAAAGACAGCACTAGAGCGTATTGGATATATAAACTGTTCCTTCTGAAAAGATAAATGATTTGGTAATGAATAGATCCTTTAGGCCATAAAAAATCCATTTATTTTCTTTTGAATTTGAATAGAAGAGATTTGCATTTTTTCTGAGCAGTTACACTTAAATTAAAATGCAGAGCATGAGGCTAGCATACAATCAAACTAAATAATAACCGGGGCATACTGTATTATTCATAAAAACAAAATTAATAGTTTGGGGACAGGAAGCATTTTGGGAGAAAAAATATACATTGACACCAAACACCTCCTGTTGGAGGAAAAAATAAAGTCGATTTAGACTATCTACAAATTGGTAATAGAAGTTGGGCATTTTTTCTTGGGCTATTTAGGGGAGGTGGGGGATGGGCAATGTGTTTATCTTGTATGTGATCTGCTATGTCTAAAATGTCTGCTTTTCTGATAGCAAAATATTAAGAACGTGTCTCTGGATTTTGAGGTCTAATTATATAATAGAGAGTCAACAGTTTTGTTTTATTTTTTTTTTTCTGCTCAAAGCAGAGTAGAATCAAGATTTCCACCTCCCCCCCACCCCCAAAATAAATATTTCAAGTAAATGTCTTGCTGGGGTTAGTCTGACAACCAGGATTGGCCGAGAGCAGGAACATTGAGCAGTAACCCTCCCTAATCTTGTGTCTTTTCGGTGCTCAGACTCTCCCCTCCCCCACTCCACGTGCCCGGGAGAAAGTATTCCAATGTCTTTGATTGTCACCAACCTACAGTAGAAAGTTTGCTAAGAGACGGTCTCTCCAGAGAGTTGTCCCCCTAGTCTGGTGAAGACAAAGACAAAATACAAGCCATCGAAGAAAGCTCAGAAGCAGCACGATCTTTTAAAAATCAGGGGGAGAGAAAGCAAGTAAATTTCTTTGAATGGGGGTAATAATCTAAGATAAGAAGATCTCCAAGGAACACATTCCAACTTAAAGAAAAAAAAAAAGGTGTGGCAAAATCAAGCTGCATCTAGAAACCAGGCAGGTAGAGAGGTGAGCCGGGCAGCCGGGTGGGGACTGCGGCAGTCTGGAGGAGGGGCCGCCGTCCCTCACCCCCGGCCCCCTATCGCCGTGGGGCTGCATGTTCAGACTTGGTGTGGCCAGCGCTCGCGTTTTGTTGAGAAAACCCAGAAACCCAGACTTTTATGTAAAGGTGACTTGAGAAATGTTGGCAACTATTTCGAAATGTTTAAATGCCACCCGAACGGAAAACACACACACACACACACACACACACACACACACAGGCCCCACAAAAAAAACAATAAAACCTTGGCCACCGGTTTGCTGTCGCTACTTCTGGAAAACAGGAGAATCCAGGAAGGATTGCTCAGAGCTTCGGTTACCTATTAATAGCTCCTGAATAACTCTGACTGATTAGATAGATTCTGACTGATAGGGCGGATACTTGATTTCTTAACTTTGCCATATGCCCTGTATCCATTCATCTAGTTTTATTGAATATTTACTAGATGTCAGGAACGAGGCATTGTATGGAGTGCTCTTGTCCGAAGGGAAACCCAGCCTCAGAAACCCGTTCTTTTGGACATACCCAGTCGATAATTCCAGAAAGGTTATGTAAAGCAGGCTTAGAAGATGGTATCCACTCTTGCATTAGAAAGTTGCTCATTGTCGGTGAAATAAATCAATCTTTGACTTAATAGATTCGTACCTATTTAAAGACACTCATTTAGGATTTCCCAAGCCTTGGAAATCTTGGAGAAGAGGCAACTTTGCCTCATTTGTGTTTGTGGTACAGTACTGAGTGCAGATTTGATCTCTGTGCTACTTGAAACACTAGTAATTCCCTGAAAGGGACGTTCACGCTTATCTTTTGGCATTAGATGGACAAAATGGAAAATTAACTGGTTTCTGTGTCATAGGCATTTTTTCCCCCTTGGAAGTGATCCACTTTACAACAGAACTAATCGTTTTCCCTAGAGATAGTCATACATTAAAGCGGAGATCGAGAGTGGTCTTATAAATGGTTTAAAAATTGCAGGTATCAAAAGAAGCAATTTCTTGCACATTTGGAATGGGGGTCATTTGGTGAAACCTTTCTGGAAGGCAATTTGGCAATATGGAGGCAAATATAAGATACAGGTATGCTTCCATACAGATATCTTGCCTTTAGAGGTTTACCTTAAGGAAAACATCTCTCAAGTGTGCAAAGCTTGTGTTTGAACAAGGCTCAATTTGGAATAATTACAAGTTGCAAACAACCAGAAGGTCCCTCAAAAGCAGCCAGAGGGTAACATAAACTACAACAAAGCCACACAGTGGAATATTTTGGGCCACTAACAAAAGTAATGTCTACCTATGTTTATTATTGCAAAAAAAAAAAAAAAAAGGTCTAGGACATACAGCACAGAATTCATGTAAAATTACTGTGCGTGCCAGAAAAGTCAAGAATGATGTTCCTAAGATGTTGAGAGTGCCCTTTTCTGTGTGGTGGAATTTTCATGATTTTTACTCTGGTTGTACTTTTCTTTAAAGCAGCACACGCGTTGTAGGGGCTCCTGGGGGGCTCAGTCAGTTAAGCGCCTGCCTTTGGCTGAGGTCAGGATCCCAGGGTGCTGGGATCAAGCCCCAGACCTGATGGATCAGGCTCCCTGCTCAGTAGGGAGCCTGCTTCTCCCTCTCCCTCTGCCTGCTGCTCCCCCTGCTTGTGTGGTCTCTCTCTCTCTCTCTGACAAAGAAATAAAATCTTAAAAAAAAAAAAAAAAAAAGCTGCGCACAGGTGGTTTAAACAACAATAGAAATCTTTTTTCCAAAGAATTTGGCATGCATTAAGTGGAGAGACAACTTAGTACAGAGTGAGACTGAGAAAAAGCAAAGTATAAATATGAAAGCTGAATAAACAACTTTCTCAATTAAATAATAGTGTTGACCCCAAATTGAGTGATCACCCTGGTTGCGATTTCCTGAGGTTAGAACAGTTCACACTTACTATACAAACAGGCACCACAGGGTCCCACAGACAGTCACCACCGGCACCTCCCCCTGGTGCAACACAGCGTTACCCTGGGGGGGGGGCACTACAAGGACGAGAGCCTTTGGGGCTTCTTGTCATCCTGCAAACAGCACCTTTTTTTTCCCCTAGCAATAGCTGCTATTCACCAGGTCTTCTCCCGTTCTGTCAGCCTTTAAAGCCAACTCTGCACCCAGCCACAAGAATCGGTTGAAAATTAGTGAGACGGTCATTCGCCAGCCTTGCCTCCCCTCCTGGCATGTAACCCCCAACTTGCAGGAAGGTACCTTCGGGTTCCGATGCCCATAGTTCGCGTGAATGCCTGCAGGCGGGGCAGTACGCTAGATTTCCAGACCATGTTCCACAATGTTCGTGAGGATAGAAGACACGACAACAGCACCAATTTCTGTGGTCAAACTGGCGTAGGAAATGCGCTGTGGATTTTCCGAGGAAGGAGATTGGGTCTCCTGAATGCCTTGACCATGGAACTAGTCCCTCTCCAAAGAACAAGTAAGTTCTTCAAAAGGATAATCATGTGTGAGTCAGGGGTGCCTGGGTGCCTCAGTTGGTTAAGCGTCTACCTTGGGCTCAAGTCATGATCCCAGGGTTTTGGGATCAAATCCCACGCCAGGCTCTCTGCTCAGTGGAGAGCATGCTTCTCCCTCTCCCTCTGCCGGCCTCTCTCTCTCTCTGTCAAACAAATGAATAAAATCTTTAAAAAAAAAAAAAAAAAAAGCGTGAGTCATCCTTGCTTAAAAAAAAACATCCTTACTTTGTATATTCTACCACTATTTCCTACTGGTCCACCACCATTTTATTTCTCCATCCCACTATACCCCAGACCAGGGACGTACACAGACTTTTGCATAAGGGTCAATCCAGAAAAAGGGAAAATGTTTGTAAAAGTATATACATACACACATACATCATTCAAACTGAAATTGCTTTATTGCATTGGGTGGGATATATTTTTATGACGTAATTTACCTACCTCGATGGATTTTGGGGGCGATGGTGAGGGACGAGATTGTGCCCGACATTTGACAAATACCAATAAATATTATGCAAACACGAGCATTCTTATAATTCTTATGATTACAGTAACTCAGGGAGATGGGCCCTGTTGGCTCCCTCAAGTTACAGATGAGAAGACAAAGGTCCGGAACAGTTAAACCAAGTCACACAAACTGACTCAGGAGTCAAGAGTGAGGGAAACATTAGAACCCAGATCAGCGGATCCAAGACGTAACCAGAAAAATTGGAATGAACAGAGCCCTGAGCCCCGCGGAGGAGCTCCAGCTCACCGGCTAGCTGTCGTGATGCTTGTGTTTTGTGCTAGAGGCTTTATTGAAGGGAGTGGTTCTCCCGGCTCGATGGGACTTCAGTCTCACAGACGAAGGACACGGAGGAACCAACTCCGAATGGAGCTCAGGTTTATAACCACCTGTCATAGTGAAGTAAGCCCCCAAACATAGACAGGATCTTCTCCAACATAACGCAGCCATGAATTCATTAATTCACTCATTCATTCATTTTATCCTTTGATCAACAACTGTATCTTTTTTTTTAAGTGCTCTCTCTGCCCAGTGGGGGGCTCGAACGCACAACCTGAGATCAAGAGTCCATGCTCCACCGACAGAGCCCAGAAGTGCCCCTATATCTTGAGTATCTCTTAGAACCTAGGTGCTGTGTCCCAGATCGTTAGTACTATCTTCGGCCCACAAAGGCAAGGTTCCACGATCCTCACTCAAACACGGCGACTGTCCTCAAAACATCGTGTTTAAAAGAGCCTGGAATTTAAAATTAAGGAAGGTGTTTGATTTTCGACCATAAATATGAAAATAATTTTAATGTATCCTTTTTAAGTCTGAAAATGGATTTACAGTCTCCAGCCGCAAAGAAGCAAGTGCTTCCTAGGCATAACTGGTAATGTGTGAGTAGCATATTGGAATTTAAAATAATGTGTTTGGGCGCCTGGGTGGCACAGCGGTTAAGCATCTTCCTTCGGCTCAGGGCGTGATCCCAGCGTTATGGGATCGAGCCCCACATCAGGCTCCTCCGCTATGAGCCTGCTTCTTCCTCTCCCACTCCCCCTGCTTGTGTTCCCTCTCTCGCTGGCTGTCTCTATCTCTGTCGAATAAATAAATAAAATCTTTAAAAATAATAATAATAAAATAAAATAATGTGTTTGCTCACACAGTATTCGTGTAGCTCGTAAGTCGTAGAGGAAGGTAGGATGTGAAAACCAAGGCTCCAGGGGCCTAAGTGACAGGCACCAGGTCACACAGTCAGTGACCTCCACTCAGGTATCAGTATGACGTTATTGCTATTATTATTGTCATGCCAATCCCCAACACCTCCAGGGAGCTGGGACATACCCCTTTATACAAATTTAAAACGTCTAATATATTTTCCCAAGACTGGGGTGTGTATGCAGAATTGTATATGCATGAAAATGCTCCAGGATCTCCATTTTATTTTATTTTACTTTTTTTTTTTAAGATTTTGTTTTTAAGTAATCTCCACACCCAACGTGGGGCTTGAACTCACAATCAAGATTCACAGCCTCTACTGTCCCGAGCCAGCCAGGCACCCCGAGGATCTCCACTGTAATGCTAAACTGAAGGGCAGGTGAAGTCCTACAGTTTTGAGAACACCAATTTCGGGCACTTTTGGCAGCATGAGATATTAAAAAAAAAAAAAAGTGCGCGTGTGTGTGTGTGTGGAGTTTGAAAATAATTTTAAGATTCCTTTTTTAAAAAACTGTTTAGTAAAACAGAGGATCATAGGGGAAGAGAGGAAAAAATAAAATGAGACGAAATCAGAGAGGGAGACAAACCATAAGAGACTCTTAATCATAGGAAACAAAGTGAAGATTGCTGGGGGTGGGGGATGGGGTAACTAGGTGATGGGCATTAAGGAGGGCACGTGATATAATGAGCACTGGGTGTTATATAAGACTGATGAATCGCTGACCTCTACCACTGAAATCAATAATACATTATATGTTAAGTAACTGAATTTAAATTTTAAAAAACGGAAAAAAATAAAATAAAAAAAACTGTTTAGTTATAACAGTTTTTTCGTAGTAGGATTTGACCAACTATGATTGCCAATAACAATGAGATCAATAATAATAATAAATAAATAACATGTACCTAGAGCCCACCACATGTCTGACACTCCAAGCGTCTTGCATGTCCTCTACTTATGACCCTCACATGGCTTGTGAGGTAGGTACTATCATTGGCCTTATTTCACAGATGAGGAAACTGAGAAACAGAACATTTACTCACGGTCCTATGGTCTATAAGAAGCTCACAATTAACCCTGGGGACACAAAACCTAGTAAGAAGTGATTCTTACCCCTATAAGCTCAGAGTATGGGGTGTCTCCAAAATGGAGAGGGTGGTCGGTGCCAGGTGAGCCACTGGGTGGCAAAGGAAAATACTAAAACTTCCATTTCTATTTGCTTCTTATATGAAAATAATAAGACCTTGCGCTTTCATCTAAATTTGCCTTGCAGATAAAGAACAAATCATGTTTTAGTGTAAGTATGGTCCAACTATTGTATGCTGATCAACAAATTATGTTTTAGTGTAAGTATGGCCCAACTATTGTATGCTGATCAACAAATCATGTTTTAGTGTAAGTATGGCCCAACTATATCGTATGCTAATCAACAAATCATGTTTTAGTGTAAGTATGGCCCAACTATTGTATGCTAATTGCGCTTGGCTAGATCTCGTGATCCTATCCTCTCTCCTGTGTTTACCTTCGGTGACTGATGTCTGCCAGATTCGGTTGATTTACTGATTCTGTTATTTTAGTTTTGCCTAAATCAGTTTTCCCCGGTGGCAAAGCTTTGTTAGCAGTATCTCCAAGCCCTGCTGATAGGCACAGGCCCTGAGTCCAGGCCTCAGGGCACTTTGTACATTGCACTCTTATTGCCCTTTGGGACTTTGAGATCATCAGGTGAGGAACTTTGGGCTACAGTACTGGAGGGACCATGTGGAACAGAGACAAGCCATCCCCGATGAGGACTGCTAGACTATCCATCTGGACAGCCAGCAGTCACGTGAGGAAGGCCATCCTTCATCATCCAGCGGCTGGCGCAGATACGAGAGAGTCCAACAGCGATTAGCCTGTCTGGCTTAATCTAGAAAATATGATCTAGAGAATAAATGGTTGGGGAAAGGCTGTGTATAGGTTGGGGGAACATATACAGGGTGTAAGCAGGCAATACACAGAATAGCTCTAGACCTTCCTTTCAATTTTGCTCTGAACTCAAAACTGCCCTAAAAAAAATTTTTTTTTAATCATTAAAAATTAAAATAATTTTTTTTGAACAGTTGGTTGCTTTAAGTTACCACATCTTGGTGCAGTTCATTACACAGAAAAAGCTAACCAATATATTGAGTAAAGATATTTAGATGGCCAGACCTTGCATTGGCCTATGGGCCTTAATTAATTTTTTTTTTTTTTTGCCAAGGCCTAGATACTCTCTCAGAGGCTTTGTGCTCTAAGGGGGGGAAATTATCTAATTGCACGAATTTTTGCATTAATTTTTTTCTGTTGTTAAAAAAAATTTTTTTTTCTGTTGTTTTTCACTCCTGGGATTTTTTTTTTTTTTTTAATGTTCACCTCTCTCCCATAGGTATATGTATTTCCTTGTTGTTTCTTCTATTACAGAAAACCCAGTGTATTTTACACACATGCTAATTACAGGGGTAATATGTACACAAGCAAAACTGTGGTTGGAAACTTTTAATTGGGCATACAAGTGGCCACCTAGACGTTCAAATTAAATGGTTAGCCATTCAACCACTACTTTGCAAAGGCAGGGGAAATTTCTTCTACTGCTGTTCCTGATCTCACATGGTGCCTGGAGTTCAACCTATATAACAGTCGCTGAGATAGACTGTTCCTTTAGTCACTTATGCATTCATTCATCAACACAGCTGTTGTTGTTGTTGTTGTTGTTGTTGTTGTTGTTAAGATTTTATTTTTTTTTTAAGATTGGGTTAAATTATTTGAGACTCCCCACTAAGCAGAGAGCCCGATGCAGGGCTTGATCCCAGGACCCTGAGATCATGATCTGAGCTGAAGGCAGACGCTTAACCTACTGAGCCACCCAGGTGCCCCTTTAAGATTTTATTTTTAGGTAATCGTTACGTCCAGTGCGGGGCTCAAACTCACAATCCCACAAGATCAAGAGTCTCGGGCTTCAGCGACTGAGCCAGCCCGGCGCCCCCATCAATCCAGGTCTTGATGGCCTACTGTGTGCCGGGCACTCTGCCAGGGCGTGTGGGATGCAGCAGAGAAAACAACCTACCTGGCTCTTGGCCTTGTGGAGCATGAGTTGTACACACTGAAGGCTCTGACTTTTTGACCTTTCTTGGCTAAGGTTAAGTCTAGAAAATTCTAAGCATCAACACTTTGTGGGACAAAACGAGAGCAAAAGAAGATTTTTTTTTTTTTTTAAAGATTTTATTTATTTATTTATTTGACAGAGATAGAGACAGCCAGCGAGAGAGGGAACACAAGCAGGGGGAGTGGGAGAGGAAGAAGCAGGCTCCCAGCGGAGGAGCCTGATGTGGGGCTCGATCCCATAACGCTGGGATCACGCCCTGAGCTGAAGGCAGACGCCTAACCGCTCTGCCACCCAGGTGCCCCCAAAAGAAGAATTTTTAAATGTGGTCTTGGCGATACTTTAGGATACCAAATAACTCATTTTCCTGATAGTTTTTTTTTTTTCTTCAGGCAATTACCTGGGTTTTGGGGGTTTTTTTTAAGATTTTTTTAAGTAATCTCTCCACTCAACGTGGGGCTCGAACCCACAACTTCGAGATCAAGAGTCGTACACTTGACGGACTGAGCCAGCCAGGCGCCCCTAATTTTTTGAATAAACAAAGAATATATTGTTTTGAGCACTGAAGAGGCATCAGCCCCGTGAAGTACTACGGGGTACCCTGAAGCCAAACTCACACTCAGTGCCACTGGCGACTTGTAACCGCCACCCACATACCTGCGGCCCCTTGAAAGCGAACTCAAAAGAAAGTAAGCTTTTTAAAAAAGAATTGTGATATCATTGGCCTATTACATGATATTAACTTCAGATATACAATATCATGATTCGGTATTTGTACATATTGTGAACCGATCACAATTAAGTCTAGTTAACATCTGTCACCACACACGGTTACAAATTTTTCTTTCTTGTGTCGCAGACTTCTTGAATCTACTTGGACCTACTCTTAGCAACTTTCAAATATGCACTATGGTATTATTAGCTCGAGTCACCGCATCCCCAGGACTGACTTAGTAATCTCTGGTTTGAATTACTTGATGACTATCTCCGTTCCCCCATCATCATTCCCGGAAGTGGGCAAAATGATGTCGACATTGCTTCCTTCATTCATCAAATAATTTTGGAGCGACGGCCACGTCTCAGGTGTTGTTCCAAATGCTGGGGATAGAGCAGTGAAGAAGACGAAACAAAAACTCCTGCCCTCATGGAGGTGGATTAATACAGTAAATGAGAAAAATACTTATCATTGGATCATAGTAAGTGCTGTCGAGGGGCGTCTGTGTATTATATTTGTGGTATCTGACACGTGGTATTTACTGTGTGACTGCCAAATACTCCCGATATAATCCTAATCATCTTTTCCTTACTAGCAAAGTAAATGCTGACCCCAATTCTATCTTTGTCCCTTTCAGATCGATAGGTATGTGTTGAGTTCCAACAAGCACAGGGAGGAGAGAAAAACAAAGGACAAGGACCCTGGCACTTGGGTGGCTCAGTTGGTTGAGTGTCCAACTCTTGATTTTGGCTCAGATCATGATCTCGGGGTCATAGGATCGAGTCCCGCGTTGGGCTCAGCACTCAGCACGGGGTCTGCTTGTCCCTCTCCCTCTCCTCCTCCTCCCCCCCCAAATAAATAAATTAATAAAATATTTTTTTAAAAAAAGGTGAAGAGCATGTATCCTGCCCCTAAGGAGTAGCAGGTCCACAAGTAAACACGTAATTTCAACATAACATGGTCGGTCCTTGGTAGAGGGAGCTAAAATACAGATGTTTTCTGGAAACTGCCGGGTTTTCTCTTGAGGTATAGGAAGGAGTATCCAGCAGAGACAGGGAAAGGACATTCCAGGTGGCTGGAACAGCATGAGCAAAGGCCAGCAGGCCAGCATCGGCTCCATAGCAAAGCCAGGAGTGGAGATGGGTGGGTAGTTTCCTGATATTCCCAGATCACAAAATGTGAAGGGGGTATTTTCCATAATATGTCTACCAGCTAAGATTGCAAAAGCTTTTCTATAGTAAATCCAAAGTTCAGCATGCCATAGTATTTACTTTTTCTTTAAAAAAAATTTTTTTTAATGTAATCTCTACCCCCACTGTGGGGCTCGAACTCACCACCCTGAGATCAAGAGTCACATGCTCTGACTGAGCCGGCCAGGAGCTCCTAGTATTTACTTTCATCCAACTCTCTGACAGATAAATATAATGCAGCCATAAAACCATCTTTTCTTCCCTCCTGTGGAAATCTTTTCCCTTTTCAAACATATTTTAAATAAAATTCCTCTTTACCATGGAATCCATTCTATTGATTTAAAAAAAGATCTCTCCTGAAGAAAGGAAAGCCATCTTTGATCTCACTTGACAAAAAGAACTAATCAAACAATAAAATCTATGAGGGGAAGGGAAAAAAAAAGCAGCGAGCTTCTTTGAGCCACATCAAATATATGACAGAGAAAATGCTTTATTTAAATGCTGAAAACTAACACAAAACAGCTTGAAATGTAATCACCTCTGCTCAATAAGTGAAACCACATGTTGATCTGACATGAGTTTCTAAGACACAATTAAAGGTCACTTTGTGTGCACACATCTCATTCCGCACTGAGAGGCTTGACTTGGTTGTCAGCGTGTTGGGCCACTGTGGGGCAGGTGCTCGCCAGCCCCGTCCACCGAGCTGCTCCAACCCCGGCTGAAGGTAGTAAAACTCGCAGCCCCGGAGCCTGAAATCGAACCATCCCAGGAAACAGACAAGCCCGGATTTCAGCGTCCCTGCCCTCGAGTCTTGGGAGACAAGAACTAAATGCATTTGGCAATCCTTGCTAATTCAGAACCAAGAGCCCTCCCACGGAAGTGGCTTTGCTCAAAAATGAAAACACAGCTTCCTTTCGGCTCTGCGCACCTTTACCTTCACCAGGCTCCTGGGTCCAAAGAGACAAGTTTGGATGCTCCCCTCGGGGGCAGGGGTGTTCCAGCCCCTGGGGGGGGGGGGTGCATTTGGCATTGTCTCCTTGGCAGCTAGCAGGTTTCAGTTCAGGAGTCTTTAATGGAAAGACAGGGTATTCGGAAAGTGACTTCTTTAAAACAAGCTCCCCGCAGGCCCGTCTTCTCTTTCCATATCCCTTTAAGAAAGGATGTGCCCGAGGAAGACTTCAAAGTCGCTCTTTCAAAAGGGAAATCACATCTAGAAAGCTTTTCTCAGAATGAGAAACAAATTATTTGATTTGAAAGGGGAGTAAATCTTCAGAGCAAGGAGGGAGGATCAAAGAATAAGTTCGTGTGAACCGAAGAAGTGACCCTTTCCAGTGGAACGTGACTTTACTCTTTCCGAGCACCCAACGCATTTTGGAGACAGTGAGTTTGCTAGAGAATCAAAATAAAGAAGCTACTCTGCGTTCCAGAAAATCACGTGATTCTCTCTCTCTCTCTCTCTCCCTTCCCCCCCAACTTCTCCCTCCCTCCCTATCTCTTTCTCTCCTCCCTCCCTCCTGCCAGGCTGTGCACCCCAACCTTTACACCGTCATCGCAGCCCCTGCAGCGTGTTGCGAGGTGCAAGTCCTTGCACACCTGGGTGAAATTCGTGGGTGGCGGAGACAAAACGGCAGAGAACCAAGCGACCGGAGACAGAGCCGCAGAGTCGCCCTGGTCCCGCCCACCGCCCTCTCTGCACTCCCGCTCAGCCCCCTCCCTGCTTCCTGTCCTCTGGACCCGGCAGGTGAGCCCACGCCACCGCGGATGCTTAGGGAATCTTGGAGTGTTTTCTTTGTATTTTTCATTCTTCAAGCTATACCTGAATACATTCTTCTTGTAAAAAAAAGTAAAATCTTAAAGCCAAACAACCCGCTCCCCCCCCCCCACCAAAAAAAAACCCCTCATTTCTGTTAAGGGGTGAAATCATCTGAGAAGTGTATTTTTCTTTCTTAAGTTTTAGCTCCCTGGTTTCCACCCCACACCAAGTGGGATTCTCAGTATACCTTCCAGCGATATAAATGTGGCTATTATCTACCAATATAAATGGAAGAAGGAATTTAGCAAACTGAAAAGCAGAAAATTTTGACATAAATCAAAAACAACCAAAAACAACTCTATCAAATCCTTGTTCTTTGCAAAGTCCAATAAAATTAAGACAAATCTTTGGCTAGAATGGGTGAGAAAAACAGAGGGTACCCACAAACAAGTGCAGAAACTAATGTAATTACATGTAGAGAGCAGACTTTTTACATTTGTAGACACTATTATGTACCATTTGGCTTGAAAATCTACCTTTGTCTGGGGGAAAAAATGAACTACCCAAATTAGCCCAGTCAGGCGTTCCGTTTACACCTGAAATTAGTACTTGTCCTTACCTGGTTGTTTGATATACTGTATGTTGAAGGCTCACTGTGGGAGATGGGGGAGGGGGCAGGGGAAACACTTGTTACTTTTCTCATGGAATACTAAGGATATTCTGAGGAGACAAGATGGGTCCAAGAGTTTCGAATTTCATATGTAAAAATAACATCAAGCTTTTAGAAGTTCCTGTAGTGGGTAAGTCATGATATTGGTGAGATAAATTTTCCGAAGAATCACTGATTTTTAATGTATTTCTAGACACATATTAAGTAATCCAGTTCCAGGCTGAAGCACTATTGGCAGTTTCTTAACAGATAACCTGAAAACGAGCACAAAAACAATGGCCAGCCTTTATTTATTATACGTATTGTATCTGGTTCTCACAATGACGCTTAGGGCTGGATATCGTCATTACACCCATTTCATAGATGGTGAAACTGAGGTGTGGAGGGTTGCCCAAGGTCACACAGCTGTGAGTGGCTGAATGGGGATCCCGGTTAAGGAAGGCTATGACTGTTGAGGGTACAAAAGCCCGTGTATTATACCATAGAGGGATCCAGAGCTTTCTTCCCTAACCCTGTTTTAACTGGGGACCTTGCAATCTCACCCTGGGTGCTGTACCTGTCTGACACAGATGGCCCTTAGCAGGAGTGGGTGTTTAAGGTAGGAAAAACATCCAATGCCCTCGGGAAACATGACTAAAGGATTTTAGGAAACTGAGGGAGTGTCAGCTAAGGGAGGCTTACCTAACCGGAAGTTTAGGGAATAAGAATAGAAAGCCCTTACTTCGCCCGGACCTGGCACTTCAGAAACATCCCTACGAGTCATCATGTCCATTATGGTTATGATTACTCTATCTCTCCCTCCTCTTAATTCAAAGAAAATTCCTTTTCCTCTTTCTCTTCCTTTTCTCTTCCCCCAACCAAAAAAAATGACCTTCTAAACGTTAATCAACTCAGAAGACCTGATTGGCTGTGAATGTTACATTTGCATTCCAAAAGAGAGGAATTCTCCGGGCCCCAGCTATTCGGGGGAGGTGTGGAGCAATGTTCCTGAGGCTCTGGGTCCTTCTGCACTCATCCCCTCCCCGTCGCTCTTCACTCTCCCACCTCATGAAGCTGTTTGCACTCTCTCACCCCTGTCGTCCTATCCCTATCCAGAGACACCAGGCAGAAGAAGTCTGTGGGGTCCTGGGCCCAGGATCACTGAGGTCTACTTCAGTGAATATCCTGGAAGGGCAGGATTATAGTTCTCCAAGCCTTCTGTGTGGTTGTGAACCCCTCCAAGGCTGGAATCCAGGCCTTTTTCTTTTGTGTAAAGACATTCATTGAATACCTATTCCTCCATGAGAAATTTTTCAATATCCTAGTAACAGAAAACAGAAAAGACCCTGAGAATGTCAGTTGAGGTTTAATTTATGGGGTGATTAAATTAACTATTTCTTTTCTCTCTCTCTCTCTCTCCTGAAAGGTCCTAGGTGTGTGTATTAACCTGGTTCAGAACCAACTGCCATTAGCTACAGGGAGCCTCTCTCTGTCTTTGAACAACTCCTAATTGCTTTCTGTTAAAGGGCGTGTACGTCCCCTTTGATGTGATAAGAAAAACACGAACCATTTTCCTTTCTTGAAACTCTGACTCCAGTGCCTTTTTAAATAAACTTTTCTGTGAGCAGGAAAAATAAGAATAATTCACCTCCTTTTATTTCAGAAGTTCTGTTGAGTTTGAGAGCCAGACATGTTATAATAACTCAGAAAAAGTTGTCTCTTTATTTTGTTGTGTTTAGTTAATTTGGTGCTTTCAGCTCCTTCAGAAATCCTTCTACGGGTGGCAAGTTGCTTCCAGCTGACCTTTCCAAATCCTTTATAATAATGTGAGCCTTGTTGTAAATGTGAAATCAAGAAGCAGCAATACATTAGCGGACTGCCTGTGTTTTATAGTTTCCCCTTCTCAGGCTTGTTATTTTCAGCGGACACACATTGAGCAACTTGTTTCTGAATTAAAGTATTGCTCAATCTGCTTGCTTTCTTAAGAATTACATTAAACCACGAAACTAGGTACGGATGGGATCCTGGTTTTGAACAAGGCAGTAGTGAACTTTTGAAGTGTAGTCTGCCAAGATGAGTCAAGATGATTGATTTATTAATTAGTAAAAGCCATCCTCTGAAATTACCTAGCATTAATCACAATTCATGAAAAATATATTCAATTAGTTTGAAGATAGAGCTTTGACAAACTATCCCTTCTTCGGAGACCACAGTCAATTTTATTAACTCTTGCTGGCTAAATCATTCATGTTCAGCCTGAAAAGATGAGTGGTTGAGGGAATTCCCAAAAGTACAACAGGCCCGTTCTGGCAAAGCAGAGAGCAGGCAAGACAGAGACAGGGAGGCTGGGTGAAGCAGGAAACAGGATTCTGACAATTCTGGATATTCCAGTATCTGCTGCCACTTGCACTAAAAGAATCGACTTGAATTGGATTTTTCTGAGTCAAAGGCTGGCGAAAATACACAAACCCAAATAGGCAGGAAACTCCAGCTGCCAGAACCTGACCTTTTAGGGGGGCTAATGCCTGTCCAGGGCCAAAATTAGCTGATCCACTGGTGAAAAGGTGGACTGACTCGTCACGGGGAGTCCTGGATGACCTCTTCTGTGTGATCCAAATCCTAGGCTTGCAGAATCATACACATTATATAGCTTAAGATCGTGTCTCCCAATGCACCCATTTTACAGATGAGGAAAACAAAAGTCCGTGGGGGATCAGTGCGAAATGAAATTCAGGACCAGGATCTGAAGACCCTAAGGCAGGTGAAATAGCTTTCCTCAGCCTAAATTTCCCTTTGTGCAACTAAAGAGCTGGGATAAACAAAATCGTATCATTTCCAGTTCTCAAGTACTGTGGTTTTATTATTATTTTTTTAAGATTTTATTTATTCATTTGACACAGAGAAAGAGAGAGTACAAGCAGGGTGATGGCAGGCAGAGGCAGAGGGAGAAGCAGGCAGAGGGAGAGGGAGAAGCAGGCTCCCTCCTCAGGGAGCCTGATGTGGGGCTCAATCCCAGGCCTCTGGGATCATGACCTGAGCTGACGGCAGATGCTTCACTGGCTGAGCCACCCAGGCGCCCAAGTGCTCTGGTTTTAGTATTTTGATTTCGGGTCAGCTTTCTCAATAACTTCCTCGAGCCCGGGTATTTATATGTGTATGAACATATATAAATATACATTATATATACATGAAAAAAATGACAGTTCAATGAAAAGTTCTACAGGAACCAAGTTGAAATGATTTGCATATGACAGAATTGTTAAAATGTATTTCTAATGTATCCACTTCCTATTACTCCACGTGGGGTTTCTGACCTACTGACTATATAAGAAGAAAAGGGAAGCCAGATGTTTCTGGAGAGTTTTAATTCTCCATTTTTGAGATAAAATGAAAACAATTAGAGAAATAGGGGAAAATAGTGAGTCTTTTAAAAACCCACCTCAGGACACCTGGGTGGCTCAGTGGGTTAAGCATCTGCCTTCAGGTCAGGTCATGATCCCAGGGTCCTCGGATCAAGTCCCGCGTGGGGCTCCTTGCTCAGTGGGGAGCCTGCTTCTCCCTCTGCCTGCCTCTCCCCTGCTTGTGTACTTGCTCTCTCTCTCTCTCTCTGGCAAATAAATAAATAAAATCTTTAAAAATAAAAAAATTAAAACCCACCTCATTCCTATAGTGCAAAGATGGAAACATCTAGCTTTTTATTAGAAGAGAAAATGCTGCGGTGGGGGCCAACCCGGGTAGCCAAACAGTGAATTTTAGTGAATTCATCTCCTAAAGATAGTTCACTGCCAGGGGAGTGTGGTTCCCGAGTAAACTTGTGAGCCCAGAGATTAATCAGACATGTAGTCAGGAGTAGTTCAGGGAGGTTTTTAAAAAGAGGCAGAAAATGTCCATAGATAATGTTATTGGAAGAACTCTTTCCCTTCTTGACATGCTAGACATTTTATAAAGTACAAAACCCTCTTGAGTATTAATGGGCTCTCAAGTACTCGGGATTATTTAGAGACGGGAAGAGAGAGAGGGAGCAGGCTGTCACAGACTGGGAAAATGGTGTGTGCACAAGCACCACGAAACAAAGGAAGCTTCTATATTTAGAAGCACGAGTCCTTTGGGAAGACGACCCTTGGAAACGAATTGACTGCTTTCCTTAATTTTGGCACTCTGAGCTCTGGATCTCTCTGGATCGCCTGGAGCGGTCTTCAGTTCTGCACCTGAGGAAGTTAAGCCGGCGGTGGAAAGTTCCCTGGGCCCAGCTTGCTCACCAACCGCCCGAACCTCCCTCACCCGCATCGGAAAGGAAAGTGTGTTTGCTGCCCTGTGAACCAAGTATGCAGCGAGGAATGCTACCTTTTATTTATTTTTTTTTTTTAAAGATTTATTTATTTATTTATTTATTTATTTATTTATTTATTTATTTATATTTATTCGACAGAGATAGAGACAGCCAGCGAGAGAGGGAACACAGGCAGGGGGAGTGGGAGAGGAAGAAGCAGGCTCCCAGCGGAGGAGCCTGACGTGGGGCTCGATCCCATAATGCCGGGATCACGCCCTGAGCCGAAGGCAGACGCCCAGCCGCTGTGCCACCCAGGCGCCCCGAGGAATGCTACCTTTTAGGATGAATTCACAGAGCAACTGAACTGAGCTGAACTTTTTTTTTTTTTCTTTCGTTCTGAAGGCCTCTGGGGAAGTTGATAAAGTTATGATTTATCGTTTTGCAAGGGACATTCCAAAACAGCAGTTTGTTTAATTTTAATTTTTTTTTTTTTTTTAAAGACAAGTAAAGGTCACAGAGACCAACTCAACTTTTAATCTCATTTCAGGAGGGTTGTTTTGAAAAGAGGGGTATTTAGGGGCTCCTGGCTGGCTCCCTCGGTAGCGCCTGTGACTCTTGATTTTGGGGGTGCTGAGTTCAAGCCCCACCTTGGGCACAGAGGTTATTAAAAAAAAAAAGGATATTTAAAGAAATTGGGAGCCTTTTATTTGTCAAGAATAGTTTCAAAAAATAACTGAAACTATATAATAATATCTCAATACATTCTGAGTGTTAAAAAAATCACTATGTAGTAAAAGGTTTATGGAAAAAATGGATTTCAGAAGGGACATCCAAAATAATCAGTGGGCATCGTCATCAAACATAATTAAAGGCCGGTTAAGGAAACAGGGTGATAAGTTTTAGAAACATCAGAATCCTAAAACCAAATTCTCAGTTCTGGTCCACAGCTTCCTATATGCCTGAGCTCGTTTTTTTTTTTTTTTTTTTTTTTAATTGAATTTTTAGCAACCAGCTGAGGCCTCTGCTTCCTTCAAGTATGGGACAATCCTAGTTACTTCCTCCTACTCCTTCCCTCCTGTGGGCCCAGAGGGCAAAAAATTTCCCCCTTTTAAACGCTGATACCGTGTGAGAGCCACTGCTTTTTCCCCAAGCTGGGGGTAGGCCTTTTCTCAATTTTCGTATGTATCAGTTCCCCCTATCCCCCACGGCTGCAAAAGCAAGTCTTCGTTCCTAACCATGGCTTTGCAAACCTTCGCTTGGTTAGAAAGGTCTACCTTCTGCAAAACAGAAATGGCATTTTAAGAATTTTAGTTGGTAGATAAACACATCTAAAGGTTGTGATAGCTCTTGAGATCCTCATTCCCAACTTCATCTTTAATTGAGAGGTCCAATCTTAACTAGAACTTAAATGAAAACTCGAAATAAAAAATTAAAAAAAAGAAGAAAGTTCCAGAAGTACGGTAAACCTGAAATGCTCTTAAAAAAAAAATTAAAAGGTTTAAGGATCCGTGTCCAAATTACCCTATAAACAATCCTTTAAAAGTAAAACAAACAAAACACCACATTCAGAGATTCATTACAGGGGACCTACTGAGGACTATATAAGGTTGGCGTGCGTGATCACGACAACAAAAGTGAATTTGCCTCAGTTTGAGATCTCAGAGTTAAAGGAACAAACGGAAAAAAAAAATCTATGTGAAAAGTGTTTAAACATCGGCTGCTCTGAAAAGAGGTATAAAAATAAAACCGAAGAGATAGAAGAACTGTTTTCTGTGTGCAGTGGGAAAGTTTACCCAAATGACAAGCTGTCATGTGGGACGTCCCAACAGCATTCTAAAAAGTCTATTTCCTTAGATCAAAAAGGACAGACAGAAGCCCAACACTTATATCTGTGCTGGCTGGTCATGCTCCCTTTCCCTAGAGTAATTATATGCTCCATCCATGAAGCAATGCGGCTAATACCTTAACGCTCTGAGTACAAAGACGAGTGGGGTCATATGACACTGCTAAATTTAGAAAAGGGCTCTGTTTTCTGTTTTGCTCAACGCTTACAATTTTCTGCTCTGAAGGAAGAGGAGTTTCAAATGCACATTGATCTTTCTCATATCGTGAATGAACCAAACGAGCACCTGTGTTCAACTGCCAAAATACAGTTTTTTAAAAAGGGAAAGAGAAGCCTGTGTACTCTTAATTCAACATAGGAGGGATAATTTTTTCCCCCTGCTTTCTTCAAAAGAACATAACCAGAAAGGTACAGTAATAGTATTTACAAAAGGTTATAAGTGCAAAGGCGTGTATTTAACTAAACAAAACAACAGAGTGGAATGGTGATAATATTCCAAGGCAATTCAGATGAAAATCTTCCCCCAAAAAACACACAAAAAACTGGTAAATCTTGGGAAAAACTAGCTCGTGGAACTAAGCAAAGTGACTGTAAAAAAATTAACTGTAAGTGGGAAAATAATTTATTAGTTACAGAAATGTGTGTGATTCCTTTTTCAGAAAATGTCTGGAAATACTAGACTTCAAAATGGACAGTTTTTCTTTTAAATTAAATGTCAAAAACCTCCATGTAGTACAATAAAGCCCAATTTCTTTGAAAGGATGCTTGTCGTCTATGAATATTCTCTCTGTGGGTGTAATCCAAATATTCTCCTGGAGTTGAAAATTGGACTGATGACATTTGTGGACTGTATCACGTTTGGTGTGAGAATTAGGTTCAGGCTCCCATATGCACAGAATTCATGCATTTATTTATTCGATATTTATTAGGCCCCGCCTCCTAAAAATGGTGACGACCAATTTACATATCCAAGATAGAGACAGAACAGGTGCTTGCGTGTAAGTGGATTTTAACATAGAGTCATTGTGTCAAAATGATGTAGAACTCTAAAAACAGTCCAGGTTAAAAAAAAAATAAGAAGAAGAATAAGACTCCTGGTTAACCACGGCAGTTTTATTACATCAACATGGCTATTTTAATTAAGAAAATGTCTATGCAAGGCTCCCTTATTTTTGTATCATTATAATTTTCTCTCTAGCTTTCTTAGGGCATTTGTTGTTGTTTTATAGAATTTCTTTTTTTTTTTTTTAATTTTATTTATTTATTCGACAGAGATAGAGACAGCCAGGGAGAGAGGGAACACAAGCAGGGGGAGTGGGAGAGGAAGAAGCAGGCTCATAGCGGAGGAGCCTGATGCGGGGCTCGATCCCAGAACGCCGGGATCACGCCCTGAGCCAAAGGCAGATGCTTAACCACTGTGCCACCCAGGCGCCCCTGTTTTATAGAATTTCTACTGCTGTTGAGCAGAGACTCTTTTTAATTGTAGCTCTAATTCTTTCATCTTCCATTCATTCATTTCTTACTCAACAATCATTACTCAACAAGACTGGTCTAGATGCTCAGGGACCCTAGAATTTCGATTATATGAACTGGCCAAAATTTCCCAAAAAAAAATATCTCAAGGTTTTGGAAATAGATCATCTTTAAGGCACATGTTTCTGCTTCCCTCAACTCACTGGAATTGGGGTGCCCAGTGCCGTAGTTGATCAATTCTAAAGTTCACTTTAGTTTTTACATTTTTAAAGTAACTGAAATGAGTGTGCGTTTTGCAGCTGATGGCATCGTGCAATTATAATTGGAAGCATTTCTTTCTTTCTTTCTTAATAGTTCACAAAATAATGGAGCATCTTACAAGGTGATGTTTTAGGTTTGACAAAATACAGTAACTAGCCCCTGGGGTGTTCTGAAGTATTTTGACGTTATTGCTTAAGTACTTCTTCCACGATGCACTTCCACAGGACCAACAGCATTGATGGGAATAGTCTGGCTTAGACCCTGGAGCTATGATGGGACACCTGGTTGCCTTTGCCCCATGTATTACAATTAGCAGAAATGAACTAGTTAGCTCTCTTGATCACTGTCAGCCTCTCCCTGGTAAATAAGCGCCAGCAGCGCAGGGAAAGCATCTCTCTTGCTCACCACTGTATCACCATGGGTTCGAATGACACCAGTTATACTCTTTCTTAGCAGAGAGCCCCGAATGCTGACTACCTGTCAGGTGTTCTCTTAGATGCTGGCAATACAGCTGTGAGCCGGGTTCTGTCTTCATGGGTTACAGTCTTTGCATAAACAACTAAAAAATTAAATAAAGCAAGGCCATCTTGGTTGAATGAGCACTGTTGAACAGTTTCTTGCCCTAATTGAAGAAAAAGTGGCTAAGGCAACACGGGCTAGTTCCCAAGCTACTTTTATGTTTGGCTCTAAAAGTACTTTGTTTGGGCTAAGCGTCTTGGTTTTCTTTGTTTCTTTTTGTCTTCTATCAATAGCAAAAATAAGTAGAAAGACCCACTGACTGGCAGCAAGACAGGGCAGCCCACAACTCTTGTGTAGCCTGCCATCCCAAATGGATTAGTCGAGAAGCCACACAGCTGATAATTCTCCAGGGAATCCTGGAGTGTGGCCTCTGGTTAAGTTCTGCTTAGCAGTTAACATTCCTCCCTTAAAAACAAAATGCCCTGGCGCCTGGGTGGCTCAGTTGGTTAAGCGTCGTCCGCCTTCGGCTCAGGTTGTGATCTTGGGGTCCTGGGATCGCGTCCTGCGTCAGGCTCCCAGCCAGGCGGGGAGTCTGCTTCTCTCTCTGCCCCTCACCATGCTCGTGCTCTCGCTTTTTCTCTCAAATAAATATATAAAATATCTTTTAAAAAATGCCCACTGAGTATATTTAGATGTGCCCCTACTGGGTAGTTATGGGTAGTGGTGGGGGACTGAGTCCTACTGATTGGCAGCTGGGGTGGTAACCTAAGGACACCTGCTCCCATTCTTCCTACTCTCTCTCCACCCTGTCATCGCTGCATCGACCAGGATCCAGTACCCTATTCTGCTTCGTGTCTGCTCTAAAAGCTAGCTTTAGTAGAGGTTGAAGCCATTAAAACACACTATTCAAAGTTAGCAGAATATATTTACATTTCATCTTAGCAGCATTATAGCTCAAAAAATAATAAAAATGGCAAAATTGGTCTCCTACATCAACCAACCCTCGAAAAATAATAAAAATGGCAAAATTGGTCTCCTACATCAACCAACCTCCTCCATGTAAGTGTCAGCCAGCTGAGTGACATCCCAAAGTGATATGGGTTACTCGAGAAAAAGTAAATTGCAGTCATTTTAAGTTAGAAATGTGCTTGAAGTCTGAACGCTGCGTCGTAACTATTACGTTTTATTATCACTAATAATGCTAATTATATTTTATAATGCACCTAATATATGTAAAGCCTTTGCTGGACCCAGGGAAAGAATGATAAAGAGGACCTGATGTCTGCTCTTGACTTTACATTAAATAGAAGTATCAGGTAATTCCCGGGAGCAAAAGACTGCAGCTCAAGAGTCAGAAAACCTATTCTTTTTTTAAAATATATATATGTATATATTTTAAGATTTATTCATTTATTTGAGAGAGAGAGGGGAAGAGTGAGCCCATGCAATTGTGAGCAGGGGAGGGGCAGAGGGAGAGGGAAAGGGAGAGAAAGCTTCAAGCGGACTCTCCACTGAGCCCAGGGCCAGAGGCCAAGGTGGGGCTCAATTTCAGGACCCTGAAATCATGCCCTGAGCCAAAATCAGGAGTCCAACACTTAACAAGCTGAGCCACCCAGGCGCCCCAGCAAACCTATTCTTAAAGGTCGGATGGCACATGTTTTAGTCTTTTTTTTTTTTTTTAAGATTTTGTTTATTTACTTGAGAGAGAGAGAGAAAACAAGCAGGAAGAGCAGCAGAGGGAGAGGGAGAAGCCTGACGTGGGCCTTGATCCTGGGACCCTGAGATCAGACCCCAGCCGAAGGCAGATGTTTAACGGACTGAGCCACCCAGGCGCCCCCACGTTTTAGTCTTTGAGAGCCATATCGTCTGTCTCAACCACCGACAGCAAGTCCATAAATGAATTGGGCACAACTGTGTTCCAATAAAACTTTATTTATAAAAACAGGCACCTGCCCGTATCCGCCTCTGGCGGGAGATTGCTGAGACCCGCTCTAGGTGTATTAAGCCCCTCAGCGGTCGCCTCCCCTGGAGGCCAGCACGAGTGTCGTTAGCATCGTCCCCTTATAGAAGGGGAAACGAGCTGGAGGGACGGTAAGTACGGAGCCACTGACCACCAGAAACCAGCACCCGAACGCCCCTTTTCCCTGTTACGGAAACAAGCGTAACCTGTGAACTCGCACATCAGTGGTGCAGACTCCGGACTTCAGATCTGACGCCTTCAGTTACAACCTGTGAGAGCTGAGCTGCGGCCCTAAACCCCCCTGCCTCACCTCTTCGTCTGCACGACGGGGTCAGAATTGTGTCTAACCCTAGTGAGGCGTCAGGGAGCCCCTGGAGAGGAGCCCCGGACAAAGTCATGGAGCAACAAATGGTCCCTATTGTGATGACAGGGCACAGATGGAGGCGTTATGGGATGTGGGTGTGCGTAAGGGAAGGGTCCACAGAGAAGCATCCTGTGCAGAGGCAAGTCAGAAGAGAACTGAGAAACATCGGCGGGGAGGAGAACATCAGCCAGAGGCGGGCGATGCTTCCTCATCCCAGATGTTTCCTTCCACGCAGGAGGAGTGCCACCAGCGTGACACCCTGGCCTCTTGGTCTCTTACGTCTCCTCCCCAGGCGGGTCGGTGATTTGATCTGACACTGAGTCTGGATGGAGAACTGGGTTGGGTTAGCTCGGCCCCCTCTGCTCACTTGCTCTCTCGGGAGCCAGCAAAGAGCATGTGCTGTCAAAGCCTTTGACCCACAAGCTTCGCATCAATGACCTGCCCTTGCGTTGACTTCCTCTGGTGGTCTTGGGTTGCCTGTCTCTGTGGGGTGAGCCTGGTCCGCCTGGGGTTCAGGGCCAAGAACCTCACCTCTTCACTGGTGCTGGCTTCCTTGGTCTCCACTTGTATCACCTTTTTTCCCCTCTTGTCTGGCATTTGGGTCAACACATAGGCAAAGAGTACTGTCAAGTTCTTTCGCACTTTGGGGCTCTCTTGGATCCAAACAGACACCACATCCCCTGCCTCTGTGACCCCCCCCATCCCCTTGGCTTGACATCTCATCTACCTACTAAAGATTCACGCAATTCCCCCTCAAGCCCAGTTCTTGAGCCCAAACTTTGGTCTTGTTTATCCATCTGCCTGCTTAGGGAAAACCAGCCCCTCACCAGGCTATTTCTGCAGAGCGGTATTCCCACCTGAAGCGTGTGGAAAGTAGTCATTTGATTGTTATTTGCTCGCCTTCATGAGAACCTAAGTTACGCGGAGGAGAGACTTATTTCTATTCGCTGTGTCCTGAACAGTGCCTGGAACAGGTAAAGCCCTCAAAAAATACTGTTGAATGAATGAATGAATGAGTGAATGAATGAATGAATGAACGAATGAAAAGAAGAGAGCAAGCAGGTCAGATGGGGTGGTTCTGAACTAAAGAGTCCACACTCCATCCAAAGGGCACCTCGTACTATGCTCCCCTGACTAAGCCCAAAGGCAATCTAGGAGCGTCTCGTAATTTTTCAAGATAAGCCCCAAATCTGGATGTCATGAAGTCTCCAGGTTATATTATTTTTTTTTAATAAAAATAACTTTTTGTTACTCCAAGTATAGTCCACATGCATTTTGTAGAAAGTTAGAAAATAGAGCTAAACAATAATGTTAACATAAAAACCACAGACTCCAACCTCTGTGGACGCTTTATGCTTCCAGATCTTTCTCTGTACACATACATAAACATCCATGTATTTTTGACCACAGGAGCTCATCCCTGATTTATTGAGTTAATCGCCTCCACCTTTCCATTTCAATACATTTTTTTTCTTATCTGGTATCGCTCCAGGTTCAGATTTCCCTACTGACCCAAAAAAATGTCTTTTGCAGCTGGTTTACCCAAACCAAGATACACTCCAGTCCAGGCCCAGAACTGGGTTATTATGTCATTGCCCATCTTTTCCAATCAAGCTCAGTCCCTTCTTCCATCCTCTGTGCCTTTTTAAATAGGCCGGGCTAGTCGTCCTGTAGAATGTCTTTTTGGGGGGATTTGTGTGTCCTCCTTCTTCACGATTTTATTTATTTATTTTTTATTTATTTATTTATTTTAGAGAGACAGAGTGAGTGAGAGAGAGAATGAAGGAGCAGGAGGAGGGACAGAAGGAGAGGGCGAAGCCGACTCCCTGCTAAGCAGGAAGCCTGACGTGGGGCTCGATCCTGGGATCCCGGGAACTTGATCTGAGCCGAAGGCAGACGCTTAACCAACTGAGCCACCCAGGCAGCCAAAAAATAGTAATATATTTAAAGTGTACAAAGTGGTGTTTTCCTGTTGTCTACACTGTCATGTGATTACCATCATCAAGTGGAAACATTCATTGCTTCACAGTTACCTTTTATGCGTGTGTAAGAGCCCTTAAGATCTACTCTCTTAGCAAACTCCAAGTGCGCACAAGAATACCGTCTCATTAACTACAGTCACCGTGCCGGACGTTCGATCCTCAGAACTTCTCCATCTTCTAACTGAAAGTTTGCACCCTTTGACCTGCCTCCCCTCATTCTGCTCCCACCCTCAAAGACCACACCCCCAGCCCCTGGAAACCGACATTCTACTCTCTGTTTCTATGAATTCAACTTAAAAAAAAAATTCTCCATCTAAGTGATACCGTGTAGTATTTGTCTTTCTCTGGCTTATTTGGCTTCGCGTGATGCCTTCTACCTTCCCCCATGTTGCTGCACATGGCAGGGTCTCCTTCTTCTTTATGACTGAATAGTATTTCAGAGCATGAAGATCCCAGAATATCCTATTATAATATATAATAGAAATACATGTATTCCGTTATATATATCCCAATATAGTACTTCTGGTATATATTGTATACTTTCTCTTTACCCTGATGGTCCCTCAGGTCGTTGGCATGTCTTGTCTTCTTGAGAATAATGCTGCAACGAGCATGGGGGTGCAGATATCTCTTCGAGATAGCGATTCCGTTTCCCTTGGGTGCTGTTGTTATTGTGACAGATGAACGACTTTCTCAGGTTCGGATGCCT
Source organism: Ursus arctos (assembly GCF_023065955.2). Classification (NCBI taxonomy): domain Eukaryota; kingdom Metazoa; phylum Chordata; class Mammalia; order Carnivora; family Ursidae; genus Ursus; species Ursus arctos. Next base: position 8,471,534 of record NW_026622830.1, read on the forward strand.
TACAAACTGTTCTGGAAGCCAGATTTTTCTGACTCCCATCAGGGCTATCTACGGAAACTAAGATCACCCAAAGCAAAAAAAAATAAAGAACCTAAATAGCTGTATCAGCTTAACTCAGTTTCAGCTGTAATCTGGGAAGATTTTGTCAGATGTATTCAGGTTTCATAGACCCAGTCACTCGTTTTTAAATTTCATCTATCAACTTTAGAAAACAACGGCATCGTAGAAAAATTAAAAAAAAAAAAAAAAGACACCTCACAAACTATGTTGTTGCCAGATTTATGCCTAAATTTAACTGAAATATTTTTGGTTTTTTTCTGATAATAAAAGTAAGACATGATCATTACAGATAATGTTTAAAATATGAAACAATGCAAAAACAGAAAACAAACATCACTCACAACTCTACTCTTCCCCAGCTAAGGACTTGAACAATTTGGGTGCAAACCCTTCCAGTACTTTACATACATATGAAAATGGTCTTTGTTTTATATTGTTCTCTATTTTGTGTTTGTGGCAGACGTTGCTGGCTGCTTACACAACGCAGCAAGTATTCTGTTCTATTCTTTCTTGTTCACAGAACCCTGACTCTTTTCAGGTATTTTACCTCATGTGAAGGCAGGACCCAGCCTTGTCCCAGAAGGGAAAATTTGATTTATCTAACACACAAATCTGGATGTTCCATTATCCTTCCCGGTGATCAGTTTAGAACAACATTTCTCAACCTCAGAACTTTGGACATTTGGGCTGGATCATTCTGTTGTGGGGCTGTCCTGCTGTTGTAGGATGTCTGACAGTGTCCCTGGCCTCTCCTCTCTAGATGTCAGTGGCACACCCTCGCTTCCACCCCAGTTGTGACAACCAAACCAGAATGTCTCCAGACATTGTCAAATGTCCCCTGGAGAGCAAAAATGCACCTGACTGAGAACCACTAACTTCGGAATAAGCAGGTTCTAGAATCCTGGCCAATGAGCCATGTAGGACATACCTATGTTCCTCCTCTTAATGACTATACAGTATTCCAGGTGAAAATAGACCATCATTTATATAACCGGTCCACTAATGATGGGTACTAATTTCGTTTTCGGTTCTCCGCTGTCCTGGTTAGTCATATATATGACTTTATGTATTTGCACACTTGTGGAAATGGATTTATAGAATAAATGCCTAAAAGTGGAATTTGTGAATTGAAGTTTACATTTCAATAGGTATCACCAATACACTTTCCAAAATGTTCCAAAAAGTCAATGCTGGTTTACCTACTAAATGAATGAGTGTTTATTTCCATAGACCTTCACTAACTTCAGCGAGAAAATCCATTTAATTTGTTGTTGTTGTTGTTGTTGTTGTTTTTGCATTTCAAGTACATTAGAAAATGATTGTCTATTGAAAACTGATTTTCTTAGTGATGGAATAATGTTCCGTTGCAGTACCATGATTTATTTATATTCCCCCAGTATGAACACTCAGTTGGTTTTTATTTTCTATTGAAGGACTTTTCTTTCTTTTTTAAAATGAATACAAATATTTGTCATAATTGTGACAATTCATTGACGGGCTCTTTTTAAATATTCAAAAAAACCTGTCTTCTGTCATTGGCTTTATGATTATTAATATATGTTTCTATAAAATGACCTTCCTCCAGGGCAGACTTCTCCATTAGATCAGCAGGCCCACAAAACAACTTTAATGTCTTTTTTTTTTTTTTTTTTTTTTGAGTAATCTCTACACCCAATATGGGGCTTGAACTCACAACCCTGAGATCAAAAGTCACATGCTTGGGGCACCTGGGTGGCTCAGTCTGTTAAGCAGCTGCCTTCAGCTCAGGTCATGATCTCAGGGTTCTGGGATCAAGCCCTGAGTCAGGTTCCCTGCTCAGCGGGGAGCCTGCTTCTCCCTCTCCAGCTCCCCCTCCTTGTGTTTCCTCTCTTGCTCTCTCTGTCAAATAAATAAATAAAATTAAAAAAAAAAAAAGAAAAGTCTCATGCTCTAACAACTGAGCCCAGCCAGGTGCCCTAGTTCTAGTATTTTTTAAAATCAGAAGAAAAAATATAATAATAATAATAATAATAATAAATAAAAATAATAAAATAAAATCAGAAGAAAAACATGACCTTTTAGGTTGAAGAAAATGTTTTAATATTTAACATTAACACATTCGATTTATTTTATACCGATGCAGTTATAAAATATAATTTATTTTATTTTTTTTTATAAAGGAAGGAACCCACGGAAGTCATTTTAGAGCCCTGTCTAGTTTTAGCATGTTTGCTCAAAACACATGGATCAAATCAAATACATGGTCGCTTCCACTTGGAATAAGTAGAATAAAGTAATAACTTGAATCTCAATGTGTAAAATATTCAGATAATTTTCCATCAATAGTGATCAATTTTCAATTTTGAAATGTAACTAAACAAGGAAAGATGAGAAATTGTTCACATCACTTTTCATAAAGAATGACGAACCTCTGGGTGTGTCTGTGATCTGCCTTCACCAGCACAGTGAGAGGGAAATAAAATACACATTTTTCATTTTCATCTTCCCCCTGTTTTGATTTTATTGTTTGACATCTTTTTTTTTTATCAGAAATAGGTGTATTCAGTGTTCATCTCTCCCACGAATTACTTTAGTGCATTTTTTTGTTTAAATAAAAATGTATTTCATTTTTTTTTATTTTTTAAAAGATCTATTTTACTTTTACAACTCTGGATTTATTCTGGACATTTTTTTGTTTCATTCATTTATTCATCTAACAAATTCAAGTACAACAATTAGAAAAGAATAGCCCGAGGAGGACCTTTGGAAGCAGGTGAATGGATGAGGACAATCAAACATCGCAAAGTTGTAGGTTTCTTGTAAAAATTAAAAATGGAGCATGAGTTCCCAGCATCAATGATTAGTATTTGGACGGAGGAACCAGAGAAGGGGGCAGAGCTGATGGGAGCAGGCTAAGCCAGGCTCAGGGTCCCTCTGAGGGCAAAGGCTAAGCTAAGACTCTGAAGTCCCCATAGCCGCTTTGTGTAGGTGACACGGTTAATGACCTACCTTCTTCCCTGGTGTTAGAACACTTTCGGTTACAGTATTGTGGTGAATCATTTCCTTCCAAGGCTTAGGGTGATCTATCACACGGGTGCCTTGTCTAGATTTTAACAATATGAGCAAAAAAGGTTCCTCATTCCAGAAATGCAAAACAGATTACATAAGAAATGTGTTCTTTAAAAAAATCCGCATAAAGGTGTGATAACTGGGAAGGAAAGTTAATGCATGGGAAAACAAATCTCTAAAAAAAAAAACAGTAATAAAAATACTTGTTAGCGAAACGAGGAGGTTTCTGTTCCCTTGGCTAGTTTGTAAGGGTGAAATTCCTTTCTGAAGGCAGGAACTGGGCTGGGAGGGTGGGGGTCTGGGTGTATTTGCCTTTTCTGAGCCTCGCAGGATTTCACCAGGGACCGAGCGAATAAGGAACAGGGACGGTGTGGAAACACTGGCCCTGGTATATTACTGCTTGCACTACAGGAGTTTTTTTGATGCCAAATCAATACCTTGGTTGTCCTTGAAAAACCCTATAGGTCTGTTTTTAATAGCTGGCTACATGGGTGAAATTACACTGATGACTTAGCAAAGCCTCACCTTTGATCTACTGATCTAGTTAGGGATGTGTGACAGAGGGAGCCTGTGGCTGAGAGATCATTAACAAATTAAAAGAAGGGAGGGAAAACTGCAAGTTACAGAAATACAGGAAGTCTGAGGTTTGTCAGTTGTTGAAACATTTTGATACTGTCTTTTAAGAGTCACAGCCCTCTGCGGGCTTTCTTTGGATGACAAAATACTGAGAACAACAATAACAAAAGCAAAGCCATGCACAGTTTAAACTCAGGATCGGTGGGTCAATTCCAAATGAATGAATGGTGGCCGGCATTGTTTCCCCCTCCCATTTTTAAGGCCTTGATGTTTACATTTCCCATCTGTGTGATAGTGAAACCAAGGGGTATCTTTACAAGTTTTGCTCTCATTAAAAAGTGTACCCTTTAAACTTTTATTTGTTTTAATTAGTAGACGTCACTTTTTTAGAGTGGTTGTAGGTATACAGAAGGTCGCCATATACACCCCGCCCCTGTCCCGTACAATTTCCCTATTATTTACCACTTGCAATCGTGCGGTACATTTGATACAGCTGATGACCCAATACTGATGCCTGATTATTAACTAACGTCCACAGATGACATTAAGGTCCATCCTTTATACTGTAAAGTTCTATGGATTTTGAAAAATGCGTAATGATATGTATCCCATCATTACAGTATCATACTGAACAGTTTCAGTGCCCTTAAAATTTCCCCTTTTTGTTCCAGCAAACAGCTATTCTAAATTCTTTTTTTTTTTCAAACAGAAGATCTCACATATTTATTACTGAACCAACCTACTAGTCCAGAAGCATAGTAACAGAGAGACATCATTTCCCTGATAAAACATGTCTATTGTTCAGGCAGTAGTGATGTGTACAGAGTGATAGGGTAGGAGCACGTGACCTTCATGCAGCATCAACACGTGGGCCATCTCATGGGCAATCCCTTATAGACCCGGCTTGGACCTTCTTCAATGCCTCCTCTTGGAGTTGTACCTGATTTTATGGCTAGTTTTCATCCAAATCCACTGGGGAATGGGACGATTTGACTTTTGTTTCCTGGCCGGGAATCGCTTGATCCTGAAAGTCTTGTGAGAAGACGTGGTGAGGAACAGTCGACCGCACGCACCGTGATGGTAGAGAAAAGGCGAAATTCTGTACTTTCAACATAATTGCTGTCCCCCCCCCCCCTTTTCCCTTCTCCAAGGGACTTTTATTTTAGGAATAGATGACAGCTGATTCTCCTTTCTGGCAGAGACCCAGAGAGCCACTTCGTCTGACTGCAACTCACATATCCCTGGAAGATGTCCTCTCCTGCTGTATTTTTGCCCATGCAGGAAAACACCGAAACTTGCTTTGCCAAACACCCAAGAGGAAGTCCCTTTCCCCAAAATGATAGAGTGAACAAGCTAGAAACTGGAAGAGGTGTGTCCAACGAGTGCCTGCCCTTCACCTCGTTCTATTGCTGCACATCCTGATTATCTTTTTTTAGGTGTATTTATTTATTTTTAATAATCTCTACACCAGCGTGGGGTTCGACGTTACGACCCCGAGACCAAGCATCACATGCTCTCCTGACTGAGCCAGCTGGGTGCCACCCTGATTATCTTATTAAGCTGCCCAGACACAGAATTGTTTCTTGTCACCTCTCAAAGATGTGACGTCTTGCTCACAATCCCCTTCATTATTGCACGCGTGTCTAGTGTTGAACTCCTAAGCCTACAGTTGCAAACAGACTTCTAAACCCAGTGTGTAGGTGGTCGAGGGGATAGACAATTTGGGGGTAGAGAATGTAGGATGTAAAAAGTAGAAAATTACCATACCTTATCTATTCCTTTATTATTATGCAACAAATATTTGAGTCTCTACCCTGTGTCAGACTCTGCTGGAGAATAAGACCGTTTCTGACCTTACAGAGCTCACGGTCTCCCAGAAGAAGACAAATACTGAAGATCGGAATGTACAGGCAGAGAGAGAATAAAGCACGGTTGTAAGATGGGCGGGTGGCTAGCTGGCTGGGTGAGTCAGGAAAGGTTCCTGCAGAGCTGGTATTTGAACAGAGCCGTGAATGAAGTGGGCCAGCAATCCCTGCAGGAGTTTATAGATGGAATGTTCCAGGCAGAGGGGGGAGTGGACACAGGGCCTAGGACTGGGTGAGCTGGATCTGTTGGAGGAAAGGGGAGCACAGTGGGTTTACAGCTGATAGGAGGAGCAGACAGGTGGTAACCCCAGAGGTCAGACAGCGTGGGCATGATAGGAAGTTTGGATTTTACTATGAAAGAGAGCCCACTGGGGAAGTTGTCTGTGGGATGCATGGGGTTGGGGAACAACCAATGAGCTCTATCTCATGCTTTCTGTCTTTACCCACCCCTTAGAGGTCTAAAACCATCTCAGAGGAGTATAACCCAAACTGAGCACCTCATCTTTCCCTGCCCAACCGATTTCTTCCACATTCTTCCCCAGCTCTGCTAAGGAAAATTCCAGTTTTACGTTGGCTCAGGCCAAGAACCTTGGAGTCACCCTTGACCGCTACTTTCACTCAGATACTGTTTCTAACCCAGAGCAAATGCTGTCAACACTACCTTCAAAATTTATCAAGAATTCCATTAGATAGATTGGGGCACTCGGGTGGCACAGCGGTTAAGTGTCTGCCTTTGGCTCAGGGCGTGATCCTGGCGTTATGGGATCGAGCCCCACATCAGGCTCCTCCGCTATGAACCTGCTTCTTCCTCTCCCACTCCCCCTGCTTGTGTTCCCTCTCTCGCTGGCTGTCTCTCTCTCTCTGTCAAGTAAATAAATAAAATCTTTAAAAAACAACAAAAAAAAGAATTCCATTAGATAGGGGCGCTTGGCTGGCTCAGTCAGTGTAGCAGGCAACTCTCTATCTCGGGGTTCTGAGTTCAAGCCCAAGTTGGATGTAGAGATTACTTTAAAAAAAAAATCTAAAAAAAAAAAAAAAAAGAAAGAAAGAATTCCACTGGATAAATCTCAGAAATTCTATCACTTTCCTAGCTCAACCCCTCATCATCCCTCACATAGATTATTAGGGTGCCCTCACAGCTGGTTTCACTGTTTCCACTCTCCCCTACCGCCTTTCAGTCTGTTTTTAAAGTAGGGAGATCTGTGAAAATAAGCCCAACCACATCACCCCTCACTACAGAACTGCCATGGCCCCCATCTTGCTCAGGCTAGGACCCCAAGTTCTTATGAAGGACTGCACATGATCTGGTCCCCTGTGTTCTCTGACCTTATCCACTCTGCTCCAAAGACCATGCGTTCCTTGTCGTGCCAAGAATACACCAGGCGTGGTCCAATCTCAGGCCTTCGAATGTATTGTGACATCTGCTTGGGTGTTCAGAGTAAACATTTTAGGCGTCGTGGGCCACATGGTGTCTTTGGCAATACTTAACCCTGCCATCGTCATGCAAAAGCAACCAATAGACAAGAGGCAGCAAGCAGGGCTGTTTTAATAAAACTTTATTTATGGACACTGAAATGGAATTTCCTGTAATTTTCATATGTTACAAAATGTTGTTTTAAAAATTTTTTTATTTCAACAAGTTAAAAATGGAAAAACCATTCTTAGGCAGTGGGCTGGATTTGGCTGCCCTTGGTCACTTTACAGAGTACTTCCCTGGCCATCCTCCCCAAAATTATAGGTACACACACCCACACACTTTCCCCATTTTTCATATCCTTTCTGAATAGGGTCTCATGATCTGGCTTTCTCTATATTTATTCTTTTTCTTTTTCTTTAAGTAGGCTCCTCGCTGGCGTGGAGCCCAACACAGGGTTTGAACTCAAGACCCTGAGATCGAGACCTGAACAGAGATCAAGAAGAGTGGGTCGCTTAACTGACTGAGCCACCCAGGCTCCCCTTTCTCTATGTTTAACTTACTATCTTCGTTTTTATCTCTCCTCCCAAACCTCCAACAGTAAGCTCCATGAGAGCAGCAACTTTTGTCTGTGTTGGGGCGTGAATGTGTCCTGATGTCCCTACTGTACCTGCCATATAGGGGAAAACTCCACACAAGCTGTTGCATGAGAAAAGAGTGCCGACGGTGTGGGGTGGTATCCACTCCCAAGCACTGTCTCCGAGGAGCAGGGGAAGAGGGGAAGGTACATTTGCTGAGCACACGCTCTGTGCAGGCATCAGGCTTTACGCGCCGTACGTGCCAGATGTAGAATATTTTTGAGCTGAGAGCAGGGGTTAGCATGGGGAGACAACATGTTTGTGGACGATGATGCAGCGTGGTTGGCAGGGATGCACTTTGGTTCCCAGACCTGGGTCCTGCCTCAGAAGAACCTGACAGAACTTTCCAGAAATGAAGTCTCCCAGGCTTCGCCCCACACTTACCGACATCAAAATCCCTTGAGAGTCAGGCAACTATGAGATTACATCCAGATTCCACCAAATACTGACTGTGTGACCTTGGACAAGTTACTTAATCTTCCTGAGTGTTTGCTGCAAAATGGAGATCGTAATTACCTCATAGAATTGTCACGAGGATTCCATGAGCTCATGTGAGGGAATCGCTCCGCACAGCGCTTGGCACATTGTGTGCAATAAATACTAGCTAATGTTTACTTTTCGTTAGAAAGGCATGCTCGCTGTGGAAGAAATAATGAAATACAGATCAGCAGAAATAAGGCAAAAAACAAGGTCATTCAAGTTCCCCAAAATAACTACTGATCATGTTCCTATGTACATCCTTCCAGATTGTAATCTCTCTGTGTGCTTTTTTTTCCCCCTCTGTGTGCTTTTTAACACACTACCGGGATTGGGTTGCTTGCCATCATAAACCGCCCCAAGGAATCGACCCTGAATTGGATCAAGGCAGCAGGTCCACCTGCTGGGGTATAGAGAATACAGAGAACAGAGAAACCCATTTACTGATGTGGGAGGGTTGCCATCCGCAGAGTTTCAGACGTGTGGATCTCGACAGGACAAACTCCCTCAGTTTCCTCAACAAACAAACTGCAAGGGAAAAAGGGGTCGCACATCCCCCGGGGCCGTGCCGTCCGATAGAACTTTCTGCAATGGTGGAAGTTTTCTCTATCTGCATGGTCCAGTGTGGAAGGTGCTATTCCACAGCATCTGTGGCCACCGAACGCTTGAATTGTGGCTTGCGTGGCTGACTGAGTATTTTTGCTGTATTGAAATTCATTGATTTAAAGAGCCCCATGTGGCCAGTGGCTGCTGTGCCGCGCTGTGCAGTAGGTTAAAAGGGGCTTAGACACACGTCATCCAACCACACTGTAAAGACCTTGTTTGGTTTCTCAAACAAATAAACAAAGCAAAACACAACACAACACAACACAACACAACACAACACAACACAACAAAAAAACCCATGAGACACATGAGGGCAATTTCTTTTATTTTGTTAATTCATTTCTGAGGCAATGAGGGAAATTTAAACCCTGGCAAAAATCTTTGATGATATTAAAAACTTTTTGCTAATTTTGTAAGGTGTGAAAATGATATTGTGACGATGCTTTTTTAGAAAGTCCTTATCTTGGCGCGGCTGGGGCGCCCAGTCAATGAAGTGTGCGACTCTTGATTTTGGCTCAGGTCATGATCTCAGGGTCATGAGATCGAGCCCCAGGAAGGGCTCTGTGCTCAGCAGGGAGGCACTCTCTCTCTTTCTTCCTCTGCCCCTCCCCTCCCCACCCACTCCCGTGTGCACGTGCAGGCATGCATTCTCTCTCTCTCTCTCTCTCTCTCTCTCGTTCTCTCTCTCTCAAAAATAAAATAAAATAAAATAAAGACACATTTTAAAAGGTCCTTATCTTTTAGAGATCCTCAAATATCAATGGATGAAATTATACAGTATCTAGGATTTGCATCAAAATAACAGAGCAGAAGAAGTAGGGTGTAGATGACAGAAGAGGTTCATGAGTTGATAGTTCTTGAAGGTGCATCATGAGTAGATAGAGGTCCATTAAACCCTTCTCTTTATTTTGCTTGAAATTGTCCATATACAAGAAAAATTTTGTAATAATCTGGCTTTATGTTTTTGTCTTTCTTCCTTACGGAGTTCCATCATAAGTGAACAGTTCTAAATGGAATAGCATCAATTCTGAAAGTATTATTAGAGTTTTAAGAGGAAGATAAGACAGTGCTTCTACAAGAGTCACAGCCACGCCTCGTGTTACCAGCTTCCTTTCAGAGGTCTGAGAGCATTCCCATTCTCCGTGGTATTCACATTCCAAACTCAAACTTCCAGGACGGAGGCAGCTAGTTGCCCCAATATCTGTCTCCCCTTCTCCATCGGCAGTAAAATCCCAACTTTTAGCTGGCACGTGGCCACCCAGATAAAAAAGTATTTCCTGGGGTTCCTTTGCTCTTGGAGGGTAGCTGTATGACTGTATTATAGCTAATGGTCCGTAAGGGGAGTGGTATAGATGGCCTCCTGGAATTGTCTTTCAGGAGGATGTTCCCTTTTCTGACCTTCCCACATTCTTTCTGTTTACTGGAATGTGGTCTGATGGCTGGAGCTTGAGCAGCAAGGTTGGATCCTGAGGCCAAAGCCACATGAAAGGCGGGCTAAGGAGTAAAATGGAAAGAGCCCAGTTGCTGACATGTTGGAGTGCCACACAGCCTTAGACAGACGCAAATCTATGTTTCATGAAGGAGAAATGAACTCTTACCCGATGTTTTTCTATTATCCACAATTGATTCTGATCCTAATTAATATGGTCGCTAAATTTTATTTTTATCAATTCCCTAATATGTATTGAACATTTACTCTGTAGGTTGTATCATGCTAATTGCTTTGAGAGAGGCAAGATAAAAGGCATAGAATCGACACATAAAGGATTTTTCATTCGCACTGAAAGATACACAAAATATAGGATAATTAAGATGTGATGAAATAATAAACCTAGCCAGTATGTATTGAGTACCTATTATGTGCCAGACATTGTTCTAAGTACTTTACACATATTAATTAATTTAATCCTCACAGCAAGACTGAAAGTTATTTACAGGTGAGTAAACAGAAGCACAGAGAGGTTAAGTAACTTGTCCAAGGTCACACAGCTTATAAACTGTGAAGATAGGACAAATGGTATTGATCAGGAGAGTTTCAGAAGGAGAGAAAGAGCTAGGACCCCAGGTATTTTAGCCCTGGTGAGTCCCTTCGTCCAAAAAAGGATATTAAAAATTATGTTTTGCTATTGCATTGGCATAAAGATGAGTATAATCCCGGCTGGACTATTATTCTATATTCATTATTGTTACATTCATTTTTCTTCTAGCTTTGGGAGAAATTAAGAGAAAAACATTTTTGGGGGCCCTGAAAAGTATCATGGGGCCCAAGTACCAACGCATATTCTTCAGGGAGAAGCTGGCTCTCACAGTCCTGTGTCACTTTTCTACTGAACACTTACTCCAAGGGTGATTAAATACTTCCTGCACCGCGAGGCTGAGAACGCCTGAATCTAAGTCCCCTGGGGTAACACTCAGAGTGTGAGTGACCTCTAGTCTCCCAGGGAAGGCCTGGCCAATCCGCATTTTTCACCAGGCTGTTAGTACCTCTAATGATTACAAATGGTTGAGTTCCATTAGAATTAGCTGATTAATGTCTCTTTACCTGGCTACAGCTTTGCCTCAGGCTAGGACTGGTTTTGTGCGTGCAAGTCCACATTTCCACACCAACACCGAGGCTGGCACATAGTAGGTGCTCAATAATTTTTCAATGACTAAGAAGAAGAAAAGGAAGGTGCCAGGCCCTGTTTTGCAAGACTGCCATCTTGTCATGGCTGTAGTATAAAGTAATTATATTTTCAAGGACCTGTGAGCCTTAAGGGAGTCCATGGAACCCCGCCCCCCAAAATATTGCCAGGTAGCGTAGGTCTGCAACAGAAATATGTCGTTGGATGACTGTCCACGGGTGGAAGATTTTCATACAGTGCATCCTATCGTGATCTTATTCGGATTATAGATTCATCGGCTCGTGAATATTTTTAGATTTATCTCAATTCAAGATCTGTCATGTCAAAGCCGTAAGAAATCCATGGATTTGACACAGATCATTTGGCAGCATTTCCTTACTACATTTTCCTGGAGTTAAGGTCTGGGTGACGGGAAAACAACTTCCTTCTCTGCGAAGGGACTGGCACAGCATTTTGCATTCATGGTGTTTGGCCTATGGGCATAAATCCATTTTGCTCAATAAGAATTAAAAAGTTCACTGAACTCTTTCATTCAATGAAATCATTTCCACTTTTTCTTGGGGGATTTACACTGAATTTAGGATGAGAGCCTTCAGGTCTTTTCATCAAACACAGAATGGGAAGCTTAATTGAATGATACTTGTCATGGCATCTGCATGCGTCCCTTAGTGTTTAGCAACTTGATAATGAAGACAAGTTCTAATGACCCATATAAGTTCTGCGTACTTTGTGTTCCAGAGAGAGCTTTGCTTTCTCTTATTAAAACGGCACTGCAGTATGTTCATAGAGTGTGTGCTGCATTCAAAAATGGGGAGGGGGAGGGGCGCCTGGGTGGTTCAGTGGGTTGAGCATCTGCCTTCCACTCAGGTCATGATCCCAGAGTCCTGGGATCCAGCCCCGCCTTGGGCTCCCTGCTCAGTGGGGGGTCAGCTTCTCCCTCTCCCTCTGCCTCTCCCCCTGCTCATGCTCTCTCTCTCAAATACATAAAAATGTGTGTGTGTGTTTTGAAGTTGAGTCCTTTTCTTTTCTCACTTTCTCTTTAGAAGGAGGAAGAGATAGATCATGAGAACAGAACTGATATTAGGAATTTGCCCAAGAAAAGAAGTTTCCAGGGACAGTCATGACATCATGTAGGTACAATTTGACTTAATGTTCTTTCTATTTCATTGTGGATGGTCATTCAGTACAGAATGAGGGCACTGAAAAATCGTAAATTATCCAAGAAAAATGATATTTTTTTTCTGCTTGCGGTTTCATTTACTGACATCCAAACCTGCTTTATAAAAGATGACATATTTACCACATTACACGTTTAAAGATTAAAGAGTATTTCTGGGGCGCCTGGCTGGCTCAGTCAGTGGAGCATGTTACTCTTGATCTCAGGGTTGTGGGTTCGAGCCCCGCGTTGGGTGGAGAGAGTACCTAAAAGCAAAATCTTATAAATAAATAAATAAATAAATAAATAAATAAATAAATAAATAAATAGTATTTTTTGTATATTTAAAAATGTGCCAGAAAGATTCATGTATACATATAAATATATCTTAAAATACATAATTATACTATATAAAAGATGAAACAGAACTTTTATTTGTGGACATCTGAGTAACTAGAAAATATAATTCAGCAAAATATATATTCTCTTAAGCATTATGGCTAGATCTAATTTGTTTGTTTACCTGGTTGTGCAGTCCCCCCCCCCCCTTTTTTTGTTTCTTTTTAGTTTGCTTATTGATTGCTGTTTTTGCCATAGTAACGGTGAGTCCTTCGGCTAGTGCATAAAATCCACCAAGTTTTAACATTTTACGATTTAAGCTTCACAAGTATTTAAAATGAATTGAAATGAATCTGCCTGTCCGAAGCTAAACCATCAAGGACTTACTCTTAGACTCAAGCCATGTTTACCTAACTGGGGAAGCCGTAGGTGTTGGTGTTGCCACAACCGACTTGGCTCGGAGATTTAAAGGCAATATTAGTGGGTAGACAGAAAGCCTTCTCGTCCTCTGTGGGTTCTGGCTCACCATTCAGTACAAGTCTCTGCCGTGAGACACCCCGATTTTCACCCACACTCCGGTGATAGTAGAAAAAAAAGTTCGGCCTCTGAAACAGAGGTCAGTGAGCTAACTCACTTCATAGAAGGTTTGCAGGCTGCATTAATGCCTGGAGGCAGCAAAGAATAATGGATTGGAGCCTGGCGCTTAGCTGTGTGATCTTGGGTGGGTTGCTCAACATTTCTGTGCTTCGGTTTCTCCTCTGTAGAACAGCATCTGCCCCGTATAGCTTGTAGGAAGGATTCACGGAGCTCATCCATAGAAAAAGCACACAACAGCGCCGGAGAGGCGGTGAACAGCATGTAAAAAAGGCTTGCCATCATCGCAAGGTGAGTTGGTGACAACTCCCTGTCACCCGATGGCTACTGCTCCGCAAATAAGAGGGGGGTGGTCTCTTCCCGCTGGGGGGAGATCATTTACTGAAAGAACAGTTTTCCTTTACGTGTTTTGAAAATGGAATCGTTCGCAGGAAGGGAGAGAAAATGCTGACTTCTCCCAGCCAGCCCGCAGCAGCGCCGGGAGGAGGGGCTTTTAGAGCCAAAGGGACTTTTAGCTGAGTAATAAAGCAATATTCCTGGTGAACACCACCTTCCGTCCTTCTCTCCGTGATTGTAAAACTGTAACAGAATGTTCAAGGTCTCCTAGGTATTTTACAAAAATCACTTGAGAAAGCCTGCCCTGGAATCATCAATTTTTAACCAGTGCTTACAGGGCATATTGTAAATAAGTGAGGCCTATGGAGGTGTCTAATGGTTTGTCGTGAAACTGCAATGTTTTTTCTCCGGGTGTTAGTAATAACCACCCATGGTGTGAATTACACCATGTGAGTTACGCAAAAAGCGATGATAATTTTTTTTTAAACACTTTTCCTCCTAAAGGACCAGAAAAAGAAAATCATTGTGAAAAAAAAAGTGAAAAAGAAACACACACAAGATTTTAAAATCACTGGTGACTATTAGTAACATCTTAGTGCATGAGAAAGAGTTTTTTAAAAAGTCCCTCGTATGTGGTACAGAATCTGGGATTTTTTTAGGTGTCGGGATAAAATTGATACCACAATAAACACAAGGAGAAAAAGAGGAAGTCATTCGACACTAATACCAGAATCTAGACCGCTTCCTTTTCAAATAGGTGCATCCCCCATTGTGAAAAAGGACCAGAATCTTTAAGGTAGGGTGTAGAAACAAGAATTGAATATTCCTTGGGAATCCTAAGAATTCAAAAGTATAGGTTGAATATAAAAGCAGCAGGCATAGGAATATAGAGAGTCTGGATACAGAATTCAGACCCTGGTTATAAGGGACAGGCCACGTAGGGGGAGGACCGGTACTCTGCCAGGAGTCCTGGACTGAAGTTTGGGCTCTGCAATTAAGTTTGTGACCTTGGAAAGGTCACGGTCTCTCTGAGCCACAGTTTCTTAATCTGTAAAATGGGCAAGTGTGCTTGCCCGGCCTCCTTGCAGAGCCGTCTAAAGTTAACGTATCTGTAAAATCCTTTTAAGAGTACAAGGCAAACATAAAGTGTCGTGTTAAGAAGGCACAATTCCAAGCTTTTCCTGTATTGTTTGGACCAAAACATTGTTTCCTTGTCTACATTATTTATCTACAAGGCCTTATAGCTGTTTGTAAAGGTGAAACAGGCTGCTACCACTGTTCCTGTTCAGAAAGTTCGGTGGTTCAACTCATAGTTAAAGGACTCTTCTCTAAAAGTCATGTTTTTAAAAAGGAGGACCTGGAACCCCTCTTCCACAGCCGGAAAGAGAGGGGATGACCTGTCCTGGGGTTAGAACTGCCTCACGCACAGTTTTATTCTTGTCCCCACCCCACCCCCGATTGTGTTGACTGTCTCTGGACACAATTTAATGGCTTCAACATAAACACGCTTGGCAAACGGATCAAGACGTCGGTCTTTCCTCGCCGAGCACATTCTCCTCCGGATCCCGGCTCGGGCCACATTCTGCAGGTCTCTGGTCGTAAATTGTGTGCCTCCTTGGAACAGGGGCCTCCCTATCTGCGGGCCCACGCCCACTTGTTGTTGCACCGGAAACTTGGAGGCAGGCCAGGGGTATGGGCGCAGAGCTGCTGTGCTTGAACCGGTTAATCACAGCCCCCCCACCCTCCCACCCCCCACTCCCCACTCCAGGCGGGGCGGGGGACAGAGGCTCCCTCCGCGGCTCCGGACTCGGGCAGGCACTTTGTCGCCTGCCTTTCTGGTGAGACAGTCACCCTCTGGGGCATCGGGAGTCTTTGTTAAATTGCTCCCTTCTTCAGCTCATTTGGCCGGCTCCCTGGATTTAGGCCACGGTTACTGGTTGGCTTTTCCGAGCCTGCTTTTGGCACAGGTAGGCAAGGAGGAGAAAAAAAAAATGGTGTAAGCAAGTTTCGAAATCTTAGATCATTTCATGAATGACTCAGTGTTTCCTTTTGGAAAAGTACAATAATTGGCTTTCATTAATAACTTAGCTTTGAAAAAAAAAAAGGTTCTAAATATCGAGAAGCCTTTTGTGCTGCCCGAACACAGCCGTCTTCCAATTTTCATGTTTATAGCTTCCAGAGGGATTTCATTCACTTGATAATGTGGGCTCGTTGAAAAATAAACTGTCACATACTTCCTCCTTCAGGTTTCCTGTTCTTTCTGAGAAAAGCATTGGGGTTGTCTCTATGTCTTTCCTTTTTTTTTTTTTTCCATTTGAGAACTATTTCAAAATATAATGTATCAAGTCAACAAGCTGTACACCTTCAGATTACACAATGTTGTGAGTCGATTATGTCTCAGGAGAGCCGGGGGGGGGGCAGAATATTTAAAGTATAAAGCCATTCCTCTTCTTGGAGAGGCTAGAAGAGCCGTCTGCCATTTCCCTCTTCATAGAATGAGATTCTCATTCGTACAGAATAGCTCTGAACGTAGGACGGATGTACCTAATATATTTCTAATATTATCTTTAATTCATTCGAGCACATTTCAGTCTTTGAATTAAGCAAACGAAGGAGCAAAAAACAAAAACAAAACCCAAACCAAACAGAACCTCTCTTCCTTTCCGTCTCTCTCTACACGTAAACAATCCTGGGGTTTTAACCCAGAAGACATCCATTCTTCCGGCGTTCGTGCCGTTGAATCCAAAACTTCGGGGCTATAAACCCAGAAGATGTCTCAAATGACTCATTACTGGAATAAATGTTTCTAATGTTAAAGGTATGCAAATAGAGCATAATGGGTGAAGGAAGACTCTGTGATATGATAAATAAAGCTGAGAATAGGACTGTGGTCACTGTGGACTCTATTTGCATACAGGCTTATCTTGTTTTTAAGGCAGGAGGGGAAAAAAAAAAAAGAGGAGGAAGAGAAAAATCCCGACTTTCCCCACAAGGCTCTCAAAATACAACTTCAGAGTAAGGCACAACACTCCAAGCCATGTTAATGAGCAAAAAGTGCTTAGTGTGGAAGAATCCCAAACCCATTAAAAACGTTTTCTAGAACGTAGAAAGCAAACACAGGACTAGCCTCAGGTCATCTTACTGAGAAGATTGCACAAACTTTTTGTCGCTGGAGTTGGCTGTGTTAGGTCAGGACTGATTCTGTTACTACTCGGGTTTCAGGAGTCTGCCCCGCTTGGGTTGTTGGGCTCATCCCTACCTGGGTCCCTGGCTAGTTCTCCAAGCCAGACAGACAGTCTGATGAGAAGAGAGAAAGACCAAAAACAGAGACGCCCCACAGTGGATTCTCTCACTATATATCAAATTACAAATCTTGCAACGTTACTACAAGCCAGGAGCACCTGTCATCATTTTGGAAAGGAAGCTCAAATTGTCCTTTTTTTTTTTTTTTACGTCTCTGTAAACACATACTATCGTCATCCACGGTGTGCTCTGGAGGAAATAGAGCTCCTGTGCCATTGCTCACCCTTGTAAGGTGGAAATATTTCAAGGAAATAGGGTGAGCAAAGTCCATACTGACTCAGGAGGAGAATGGGTTTAAATAAATACTTCAGAACACGTCTAAATTAATGCCATGAGGTGAAGTGGGAAGGAAAGGAGGAAGGACATCAGCAGGCAGGTGCCCTGAAGAAGACCAGAGCATCTCACTCTGCATTGCAGCAAATAGGACGTCGTGTCCACGTCCAGTAGCCCATTCACCGTGTTTGGGGTTGGGCGTGTGGGGAGAAAGCTGAACCAGGCTGGGAACAGACAGACAAAGCACGAATGCTGTGAACATTGAGCTCATGAATAGCTTTAGGTGTCTCTATGTTATATGGTTCAATAATCAACTTTGGGGGCGCTGTCAAGGTTTCTCTGACAATTTACTCCTGGGCAAAATGGAGCAGGTGTCCTATTTTGAGTGAAGTTGGATTCTGGAGTGGAAAGCGAGAGGAGGAGGTCAGGAAACTCAGGAACTGGGAGACAGGGGGAATGTTTCTTATTTAATGAGCTTGGTCCCTTAAGACTGCAATTCAGATATCCGTGCTCCTTTACTGACAACATCTACGTGTGTGTGTGTAAGATTTTATTTATTTATTTGACGGAGAGAGACAGCCAGCGAGAGAGGGAACACAGCAGGGGGAGTGGGAGAGGAAGAAGAAGGCTCACAGCGGAGGAGCCTGATGTGGGGCTCGATCCCATAACGCCAGGATCAGGCCCTGAGCCGAAGGCAGACGCTTAACCGCTGTACCACCCAGGCGCCCCTACATGTGTGTTTTTTAAAGAAGTGAGTACCCTCTTCTGATATCAGATTCAGGAAGCAGAAAGGATACACAGAGAAACAGCAGTCTCCCTCCCACTGCGGTTATCCAGCCCTCCCTCAAAGTCACCACGACAGGAGCAGAGCTAAGATTTTTTTTTTGGAAGGAGATAAGTGCCCTCTCAATTTGGTTTTCCTTTACAAAGTGAATATCCTTTTTGTGGTCTTTATTCCTGGTTAATATGCTCTGAAATATCTTAAGATACAGAGGAAATAAAGAGTTTCCTGGTATGAAAGTCTTTACCTGTTAGGGTTTGAATTCAACTGTCAGTGAAACTTTTTTTTTTTTTTTTCTGTTTCACTTTTCAGAGATATTCTGCACCACCCTGCCTGACCAGAAGGAGTTGGGGTGGGGGGAATGAGTGGGTGAGCAGGCTGGGGGTCTGTACAACATTTGTATTTTGTAGATTTTAAAAGAAAATAAGACATGATTTAAGAATCTGACATTATTTTTTACACCTGAGAAAAATCACTGTGAATGATCCAATGAAGAAAAGCAGGATACTACCAAGTAATTGAGCCATTATTTAAAAACTGCGGGGAAACACACCAACATAGGAACCATGGCTGTTATGTCGTACCTGTCATGTGAGTGTTACGTGTTAACTTTAGCGGGGTTTTCTGCGGTTTTTAAATTTTTCTACAAAGAACAGGGGTGGCTCAGTTAGTTGGGCTTCCAACTCTTGATTTTGGCTCAGGTCATGATCTTAGGGTCATGAGATTGAGCCCCAAGTTAAGCTCCACGCATAGCTCAGAGTTCAAGATTCTTTCTCTCTCTCGGGGTGCCTGGGTGGCACAGCGGTTAAGCGTCTGCCTTCGGCTCAGAGCGTGATCCCGGCCATCTGGGATCGAGCCCCACATCAGGCTCTTCCCCTATGAGCCTGCTTCTTCCTCTCCCACTACCCCTGCTTGTGTTCCCTCTCTCGCTGGCTGTCTCTATCTCTGTCGAATAAATAAATAAAATCTTAAAAAAAAAATTATAAAAAAAATTCTTTCTCTCTAAGAAAAAAACCCCCAAAACAAACAAACAAAACTACAGTGAACAGTAAGTCTTTTAATCATAAAAATAAATATTTTTAAAGAATTGTCCTCTGCATACTCAAGTGTACCCTGTAATCTTTCCTGAGCCATATTGTAAAGTTTGAGTGTGCTTGTATTTCAAATAACGCAGGTACATAGACCTAATGATATTCTTTTAGCTCCTTGTGGAGTTATCCCGAATAACTCTGACTCATTCACTGTGGCTTCTACTATATTCTATTTTCATGTGTTCAACACTCATTTATATATAGTTTAATCATAGATCTCATTTTCGCGTCTATCCCCACAGTTTGGAAGATGGTATTTTTAATTCTATGAGGACATTCTGTATCAGGTCAATAAATATAAATTTGACTATTGAGGAGCTGATCAGTTTTTCTTAAAGCGCTGACCCCTCCAATAAGCCTGAGCCTAGATGATAGACATTCTTCCTAATATTCTATAAAGACCCCTAGCAGTAGCTTCTTGGCTTCATCAGCTTAATGTTTCGTTTATACTTGTAATGTGATTTTTCAGTTGTATGCCTCTGTGTGCTTAAAGTAAAAAGGACAAAAATAAGTCTGAGGGGAAAAAAACATTTTAATTGCTTTCAAATGTTCCAATAAACTCAAACCCATATATTCTTGCTCAAGAATTTCCTTGCCAGATTATTACACACTCGCTTGCCAACTCTCTAGCTTTCTCTTATTTTCCTAATCTTTGGAACTATAAAGATATGAAGTGTTGCTAGCTGGTTGGAAAATGTAAATATTTTCAAAAGACTTAAACATTCAAATGTCATAGGAAAGATTAAAAAAAAATCAGATCTCTGCTCTTAAAAAGAACTAAAAGTTAAAGAATCAGAAAATAACAGAACAATCTGAAGCCCCCAAGAAGAAAGAGGTGTTGATGTTTTGTTTTTTGCATTCATGTTTAAATAACCATTCTGTTATCTTCAACTGTAGTTTGTACTGAGAACGTCCCAACAAACGGCCAGTCTCTATGACTAAGGAAATACTCCAACTAATGATCTACTGATAGGCCAAGAAATATCAACAAGGCCAGGAGGCCTTGAAGGTCACTATCTAACAGACGGTGGCACCAGCCTTGGGCCCAGCTGGGTGATGAGGTAGCAGTGACTATACCCAAACCATCCCAGTTTGCTAAGATTACTCCGGTCCCAGTAGCATGTTCACCTGGGTTCTCTGTAAACCGAATACAACGGGATATCCTGTGAGTGGTGGGTCCTGTATTCAAAGTAGAAGCTTTGAATTATTACCGGTTAAAATTCCAGCATTTCTCTGATGTATTTTCAGTGTTTTGCGGTGTACTTGGAAACTAAGAAAGACATAAAATCTTTAATAACTTGGAAAAGTAAAGAGGAGGGCGGAAATCGTTTTCTAACGTACAGAAATGGAAGGAGACAAAATGTTTTAGAGTGAGTTCAGACATCTTTTTTTTCCACAAGCAAAATTCTTACTTAGATATGAATGCCATCCTCCAACTATTAATAACAATTTTATTTCAATCTTGATTTCTTTGGAAGTGAAAGAAGACTCAACTTCCTGGGTTCATGACCATGTTTTACAATGTACTGTTTTCATAAACTTTCTTTTCTCTTCTTTTTTAAAGATTTTATTTTTAAGTAATCTCCACCCAATATGGGGCTCAAACTCACAACCCTGAGATCGAGTCAATTTCTCCTTTGACTTTTTTCTTTCTTTTTAAAATGTCTTAGAAAGACTTTATTTTAGAGAGAGAGTGAGTGCGCAAGGGAGGGAGATGTCATGTTCCCCTGACCCGGATATCACGACCCGGAG
Source organism: Ursus arctos (assembly GCF_023065955.2). Lineage (NCBI taxonomy): Eukaryota > Metazoa > Chordata > Mammalia > Carnivora > Ursidae > Ursus > Ursus arctos. Next base: position 8,492,467 of record NW_026622830.1, read on the forward strand.
CCAAAATCGAGAGTAGGGTGCTCAACTGACTGAGCTATCCAGGCCCCCCTATAAACTTCATTTTCTAGAAAAAATATAGATGACATCTTCAGGTCTCCAAAAAGACAATATCATCGTCATGGGACACTTTTTATGTCCTCATAGTATCTTGTAATATAAGGAGGAAGTAGAGAAACTGAGTCAGGGATAAGGTCAAACCAAGCTTTTAACATGACCTAAGAACACCAAAAAGCCATAAGTCGATTTAATTTAAGCCAGTGCCCTTGGCTCTGGATTCAACTTGACATATTTGTTAAAGTACATTAATTTTAAAATATATTTTTCATCGTAATCATCATGCAAGTGTTACAAGCAATTCATTACTCTCTGGGGCCAGAAGGAAAGGCTTTTGTGCTTAAACGAACCCGTCAGTGGTTGGTCTACCCCACTAAACAACATCAGATGTTCTCAAAATGCCAGAAGATGTCTTCAGAAGAAATAGAATTCCTAAGTGGGCCTTCTTTGCTCCCTCTTAGACCCCTGAGTAGGCAGGTTTGCCACTGAGGAGAACATGTGCTTTCTTTTGGGATGTAAGATTATGGGCTTTTCTTCTCTATTCCCTTACTTAAAGTTAAGGAACTTAATTAAAAAGCAAATATAAATCTCTCAACCTGGTGGTCAAAGAGGAGAAGGGAAAAAATGGAATAATGCCTCATTGAACAGATTTTAGGATCCTCAAGGGGCAAAAACCATGTTTTCCAAATAGCATTTTTAAAGTATCTGTCAAATCTGTCATTCACCTGCTTAGGATTATTTTACGTTTCTTCAAAACCTCTGAAGTTCCAAGTCAATAATTGTGACAACAGTTAAATCCAATGTTTACAAGGAGAACGTTTCCCGAGAAGTTGACATTTCAATTCAGATTGCAATAGTGTTGTCCCTGCCTTTTCAAAGGTGATCAAATATATCACATTGGAAAACCGTGTAATCTCGTTTGGAGATCTTCCTTCTGCCCTTGCATCCCGTGTGAGTTCTGCCAGAGAACTTGAGTACAAATCAGAAACTGAATTTAAGCCATTGGTCCTAAAAAAGAAACTTCTGGCCCAGTACTTTGAATCTTTTGACTTAATAACCAAGAGAATTGTATTTTCAAGTTGGTGAAGTGTCATTTTCTGCTCCCAACTGTGATCTCCGTAGACACAGGGTGTCCGTGAAGTCTGGAGACAAAGAAGGGTATGCATCCGGTCACCATGGACATCTTCAATCTGCAAAAATTAGGATACAATAGAATGGAGGATGATAGAATAAAATAGAGTGACACAGAGCAAAGGAAATGGTTAAAAGTACATTAAATAAATAACATTGTGTCTGTTTCCAGACTCTATGGAACGGCTCTGGGAGAACCTGCGGGGGAGTGCGGAGCCAATGAGTAGCTGGATGAAATGGGAAGCGCCACTGGAGGAAGAGCTGCTTTTCTGAGGCTGCTAATTAAGGAATGTGGAACCCTTCCTTCTGAGTCAGCCTGGAGGTATGTGGAACTCTGGGCTGCTTGCTGCTTCCATGATTATTGCATGAAACTTTGGAAGTAAAACCAGAGTGTCTTGCCGCTTAACATTTAAGAGGCAAGAGGTGATGTGTGTGTGTGCGTGTGTGTGTGTGTGTGTGTGTGTGCGCGTGTGTGTATGTGTGTGTTTAAATGGTTCCTAATCTTTAAAATGGTCCCTGGCAGCTGGGCTTTTTATCAGCCGATCATATTTACTGCATAGTCTCAGATGGCAGGGTGCTATCCCAGGAGAGGATTTGGACCATTTATGAGCTCACGTTAAGGTTCACAGGCTTATCACAGCATTCTGGGGATTCACTACTATTACACAGCAATAAAAACATCTCTGTGGACTGTCAACTCTTCTTATTTTTAATGTCTTTTTTGGGGGTAAAATAAATGTTAATTTGTTTTAATTCAAGCATATTATAGAAAATAATCCGAGAAAAATAGGAGGTATAAAAAGGTCATACATACCCCATTACCAAAAAACGATTTTAATTTGATATATATTTTTTAAAGATTATTTATTTATTTATTCGACAGAGATAGAGACAGCCAGTGAGAGAGGGAACACAAGCAGGGGGAGTGGGAGAGGAAGAAGCAGGCTCATAGCAGAGGAGCCTGATGTGGGGCTCGATCCCAGAACGCCGGGATCACGCCCTGAGCCGAAGGCAGCCGCCTAACCGCTGTGCCACCCAGGCGCCCCTAATTTGATATTTTTTAATAAACACTTCGCAGGGTACATAAAGGTAGGGAGAATAGTAAAATCCCCCCCCCCATACCCAACACCCAGTTTTGCAATTTCAAGTTAACTACATTGCTTCAGTTCTTTTGTTTTTAAAATTTGCTTAAGTATTATAAATTCGGACGTGTCATTCTCCTCCTATGTGTTTCAGGATCTATCTCTAATAAAGATATACATTTTTTTTCAAATACCCCACATTGCCTTTATCACAGCTAGGGAATTAACAGTAAGTTCCTGGTATCCCATAATACTCAGCCCATACTAAAATGTTCCTTGATAAGAAAAACAACTTAAACAATTTTACATATACCTGTATCTTCCCTTTTTGCTCACTAATAAAAAGATTTCCAGTTTATCGAAAATGTGATTTTGTATCTTGATTTTCCCATTTGCTATTATAACTATTTCCCAATGACATATTTTCAAAACTTTTAAATTTCGAAACGGGGCGTGTGTGCAAGGGCAGGAGATCTCTTGGAAGATTAACCATTTCTTTATTTGTGCGTTTCCCCATGGACACGGAGCCAGTACGCGTGGGTTTTCCTTCCCCTTTATAGTAAATCCCTTTGCCATGAGTATCTTTGTTCACAATACCTTTTCCTTTATTAGGGCTATTTCCTTAGGATCGATTCCAGGAGCGTTACTACTGCACCCAAATGTATGAACATTTGTAAGGCCCTTGACTTGTCTCCCTGAGTTGTTTACAAAAGGACTGTACCAATTTACACTTCCACTTACAAAGGATGAGAGAGCCTCTATTAAAATGCTTAAAGGCAGCGCTTTTCGGAGCTCTTATAAATCACTGGCTGAGGCTGGCTTGTGTTTGTCATATGGTCACAGCCGTCACAAAATAAATAAATACACATTTTCTATAGCTGTAAAAACATGGCATGCGCAGACTGCCAAACAACCACAGACTAACTTTGATTAAACGAGGAAACCGGTCTACTTGTTGAAAATGTGGTAATGAGATAGTTTCCACCCAGACGGGAAGCCCAGTGCTGGCGGGGGAGGGGCGCCTGCATTTCTTTTGGTCTCTGTCTGCCCACCAGCAAGGTAGAAATGATCAGGTCAGCACGCTCTTTGTTTATTTTACCTTCTTTTTCTTCTTCTTCTTCTTCTTCTTTTTTTTTTTTTTTTTTTAAAGCCGAGTATCTTATTTGTTTCTCTACGGCTGGGTTGATGATGCAGAAATACTGTTGAAAACTAGCAGAAACTTCTGGTAGCAGGCGCTTCCTGTCAAGCACTGGGGAACCGGGGATTAGGGGCAGAGCCATTTTAGCTTGGTCCAAATTCTACTTTGTTTCCTTGGGGACACGCTGTTCTTATTTGTTGATTTCCAATAAAACTGCTGCAGAAAGGGTTCATTTCTGTTCACAGCATTCTTACTTTCTTGAAAGAATAGAGCATGTCAGTTACAAATCCTTGTAGAAAATGCAATTGTATTGGTTTGGAGAAATTTATGTGACAGATTTTGTTTTTTGGAGGCACGGAGAAAGAAAAACTATCTTGTTACTGTCGTGTTTATGGGGGTGAGGGGAGGAGAAAAAAACAAGAAGGAAAGTTGATAAGAAAATACTTCGCAAGATGGTCCTTAAAAGCCCAGGATCTGAATCGTCAAGTCTTTTTCTTTTCTTTTTTTTGAAAAAGTTCAGGAAAAAAGTTCTATTATCCTCATTTGCTTCTGTTTTCATCCCACTCAGTGACGCTGAAGTGGTTCCTCCAAGCGAGTGGGAACAAAATATAATCTCTTAAAATATTTTTAAGAGGACATGCAGGCTTGGTATTTGTAAAAATATGTCAACAAAATGTGCTAACCACTTTTTTTTTTTTTTTTTTAATTGTCAAAGAAGCTAAAGGGATTAGTTAAGCTGAAGGGCTGTTTTAGAACAGGGGGACGTTTGGAGAGAATAATGACTCAGGTCATTTCGGCTGGTGTTTACGGAGTGATCGCCGTGTGCCAGGCACTGTTTTGAGGTTTGCTTGTGATTAGCTCATGTCACTCTCCAAAGCGCCCGGTGCGGTGGGTGGCACTGTTATTCCCATGGTACAGGTGAGGCAGGCAGGTCAAGTCAGGAGGCTGGGGTTTCCCAGCAGCTGAGCCGTGGAGCTGGGGTTTGGGTCCACGCAGGCTCTAAAGACCATGTTTGATTCAGGTCTGGTTTCTGAGAAAACGTGCACGTTCGTTTTGGGAGCTGCTGAGCCGCAGCCCATCAGCTGAAAGTAACAGGGTGACACTGGTAGCTGGTTTGGGGTCCACTGTACCACCAACACCAGGGCACTACGCTGACCTTCGGTCTACACTTAGGGTTTCCTGGTCACACTACACTTCTCAGGAGTGCGACCTTAAATCTTCTCTCCAGCATTTTCCCCAAATACCAGCATCCTGTGGGAGGGTGTGGCTGGAGAGGGTACACCCACAGTCAGGAAGACAGGAGCTCGTCTCCCCCAGGTCCTTCCCTGTGGCCACTCACCTCTGACTTTCTCCTCCAGGCACCTCTCCGGGCTCGCTTGACCTCCAGTTTGGAGAAGATGCCCAAGGAACCCCAAAAGGCAGGTATCTCCCAGCTTCCGTGAGGATCGCTCTGATCCAGCTGTCTTTCTTCAAAGAGTTCCTTTTGCTTTGTCCACGTTGGGTGGTCTTGCTGATGACCGAGAGCTCCTCGGGTTCTAGGTGGACAGACCTAGGCCCAGCTCTAATGGGCTCTCTCACTTCATATACACACTCTCGCTCTCTTCTCCAACCCAGAATACGGACCCTGGCAAGGGCCCTGCTGGCGTTGAGAACAGACTGATTCTGAGCGCCAGCGAGCTTCTGTGGTCTTTACGAGACTAGTGTGTCCTGATTGAATGCTTACTATGTGCTTGGAGATACAGCTTCTGATCTGGGCGACAGGGGTGGGGTACCGACTCTGCCTGGTATGAGAAAGGGTGCAAACAATGTACTCGGCCCGTCATAAATACTTAACCAATGATCACTATTACTGTTTTCTATTCTCCTGAGGCCAAAGTCAACCACTTAGTACAAAAAAAAAGAATGGCGTGAGTTAGCATGGTCTTTGGAATTCGTTCGGGCTAATTCCACTTCTTTCTTGCGGTAGACTCTCAAGTAAGTTAAAGAAGTTAGTAAATCAGAAAGTGAGTTAGCCTCTGATGGCTATGGAGTCCTCATCTGCCAGATGAATTTAAGTGTACAGGTTATCAGGACGATGAGATAACACTATGATTCGATAAGTCAGGTGTGGAGTTAAGACTATGGCATATCACAGGGGCTCAGTAAATTGTTTTCTTTTTCCCTTTTTGTTACTCTTTTTCTTATCTTCTTACTGTTACTATTATCGTTGTGGTCATTGTGTTGTTGTGCGGAAAATATGGACACACTTAAATATCTGAGTGATTTCAGCAAAGGAGACTATCTGGGCTATTAGTTTAGGGGGACTCTTGGTTTTATCAATTTATCAAGACTCTTAATACCTCAGTCAGGTCATTATTCCTTTGCTCATACTATTCACCAGCTCTCAGGTTCATTCAGAGTAATATCCAGTCTTTACTATGCCCAAAATGGTATGTACCTCCTCCATCCTCATTTTCTGACTTGTATCCTCTTATTACACTCCGTGCCAGCCACAATACCGTGCTGGCTTCCTTGCTGTTCCTTGAACCATGGGGCACACGGTTTCAAGGTCTGTGCGTGACAGTCCCTCAGCTGGGAATGCTCTCTTCCCTAGACCTCCACATGGCTCCCACTGTCACCCCTTCAGATCTTGACCCAGATGTCTCCACCTGGGAAGTCTTCCCGGACTAGCCTGTTGAACATCACCCCCTGCAAATCCCTCTAATCCCCGGCCCCTTTGCCCCACCCCCCATGTTTTCTCCATAGCACTTAACATCTAATTTTTTTTAAAAAAAGATTTTATTTATTCATTTGAGAGAGAGACAGAAAGAGCACAAGCAGGGGGAGAGGCAGAGGGAAAGGGAGAAGCGGACTCCCCACCGAGCAGGGAGTCCGACGTGGGGCTGGGTCCCAGGACCCTAAGATCATAACGTGAGCTGAAGGCAGACGTTTAACCATCTGAGCCACCCAGGTGCCCCAACATTTAATTTCTTTTTAAAAAGATTTTATTTTTAAGTAATCTCTACACCCAATGTGGGGCTCGAACCTACAACCCTGAGATCAAGAGTCACATGCTCCACCAGCTGAGCCAACCGGGCGCCCCGTAGCACTTATCATTTAATACACTACAATATTAAGTGTTAACTCCACAAGGATAGACATTTGGATGGTTTGCTTTCCTGTGGTATTCCCAGCACCTAGGACAGTGCTTGGTATACAGTAGGTGCTTAATAAATATTTGTTGCGTGAGAGAGTAGATGAATGAGTGAATGGTGGAACCCAGGGAGCATATTTACTTAATTCAATAGAACAGCTAAATATTGGGATACTTTCCTGGGTGCCAGCCACTGTGCCGTGACATGGAGGCTACTGGCCTTACCTTTCCTTGAGGAGCCTGCTGGCCATTATGGCAAACACACACAGCCGGGGCTAGGCATAACCCAGCAAATGTCATAAAGGAGGCGTTGAACAAAGAGAGTGACTGAACAAAGAGCATGGTGGCATTTGAGTGGACCATGGGGGATGGGTAGGTGGCTACGGATTGGTTTTTGGACATGTGTGGCACATGGGTTTGGGGAGGTTCAAAATGAAGGTGGGTCAGGCCGTGGGCATAGAGCAAGGAGATGGGTAAGTAGAGAATAGTTCATTAAAGAGCAGTATATGAAAATACTAGGTATTTTAGTCCCCGTTTTTTTATTTCTCAGGGTATTGAATGTAGTTTGGAATTCTATGTTAATAGGCAGCTAATTTTTAGTTTTATAGGTCAAATATGCTTATGTTTTACATGTTAAAAGATTAAAATATTTAGCTACCAGTAAAGGGTCCTGGATCCTTGTCCATATTTGAGAATTAACCAACTTTTATTCATGCATTTGCATACATATTTCTTATTTATTTATTGAGATACAATTGGCCTATAACATATTGGTTTCAGTTGTACAATATAATCATTCAGTAATTTGTATATATTGTGAAATGAACAGCCTATATCTTTCTTTTGGTCTGTGTGTAGTTTAAACATACGTGTGTGTATATTACATATACATATATACACATACATATATATTATGTCCATATACATATATTTCTTTTAGAAAGTACAGTATTGTGTATGTGTGTTTAAACAAAGGTGGCATACTTCTTGTGGCCTTATTTATTAACTTACTCCACAGTGTCTTGGTGATCTAGCTACGTGAACACGTGACATTACTTCATTCTTTCCAAGTGCCGTCTGTATTCTGACATTTCGATATCATAGTTTATGTGGCCATTTTCCTCTTGATGAACATGTAGGTTGTGGCTTATTTTTAGCACTCTTATAAAGAATGCTACGATGAATAGCCTTGTGTATGCTTCTTTGAGCCCCTGAGTGGTTATTTCTTTAGGGTGGTTACTATAATTATATGCTTATCTGTTTTTTCTTATGTCTTAATTTGTTTAATGTCTGTTTCTCCGATGAAAATGTAAACTCCACGAGGGCAGGAATCCAATTTGTTTTGTACCTCACTCTTTAATTACTACCTAGCCAGTGCCTGAGACGAAGGAGTGGTCAATAAATATTTATGGAATGAAGCTGGCTGAAAGGTTGGCTGGGGCCAAGGTGTAGTTTTGCATCCCCAGAGAGGGAACTATGATTTATTTTGGTAAATTGGAGATTTTTGTACAAGGCAGTAGTAGCAGGACAATTACTTGTCGGGTTTAGGAAGAAGTATTTTAGGCTAGGAAGAAGACAGGTACTGGGGCCCGGTTATGAGATTATTATGGAGGTCCGAAGGAAACAGGATGGTAGGAATCGAAAGGAGAGGGTGCATTTGAGAGCTACTGGGTGATAGGATCTGTAAGATTAACTGATTAGCTCTGAGGGGCTGTGTAAAGAAAAGCATGGAAAGTGGAGACCCAGTCTAGGACATATTCTTTTCACAAACGTTTATTAGCTCCCAGCTCTGTGCAAAAAGCACTCTCTGTTAATTGCTGTTGGCACGTAAATTTGCAGGACCTTTCTTCCCGACCTTCAAAGGAGATTTGGAGTCCACTGGAGACTATGGAGGACGAGTAAGCAGGTACACCAAGAATGCCAGGGAGTGACTGAGGTGGGAGGGACTAGCCCCAGGGCAACCAAGTGAAATATTGTTGTTCCAGAATGGGGTGGGAGGGGGGGAAGGAGAATGCTGGGTGAGGATGTTTCAACCCTGCCCCAGAGACACACAGGGCTGACTGGTAGACATTCAGGAAATAGGATGTCGAGAAATGTGCATCAGTGTAGCTTTTTACAAGTGAGGAAATTTAGATTGGTGACAGAGCTGGGCTTTGACAAAGGCTTCAAATGGCCCACCGGCCTCAATGTAGTCTGGAAGGTGGGGAAACAGACTGTTAGCTGTGTGACCTCAGGCAGGCTACTTAACCATCCTGAACCTCAGTTTCCTTTTTTTTTTTTTTTTAAAGATTTTATTTATTTATTTGCCAGATAGAGAGAGAGAGAGAGAGAGCACAAGCAGGGGGAGCAGCAGAGGCAGAGGAAGGAGCAGGCTCCCCGCTGAGCAAGGAGCCCGATGTGGGGCTCAATCTCAGGACCCCGAGATCATGACTTAGACTGTAACCGACTAAGCCAGCCAGGTGTCCCTCAGTTTCCTCTTTTTAAAGAAAAAGCAGTAATAAGTAAAAGGGTGAAGACGGGTAAGGTTACGGCTAGTTCCGTGCCAGACGGGTTTATCAGTGACAACGCTGCCTCTCTGATCGTGCCCTCCACACGGGAGAGGAAGTAGAGGACGCCAGTGGCCTCCGATTTGCCCTGTCTCCTTTGTTCAGCCAGGATGCGATCTTGCAGGAGATAATCTCTCGAGGAAGAAACACTTACTTGAAGTTCAGTGGGTTGGTTTCGCTTGCGTTTCTTTCCAGCGGATTCCCAGTGTTCCGTGGGATAAAAAATCCAAAGTCGTCACGGGTCGCACCCCAACCCCCCCAAATCCTGCCAGCCACATTATCAGGGATTTTTGTTTTTATTCTAAGAGACATGGGGAGTTGTAGGCAGGGCCCTGATGTAATCAGATTTGACTTTTGAAAAGATCAATGTGACTTTTGAGAAGATCGATGTGACAGAGATGGGATTGTCTGCATTTCTGCTGGAATGGTAGCTCTGTGAGGCACCTTTCCTTTCCAGTTGGGTCCCAGGCCTGTGGCAAACCATGCCGGGCCCACGGGCCCACGCTATTGGTTGGATGCATATTTGGCCTTTCTGCATTTAAAACAAGACTAAAAATAGCCATTGTGTTACTAGAAGGATATAATGAGATAATGGATGTAAAGTGCCTGGCGCACAGTATCTATTTACTCATTTCTCCTCCAGTCTTTAATGAGCATCTACTCTATGCCAGGCATGGTTCAAGGTCCTGGGGATGCACCCGTGAGATGTAGATGTGAGGCTTGGCCAGGTCTGCACAGGAAAGGAGGCTGCTGTTTACTGCCTGTGGGCCTTGGGAGAGCAACTCCATCCCTCTCTGCCCAGGTTCTTCCTCTAACAAATGGAAAGATATAATCCCTACCTCACAGGGTTGTTAGGCGGATTAAATGAGCTATAAAGTGAAAAGCACACATTGAGAACTCAATAAATGTTAGCGCTTATCAGCTAGCCTCTTGGCATGCTGGCCGTGCTTTGGGCCTGGGATCTTTCTGAGCTCTCGGTGCTCTAGTCCACATGACCCATCCCGAGGCAGAGAAATGCGGGAGGCATTGCTGGGTGTGGGTTTGGACAAGTCCCTGATCTTCATGGAATGAACAGTCTGATTCAGACCAAAAAAGAAAAGAAAAGAAAATGACATTTTTAACCAACTACACAGACAACTCATGGGACCATTTCTCTCATCCAGGAAGGAGAGCTGGAAGGAAAAGGAGGGAAGTGAGGACAAAGACTCTTGTGCTCTTCCCAGCAAAATGCGGAACCTCGGGTTTCAGGACTCGTATAAATGGCGTCAGGGTTGCTGAGGCTAGAGTTACCAGGTGGACTCAGAGGCAGTCCTTCGTAAAAGCGGAGACGTTTGTGGAGCTGCTACTCTGTATCCACGAGAAGAGTCATCATAAAAGCCACCCTTTGCTAGTGAACAACGGAGAGCTCCCCTGTGGTTGGCCATGGGGAACCTGATCATTTCATGAGGCAGGCCAAGCAGAGGTTATAATCCTTATCTTACAGATGAGGAAACTGAGTCAAGAGCCCAGTGACTGGCCTCAAGACCCAAATCTCAGTTCCCTTCCCGCCGGACCTCTCTGCCGCCGAGCTCCGGGTTTCGTTATTCACTTCTATATGCATTTGCTGTGAGCACCTCTACCGATCACGGCTGTGGGCGGCCATGTAAGAGGAGATGGTGTAGGCAGTTGGACGTATGTTTTAAGAGTTGAGGGGAGAGGTCTGGGTGGAAGATAAATGTTTAGGAGCCCTAAACATCTAGATGGCATTTTGAGCCACTGGACTGGATGAAATCATCTAGGGAATGAACAGGAAAGAGAAGACAAGGTGCCATTACTGGGCCTTGGGCGCTTCAAAATCTGGAGGTCAGGGAGAGGAGGAAGACCCACAAAGGGGACTGAGAAGGAGTGTCCAGTGAGGATGGGGGTGGGGAGGTGGAAATCAGTAGCACAAGGGAAACAGTGTTTCAAGAATGAGGAAGAGGGGGGTCAGCTCTATGAAGCATTGCAGATGCTGTGAATAACATGGGGACATGGACTTGGCCATTTGACATATTGTCACAACTGGAGTCAATGCCAACTCTTGCTACTGCCCTGCCTTATTTCCTTACTCCCCTGTCTTCACTCGCTGGACCCCAGACACACCTTTCCCAAAGCCAGCCTTTTTCCTGCTCTGAGCCTCCCCCCCCCCCCCCCCGCCGTATTAGCATGCTTTGCCACCTAACGTCCTGGGCGTCTCTGCTCCTTAGGGAGACCTGATCTACAACCGCATGCCTCCTCCCCTCTCCAGGGACCCTTATGTTGCAGATACACTATCTGTGTGCTGTCTGTCTTCCTCTAAAGGGGCAAAGACTTCATTTGTTTTGCTTACTGCGAGGTCTGTCTCCTATGCCTAGGACTGTGCCAGGCCTCACCTCGCCCGCCTGCAAAACTCTGGGTTTACAGCTCCGCAGTGTGTCTCATTTAATTCTCCAGAGTCTTTACAGAAAAAATATTATTTACATAAATAGTAATTATAGATACTTCTTTTTCCAGTTTTATTGAGATATAGTGGACACATTACATCGCATAAGCGTAAGGTGTACGACATAATGATTTGATCTATGTTTATATTGCAAAATGATTATGAGAAGTTTAGTTGACATCCATCACCCTGTATAGCTATGATTTTTTTCCTTGTGATGAGAGCTTTTAAGGTCTTCCTCTTCCTCCTCTTCATCATCATCATCACCCCATTTTGTGGATGAGAAAACTGAAACCCAGAGAGATCAAATAATATTCTAAGGCTAATGCCCCTCTCAGAAGGTGGAACTAGATGGAGTACTTGGGCCAAGGCAATTGGAGAGAAGACATGACAGCACATTTTCAGAGGGCACCCGCCCTCTCTCCCCTTAGAGGCACAGAGTTTAAATGAATTTCAGGAGGAACAGAAGCTGACATCTTGAAAGAATGGGAAGGGGGAGCCAGGCAGAGGGAGCCACAGGTCTGAAGGCTCTAGGTCAGAGGGAAGGCCTCATGGCTGAAGCTTAGAATCCCGGGGAAGGGCTTGCCAAAACTTGAGGCAGCAGAGTTAGGCAGGGGCCAGCTCTACAGAGCTAGGAAGGCAAGCTCTGGAGTTTGTTCTTTTTTTCCCCTGGGGCCATAGGAAGCCATTAAGCTGGGCGGCGACAGGATCTGATTTACTCTGTAAAAAGATCTCCTGGACGTCGGGTGGAGCTTGTACCAGGAGCTTGTATTAAGGCAAACCTAGAAAGGAAGAAGCTGGGAGAAAGCTTACACACTCCATTTATTTGGAGGGGAGAGTGAGAGGTCATGATGCTGTGTTAGAGATGGAGGTAAGTGGACAAAGTTGAGATATATTAAGCTAGAAATTATAGGACTTGATGGATTAAAGGTGCAGGTGGGGGGGTGGAGATGAAATATAGTTTGACTTCTGGGTTTTGGCTTGAGTTAGTGGGCGGATGGTAGATGGATCCATTTATTGAGATGAGAACAGGAGTCAGATTTCAATAAACGTTAGTTACCTTCCCCTTCCGCCACCTCCCCTTCTCCCAAAGCTCCCCATCTGGAATATCAGATGAGTGCAAAAAGCTTTCCAGAGGTGCTCGGAAAGTTATGTGACACATGTGATTTTTAAAGAAACTTTACATTTGCAACGCAAGTGAAGTCAACCTTGGAAAACCAGCCAGAATGTTGGTGGAAGACAAAAGTTGTGCTTGCAGATGGGGGGAGGACGCCCGTCAAACTTGCCGATAGGACGTATACAGTTAAAAATAAACTACACTCTTTGCACATTATCAAGGTCGATTAATTTAATCAAGTCGTGATTGTATCTAAACCTCGATTAAATTGAGCCTTACACTTGGCCCCTCCCTTTTCAGTTTGCTTGTAAAAACCAGCAATCTCATCTCTTACAGTATTGTTCTGAGCCAGGTGGACTGGCAAACTCCGAGGGAGAGTCTCCAGGCTCCAGACCCTGCCTCCACTTCTGAAAGGTGACTTCTGCAATTTATTTTTATCATACAGCGTGATGATGTTTTACAGAGGGCTTAAAATTTCGAGATGACTCGAGTGGGATCAAGAAACTTAATAGAAAGGAGAGGAGTGTAGCGTTCCCTGGAGTTGTTGGTGACCCCTACTTAATTTAGTGCATTCGGTCGTGTTAAAAGGGCTGTCCCGGTTTCCTTCTCAAATGTCCTTTGTAGTTAGCAAGGGCTGGCAGGTTTGCCTAACTTTCTCATTTTCTTTTCCTGCTGACTCCTCACTGCAGTTTTTCGAGTTTTCCTGCTCTGAACACTGAATTCTTTTTAAGTCGAGTATCTATGTTGGCTCCATTTCAGCTCCAGGGATTTACGTGCAGTTTCCAAATTGTTTTTCTGTAATAGTTCCCCAGTAAAATAAATACTTGTGAAACAGGAAGATCGTATCGCATTGTCCTTCTAATTAAGGCTAGGTCTCCAAAGATGATCCCAATAAATGTTAAGTGTAGCAAATTAGAAGGTTTTTTTTTGTTTTGTTATTAGATCTGAGAAGGCTGCGGTGGGCAGCATCTGGAGAGAAAACCAGAAGTTAGCAAACGAAGGGGTCTCGTATCACGAGGATTAAATCAGAGATAATGGTGCGATTTTCTAAGCGTACACTGGGAAATATATCTTAAGGAGGGCTGGTCTGTTTGGATAATTGTGAAAAACGAGGTGTAGCTGATGTTTGTCGCATTAAGGAGAGGTGAAGTGGGGCTTTTTCTGCCCTTTCTCCGAGTAACATGTGCAGAGCAGAGCATCAGCTTCCATTTGAAGGGACGGTTCTGGTTCTATTCTTTGTTTGTTGCCCGCGTCTCTGCAGCACCTGACTCCTTTGGAGATAGTCTAGCTGGGGGGTGATGGCAAAACAGGATTATTCGTGGGTGGAGCTAAGTATATGTCGACTGCACTGCTTTGTTTTCAATTTTCATTTCATAGAATAATAATGAGTTCTGAGCTTTTACTATAAAACTACATGTTCCTAGTGTTCTCCTTTACTTTTGGAGTTTCCATTTTTTATTAATTGTTTTAACTGTGCATGCTTCCCGAATAAATCTTAAGTGTGAGTCTTCACATTCTAAGGGGAGAGTGTGTGTCTCAGGGATGCCCTTTGCAGCAAATTCAGATCACTGTATGTCCATTTAAAAACACAGTATGTGTTTGCAACCCAGCACTCAGTCACTGGCAGAATTTTTGCAACGATTTCCCAGTTTTATTGGCACGTCTCCAGGAATAAGGTTCTTTGTAATTCTTTGCTCAAACATAAGGATCACATATAAAACTCTCAGCAGATAGATCAGTTAATACAATTATCTTTCAGTTTTAAAAGCTACAACATAATAAGGTTTTGGGGGACATGGTGGGGGGAAGAGAGAGAAACAGTAACTAACCATAGGATGCTATTATGCTAACAAAGTGGTAGCCTTGTAAGAGCAGAGAGAAAAGCACAACCATTTTTGCTCAGAAAATAATTCAGTAGCAACAAGGTCTGAGAGCCAGAAGCCTCATTGTTCTTAGTGAAACAATTATTTGTCAAAACATTTGATTGTTTCCCTATCTCTACTGAAAAGTTTGGACTTTTCTTTTTGCCCAATTTTGACACTAGAATTTTTAACTATCAGTGCTATTGTGTTTACAACATTCAAGGTTTCAGAGTTCAAAGGTTATCCATTAACATGTAGAGCAAGGCTACACTTAATGTTGCGACTCAGCCTGGTTCCACTCGCTCAGAGTTTGTTTCGGAGCAATGCTCCAAGTCGTTTGTTTTGATAAAAGTTAAATCAAGTTTCTTATTTATGAAGAGTGTCTTTAGATTGCGTTTTAGGATGTGACTATTTATAAGGGTTTAAAAAATATTTTAAAGACTTGATATTATCTTCCCTGAGAAAAGGAACGCTAATACTAGAAATAGAAATGATCAACATCAGTGTATTTGAGTGAAAAAAACAAAAAAGAGTTCTGGCCAAAGAATTTACTTCTGGCATTGCTAATTAATTGTAAGTAATTGGTTCACTTCCTTTTTGAAAAAGACTAACCGGACCATATGTGGGGTTAGTAGTTATATATAAAATGACAGCAAAACATCACACTTGGCAAATTCTTCCCCTCTGCTAAGAAGCTGTCTCTCAAATTCCATTTTCTATTAAGAACTGCACTGTTCACCAGCAGAGCATTTTATATAGCCCCCCCTTTATTAAATACATACTTTAAGTGGCTTTCTTGATATGTTTTAAGTTTTTCCATTTTGGATACACCCATATCCCATAAAAAAAAATCCACTTGGCTGTTTTGTTTGTGGTGAGTTGCGTAGCTCTGTTTACATTTGCATTCGTTTGCATTTTGGGGCAGAAAACTTGGTGGTTGTGATTGTTGCTACTATGGTCCCTCCTGGGGCGTACCTAAAATGAGGGAACACAGGCCTTCGGTATCAACCCCACCTCTTTCTTTTTGTGAGCAAGCAAGAGTGGGAAAGGCTCCAAATACGTTGGTTGTGGGAAGGGGAGGGGGCAAGGCCAGTTTGGTGCCCCCCCACCCCCCAGTTTTTAGCTTGGTTTCATCCACGTGGATTTCTATCAAAGCCAAGTGGATTCTTGGAACCTAGGCCACGTTTAGAAATCTCAAGTTATAATATAGGCGCAAATCGGGCCCTTTTAGAAAAACAACAATTACAGGATAGCTTTATGAAGATACCAATTAAACCATTTTAATCATGTCATCTCCTCGACCTTGCTCACAGTTGACGAAAATCTTGAAAAACTGTTTGTGCAGGGCTGCCTCCTAACCTACTCAAATGGGTGTAGAGGCTTTTTGCTAGTAATTCGGGATGACCCGGGAGTTCGGCTACCGGCCCCTCCCTCGCCTGGGCACACCTTGCAAGGGAGGGGGAGGCGGCGAGGCCGAGGCGTGCATCTGCGCCTGCGCGCTGCCCCCGTGGCCCACCCCCCCCCCCCTCCCCCGCCCTCTCCGCGTACCTGTCACTGGAACCGCCGGAGCGCGCGCGGGCCACGTTTAGCCGGATGGCGGGAGGCGGGGGGTGTGGGGGCGGTGAAAGGCGCGCGCGTGCGCGGGAATCGCAGGCGAGAACGGGAGGGCGCGCGCTCGTCCGCTCGCTCGCGTCGCGGAGGCGGAGTCCGCGGCGGTGGGCGGGGCAGGGGCGCGCCTGCGCGGACCACGTGGCCTGGGGGCGGGGCCTGGGGCGGGGCCGCGCGGCCGGTGAAGGCAGGAGGCGGGGCGTTTCCGAGCGGCGGGGCCGAGGGAGGGCGCAACAGCTGCTCCCTGAGCACTTTCTGACCCAACAGTCCCCCAGCGCCGGACGCGCCGCGCCCCGGCGGCTCTAGGGACCCCCCGCGCCTGCACTGTCCCCGCGCGGACGAGTAGGGGGCGCCCGCGCCTTTGCCCCCCGTGCGCACCCCCCGCCCCGCTCACCTTAGCCCCGCGCCTGAGGTGAGCCCGGCCCCCAAATCCCCCGGGTGGGGGTGGGGTGGGGGCGGGGGGGCGCTCCCTTTGGGGGGGGTCTTCAAGGCGCGGGGTCCCGAGGCGCCCTGGGAGATGGCTTCGCCTCGCGCCCAGTGGTCCCCCGTCTCTTTTGGGGGGCCGGTACGGGCGCGGAAGCCGGGAGGTGTCCGCACAAAAGGCCGAGAGAAACTCCCTGTCGCCTCCCCTCCCTCCTGCCTTCCCCGCCCCCTCCCCTCCTCGCCTGCTCCCTCCTCATTCAAACCTCGGCTCGCTCGTGTGGTGTCAGTTCAGTCCCGGCCGCCGCCGAGCGAGGAAATGGCCGAGGAGCCGGAGCCGCAGGTAAAGGGGGCGCGCCCCCCGCCCGCGCCGGGCCCAGGGGCGCCTCACCTCGCCCTCCGGAGTCCCCCCGAGCCGCCCTCGAGTCTCCCGTGCTCGTTAGCTGGCCCCCCTCCCCGGATGACCCCCGCCCCGCCCGGCCCCCGCTCCTGCTCTCTGTTCCGCTCCTCTAGGGCGCCCCCTCCCCACCCGGCTTCGGAGCGATTCCAGCAGCGAGGAGGTGCCGGGCGAGCCCCCGGTGTGTACAGTGTTTTACCATCACACTCACTCTTGGGGATAGTCAGGATGGCTTGGGGGCGGGGGAGTCCCCCTTCTCCGGCCGGGACCTAGGGGCCGGCCGGAGGGAGCAGGGGGCTGCGTGCGTGCGTGGGTGGGTGGGGGGCTGTTCCGGAAAAGTTGGGTGGCTCCGCCGGGCGGCTCTCCGGGTTTGCCGGCCGGGCCGTGGGGGGCGGGCGGAGGGGAGGGGGCCGGCGCGGGGTCCCCCGCGATGGCCCGGGAGGGGCCGGGGCAACTTGGGAACAGCCAAAACAATGCGTCCTAACAGGCGTCCCCCGCAAACAATGGCCGGGACCGTCCACACGGGCCGGGCGGAGGGCGCGTCTATAGGGGCCGAGGGAGGGGCTTGGCGTCGCCGCGGACCCCGACGCGCACTCCAGCAAGCCCCCCAAGCGCCGCCAAATCCGTCCCCGGGAGTCCCGGTCTCCTGCCCATCCCTGAGCAGGCGGTGCACGGGCTGCGTTTCCTGGATGTGTGTGATAAGGTGTTTTTCTTTTCCCTTTAATTTTAAAGATTTTTTGGAACTTTTTAAATAGCCCTTAAACGCTTAAAGAATATCTTTATAACTCTCACTTCTAGTTGGAGTTCCAAAGCCAGCTGGAAGCTGAACTAGTAACTAAAGGGCAGGAAGGATTGAAATGTTCGCCTATAAGTGTTTCTTTCTTTCTTTTTTTTTTTTAAAAGGGAAGTTTCTGCCAGGAGGCGCTGAGTGGCGAAACCGCGCAGTTTCAGATGTAGAGCCCTCTTCTCTCTTGCTTTGGCCCCAAAATGCGAGCGGCACGGGATGGGGAGGGGAGAGGAGGGCGCTGCTGGGGGCCCCTGGAGGCCGGATTTGGGGCGGCCTGGGCGGTCCTGCTCCGGTGGGGGCAAGACCTGGCCTGTGGGGGTGCGCAGGCCGGTACCTGCGCCCAGGATCGGGACAGACGTTAAGGTCCTGGGTTGGAACCCACATTTTTTGGGATTGGGGAAGGGCCACCGAGGACGGGAAGCCGCATTCTTGGGCGGGTGGGATGGGGGTGGGGGGTGGGTGGGCCGGCGGGGACTTTTCCTAAAGGTTTAGTTACAGGAACAGGAAAGAGCCACCAGTGGCCACTTCTGGGACCCCAGTGGCCTGCTTACACTTGGAGTAGTAGAAACTATTTTCTCTCTCTCTTCCCCCCTCCCCCCCCCGCCAAGAAAAGAATAGTCACTTTTGAGTTTAAGGCTTTGGTGTGTACTCTTTGAAATTCCTTGAGCCTCAATTTATCTTTCTGAATCAGCCTATAGGGCTTGAAGCATTGGCATGAACATTCCTAAACGTGTATTAAGTGCAGGGCTTTTGCAGTGGTCCTTTGGCCAGTTTGGGGTCGTGTAGTATTACAGACCACTACATGCTACATACTAGCTGGTTTCCTAGCTTTCTAGATCGTTTGGAACCATTAAGCTGTATGTTTTAAGAAGCCTAGGTCTGATTTAGTTCAGGTTGATTCAATTATGTCTTCATCGCTTTTGAGTTGGTTGAATGAGTTGACATGAGATTAAGCTCAACAAAAGAAAAGGCAGGGTAACAACAGCTGCCGGCCAGGCCTGGCGACTAGGTAGGGGTCTTGGGAGGCCTTGCACCTTCTCTTTTGTATGTGTTAAGTACATTTAAAAATGTTCTTTTACTGTACTGTCCCCCCTCCCCCACGGATGGATGCCTTGCTTGATACCAAATAAGACCTAAAATGCTAAATTTTATAATACTTGGAGAAGGAATAATCCAGAGTTTCTAAAAAGCCTTCACTGTCTGCAGTGACAAGTGCAGAGTAATAATCTAATTGCTTTTTGTCTGAAAAATACAGCAGTCAAACCACTAGTTTGTGCTTGCTTAGTTAATGTGTGCTAAGAACTTTTAAGGTGTGTCCTTAATGGTAGATGACTTTTTCTGAGAAGTCATGTTTATTTTAGATACTGTTTTTGTTCAGTATCCCAAAGACTCTAGTAGTGTGTGTGTTTTTAATCCTGGCGTTTTAGTGAAGTCAAACCCCTTCCACCCCAAATTGCCATTTTTTTTCATCAGTTATGTAAGTATTAAATTCAAAGAGGCATAGTGACTTATATTTAAAAATCCTTTGTCAGTAGCTACAACACAAATTTACAATTTATTGGGCTTGTTTGTTGGAATAGGGTTAATAATCTGAGTGTTTGGAATTTTAATTATTTGGTGTGAAGAGGAAGGCTGCTCCTTTAGACTCCGCCTTGGTTTGCAGGCTGGAGGAGGAAGTGGGGGAGGATTATGACTTTTCCAGGTGAAGGACACATACTTTTCTTTAGTGTCCAACTTCATTCAGTCCTTTTATCTTCACAGCACCTTCTAACACTTTGCAGTTTGACCTTTGCTGTTTTTAATAACTTGTAAGATCGAAGTTTAGCAGTTGTCTTGGGTTCATATTATTCCCTTTCACTTCCTAATCAAAAAAAGGAACTAATACACCACTTTGATAAAATTGGTAGAAAATATTTTCTGCCTTCACCCTGAAGAATCTATTTAGATAACAGCTTGATTTTTTTTTTTTTTTTTTCCAGGTAGTAGAGGGAAAGAGGAGGGAGGAGGGAGGAGAGAAGCGTTTGACTTTGCCTTTAGTTTTAAGGTGGAAGTAGATTTGCATTCTCTTTGTAAGCCTCCATTTTTGGCAGAGGAACTTCTGGGAGGAATAGCAGCCCCTGGTTCCCTTCCAGTGGACCTTTAAAGAGGAAATCAGAAAATAAGACTTAATCATCAAGTCACTTACAAACTGATGAAATCATTAAGGAATATAATGGCCTGGCAAGACGGAGTCCCTCTCTCCTCATTTCAGATAATCACTTTTCTCTCTTTTAACAACATTTATGATGAAATGGCATGTTTTTGCCACAGCAGGGCTGCCTTTTCCCAACCCTGGAGCACTCTTAATTCTGAGACGCTTGATTAGAGCCTCAGGGGTCCCAAAAGATGTGCTGTTTTCCCACTTTATAAAATTACATGCTTTTCTCACAGTTGTCACAAACATGATATTGGTGGATAAGAACTTTGGAGTAGTTTTAATGACTCTAGACTATCTACCATCTACTACTTGAAAAAAAAAAGATACTTTTATCTGACTCTGAGGACTGTAAATGATTGGACCTTTTTTATGTTTCACATGAAGCTTTGTTTCCATTTGCTCAAAGACAAGTTCAGTTGAGAATGTTCCATCTCAACGAATGCCAAGTATGGCCTGTATGTGAGGGTTTTTGAGGTTGCTGGGGATGACTTATTTTAAATGGTTCATTGCTAATTTCCTATTTGAGTTTAACCCCGTAGCAGTATGTTTAGTAAATGAATTGGAAAGTTGAAGCCAAAGTCCTGAACAATGGCTATATATTTTCAAGCTTCAGAATTATACAGTAGGAACGAGAAATCTGAGAGCGTTGTATATAAGCTGAGGAGTATTCCACTAGAATGAAATCAGTATAATGAAATTTTAATTGAAACGACTCCATTTGGGATATACAGAACCGTTTTCAAGTTACTGAGGTGTCACAAATAAAAACCTGGAAGGTGTTTACAGAACAGCTAGTGAGCTGAAATTAAAGAAATCCCAGTCACATTAAATGCTCGAAATAGTGAAAGGTTTTGTTAACAGCATGTAAACTAAACTTGAGGCTGTGGAGGAGTCTCGATTTGTTTGTACACCCCATCTCCAGATTGGGCGGGGGAGGGGTGCTGACCAGTTTAAAATGCACGTGGAAGAAAGAAGGAATTACACAAAGACAGCAGGCAATTTCTGAAATTTGGGAGAGGGAAGCTTGATCATTATAACTGAACGGCCTCCTTTTGGGGGTATTGTAAAAACTTCTCAAGTGTTGGCTTTTACGAAAAAGGCGATCTGGATGATTTTTCTCCAACCGATAATATAGGCAAATTTATAGTGGTGTGTGGGGCGCAGGAGTTTGAATTGAGACCACGAGGGCAGATAGAAATCTCATTTTGAGGAAGTGGGACAGGGACCATCCTTTCCCAAAATCTGCCGTTCACGATGAGCAAGTTCAATTCTTGTATAAAGCCCTCTTCCAAATAAATAGCGGGGCAGCCCCTGTCAGCCAGCTGCCACCACAAACTGCCCTTTTATGCTTAACATTGGAATGCTCATTAACGACTTTACATTTGAACATTTGTTGACTGTTCTTAACATCCCCATTACTTCCTGCCCAGGGTAACTACATAACTGAGTTACTGGAAATTAGGGGCCAGTTTGGTAATTTTATGATAAAGTTGAGAAATAAAATTACTAAACCTGAAAAGACAGCTGGGTAAGTTAAATTGAGGGAATTGGCTTAAATTCCTCAGCTTTTGTTCTTCAAGCTTTACCTTCAGTTGTTTTTGCCTTCCACTATTCCTTCACTTCCTAGAGAGGAGCTGCGACCCTGCAGTCAGATGCTGGTTTTGTAATGGCTTCGTTAGGGGGGGGTGTGGTGTTGCTTCGTTTCTAGCGTTGTCAGGAGACCTCTTGGATTTAAAATGCAGTTCTGTGCACTGGAGAGTGAGAGCCCAGCTCTCTTTAGTTCTCATATCAGCATGAGGAGAACTACATGTTTTTACTTTTCCTACCTGTGTCAAATCAGGGTAACCTCAAAACAGTTCAGTTACACCAGAAGAAGTGTTTGGGGGTTTTTTAAATCTGCGGATAAGCTTTGTTTTCAGTTCAGTATGTAAGTCTCCTCAACAGTGAGTATATGTATGAATCGAAAGGAGTGTTTTTCCCTTAATTTTGAAAGCAAACAGGTGACTTAAAAGAGCCAGACATACAACTTGAGTATTTACTCAACAGAGATAGGGCGGGGAATATTTAAATACTGCTAAAGAAAGAGCTCATGCCTTAAAAGGCAGTACGCACGTTTATATTTAATCTGGTTAGTTAAATGGGGTATAATTAAGGACACTCACCATTGGGCCGTGTGGAAAAAAGAGCTGTAGGTGTGTAGGGTAGTGGTGTTAGTAGGATGGTTATAGTTATTTATCTCTGTATACAGTTATCTGTGTGTGTGTGTGACAGACACACACAGGGTGTTTTCCTTGTGGAGAGCGAAAGAAGACAGGTAAAGATAGACGAGTTTACTGTTTTAGGTTGTTGAAACCCCTCTTTTTGGTGGTTAGCCCTGTCTGGAATCTTTTCAGAGTATTAAAGTTAGTACTGGTTAAGTTGCAGTAATGGAGCCTGACAGATAGCCAGGCTTAGTCTTGCTTAATGAAAGTTCTTTTTTTATTCATTTCCCATAGAGTTCTCTTTTTCCGGTCAGGATGGACTTTTTAAAAGTCAGTTTACAGACCACAGTATCTGTTAATATTGATAATACTGAAACTAAAACTAATATGTGGTGCTTCGAGTTCACATTAAGATCCTTTAACTGACCTTAATTGATTTGGAATGAATCAGGCAGAGTTTTTAATCATGACACTCAAATATACTAATACGACTATATTTTTTTGTAGGACTTTTGGTCTCTAATCATATCTAGGACTAAGTACTTTCTACAGTTTCAAGAAAATGAGACTGTGCTGTACGATCTCTCCCCAAGCTTTGCCTTTGAACAGTCATTTGCTATTTTGAATAGTTTAGAATGTGTTGTTGAATGTAAACTTCTGAATCTTTTAATCTTTTTCTTTCACTTAACTTTTCAACATCTTTCCACAGCTATATTAGGAAAGTTGGGTTGACCATTTAGCTCGTGGGTGTGACCTTGGCGATTTCCTTGAAATAGGGTTGAAGGATTTAAAGTTACAGGTTTGGGTTGCACTGTGGCTTTCTATGTGCAGTTCTCTTCACTGGTTGGATTAAGACAAAAAAACGGTATATGACCTACAGAAGGAGCATTTATAGAAAAACTGTTAGTTTCCTGGCCAGATCTTGGAGTTAATTTCGCTGTTTAGAGGGTACAAATGAATTGGCCAGAGACCAGCGGTTTGTTTGGTTAAATATTTTAATGATCATTGATTTGGATCCTTAAGTGACTTGGAGGGAAAAAGTAGATTTGTAGGAATATGGCAAATTACTTGGTTATAAATGGCATTTTTATGTGTTCTTGACAGTTTTTGAGGACTTTGAGTTCCCGTTGCTCCATGATAGGGTAATACATATTCCACATCAAAAAATGGGAGATAACCTGTTCAGCTGAGTAGAGCCGGTGCAGCCTCTAAGGGTGACCAGTGTGAGTACGTTTGGACCTGCAGAACTGTCGCCCAGGCACAGCAGTTGTCGGCGAGGTGGCATTTACTTCTAATTTGTTGTGTTTAAGCACCAAATACTGTGTTTTCCATTAGGCACTGTATAATGTGTAAAATTTGGTAACTTCAAAATCTAGAGGTAGTGGCAGAATTCACAGGAGCTTTACTCACAAACGAGTATCTGCTTTAGGGAAAAAAAAAAAAACAACAAAACCCCACCAGGGGACATGGCCTAAAGAGCATTAGACTTCTGTTTCAGGCAGTGACAGCAATATGCTTGCTACTTTTTTCCAAAGATTATGTTGTTGTAAATTTTTTTTTTTTTAAAGTCTCTACTTCAGTGATCACAGTATCAAGGAAGCCCTAGTGTTCTTTCAGAATATGACTTTACCCTTTATATTGCCTCAGGTGCCTTGGGGCGAATGGCTGAAAGTTCAGTGCTGTCCTTTACCTGAGTAAAGGTGTAAGAGCTTTTTTTTTTAAACATTGGAAAACATTTTTGCCAGCTGCCTTTTAGTTAAGCCTCGTGTGTTCGGAACGCTCACTTTTCTGCAGACTAAAAGCATTTAGATTGTAGGGTTTGGATTATGATCTCCCCCTCCCTCCTCCTCCAGTTCTTGGTGAGGACAGACCGCTTCCTCCGTCCGCCTGCAGAGCCTTGCTCTGCTCTTGGCTTGTGCGTGCCCCCCCTGGAGAACCCCGAAGGTGCAGGGAAGGCTGTGTGGGTGCTCGTTCGCTGGCTGGCCTGGAATGGTTGTTATTAACAGTAATTAGATTAGAATGTCTGTTTTTTGGTAAGTTTTGTTAGTATTAAAGTCTTTGTTATTGCAATCACTCTGAAGATTTTAGATTTTGTTAGCAGATTGGTTGTAAGTGATGTAGATAATTGGTTTATAGGTTAAGGAAGTGTTTAGTCTGCATTCAGTTTCTGAGTCAAGAGTTGAAGGCCTTTGCTGTCAGAGATTTCCCCAGCTTGTCCTGCATTTCTGTTCCGGTGGGTCAGTAAGGAGAACAGTTTTAAATCCAAGTGATACAGTTTTGCTTGTGTTGGCCAACTTCGTGGTGTGATTAAACATGATTCGTTATTTTTTATTATACCCTGGAAAGTGCAGAGAGTGGGATATTAGACGGCAGCCATAGAGAGCCGTGTAGAAGGTCTGATGGACCTTCGAGGTAATTTTCATATCAGATGAGTTATGGTTGGTGGCTGTGGCCAGAGATGTGCAGTATTGACTCTGCCCCTGTGCTGACCACGTCGTGTTGGTTTGTTTAGTCACTAGGTGTTTATCGAGGGCCTAACCCTGTGCCAGAGACCCCTTCTCGGCATGCGGGGATAGCAGCGAACAGGGTCGACAGGGTCTCTCCCCCTAGGCTCTTCAGAGGAATGGCCCAGGGTTTTCCTATCTTGGGTGAGTAAGGATGGCTATGACCCAATGTCGTCTAGTGCTCACGACAATTGGGCACAGTTGCTGACTGTCAGAATCTGTGCCAGAAGCTTCCCTTGAGGAAGAAGTGCTTAGTTTTGCCTGGAAGGGTCTTCTTCCCCATGTGACCATCCTAGGAGACTCGCTGGCCCAGGACCCCCTTCCGCTCATCTCCAGGCTGCCATCCTTCACCCACCCCAAGCAAAACTGAGGCTCTTCCTATGATTTTTATTTTTTTTTATTTATTTTTTTTTTTTTGGTTTTTTCACTGTGCTTCCTTTACTAATCCTTCAGGTCTTGGGTTAGAAGCTTGACGATGACTTCCTTAACCCAGATATTTGAACATTTCAGAGATAAAAATTGAAACAACTATTTCTTGAAGTCAGGCATTTCCAGTTATATGCCATTACCCTGGGTGGGAAATAAACAATAGTGATGGACCCACATGTCCTGTTTCTCATCCAGAGATTGAGTTTAGGATTGGTGTCTTTTTGGGAAAGATGATCTGTAGAAAATTGGAGTTCCCCCAAATTTAAGATACCACAGAGCAGTAAAATTTCTTAAAAAAAAGAAAGAAGAAGAAGATAATGTTGAGGTCTGACATGGAGGACTAACTTTGATTTTGGCAAATTAGGGCATTAAAAAAAAAAAAAGAAAACTTTACTACTCCCTATTGCCAGTGTTTCATTTTTTTAAAAAGCGACTTTGCAACCAAAAAAATAGAAAGGTCCTCAAATACAGGACAGCCTTTACTCAAATTGAAATTTATCTGTGTACTTGGTGTAGAACTCGTGGAGCTGTTTCTGTTTTTCACATAGCTGTCAGCTGGTGAAAACGATGTCTGAGTTTGAGAGCTGCTTTTCTAGAATATGTACTGTTAACTTCTTCAGTGAAAATATTACCCGGTACATTATTTGTTCAATGAGTAAATGCATAGAACCCTAAATTAGCAGTTACATTTTCAAACGTCGTTTAATCTCTTGATTTAGGATAGCATTAAATATTCTTTTGCGTAGGTCTATCCATAAATGTAGATCTACTCCCCCCCCCCCCAACCAAAGAAATTTGGAACTCTTGAGGATGATCCTATCATTTAACCATCAAGTAGAAAAAGATGGGGTATGTGGTGGTGACAGCTTGAAGGTTGTGACTTAGGCAGAACTAGAACTCAGGTCTCTGGAGTGTTCTGTTATTGCCCACCAAGCTGGTCGCCAGCCCCAGCATTTTATCCTCCATTGTGATTACAACAAAAGACTCAGAAATTAAGATAAAACACTTCAGTACGTTCTTTCTTTTCCCTAATCTTTGATCTGCAGTCTTATTTAGAAAAGCTTAATGTTAAAGATCTGGTTTATTCAAAACTAAAGATAGCAAGGGGCATGAGAATTTTCTTTTATTATGAGTGTAAAGAAGGGGAAGAAATGTTTCCTTGTCTTCTCTGAGCCTGGAGGCCCTTGGTCTTTGAGGAAGTGGAGAGAAGAAAGTAAAGCTGAAGGTGGTGGGAGCAGTTTGCAAGTCTTTGTTTTGTTGGGCAGAATTAACCGACCTCAGTTAAAGTAGTTGTGACGCTTTAAAACCAATTCTGTCTTGCCAGAAAGGTGGGGGATATTGGATTTTTTGGAGGTTAATTCTTCTTCAAGAATGAAAATCCGCGTCTAAACCTGAGCCTGCGTGGCTAAATAAAACAATAGTCCATTTTTGACCTGGCCAATGCATGATGTGAAAGGCGGGTTAAAAATGGGAGGACCCATTTTCTGATTGAAGACTGAGCCACGTTGAACTGGCGGTATGGAGGATTTTATTTTAACGTGTATATTCACAAAGTAGCTTTGTGTATGTATTTCCTTATTAATCGTGTGGACAGGGAAGCCCAACCCTGAGGCTTGTTGAAGGCAGAAAGTTGTTACAAGCAAACTGGGGTTTGGGCAGTGGGTGGGGGCGAGAATATCCTGTGAGCCAAAACGATGAACGTTTCTCTTGGCCAAGATGAGCATCATTCCGAGGTGTCTGTAGTTTCTGAATGTGGATTTTAGGAAAGGTTCCTGGTTGTGTGTGTGTGTGTGTGTGTGTGTGTGTGTTGTTGGCCAATGCATGTGTAAGCTTCAAGGCTGCATTTAAGGTATTTGTGTTTCTCGACTGTGTATAAGACCGTTTGAAGTTCCGGCTTTTCAATTTTTACTTAAAGTGCTGTAATTGTCAGTTTTCACAGTTGGTAGAGTCTCTGGATTTATGGAGGCTGTTTATAAGGGTACACATGTGCATTGTAGTGTTGGCATTTAAAATGTGTTCCGGTGCGTTTAACAGTTTCTGCCCAGAATCTTACATTTTAGATTTAAATCATTAAGGGACCACGTGTTAAGTTTCTTAACTGCATGAAAACCTAGCGATTTGCTAAGTGTACTGATTGGATAAAATGCTAATGATTGAATTAACGAGCCCTTCGAACAGGATGCACTGTTAACAGGGGAGCGGATGACCTAGGCGCCTTCTCTGCCGCGAGCGGACCAGCTGTGAACCGTCCACACCAGGCTTCTCTTCTTCCCCGGCTGCAGCTAACCATTTCTGTGTTTTTTTTTTTTTCCCCCTCTAGGTTTTGGAAATCCCTTGTCTCCAGGTTGCTGGGATTGACTTCTTGCTCAATTGAATCACTCACTCAATGGAGACAAAGAGAATTAATGCTTTGTGCTGACTCATATTTGAATCAAAGCGTTGGGGAGTCTGTCTGCCTTGTTTGTGGAAAGAACCAGTGAGAGGCTCTGTCACCGAGCTTCCTACGACTTCTGAAGATAAGAAGCTACAGGAATATATACTTTCTTTTGAACTTTTATAACAAATATTTGTTCTAGTTTTAAGTCCAGGGCTGCTGGGGGTGTGAGTGACAAGTCTTACCAAGTGGCCTTATCCCAATTCCAGAAATTCCTCCACCAGATTCTTATTTTATATACAATCCTAAAGTGCCAGGAAACATGCCAACTCAATCCCTGTTGGTGTATATGGATGGACCAGAAGTTATTGGCAATTCCCTTGGCACCCAGATGGAGCTAGATGATGCCGTGTCCATAAAAGGGACCACCGCTGTCCCTTTCAGAGCGACGCAAGAGAAGAACATAATCCAAATAGAAGGATATATGCCCTTGGACTGCATGTTTTGCAATCAGACCTTCACACATTCAGAAGACCTTAATAAACATGTCTTAATGCAACATCGGCCGATCCTCTGTGAGCCCGCAGTTTTGCGTGTTGAAGCGGAGTATCTTAGTCCTCTTGATAAAAGTCAAGTGAGAACAGAACCTCCAAAGGACAAGAATTGCAAAGAAAATGAAGAATTTAGCTGTGAAGTATGTGGGCAGACATTCAGAGTGGCTTTCGACGTCGAGATGCACATGAAGAAACATAAGGACTCTTTCACTTACGGCTGTAACGTGTGCGGGAGAAGATTCAAGGAGCCCTGGTTTCTTAAAAATCACATGCGGACGCACACTGGCAAATCAGGGGCCAAGAGCAAACTGCAGCAAGGCTCCGAGAGCCCGGCCACCATCAATGAGGTGGTACAGGAGCCGGCGGCTGAGAGCATCTCCTCTCCTTACAAAATCTGCATGGTCTGTGGCTTCCTCTTTCCAAATAAGGAGAGTCTCATCGATCACAGGAAGATGCACACCAAAGAAGCGGCTTCCGGTGCCAGCAGTACACAAACAGACTCTCCGCAGGGGGGAATGCCATCTCCGGGGGAAGAGTTCCTGCAGTTTTTAAACTTGAGACCCACCTCTCACCCCGAAACCGGCAAGAAGCCCACAAAATGGATACCTCAGCTCGATCCATTCACCACCTACCAGGCTTGGCAGCTGGCTACCAAAGGAAAGGTCGCCGTGTGCCGAGAAGTGAAGGAGCAGCCCGGCCAAGAAGGAAGTACCGACAATGATGACTCGTGTTCGGAAAAAGAGGAGCTGGTCGAGATTTGGAACGCGAGTAAGAGCCATTCCGAAGGTTCCGGAAAGTCCAAGGCAAGCAAAAGCGGTTGTGCAGGACTCGCACAAGATAAAGAGAAGCCCCGACCCTCCAGTGGTGAAGTGCCTTCCGGGGAAGCGGACCCGAAGTTGTCCGGCAACAAGGAGAAGCCGACGCATTGCTCGGAATGTGGCAAAGCCTTCCGAACCTACCACCAGCTGGTCTTGCACTCGCGAGTGCACAAGAAGGACCGGAGGGCCGATGCCGAGTCGCCCACCATGTCGGTTGACGGAAGGCAACCTAGGACGTGTTCTCCAGACCTCACCGCCACCCTGGATGAGAATGGAGCCGTGGATCGAGAAGGTGGTTCTGAAGATGGATCTGAGGACGGACTTCCGGAAGGGCTCCATTTGGGTAAGCCCCTGCCCCAGGGCCCGCTGCCCTGCCTCTGTTCCCGCCCCAGAAAACGCTGGCCCATCCAGGGGTGGGAGAGCTGGGGTGGAGTCCAGGCCCTTGTGGTGCCAGCCTGTTGTAGGTCACGTAACCTCTGGGGCCTTGATTCTTCTCGAGGTTTCTTCCGGTTCTGAAAGTTCTGTCGTCTTACCTCTTGTCTTGGAGGACACACATCATCTCACTTGTGCATCAGCCTGACGCGGTGCTTCTGACCCGGGGCGGTTTGGCCCCCCGTGGAACCTGGTAGTGTCTAGAGATATTTTTGGGTGTCACAGCCGTGTTAGTGTGTGCATGGCTGGCACCCAGTGGGGGGAGGCCAGGGATGCTACGAAACATCTTCCCGTGCGCAGGGCACCCCGCGGCAGGTGATTGCGTGGCCCCAGTGTTAGCGGTGTCGGGGTTCAGAGACCCCTGGGCTTTGCTTCAGATTTTCTTTCTTTTTTTTTTTTTTTTAAAGATTTTATTTATTTATTCGACAGAGATAGAGACAGCCAGCGAGAGAGGGAACACAAGCAGGGGGAGTGGGAGAGGAAGAAGCAGGCTCCCCAGTGGAGGAGCCTGATGTGGGGCTCGATCCCATAACGCTGGGATCACGCCCTGAGCTGAAGGCAGACGCTTAACCACTGTGCCACCCAGGTGCCCTGCTTCAGATTTTCTGGCGTATCTGATCTTCTCTATAAAAGCGGGGTGTTCTTACATGCAGCCGACCTCCCTGTCCTCGGGACCCCGCTCTGGCTCTCACACACTTAGCTCCAGATGCTGGTCTAGTGGTCACAGAAGGTACTGGAGTGATTATCAGCCAGAGCAAGGGTCTCTTTAGAGGTGGGCTGGCGCTCCCCGGTACCCTGTCCTCTGTCTGGTGGGGTAGTGTTTGCGAATAGCTCACGAACGGCGACCGAGTGTAAAATAAAGGGAATGTGAACACACCAAAGATGGTTTAAAGGAATGTCAAGTGCTCAGGCAGGTTTCTCTTGTACTAGTGGCTTTTAGAGGAAACAGCCATTGCCGGAGGCTCAGGGACATGATCCAAGGCACAGGATCCCACCTGTGGTTTGAGTGTCGCCCATCTGCACTTCAACCAGAGCTGCTTCTGTCTGTTTAATAGAACTTTGTTTGAATAAAGGATTTGGCTGCTTGAAGGCAGTTAAAGGAACCCCTGCATCTTCAACAACTGAATGGTGGGAACACGAATTAGTCTTAGAGGGATGTTATCATTCACAAAAGTGGTCTTTGGTTTAAGCCGATGCTGCCTCCTTTGTAACTTGATGGTATGTGGCTGGCTCGTGCGAACTCGGGTGTGAGACCCCAGATGGACGGGACCGGACGACACACGGACGCTTCCTGCTCCAAACCAGTGTCAGGTTCTTTTGCCATCACACGATGGGCGTGAGAACAGTAGTATTCATACGGAGGATTTAGGATGTTTCAAGATTCAGGGGCCACAGGAAACCTAGCGCTTAGGATACTACAGTCTTCAGAAATCTAGAAAACACCATTATGGTGTCTTCATGACATCATAAAAAAGGCCTTCAGCACAGACCTGTTGTCGTCTCAGTGGTTTCTAGTAGTGGCATTCCTGCTTGGGGGCATACAGGAATCCGGAGATGCTTGGGTCCTCGTTGTCCTGAGAGAAATGAAATGGCCAGTTGCGTTCTGCCGGTAGGTGGTGTGGGCAGAAGGATCTGCTGGAAGTCTTGGTCATCAGGCGGATAGAATGCCCAGCAGTAGCTGGGAGGGCCACGACTTGCCTGCAGTCTGGTTCTGCCACTGCATTGTTCTGTGGCTGATGACACGTTGCTTAACCTTTCTTTGCCCTGATTTCTGTTTGCAAAATTGGTTGGTCGACCCTTGTCTTCTACCTCCCAAGGATAATTTCCACAGCCTCTTGATAAAAAAGTTTGCCGTCCTTTCAGAAACTGTACAATCAGAGGTGATGCCAGAGGCGCAGGAACCAAGTATATGTGGACATTTCACGTCCTTTGTGTTAAAACAGACCCATTTCATAACTTTTTGGCTCTGATGCAACGTACCATACATCCTACACATACGTGGAGTAGGAAATTGCAGTGAGGTTCAAACTCAGCTCGTTGGGTGTGATTGTAAGACAAAGCTGGGCCTTCTGTATTTAGAGAATTGATTTTCCTAAGTTTATATTATGATGTGGTTGTCTGGGTTTACCTTCCTGTTATTTACTATCAACCTGGCTTTCTTGAGATTGACTTTTAAGATCAAAAGGCAAAGTAAATATTTTGTTTTTATGTTTGTTCAACTGTATAGTAGGTCTAATGGTGGTTGTTGATGGGATTGTTTTTGAAGTCCTCGTGATCAGTGGTTGTCTCTGCTGGTTTAGAGTGTTTCGAGGTGCTCAGAGGTGGGCACCTTTTCGTCAGGGGAGTCGAGGGGCGAGGGGATCATGCCGTCCTGTCTGTTGTACTGGAGGCTGCCCACGGTTGGCTCATAAGTAAGCTGCTGCCTAAAATCTGCAAACTAGGTCTATATAATCTAAAATGCAAAACCAGGAAGGAGGACTTTTTAGTTGGAGTTAGCAGTTTTCAAGGCAAAAGAGCCGGTTTAGTTAGGCTCAGTTTTAAGAGAGGACTCCACTTCCTTGTCCTCATTGCAGTGCACATAATACAGTCTTTGGTAAGAGGAGGTGATTATCTAGAACTTTTAACACTCATTTTTATGGGAGCGGGTGTCTTAACTGTAGCAAATGCCATGGTCTTTTGGAGGGCTGGTATTTGGGTATAATCATCCTTTCATTAGTGTCCCCAGTGGACCTTTACTCTGTTGCAGCCCAGATACACTGTCCTGGTCGTTGCAGAGATCGAAGTATAAAGTTTAGCGCATTGTCATTTGGGGACAGATTTTGATTGATTCCCCGATATTTTTTTGTCCACGTGTGCTTGTGAATGATATAGTCTGCTTTCCAAAACGTGCTAAATTTTGACAAACTTTCTTTTGTAGCTGTTTGACCCAGTGCCAAAACCTTTTCTTTCCTTTAAAGATTAAGTTGTGCTTGCTACCCTCTAGTGGTAGCTGGCCCAATCTTAAGATGCACTTCTTGGGCCTGGTGGCTGGGGAAGCTGGCAATTCTGTATTGGCTCAGTTTTCTAAATCAGTTATTCTGAAGAAGCCAGTGTGTGTAGGTCCAGCTTCAGTCTGCCAGATCCTGCCTGTTGCAGACTTGTTGGGAGAACAGAAAGTTGCCCATGCATGTCAGTCTTTTGTTAAGTGAGCTCTCCTGCGATTGAGGCAAAGGAAGAACTAAATCTGTGACACCAAATTTTGCTGTACTCAGAAAACAAAAACAAAACCAAGAAATAGGGCACGCGTGTTGTAAAAAGCTTCCAAAACTTCAGGCAGTCTCAAAATAGCATTTGGTGTGTTCCTATCCTTTCTGGGGTACCCCAACACTTAATAAAAACTATTTTATGCTTTCCAAAAAAAAAAAAAGTTTCCCTTAAGAATACTTAAAGTCAGTCTGTCTTACTTGTGTCCTTGAGCTGTCTTCTTACAGAAATATTTTTTGTTTCTGCTTTAAGATAAAAATGATGATGGAGGAAAAATAAAGCATCTTACATCCTCAAGAGAATGTAGTTATTGTGGGAAGTTTTTCCGTTCAAATTATTACCTCAATATTCATCTCAGAACGCATACAGGTAAGGAACTTCCTGGGTTTTCTTAATTCTTATTAGCTCAAAGAACTACGATACAGTTTTGTGTCTTGACTTTTTTATATTGTTCAAATATTCTTAGTCCCTTGCAATAGTTTAAGAGTAAGTGTGAAGTGTGTTGATGGCAGCTGTCATTTTAAGTCTGTTAGTGTTCTTGTAACTTGAACTGTTCCTGTTTCAAAGTTAGTTTCTTGTTTAGTTTCTGACTACTGTATCCTCTCATCTTATTAAAACCTCTTCAGTATTTAATGCCACAGCTTTTTTGGGTGTTAACTGTTAGGATTGGCAACGAGGATATATTTAGTATTTTCTTTAGATTGTAGAAGCAGCTGTAACATGATAATGGTTCAGGAGGCTGGGTGGGCATCTTTTCCACTCACTAGCTGTGCAGCCTTGGGCAAGTCGCTTAACCTTTCTGTGCCCCAGTGTTCCTAACTGTAAAATCAGGGTAATCATGATATTCTGTTCCATAGGGCTATTCTGAAGGTTAAGTAAGTTTAAAGTGTGCTATTTTTTTTAAGTTAAAGACATATGTTCACATTTTCAAATACTCAGTATAGTAAGGGTGAGAAAGCGAGCTTTCTTGTGAAAAATCCTGGAGATGCAGATTCGTAGAGAGAAAAGGGAAAAGGAAAGACGGTATATTATATTCTCTCTTGGCACATAATTTTAGTTTCCAGAGATCTATTTTGATGTTTTTTGTGAACTTGTGTGACAGTGACGCTTCTTGTTTTAGGTGAAAAACCATACAAATGTGAATTCTGTGACTACGCTGCGGCGCAGAAGACGTCTCTGCGGTACCACCTGGAGAGACATCACAAGGACAAGCAGATCGATCTTGCCGCCGAAGTCAAGACTGATGGGAAAAACCAGGAGACCGAAGATGCACTACTAGCCGCCGATGGTGCGCAAACCAAAAATTTGAAAAGATTTTTTGATGGTGCCAAAGATGTTAAAGGCAGCCCACCTTCAAAGCAACTTAAGGGGATGGCCGCCACCTTTCAGAATGTTCTGGGCAGCACTGTCCTCTCACCAGGACACAGAGATACTCAGGATTTCCATAAAAATGCAACCGATGACAGTACTGATAAAATGGGCAAAGCTCCTGCCCCCGCGTATTTGGACGTGTTACAGAAGAGACCGCCGGGTGACCCTCAGCCCCCCGAGCCCGCGTGTAGGGCGGAGGCGGGGGTCCCTGCGCGCGCGGACGGCAGTGCGGCCCGCGGTGCTGACGGCGGCCCCAGGGAGAAGCCGGCCGGGGCGGCGGCCGACGGCAAGCACAAGCCCGGCGTGGACTGCCAGGAGAAGCCTCTGAACCTGTCCCTCGGGGCGCTTCACGGCTGCCCGGCCATTTCTCTGAGCAAGAGTTTAATCCCAGGGATCACCTGCCCGTTTTGTACCTTCAAGACCTTTTATCCCGAGGTCTTGATGATGCACCAGCGGCTGGAGCATAAGTACAACCCCGACATCCACAAGAACTGCAGGAGCAAGTCCCTGCTGCGCAGCCGGCGCACCGGCTGCCCGCCCGCGCTGCTGGGGAAGGACGTGCCCCCGCTGGCGCACTTCCCCAAGCCCCGGGCCAGGCCCGCGCCCGCGCCGCCCGCCAAGGCCGCGCCCGCCGACCGTGACCGCGATCGCGGGAAGCCGGGCCCCGCCGCGCCCGCCAGGCCCCCGGCGCCCCCGGGGCTCGACCCCAGCACTTTAGCGCCCAGCAACCTGAAAGCGCCTCGGCCGCCGCACCAGCACCAGCACCAGCAGCCGGGCGGGGCGCAGGGGGTTGCCCGGCTGCCGCCGCAGGCCGAGCCCACCCACCCCACCCACCCGGAGAGGGGCAGGAGGCCCGAGGCCAAGCCCCGGGCGCCCTCCGCTGCCCCCGCCCCGCCCGGCCCCGGCGCCGCCAACGGCTGTGCGGAGCGCCCCTGGGCGCCGCGGGGCCGCGACCCCCCGAGCGGCCGTCCCGCCGAGCCCGGAGAGCCGCTGCCCAAGCGGCCGCGGCCCGATGCCGAGCCGCCGGCGCCCGCCTTCCGCCGCGCCTTCGAGCTGCCCAAGTACCACGTGGTGCGCGGCCTGCCGTCTCTGCTGCCCGCCGAGTGCGTGTGCCCGCCGCCCGCCGCGCTGCCGCCCAAGCCCCGCGCCGCGCCGCTCTTCGCCTGCGGGCCCACCGCGGAAGGTGAGGCCTGGGGGCGGGGGGGGGGGGCAGACCCCGGGCCTGGGGGGCAGGGGGTGGCAGACCCTGGGGGCTGGCTTTCCCGTGTCCCCTGAGCCCTGCGCCTCGCTTACCGTCCGAGGCTGGCGTCCGGTGCACGTCCAGTCGGGGGGTGGTCCGGTCTGGGGTCGGGGCTGGCGCTAGGTCCCCGCTCCCCACGTTGAAGTCCTTCGGAGCCAGGCCTCTGCTTTTGTCCCTTTGCCGTGTACGTGGCTGGCAGTGTCCCCACTAGGAGGTGGCATCGCACAGTGAACACCCCCCCCCCCCCCCCAGCACGGGCCCTCCACCCACCAGGAACAGAAAGTAGAAGAACCCCAGTGAACGGTCTTTTGAACAGTTTTGATGCTAGGATTCTGGAGTCATGCTGCATTATTTTTAGCCTTTGTTAAACATTAAGTGCATTTGAAAAGGGACGCCCTTTCCCCCAAACAGATAAATTGTTAAAGTCGTAGATTTACTTTGGAGTTCTCCCCATGGAAATATTTTCAAAACCCCTGCTTCCTCCTGGCCACGTTCCCTTAGAGGTGTGTGATGCCTACCTGTGCGTGTGAAGAGGTAGATTGGAGTGTCCTGGGGACCTGCCCCACTTGGCAAACTTGATTAAACCGCTTCCTTTGTCAGATATAAGTCCTGCTGGTTTGTGCAGCTCCAAAGAGAAATCCATTTTAAACCTCTCAGTTTGTATTAATTTCAAATTAAGGGTTCTGTGTGGTGACAATACTCTTATCAAGGATAGCTTGATGCCATTTGATCTGGTAGGGATAGCAAATTAAAAAACAATTGCTTTCACACACTCCAGTGAATTTCATAAAAATTGTGATGAAATATTAATTTTTGCAGCCTTTTGATTAAAACTGTCTATTTTTCTCCCTATGAGCTCTTAAAATGGACAGGAGTCAAAACTTTGCCTTAACTTGAAGAGTCCTGGCTCTGTGTTGCCAGCAAAATTCTTCTTTATTTTTTTTATTTTTAGTTTTTTAAAGATTTCATTTTTAAATAATCTCTACAACCAACATGGGGCTTGGACTCTGCAGCCCTGAGATTGAGAGTTGCACACTCCACTGACTGAGCCAACCAGGCGCTCCATAAAATCCTTTTGTAAAATCAGTATTTTTTCTCCTCCTCCCCACAGTTTTGGTTTATGATGCATATAAGTTTAAAATATTTTATGCTACCATTTTTTTGCCTTTTTTTCCCCCTGTGCCTAAACCCTGGATCTTGACTTTTTATTTAGTTCTTACTAATGACAGCATAGTACTGAGTGACTTGAAATTCTGTGCTAGCAAATATCCTCAGGGCATTTAAAAACGTATCAGTTGTAACTTGGCAACACGCATGCAACTGGTGTATTCTGATCCCATTACCAGTCAGGAACTGGGAAGATTGACCTCTGACAACCCACATACACCTGCCCCGTTGTTGAACATAATTCTAAACACCTTTTCACATTTTTTTCCGAACAGGAAAAAGGCCTGTGTCATACCAACACTTGTCTAGCAGCATGCTACAAAAGAGAAACTATGAGAATTTTATTGGGAATGCACATTATCGACCAAATGACAAAAAAACTTGATTTCCTATTTTGGGTAAGAAAGGTGAGCATGTATGATGTACTGATTTTACCTAATTGAAGATAAACCATCTGTCTTATCCAGTAGACTATAAAGTAAAATTACTTTAAATTAAGTTTATTTATTTACAAGATTTATTTATTTTAGAGCATGAGAGCGCAGCGGGGAGGGGCGGAGGGAAAGGGTGAGAGAATCTCAGCAGGGCCCTGCTTAGGGGCTCGATCGCAAGACTCAGATCACAACCTGATCTGAAACCAAGAGTCAGGATGCTTAACGGACCATGCCACTCAGGCGCCCCTAATTTTAATTTTAAGTGTTTTAAACTCGGAGTGCTCAGGTTCTGTGGATATCAGTGATGATGATAATAGTAATAATAATAATAGCAACTGGAATTTACTAAGCATTTTTTTGTGTGTGTGTTCAGCCTTGAAGTGTTTTATAATCATGACCTCACTTAATCCTTCCCACAGCAGGGGGCATCAGGCCAGGGATTAGCAAACTGCCCTCCACCTGTTTTTGTCTATAAAGTTTTACTGGCACACAGCCATGGCCATTCCTTTATGTGTTGTTGATGGCTTCTTCTCTGCCACATTAGCAGAGCTGGGTAGTTGTGACAGGGAGCGCAGGGCCTGCAAAGCTGAAAATATTTACACTCTGGCCGTTTACAGAAAGTGTTTGCTGACCCCTGGGTTAGGAGGCTCTGGGCACGCTTTACAGATGAGGGTACTTGCCCAGTGCCTACTCTGTTTGGTTCTGTCCTAGGTCTACATGAACCAAAGCCCGTGCCCCCCTTCCCCCCAACCCTCCTGTTTAAGAGCTTGTTCAAAGCCTCCGTGCATCCTGTCTGCGGGGAGGGGAGTGGGCCAGGAGCAAGTCGTTGCATTCTGACTCGGTGGTTCCCACGACAATGTATCTAACTGTAGACACTCCAGTAGTAGAGCTGTGTGCGTAGTAGTTTAGAGTTACGTACAAGTTACTCTAGGCCTCATTTACCAGTACATTGAATGAAAAGATTGGGGCTTAATGGACAGATTTGAGTTCTCTCTTGCAGAAACCCTGGTCCTTCCAGGGCAGGATTTCTCCCTCCTGTTTTCGGGGGACACGCGTGGGGCCCGTCAGCCTCAATGTGTGTCTGCACTCCTCTTTCCGCTCAGATAGTGAAAGTAGAATGAGAGTAAAGTGTTGTCACAGGAATGGGGTTAAGCCCACTCTCCATTAAAGCAAAAACGAATAATGTATGGATTACAAGGAACAGATCCTTTGTCACCGCGTTCCTGCACTCCCGGTGGCACGGTCTGTCAGTAACAGCAAACACGGACTGTCCTGTTGGTCAGGCCTGGCCTCCTTCTGTAACTTACCTCTGAGCTCCCCTGCTTGCACTTCCCCTCTGCCCAGAACACCCTTCCTGCGTCTTCTATGCCCGATCGCCTCTCTCTGATACACCAGGACCAGCTCACACATCATTTCTGTACAATGTTTGCTGGGAACTAGGGACTTCCCCATTGTGTTCCCTCTGCAAGTGTGATTCATTGCCATCACTCTCCGTGCCCCCCTTACCCGCACGTCCAGCTTCATGGGTAGCTGAGCTTGAGAGGAGACCCCTGTGTTCGTTGCCTAGCCTACTGCTGGGAATACGTGAGACGTTGGCTGATCAAATAATGTTAGAAACTTTCAGTTTCTCGTCAGTGACAGTTGCCTTTGCCAGACTTTGCCTAACTGATATGCATTCTGATTCTTGGCAAAATCATCTTCATTAAGTCACTGTTCAGTACATGGGAGCGTCTCTGAAGTGCCACAGCCTTAGGTAGAGTCCTGATATTTTCATTGCAACATTTTTTTTTAATGGAGATTTTATTTGTAAGTCATCTCTACCCCCAGTGGGGCTTGAACTCACGAGCTGGAATTAGGAGTCACACGCTCCACCCACGGAGCCAGCCAGGCGCCCCTTTGTTGCAACATTCGAGCTTACATAGAATCATTGCATTTCCGGATCCCCTTAGTTCTGTTGATTGCACTTGTTTACTGCACATTTTCTGAGCGGTTGTCAGTTTTCTCTGACTTGGTCTTTGAACCTTTGTTTCCATAGGTCCTGATGGCCGTGTGTACTGTCCCTGAGTTGAGTTCGTCCATCCTTTGGGAAAGCAGGTGGTGGAAGCCCGTGAAATAAGCTGTGACCATGCCACGCATGTAACATACTAGGAACACTACGGTTTTGTAAAGTTGTTCTGTTAACTTTTGTACCAAATAGCAATAAAAACTATAGTTGGAACAGTTGGGTTCTACACAAATGGAGACTGGAAATCTCTATTTTGTCCCTGAATCCTATTTTTTTTTAGAATCGACCAAATACGAAGAGGAGTCTTTTGCCTACGTGAGCGCTGCTGGAAGGAAACCGTCTGGGTTGGGGGGTGGGGCGGGGAGAAGGTCTATGATGCTTGCACCTCAGGTATCTCTGTACATAATGTAAGTTCTCCGCCTGCTTGTTCGGATACTGCGCGTGACCCTTTTCCTCTCACGTAGCTCATTACTTTGAGCGGTTCCTGCTACTTGTGCTCTTTTGTTTAAAAATGTATGTTTTTTTAAAAAAATTTCTTAATGATTTGTATTATGTTAAATCTTCCTCAGTCCATTGTCTTAACAAAATTGTTAACGGAAGTATTGACCCTCTATGACTATGTGCTGCGTATACGGATCGGCCATTCTGAATCCGGTGCCCTTTTATTGCAAATTTCATTTTGTCAACCCAGGGAGAGTCCAGATCCGCGATCCTTCCCTGAAAATGGTGCGGTTTGTGGGGTTTTAAGTGTGTGTGTTTACAGAGAAGCGTGTCCTCTGGAGAGCGGCCACGTATGCCGTAAACATACCAAATTGTACGTGGAGTTCCTGACATGAGTCTTCTATCAAATTAATCATTTTTGTTGGGAAATTCAGGTTGTTGGGCTTTCACTTAAATTCGTATGTAAAAAAAACATAAACGCAAAATTATATATGTGAATGACACATATTGGAAGCAATTTTAGAGGACATGAGTGTTTTGGGGTAAATTTTAGGTTTGTAATCTGGAAGTCTTGGTGTGCCTGGCATTTGGGTTAACTGTGGACATATTTGAGTTAATTACAGACTCGTTGATTCTGAATAAGGAACTGCCGGCTGAGCCTTCTGGTAATGGGGAAGATGTGCTCTTTTCTCGACCTCAGTTGTCTTCCCATTTTTGGTTGTTTTGAGCAGCAAAGTTTTTCTCAGTGCATATGCAGTTTGGGTTTTAAAGAGAGGATAGCCACCAGCTGGCTTACTAGGTGTTTTAAACTTTCGTTCCCTTAACATGCTGTCCGTGGCTGAGTCGATTCAGCAGTCTATTGGGTTAGCAACCACAAAATATTTTATTAAGAAAACTGTTTCAGAGATAAATTTGCACTGTTAAGTTTTTTGCCCTGCCCTTCTGCGTTGGAGCAAGAGGAAAGTCCTAAAAGAACCCTGATTTTTTTGTTTTTGTTTTTGTTTTTGCTTTGTTTTCATTATGCAACATGAAGCGTACTTGACAGAGAAGTCTTAACTCCCGTGTGGAAGGGAGACCTGATCAGACCAGTCTGCTGGCATTGCAATGAAGTGCTTTGTATCAGGAAAGCGTACACTATTGACCTTTCTTCCTGTTCACAAGCTGAGCCATATGTACATAATCTAGATTTTTGTTTTCATAGTTTTGCACTTTTATAGCCTATTTTTGAAGATTTAACACATTTGCAAGATGATTGACTTGATCTTTGCCTAATCCAATGAGTGTTGCAGAAAGCTTGCTGTGACTATAAATGTAAATCTTAAAAGGGGATACGAGATAATAGAGGGCTGAAATTTAAACCCGTATTTAAAAAAAAAATCACCAAATCTATTTGAAAACAAGTCAATTCATGTCATGCTGAAATTTTGGGGGCTTTCGGATTTCTCCTTTCTTAACCACATTTCTGAATTTCTGAATGCATAAAAATGTCCTTTTTTTCACAGCCCTTGTACTCAAGAATTGTTTTTGTTTTTGTTTTTGGTCCATCAGTATTAACTATTGGGATACTACTGGTTTTGTATGTTTTTTTTTTTTTTCCTTTGAGACAACAGTACATATAATAGAGGTACAATCCGTTGGATTTTTGTTTATGTATTTATTTCATTCCAGTTTGATTTATTTTAATTGTTGATACTTGTCAAACAGTAGACATTACTTGTTTTATTTATGATATATTTCAGCTTAAAGTTATGTTATTATATGTGGATGTAAATATAGATTTGGTGTTTTGCAGTCTTGCGTTTTGGTCTTTATTGTGTCCCTGGTTTCTGGTTTTGTTTCATTTAACTTTTTATAAGTACAATTTTAAGCCTATAGGGTAGTAGAGCGGTTAGTGTCATGAATCCTCGATGCTTGCCAGCAGTATTTTGCCCCTCCTGCCTCTTCTACCCTGAGTATTTTAAAGCAAAGCTCAGACGTGATTTAGTTTTATCCCTAAAACACCTCAGTATGTACCCCTAACCGATAAGGGCTTTCGTGATCACCTGCAGCTAAATGGACAGTGATTCTTCATAACCAGCCTCCATGACCACATTGCCTTGTCTTAATAGTGGCTTCTCATAGTTGGTAAGTTGCGATCAGGACCCAAACAACATTCACTTAATTGGTTTAGAAGATTTTTTTTTTATTTTTGCTTTTTGTTTTTTTAACATTTATTTATTTGAGAGAGAGAGCAGTGGGGGCAGGGGCAGAAGGAGAGAGAATTTTTTTTTTTTTTTAAAGATTTTATTTATTTATTTGACAGATAGCCAGTGAGAGAGGGAACACAGCAGGGGAGTGGTAGAGGAAGAAGCAGGCTCCCAGCGGAGGAGCCCGATGTGGGACTCGATCCCGGAACGCCGGGATCACGCCCTGAGCCGAAGGCAGACGCTTAACGACTGCGCCACCCAGGCGCCCCAGAAGGAGAGAGAATTTTAAGCCGACTCCACATAAGCCCAGAACCCGATGCGGGGCTTGATCCCATGACCCTGAGATCAGGACCTGAGCCGAAACCAAGAGTCAGACACTTAGCTGACTTGGTCACCCAGGCCCCCTAGAAAATCAGTTTTTTAAGTCTGTTGTAATCTACCTCCCCCTCCACACACGTTATAACATTTTATTTACTAAAGAGGCTGGGTCATTCGTCGTGCGGAAGGTAGCGCATTCTTTGCGTTTACTGCATATTTGGTTTCATCGAACTCATTTTCTCCAATGTCTGTATGTTCTATGAACTGCTGAATTCAATCGAGAGGTTTAAAGTAGATTTGA
The DNA here is from genome assembly GCF_023065955.2 of Ursus arctos. Taxonomy (NCBI): domain Eukaryota; kingdom Metazoa; phylum Chordata; class Mammalia; order Carnivora; family Ursidae; genus Ursus; species Ursus arctos. The sequence goes on from NW_026622830.1 coordinate 8,534,397, forward strand.
GCTCAGTTTGGGGGAGGAGGGGTCTCTGCTCCCACTTGCATCATCTCTGGACACCTACAATTGTTCTCCATCAGCCTCTCTCCTTTGGGTTTTAGCAGCCATTGATGAGCATTAGCAATATTGCAAAAGGTGATTTTTTAAAGTCCTGTATCATTTCCTCTGCATTTATTATCGGACAGAAGACCTCACTTGTGATTATTTGATTGCCCTGAAATACAGCTTGAACAAGAAAGAATAAATAGAACTTGATTCTCCCCCTGGTTAACCAGCTTTGAGAATAAAATCTGGTGCCCAGTGTCCTGTCTGGCCCTAGACATGGCTGGTGAATGAACTTGGGAGTTAGGAACTCTCTGCATGTAATGAGTTGTAAGCAGTGGCAGGCATCATTTTGATGCTTAGGGTCTCCTGTCTTTGACCAACAGGGGCTCCTTCAAGTTGGCTCAGTGTGTTCTGGACAACAATCTGAAGGCTTCTTAGCTTTTTGCCGTGGTAAGATGTTCTGCGCTCATCTTGACCATTTCCTGACCAAGACCTGGAGAGTTAACTTCTCCAAGGATCCTGAGTTCTTTTTACGGGAAATGGTAATTAGAAGTGGTGGCTTTGGGGATAAGGGTGCTCATTACTCCTGGCTTGCTTCAACTCCCAGGGCTTCTTAACCTAGAGAACAAGGAGAGATATGCTTTTTTAAGGGGGGGGGGGGAACCTTCAATGAATTACATTGCTTTTTTTTTTTTTTTAAAACATTTTAAGTAATCTCTATGCCCAACGTGGGGCTCAAACTCACAACCCTGAGATCAAGAGTCATATGCTCTACTGACTGAGCCAGCCAGGTGCCCCTATAGTGCTGTTTCTAACTCAAAATAAGGTTTTTATTTCTTTGGCTTAATATTTGATTCTCTGAAAACTTGGGTTCCTGATATCAACATAACTTGCTTTATCCTGCTGCGTGTAGCAATTAAGTCATGATGCCAATATTACCAACATTCTAAGTGGAGATTTCAAATTTTTTAATAGGTCCACTTGTTTATAACTGGTTTTCAGCTTGTGGTTCCAGACTAGCAAAATCGTCATTGGGAAATTGCTGGAAATGCGAACCTTAAAGCGGCTGAATCAGAAACTGTGGGAGTGGGGGTGGCCTAGCAGTCTGCTGGAGACCCCCTACTGAGTAAATTCCCCTCAGGGAACAGCATGGGTTAGGGAGCCTGAAATTCCTGATCTGTAGATTTGACAACAACTTCATATATTGTTAGGTTCATTGTTTTCCATCTTTAGATACTGCTTTGCCTTTTTTTCCTTCTTAATGTAATTTCGTCATGTAAAACAGTTCCTTAGTCGAAACTATAAAACCAGGTATATTCAGAGAAGCTTAGCTTCTCATCCCTTTCACCCGATTTCCTTCTGTCTCTAAAGTAACCGTTTTAAAAAATCAGGTTTTCATCTTGCCTTTGTTTCTCTCTGCCAAGATAGGTGTATAAGCAGGTGTATTTGTTTGCCCTTATATAAAAAGGAGCACGTAATACACTCGAGCAGACTGACTTGAGTGGTTTTATTAACTTTCTCTTCAGAAAGAAGGCACACTTTCTCCCGAAAACCAAACGATTCAAAGAAGAAATCAAATTTGGAGAGGTGAAACTGGTGGCCTCTCTGCCTGTTTTTATTCATTCAGCACATCTTTGTTTATGGAGTGCTGGGTGCTGGGTGCTGGGGATCTGTGTCCCATGAGCCAAAGTTGCACGTATGTCTTCATGGAGCTAACGTTTTCTGCGCGGGTGTTGAAGATGGGCTGAAAACTGGTAAACAGACCCAAATGATGACCATGTACAACAGTGGAAGGAAGCCAGGAGAGAGACGAAAGTGAACACAATGAGCTTAGTGGCGAGGATAAAGGATAAAGGCTGCCGGCCTTTCCTAATACGTGTAATAATGCAAATCACCTAATGCAAAATTTCCGCAGTAATGCGCCTGGAGCCTTCAGTAGAGTGCCCTTTCCTAACGTGGATGGCTCAGGTCAGGAAGAGCTCGTCATGTTAAAAGACTTGAATGCAGACCAGCGTGGCAACAGAGCAGGTCTTAACCTCAACGGTATCGACTTTTGGGGACCAGGTCATTCTTTGTTGTGGGGGCAATTCCGTGCAACAGGGGATGTTCAACAACTTCTCTGACCTCCACCCACTGGATGCCAGGAGCACTCCTCCTCCCCCACTTGGATTAGCCAAAAAACTTCTTCAGGCAATCCCAAATGTCCCTAGGGTGCAAAATGTCCCCAGTGGAGAGCCATGGCTCCTGGGACAAATCTGGAGTTTGGGCAAGAGTCCGATGTATTAAATCTCCTCAAGGATTTGGGGTCTTCGTCTAAGTGCAGGGGGAGCCTTTGAAGGTGTTTGGGCAAATGGTGGTATCAGATTTATGTTGTAGGGTAACGATGGATAAAACAGACCAGAGCGGCAGGATGACAGGATTTCCAAGCTGTGAGTTTGTAAAAAGTCGTATCAAAGAAGAAAAAAAAAAATCACTTTTTTAAAAATTGCCCTTTACCCTTACACTCCCAGTGAGATCTCATCATCACTTTTGCACACACATCAAATGCGTAAAATTCTATGGCTGCTGTAGACTGTACCCTCAGAATCACATTGCCAAGCCTGGACCGCCCCCGATTCTGGCCTGTGGGTCTGGAGAAGAGCTGAGAACCTGCGTGCCTAACGGGCACATCAAGAAATTCTTAGTTTCTCCAGAGGAAGAAATTACCTTAAACCTCCCTAGATTTTCAATTTGGAATTCTAGGTGACCTAAAATAGCTTCAAACTGGCAACTGTAATCTCATTACAATGCTAATGAAAATGTCCTTGACCTAAGTGCCTGACAGGCATCCTCTCCCTTTGTCAACAGACTAATGGCCACCCTCAGCTCCTGGCATTTTCCTTTTAACCCCTCAGCAGTCCCTGGTAGGGATCTTAGGAACAGATGGATCCTTTCCTTCCATGCCTCTGACACGTCAGGGGCCTAGGGTTCAGAGCTCGGTGCACGTTTGTCCCACATCAGGACTGCCCCCCCCACCCCCGAGCCCAGCTGTGTCCCATGCCCCCACACCCCTGCATGGAATAAAACCCCAAATCCTTGCCATGGCTTGCTTTCAAGGCCTGATCCCTGGCCTTGCGTATCCTTGTTCCCTCGTTTCTTTGTGGCAGCCACAGAGGCCTTGGTTCTCCTTCTGGAAACTTCTGGGCACCCCTTTATTTCTGCAGGGGTACCCTTGCTGTTTCGTGGCCTGGCAACACTTTTATCCCAGGTAGTCTGGCCCCCCCCCCCCCCGACTTCACCCGAATGCTCATACATCCGTATCTGGCATCATTTTTCCTCATAAAACTCAGTATCACCTGTCATAGTGTGTACTTGTTTGCTGGTCTTGCCCACTTGAAGGTGGGCTCCCCAGGGGAAGAAATTTATTTTATCGATGTTTCCTGTGGGCATAGCCCAGAGTTTGGCTCTCCTTCAACATCTGTTGGTAGGATGGATGGATGGATGGATAGATGGATGGATGGATGGATAGATGGATGGATATACGTGATTTATTCCAGCCCAACAATTCTTTAATGACAGAGAGATGGTCTCCTAGAATTATCTCAATAAACTCCTACCCATGAGATTATCTACTGAGTCACTGCACGTAAGCGTTTCCATCTACCTGTGGCAATAAACGTAATACACACTCACCTCTTGTTAGTTTATTACCCCTTATATGTCCTTATACCAAGTGAAAGGAGTTTCACAGGATGCTTTGTGGGTGGGGCAGGTATTTGAGAAGAATAAAAGGTAATTAGGATCGAGAGAGTCTTGGTCTGCAGTATTTGGTTTTCCGGGCGTGTGTGGGTAGAGTGGTGAGGGTGGGCAGAGTAGATAATCGGATTATAGGAGATTGGAAGCCTGGAGACAAGTGTTATTCACATTTGAGATGTTTACATGCTGACAGGTCACCGACGTGGAGAAAAACTGCCCGTGGTTCACACCAATGCAAGCACCATTCGTCAGAAAAGGTTAACATAATGTGGTCATTCTTAAAACTTTTGGCTTCAGAATTGTTTTACACTCTTAGAAATTATTCAGGGTCCTCAAAAGTTTTTGCTTCTGTGGCTCATGCTTATGGATATTTACCATGGTAGAGTTTAAAACAATGAAAACACTTATTAGTTCAAGAGGAAAAACAATAAACCCATACATGTTAATATGAAGAACATATATTTATCGGGGCACCTGGGTGGCTCAGTTGTTAAGCCTCTGCCTTTGGCTCAGGGCGTGATCCCAAAGTCCTGGGATGGAGCCCCACATCGGGCTCCCTGCTCCCCTGGGAGCTTGCTTCTTCCTCTCCCACTCCCCCTGCTTGTGTTCCCTCTCTTGCTGGCTGTCTCTCTCTCTGTCAAATAAATAAATAAAATCTTAAAAAAAAAAATAAAAAGATTTTATTTATTTATTTATTGGAGAGAGCGTGAGCATGAGTGCAAGCGGGGGGAGGGGCAGAGGAAGAGGGAGAGAGAGAATCTCGAGCAGACTCTGTGCTGAGCACGGAGCCCCACGTAGGGCTCGATCTCACAACCCTGAGATCATGACCTGAGCCGAAACCGAGAGTCAGATGCTTAGCCGACTGAGCCACCCAGGCGCCCCCGAATAACATATTTTTTCATCATAAATGACAAAATTCCCAAAGCAGAAGAAATTCTATGAGAAGACTGGCCATGTTTCCCCTTTTTGTAACTGTCTTCAGTGTCTTACTTCGTAAAAGAGAGTAAGATGCTCATCTCTGCCCTTCGTTCAGTCTTGTGTGACATTACACATCGCGTCGCCCGTGGAAAGCAAGTGACTTCAGAGTATAGTAGGTCTTTTTGACCCTGTGGACACCCTGAAGGGGCTTGGGACCCTCGGAGGTCCCTGGACTGTTCTGTTACAGCTTCTGGTAAAGTACAGTGATTGAGGGCTTGCCACAGGACACAGATGGTGCTCTAGCCCCTCTATTTGCCTCCATTACAAACCCAAATTTTGCACAAAAGGGTAGATAGTATATGATTCCATCGATGTGAGGTTTCCCAGAAGAGTCCAATCCACAGAGACGGAAAGCAGAATGGCTGTGGCCTGGGGTGAGGGGCGGGGGGACGGGGAGGTGGAGGGTTTCACGGGGACAGAATTTCAGTTTGGGAAGATAAAAAGGTCTGGAGGTAGATGGTGCTGACGGCTGAATAACAGTGTGGAGGTACTTATCACCACCGAACTGAACACTTAAAAATGGTTAGAGTGGTACATTTTATGTGTCTTTTACCCCAATACCAAAAAACCTCTTAATTTTAAAACTATAAGCATAATACATCTTTATAAAAAAGCAAGCCTCAGGTAAATCTATAATAAAGAAAGTAGAAACTCCCTCCTTTAAAGAGGAACACCTTTAATAATTCAGAATCTATGTCTTCTGATTTTTCTCTATGGCCATGCTGTTGCTTATTACTGTTGCCAGAAATCGGATTATTCTACAGCCTTTTTGAAAATTGCTCCTCCCCTCCTTCCTCGATTTAATATATAAGCATTGAACATTTACTATGTGCCCGAGGCAGGGTTAAGAGATTTTACATGCATTATCTAGGGTGGCGATTTATCCTCACCATTTGACAGATCAGGAAACTGAGGCCCAAGCAAGTTAAGTTGCACATGGCTGATAAAGAGGTTCAGCTATGTCTGTGCTTTTAACATGTAGATAAGTAGCTGGCTAGTTTATACACGAGTTTTGTACAAGGTGGCTATTTCTGTGATTAGCTGAAGCAGTAACTTGGATTTGATTATACTTGGAACCAAACCGGTCTCCAGTTAGGATGAAGGCGGTGAGCACGATATCCTTCTGCAAAATTGCCTGTGAGAAGTGCGTCCTTAAAGACAGTCAACAATGGAACACTTTGAGTGATTCAAGACTCTTTTCCCCATAGAACTAACTGACCGAAGGACCCCAGACGTTTTATTTCACAGGTGAACGTATTCAACAAGCCGCACCACCAGGTGGCGCTGTTGTGAACAAACGTCATTTACTGGTCCCACCAGCTTTGACGTTCAACTATTTGGGACAATTTTTCAAAGACAGTATTTGTGTTATTTTATATCCTGCTGGAAAGATGAGATCCTATTAATGTGGTTTTACTGAAATATCTAAAATTTTTATAGTTCAACATTCCATGAGCTAGCCTTTACGTTCATTACTCGGTGATTGTTAACACTGAAGAAAACACTCTTACTTTGGTATTCATTTCCAGGAATGTTCAAAACTCAGTTTAATTTTTTTTTTTTTTTTAAAGAAAAGAACTCTGGTTTTCATTGTCTTCTCCACTGTGTCCTCAGATGCTGGCTTCTCAGGGAGAGCCCAGAACGGAGGTGTTTCTGGCTTCTGCCTTGGAGAGACGATAGAGGCAGATAGATACAGGTTAAATCAATTATCCCGACAAGGGGTGAAGTCCTAAAAGAGAAGGAAATCTAGTCCTGGGGAAGGGAGGGCAGCTTGAGCTTGTGATCTTCCTGTCTCTTCCTCTTTCTCTACTGCCCCCTCACGTTCCTTACCCATCTCCCCACTTCTTGTCCCTCCGGTCCCTATTCTAAGGTGACATCATCAAGAACTTCTGGAAGTGGATCAGGCTTTGTGTGGCTCGTGGACCTCAGGAAAACTAGGGTGGATAAATGTGTAATCTCACCGGTCACCCCCAAATGGGAATTAAAGCCACAGATCACAGTGATCACAAGACTTCTTGAATTTCTGTTCAGATACATGTTTAATGCAAGAAATATCCCCATGGCTGTGCCTCATGATGTAAATAATTCTGATTTCAGATTTTTTAAAGTACAGAGATGACGGTATTGCATGAGCAATAATACTGATGATTTGCTACTTTAAAAGAGCATACAGGTGCAAATGCCTACAAAGAATAGAGTGCATGAGTAAATCGTAGTGTATTCTTACAGCTGAATATTATACAGTGGTGAAAATAAATGCTCTACGATGACACAGAGTAACATAGATAAACCTCACAAACTTACTTCTGACGGAAAGATGCCAGGCACGAGAGAGGACATCGTGTACGATTCCACTTATGTAAAGGACAAAACCCAGCAACACTAACCTATGTTATTAGAAATCAGGATGGTGGGTAGTGTGGTCCTGGTGGGGGGACAGCAAACAGGTACACAGGGGCTTCTGGGATGCTGGAAATACTTCTTTTCTTTATCTGTGTGCTGGTTATTATGTGAAAATTCATTGAGGTCTATATGCGTGATTTGGGCACCTTTGGATATATGTTACACTTCCAATAAAAAAATGAAAAAAATAACACGGGAAAGCATTTGGGAATGCCAGAATATAAAACCCAGGACAATATGAAGGCTTCGACTCACAGTGTACCTTTTATGGTCAGCAGCGTCTAATGTCATTCTCTAAACAAGTAAGCTGAGGTTCGGACAGTTAGGCACTGGGCCTCTGGGGGCAGGAAGGATTGAGCAGGGCAGGGATTCGGACCCAGATGTGGCTGCCTGCAAAGCCTTGGATGCATCCAGGGGAACCCTCCCCTCCTCCCGGTTGTATGATGACTGCTACACCGTTACAAATTGAGCTAGCCATTTATGAAGTCGACCACAGGCCGACTCTCTCCTGCAAGACTGTGAGGTCGGGGAGGCAGGTCAGGCTCCTTCATGCACCCATCATTTACTTATTGAGCGTCTATCATGTGAAAAGACAAAACTCCTTGCCTCATGGAGTAATAAGTATATTATATGGTATGTCAGAGCTTACGGGGACTAGTAGAAAATAACTGGTAAGGAGGGGGTCAGGACTCGGGTTGGGGGTGGGGGGTTCAACTTCGAATACAATCGTGGGAAAGTCCTCATCCAGGAGATGGGATTTGGACAAAGATTCGAAGGAGGACAGGGTGTGAGCCATGTGGTTATTGGGAGAGAAACATTGCAGGCAAAGGAGACAGCATGTGCAAAGGCCCTGCATTACTCAAGGGCAATGAAAAGGTGCAGGTGGCCGGCTGGCCCGGGGGCCGAGGAGAGGAAAGGAGATGGAGTCTTGTTGGCCTGTTGGGAGGATTTGGGTTCTTGCTCTGAGCATAATGGGAGCCACTCCATGGGAGCGGGTTTGAGCAGATGATTTACGTGACTGGACTTAGTCACAGCTGTATCCCCAGCAACTAGCCCAGGGTCTGACCATGCTGGGACATGGTCATTGAATCACCGATGTTATCTCCAAATGGGGTTGAACATTCATGCAGCCGAGACACTTGACAGGCTGCTCAACACACCACATTGAACTTCATTTCCATTTCTGGAACACCCCATCTGTTGGTGCGTCTGACCCCCATGGGAGAGTCTGGAGGACTTCCTGGCAGAAGTGCCATCTAATCCGAGGCTTGCATAAGGAGCTGGGAAGGTTCGCACTAGCTTTCCCTCTGAACTTCCCCTCTGGGAGGCTGAAGGCAGCCAGGCCCCCTGCAGGGATCATCGGCACGTGGGAACCATCTGAGCAGACAGTTTTCTGCCAGGGAAGGATTTGAAGAGGCCGAAGAGGTGCTGGTTAACTGGCTGGGGGCCGGGGGGGGGGGGTGTTCACGTCATCTTGTGGCCAGCGGAAAGACAGCACAGGCCGCAACACTGCAGAACAACGAGATCTCCAGTTTTATCCAGCAGCGGCGGAAAGGCGACGTCAGGAATCAACGGCACGACGTGCGTGAACTTTTGGTTGAACTTGTATTAAGTCTCCCTCATTATTATCGATTAGATTTTGAAGGTGAGCAGGCAAGTGTAGCGAATTGGAAAATGGAATCCGTTAATGACTCCCTTTATTGCTTTTTGTTGATCCTGAATATAAACAAACAATCATAGATCACAGCCAGCTCCGTGGCCTGCTTTCATCCGCAAGTACAAATGACACGTACAGTTAAGAAGCTCAAGGATCTTCAAGAAGTAACATCAGCCTGACGGGACACGCGCTGGTGCCTCGAGGTCCTGTTTTACGCAGCTTTGAATCCAGCAAACCCCAAATGGTGAATTAGATGCAGTTGGAACTCCATCGCTGGCAGCAAACGTGCAGGAGTGTGAACCCCACGAAAATTAGAAATTCCCCGGGAGCCTGACGTCAGCAGGTGTGAGCCGAAGACGGCCGAGACGTCTTCGCCACATGGTGGCGCCCGTCATCAGGTCCAGGGAATTTCGGGCAACCCTTTGCTGGGATTAGCCTGGAATCAGGAGGCATCAGAGGATGTCAGGGTTTGGGGTTTTCTCTCCTTGAAGAACATGCAGCTGGTCTGTGGTCCCAAGCTGGATACCTTTGAAACCAAAGCCCATTTGGCAAAAGAAACCGTTTCAAAAAAAAAAAAAAAAAATCAAATGAAAGATCGTAGCTGATCCCTCCATTGAATAGAGATCGTGTTCTTTTACGTCAGGGTCCTTTCCGTGCAGTTGAAATTGCCCTTTAAACAAAAAGGAATGAAATCATGTATGCGAGTGGTTGAAACAATCAGGACAGGACTTATAATGGAGAACAGGAGTCTTGCCCACGCCCCTCTCGGCCCCGGTCCTGCTCTGCAGAGGCAACACGTCCATTCGGTTGAGCTTCTAGCGGGTTCCACCAGTGTATTGCTGCTCTGGCCTTTGGAATCCGCGTTTGGGGCAGGACAACTCTTAGTGGTCGGGAATGTCCATCCTTGGCCAGTGGAGCCTAGCGTTCCTGCCGCCGCCCCCACCCCCAAAGTGGAGGATCTGCGGGTTAAGCGAGGAAGATGCTCCCCACAAGCCCTCCAGGTGGGTGGGAGCTCCCTGGAGTTGGCAGCGACTGCCCTGCTGACCTCGTGGCTCTAGGTAGTGGTGACTCTATTTCCTGCCTCCCTGCCTGGTCCGAGGAGGGTCATGGTCCTCATCTTGCCGCATCTCTACTTTCACTTCTCAGTTTCTGTCATCGCTACTTCTTCTGTTTCAAGATTTGAGACATTCGATTTGGGTTCTGGAACCGTCATAATGTTACCTACCTAGGTTCATGTTACTTACCTAGACTGATTCTGAGTAGTCTACTGAGTTGTAACGATGTAAATGCTGTTTATTGAACCATCAGTGGTAGCCCAAGATCGCTGCTGCTTTCTTGTAGTGTACAACTCCCAGATTTTAGCATTCGGGTGTTTCCTTGTGCAGGCTTGCCCACAAGACTGAGCTGTGCGGGAGCTGAGCCTGCCCTGCTTATCCTGGTATCTCCAGGTCCCGTGCCTGGCCTGACATTCAGAAGATATCGGACGGAAGGTGGAACTAGGCTTGGTTGGAGGTAAGGAGGCTCAGAGCACATGATGACTTTTGGGGGCCCCTCCTCTGTGAGGGAGGCATACCGAGATGTGTAGGAGAAGAGAGGAAAGGAGGTAGGAATGAAGGAGAAATATTTTGCCCCTGCATTGGTATAAAGAAATTGAAATGGTTTGTCTCCCTCTCTGACTCTTAACTCTAAGAAACAAACTGAGGGCTGCTGGAGGGGAGGTGCGGGGGGGGGATGGGGTAACTGGGGGATGGGCATTGAGTTGGGCACGTGATGGAATGAGCACTGGGTGTTATATGCAACTGATGAATCACTGACCTCTACCTCCAAAACTAATAATACACTCTATGTTAATTAATTGAATTTAAATAAAAATTAAAAAATTAAAAAAAAAAGAAAGAAATTGAAATGAAAACATTCTCATGGGTCCAAAAATTCACAGACCTGGCATGGCACCTTCTGTACCTAAGGGAGGGGTGGGCACCCACCAAGAAGGATGAAACAGGATTTCCCCGGGGTGGGGGTGGGGGTGGTGCTTGTCCTTCCATAGAAACCTCGCCTCACCAGGCCCAACATCTCCCACCCAATATGTCCCTCCTCCAGGGTGAAATGCAGCCCCCTTAGAATGTGGGGAGGGAAGGCTGAGTGGCCAGCCCTGCTCACCAACCCAGTCTCGCCTCTTCCCGGGGCCTCTCTGACCTCTGAGGCTCTGCTAGTATCCCCTTCTGCTTCTGAGATGTTTCCTAAGACTCCCCCCTTCTTCTGCAACACTTCCCTTCATTGCCAGTCCGGCAGGGGACCCCTTCTGAGCTACCCGCTGCCTGGAGCACCCATACGCCCCTGTATGGCTCTGACCTTCAAATCATCCGTTTGCTCCTTCGTAGCCCCCAGCAGACCAGGAGCTCCTGGAGGGCAAGGAGGGAGTTTGCTCGGTTCAATCAGTAACTCTGAGCCCAGTGCGTGGCATCCTGCCCCGCGCGTAGTAGGGGCTGCAGAAAAAGTACAACGGATTAAATTATGTAAATCATACTTTAATTAAAAAATATCCATTGTTGGAAAAATAAGACTGACATGCTATTGGTGAAATTGGCAAAAGAGAACTTAACTTTGCACAATAAAAGAAGTAGAAGATACCATTCGATAGAATGTGACAGAACAGGTGAGCCCAAGAAGGCCTATTGTGCGGAGAACGCTGGGACTTTGGCTGAAAACAGTAACGCTTCGGAAGGAAATGTTTTAGTTTGTACAGATTTCAATCGCACCAACGTTACTCCATTTTTAGGGTTCTTCCAGCAGTTTCTCGGATGGTGTCTCAAGCTTTGGTTAGTTAATATTCAATTACATTTCATAACCAGTCACAAAATTGTGCTTTGCTGTTTAAGCTGTTGAAATACCCGTTTTTTTTGTTTTTTTAAGATTTTGTTTTTTTATTTGACAGAGAGAGAGAGAGCGAGCACAGGCAGGGAGAGCAGGAGAGGAAGAGGCAGACTCCCCGCTGAGCAGGGAGCCCGATGCGGGGCTCCATCCGGGGACCCTGGGACCATGACCCCAGCCGAAGGCAGAAGCTTCACCGACTGAGCCACCCAGGCGCCCTGAAATATCCCTTTTAAAAAAGCAATTGAAGGTGTTCAAAACACGGTAAATTCGGCAAAATGATCATTTGGTGGCTTGATTTCTCAGCGAATTGGTTTTGGTTCTTTTAAAGCTGGAAGGGTGGGTGACAGACGAGCACTCGGAGACTCGGGAAGGCCCTTCCCCAGCTCCTACGGCAAACAGCAGGTTTTCACACGCACATAGACATACATGTGCCCACACACGCTCATATATGTTTGCTATGGACTGAATGATGTTCCCCCCCGCCCCCCAGATTCCTATGTTGAAGCCTTAGACCCCCGTGTGCTGGTGTTAGGAGGTGGGGCCTTTGGGAGGTGATGGGGTCATGAGAATGGAGCCCTCGTGATGGGATCAATGCCCCTAGAAGAAGAGGCATGAGCTCTCTCTCTCTCTCTCCCTCTCTCTCCCTGCCACCACGTAGGACACAGTGGGAAGACAGCCATGGGCAAGCCAGGAAGAGAGTTCTCACCAGGAACCAGAGGGGTCAGCCCCCAGATCGGGGGACCTCCCGGCCTCCAGGATCACCTGGTCATATGTTATAGTGGCCTGAGCAGACTCTGTTTTTTTAACGATTGAACTTTTTATTTGGCAATAATTTTATACTCAGAGCAACATTGTATTCTCTCACTGATGTCCTTCCTTCTGTCCAAGATCCAGTCCAGGTGCCACTTTGCCCTTAGCTGCCCTGTCTCCCCAGTCTCCCCAGGTCTGTGACAGCTCCTGATTGCCCTTAATTTTTTTTTTTAAAGATTTATTTATTTATTTATTCGACAGAGATAGAGACAGCCAGCGAGAGAGGGAACACAAGCAGGGGGAGTGGGAGAGGAAGAAGCAGGCTCATAGCGGAGGAGCCTGATGTGGGGCTTGATCTCATAACGCCGGGATCACGCCCTGAGCCGAAGGCAGACACTTAACCGCTGTGCCACCCAGGCGCCCCTGATTGCCCTTAATTTTTTTGTGACTTTGACAATGATTGTTTTTTTAAAAGATTTTATTTATTTATTTGAGAGAGAGAGAGAGCGCTCATGAGTAGGGTGGGGGGAGGGAGAAGGAGGCTCCTTGCAGAGCAGGGAGCCTGACGTGGGGCTCGATCCCAGGACTGTGGGATCACGCCCTGAGCTGAAGGCTGACGCTTAACCGACTGAGCCACCCAGGCGCCCCTTGAGTTTGACAGTGTTAGGAAGTACTGGAAGTATTGTGGAATGTCCCCCAATCTGGGCTTGTCTGCTGTTTTCTGCTGCTTAGTCTGAGGTTATGGGTTTGGGGGACATACACGACAGAGGTAAAGGGCCCCCCCATCGTGTCATTATCAGGTGCATAATGACATCCCCAGGCAGACACCACCCTGTTCAAGCGATCAGGGTTCCATGTGTATTTTTATGTGGTTACATGTATTCGATTGCCACAAGCTGTGAGATACATAGAGAAGCTTTGATTCCAGGCATCGCTCCAGCCAAAGTGTTTCTGGTTTCATAAGGAAGGTCAGGCGTGGGCCTGTCTTTAAGGGATGGGAACTGAAAATCCCAGGGTCTCCGAACCTTTGCCACCGTGATCCAGGGTGTGGGCAGCAGAGCCAAGATTCGAACGTGACTCTAACTCCATATCCTTGTTCCGTGTTTTTTAAATTTTCTATTTTTTTATTTTTTAAGTAGGGTCCACGCCCAGCACAGAACCCAATGCAGGACTTGAACTCACGACCCTGCGATCAAGGCCTGAGCAGAGATCAAGTGTCGGACGTGTAACCCACGGAGCCAGCCAGGCGCCCCCTTGTTTTGTGTTTCTTGTTTTTTCTTTTGGTGCCAGTGATTCCAAGTAACAAAACTAATAACAGAAACAGTAACTAAAAACAAACAAAGATTTTTGCTAAGACTTATTAAGACCTGGCTGTGAGCCTGGCACTGTGTCGTGATATAGGCATTACTTTGTGTAATCTTTGGGACTGACTCACGACAAAGAAACCGTATAGTCTTTTGTCAGATGAAGAAACAGGCGTAGGGAGGTTCTGAAGCTGGCACATTGCTGAGCTGGCGCGGGGACCAACCCTCCATCACACACGTGGAGAACTGTTTTGAAAAATATCTGTCTATCGTCTATCTATTTATTATATGGATTTAAAATTCACAAAACATAAAATTAACCATTTTAAAGCGTACACTTCAGTAGCTTTTAGTAGCTTCTCATTGTCACACAACCACCTCTAACAGGTTTCGAAACATTTCCATCACCCCAAAAAGATGCCCATACCCATTCGACTCTCACTCCCCATTCTCCCCCTTCCTGAAACGCCTGGCAACCACGAGTCTGCTTTTTCTTTTTACTGATTTACCAATTTGGGATATTTCATAAAAACAGTCATAAAGGGGCTCCTGGGTGGCTCAGTCGGTGAAGTGTCTGCCTTCGGCTCAGGTCATGATCTCAGAGTCCTGGGATCCAGTCCCGCGTCGGGCTCCCTGCTCAGTGGGGAGCCTGTTTCTTCTCCTGTATCCTTTGTCCCTCCCCTCACTCGTTCTCTCTCTCTCTCTGACAAGTAAATAAATAAAATCTTTAAAAATAAAAAAACAAAACAAAACAAAAAACCAGAATCATATAATATGTGGCCTTTTGTGTCCAGCTTCTTTTACTTACCATGACCTTTTCAAGGTCTGCCCATGTCCAGCCATGTAGCAATACTTCATGTCTTTCGATGGCTGGACCCTTTACCTTGTATGCATGGCCCGCCCTTTGTTTCTCCTTCATAGATAAACATTTGGGTTGTTTCTACCTTTTGGCTCTTGTGACTGGTGCTGCTATGACACTGATGTACCCGTCTTTGTTCGAACACCTGTTTTCAGTTCTTTTGGGTGTGGAATATTTGGTCTTACGGACCACCATATGACACACATTTGTTTTTCCTTTGTTTTAAAATATGAGAACCAGAGGCCCCTGGGTGGCTCCATCAGTTAAGTGTCTGACTCTTGATCTCAGCTCAGGTCTTGATCTCAAGGTTGTGAGTTCAAGCCCTGTGTTGGGCTCCATGCACAGCGTGGAGCCTACTTAAAAAAATAATAAAATAAAAAATAAAATATGAAAACCTATTTTTGGTGTGATACTTTCCCCCAGATTTTTAATCTAAATGATACTAATTGCTCGCTCTTTCTTTCTTTCCTTCCTTCCTTCCTTTCTTCCTTCCTTCCAAGATTTTATTTATTTGCCAGAGAGAAAAAGCATGGGAGAGAGAGGTAAGAGGACAAGCAGGGGGAGCAGCAGGCAGAGGGAGAAGCAAGCTCCCTGCTGAGCAAGGGGCCAGGTGTGGGACTCGATCCCAGGACCCTGGGATCATGACCTGAGTGGAAGGCAGACACTTAACCAACTGAGCCACCCAGGCGCCCTAATTGCACTTTCTTAGTATTGAGTCACTAATATTTGGAACGGTGACTGGTGACCGACAAACAGGAGACCCTAAATAAGTGTGTTGTCAACCCTTAATGGCAAAGACCACCAAAACTTCTTTTGTGCCAGTCAATAAATTTGTACATTATTAATGATGATATTTGAAAAATTGTAACATATGTAGCATACATTTTGGGCATATGATCGAGTCTGTATGTGAAAGGCATTATAACGAGTGCTTATGGAGCTCTTATTCATGCCAAGGAACAGAGGTCATATTTTGTTTTTAATCTGTCTATCTCGATCTCACAAATTAGATGGGGAGCCCACTGTTCCATTTTATTGATTAGGAAACTGAGCCCGCAGGAATGTCCTCTCAGAAGTAAAGTCTGGATTCACGCCCACGTCCTGGAGTATTCTCTATTTCATTGGGTTACGTTCTCTGTCTGTAAGACTCTGGAACACTCAGAACCCACCCTCAAGTAGAGACCCTACTTTAGTTTTATTTTTAAAAAGCCCATTAGAACGACCTCATAAATCATCGAGCCTTACATAGGAAACCGGGGATGTACTGTATGGTGACTAATATAATATAATAAAAAATCATTTAAAAAAAAAAAAAAAGAACGACCTCCTTAAACTGGGGGCCGGAGGAAAGGTTTTCCCCCAGGCCGTGGTAATGCAGCTTCTGGCCACACGGGGGCAGTCTTAGCTAAGAATAACAATTGTTGTGTCTTGGAAACAAAGGCCGGACTCCCCAACAAGGAAGCTAGTTGCTGCATTTCTAGGCCAACTTTAGGAAATTAATCAGCAACTGTAAAACTCTGGGTAAACAAATATAAGACAGATCAGGCATCAGCTCAGAAAATCGCAGCAAGCATTCGCACCTGTTTAAAGGGAACGACAGGTCTCCAAACCCGCAGGACAGTTGCACCCAGTCCAGATGTGAGGGGGGTTTACTCCCCCAAGGATTCTGTTGTCACAGACAGATGATGACCCCAAGGAAAGGGCACCACTTAGCCGCCGAAGAACATTCTCAGCCTTCTTTCCTGAGAGGGCAGGCAATTGCATGACACACTTACTTCGAAAGCAGATAAAAGCGAGTGTCCAGGGCGACCTTTAGTTTTGGTGGGGGGCAGAGGTCCTCGGATTTTTGGAATTCATTAGCCAATAACATTGAAAAAACTGGTGTCATCATAGGGATGAATATCAGGTTTTGATCTTGCCAGGGAAGGGTATTAAAAAAATACGGTTGGGATTTACTATTACCGTCATTTTATAGGCAAGGCAGTTGGAAAAATACAACTGAAGACCTAAAAGGGGACAGTCCTTGAAATGGACACCCCCCCACCAAAAAAAAAGGTTCACGAAAAACAAATCAGTAAAAATTTTAAGACTGGAGCAAAGACCCACCTTGGGAGGATTATTCTAAACGTGTTAATTCTTTTGGTTGGCGAGAAATTTCTTAAGGAAATCAAGATAGCAAAGGACAAGGAACTCAATTAAATTTCCCTAAAGGCATTGTGCATTTCCACCAGACAGGGATGGATTCACCTTTCCGCCATGAATACAATGGGCCGGGTTCCCCTCACCCCCACTGTCTCATTTCATTCTTGGAGCTCCCCTTTGAGATGGGAACTTTGTATCCTTCCCATTGGGAAACTGGTCCTTCTAGAGTCTCTGTGGCTCTGTGGGGGGGCTTTGAGATTTGAAGGCAGGCAAGGCAACAACAGAGCCTCCTACCCAACCCTCGGGCAGCATGGCTTTGCTCTCTGGCTGATTCAGGTTGCTTTAGAAAAAAAAGCTGGGGGTTTCCTGCCTAGCCGGCCATCAACGAAGGAAATCGCTCATCATCTTTCAGTTTCGAGGCAGCTAAGGTGTGAGCACGGTTCTTTTCGTTATTAAAAAACGGGGGGAAGATTGAAGGTTGAACTCTGTAACCAAATGTGCACCCTCTTTGGCTCACTTAATAGGATATGATAACGCCTTTTCCCCAGTTACTAATATTCTCCGCAGCCATACTTGGGAAGGTTGTAACATCTTCCATTGATGAATGAAACATATATATATATATATATATATATAAAATTTCATTTTATATGTATTTCATTTTATATATATACATAAATATTTTAAGATTTTATTTATTTATTTGACAGAGAGAGAGACAGCCAGCGAGAGAGGGAACACAGCAGGGGGAGTGGGAGAGGAAGAAGCAGGCTCCCAGTAGAGGAGCCTGATGTGGGGCTCGATCCCAGAACGCTGGGATCACGTCCTGAGCCGAAGGCAGATGCTTAACAACTGAGCCACCCAGGCGCCCCTGAAACATGTATTTGGACCTACTACTCTGTAGACTTGGTTGTCTTAGTCCGTAACACAGGGCCACAGACTGGGTGGCTTATAAACAGAAGAAATGGGATTCTCACGGTTCTGGAGACTGGAAGTCTGAGACCAGGCAGGGTCAGCATGTAGGATGGTCTCCCTTCTTCTAGGCGACAGATTTCTTGCTGTGTCGTCACATGACAGAAGTGGGGCGGGGGGGGTGTGTTTCTGTGGAGTGTCTTTTAGGAGGCATGGTCCTATTCAGATAGGCTTCACCCTCCTGACCTAGTCACCTCCCAAAGGTCCACCTTCTCCCACCATCACACTGGGCACGGGAATTTGGGGAGCACACACACCTATAGACTGCAGCACTTACCTTACGTTTCCATGAGTTCATTGTTTCTAGAAAATACTGTGTTGGACATCTTCGTGCATTTGGTTTTTTTCACATTTTGGATTTCTTTACGATTAGAGTTTTCAGAAATGGGCTTAATGGGTCCAAGGCTAGAATATTTAACAACTTCCCAGTGAACTCACGTTCTGATTGACCAGAGGCCGAGTAGAAATAGCCATCCTTGTTTCATTGATTACGGTGCGGGCAAGGTACCAGTTGTTTTTAGGTAGTGCCCCACGACTGGCTTGGCTGAAATCCACTTAAAAGCTCGCTTTTACAGTTTCCACTAAAAAAGCTGCTCACGTTCTTCTAGACTCCAGAGCAGTGGTTCTCGAATGTGGGCAGGTAAGTCTGGGGACTCTGGGTGGCCCCCGCTGAGGGGAAGTGTGCGATTCCTAGCGAGTGGGTGGAGGCCACGTTACATACATACATAGGACAGCCCACAACAAAGAAGTTTCTGGACCAAAGGATCAATGGTACCACAGTCGATAAACCCCACACTAGAACCCAGAGTTGTAGTTCTGCACGGTGTTCTGTGGCACTGTTTGGGCTGCTTTTGTGTTCCAACAGCAGAGTGAGATGGTGTTGATGTGGGTCCTATAACCCACTGAGCCCGAAGTATTTACCATCTGGCCCTTCGCAGAAAAGGTTTGCTGACCCCTGTTCTAACATCTCTTTAGAATATCTGTATGTTCCCCTGAAAATATAATTCTCAAAGAAACTCTTTGAATAGTATAATAACAAAGCAGTCTCAGTTAGTCATTTCCATAAAATATGTCCAAATTTCTGTTTTAAGTCCTTTGTGAAATGAAGCAGAACATAAATTTTAAAATGTCATAATAAAAGGCCCTATGATTTAATCTAATATATACAGAAATATCATTTGTAAATTTTCTTAGGAGAGAAGAAAAGTATCTCTTTTGGTCTGGTCATTTCTGGAGCCTGTCTAATCATAACATCTTTAAAAATTACATTTTATTTTTGGGGTAAAGAATCTGAATATAGAGAGAAGGGGGCTTATTTCTCGAAGTCCCACCATTCCAGGACAGGGAATGTCTTAGTCAGCTCTGGCTGCTGTAACAAATATACCCCAGATGGTGGGGTCCAGGGACTCAAACCACAGATGGATTTCTCACAGTGCCGGAGGCTGGGAGTCCAAGATCAAGGTGCTGGCAGATTCAGCATCTGCTGAGAACCAGCTTCCCGATGGCCTTTCTCTTGCTGTGCCCTCACCTGGCAGAGAACAGAGAGGACACAAGCTCCCGTGTCTCTTCTTAAACTAGTTGCATCATGTAGGTTTCACTCTCCTGACTTAGTTCCCTCCCTCCAAAAATCCTGCTGGGGAGGAGGGTTTCCACATATGAACTTTAGGGGGCCATACACGCCCCTAATGGATTCTTGCCCTTTCTTCTAGATGGTTATTATTATTTTTTAACGACCATCCTTTTACAGAATCCAGATCATTCTGGATAGACAATGCCAAGTCTTCCTTTGTTTCCTACCTTGTTCACATCAGAAATATTTTTGTGATGAGTTCTCCCAGTGGGCTGAGCAGAGCTGGGAGTTTGCGGACATAGGGGCAAAGGGTAAGAGGAGGATGAGAGCGTGGATAAAGGTGGGGGGGTGGGGGTGGGTAAAGGGTTCAGGAGGGAGCAGGAGGGGAGGCAACAGGCTTGCCTAACTCCCCGGAGCCAAGCCAGTGGTCTTTCCCCCTCCCTCTACTTAACCTCCTTTACTCATTTTCCAGCTTGAGATGTAATTGACATACAACATTGTGCGCGTACGACCCGGTTGATGGATACAATTACATATTGCAAACGGATGACCACCCTAGCCTTGGCTAACACCTCCATCATGTCACATAATTACCATTTCTTTTTTGGGTGAGAACATGTAAGATCTTCTCTCTTGGCAACTTTGAAGCACATAATAGGGTATTAGTAACTGTAGCCACCACGGTGAACATTAGATCTGCCCAACTTACTTGTCTTCAAGCCTGTGGTCTTGACCCAGACCCTTTCTCTGTTCCTCACAATCGACAATTCACGTGACTGTGGGTTTACTCCTCACCCTGCCTCCACCTCCAGCCTGGGCGCTGGGCGATGGCAGCGGTCACGGTCCAGCGTCCTAGGTGTCTGGACATGTTGGGCACCCGTCTTTGTGGAAGGAGCAAAGAAACATTTCTAAGCTTTACTTTCTTGCTGACACTCAAATGATGTGTGGTCTCTTATGGTGGCTTCTTACCCATAACTGGGGCATGGAGGACCTCCCTGCCCCCCACAGCCTCCTGGGGAGTCCCCTGGGTGGTTTTTGGTGGGGCTCAGGGGCAAAACTGGCATGTGCTGCTCATTGTGGCATCTGACCCCTGCCTGTGCCTGTGAAGACACCGCTGTCTGCGGCAGATTCTGCCTCTCTAGGTTCCTATGGTTGCCATGTTGAGGGGCCAGAGCGATGCAGCTTCCCTGTAGAAGCTTCAGGAAAGTTTCTCTCCCCAGCCCTTTTATACGTGTTGTCTCTGGGCTTCTGATCCTGTCTTTATTCAAAATATTGGCATTTTGTTCATGATGGCTTTTTTTGGGGGGGAGCATTAATTTTGATTTTTTAAAATATGCGTTAAAATATCATTCACCTTGATCACTGAGTTTTTGGTGATCGTTCACATTTTGTTCTCAACGTGGATGCTTCACCAATTTCTTTCTAGCCTCAGCTCTGCCCAAGCAGCACTGCTTCTGCTTGGATTCTCTTAGAAGGTTCTCGTGAGTCAAATCCTTTGGTTTGTGTCACCTCTCTTGAAGCTGGTCCCCAGGGTGAGAGCTATGCCACCCTTCTAGACTGCTCTCCTCCCTTCCAGCTCACGTCCCGGGGCATCCTTCCACCAAAGCAAATGCATTAAGCATACACCCACACGCATACACACAAACAGAGCCCACCAACAAAATGCCTCGGCGCCCTTCATCCAAATCAAAGGCTTTCAGACCCACCAACATGGGGCGAGAGACTTCTGGAGTCACCGGACTACCAGTTAGCTCCGCAAACAGCTGAGCTCGGAATCAGTTTGGGCTGGCCAAGCTCTCCCTGCTGAAGAGGGTTGATTTGTCTTCCTTAAAGAAAAGGCAGTTCAACTTTGAAATGTCTCTACACTCCAAAGAGAGAACGGGAATCTCTGGAAGACGGCTAACATCCTTACCCCAAACACTCATTTCCGCAGAGGTTTTAACATCTGATAACCATGTAAGGCATCCCAAAGATGAGCTAGCAGAAGTGGAAATGTTAAGCTAAAGGAAAGAATGATATGGATGGTATCTTAGGCATCTGACTAGTGTCGGGTTTTGCTCAACTTTGTGGCCCTGAGGCCTCAATATTAGGTTGTTGAAGGAGCAAAGAGGGAGCACCTGGGTGGCTCAGTCAGTTAAGCATCTGCCTTCAGCTCAGGTCATGATCCCAGGGTCCTGGGATCGAGCCCCGCATTGGCCTCCTTGCTTCACCGGCAGTCTGCTTCTCCCTCTGCCCGCCGCTCCCCCCTGTTCGTGCTCTCTTTCTGTCTCTTTCAAATGAATAAATAAAATCTTAAAGAGAAAGCAAAGAGGAAATGTGAGATTTTCGATGACGGCTTACACAAACCTCTGACACCCTACTCGACCCCAGCTGTAGGCAAAGTTTCATTAGCGTGAAGGGACAGTAGGAGCTGTTTTCAAAATCCAGCACCCCGCTTTTCCTGGCTGTGTCACCTGGCTGGTGTCAGCTCACCTCTCTGAGCCTTGGTCTCCTCATCTGTGAGATTTTTTTTTTTTCTGCCTAAAGCTTTATTGTTTCCATCTGGTCCAAGGCTTGGGCAAGTGCTCCAGGCGGCTGAGTGGCTGCCTAGGGGCTGCAGGAAGAGGCTCGTGCACAAGCCCTGGCACCAGGGGCGGCGGGGGGGGTTGTCAGAGGGGCACCTGAAAGGCTGCTGGGCTCCAGCTGTGCTCGAAGGTGAGCCCTGCCTGGGGGCGGCAGCCAGTGGAGGTGAGTCAGGTGGTCACCCATCTTCTTCTGGAAGCTTCCCCTGCCCACCTGGGAAATGGTTCTCCAGGAGAAATGGGGGTATTGATAGTATCAGTTCCCCACTGTTGGGAGGATTTCGTGGGTTAATTAATCCCAGTTGAAAGAGGCCTGGCACACAGTAAGTACTCAATAAATGCACACTCTTATTATGTACATTATTTTGTTATTCGTGAAGGTGGAAAAGCATTAGAGATTGACTCTCACTTTTCCAGATGGTCCTTCTAGATTTTCTAAAAAAATTTTATTTATTTATTTGAGAGAGAGAGCGAGCAAGTACAAGCAGGGAGAGCAGCAGAGGGAGAGGGAGAAGCAGGCTCGCCGCTGAGCAGGGAGCCTGATGTGTGGCTTGATCTCAGGACCCTGAGATCATGACCTGAGCCGAAGGCAGATGCTTAACTGACTGAGCCATCCAGGTACCCCTGTCCTTCTAGGTTCTGATCAGGTATTCCTTTCTGAATTAATGATAGTTGGTCCTTGAACAACGTGATTGAACTGCACAGATCCACGTACACGCAGATCTTTCTCCATAAACACAGTACAGCACTGTAAACGTATTTCTCTCTCTTATGATTTTCTTGATGACGTTTTCTTTTCTCTAGCTTCCTCTATTGCAAGAATAGAGGATAGAATCCGTAGAACGTACACAATATGTTTTAGTCGACTGTTTATGTTCTCAGCGAGGCTTCCAGCCACCAGTAGAGTGTTTGTAGTTGTTTTGGGGAATTGAAAAGTTATATGTGGATCTCTGACTGTGTGGGGTGTCAGCACCCAACCCCCGCCTTGTTCAAGGGTCAGCTGTATATCCCGCCTGGGCGTGTTGGGGAAGGTGTATTGCTTTTCTCAGCTCATGTTTCCTCTTCTCCTTTCTTGCTATTTGCTCTCAGCTTCTGCCACTTGACGAGGGGACAGAGCATCACAAATTTGCAGACATGTTTTAAACTCAAGGCAACTCCCCTCTGTGTATTGCTCGCCGGACCTCAGCCGTTCATCACGAGAACCCTCATCTCCTCGGTCTCCTGCGGGGCTTCTCGGTCTGGGCGTTGCAGGGAGAGACGTTAGCAGCTCTGAGAACTCGCACAGGAAAAGGTTACAAACTTCTATTTTCGCCAAGTTTGCTTCTCATATAGCAATTTCTTGATTATGAAAGTTGGCGACAAACCATGTAGTAGGGGCGTCACCCATAACTCTGCCACCAATAAGGGCCACGGACGTGTTCCTCTTGCATTACAGTGATTGTGCTGATCTGGAAATATTATCTGCTCATCCTTACGTTGGAGTTCGGGGAGTTATTAAACTCTGCTCTGGCTCTTGTTCCTTAATGTGTTCATCAAGAAACACCTGTGTTATAACATCTCAAATTGGTTTTTGTAAAAGTTTCAGAGACTTTATTTCAAAATGAGTGATTTTGCTGGTGGTCCTACGGATTTTATTTTATGTGCTTTTCAATGTTCTTCTGAGCACGGTTTTGCGGGCTTCCCCAGACTCCCCAGATGTCTTGGGCACAAAAAAGTTCAAGAATCCCTCTTTCGGACCAGCTTCCATCTTTTGGAAACAGCCAGCCTGAAAGTGAGTCAGGAAGAGAAAGCTACAACTTTCTCTTCTATTTCGATGATCTGAAAGCCTTGAGCAGGGTCATCTCGCATTTACAAATATCTTAATGACAATAAGGCAGTGGGGACCGGGAGGCCTGGGGTCCAGTTCCAGTCCCATGGCAGCAACTCGCTGGGTGGCCGTGGGTTTGCCACAGAAGCTGTGTGGGGACCAGCTTCCCCTGGGGAAAGCCGGGATGGGGCTGGAGCAGGGTGGCGAACGCCAATGCTATCAGGGCCTGGGGGCCACAGGGAGGCTCAGGAGTGTGAGTGGATAATGTGCACCTGTGTGCTGGGGACGGGGCCTGGGGACATCCACCCATTTCAAGGGAGCCATGGCAACTTAACTCTAGCCAATGGGCGCCAGGTGGGAGTGTAAGTCCAATGTCGCCACATCTTCAGAATTTTTTTTAGAAAAGCCAGAAGTCTGGATTTTTATGTGAACTCTCCTTTATAAAAATATTGGTTCAAGGGGCACCTGGGTAGCTTAGTCGGTTAAGCATCTGCTTTCAGCTCAGGTCATGATCCTGGCGTTCTGGGATCAAATCCTGCATCAGGTTCCTTGCTCAGTGGGGAGCCTGCTTCTCCCTCTGCCTGCTGTTCCCCCTGCTTGTGCTCTCTCTCTTAGATAAATAAAATCTTTAAAAAATATTGGTTCAAAATTTAAAAGAGACATGTGGGCTAAATGAAACACCTTTGTAAGCTTCCAACTGATGTGCTCTGGTCTATGCAGCTCCGATAATGATGATGATGGTGATGGTGGTGATGGTGATGATGGTGATGGTGATGATGATGGTGATAATGGTGATGATGATGATGGTGATGGTGATGATGGTGATGATGGTGATGATGGTGATGATGATGGTGATGATGATGGTGATGATGATGATGATGATGGTGATGATGGTGATGATGGTGATGATGATGGTGATGGTGATGATGATGGTGATGATGGTGATGGTGATGATGGTGATGATGATGGTGATGATGATGATGATGATGGTGATGGTGATGATGGTGATGATGGTGATGATGATGGTGATGATGGTGATGGTGATGATGATGGTGATGATGATGGTGATGATGGTGATGATGGTGATGATGATGGTGATGGTGATGATTATGGTGATGGTGATGGTGATGATGATGGTGATGATGGTGATGGTGATGATGGTGATGATGGTGATGATGATGATGGTGATGATGATGGTGATGATGATGGTGATGATGATGATGGTGATGATGATGGTGATGATGGTGATGGTGATGATGATGGTGATGATGATGGTGATGATGATGATGGTGATGATGATGATGATGGTGATGATGGTGATGATGATGGTGATGATGATGGTGATGGTGATGATGGTGATGATGATGATGGTGATGATGGTGGTGATGGTGATGGTGATGATGGTGATGATGGTGGTGATGGTGATGGTGATGATGGTGATGATGTGATGATGGTGATGATGATGATGATGGTGATGATGATGGTGATAATGGTGATGATGATGATGGTGATGATGGTGATGGCAGACATATGCCTGGAGCACCTGCTCTGGGCCAGGCATATATCAGCTTATGAAAATTTGATGCAGTAAGTACTACTATTATTCCTGTTTTTTAGGTGAGGAAACTGTGCAGAGAGGTTAAGCAAGTAACCAAAGTGGCACAGCTAGGAAGTGCATGAGTGGGGACTTGAACCTAAGTTACCTGCCCTCAGATGCAGCCCTGAAAGCTGGTGTCCCTAAACGCAGTCCAGGGAGCATGGCCCCCTCTGGCACGGTGACTCTGGGGGCCCTGTACAGACCGGGGCCATTTTCCGGGTTGACTGAGGGCCGAGGACCAGGTGCTCCACTGTCACTCCATGCCTGAGCCTCAGCCCCAGGCTGTGGGAGCTCTGAGAGGAGCTGGAGACCCAGGAGGGCTGAGGTGACATATTCCAGGGGACCAGTAGCTTGTAGGATCGAGGTCTGAGGTTAGAGGAGGTATGGGTTGAATTGTATCCCTCAAAAGATTTGTCCATCTGGAACCCCAGCATGAGAACTTTTTTGGAATAAGAGAGTCTTTGCAGATGTGGGGCGCCTGGGTGGCGCAGTCATTAAGGGTCTGCCTTCGGCTCGGGGCGTGATCCCGGCGTTATGGGATCGAGCCCCACATCAGGCTCCTCCGCTGGGAGCCTGCTTCTTCCTCTCCCACTCCCCCTGCTTGTGTTCCCTCTCTCGCTGGCTGTCTCTGTCAAATAAATAAATAAAATCTTAAAAAAAAAAGTATTTGCAGATGTGATTCAGGTAAGGACCCCAGGGTGAGGTCATCTGGGACCAGGGTGGGCCCCGAGGCCAGTGAGAAGGAAAGAGGACCACAGCGGACACAGGGCGAAGGCCATGTGTGCACATAGGCAAAGATTGGAGGGACAAGGGCGTGAGCCCAGGGGCACCGAGAGGCTGGGAGCTGGGAGAGGCAGCCAGAATCCTTCCCTGCAGCCCCAGGAGGGAGCTCGGCCCTGCGGGCACCTGCCTTTCCGACTTCCAGCCTCCAAAGCTGGGGGAGGAGGGGTTTGCTCTTTTAAGCCACTTAGTTTGTGGTAATTTGTTGCCGAAGCCCTAGGAAGCTCATACAGAGGGAGTTTCAAACAAATAAATAAATAAGTAAAAATAAAGAGAAAGAAAACCAAAGCTGCTATTTCTTCTGTTAGTCTTCCGACCAAGAGCTGGGCTGCTGGGTCTGTGGGAGGAGCGCACAGGGCCTCACCTGCACGTGCATGTGGCTCTGAATTGTAAGCATCTTTAATGCAGGCATGCTCGCACACGCATATGCACACGCACGTGCACACACAAACACACATGCACGCACACACGCACGCACACACACATGCAGATACACAAGTGCGCACAAACACATACACACGAACACACACGCAGACACACACACACACACACACGAACACACACGCAGACACACACACACGAACACACACACTAACACACACGCCTGCGCTATGCGGACTTGTCCCCTGGTCGTGACCATGGCCTTGCGCTCGCCCTTCCCTGCACGCGGCGGGGGCGAGCAGGCCTCCACGCTGGCCTCCACGCTGACAAGGGCGACATGCGTGGCCTCTGTCTGCCCGAGTGCAGGGCGAGGGCTGTGCTTTTCCATCGAAGAAGGAGTTTTCGGGCTTTGATAAATGACTGCTTAATGCTGGCAGCAGAGCCGGCTAATCACTGGGCGACACCAATCATCATAATTAGTGCTGGGCGAGCAGGGGGAGGTCCCAGCCCGGCCATCCTTCTCGGCCTGCAGGGCCTGGTTCCTCCCGCCAACCCTTCCCGGGCCCTGGGGGGAGCAAAGGGAATCATCAGAAAGAGGAATGTTCTCTGCAAAGCTGGACAAGACCTTCTGAGGAGCTACAAAGCCGAGTTGGGGTGTGGGGCCTGGAGGACTTGCCAAATCTTCCAACTTTTCTTTCTCTTTTTCCTTTTTTAAAAAATATTTATTTATTTTGAGAGAGAGAGAGCGAGCAGGGGGAGAGGCAGAGGGAGAGGGAGAGAGAATCTCGAGTGGACTCGGAGCTGAGCACGGAGCTCAACATGGGGTTCGATCTCATGACCCCGAGATCATGACCTGAGCTGAAATCAAGAGTCTGACGCTTAACTGGCCGAGCCACCCAGGCGCCCCTCCAACTTTTCAAGAGAATCCCAAACTCCAGGTTATTTTGTTTTTATTGTAATTAAATATCCATAATGTAAAATTGACCTTTTTGGCCATTTAAATTCTGCGACACGAAGTCCGTTCGCACTGTTCCGCCACCCTCGCCACCCTCCCTCTCTAGAACGTCTGTTTTTCCAAACTGAAACTCCCTAGTCATTACACCAGCTCCCCACGGCTCCTCCCCCCAGGTCCTGGAAACCACTGTTTTACTTTCTGTCTCTATGAATTTGAGCAGGATATTTTTAAAGAGTGAAATCCCATCCTTTGAACAAATGGGCTCCTTCCCCACAAGCCACCAGAACGTAGCCAGGTATTTCCCACGTTCCAAATGAACACAACCCAAACCGAACCCCTGTTTTTCCCACCAGTTCTTCCTCATATTTGACCTCTATCCTCTCTGACCCCAAATGCAACCGTCAGCCAGTCCTGTCCGGTTGACTTCCTCATCCATCTCGAACCTGGTCGCTTCTTTATATCTCTGCCATTTCCGTCCTAGTGCAACACACCTTGATCTGGACCTGAGTGGTCCCCACAATCTGGTCTTCATCCAACATCTCTGGTGGCTTTGGAACCAGACAGCTTGGGTTCAAATTCGTACTCTCTTGCTTCTGAGTCACATGATTTGGGAAGCATCTCACAACGTCTGTGTGTTTTAGTTTCTTCATTCGAAGAATGGAAGTAACAGTGAGACCCACCGCAGGGGATGAAATGAATTCATCCATATAAAGTCAATTAATGCAAAGGATTTTGTTATTATCATCATAAAACAATCATGGTTGCTATATCTAGGATTCACAATATGATTTTTTATTTACCTGTCTGTCCATCTCATACTGGGAATCCCTGGAGAATGGGCATCATGGCTAACCAATCTGTGTGTCCCCAGAGTCGGGACCATGATTTGTACTTATTCAGTCGGTGCTCAATTAATGTTTGGGAAAGGAAGGACAAAAGGAAGGAAAGAAGGAGGGAGGGAGGGAAGGAGGGAGGAGAGAGAATGGAAAGAGGGAGGGAAAGAGGGAAGGGAGGGAAAGAGGGAAGGAAGGAAGGAAGGAAGGAAGGAAAGTAGTTTTTCGAATGAAAGGTTAGGACACGCCTAATGTATCTGTCTGAGAGAGAACCTCTTCCGGTATCTCTGGATGGGTGGGATCCCCACTTTCACCCCAGAGCACAGAAGTGCATCCCCTCCTTGTTCCAATTATTGCCAAGTAACAAACTACCCCAAAACTTAGTGGCCTAAACCACAACCAGTAGATTATATCTCTTGGTTTTGTGGGTCAGGAGTGTAGGCAGAGCTCACCTGGGCGGTTTTTCTGCTCCCCAAGGTGTTGACTGAGATCCGTTGAAGGCTGGTGGGTGGGCTGGTCTGGAAGGTACAATGTGGCTTCACTCAAGGTCTGGTTCCTGGGCAAGGATGGCTGCCCGGCTGGGCTCAGCTGGGACTGTCTCCTACCTGTGGCCTCCGCTGTAGGTTGACGTCAGGGAGTGAGTCCTTATGTGGAGGAGGCTGGATTCCCCTGGAGGAGGGTCCCGAGGGGCTGGGGTAGAGCTGCAGGCAGGGCCTCTTATGGTAGCCCAGGAAGTCCCAGAACACCCCTTGCATTGCATTCTACTGGCCAAGCAAATCACTAAGGCCACTCAGACTCAAGGGGAGTGAGATCAGAGCCTACATGTCCGTGGGAGGAACAGCAAAGAATTTGTGGCACTGTTAAACTACTCCTCTTCCTCTCTACCTTGCAAGTTTTTATTTATTTTTTTAAGATTTATTTATTTTGAGAGAGAGAGTGAGTGCTGGGTGGGACAGAGGGAGGGAATCACAAGCAGACTCCCTGCTGAGCGAGGAGCTGGACATGGGGCTCGATCCCACAGCCCATGAGATCATGACCTGAGCCAAAACCAAGAGTTAGGCGCTCAGTCGACTGAGCCATCCAGGCTCCTCTCCTTTGCAAGAGTTTTAAACCAGAGGTCGCTGGGTCTCACGGATGGTTTTCAGTGACTCTGGGAATGCCCTGAATGTAGTTTTGTGCAGATGTGCAAAATGTGCATTTTTTCCAGGGAGATGGGCTGTCAGGAAGATTATGAATGACCCATGCATGGTGGTCTTTCTTTTTACGGAGCCTCATCTCAGCTCATGGCTTATGAAATTTTCCCAAGAAAACATGAACAGGGTCATGGAAGCTATTCAAATAATGCAGAAAAGTAGGCGGCACTTTAATCCCCTGCCCTCCTCCTTCCACTCCCCTCCTCAGAGAGAATCCCTTCCACCGGTTTGGTGTGAATTTTTCGTGATGTTTTCCCATGCATTACATAGATGTGGAAAGTTTTTGAAAATGTAGATAGCCTCATTCTCTACATATGTTTTTTAAATTTTGTGTATTTTCACTTTTTTGGGAAGATTTTAATTATTCATTTGAGAGCAAATGAGTGAGAGAGTGCACAGAGGGAGAGCGAGAGGGAGAAGTAGACTCCCCGCTGAGCAGGGAGCCCGATGTGGGGCTCGATCCCAGGACCTTGAGATCATGACCTGAGCTGAAGGCAGGTGCTTAACTGACTGAGCCACCCAGGCACCCCATGTACTTTCACTTTTTAAAAAAAATTTTTTAATTTTTAATTTTATTTTTATTTTTTTAAAGATTTTATTTATTTATTTGACAGAGAGACAGGCAGCGAGAGAGGGAACACAAGCAGGGGGAGCAGCAGAGGGAGAGGGAGAAGCAGGCTTCCCACTGAGCAGGGAGCCCGATGTGGGGCTTGATCCCAGGACCCTGAGATCATGACCTGAGCTGAAGGCAGGTGCTTAACTGACTGAGCCACCCAGGCACCCCCATGTACTTTCACTTTAAAAAAATTTTTTTAAATTTTTTATTTTATTTTTATTTTTTTAAAGATTTTATTTATTTATTTGACAGAGAGGCAGCGAGAGAGGGAACACAAGCAGGGGGAGCAGCAGAGGGAGAGGGAGAAGCAGGCTCACAGCAGAGGAGCCTGATGTGGGGCTTGATCCCAGAATGCTGGGATCATGACCTGAGCCGAAGGCAGACGCTTAACCACTGAGCCACCCAGGTGCCCCCGTATTTTCGCTTTTAACATTATTATAGGAGACTGGCTCGTGTCAGTACCCCTAGACTTATCCCATGTTTGAAAACAGCCTCTTTGAACTCAGCCCGTGGGTGTGCCCATAATACAGGCATCCATAATACTGATGTACCTGGAAGTTGCTTACAGTTTCCCACTCTTTTTTTTTTTTTTTAAGATTTTGTTTATTTATTTGAGAGAGAGAGAGAGAGCACGAGTGGGGGGAGGGGCAGAGGGAGAAGAAAACTCCCCATTGACCATGGAGCCAGACCAGGGGCTCGATCCCAACACCCTGGGACCATGACCTGAGCCGAAGGCAGACACTTAACGGACTGAGCCAGACAGTGACCTCAGTCGCCTTCTCTTTAAATGGGCACTGTAATGGCATCCCCTTAAAGCTATAATGGTGTTTCCACGAGATTGCAAGGAGGGTA
The DNA here is from genome assembly GCF_023065955.2 of Ursus arctos. Lineage (NCBI taxonomy): Eukaryota > Metazoa > Chordata > Mammalia > Carnivora > Ursidae > Ursus > Ursus arctos. Next base: position 8,565,255 of record NW_026622830.1, read on the forward strand.
CTCTTCGCCGTGTCTGGAATATACTAAGTTCCCAATCATTGGCAACAATTTGTATTATTATTATCTCCAAGGTGCTTCCAGTGCAGCAGCTGTAGGGGACAGATGCTGAGTACGTCAGTCTTGCCGATCCGAGCTGCTGCTCCATCCTGCAGACCCCTCCCGTAGAGGCTCAAACATCTAAGGTTTAATCTTCCCCTTCAGTAGAATAATCTTAAAAGGACCACAGCCATAGTAACTAACCTCACGGAATCTGCCAAGGGACCGATACCCCATTTTATCCTCCCAGCCCTATGAGGGAGGCCCGATGGTTTCACCCATTTGGCAGATGGGGACACTGAGGCAGTGAGAGGTCGAGAAACTGTCCTGAGATCCCACCTCTGGTCATCTGGTGGAACTGGGCACTGAATCTGTCAGGCCCACGACTCATCTTCCTCCCCACAGTTCATACAATTTTCCAATTGAAGTTGATATAGCAAGTGTGGGTGATTGGACTGTGATGCGGAAGGTGGGTTCTGCAGAGACCTGCCGAAGGCTCCACCTTACGGTGAGGCTGGGCACCTGCTGGTGTTCATTCTGCAAGCGAATGGACCATGAAGACAGAGGCTACCCCCGTGTCTGCCCTGGTCCCTATTCCTTCGTGGCTTCTCCTCCACGTGGAGCCCAGGAGAGTGGGGTGGGGGAGGGGAGAGAAGGAAATCGCATCCCGCTCAGCAGTGGTCACAGGCTTGGCGGCACCGTCTCGGGGGGTGTCCTTCCTACAGATGTGACTTCAAGGGGGTCACTTCACTTTTCCCACCTCAGTGTTCTGTGACGTGAAGATAAAATTATTCACCTTGCATGACATGGGGACACCTGGTAATAATGTATGTGGTAACGTGGGGGGCCTGGCACAGAGTAGGTTCTCAGGAAAATCTAGCTGCTCAGCGGGGTCTCTCCGTTCCTCGCCAAGAAGGAAGAGTTGTACATTAGAAGGCGTGTTTTGATTGTTGGGCTATCGTTTCTCCTTTTGGGAATAATCTCTCATTTCCTTCTGAATGCTTCCCTTCGTCTACCTCCATGGGCTTTGGCTGGAATTCACTACTCCTGAATCTGGGGATGGGCCTGGAACTCTGGACTTGGCAGTTGAAACCTCTAACCCTCTGGCCTTCTGGTTTGGGGAGAAGCGCATGACACAGTGGGAAGAATGGTCTGGAAAATGTCATGCATTGGACAGCTGGGATTAACACCAAGTCCTCCCTGGGTCAGCTAGGCCATGAAGGAGAGGAATGAACACGGAAACAAAGTTGTTTCTGGGAAAGAAAAGAGCTTGGGTGCTATTACCCATGGTGCCCAGCACAATAATTCTCTCACTTTCAGAGCCGAGGGAGCAGAGAGATGCAGAAACTTGCCCGAGAATAGCCATGTGATTCCAGACCCCATACTCTTAATCCGAACCCAATAAATTGCATTTTGGCTTGAACTGGTTTAGGTTTTTTGTATGACCTTCAACAGAGAGTAATCTCCTTGAGGGCATGAGCCATACATGGCGCCTTCTCCAGTTTATCCTCACGACCCAGCCTGGTGCTTGGCAGAGTGGGGGGATCAACAAAGCTTTGGTGAATGAATGAGAGTGAACGAGAATGCCATGAGGGGGGATCACGCATCTTTAGGTCTCCAAGGATTACCAGACCCACTTTTCAGACTCGGATATGCATACACATTACCTGGGACCTCCTTAAAATGCGGATTTGGATTCAGCAGCTCCAGGAGAGGGCCTGAGATTCTGGATTCCTAAGTTTCTAGCAATGTTGATGCTGTTGTTTCAAAACCACACTTCGAGAAATAAAGTCTGGGTGGCTATGTGCCCCTCCGACAATCACTAGCCACGTAAGGCTATCGAGCATTTGGAATGTGGCTAAACCAAAAGGAGATGAACTGTAGGCACAAAATACACACTGGATTTGGAAGATTTATTTGAAAAAAAAAAAGATCCTGTACAATATATTTTATAATGCTTATATTATACGTTGAAGTTATATTTTGGATATATTGAATAAAACTATATATATATATATTTAAAACCTGGTTCTTCTTGTTTCTTCCAGTGTGGCTACTAGAAATTTGAATGTACATATGTGGCTTATATTATATTTCATTTGCACGATGCTGGTTGGAGTGTTGGCTGGCCACGAGTAAGAAAAAGTGTCTTCAATTGCTGAGTTTTTATCCCTACTGGACCCTGGGACAACAGGGTCAAACACTGCAGAGAAATCAAGAGAGAGGAAGACTGAGGAAAAATACAGATGCCAGAAATTTCTAGAAAGAGCAGCATGTCAGGGGTGCCAGGAAGGGGATACCATTACTGACTGGGGGAGAGGATGGGGAGACCGTGGGGAATAGGCGTCTCTGCTCAAAAATTTGATGAGATTTTTGTTCCGTGGCTGAAACAAAACTCAGACAAAAACTTTAATTTTGGGGGGAGACTTGTTAAGAGCAGGGGCAAAGGGGGTTTTCAGCGGCACGCCCCATGACTGCAATTTTCCTGCCAGGTGATACCTAGAAAAACTTACACACATGGATAAGGAGTCAACTGCAAGACTGTGTTGCCAACAGTGTAACAAACAAAAGGTCCGACATCGGGAGGACTGAATAAATCAATCTGTTGTGCTGGTAGGACATGCTGCCCCTGGAAGCTGGGGCCAGGCTTCGCGGCATGGACACAGCTCAAAAATTAATGTCGAGTGAAAAGCAAGTTGCAGAGAGATAAGTGCAGAGTGATACTGTTGGTATGAAGTTTAAAAAACATGTAAAACAACACTATATATCATATAGGGATAAAAACATAAAAAACATAAAGATATACATAGGACTGAACAATATCAAATTCAGGATAGTGGTTATCTTAGGAAAGAAGGAGCAAACAGGGTCTACTGTAAGAACATTTGGGATGCATTCTTTTACTCATTAAAGAAAAACAGCTGCTCAAAGCCGGAGTCTGTTATGAGCACATAAGATATTGCCACTGTAATTTTATTGTTAAAATTCCTTCTATTGCTCTGTTTCCAGTTAGTTTTATTTTCTAATCCCTTGCTTTCATTTTTTTTGTGTTTATCACAGCCATGCATACCCATGGTTAAAAGACCGAAATCTCTCTTCAAGATTTTTTAAGTAAATAAAGTGTTTCCCTTTTTTTTTTTTTAAAACTGGGTGGTAGGAACACAGGTGTTGTCTTTATTGCTCCCCAGTACCTTTTTGTAAATCTGAAACATTTCATTAACAAAAAAAAATCTGAAACATTAAAAAAAAAAGACATGGGGCTGCTGGGTGGCTCAGTCCGTTAAGCGCCTGACTCTTGATTTCAGCTCAGGTCACGATCTCAGGGTCGTGGGATCGAGCCCCATGATGGGCTCCATACTCATCTCTTACTCTGCTTGTCCCTCTCCCTCTACTCCTCCCCCCCTTGTGCGTGCGTGCTCTCTCTCAAATAAATAAATAAAATCTTTAAAAAGACATTCAGAAAATTGTTATAATCCTTCAGAATAGCTCTCTACAAATTTAGAGGTCTTAAGCTTCTCTAAGATTGGGGTTCATCCACCTTCCATTCCACTAGCTTCTTTGCTTTCTTGGAGTCAACGCTCACTCTCGACGTCTTTCCCATGTCACACTTACCACATCCAAGTTTGGAAGTTTGGCAGGGGCTTCATAATTCAGGTGAATTTTCCTAAGCCGTGTTGAACATGGTGGTGGACATAGTTTAAAAAGTATGATCAATATTATAACTGCAACCTGGATGATGGCTAAGGACTTCTGATATCTAGGTAAAAATGCCTTGAAGTCCTCATTCCTGAAGCCTGTGCTGTTCCAAAGCCTTCCCAAAGATTTCCTCTAATTCCTGAGGGAATTTAGGGTATACTTTCTCTTGGGCTCTGTTTCTGAGTGTGCTGTCTCTTTCTCCTCCCTGCCTCCCTGCAACTGTCTCACCTTCATCTTAAACTATAGAAACCCACTCAGACCAATCATTTCATAGGTATCGAGGACCTTACTGACCATTTCTCAGGACAAACAAAGAGGAGTTTTACATACCAACATGCGAACATACTTTACAGGGATTGGTTGGCTTTGTTCTTCCTAAAATGTGTGTAGGGGCTGTTGTTGGTTTTGCTTGTCTAGTTTCCTGCCTCTTTATCCTGGTACCACAATGTGTATTTTCTTTGGGAAACCAACCTACCTTGCTTTCAGGCTTTTGGGTGGACCAAAGATCCCTGGGGACAAAACTAGGTAGTTATTATTCCCATTTTATAAAGAAAAAATAGTGGGATGTCAGGAGGTTTGTATGTGGTAATGAAGACCAAAGAGTTAGTGAGTGCATGCTTTGGGATTTGAACTCACGTCTGACTCTGAAGCTTATGCTCATCCCCACTATGGTATAAGAATATCACCATACAGGTAGTAATCATATAGCATCCACTCCCAGGCTCTATCTCCCTTCCAGACTCTCCACTGAGCTCCAAATTTGTATATTCAACTGATATGTAATAACTTCACTTGAACGTCTTATAGGCCTGTGTGAGGGTTTAAAAAAAGGTTCACAGATTCTTTGACACAACATTCTCCAAGGATTGAAGCTTAATTTCCCTCTCCTTGAGTGTGGATTGAATTAATGACTTGCTTCTAATAGAATATCATGGGAACGACAGTGTGTGATTTCCAAAACTAGGTCATAAACGGCATTGTGACTTCTGCCTTACTCTTTTGGACCTCTCACTGAGGGGAAAGTCAGCTGCCATGATGGGAGGACGCTCAGCGAGTCCTGTGGGGAGATCCATGTAGGGAGGAACTGAGGCCTCTGGCCAATGGCAGTGTGAGGGCGCCATCTTGGAAAGTGGGCCTTCCAGCCCCAGGAAAGCCTTCACATAAGACTGCAGCCCCAGCTGATATCTTGACTGCCACCTCATGAGAGACCCTGAGCCAGAACCATCCAGCTATGCTGCTCCCAAGTTCCTGACTCACAGAAACTGCAAGATAATAAATATTTGCTGTTTTAAGATATAAAGTTTTGGGGGAATTGATTATACAGCAACAGATTAATACAGCATCTCAAACATGACATGTCAAGAGCTGAACTCTTAATCTTCATTCTGCAAATGTAATTTTCCCTCTGTCTTCTCTATTCAGAAAGCAACAGTGTCATGATTCTTGTCCCTCACGGTAAAACCTTGAAGACATCCTCAAAACCTGTCTTAATTTCACAACCCAAGTCAAATGTGAGAGCAATCTCATTGTTCTAACTTTAAAATGTATAAAAAAATCCAATCATGTCTTCCTACGTCCTCAGTTACTGCCCTGGTCCACCCCCATTACCTCTTACTAGGTTGGCTGCAATTGCCATTTACCTAATATCCCCTTTTCCCTGGAACTCCTTGCATCAATTCTGAATATAGTAGCCAGGAGGAGACTTTAAAAATATGAGACAGATGGTCATTTCCTCTGCTCTGAATGCCTCATGGTTATTCCTTCTCCAGATCTATGAGCTACTCCCTTCTTTCACTTCTTTCAGATCTTCGCCCAACTATCACCTTCTTAGTGATGACTTTTCTGACTACCGAGCATTCTCCATAGTGGATATTTTGCTTATTTATTTTCTCTCTCCCTTCTAGAATGACATCTCCTCAAAGAGAGGGACTTTGTTGTCTGTTGTGTCGCCAGAACCCAGAATGATTCTTGCACATAGTAGGTACCTTATAAATATTTGCTGAACAAACACATTGTTGTTTCCTAAGAGCTGTTGTCCTTGGAGAACTACTTGGAAAGCCAGTTACAAATAAGAATGCCCAAACACAATCTTAGGTACCCAGTGAGAGTCTGATGAAAACTGGAGGATCGTAAGATGTGTCCTTAGGAATCTTTACTGCATTTGTCTCCTAATCTTTCAGCAAAATTTGTTATTTCTGCTTTAACAGAGGCAAGGAAAATAGTAAAATATATTGAAATTGGTTTGTATTAAAAGAACTCTTTTGTAGTTAGGGCAGTAAATTATAGACATAGGATTCAATATAGGCCATAAATTGAATATTTTAGTGTGAGTAGAGTTGTATCGACTGTTCCTTTGGGGATTAGAGTTTATTTCCTAAGCTTTTGTTCACTACATCATGAGTGTTTTCAATAAAACGATCTCATTGCCTGACAGCCAGACAAGACTTTCAGTGATGCAAGGGGATTTTATCGGGTGTGGTTAACTCAGAAAATGGTTCTCTGAAGATACTTTATGACCAAATATTTACTAATGTCCCTTAGCAGGCCCGGTTAATTTCAGAATACCTAAGAAAGCCAATAAATGTGAACAAGGACAGACAGACAGACAGACAGACACACACACACACACACACACGCTCTCACAAATACACATTCACTGTTTTTTGCTACTCACTTTAAGTAGAGAAAAACCAAGAAATATTGCTGAAATAGAAAGCTTGATGTTATCATGACCCTGCTATCAAAAGTCCTTGGGCAGGGGCGCCTGGGTGGCTCAGTCGTTGAGCGTCTGCCTTCGGCTCAGGGAGTGATCCCGGCGTTCTGGGATCAAGCCCCGGATCAGGCTCCTCCTCTGGGAGCCTGCTTCTTCCTCTCCCACTCTCCCTGCTTGTGTTCCCTCTCTCACTGGCTGTCTTTCTCTCTGTCAAATAAATAAATAAAATCTTAAAAAAAAAAAGTCCTTGGGCAGTTGTAAGAGATTAGGTCTGGTGGGCATGTCACACAGAGATTTTAATCCATCTGTCCATCCATCCATTCACCCACCCACCCTCTTTTTGAGCAGGTGGCCATTTGCTTTATAATACTTGGAATCAAGCTTTATAATTTATTTATAAATATATATATATTTATATATTTATAATTTATTACTTTTCTAACTAAGCACATTTGTCTTATCCTTTATCAGAGTTCAATGGAAAGCAAGAAACAAAATCGACTCTTCAATTCTGAAATAGAGAGGGTAGCTGACAAGTGACCAGCTGAAGGACTGGGCTGGGGGAGGACAGGAAACAGGTTGAGCTCTGGGATCTCAGGGAGTAGGAGTGAATTGAGTCTCACCTGGATGAGAAAGAGTGTGAGAGGCCCGCGCCCCTGCTTGTCCCTTGGCAGTCTGGAAGGCTGTGGTCGGCAGCCTCTGAGAGGGCCCCATTGACCCCCACGTCTCAGTCTTCATGTCTTTGTGTGATCTCCTCCCCTTGAGTGTGGCTGGACCTGATGGCTTGCTTCCAATGAACAGAATGAGGCAAAAGCGAGGGGATATCCCATCTGTATTTGTTATAGAACTCCGGCTTCTGTCTCATCACAATCTCTTGTTTCCTTGTTTTCTTGGTGTGGTGAAGCAGCTGTCACGTGTGAGCCACCCTGAGGACAATCCCACGTGGCAATGGACTGACAGGGGCCTCCAGCCAATAACCAATCAGGAGCCGAGGCCCTCAGTGCCACAGCCCATGAGGAAGTAATCCTGCCCCCTCCACTGATTTGACCTGGAAGTGGATCCTGCCCCACTGGAACCTTGAGAGGAGACCCCAGCTCTGGCTGACATCTTGGTGGCAGTCTGTGACAGACCCTGAGCCAGAGGACCCAGCTATGCCAGGCCTGGATTCCTGCCCCACTGAAACTGTGAGATCATATGTGTTTGTTGTTTCAAGTTACTAAATTTTGGGACAACTTGTTATGTGGGATATTAGTTTCCTAGGGTGGCCATAGCAAAGTACTACAGCCTGGGTGGTTTTGAGCATCAGGAAGTTATTTTCTCCTGGTGCCAGAGGCCATAAGTCCAAAATCAAGATGTCAGCACGTCCACGCTCCCTCTGAAGGCTCTCGGGAAATATCTGGTCCAGGCCTGTCTCCTAGCTTCTGGTCGCCTCAGGCATTTCTTGCCTTATAGATGGCCATCCCCCGTGTCTCTTCACATCATCTTTCCTTCGTGTGTCCACATCTGTGTCCAAATTGCCCTTTCTGTATAACAGTACAAGTCAGATTGGATTAGGGTCCCCCCCATCTTAAATTGATTACATCTGCAAAGACACTATTTCTAACTAAGTCTGCATTTGCAAGTACTAGGGGTTAGGACTTCAACATATCTTTTTTGGGGGACACAATTCAACCTAACAACCAGCAATAAGTAACCAATTTGGAGAGTTAGCCCTCCTCCCCAAACTTGGGGACAATTATTAGAGTAAGGGAAAATGGATGGTACACCGTAAAAAACAGAGACCGCAAGGTCTCTTACAAGTTCCTATCCAACAGAACTGAGCTGTCTGGTAGAGTAGTCACCAGCCACAGGTGGCTACTGAGCATTTGAAACGTGACTGGTCCAAGCTGAGATGTGCTGTGGGTGTACAATACTTACTGGATTTTGTAGACTAACAGTGAGAAAAAAAGAATGTAAAATACTTATCAATACATTTTGTATACTGATTCCATGTTGAAATAGTATTTTGGATATATTGGGTTATATGAAATATATTATTAAATTTAATTTCGCTTGCGTATTTGTGAAATGTGGCTATTAGAAAATTTAATCTCACACCTATGTGGCTTGCATGATATTTCTGTTGGGTGTTGTTTGCTCTAGAGTTTGGGATGTTTCTATGCTTTCCTATTTGGAGGGAATTTTTTCCCCTCCCTAGAGTCAAGCAAAGCTTTAGGCTCTAAAAAACCATGGAAGTGGGCTTAACTCTGGTCTTGACTGCATTGTGATCAAAACTGAGAGACTTGCTGTCCAAAGTATCTTTATTCTTTCAAAGCCAGGTGGCTCACCCATTCCAAGTTTGAACACAGGATTTCTTTGCTCGAGTTGTCAAGTCCTGACACCTTTCAGCCAGCTCTAGAAAAGTGCGAGTATCCATGTTGGCTTCTCTACTAGGTCAGCCCCCTCTGGGAGTGTTGGGGGAAAATGATGGATTGATGCAGTCCTCCACCGGCCTTCCAACCCTTGGTTTCAAGGACTGGGCCACCAGTGCCTTGCTTTCCTCCTCCAACCCTTGAAGATCCTCTCTTTGGACAATAAATATCCTTCTAGAGTCTTGTATTTGGAAATAAGGGCCTATTCATTCTTCCCTGGGGAAAAGCAGACCCAAGCTTCTTTCAGAGGATGTGGGCAATGGCAATGTCTTCTACTATTTCTATATCTTGGGCTGACAAATTAATATTTCAATAAATAATCCACAAATTCATTTGTTGAACAGATATATTTATTGCTATATTTCAAAGCTCTCTTCCCTAAATTATCTTCATTCATTCAATAAACGTAGGGAATGGTTACTCTGCCAGGCACTTTGGGGATTAATTGGTGGACAGGCAGACACAACTCTCTTATTGAATTTATAGTTGAGTGGGGGAGGCAGCATGGAGCAGACAATCAACAAAGAATTATCACCTTCTGGATCAGTGCAGCTAGGGAAAGTAGAAGTGCTGTCAGAGGTGCATCCAGGAGAACCTTTTCGAGTGCATGCATGCATATGTGTGTGCGTGCGTGTGTGTGTATGGGAGTCAATCAAAGAAGGCTCATAAAAGTTGAGATCTGAAGGATGGAGAGAAGCTGGAGGTGAGGAGGTGAGAGATGAGTAATTACTTTTTTGAGGTATCAGACTGAGCCACTGTTCATTTGTCCATCTATCCACCCACCCATCCTCCGCCTACCTACCTACGCATCCATCCATCTACCTATCTATCCATCCATCCATCCATCCAACCATCCATCCATCCATCCATCCATCCGTCCGTCCGTCCGTCCGTCTGTCCGTCCATCCAACCATCCATCCATCGATCCATCCGTCCATCCAACAATCCATCCATCCAACCATCCATCCATCCATCCATCCATCCATCCATCCATCCATCCATCCACCACCTACCCATCCATACAACAAATACTTCCTGAGCATCTACTATGTGGCAAGCACTGTACCCAACTACATGTAGATAATCAACATGTAAACGATGGTTATCAACCAAGCTCTATTGACATTCGAGACTGGGTCACTGTACTGCAGGATGTTAAGCAGAATCTCTGGCCTCTATGCATCAGATGCCAGTAGGAATACCCTCCCAGTCCTGACCATAAAGACATCTCACAATGTCTCCTGGCGGTCAGAATTGCCCAATTATAAACCATTGATGTAAACAAATAACTATATAATATATCAGATGTCCTGTGAAGAAAAATTTCAGATGGGTTAAGAGAATAGTGGGGGAAGGCATCACTGACAAGGTACCAGTTAAGCAGAGACATAAATGAAGTGTGGGAACAAGCCACACCCTGGGGAAAGAGCGCTCTGGGCAGAAGCAACAACCAGTGCAAAGGTCCTGTGGTGGGATGACGTGTGTGTGAGAAAGGAGGGGGAAGGAGCCTTGAGTGGTTAGAGAACAGAGGTGTGGGGTGGGTGGGAGGTGATGCAGACACTAGAGGGTGGTCTCAGAAGTCTGTGCTGAGGTCTTAGGATTTTACTTTGAGTGAGATGGAGCCACTGGGGGTTTTGAGTAGGGGTGACGTGATCCGATCTTTTGCTTTGAAAGGATCACCCTGGCTGCTTTGTCGTGACAGACTGGTAGGTGGTGAGAAGAGAAATGGAGTCCAAATGACAGAAGGAGGTGGCAGGAATGAGAGAGAAAGTAGAGGGACACACACAAAGCTTGAAATTGCCCCTCCTCTCTGCTCAGCAAGCTCTGCATACCTTGGTCCTAGAACTTAAAACATGGTAAGTGATGATACTGAAATGATCTACTTATATGTAGATGAAATCCTCAAGGGCAGAGATCAAGCCTCAGTTATCTTTGCGTCCCTAAAAGTTGTCACAGGACTGAGTATTTAGTAGGTGCTAAGGGGAGCCCCTCAGAGCCCAGACCAATTGGAATCATCTGCATTTGGACCTTCGTCTTGGGAGGTCCCTTGCATAGACCCCCCGTACGTGCAAACCCTGGGCTGTGAGTCGCTCACAGTGACTGTGGTTACGTTCCCCACCAATCCAGTCAGATGTAGGCTCCAACACGGACACAGCAACCTGCCAGTCTCGTGACTGTGGGCAGCTTTCTTGCCTCCCCGGACCTCAGATTTCTCATCTGTAAAATAGGAGAATGATCTCAACCGTGTAGGTTGTTGTGAAGATAAGTGAGGGGGTTAGGCAAAGTGATTGGCAGAGTCTCCAAAGAAACTCAGCTGTTGCTCTCAGTGGTCTCCAATGAGGGGTGAGCAAGAGCTCTGTGGCGGTGGGTAGAAACATACTGATATTATACGTAAGTGTACATATATATGTGTATATGTATATGTAAAATGCTTTAAGTGTTTTGGGGTGTTTTGTAAGGTACACAATAAATTAGTATAGTAGGATGTGTATATTGTTTCTACATAGCTAAACAAAGACCTATTGGGGTGATAGGTGTGTTCTATCACCCCAATAGTTTAAAGAGTACAGTTTAGAACTGTTGTGCTGACTTTATGAGTTTTCTCCTGGGTAATTTCTTTCTTTCTTTCTTTCTTTCTTTCTTTCTTTCTTTCTTTCTTTCTTTCTTTCTTTCTTTCTTCCTTCCTTCCTTCCTTCCTTCCTTCCTTCCTTCCTTCCTTTCTTTCTTTCTTTCTTTCTTTCTTCTTTCTCTTTTCTTTCTTTCCTTCTTTTTTTTTAAAGATATATTTATTTATTTGAGAGAGAGTGAGAGAGTGCATGAGTCAGAGGGGCAGAGGGAGAGGGAGAGAGAGAATCCCAAGCAGACTCTATGCTGAGCACAGAGCCCAACTCGGGGCTCAATCTCACGACCCTGAGATCACAACCTGAGCTGAAACCAAGAGTCGGACATTTAACCAACTGAGCCACTCAGGTGCTCCCTGGGTACTTTCTTAAAAATACCATTTCCTTGCTCCTACCCCTCCAATATTCTGATTCTTTAAACCCAGAGCTGGCCCCAGGAATCTGCATTTAATGGCTATTCCAGATGATTCGGATATGGGATGAGGCACAGACCAGACCAGTGCCTCCCAAAAGTGAATGTGTGTTGTTACCCCTCGCGGATCTTGCTGAAATGTGGCTTCTGTTCAGTGGGTGGGGTAGGTTCCAAGATTCTGCATTTTGAAAAGCTTCTGGGTGATGCCAAAGCTGCCAGTCCGAGCCCATACCTGGGGGAGCAAGAGTTCAGACCTGATGCTCAAGGTGTGGTCCTGAGAACAGCAGCGTCACCTGGGAGTTGGGGAGACATGCACATTCCCAGGCCCCACCTGGAAACGACTAATCCCAGGGCAGGGCCAGCCACCTGTGTTTCGTCAAGCCCTGCAGGGGGTTCTTTTCTTTTCTTTTTAAAAAAGATTTTATTTATTTGAAAGAGAGAGCACATGAGCAGGGGCAGAGGGAGAGGGAGAAGTGGACTCCCTCTTTGCTGATCGAGGGGCTCGATCCCAGGACCCTGGGACCATGAGCTGAATGGAAAGCAGAGGCTTCACCGACTGAGCCATCCAGGCACCCCAGCGGGTGTCTCTGACGCATGCTTGGGGTTTTGAGCCTTGGTTTATGAGGGAGCGCTTGTCTTCTCTGCACCGAAGGCCTCTCTCCCACTTTCGGTCAGCAGCTTCACGGCCAGCCTCGAGCTGCCCCCTTCCACCAAGGAGGGTCCTATGCAACCCCGGAGCCCTGCCTTCCACGGGCCTGCCTTCAGAGCTCTCTCCCCACGTCCCCGGCATTGCAGGCCTGCACAGTTCAGCCGCGATGACAGGTGGCTTCTATTGAGAACAGCTGACAAGCCCTCTCCTCCGGGCGTGATTGACAGTGCCCTAATCAGCAGGAAGAGAATGGAACGCCTCTAGAATGATGTTTGCTCTGTAAATATTTGACATTATCTACCCTGAAAACCTGAAAGAGAACTTCATTTTTCTTTCTTTTTCAGGAATACAGCAAGTCACAGAACACCCGTACGTATAATTAGTCTGACAAGGGAGTTTCGGATTGGGCCCGGGGTCCTAAACTCTGGGACAATTGGAGGTGCCTTTGTCTCTTTGCTGTTCAAGGTCGATGAAGGTCATTTGCCCGTGACCATGGGAATCCCAGCTCCCTTCACAGATGAATGTGCAGACTGTCCTCTGGGCACGAGGCAGATGCTCATTCCGCGGGTCTGGGACAGGGCCTGAGCCGAGAAGCTCCCGGGGGCTGTTGTTGCTGCCAATAGGAGGACTGCACTTTCTGGAACCTTCCTACCGCTAACTCCGACCTAATGGCTGGAGACGGCTTTCAGAAGTCATCTGGGGGCGTAGCTTTTGGCATTACACGGACTTGGCCTTGCATTTTTGCTTTACAAATGACTAGCTGTGTGACTCTGGGCAACTGAGCTCCCCTCTCTGAGCCTGCACTTTGGGGTGAACGAGAACATTTACATTTTAGGGGAGTGTTACTCAAAATTTTTTAAATTTTTAATTTATTTTAATTTATTTATTTTTAAAAAAGATTTTATTTGTTTGAGAGAGAGAGAGACAGAACATGAGCAGGGGGGAGGAGACAGAAGGAGTGGGAGAAGCAGGCCCTCTGCTGAGCAAGGAGCCCAATGTGGGACTTAATCCCAGCATCCTGGGATCATGACCCAAGTCGAACACAGACACTTAACGACTGAGCCACCCAGGTGCCCGTCATACTTTAAAAAAAAAAAAAATGCCCGCTTGAAGAAATTTTTTAGACTTTTTCCTCCCCATGAAATTTGAATGCCACAGATGTACAGTATATCTATTTATATACTGGCGTTTTGAGGGACCACAAAACATTGTAATAGCTACGATTTTTCACTCCCCGAGAATCAATTTTTGCCCACTTGGGAGTGGTATCTCCTTGTTGAGAACGCTTATTTTAGGGCAGATGTAAAGATTAAGAAAGGTAATTTCTGTCAACTACCCGATGCAGACAAAGTGCTCAGTAATAGTTAAGTATTAATGTGTATCATAGGGATGCTATGTTCAAGACAATATAGGATTATTAATACAGTGCATACTATACACTATTATGTCGTATCATATATATCACATCCCATATCATGATATATCACGATATATCATATTCTCTCACCACCGATACCCGCATATTGGGTGTGATTGGGAGAGCAAGGGTGCAGAAGAAGGCGCTTTCTACAGAAGCGAGCTGCGGTGACCATGGGATATAATACAGCACTTCAGGATTTGACATCAGGCTGGGGTCTCGTGTTCTCGTCATACCACCATGTGATCTGGAAGGTGTCATTCAACCCTTCTGGGTGCCTGTGTCTTCATCTCTACCCTGGGCACGACACACTTCCCCTCTCTATAATGCAGTGAAGAGTAAATCCAAGAACACGCAGACGGAGACCATCCCAGGGCCTTTGTTATTGGTGCCAAACACACCTTCACCGAGCTCCCACTGTCCGTGGCCATGGGCCATTGTGCTGGGGATGCCGCAGGGCAAAGACTGCCCGCTGGAGCCCTCCCCTTCTGGTGTGGGTGGTTGACAAGCAGGCAACAAGAGTCACCGCAAGTACAAGAGGGTAGTTCAGGCGCGACCAGAGAGCAGGACCTCTCCTAGACTGAAGGTAGAGAACAAGGTAGGGTGACCGCACGTGATGGTGAAGTCAGATAGCGCCTGGGGGGTGCTGAAATGGAGGGGACGCCAGTTTGGCTGGAATGAAGAATGTGCTAGAGGAGACGAGTGTCCCAGAATGGCAGGAGCCAGCCGAGGCACGTTCTCAGGCCAGCTGAGGCCAGTGGACTGAACCTAGGGCCGCAGAGAGCCATTGAAAGCAATCAAGGGATGGGGGCGGGCAGGCGTGGCCAGGGGCGCAGGAAACTTGCTCTTACATCTTAGAACATCTCGTGTTTTCCCAAATGCTTTTCATTTCCCTTGGGGCAGGAGGAGCTTAGTTCTGGAGTCTGGGAAGGAGACCAAAGGGGGACTGGATAACTTAGGGGGAAACGAGACAGCGGTTCATATTTCAAAGATCTTCGCCTGTCACGTTTGCTTTGGTGGAGAAGTCTCTTCTCTATTACCCAACCCGCAGCTCTCCAGACCTCCCCGCTGGCTCTTGGAAGTCCTGGGACACTTTCTGCTCATACCATAGATCTCAGGCCCAGTGATTATTTTGTGGTAAATAAACCATTATTTTTAAAGGGCCTGCCATTTGCCAAAGCTTGTGCTAAGAACTTACAAGAGTGTGGCTTTCCCACATCCCAAACTTAGATCTGAATTCCAGGTCCACCTGTCAAGTGGTCTGTGATTTGGGGCAAGTTGGGTCTTCTCAACCGTAAAGTGGGGTTTGAGTAGTTACCTCCTGGGATCATTATGAGGATTGACACCCTTCTCAGCTTCACGTCTTACTTACTAGGTAAGCCTCAGTACATAGTACACGTTAAGGTATTAGCTAGGACTCATTTGTGCACTCATGGTTTCTCTCCACAAGTATTATCTCGAGCATCTGTGATGTGTAAGCCATGATAGGCTGTCTTAGGAATTGGGAATAAATGGCGAATCTGCCACCAGGAGTCTATGATCTCGTGAGAGGTAACAGGGGTCAGCAAATATTTTTGGTAAAAGGCCAGATAGTAAATATTTTTGGTTTTGGGGACTCCGACAGACAAAATGTAAGTATAATCACGTCACTGACTTGAAGGGTGCCTATAGCCTGTTCAGAAGAGCTTCTTTTACTTAGTAATATGCATTTAAATTTCCTCCGTGCCTTTTCATGGCTAGATAGCTTGTCTCTTTCTAGTGCTGAATAATATTCCATTGTCTGGAGGAACCCCAGTTTCCATTCCTCTACTGAAGGACATCTCGGTTGCTTCCAAGTTTTGGCAATCACGTAGACGTTTATAAACATCCATGTAGACGTTCTTGTGCGATCGAAAGTTTTCAGCTCCTTTGGGTAAATACCAAGAAGCATGATTCCTGGATCAGATGGTGTAGAGTATGTTTAGTTTTGTAAGAAACTGCCAAACTGTCTTCCAAGATGACTCCACTGTTTTGCATTCGCACCAGCAACGTAGGAGAGTTCCCGTTGCTCCACATCTTCGCCAGCTTTGGTGTTGTCAGTGTTCCAGATCCTGGCTATTCTGATAGGTGCGTGGTGGTATCTTACTGTTTTAATTTGCAATGATGACAGATGATGCCACCATCTTTTCCTATGCTTACTTGCCATCTGTATATTTTCTTTCATGAAGTGTGTGTTAAGGTCTGTGGCCCATTTTTTTATGGGTGTTTTCTTATTGCTGAGGTTTAAGAGTTCTTTGTATATTTTGGCAACCGTCCTTTATCAGGTGTGTCTTTTGCTAATATTTTCTTGCAGACAGTGACTTGTCTTCTAATTCTCTTGAGATTGTCTTTGTAGAGCAGTTTTTAATTGTGGTGAAGTCTAGTTTATCAATTGTTTCTTTCATGGATCATGTCTTTGGTGTTGCCTCTAAAAAGTCACCACCATACCCAAGGTCATCTAGATTTCCCTCTATGTTTATCTTCTGGGAATTTTATAATTTTGTATTTTACATTTAGATATATGACCCATCTTGAGCTAATTTTCAGGAAGAGTATGCAGTCTGTCTAGATTCACTTTTTTTTTGCGTGTGAATGTTTGGTTGTTCCAATGTCATTCATTGATGAGACTGTCTGTGTTCATTGTATTGGCTCTGCTTCAATTGTTAAATGTCAGCTCACTATGTTTATGGGGGTATATTTCTGGGTTCTGTATTCTGTTTTATTGACTTATTTATCTGTTCTTTCACCAACACACACTGTATGGACTATTGTAGCTTTATAGTAAGTCTTAAAATTGTATAGCATCGGTCCTCCAATTTTGTTCTCCTTCAGTATTGTGTTGGCTGTTCTGGGTCTTTTGCTCTCAATAGAAACTCTAGAATCAAATTGTCAATATCTGCAAAATAACTTGGTGGGATTTTGATTGGGATTGCATTGATTCAAGCTGGGAAGAACTGACATCTTAACATATTGAGTCTTCCCATTCGTGAACATGGACTATCTCGCTATTTTTTAAAGTTTTTCTTCGATGTCATTAACGAGAATTTTAGAGTTTTCTTTAAGTAGATCTCGTGCATATTTTGTTAATTTATACCTAAGCATTTGGCTTTTGGGCGGTGCTAATGTAAATGGCATGGTGTTTTTAATTTCAAATTCTACCTGTTTGTTGTTGGTATACGGGAAAGTCATTAACTTTTCTTTATTTACCTTGGATCCTTCAACCTGGCTATAATCCCTTATTAGTCCAGGAGGTTTTTTTTTTTTTTTATTCTTTCAGATTTTCTACATAGACAATTATGTCATCTGTAAAACAATTACAGTTTTATGTCTTCCTTCACAATCTGTAAACATTTTATTTCCATTTCTTGCCTTATAAGGACTTTCAGAATGATGTTGAAAAGGAGTTTTGAGAAGGGACAGCCTTGCCTTGTACCTGATCTGAGTGGGTAAGCTTCAAGTTTGTCACCATTAAGTACAAAGCCAGTTGTAAGTTTTTTGTAGATAGACTTTATCAAGGTGGGAAACTTCCCTTCTATTCCTGGTTTACTGAGAGTATTTATCATGAATAGGTATTAGATTTTGTCAAAAGCTGTCTCTGCATCTGGTGGTATGAACATGTGATTTTTCTTTTTTAGCTTATTGCATTAATTTATTTTAAAATGTCGAACCAGCCTCCCATACCTAGCATAAATCCCACTTGGTCATGTTGTATAAGTCATTTTACATATTTTTGGATTTGATTTCCTAATATTTTGTTGAGGATTTTTACATATACATTTATAAGAAATATTGATCTACAGTTTTCTTTTCTTGAAATATCTTTGTCTGTTTTCAGTGTTAGGGTAACGCTGGCCTCATAGAATGAGTTAGGAAGTATTTCCTCTGCTTCTATTCTTTGAAAGAGAGTGTAGAGAATTGATATAATTTTTTCCCTTAAATTCCTTAATAGTCACCAGTCAATCCATCTGGGCCCTGTATTTTCTGTTTTGGAAGGTTATTAATTATTAATTCAATTTCTTTAGTAGATAGAGGTCCATTTAGATAATCTGTTTTTTCTTGTGTGGATTTTGGCAGATTGTGTCTTTCAAAGAATTGGTCCATTTCATCTAGGTATCAAATTTGTGGACATACAGTTGTTAATTGTATTCCTGTATTATCCTTTTTATGTCCATGGGATATGTAGTGATGTTTTCTCTTTTATTTCTGATATTAGTAATTTATGTCTCTTTTTTTTCTTGGTAAGCTAGAGGCATATCAAATTTATTGATCTTTTCAGCTTTTGGTTTCATTGATTTTCTCTATTGATTTTCTGTTTTTAATTCCACTCATTTCTGCTTTAATTCTTATTATTTCTTTTCTTCTGCTTACTTCAGATTTAATTACTCTTTTTCTAGTTAATTGTTAACTTAGATTATTGATTTTAGATCTTTCTTCTTTCCTAATACAGTCATTCAATGCTATAAATTTTCCTCAAAGTACTGCTTTCACTACATCTCACAAATTTTGATAAGTCGTGTTTCCATTTTCATTTAGTTCAAAATATTTTAAAATTTCTCTTGAGATTTGTTTTTTGACCCATGTGTTATTCAGAAGTGTGTTGTTTAATCTGCACATATTTTGGGACTTTTTAGCCATCTTTATCTTAGCAATTTCTTTTTTAATTCTATTTAAGTTCTAGAGCAGGCATTGCATGATTTCTATTCTTTTAAATTTGGTGAGATTTGTTTTATGTCCCAGAATGTGGTCTATCTCAGCTAATGTTCCATGTGAGTTTGAAAAACATACAGATTCTGCTGTTGTTGGATGAAGTAGTCTATAGAGGTCAATTGTGTTCAGTTGATTGATGGTGCTGTTGAGTTTGACTGTATTCTTACTCATTTTCTGTCTGTCTGATCTGTCCATTTCTGAGACAGAGAGGTGTTAAAATTTCCAGCTCTAATAGTGGGTTCATCTATTCATCTCTCTCTCCTTGCATTTCTATCAGTTTTATCTCATGAAATTTGATGCTCTGTTGTTTGGTGCATACATGTTAAGAATTGTTGTATTCTTGGAGAATCAACCCTTTTATCATGAATGCCCTTCTTTATCCTTTATAATTTCTTTACTTTGAAGTCTGCTCTGTCTGAAATTGATACAACCACTTTTAGTTTCTTTTGATTAATATTAGCATGGTATATTTTTCTTTATCCACTTCTTTTTAATCTATAGATGTCTTTATATTTAAGGTGGATTTCTTACAGAAAACATAGAGTTGGGTCATGTTTTTGGATTCACTCTGACAATGTCTTTTGATTGCTATATTTAGACCATTGACATGCAAAGTGATTGTTGACAATTTTGGATTAATATTCACCATATTTGTTACTGTTTTCTATTTGTTGCCCTGTTCTTTACTCCAATTTTTGTCTTTTACTCTTTTCCTGTCTTTTGTGGTCTTATTTGAGTATTTTATGATTCCATTTTCTCAACTTTCTTAGTATAACAGTTATTATTCTTTACTTTTTAAAATGATTGCTCTAGAGTTTGCAATATACATTTGCAAATAATCCAAGTCCACTTTCAAGTAACACTATACCACTTCATAAGTGGTGTGTCTTATAATAATGAGATAACCATGATTCCTCCCTCTCATTCCCTGATCATTGCTTTCATTCATTTCTCTTATATACAAGCACATGTATGTGTGTGTGTGTGATATGTACATAGCATATGTAATCAAATACATTTTGAGTATTATTATTTTGAATAAGCTTACCTGCTGAATCATTAAGTATAAGACAGATAAGGAGTGCTTGGGTAGCTCAGTCGGTTAAGCATCTGACTCTTGTTTCAGCTCAGGTCATGATCCTGGGGTGCTGGGGTCGAGCCCCACATTGGGCTCGCTGCTCAGCAGGGCTCGCTGCTCAGCCTGCTTCTCCCTCACCCTCTGTGCCTCCCCCTGGCTTGTACGCTTTCTCTGTCAAATAAATAAATAAATAAAATCTTAAAAAAAAAAGAAGAAAGATAAAAGTTTTCATTTTACCTTTACTTACTCTTTTTTTCTGATGTTCTTCCTTTCTTCTTGCAGATCTGAGTTTCTGACCTACATTATTTTCCTTCTCTCTAAAGAACTTCTCTTAACATTTCTTGCAAAGCAGGTCCATGGGCAATGAATTCCCTCAGTTTTTGTTTGAGGAAATCTTTATTTCCCTTCCACTCTGAAGGATAATTTATCATTGTACAGAATTCTAGGTGGGTGGATTTTTCCTCTCAACACTTGAAATGTTTCACTCTTCTTGCCTGCATAGTTTTTGAAGGGAAGTTAGAAGGAATTCTTTGTTCACTTTGAGGTAACGTATTTTTTTCCTCCAGCTTCCTTCATTATTTTTTTCTTTACCTTTGATTTTTTTTGTAGTTTAAAGATAATATGCCTAGTTTTTGTTTTTGTTTTGTTTTGTTTTTGGCATTTATCCTTTTTCTTAGACTTTCTGCATCTGTAATTTGGTGTCTGACATTAATTTGAGAAAATTCTCCGTCATTATGGTTTCAAATATTTCCTCTGTTCCTTTCTCTCTTTCTTCTTCTTCTTGTATTCCCATCACATGTATGTCATGCCTTTTGTAGTCATCTCACTATAGTCCTGAGATATTCTGTTTTGTTTTTCTTTTTTTCTGTCTTTGTTTCTTTGCTTTTCAGTTTTTGAGGATTCTCTTGATATATTCTCCAGCTCAGAGATTCTGTCCTCAGCCATGTCCAGTCTACTAATAAGCCCATCAAAGACACTCCTCATTTGTGTTACAGTATTTTGCTCTTTTTTTTTTATCTCTAGCATTTTTGGTGGGTGTTCTTTCTTAGGATTTCCATCTCTCTGCTTACGTGCCCCACGTGTTCCTGCACGCTGTCCACTTTATCCATTAGAACCCTTAGCAGATTAATCAGAGCTGTTTAAAATTCTCAGTCTGATAATTTTGACATCCCTGCTGTATTTGGTTCTGAAGCTTGCTCTGTCCCTTCAAATTGTGTTTTTGCCTTTTGAGATGTCTTATCATTTTTCCTTAATGGCCAGACATGATGTACTGGGTAAAAGGAATGGCTGTAAATAGGGCGTTAGTAATGCGGTGGTGAGGTGCGGGGAGGGGGCACTGGTCTACAGGCCCACCGTTAGGTCTCAGCCTTTTGGTGCGCCTATGCCTCTGGGCTGTGAATTTCATAAGAATTTCTCAGTGTCTCCCCACACCTAAGGTGGGATAGGAAGGCTCGGGCAGCCTGGGGGTGGGTGTTTCTCTTTGTCAGGTCTGTTAGGTTCTGAGAATACTCCAGCAGGTTAGGCTCTGGTTAACTAGTGTCTCCTGAGGGCAGGCCTTGTTAGGAAGAACAGAGTGCTCTGGTGTATTTTTTAAATGGTTCTTTTCTCCCTTCCCTCTGCAGGAAGTCAGAGATTTTTCTCTGATACTTACTGTGGGAATCTGGTCAAGCTCCTGGAGATAAATCTCACAATATTGTGAGGGCCCCTCGATGGCTGGGTGCCCCTAGAGTTTTTAACTCTCAGACTTGTCTGCACTGAGCCTCCAGAAACTTGTCCATTCCAGTTCAGTTTTCCTATCCTGATACTGGTTCCCACGGTGGTCTCTGACCTGAGGCTCCTCTCTTTAAGGCCTCTATTCCCTATATTTGTGTCTGTCCCTCCAATCTTTTCGTTTGTTTGTTTGTTTAAAGATTTTATTTATTTATTTGACAGAGAGAAAGGCAGCGAGAGAGGGAACACAAGCAGGGGGAGTGGGAGAGGGAGAAGCAGGCTTCCCACTGAGCAGGGAGCCCGATGCGGGGCTCGATCCCAGAACGCTGGGCTCATGACCTGAGCCAAAGGCAGATGCTTAATGACTGAGCCACCCAGGCACCCCTGACCCTCCAATCTCGAGGGTAGAGATTTGCCCTGTGTCCTCTCCCTTTTTATGGATCCAAGCAGAATTGTTAATTTTTCAGTCTGTTCATTTTTTTGCTTGTTGATGGGACAGAGGGGTGACTTCTAAGCTTACATACTGACCCAGCCTGTGGCTGCTTCTTAAGCTCACGAATTTTCATGATTGTGTGTTCTTCTACCACAGAGATGTACCATAATTCCTTTAATTCCGTCTCCCATTTTGGAACACTTAGGTTCTTTCCAATTTTTCATGATTATAACCAATGTTATGATTGGACATTCTTATTAAATAAATCTTAGTGCACATCTTCACTTATTTTTGGAGGAAAATTCCCTACAAGAATAATTAATCAAAGGGCATGCACGTTTTAGAGAAATTGACAAATGCTGCTTAATCATTTTCTGGAAAGTTCCTATACATTTTGCTCCCAGCAGCAATGTGTGTGGATTCTCTTCCTTGAGGTTTCTCCAATAACGGAGACATTACGTTTTATTTTTGTTAACTAAGTGCAAATAATTTCTCCTTGTTTTAATATATGTCTCCTTAGTTATTACTGTTACTTGATATTGTCTTATGAATTTATATTTCTTTATTTGCATGCTGTTGGTTCATGAATTTTGCCAAAATTTTTCTATTTGGATATTTATTTATTTTCTTAGAGATATATAAACACTCTTTATATCATTAATTATGCCAGTGACCATTAACCATATATTAATACAAATAATTTCCCCCTAATTTACGACTTTTCATTGTATATACAGTTGGGTTTTTTTTTCTTACTCCTGGAATTTTAGTTTCTATAATTTCTTCCTTAGCATTTGTACTCGGAAATAACTTCCCTGCCTGATATCAGATAAGTATTGACTTGTATTTTCCTCTAGTTTTGTGATTTCATTTCTAGATTTAATTCTTTGATTCATCTGAAATATAATTGAATAGTGTGAGATAGATGTTTAACTTGCTTGTTTTTCAGAAAGTTCACTAATTATGCACCATTTTATTGGTTATTTTTTTTGAAGATTTTATTTGTTTATTCGACAGAGTGAGAGAGAGAGCACAAGTAGGGGGAGCAGCAGGCAGAGGGAGAGAAGAGGGAGAAGCAGGCTCCTTGGAAGCCCAAGGTGGGACTCGATCCTGGGGATCATGACCTGAGCTGAAGGCAGACGCTTAACCGACTGAGCCACCCAGGCGCCCTAATATGTTGAATTCTTATTTAAACACCTAACATATCGCTGGGCATTGTTTTGTTTCTCATTGAGTTTTTTTGTCCACCAGTAAAATGCCAGTCAGCATTTTAAAATTATTCTGGCTTTATAGTATATTTTCATACCTAATTGGTATATTCCTTCATCAATTTTTTTTTTGCTAATCTGTCTTTATTTATTCTTTAATTTTGAAAAGGCAATATATGCACTTATAAAATGAATGGGACTGTAGTGTTTTTAAAATTTTTATTATTTTATTTTATTTTTTAAGATTTTATTTTTAGGGGCGCCTGGGTAGCGCAGTCGTTAAAGCGTCTGCCTTCGGCTCGGGGCGTGATCCCGGCGTGCCGGGATCGAGTCCCACGTCGGGCTCCTCCGCTGTGGGCCTGCTTCTTCCTCTCCCACTCCCCCTGCTGTGTTCCCTCTCTCGCTGGCTGTCTCTCTGTTAAATAAATAAATAAAATCTTTAAAAAAAAAAAAAAAAAAGATTTTATTTTTAAGTAATCTCTACACTTAACATGGGGTTTGAACTCACAACCCCGAGAGTCACATGCTTTGCTGACTGAGCCAGCCAGGTGCCCTGGGGCTGTGGTGTTTTTAAACGCCCAGTGTGTTGAATATGCATTCAGATGTGCAATGTGCAAGATGTATGACAAATTGGATACACTTGGGACTGTCGAAGGACCTCAGTTCATCCCGCCTGAGCCCTTTTACCTTGGGAGCTGTGTCTTGCCCTCCTCAGGCCTTGCCTGTGTTGGGCTTCTGCACTTGGACTTGCGAGGTTCTGCCTTTTGAGTCCATTGGCTTTAGAGCAAACACTCACTTAGGCTCTTAGCCTCGGCTACTGCTGGGTGCAGCCTCTCACCTCCTGACTTCCTCTCTCCTAGTTCCTCACTGAGCCCACACTCGATAACTCAGATGGAGCTCACTGAGTCCCTGGCTGCCCAGCAAGGTAGGATCGATCAATAGTATGTGCCAAGATCCAGTAGATTATGGTCTTTGATGCCATGAAATCCTTAAGAAATGCTTCACTGCACTGGGGGCAGAATGGAAGAGGTGGATCGTGGAAGGTTCCGGCAGTGAGTGGACAGGGGTAAGGTAAGAAGCATTTCACAGAAAGTGACTGGGAGGGTTCCCAGGTCTCCAGGAGAACAGCCTTCATTTACTTAACAAATATTTTGGGACACCCACTGTGTGCCAGGCACTACACCTCCGACTGGGAATATGTGAACAAGACACATGCTTCATTTCTGCCCTCCCATGTGGCCTGTGGGGGAAACTGACATTATGCAAATGTGCAAATGAACACAACAGCAGTTCCTGATCGGGGCTCTGGGGCAAAAACAGGATGCTCTACATGGGGGCTCAGGGAGCACCTTTCAGAGGCTATAGTATCAAAGCTGAGATACTGGGGATGGGAAGCCCAGCAAGGTGGTCCACTCCCACCAAAGGAAACAGCATGGTGTCTTTCAGGCACTGCTGGAGGGTAGTGTCGCTGGACCTGGGTGTGTAAGCACATGAGGTCAGGAGAGCAGGAAGGAGACAAACCAGTGGGCCTGGGGAGGAGTTTGAATTTTATTCTAAGTGAGATGAGCTATGGCAAGAGCCTGCCCATGTCCCCGTCCGTCAGTTTGTCCCCGCGTGCCACTCATATCTATGTCCAACTCCATCCGTGTGACTCTATGCCTTGGGGTGCTCTCTGGCCACTGAAGCCTACTTCTTCCGACCTTTGGGCAGGTTGGAAGTGCTGGGGAGTTAGGCCCCCCCTACCCCCCCACAGTAGCCTTCTGCTAATAACTGAGCAAAGGTGGTATATAAATACCCCAGCTCCCTACTCAGTAGGCAGAATAACTGAAGAATGTTCTGCCCTATCTCTCGAAATTCCCAATGGGATTGGGTCCATTGTTCATGGTGGTCATTGTTCTTAAAGCCCCTTTATCTTATTGACATCCTTTCCTCTCCAGTTTCCCTTCCCCACTCCCCTCTTGGTGTTTCTTGGATTTATCTCCCATATAAACTGTTTATCCTCACATTTCATCTTAAGGCCAGTTTATATAGGAAATCCTGGGTGTTGAAGGATCTTGAGCGGGGATCAGTATACTATGGCCCATGGGCCAAATCGAGCCTATTGCCTGCTTTTGTAAATAAAGTTTTATTAGAACACATCCATGCCCATTTGATTACTATTGTCTACGGCTGCTTTTCACTACAATGACAGAGTTGTGCTGTCGGGCCAGAGACGAGATGGCCCACAAAGCCAAACCTATTTACTATCTGACCCTTCAAAGAAAATGTGCCTACTTTTGGTCCTGAGGAGCAGAATGGCATGGACTGACTTTCTTTATTAAAAGATCACTCCAGCTGCAGGGTGGAGAGTGTATCTGGGGCTGGAGGGCTTAAGGACAAGTTAGAAGCCACCACAGAAATCCAAGATGGCTATAAAGTGAGCAGACTTCAGTTGTATTTTGAAGTTAGAAACAACGGGATGTGTCAATGGATTGGATGGAGGAAGGGAGAGGTTCGGAGGTGTGTTTTTGTGTACTTTTGGTTCTTCTAATGCTCCTTGAGAGATTATCTTTCTCTTCAATATCACTTCTTCAGAAATTGTCCATGACTTCTCAGCTTGGTTGGGGGCCATCTCTGGGCCCCTGGAGTCCCCACACTCATCCTGTCATAATGTTCTGTTCTTCCTTTGACTTTGCCTTAGACCACAGAGATAACACGTACGAAAGCCCGGATTCTTTTTTTTTTTTTTTTAAAGATTTTATTTATTTATTCGACAGAGATAGAGACAGCCAGCGAGAGAGGGAACACAAGCAGGGGGAGTGGGAGAGGAAGAAGCAGGCTCCCAGTGGAGGAGCCTGATGTGGGGCTCGATCCCATAACGCCGGGATCACGCCCTGAGCCGAAGGCAGACGCTTAACCGCTGTGCCACCCAGGCGCCCCCGAAAGCCCGGATTCTTAACACAATTTGACTCTAGACCTTGCTCTCATGACCGTCATCATACTGACATATCCGTCATCATACTGACATATCCGTGTAACCCTCAGTTGGAGCACATGATAGGGGTTTGATAAATAGTCACTAAGTGAATGAAGACCGAGAACTCTTTGGTTTGGTCCAAACCCCTTATTCCAACTCTCTGCCTTCATTGCTTCCCCCTTTCCTCACCTGTCCTGCCTTCTTTCTCCCGGCTTTCATATTTTATGGTGCGGACGTGGGGCCACGGCAATGAAGTGGAGCTAACAGGTGGTGTGATAGCCATCATAATTTTAGGAGCAAGAGTCTCATGTAGCCACGTGACACGGAAGACGTGAGCTGGCTGTGAGCAGACAACAAATCATTTCTGGTGGGGCATCAGCATCTGCTTGGGCTGCTTGTGTGTGAAACATGTTCCAATTCTCCGGGGACATTAAAAGAAATGGAGGGAGTACATAGGGAAACTGGGTGTTAAGCGGGGCTATCGCTCTGAGGTGGAGAAGGCCGGGCCATCTCAATCATGTCTGCCCTCTGCCTTCATCCTTGAATCTGTGAGACAGCCGCCCACTGCCTTTGTTGAGATTACATCATAAATTACTCAGGCACAAGCTGACCAGATTTGAGAGCAGGCAAAGGCAGTCCAGAAACCAAGCAAGGGTGCTGCATTTGTGAAACAAAACAAAACAAAACAAAAACCCACAAAAACTAAACTAAAAACAAATCTGGAGATGAGGGTAGATGTTGGAAGCGGGTCAGTAGGTCCAAGCAAGAGAGAGGCCCACCAATAATTTCCTTGCTTGGCCTCCCTGGGGGTCAATGCTGTTTCTCCACTCCCTCCTTCCCCTCTCCCTTGCCTCTCTCCTCTCTTGCCCTCCTTAAAAAACACACATAGGCAGAAATCAATCCATCAAATGTCATTACAGATTTATTAAGCCTGATGTAGAAAGACATTTAACAGTAACATCTTCACAAAGCATAAAAAGAGCACTTCTATTCAGTCTTGTGCTTTGAAAATCTAAATATATTTTTATCATATAAATAATTCTTTTCATGTTTTAAGTGCATGTGTGTTTTTTTCTTCTTCTTCTCCCCTTTGCTTTTCATTCCGTTGGCCAAAGCGGAAGTCGGGTTGACGGAAACGAAGCCATTTGCAAAGCTAATGGTGTTGAGAGGCATGTCTACTGTATCAGCTGGGTTTCAGAAAGGTGGTTCAAAATCTGCAGCATTAGAATGAGGGACAGCCTCCAGCAAAATCATAATCGAACACACCCAAGTCCTTCTTGTCGGTAGTTGGGTTTCCTGATGCAAATTACGGTAAGGTTTCAGATGGGAAACAGTCTATTTTCCACTGCTGAGTGGAAAAAAAAGAAGACTTTTTTTTTTTTTGTCACAAAGAAAGAGTTATCGTGTTTAAAAATGTAAATAATACACTTATAGAAACCTTTATGATGGAAATGAGGGGCTCCATATAACCTTGGCGAGTGTGTTATTAGTTTTTCACAATAGCTAAAAGAAGTTGTATCTATTATTTAGGGCTTTAATTACAGTTCACAAAGTAGAATGATTTTCTTAAAAAAAAAAAAACCCAACTCTTTAGATGTAAAAAATAATGGCTTCTGTGATATAATTTAAGGGTTTTCTTCATCTCCACCATCAGAGAATTTATTTCTAGTGGTAAAATTGTATTAAAAAACTCTCTCCTTATAGAGATAATTTCCATGTTGCAGCATCCAACACAGACATACATCTATGTGCGCCCAAACCAAGTCATTTTTATTCAGCGAGGGGCTGATCTGAATGTTTCTTTGGATCTGATTTAAGTTATATGGGGTATCGAGACCAGATTGTTTATAATTAGGAGAGATGACAGGATGGTGGCACCAAGGGACAAAGGCAGGAGCACCTTTTCTGAAAATCCCTGCATTTTTTTTTCCCCCCAAGCTGGAAAGCCATCCTTTCCAGCTGGGTTGGCTGTCCCTGGGCAGTGACAACTCGGCCAGGCCTTTGGAAATTTGCAACGAGTGACTGCATTGAGCACTAGCATTCGGGATGATGAGGAGTAAAAGAAAGGGTGGACAGCCAAGGGAAGAATTTTCCAGATCCCAGAGAAGTGGGCACATGTGCCTATCTGTGATGAATCTGCCTGGCCACAGGGTGGTATAATTTTCCTAGCAGAAAACTTTCTTTCTTTTTTTTTTTTTTCATTGCAAGGACAATTTATAATCATCAAAAACAAGTGAAACATGGTTTTGATTAAAACAGCCTGTTGGCTCAATAATCTCTGTAATTTTAAAAACATCCTTAATGCAGAAGAAGAACACGCCGATGTCAGGAATGGCCTGGGGCCCCATTACAACAGCAACCGAATAAATAAGGAGGAGAATTGCGAGGTCATAAAAACAAAATTAAGCTAATGTTTCAAATTTCGACAATTATGAATTCTTCCTCTAAGAAGACATTAAAAAAATTTTCAGGCACTATTAGATAAAATACAAAGAGGATAATTCTACATGGATGAGTTTGCAGTTTTCCCAAGGGGTAAAGCATGCCTTTAAAGGAAAACTCTGAATTAGGACGTTGGTTCCTCCCTCGATCCAGCAATTGGATGGGACTCATGCAGACAGAAAAACTTGGTTCTTATAATTTCTTTGTAAACGCAGATCTAATTCTTTCAGAAGCTATTGAAAGAGAATGACCAGGAAAAAAATTACAAGCCTATTTTTTTCTATACAAAAGAATCCCCATCGTGGGCCAGTTTGGTAGGAAACAGAAACAAGCAAATATAACAAAATCTGTGTTCATACATGGCGATATCGTTAGTATATACAAATATGTACAGTATAAAAATGTACGGAAGGCTTACTTTCCCAGTCATCCAAGCTGCATCGTATACAGGGAAAACAGCCTGGCTTTTCCTCCTAGTATACAGGCAAATGTATTTTATACAGCATGCAGGCGATAGAAAATTAGTGCATTTGCACAAAAACATTCTACAGGAATGGTTGCAGTCATTTTTCTTTGAAAATGACTCGTCTGCTTTCCTAATATAAAAACGTGTTTGCCTTTCTTCGCTGGCAAATAAACACTTTCCTTCAGAGCAAGGAGGAATGTAATTCTCCCAATTCACTCCGCCCTACCTTCCCCACTGCCTTTTCTAAAAGAAAAAAAAAAAAGTCTAAAATCAACAGAAGGGGGCAAATGTGTCACATAAACATGGTTGATAACCAAATTTCCTAAAAAGCTATAAGGGCTCTTCAGAGGAAGAGCCGGTTGACCATTAACAAGACTGTATGATCAACTATCTTCTTGATTGTAAAGGGGTTTGGAAGCTTAGGATTCATGCTGACGGTGCCTGGCTGTTAGGAAACCAAGTCAGGAGAGATTAGGAGGGTTAAGTGTATTAGTGATCAAAAGGTATATTGTATCCCGAGATATCGTGACATTTAAGAACCCTGAGCCAAATGAGAATTGTTTCCTATATCAGCTTTTTTTTTTTTTTTTTTTTAAGACTTGCATTGCACATTCTAGCATCTGCTGTGTTATAAGCCAAAATACTGTATTGCAGAACTGGGAGGTTTCTGTAGTATTTATCTCAATACAGGACGGGAACAGTTTTTGCTTCTTCTCCGCAGACCAGTTGAACTTTGTGTATTTAAAAAATATACGTACACATTTATAATTCCTGAATGTTGTGTGGGTCATTTAGAAAGTGAAAATATTACTGTATGGAGTCTTTACATTTGAGATATAATCGTATGATTGTGCAAGTTCTGTAAATATAAGCCTTTGCCTGGGGACTGATATCCAAACGCAGGTTTCAGGTTCCAGATAATTCAGTGAGCACACTGAAATTCATTTTCTGGAGGGGCTGAAGGGAGTGGTAGATTTTTTTTTTTCTTTTTCTAAGTAATGCATTTGTTGGACTTTTTCAACTTCTCCTGGGGGTTTTCACAAAAGAATTATTATCTGTACTTCCAAAAGCGGTTTTAAGCAAATAAACATTGTAGAAAGGGCCGTGAGAATTTAATCTGTCTTTTTCAAACAGATCGTTGGGTAAAAGGACTTAAGATAATCGTATGGCTATCGGTAAAATCATTTGTGTGCTGAAAGGGGTCAGATCAGGGTGCCATTCCTTGCAAGAGCCATTTTACTTGGAATATATTTTTCCAAAGGAAATGGATAGAGTCCTGTTGCAGAAATAGCATTCCACCTGGTACCAGCATTTTAAAACAGTCCTATTCTAATCCATAAAACATTTCTAGTTTTCCCTGAAGCTTTGGGCTGCCTTGCGCATGAATAATTTTTGGAGAAACACCCACGCCCGTTAGCCCATTGTTCGTAACTATTGGAAGATGATTAACTGAAGCCTGGAAACTGTATATCTGCGTTTGCCTCTGAATCTGTCACAGGAAACCGAAGGAGATAAGTGGTTTTACTTTGGGTGAAGAGGTAAAATCCCCCTGTAGAAATTCTAAAGATGATTCACAAGTTTCAAAATGTTTAATGCTTCCCTACAATGGAAACCTGTCTCTCTGTCTGGGGGGATGGAAATTTGTATCTCGTTCTCCTGCTCAATCTTTGTCTAAAAGTATTTCATGGATATTTTGAGAAAGGGCCACATAGAGGAAGGGAGAAAATGAAATTAGCATTTTAACATCTCACAGGGGAAAAAAATAAACAGAAAGTTCAGTTGTGATTTTTTTTTCTTGCCTAATGCTTGTGCAAAACAGAAACTACTTTCATTGCTCTTTAGAACTATACGCACACGTATGTGCTTCTACTTCTGTTCTTGTGGAGACGAGAGGATGATGTGAAAACGGCATTTTTAATGTGTGTGTTTTTTTTTAATGAAAACATGTAACAAGATTAAAAAATGAAACCTGATGGGGAAAAAAAAAAAAGATTTGAACGCAGTCAAGTAACCGGTGAAGTGACAGATGGAAAAGCGTGCACCTTTTAAGGCCTTGTAATCTTTGGGTTTACTGTGAAAAGTTTCAGAAAAACCATAGACTCTTACGGTGTCACTGTCCGTGGGCCCTGGAAAATCGCCATGAGTTCACATATACACACCTCTTCTCTGCTTCACCAGAGTTACAGAAATGCTTCCCGAATATGTCATTTCATGAGCTTGTTTTCTGCATTTCGACTAAGTTCAGCGGCTTGTGCCCATGACATTAATTATGCAAGACTCAAACAACTGAGCAGGCGCATTTTGGGGGCGAGTTTGAAGAAATCTATTTGTGACCTTAAAGAAATTCTGTGGGGACTGTGGGCTAGCCAATGTATTCTGTGATTAAAGTCTACACTTAGGCCTTGACCTATTTTTAAGCTCTTTTCTGTATGCTTTTCAGAAGGAGAAATCCCTATTCTGAAATATTATTATTTTGAAAAGGAGGAATAAAAACCCAGGTGACACAGGGGAGTTGGCCCCTCGGTGAGCTCCTCCCCCCAGACTCCTGGTGAGAGCTACCTTTCGGAGCTGTTGTCAGCACAGAAGGGTTAGGACGTCGGGGCGGTGTTCACCGTCATATCCCGTACCACCTAGGACAGTATCCCGCACACAGCAGGTGCCTTCTAATCTTTGCGGAACGAATTTGCCGAATGAATTGTTTTTCCCATTCTCTCTCGTGTTCCCCCCGTGCTTTGTAACATGTGCTATATTTGGTGAATTTGCTGAACTACGAAATGGGGCCAAAGACATCAAACTTAAATATTTATATACCATTTTTTTTCTGTGGACGTATTCAGCGTGCAGCTGGTTGGTGGTCTTAGCTAGAAGGAGGGATGGGGAAGGAAAGGCAATTTCTCACCCCCACTGATACCAAGGGTTGGCGGTGGAATGGAGATCCTCGAGTGTGATTTGTACGATATTTGCACGTCATGTTCCTTTCTGTTTCCCAAGTTCCCATATATCAGCATTCTGTTTATTCAGAGAGAGGAAAAGAGTAGTCTGAAAGCAGATACGAGCATTCTCCTGAGCTCATGTTAGTTCTTCCCTCCAGAAAGAAGTTTCTAGAAGCCTTGAAGGGCTTGCCAAATGAAAAGACAGGCCTGGTCTCTAGAAATGTACTGAGAGCTGTGATTACCCCACAGCATGAGCCCAGATCTTGTTTCCTAAGGAGAACGTTAGCAGCTGTCCCTCAGCAGTGACATTCACACTTACCAAGTGACAATTCATGAGTCTTACCAAATTTATCAATATTTTTGTCTCTCGCCTCCCACCCCACCCCTCCATAGAAGTTGCGCTAACAAAACCATATAGATTAAATGTTGAAGCAGATGATTTATTTTTTTTCTTGGAAGGGAAACAATTTCTGCGGAGTTGGGAATTGTCTTGTGTCCTCCCCAGTTGGCGCAAGAGCTCGAGAATCTGCTTTTGAAGGGTAGCGACAGAAGACATAGCTTTATCTAATAACCCTGGGTTGGAGCAGGCAATTTGTAACAGCGTCAGGAAGCCCAATGCTAATGCATTGATTTTCCTTTAATAGAATTTCGTTGTCGAAGGACGGTGCTCAGTAGAGTCCACCCTTCAGTCTTAACCCGTGCGAAGGCTGTTCCTTTCCAGTTGAGCTCCATTCATTTCTGGTTGAATAGGTTAAGCAAAGACAGACCTCGCTGTTCTCAATTCACTTTATGATCCTCCCATCATAAAAAATAATATCAGCACCTTGCTTTTCATGTCAGAACTACATTTGAGCCGCTATTCCCTATGCCCATGAGTAAATCCCATAAAAGCCGCCCCGTTGTACTGTTGCTATTTTTCCTTGTGGGTGATTGATTGATGGATGAGTGCTGACACTTCAATGAAGCTATTTCGACTGCCATCTCAATCCGATGATGTGAGGGGTATATTTTCTGTCCATGCCTCATTACTTCAGAATGACATTCCTGGAACTTCATTTACTTTTTCCCTCCTTCCCCGAAGCGCCATATTTTTTCCCATCTAGGTTATGCATGCCATAAAAAAAGCAATTTGCTATTATATGTGGCATAAGGGCAACACTTTCCCTAGGAGGTAAATAAGAAGTTTTTTTGTTTTTTTTTTTTTTTAATCCCAATGTTGAATTTAGGGATCGTGTCAAAATTTCCAAAGCAATTTCCACAGGCAGGCTTCCACGAGAAATGGTGAAGAGGATATTTGGCTTCGTTTTGTTGGTGTTGAGACTTTTCGTGTGTGTGATAACCTTGGTAATTAAAGCAACGACAACAAAATTGTTTTTTGTTTGTTTCAGAATCATCTAAGTTCCTAGTGTTGTACCTAGAAGAGTTTAACTATTTCGCCTATAACTGAGTAGCAGTTTATAACACAATCCAGACTTTATTTGTCCTTTGAGAATAAGGAGATTCATTGTTTAAATGCAATGATAGATTTATCTATTTATAGATTGCTTTCAGTTGTATAGAAAACGCTCAACTAGAGTAAACAGCTCTACCCCTGAATTTCCAAACTGTGCACTAGGTATGCAAGACTTTTAATATTAAAACATGCTCTTAGCTTTTCCAAGTTGACTTAGGACCTGATTTTAATCTGTGTAATACAGTATTCCCGTTAATAATAACGTATAATTAAGACATCCGTTAAAAATCCATAACGTTAATTTAATGGAGAAAATCTAATACAGTTCTATTGGAATTTTTACGTTAAATTAACTTTAACGGGCTTTTAATGGATGTCTTAATTAGATCTCATTATTAACGGGAATATTCCACAAATTAAAATTGGGCCCTCAAAGTTTTAATGAAAAAGTTGTGGGAACACATTTAAAATGGACACCCTAGTTCATGCTTTCTCAAGCTAAGCTGCGTTTCCCAGTCCATAAACAACAGGTTCTGCAGAAAGAGATCACCAGGCAGGACGGCTGCTGAACTTTCCACCCTGCAGTGATCTCATCTTCTTGCTTTCCTCCAGATCCCGCATCTCACCAATTTCCCCAGTTCTGCCAATTTGCAGGGCTCGTATGCATACTTGAAACCACTTTTTTTTTTTTGGAACCAACAAAGATAATGATTAAGAAGATACCCACCACTGCTTGGGAAAAAGTCTTTGGCAGCAACATGGTTAAGCCTAACTGTTTGAACAACTTTCACAGAAGATGAACATTGTTCAGAGGTTTTCTTGGCTCAAACTCTGGTCTAACTTAATAATTCTTCCACTTTGCGGTGATTAATGGCTCCCCAGTGCAGGGGCAGGACTGGGCAATCCAGGTGCAACCGTAATTGTTGCTCTGAACAGAAACATTTCCTTTAGACAAACGTTCCCAGAGGGGTTATAAATAGGAAATGGACATCACCATGAAAAGTAAGCTTCCAAGGGTCTGCGTATAGCACAGCTCACTTGGACATTAAACTATGGAGACTCATACTCCCCCGCCCTTTCCTGTCAAGTGTTACAGACCGACGAAATAAGTACATCAATGTTCTCAGTCATTATTTTTCTTCAGTGGCACTTTGTTTTCTCGTGACAGTGAAAAGGGGACCATGGAGACGAGACTGCCTCAATTGCAGTTTATCAATGAAAATCTAATATCGTCCATAAGCAGAGAAGTGGAAATCAATACTTCATTACCAAATTGTTAGTAAGAATGAAGAGAGATGGCTGGGGTAATTTTTTTTCTTTTTTCTTTTCTTCTTTCTTTCTTTCTTTCTTTCTTTCTTTCTTTCTTTCTTTCTTTCGGCAGTTTTCTCAGAGCAGGGTGTCAGGAGGAGTACAAGGTCAGAAGCAGGTGGTACAATGAAGAAGGACTCAGTGTGAGGGAGATCCAGGCTGGATAGTTGAAACTAAGGCATTTGTCCTGTAATGGGAATCAGAACAACAGAAAAAGACGCATTATTTTCTGAGGAGTAGCTCTGGTGGTTATTTCCCCCAGGTCGCCGAATTACCCACCTGCACTATTTCATTTGTATTAATGTTCGGCATGGAGTCATAGTTAAATCTAGTCTAGGGTATGATATGACCATGTGATGGGATTTAGAAAGGAAAAGCCAGTTTAAGGAAAAAAAAAAAGCCCCTTAAAATATAATGTATGGAAGAGATATTTATACACTCATGTTCACAACAGCGTTATTCACAATAGGCAAAAGGAAGGAGCAGCCTTGATGTCTATCGATGGATGGATGGATAAACAGAATATGGTATATGTATAGATACAATGGGATATTATTCAGTCTTAAACGAAAAGGAAATTCTCATACATTCTACAACATGGATGAACCTTGGGGACATTATGTTAAGAGAAAATAAGCCAGTCATAAAATACTATATGACTTCACTCACCTGAAGTATCTAGAGTAGTCAAACTTATAAAAACACAAAGCAGAAATGGTAACTGCCAGGGGCTGGGGAATGGGGAATTGTTGTTTAATGGGTATAGAGTTTCAATATTGCAAGACAAAAAAGTTCTGGAGATGGATAGTCGTGATGGTTGCACAACGATGGGAACGTACCTAATGCCACTGAACTGGACACCAGAAAATGATTCAGATGATAAATTTGATGTTTTGTGTGTTTTTCCACAATTAAAAATAAAACCTATAATATAGGAATTTCTCATTATAAATTATTTCGAAAAAAAAATTAACTATGGCCCCACCATCCAGAGGGAGCTCCTATTCACATCTCCTGTGTTTCCTTCTAGTTTTCTCTTCCCATGAATTTGTGAGAGGTGTACATAGTCACAACTACCCACGGTGTGACGTTCTTCTCTGGTGCTTCCCCACTTGGAAGCCCCATTGTAAATGGCTACGCTGAGTTCTATCGCCTACACTATCAGAATTTACTAAAACATTCTCATGATGTTGGACATTTAATTTGCTTCCAATTTCATTCAGTAATAGGTAACACTGTGATGAACATCTTTATGTTTAAAGCCTTGCAGTGTGTTGGGATATATTCGTAGGCTTAAACTGCCAAATGTGGCATTCCTGTGTCAAAAGATAGGAATATTTTTGTGGTTGGGGAAGTGCTACTTAGAGGTGTGCTTTGTTATGGGAGATTAATTGGGAGAATTTTTTTTTCTTTCAGATATGTGCTATCTGGATTACTGTAAGAATTCATATAGTTTCCATTAGCCCAAGCTGGGTGGCATTCCTTGTTTACGTCATGTTATTTAGTGGTATTGCCCATTTTAGGGAGAAAAAACACCTTGGACTTATATAATTAGTCTTTTGGAAGAGGAAACCTTCCAAGTTTCTAGTAGAAGAATAAAGAGACGTTGAAAATTGTTGACATTTGATGTGTGTAAAGAAAATATGAACAAAATAACTACAACCGACGTTATAAACGATTCCTTGGTAAGAAATAGTAGGACTCCAATACTCGAGCCAGTTGTTACATACCTACCAAATGCCAGATACTTAACACATATTACCACTAACACTTGAAACAATCTCATTTTATTATTTATTTATTTATTTTTAAAGATTTTATTTATTTACTTGACAGAGAGAGAGACAGCCAGTGAGAGAGGGAACACAGGCAGGGGGAGTGGGAGAGGAAGAAGCAGGCTCCCAGCAGAGGAGCCTGATGTGGGACTCGACCCCAGGACTCTAGGATCATGCCCTGAGCCGAAGGCAGAGGCTTAAAGACTGAGCCACCCAGGCACCCAAAACAATCTCATTTTAAAAATAAAAGAGTCTCAAGGAGGTTCGTGACTTGTCCAAGGTCACACGGCTAATAAAAAGCAGAGGATGGCTTTAAATTTATGTCTTCCCATTTGAAAGCTTCCATGCTCACTTCCGGCACCCCATCCTCCCCTCCCCCCCCAATTTAGATTACAGGTGGTCACCATCAGTGGAAGGAGTCATTTCCCTTCGACATTAGGTTTGTATTTCAGAGACAAAGTAGTCTTCCCTCTGACTTGGTTGGAACCCCCTGGCAGGTCCAGAAACTTGAAGGAGAATGGTCACGTGGTTGGAGGAGAGAGGTGGGTCAGAGAAAGAGAAAGAGATTAGAGGGGAGAAATTGTAACTGTTATTAGGGGAAGATAGGAGGAGGGAGAGGGAGAAGGAAGAGAGCCAATTTTCTTAAAGGGTGAAAGTGTCCTACGCTGTGAGGCAGGATGAAGTCCTGGGTGGAGGGTTGATAAACACTCTATGTGAGGCCCTCCCTCTCTCCTCCCTGACCATGATATTAGTGTGATGCCAGTTTTAGAGAACTTTGTTTCATTTGTCACTTCCTTGAACCCATTCCAGATTTGTTCAACATCCAGATTCCTCTGGTTGGGTTTCCCACAAGGCAAAGTTTGCTCTGGAGTGAGGAGCAAGGAGAACGAAAAAAAATAATTGTATGATATTATGGTTCCTTTCTTGGATAGTCACAATACACACCACCATATTAAAGACTCTGAGAAGTCCTGCCACCAAAACCCAGCCCAACCCAACCCAATGTGTCTTTATTTAACCCAGTGCTTCCTGGATTTGTTTGATGACCCCTTTCTTTCCCACAAAACAGGAATATACTTGAGTGGTGTTTTTCTGGAAAATGTCTTCATGACAGACTCTCGTGTAAAAACAAGGAAGTTGCTCAGCTCCTAAGATCTCAGTCCTGACCTCATTATTGACTTTCTGTGATTCTTTGCTCGGGTCCCGTGGCTTTCTGGGGCCTCCAGCATGAGAAGAGCCTGTTATAGTGATAACTTGACATTTCCCAAGTTTACCCTATGCTACCCACACTAAGTCTGTGCCTCACCTCACGTCAACTTCACAATACTGTGGTGCAGAAGGGAATAGTGTCTATGCTTCCCAGCCCAGGAAATGGACGTTTAGGGAGGTAAAGCTATTTGGCCGGCAGGCACCTGGCTGGTAAGTGGGAGAAAGGGTACCCAGGTTCAGGGTTGCCTGGGCTCTTAAAACCACTGCTTTTTAGATGGTCTGTGATGGCCTGATAATGTCGTAAAGTGCTGAACACATTAATAATTCAGAGGCATTTCTCCAACAGTATCTGTACAGTTAGTTTCTGAGTTAAATTCTAGATACGAGTGTCTTCCATTAAAACCTGGCTATGGTGCTATTTCTCCTTGACAGATCTCCTATTCCACCATGATGGATGGAAGTGGTAGATTCTTCCAGAAAGTCAGTGGTCCTGTATTATTTTTATTTTTTTTAATTGTTTGCTTTTTATTTTTTTAAGTTTCTTTTTTTTTGTTTGTCCTTTTTTTTTATAATATTTTTTTTATTATATTATGTTAGTCACCATACAGTACATCCCTGGTTTTTGATATAAAGTTCGATGATTCATTAGCTGCGTATAACACCCAGTGCACCATGCAATATGTGCCCTCCTTACTACCCATCACCGGTCCATCCCATTCCCCCACCCCCCTCCCCTCTGAGGCCCTCAGTTTGTTTCTCAGAGTCCACAGTCTCTCATGCAGTGCTCCTGTATTAAAAGAGAATGTGTAAAGAGGAGAAGAACTGAATCTTGGGCCACTTTGGGATGACATACTTTTTCTTAGGATTTCTTGTCTTAGAAGAAGAAGCAGCAGCATCTTTTTTTTCTGTAGGTCTAAAGATGAGACCCTGGCAGAATATTAAAACTAGAAAATGAAGAGAATGAGAAGTAGCAGTTTTCTTTCTCACTGCTCAGAATGCAGTGTGTAAACTACTCTTGGTTGTGTCTCCGATGGCTGTTGAGGCCAAGCTTTGCCGTGGCACTTTTTTTTTTTTTTTTTAGTATGTTAAGCTACTACTATAAAAATAAAACAGAAATAAATAAAAATTTTAATTACATATCTAAGAAGTCATTGGCAGTGTTCGTTAAGGAGAATTTGTGAGGGAGAGCCAGGCGAAGAAATGCAATTATTTTTGTATTAATTACATCGCCTCCAACAGATGTGTAGAATTATATCTACTTTAATTTGGCCATGCTAGAATTTTTTTTTTTTAAGAGAGAGAGAATGAGCAGGGGGAGGGGCAGAGGGAGGGAGAGAATCTTAAGCAGGCTCCACGCCCAGCACAGAGCCCGAGGCTGGCAGATCTCAGGACCCTGAGATCATGACCTGAGCCGAAATCAAGAGTCAGATGCTGAACCGACTGAGCCACCCAGGTGCCCCTGGCCAGGCTAGAAGTTTTAATCCCTCTGGCACATCATTTTGGTTGGCCCTTCCTCTTCACCCCATTGCTCAGGGCTGCCTTTCCTCTTTCTCTACTTTGTCCTGTTCTTCTCAGAGCTGCGCTGCATTCCCTGGGGGGCGTCCTGTGGTTGCTGCAAGGATGGGCCCACCACCAGTATTGAATGGTTGGGCGTTGAGAATCTTAGGCACCTTGCAACGTGTGGGACAGCTTCTCACAGGGTGGTGTTGTCCCTCATTCTGCGCCATTTTTGAAAATGTCTCTGTAAGTTGGGGTTTCTCAACCTTGGCACTATTGATATTTGGGGCTGATAATCCTTTGTTGTGGGAGACTGTCGTGGGCATTGGAAGATTTTTAGCAGCATCGCTGGCCTCTACCCGCTAGATTCCAGTAGCAGCCCTCTTACCTTTGAGTTGCGACAGCCAAAAATATCCCCAGACATTGCCAAATGTCCCTGGGGCGGGGAACAAATGATCTATCACAGTGGTTCAGGACTGCTGACATAGAAAACATTTTTATAATTATTCCAGCCTAGATCCTACTTCCATTTTACATGTAAACACAAAGTCTTTGGTGCACAGTTTCATAGACACTGCCTTGTCCAGAAATAAAGCTGTCTTGCAAACAAAGAGAAATTAGTTTGTTTTCTTTGGAATGTGAAGGGGAGTTATTGGCCATTAAGAAAATAAATCAAGTCCCCTCTGGCATTGCCACTCATGGTATCTGAGATGCCCATTCAACGGCCCCGAAACTGACCTGCACGGGTCATTGACATGTTCACGATGAGGCTACATACAGTAGACACACAGTGGACGCCCTCACCATCCTTCGAGGACCTTGTGCCTGAGTGTGGCCCATAGAATGACAGCATGGGCATCATTCCCAGCGCTTGTGAGAAATGCAGAACCCCGGTCCCCAGTCCCGCTGACCAAGAATCTGCATTTCACAGGATGCCGGGTGATGCTGGACATGTTTCAGAAGTCCTGTTCGAGTGAACTTTTGTGCCCCAAAGTTTTCCTTTTGTTTCTCATTGTACACTCACTGCATCAGATGATATCTTTTGGAAATTATGTGTGTAGGCTGGTCATGTGATCTATGGATTCATTTCTGGATCGTACAGGGGAAATCATAAACTGTTTGTTGGGAAATGTCCACCCTGGGTCTGCGAAGGGTGAGGACCCCTGCCCTGCACCAGCCCCGTGTAGGCAGCTGCATCCCGTTTGTGACGTTAACGATCATCGGTGTGTTGATGACTGTGTGTCCAGACCGGCACGAACAACTGCCTTCTTGATATTTCTATGTGAATAGCTCCCAAGTCTGTCAGAGGCAACTTTTTCAAAAGCAGGGAGCTTGAACTCCCCCGCCGCCAGCCCGTTTCTCCTCCAATGTTTCTGTTCACAGGAAATGGAACCTCGAGCCACTCAACTGTCCCGGCCAGAATGTTGGGTCATCCTTGACACCTCATTATAACATTTCTCGCCAGACTCTACTCTCATGCCGTTGCCCAACGCCCCAGTTCAAGCCTGTGTCTATCGTCCCCAGATGACGATACCCTCTCCCTGAGCTACTTTCCTCTGCTCTGCCTTCTGCCCATCATTTTCCATACGGCAAACAAAGTGAGCTTATGAAAACTTTAATTAGATTGAAGCAGTCACTCCCTATTTCCTCCCAGCTTAGAGTCCTTCTGTGACCTCTACTGCACTTAGGAAAAACCCTGTTTTTCTAAGACATTCTGCCTGATCTGGCCTTGCCACCTCTCTGACCTTATTTGGGTCTCTCGGCCCCCTGGGGATCTGTCCCAAGAACACTGGCCTTCTGACAACATCTGAAACATGCCTAGAGGCTTTGCAGGTGCTCTTCC
Source organism: Ursus arctos (assembly GCF_023065955.2). NCBI lineage: Eukaryota > Metazoa > Chordata > Mammalia > Carnivora > Ursidae > Ursus > Ursus arctos. The sequence continues at coordinate 8,606,246 of NW_026622830.1, forward strand.
TTCTGTCTACAATGCTGTTCCTCCTATTTGTTTAGCAAGCACCTTCTCATTCTTAAAGTCTTAACTGAAATGTCACTTCCTCAGAGAAGACTTCTCTTGCCCTTGGGGCTTGACTAAGTTCTTTTGGTGTAATCTTGCATCTTATATGTTGTCCTTACGGGACTTATTGCATTTTGTAAGCATATTCATGGCTGGAATTTTTAATTTAGTGTCTTCCGCCTATACTGGCTTGTAAACGCCAGGAAGGTGGGGGCACTGTGCGCTTTTATTTATTTATTTTTTGTCTCAGATTTGTTTATGTATTTGAGAGAGACAGAGACAGAGAGACCACAAATAGGGGAGGGGCAGAGAGAGAGAGAGGGAGAGAATCTCAAGCAGACTCCTTGCTGAGTGTGGAACCCGATGGGGGCCTTGATCCCAGGACCCTGAGATCATGACCTGAGCCCAAACCGAGAGTCAGAGGCCCCACCCACTGAGACAGCCAGGCGCCCCCACTGTGTGCTTTTTGATTATAACAGTACCCCAAGCAGGTAAGCCAATGCCTGATACAAAGTATGTACTTGATACATATTTGCTGAGTAAACAAAGCCCTAAAGATAACATGAAAAGAGAATTTTAAAGTATTTAATACTAAGATAATACAAACGCCAACTAGATTTGCCTGGAATCCTACTTTTCTATTTCCGTGAAAGAGACGACGTAGACTAGGTAAAGAAAAAAAGAAGAGATTAGGACAATTAGTCCAAGGAAACATAAATGGACATGAACAAACTTTGTCATCTACTTGGTACTTTCAACTTTAAAGAATAATTTATTTTGCCATTTTGAAACAATTTACACCTTTTCAAATGTTTTATACACATGCACACTCTTACACACAATGTATATATATGTGTGTGTGTGTATACTTTTCTGAAATATATTGGATAAATATTAATAGCCCCAAAGATAAAAAGATTGAGGCCATGGAAGTTTAAATAATTTGCTCCCATAGTGATTAGTGAAGAAATCAGGACATCTGACTCTAATTCTGGGCTTGTAAAAACTGGTTAAAAATGAAAAAAAAAAAAGAAATATAAATGCTGAAAATACATAAAATGCGTTATTAAAAAGAAGACTGAGTTAAGAAAGCAAAGTGGTTGTGGAGACATGTGATTCCTAACCGTGTAATCCTGGGAGAAAACTACAGTTAATATTTTTTCAAATTGATTTTACAATTTGAAAATCCAAATTGGCTCACCTACATTGCTGAATTTCATTATTAGTGCTTCACCTAATTTTTCCTAAGAGAAATCTCTGTGTGCAGAAACCTTAAACTTGAGTGGACCAATTTCAACTTTTTGAGAGAATAAAGTAATTGCTTAAATGTATTGAATGCTTTTCATACGCCAGACACAGTGCCATGTAAGTGGGTGGATGATATTTTCAAATATTATCTGATGCGTTTTTGCCTTTTCTTGATTTCTTTCTTCCATGTAGTTTTCCCACCATCGAAAGCAGACACTGAGACAAATTGCTCTTGGAAAGGGAGGCCACAAAAGAAGCCAGACAGAACAAAGTGGCTGGGCTTCTGAGCAGCGAGAGGGACTTTATCTTTCTTATAATAAATCGCAAAGAGGTTGAGTCAATAAAATAATTAAAATAGAACAGTCACATCCGGGTAACGACTACTAATTTTAGGCTCACCACTTCTGCATTATTTCCATGAATCATCTCAACACTCCAGGGAGCATGTCCAGTATTATAGAGGAAGAAGCTGACATTAGGTGACTGAAGTAACTTATCCCAGGTCACATGACACTAAATGGAAATGCATATTCCAATAGTCGATCGGAATGCATCTTTTCGGGTTTCAGAGCCTCTACTGTTCACCACCAAACGAATGGTGCCTGACGTTGGGTGTATACCAATGAGACCGCAGATTCTTTGTCAGAGGGGTGCTTGACTAGACCCTTGAAGAACAGGACACTAAACTACTATTGATCTTGATAGTCTTCTCCTTGGAACATCTAAATACAGATGACATGCATGTCATAATCGACACGCTGGAAAATCTCAACTTTTGAACTTCCTCTTTTAAAGCACAACTTGTGATAAATCAACCATGTGTCTCAAATGTATGATCTATGCTTCATGACACAAACCAGACAGCCAGCTGCCCACAGCTCTAAAGCTAAAGGCTAGTTTTTCCGTGTTTTTTTTTTTCTTTTTTTTTTTATCAGTGTCAGAGCAAACATTTTCTCAGCTGACCTCCACCTGATACCACCAACTTTGAGTGTCTAACAGAGGGGGCGAATTGGAAATAATTTAAAAAATAATTTCCATTTTGGTCTACTTAACGGGCAACCCTTGACATGGTTTAGAATCTCTTCACCACCATGTGTGAAATGGCTGTGGAATGAAACTGGCAGACACAGGGCGCCATCTTGGAGAACAACAACAACAAAAACGTCAGGCAAGAAGACTCAGGGCCTCCTGAGGGGGACACAGACGCTGTCACTAGGTGTCATTTGTGTCCTTCCTTGTGTGTCAGCTTAGAAGATTTCAGTGGCAGAAGAAAATCTTTTCCTTAAAGCACACTCTTCAACTTCAGACGACCCGAGTAGTTAAGAAACAGAAATGAACGAAAAGTCATGGGGGTTTGCCCTGTGAACATCTCTTGACAACTCATAATGGGATTATGGAGTCTTAACTGCTGTACAGTTATCCCTAATTATAACCAAAGGTACATCAATCTAAATAAAAATGATAAGGCAGACAGAGGCCTTCTCCCTCTCCCTCCCGCCAACTAGCATTTTAACACTAATCTCTCCGCGGTATGATGCTTTGACAAACTTGGAGTGGATAATTATCAGAAAAAGATGGAGCCCAGTGTTAAGTAAAACATATTTTTGCAGAAGGGAATGGTTTCAGTTTTAAATGCTCGGTTTTACCCTGGGGGCCTCCTACGATCGTGATTGCACTTCATCACAAAAGTTATGCATGGAATTTCTGCCAGACATTCAGTATCAGGAAAGGTTTTGCTTATTCTTAAATCCCGATCTACATTTTCTTTATGGAAAAGGTGAATCTTGGGGTGGATCAGGTTTCCATTTTTGCTTTCACTACTAGGAAGCTCAGCGTGCATTTGGTGGCCCAACTTTAGCGACTGTGTAGCCTCTCGGGGCTCCAGTCTATACCCATTAACTTCTTTTCATATTCACTCTTCATTTTCTTTGGGCACATTTGTTAATAGCTTGGTTCTGTCATTTACTAGCTGTGTGATCTTTGGGGAAACAATGTACCCTTTCTGAACCTAAATTCCACACTGCAGAATCAGGCTAATAATAGTACCTTCCACACACGGTGCTGGGTACACAATAAAAATGTGGATTTTAAAAAGTGATTTTTCTTTTCTTTTATGATTTTATTTCCTTGCATACAATATAGCACCTTAGATGTGTTGTGGAATAAGATGTAGACTAAATTAAGAAAATACATACATAAAATTCTGCTTATGTGTTAGAAATAAGTAATCATTGGGTCTTGGAAAGTGAATTATTCTTTCCTTCTGGAAACTTGAAGAACTAAGTAGAAGAGAGGCTCTTTAGTTCATGCATTAAATGTTGAAAAGAAATCAGTTGTCAATTCAGATGTGAAGCTCAAAAAAGTTTTCTCCTTTTATATAAAAAAAGGATAAAATAGCATTTCAAAACATTCGATGTGGTTATTAAGAAGAAGAACGTAGAAAGCAGTCATAATACCTACCATTTTATTAAGTGCTCATTACAAGCTCTGTACTTTGCAATAATATCTGATAGTAGATCTCATTGTCCTTATTTATTGATGACAAAACAGAGGCTGAACTAGAGGCTTAAGTTTCTTAACCAAGTTCAGTTAGGTAGTAGAGCTGGCATTTGGACTTTGGTCTGTCTGGCTTCAAAGCCTGTTCTCTAGCCAATATTTATTGCTGTCAAAGGAACTAACTAGAATCTTTTAAAGGCACATTGCTCAGTAAAGCTATGTAATGAAAAATAAGGATGAAAAACTGTTCAGCTGTTGTCATCCTTTCGAGAAATGAATTAGAAGGATGGCGAAGACCAGGACGACATCCTGACAACGGAAAAAGGGAAAATGTCCTTGGTGATTTCAATGTTAATTATAATTTCATGTTTGGCAATTATGTATTTCACATTTGACAATTCTCATCGATGGTTGATTTTGGTGCATGGCCATAGAAGAGAGAAAGAAAGCAATTTCCCTGTACCCATTTTTATTGAGCCACATTCATATACTCCAAAAGGGCACTTAAATTGTTTGAAAGAGGTCTAGATGCTGGCAAACACCACCATAAACAACCCGGACAGCTTAAAGTCCAAACCGCCAACGACATGATTCACAATGGAACCTATCTTCTCTAAGTGGAGTGCAGAGCCAAATGTTATTTATTACAACTAACTTACAACCAAACGAGATTCACTGCATGGACACAGCTAGGGGACTTTACAGCTGCCTAAATGTGAGTTGTTGGCACTTAGGAAGAACGGCATGCCCCCAAAACATGACAAATAAATAGGGCAGATTTTTTTTTTTTTTTTTTTTTTACCACTGTGATTATGTGTCTAAGCCCAGGGCAGCGCTGTTTGTGGTATTGCCTACATTGGAAACAGCAGTTAGTGGGTTGGAATCTGTGTTTAGATAATTCAGATAAACCCTCCCACTTTCCAAGAAGAGTTTCCCTTCTCTTTAGTGATAGTTTCATTCATTGGGGACCTCCTCTTTGCCTGAAGCTTGACTGCTGTTGCTTTATTTAATTCTTATGATAATCTCCATCATCTCCAGACGTAGGTCTTATGAACCCCTTCTCAGAGGTCAGGAAACTGAGAGACAGAGCTTGAAGGGATGGGACCAAGCTCACGTGCCTGCAGGATGGTAAGACAGGATGTGAACTAGTACCCTTTACCAACTTGATCGCTGCCAGTAATTACCAATCCTCCCAAGAAATTTGGAAAATATGACTTATTTCCTCATTACCAATGACGGACAAGAGGATCAGAAGGTTAAATTATCCCCTCTGCCCACACAGCTATTTCCTAGTGAAGCTGGAGAGAAATCAAGATTTGTCTGGATCTCTCACCCAGCCTCATCTGACTCTACCAGTGTTTTCCAAAGTATGTTATGGAATGCCCGAGTCCCTTGAGATGCTCTAAAAAATTTTTTTTTAAAATTCATTCATTTACGCTTTAAACAAAAATCTCAGAAATGCCAAGCTCCTCCCCGCCTCACAGTCTTTGCACCTGCTTATGCCTTACCTAGAATGACCCTCCCATGTCCCTGCCTGGATAATTCCTGCTCCATGCTGAATCACTTGTCCACTGGCTTACTATCATGTCCTTAGAAAGACCTCTGCTTGTCCCAGAATCTAGACCTTTCTTTATCCCAGAAAAAAATCCAGTTTTTTTTTTTCTCTTCTAGCTCCAATCGGCCATTAATGATGTTTGTGTGAGTACTGATTTAATGCGTGGCTTTAGGAGGGCAGGGATAGTGACCATTTATTTCAACGAGTCTCCAGAGTGCCAGCTCCGTGCCTGGCCCATGGGTGTCATTCAGTGAAGGAACATGAGTTTTTCTTTCTACTTTGCCCATTGCTCCACCTTTGCAGAATCGTGAAAACGGAAGTGAATGACCTCAGGGATCGTCCCTGCACTCACCATTTGGCAGATGGTGACCTGGAGGCCCCGACTTCACATCCCTTGCACGATGATAACAGTAACAAGAAATACTTGTTATTTATCAACCAAGCATGGTCTTGACCTGGAGCCCACGTGTTCAACCAAATATGTCTAATCCTCAAGATGAATGAGGAAACAGGCTCAAAGGTGTTAAGCAGCTTGCCCACGTTCAGAGCTAATAAGTGGCTCAGAATGATCTGTGGCTTGTGCCTCCCAGCACATTCTGCACGCTGGCCCCCCTTCCCACGGGAGTCACCTGGCAGCTTTAAAACACTCATACCTAGGCTCACTCACAGAGATTCTGCCTTAATTGGTCCAGGGCATGGCTTGGGCATTGGGGTTTTTGAAAGCTCCCCAGGGATTCTAATGTGCTGCCAAGATTGAGAACGACTGCTCTAATGTATGATTGATTGATTGATTGATTACTGCCATTTAATCAATTGCCCTTCTTGCAGAGACTCAGAATACATGACCCGTACAAGTCTACTACAATGTTCCTTGTTTCTCTCTCTCTTTCTCTTGCTCTGCCCCTCCCCACTCCAAAATCTGCATTTTTACGTGATTAAATTCCTTCGCAACACCTATAAATACAAAAACCCAAGAACGAACGCACGACTGTTTATAAAGATAGAGGCCCTCACTTACAAGTCCCAGACAAAATGGTCTAGTTACTTCTCAGATGAAAGAGTGAGCAACTAAATTTCCATACAAACAGAGAATTCACAGTAGACCTTGAAGACCCTGGGGTTTGCTTGCCCTCCAGTAATAACAACAACGGCTGTTATCAGATAATGAGGATTCACCCGGTACCAGGCGCTGTGTGAAGCTGGTGGGGGAGAGAGAGCCACCCCCCACCCCCGCCACACCAAACCAAGGTGGGTATTATCAACAGTACTGTTCTACAAAGGGTCAACTGGCTCATGAATTGATGGTCACCACGGTTGATAAGGGGTGGATTCTGGATTGAACCTTCCTCTACTTACCCCGCCCCTGTCCACACCTGTGCCATCCCCGCTAACCACGCTGCCTCCTGGAGGCCTCCTTAGGCTCTGCCCTGTGATCCCATTGGTGCACTGAAAAAACACCGAACTAGGCGCTCTTCCTCGAAGGAATTCAATGATCTCCTCCACCCCCAAATCAGCTGTTGAGAAGAAATAATATGGATTTTAAATGTCTCATTTACAAAATTTACTAGGAAGCTTTCAGTCCTTTGAAGCCTAGCTATAGATGAAGTGGTAGGGTGTCCCTCTCATCTTTTGTGTCAAGAAAAGTTAATGGAAAGCTTGTAGGGAGGTTCCCATAGCTTCAAGCTGCTCCCCCTGAGGCTGGGGGCAGGGGCAGGGGCAGGGGCAGGGTGGTGGTTGTGAGAAGCAACCATTGAGGTTAAAGTAATAATCACATATGCTTTATTGACAAGTGACGTGGAAGCCAGTGTTATGGCCTGAACTGTGCCCCCTCAAAATTCATATGTTGATGAACTAGCCCCCCATATTTCAGGATGTGACTGAATTTGTAGAAAAAGCCCTTAAAGAGGTGATTAAATTAAGAGGAAGCTGTTAGAGTGGGCCCTAATCTAATCTGACTGGTGCCCTTCTAAGAAGACGAGATTAGGACACACAAGAGACACTAGGGCTTCATGGGCACAGAGGAAAGACCATGTGTGAAGAGACAGCAAGAAGGCAGCCACCTGCAAGCCAAGAAAAGAGGCCAAAGAGAAAACCAGCCCTGCCGACACCTTGATCCTGGACATCTAGCCTCCAGAACTGTGAGGAAATAAATTGCTGTTGTTTGAGGCCCCCAGTCTGTGGTACCTTGCTACGGGAGCCTGAGCTGATGCACACAGCCAGAGAAGGAGGAGTAAATGTCCGAAGCCTGTAGCTGGTCGCACTGGCCTGGAGGCAGCCCATTCTTTCACATTCTGGAAAGTGTATTCAAATTTGTTCTCTTCCTTTCCCTTCCTGCCTGTGGTGTGAGGCGGGAGGGCAAGTATTATTAAAGCCATTTAAGAAAGAAAGCAAATCGAGGCCTGGCACATGTCCACAAAATCATAAAGCAATTTGATGGCCAATGTGACACCATACCTCTCTCTTAGAATTTAATTTGGAGGGGCGCCTGGGTGGCTCAGTTGGTGAAGCATCTGCCTTTGGCTCAGGTCATGATCCCAGGGTCCTGGGATCGAGCCCTGCATCGGGCTCCCTGCTCAGCGGGGAGACTGCTTCTCCCTCTCCCAGCTGCTCCCTCTGCTGGTACTCTCTGTCTCTGCCAAATAAATAAATAAAATCTTAAAAAAAAAACTTTAAAAAAGAAAGAATTTAATTTTGAGGAGAGGTAAACATGCTTTTGGGAAAGGAAATCCTCCGGTTGGTTCAAAAGGAGTTTCTTAGAAACTGTTGACTCCATAATTCTTTTAGCTTACACCTAAAGAGTTCCCCTAGTAGCAACTAGGGTTACTCAGATATTAGTTTTAGGCCAGCACAGGGACTCTCAAAGAGCTTTGCAGAAGAGAAGGGATGTACACAGTTCTAGAAGGGGCATCCAAGGGCGTGTGTACTGGAGAGAGTCTTTTTGGGATTTCCTACCCTCATTTCAATCAAAGCAACTTCCGTTTATCTGTTTTGTATACAGGGCTCCATATAAGTTTATACTTGAAAAATATTCAACTGCTCCCCTAAATTGTTCCTATAAATTTATATGATGATGATGATGATAGAGCCCGATGCCCACTGGACCAGGTGAAGTAACAAAACTTTGGCTGTGTATTTTCAGCTCTTACCAGGGAACACTTGACAATATTCTTTCAACAAATATTGGGACAGCATTTGTTTGGTGCCAGACACTGGGTCCTATCTCAATGCAAGGAATGCAGCAGGGAACACACCAGACAGGACCTCCGTCTTTGGGGGATTTGAACAGTGGAGGGAGAGAAGACGAGGTGCAAGACCATAGGAGGTAAGGCCAGTGGTGTGGAGAAGATGAGACAGGGTGCTGGAAAGGTGAGGGCCTGTTGGTGTGAATGGCAGCCCATCCACTCCGAGAAGGGACCAGAGAAGGCTCTCTGGAAGGTCGTATTTGAGTTAAGACCTGAAAGATGAGAAAGGGCCACCCATGGTGGGGGGAGGTGCTGGAGGAGTACATGCCCGAGTGGGGCATCTGCAAATGCAAATCCCCAAAGGGCACTGGAGGGGACGTAACAAAGCCAGCATGGTTGGAGGCTGAGCCCAGACTAGCAAAACCAACCTGCTAACCACCACGAGTAAAACCAGAGCGGCATCCCCCACTCCACGGCCTTTGAATCAAGTCCCATCTGTAGCCTGTCTTTATGTGGTCTATGAGTTAAGAATGATTTTTACATTTTTAAAGGACTGGAATACATCAAAAGATGGATAATAGTTCATGACACATCAAAATTATATGAAATTCCTATTTCAGACTCCATTGATAAAGTTTTATTGGCACACGGACACACACATTTGTTTACATATTATTTATGGCTGCCTTCATGCTACAAGGGCAGAGCTGAGCAGCTGTGACAGATTGCATTAGTCTGGAAGTCCAGAATATTTACTATCTGGCCTGTGCCGCCCATCATTTGTTCTTTTTGGAAATAGCTCTTTTTGAATACTTGTAGATGTGACTTCCTTCTCCTTAACGCTGGGTCCCTTTTCCTCAAAGGTCTCTAGACAGAGACATCCATGAAACACTGGCTCCTTGGATTCAACACTCCAAGAAGGTCTACCTTACTCTTTGCTGATCGCTGATATGTATTGCTTACTTGCATTAATATGTGCTGAGAGATCTTCCTGTGCCTGGCACTGGGCTAGGTGCCGGATGGATGTTTAGCCTGGAACATGATGGTTTGGTCCTTGCCTTCTTGCACTTTATGTTCTAGTGAAACAGGTTTTCAGCAGACCTTCCTTCTGCTCTTAGCTGCCTCTGCACCATGGGCATGGTAGCTGTTGGATTCGTAGCTGCAGGGTCAAGCCAATCCAACGTATGCCGTACTCACGTCAATGCCCTGCTAGTTGGGCAGTGTTTCAGTGAGCCACAATGGGGAAATAAGGGAGTGAAACATGCATGAAGTCATTTCCACACTACGAGGAAGACCTCCACCTGACACCCATGCATAGAATTTGGGGGATCCGTAAACTTGCGTGGGAAAGAAGATGACGTCTTTCGTTTCATACACCTCTAACTGAAATCCTTCACTTATGAATGTAGACACCAAATCATAATAGTAGTAGCCGCATCCCGATTTTTACCACCAATATTTTCACCACACCATCACAGATATTTTATGTTATTACATGTTATATTTTATTTTATTACAGCTGTTGAAAATACCTTGCAGTATCATATACGCTTATCATGACTTTGAAATCACAGTGGTCATTAGCCTTAGTGCTGGTCATGCTATTTAATGTACATAAATTCATTTATTACTCTGGGACACATTGGCTTCTTTAGTATTTGGTAACTGTACTTCTGTGATTTTTAAAAAAATTTAAAAAATCCTAAATATTTTACTGTATGTCTTTATTTATTTATTTTTTAAAAAGATTTTATTTATTTATTTGACAGAGATAGAGACAGCCAGCAAGAGAGGGAACACAAGCCAGAGGAGTGGGAGAAGCAGGCTCCTAGCGGAGGAGCCTGATGTGGGGCTCGATCCCAGAACGCCAGGATCACGCCCTGAGCCGAAGGCAGACGCTTAACCGCTGTGCCACCCAGGCGCCCCTACTGTATGTCTTTAAAAGCATTAGTTTTGAGACGGGCTGTAGGGGCTTCCCCAGATGGCCAAAGAAGTTCACAGCCTGAAACAATGAAAAATTTTCATAGCCTAAGGAAATCAAAGGCTCCTTCAGCGAAGTGAATCTTAACCTTAGATGAGCATTAGGGGAAGGTTGGTGATGCCTGGAATTTTGAGTAGCAATTGTTACTCAAGTTATTCAAGTTTATGGCAAAGACAAGAGATGACATTATAAGCAAATTTTTGCTTTTCTGTGTATGTGTGTGTATGCATTTGTAAACACACACTCATTTATTTATTTTATCTGGAGAGAGAATCTGTAGCCGTCATCAGATTCTCAGGAAAGTTCTTGATCCAAATACAAGTGCAGAACCACCATGCTAGAATGAGGAGTCCTAGGATGGGGACTTTTTCTAAACCAGGAGTGATTCAGGAATAGTGGTTCAGGAATAGTCCCGAATAGCCAATACGGCTTACCTATCCAGAGAATTTTATTTCTCTAAGTACCGCTCCCTGACTCTGGTCTGTTTTTATTCAATCCAAAGCCTCAAGTTCATCCAAAACCAAGAAAACTTCCTGCAAGGAGCTAAATAAGTGGCCGCGACAGCATTTGTATGAAAGATTCTCCCAATATCTGCTTTTATGTGAGGAGGGGGGCACCAACGGCTCCTCAAGTTAATCTTCATTATCACCCAAGTGGGTTTTCCCCCCGTGGTTTTAAATTAAGATACTCTGGACACTCTCCTTTCTTTCTTCTACTCCACATACACAATCAGACAGCCAGGAATTTTAATTAGACCTCCTCTATTACTAGAACACAGGAAAAAAAATTCATGGCTGGTCAGAAGGACCCCAAGCTAGGAAAGAGAAAGGTAATCATTTAATTTGTTGTTGTTTCCATAAATCAGTGCCCAGTCATCAATTTCACCACATATTTGAGAGCACATGTTATTGACAATGTGTTCGTGGAGAAAAATGGAGTTTGTTGGCAAAGTTGTTCCATTTTCTAAAGATTAAATTGTTCATTGTACAGGCCGCCATCTGCCCTCCCTGGAAGAGATTTAGTTGCTGGCAGAGGCATTCAAAGTCTAGAAGATAAAGTTAAATTTCTTTTTTTTTTATTGCTATACATAACCAAAGGCAAGTTCATTCATTCATTCATCCATTCATTCAATATTTATCAAGAGTTTCCTATGCGATGTCAGATAGTTTCCAAGGATTGGGTACTTATGGAAGGACCACCTACAACCTTGGAACTGATTGATAAACCTGTGGTCTTCATTCAGAAATGGAAGCCCTGAATGGCTAGCATTTCTGTCTCCTGACCCAACCTGTGTGTTACCAGGAATCTACCTGGCAGAATTGTGGCGAGTAAGACAAGTCTCTTCCCTTCAATAAGCGTCTAGTCTATAGAGGATTCATAAGGCAGACACAGCTAACAGCAATACAACTACAACACATATCTTGGGAAAAACCCAAAGAGAGGCAGAGCTCATTTTTGAGTAGAAGCATCTTAGAAGAACTGAGTAGAAGAATCTGAAAGCAATTTGACATGAAACTTTCCATATATAATATTCGTTTATACATACACTGTCCTGTTAGAAGAAGGTGTTGGTATCCCCATTTCATGGTGAAGCTATTGAGGCTCAAAGAGATGAAGTAATTGACTCAAGTTCACACAGCTAATACAGGTTGGCGGAGGGTTCACTTTCTTTGTCAACTGCAGGGCTGACCTCTGGGTCATGTAAAGCAGGGTCTCAACATCCCTCAAACTTTTCACAGTTTAAGTTCTAAACCATTTACCTTGCCCCTTTGCATGAACTGCATCTGAAGCCACTCCTATCCTCTTCATTACTCATCCGGGGCTTTTATCCATTGACTTCCTTTTGTTCTTCAGACTGGATGGGGCACTTGTGGTCATGGCCTTGACTATAATTTGGGTCTTTATTTTCAGACTACGCTCTCTTGAGCAACCCAAAGTCTATCCATCTTTAGGTCTGACTGGCTTCTTAGGCTCTCCTCAGCTAGGTTTTTCCAGACCCTACTAGCAAACCCATTCATTAACTCAATCCAATAATGAATTCACTCAATTAATTATTGTGTCTCTGTGGTGCACTTACTGTGCTAAGAGATGATCAAGAATGAAGTGACCCCTACTTTTACGGTCTAGGGAGGAAAATATCTTGGGGTAAACACACACAAATAATGAAAACATTACAATGGATGCAAACATTATCCAGAAAAGCATGTGGATTCATGAGGGAGAATATCAGGGGGCTCTAATGTCATCTTCATGTGTACTTGGGTGCATCTTGGAGAAGAGAGAAGATGTCACAATAAGCTTCTATGGGGAGGGTCTTTTGTGCCAGGATCTGAAGAATTAGTTGAAACTAAACAGCCAGATAAAGGATTGAAGAAAGAGAATTCTTAGAGAAGACCCAAAATAGTTGGCCCTTAGGCAGGAAGGAATTTGACTTGTTCAAGGAACTGAGAGAAAGCCAGTGTGGTTGGGGTGTGGAGGTAAGATATCCCTAAGCATTCAAAGTCATTGAGGTTAGCACAAACATTTTCAACAGAATAATTTTTCTTTGGTCCTGCATACTGAATATATAATAAGATTTGATTTCCAAAAAACAAATTTGGGATGTATGGTTTATAAAAGCATGAATGCTTTATTCCCTATGCACACTTGAATGTCTTAGTTGGCTGACTTTTAGATCTAGACGGTTATGAACCAGGGACTAAGAAGATTGCATTCAGTCACTAAAGAGGAACCATCACAACCCTCACACTCTGTGTGTGCAGTAAAAACTTGAGACTGTCCTTTATCTAGAATAGCTTTATAACGTTTTTCATGAATGACATAAACAATATGACGTATTGTTTCAAATTTCAGTCCACTTTTTCCAGAAAGATTTTCCAATCTGTTTCCCAAGATGTGCACTTCAGGCTGGGGAAGTGAGATTTATTGTCTTTTTTTTTTTTTTTTTTTGGCTTCTGAGACTGTAGATTGGTGTTTAGAGGAGGAGAGAAGAGAAGAGCATTGTAGGGAGAGGATAAACTCTCAAAGCCACAACTTGGCACTTTTTGTTTTCTTTTCCCGGCAGCCTACATGAGTACTAGGAGAAAAATGTGCTCTTCAGAGTTTCCTTTCCATTAAAATTAGTAATAAACCTTTATTAAATCATCAACGATAATAGGATAAAGACAGATGGGTTTTGTATAAGTTCAAGAAAAATCAGAGACTATACATCGGCAACAAAAAGCAATCCCTGTGATTTTGAAGCACTTAATTGTCAAGGCAACCAAAATGCCTTACACATGTCCTTTCTTCTTACCTTCACGTAACTCTTGCAACGTAGCGAGTTTAAAGATGGTGAAATGGGGAGGTCAAAAGCACAAGCGAAATAATCGGTGGAGCAAATATGTCCAGTATTGCTATGTCTCAGTTCATTTCAACCAATGTTAAATGAGTAAGGCATAGCCACGATTTAGCAAGAGGGCTAAGATATGGCCATTTGTTGATGTGATTGTTCCATCAACAAACATTTGAACACTTAACTCATATCAGGCCCTGATTTCAATAAGAGGGGCTCAGCAAGTATATTAGGCAGATGTGGTCTCTGCCCACAGGGAACAAATTTATAATCTGGTGAAGAAGGTAGAACAGAAACCATGTAACAAAAAACAGATCAGTGTTGCCAAAGGGAAGTTGAGGCTGCTCTGGAGGCTTATAAAGGGTGTAATTAATGTGCACATACATAATAGCATTACAGAGCAGACCCTGGGACACTCTCAATGCGGGGGGCCGGGGGAGGAAGGTGGCTCCCATGCGGCAGTAATCACATATAATTAAAGAATCAGGAAACAAAAAAAGAAACAGAGGGAAGCTGAGATGGGCCTTGAAGAATAGAAGAGGACTCTAATAGGGGAAGATGGGGCAGACAATACTCCACATTGAGGGAACAGCCAGGTATAAGGACGCAGGCTCGTTTGGAGAAATGTTGATAAGTTCACTTACCCAACACATTGCTTAGGAGATGTGATATGACACTACTTATCTCCTTATTTTTTTTCCTTTTTTTTTTGTCATAGTAACATAAACACAGTAAGGCCAGGGACATTTCTTACTTTCTTCAGTGGCTATTGCCAGAGGCTTCAACAGTGCCTGACAAATGGTGGGTGCCTCATGAATTTTTGCTGAATGAGTAAACGGTAGTTGCAGATAATTATATAATCATTGCATGCATACTATGTCCTATGCACCATGCTGAGAGCTATTACTTTTTATTTAACCCTCACAACAACCCTATGAGTGGAGAGAACACCGAGGCAGAGAGAATCTTAGCAACCTGCCCAAAGAATCCCAGCTAGGATGTGAACCAAGAGCTCTCTGATTCTGGGGACCATATGTCTAACTCTCATGCAATCCTGCCTTTCAGTATGGCCCAGTGGTTAGGAGTTGTTACTGACATCAAAAAGGACGTCTGGGGTGATCTGGGGAGGACCATAGCAAAGTGTTTGGGGTGGTGATGAGTCATCAGAAATCGATAGAGGAGGATAATGTGATAAAGCCGGTTCCAGTCGTCTTCTCTGTAAATAGGTGATTATATGCACTGAGTTTTGTAAGGGTATGCAAATTGCTCAAAAAATTTTTAGAAGGATCCTCTTTTGAGGGTCTACTGGGCCATCTGCCAAATACTTTGCTTGTATGGTCACTAATCTTTCCAGCAATCTTGCAAAGTGATTGTTATCGTTTTCTTTTTGCAGGTGAGGAAAATGTGGTCCAGAGACATGTTCAATTGTATGTCCAAAATCACACAGCTAGGGTAATGGGAAATTGAATAGAATTTCTTTGTTTGATGATACTTTGGCTAATGCCACAAAGTTAAGGATTATAGGAGCTGCCCACTTCATATTTTAAAGGAAGCTGTGCATGCCACCTTAACCAAGTGATGCAATTCACATCACCGGTACTGACATCAACATCGTGGAATCTCTGATATGATAAACCAAGAGGGCACATCGTTTCTATGGTATTCTTGCCCAAAGCCCATAACTTCAATCGAATCATGACAAGATACCAGACAAACCCAAATTGGGACACATTCTACAAAATATCTGACCAGTTGTGGTCAGTGTTAAAGTCAGAAAAAACAAGGGAAGATTGAGGGATTTTCACAGATGGGAGGAGAAGGAGACACAACAATGAAATCCAATGTGAAAGCCTACGTCAGCAAAATTTCAGAGCCGCAAGAGGAAATTAGGGTGATATTCAAGTAAAGTCTATAGTTGAGTGAATATGATTGAGCCAATGCTCGTTTCCCGGTTTTGAAACTTGCACCACGGTTAGGTAAGATGGTAACACTACAGGAAGCTGGGCGAAGCGTCTCTCGACTGTTTCTGCAACTTTAAGTCTAAAATTATTTCAAAATAAAAAGTAAAAAAAAATTAAAGGGGGAGTGGAGAAACTTATTCTCATGGGATTTATTACATGGTAGAATAGGCCATTGATTGCCATTTTTCCTACCTGCCACTAGCCCATCTAGGAAAAGACTAGAGGAATTCATTGAAAAGCTGTTGAGGGGGCCACAGAAGCTGGGAGTACGTTCCAGCGAGGAGGAGAGATTAGCACCTAATTTCTTGTTGGGCAATGTTTATGCAGCAGATTTTCTGGTCTATACTCATGACTATTGAGAAGGAGAAAAAGACATTGGGGAGAGATGGCAGGGCAAATGAGGGGTAAGCAGCTTGCCTACCCTCTCATTGTTTTGGTAAGAAAAAAGGATGTGCTCGTTGTCAGGAAGTCAAGAGCTCTCTTGTATCTGGCTGGTACCCAGCCCTAGACAGGAGGAGAGAGGCCCTTGGTGACAAGAGCATGAAGAATGAACCATGAGAGGGCAGACGAAATGTTTAGGGGAACTAGAAGTCATCCTGAATGGAGCACATCTCCCACTTCAGGATCTGGGACTTCCGTGGACCCCACCAGAGAGTCAGGCCCTAGATGCGTGCCCCTTAAGGGGCACTGGCTGACCAGAGAGGACGCTTCATTAATACAAGAGGTTGTCCCTCTTCTCCCCACCCCTCCTTTCAAGATTCAACACATCCAAGAAAAAAAGGGGCCTAGAGGAAGAAGGGGGAGGAAGTAGAGAAAGAGTGGAAGAGCTGATCTTGGGCTCTCTTCTTGTACCAAGGCTGGGACAACCAGAGTGACCTGGTTCTGCTCCATGTCGCTCTCATCCTCGGGAGGCTAGCGTGGGCTCTTCCGATAGCACTGGCCTAGGTGCAGAGTAAGCAAGTGCAACCACTTCGGATGCTTGTCAAACCGTTGCCGGCATTGTATCTGCTAACATCCGATTGGCAAAAGCAAGTCGTGCAGCTGAGCCTCGATTCGGGGGAGGGGGCCCTGCAAAGTGACACTGCGAAGGGCGTGGGAAAGGAGGGGTAAAGACCCGGCGCCATGTGTGCCATTCACCACAGCAGTTATGGAGGTACGGGGAAGAGCTGGCACTGAACCCACGTTCAATCTGGCTCTAAGGCCTGTGCTCTTTCTCTAGCCTCGACTTGGCTCCCTTGCACCATTGGGTAAGTCTTAACTGATCCAGGCAGGAGTTCCAAGTAGGATGGCATGACGTGGGGAGCATACAAGGTCCAAAATCATCAAAGTTGCTCTTTGGGTTTCTTCTCTTGTTGTGGATTTCATTTCCTGAGTGCATTCGTATCCTTGCCGCTCTGATAGAGAGTGGAGATGATTCTTGGGATCACATTCTTGGATGCTGGCCAATTCGTGCACAGTTCCCGGGTTGCCGGCCAGCCCTGGGCCCAGCTACCCTGGATCTGTGGCATGAGGCGTCGGACTTTGCTGGACGTCCCCTCCTTGGCCCATTTCCATCGCCAATGAGTAGAGTACTCAAAAAAGTCAGTTAAATTAGGCTTGGTAAAGGGACACTGCATCTTTGAGTAATGAGGTTGGGAAACAGGGAAAACATTTTCCACTAGCTCATGTCTCACTGTATGGCATTCCGATTTCATGACACTTCATAATAAATCATTGCTTATCACTCACATGGGAACGTAACATGGCTCCAGTTAAGATTCGTTAGTGATTGTCAAGAAGAAACATGAATTGCTGTATATCAGGACTCCTTGATCATCTTCCTGGCCACTGTAGGCACTTTTTTATCGTTATATTTACTGTAACTGTTGTTTAAAGCATAAATAAGTGGAAGGAAAGAGCACCAAATATGAATAATGAAAATAAATTTATCTTATTTATGTGTTTATGCAAGCATTTGACGATTATTCTCCACTGCAGTTTGCATCCAGAGTTGGTAACTGCTACATTCAGAGAAGTTCCTTACACTTCGACTTGCCCCCTGCCTTTTCTCCCCCTTTCTTTCTTATGATGAGAACTGCCAGCACATTCCTGTTCAAGGCCGGAGGCCCTGGCACGGGCGTCATTCCAGTCTGAGGCTGGTTGATCGAACTGTGGCGGCCTCAGTGCTCACAACAGAGGCCTCCTGGCAGACACATTTGGTGAGGCTCTCCGTTCAGATCCAAGGGGGCAAGGGACAGTGATTAAAAAAAAGGAAAAGAGCCAGCAGCTGGGCTGGGGGGCCAAGTTGCAAAATAAAACCTTTAACTGAAAGATGATGCAGCTGGTTGGCTATTGTGATGAATAAAGACTTTTGTGAGAGAGTTCTGGAAGTGGAGCCAGACCACCCTGGGAGGTCCGCATTAGGAGCCCCAAAGGTGATAGGGCCAGTGGATCCTTCGACATAGTCTAGATGGTTCCTCGGTTGGGATGTCCGGAGAGGACAGTTTCAGTGGGTCTGGGCAGTGAAGGCGGCTGCCAGTGTTAGTTGTGGATGGACAGGAAACCCCAAGCCAGTCCCTGAAATGCTGACAGGGCTCCCTGATTAACTCCTGCCAAACTGACTTCCCTAGAGGGCCCTCCCAGTCATGTCAACCTCTCTCAACTGCTTCCTGGTGATTCCCAGTGGAACACTGCAATGCTGACGCCAAGGGGCTCACCCTGGCCTTTTCCTGCTTGCTCCCGACATGCCACGCACTAAACAGAGCTGCAGTTGGTATGAGGGACTGCCATCAGTAAGTAGCTCTGTCACTGGTACCCACAGAACTTTCTGGGGGAGGTGAGGTAGAGCCCGCTGTGGAGGGAGAGCATCGCCTAGCAGCCATTTCTGTTTCTTGAGCGTGTCTGGAACATTCCAGATTGTCTGTGGTGAAATACAACTACTTCAGAGTTAGAAATAGAAAAGAAGGTTTTCTGGGCACCTGGGGCTTTAGTAAACCATGGCCTGCAGGAGCCTTGGGCTTGAAGCTGGAAGAAGAGTATTGTTTAAACTTAGGGTGACCTCCTAGTTTGCCTGGGGCTGTACCATACTGGGAAAGTCCTCAGTCCCAGGAAAACTGGGGTGGTTGGCTGCCTTACTTAAATTCTAGAGTAAAGGTTCCTGGGGATCCTTTTCCTCACTCCAGTCCTTCCCTTGGTCCCCACATTGCTGGTGTTGCTGCTTTAACACTTTCCCAAACGGCTATGAAAGCCGATGTGAAGTTCAAGTTTGCAGACTGCAGAGGCAGGCAAAACAGTGGTACCTGTCTCTTAAATGTGATGGTGCCTTATGGCTCCTCCGTTCCCTCCATCACGTTCCCTGAGCGCCCCTGCACGCTCTCCACGAGTTTCAGTGGGCAGGAGCGACCACTGCTGGAGAGCCTCAAGCTCAGCACGGGTACTTTCAACTCATTACCTCTGCTTCTCACACCTACCCTACGAACTTTGTATTATCTGGCCCACTTTACAGATATGACAACTGTGGCTCGGAAGGGGTTAAGTGATTTGTCCAATTCTCCCAGCCAGTAAGTGGCAGGGCTACTAGATCAGATTGCAAACCCTCTCCATGTATTATGTACGTTCCAACCCTTTAACTCATTTTCAGTCTTAGAACAATGCCTGATGTCCGAGCACCGGGGAGACAGATGAGAAACCGGAAGCTCAGAGAGGCTAGGTAATTTAATCAAGGCCACACAGCGCTAGTGAAAGGTATAATTCAGTTCTAAATCCACTTCCACTTTGAAGACTTCCAAGTCTGTGTTCCTCCGTGGAGGAGAAAATGAAGACCAGAATTTCTTAAATTGCTCTGCTCTTTGGGATTGATGAAGACGCCGTCTGAACTGTTCTATTTCATATTTGAATATTTTTAAAGTGTGTTGATTATATATTAAAATGGTACTTCCCATGTTTTCTAAATATTTAAAAGATCCCTCTTAAACATCATGACAGAAACATTAAGCTCACTTACCAGATTTATAATGGCTTTAAAAAAAAATTCATGGCACTTCCAATAATTCATCACTCCCTTTTGGTTGGGGGAGATGAAAGGGTGGCCGCTTGCGTGCAGGAAAAAATATTGGCAAGAAAACGTGGCAAATGCTTCCAGTAAAGGTGCCCATTTGGAATTAAACAGTGATGGATGTTTAGGAACGGTCTCGATGCAAACCGTAATGTTTAATATGGTCGTGTCTCGGGATGGCATTCTCCTCCTCGGTGTTCTCTCCAGAACCCAGGACGTGCTATTAAAAAGGCCTCCCGTTCCTGCACACGAACTGAAGTTTTATCTGAAGCGGGATGAGAAATTACTGTAAATTGGGTTTTACTTCCAAAACGGTTTAATAACCATCACACACGGAGCTCCGGTCTGCACAATGCACAGCTTAATTTCACCGCCAGCCTCTGCTGGCTTAAAAACAGATATCGAAACAGGGGAATACATATTTGACAACGCTGTTAAGGCAACTTTGCTAACGATTTTTGAACAACCTCCAACCAAGGCCTAAATGCCGACAATATCCATAAACAACTCTATACTGCCCAATTAGGGAGACAGAGACACAGCGCCCTGTCAGGAGATTTGCATGGCTAAGAGTCTGAGATCAGAGAGCCGTGAGGGATGGCTCAGAGTGATGGGGGCGCGCAGACGGATGACTATCATTACGATATTACGGGGACTCACACCTTCCCAATTACTGGCAGGATTCATTAATTACCACTGCATTTCCCTAATAGAATCCGCACGCCGGCTTATCAGCGCCTTCCCTCTGTCTACCTAAACCCGCACTCAGCAGTCACCTATGAAAAATTAGACAGTGCAGCTTCGAGTGGCCTATTTAAAGGAGAAAGAAAAATGAACGTGGGAAGAGGAGGGAGAAAGTGCAGTCACGAAGAAGTCGAAAGTAACAGACACAGCATTCTCTCCACACGGGGTTGTTTTTTCCTTCCTGAAGCTGCCACGGAGGGAGATTCGTGGCAGCTGTAGGGAGAAACACTGTGGTGAGATGGGAGCATAGCTGTCGCCTTCACACACACACACACACACACACACACACACACACACACACACACACAAACACACTCATTCATTCCCTGCCTAGAATCTTCTAATGACTTTCCAGTGTATATAAAAATAAAATCTAAACTCCTGCCCATGTCTCTAGCCTCATCGTCTCTTCCTCCTTTCCAACCAAGCCCCACTTACTCAGGCCTTCTTTTTGCTCCTCTAATACGTTACATTCATAGCTACCTCAGGGCCTTTGCACTTGCATGACCTTTTCTTCTAGATCATGGTTTCAGTGGGCCCAATTCAGCTTGTAGCTTGTTTTTGTATAGCCCTTGTGCTAAAAAAAAGTGTTTACATTTTAAAGGGTTAAAGGTGCCAAGAAAGAAAGAAGAAAAAGTAAAAGAAGAAGAAAGGGAAGGAAGGAAAGAGAGGAGGAGGACTGGGAGGATGGGGGAGGGGATGGGGGAAGTTCTGCTGACACCTGGGTTAGAACAACATCCTCCCAGATCTTTTCAGAGCTGGCTCATTTTTTACCATTCTCCCCCCAGAGAAGTTTTCCCCTAACACTCAGTCTAGAGTGGCCACCTGTCACCTTCCGCACGCCTTTGCGTTATTTCCGTCCTAACACTCATCCCCAGTGAATGCTAATTTCTTAGTTGCTTTATCCTCCACTCTGGCTTCACATTAATATCACCCAGCGAGCTGTTAAAAATACTGATGCCCAGGCCTGAGTCCCGAGAATTTATTTCCACTAGTTGGGCCTCGGCCCCAGACATGGCTATCCATATATTTTCAAAGCTTCCCCCATGATTCTATGAATGGCCAAGCTGGAGAGCCCCTGGCCCTTGCCTGTCTCTTCCCACTGGAATGTTGGCTCCACGAGATTGAGAATGTGGTCTGTCTTGCCCACTGCTGTGGTCTGGGCCCTGAGAACAGTGCCTGAGACAGAGGGGCTGCCGGCTCAATGTTCGATGGATGAATTAAAGAATATTTATCATCTATACATACAAAGAATTGAGGACGACAGCAATGTGACAATGACGTAGGGTCTCCCAAGCTGAAGTTATGCATCAAAAATGGGTGACAATTCCAGGAACCCCGCGCGGTTGCAGAAGACTCAGCCCCCATTAAGGATAATGGAATGTGAGCCTCCCGGCTGTCATCTTGTTACTATCAACAACATTATCGGTTATCAACTGCTTTTACAATTATGCACAATGATTCTCCCTGCACAAAGATTCAGCAACCACCGAACTCGCTTCCTCTTTTAAATTAAATATACTGAAAAGAGCAGAGATTTCAATCCTTCATCTGTTCACAGATGAAAAAACATTTCCAAATCGTCAGCGATCACATTTTTTTTTTTTTTTTATTCTAAGGACGGCCAACTGTTCCCAGTGATTTCGATTACATTTCCTACCTATTATTTCATGTAATGGCAACCCTTAAATTTTAAATTAGCTTTGAAGAATAAAAATAATTGAATTCCTGCTGTTTTGTGTACATAGAGGGTGACAGGAGCTAATGTGATAATTTAAACTGTAAATGAGTCTTCACTTTGTGTTCATTAATTACAGCTAATTACTGAATTACAAACCTTCTTGGTTAGGCACTGTTATGTATTCATGTAGCACGTTGAATCTCCAGCTGGTATAAAACTGTTTTATAGACTTACAAGCTGACACACCAAGCTACCACTGAAACAATTCAGTTTGAAAACAAGGGGGGTGGGAACACGTAACTGCAAATGCTTCTTGGAATTAAAAGAACAGACACAGTGCTTCCAACTCATATCTTTGGGGATAGAGGATCTTGCACGTATAATTAGAACAATTCATGCCACAGGAAAGAAAAAGAACGCTAGGCTGTTCTCCACTCTGGGTGAAAATCTATACTGTAGCATGTAATTTGTGAGACTCAAGTGTTCTGCCCTTATCTCCTTGTTCCCTAGAAACTAAGCATCATAATTATTTATTAACTGATCCTGCTTTTAATAACAGAAGCATAAAGGGTGCCAGAAATCCTGCCCATTTTTCATGACCAGAAATGGCTGGAAAGAAGATTCAAACAGACAGGTCAAGGACTAGGTCAAAGCGAATTCTTTCTTATTAGGTTAAAAACAACATTTTTTTTTTTAAAGAGTGAGCAAGGCAGTTTGGATTATTAAACATTAGTATCGTCTGCATAATTTCTGCCTCCAGATGGAAGACCCTGTGATGTCTGGTTTCCTGAGATTTTCCTTAAAAGACTTAGTTGGAGAAATAGTCAAATGGATGTGTGATCTCTGTGTGTCAGGAGAAGAAATATGCAAAGCCAGTCGGTATGTTTTTAGCGTCAGAACCGTATCTTTCATTCATTCGTTTGCTAATTTTACTCAGTATTTATTTGATAAGGAACAAAATGGAAGGCTTTGCAAGTTACCAAAAGATGAATCATCCAGGATTTGACACCTGCCACAGGTAATTGTCCCCTCTGGGTAATGACGTTGATTTGTCTTGGGGGAACCACGTCTCGGTGGTTCTCAGGCCAGATGCTTGTGTCAGGCTCACCCCACTTCCGAGATACAGGGCTGGGGTTCCAGCGGAATTCCAGGGCCACAGTGATGGGTGCAGGG
Organism: Ursus arctos; assembly: GCF_023065955.2. Taxonomy (NCBI): domain Eukaryota; kingdom Metazoa; phylum Chordata; class Mammalia; order Carnivora; family Ursidae; genus Ursus; species Ursus arctos. Next base: position 8,629,673 of record NW_026622830.1, read on the forward strand.
ATGGGCACGTGACCCAAGTGAGTCTAGTGAAAGGTTTTTGCTGGAACTCCTTTCTTTGGAGAGGATCAGCCTAGGGATTCCCCAATTCGGGGTGGTTTCTGAGCCACCCCATGGTGGAGAACATGCCTGGAAATGATGTCACTGCAGAGGAAGCAAGATCAGAGGGGTGCAGAAGGCCAGATTTCCAGTGGCACCATTTAAGCACGAGATCCTGCTTTGCCTGAGACTCGTGACTTCCCTGATCTTCGCAGGAGCCAGTAAATTGCTCTGTGCTTAAGCTGGGTTGAGCAAATTTTCTCTCCTGTGTAATCTATAGTCCTGACTTACACACGCATGGTTATAAACCAAGATATGGATTGATACATGTCACACCAGATCATTCTGTAGGTGCCCAGAGGAGGGGAGGATCTTTTCTAGTTTGGGAAAACAAAGGATACTAGGAGGCTTTCTAGAGGAGATGGTGGGTCAGCAGGGCTTGGAAGTAATGGAAGGCTTTACATGGGAGGAGGCAAGGAGAGAGGGAGCAAGAAGATGGGACTCCAAGGGAAGCCTGGGGCTTGTAGCAGGATCCTACAGAGTTTCTGGGCCAAGAACACATGAGAAGGAGGGAAATCCCAGTTGAAATAAACCCTGGGGCCAGACTCTCGGCATCTTTGTCTAGGTTTGTTATGCACGGTGTCCGGTGTAGACACGTAGATAGACCATTGGGTAGAGTGCGCCCTACCCAGGGCAGTCTCGGAGGTTCTGGCTTCAGTTTTGTGAATTTTGCCTTTATGATGACTTTGGGCAGGACTGGGGTAACTCGGTGGTTTTGTGGAGGTGAAAGAAAAGGCACATTACTGACCGCCACTTACCATGGATGGGGATTCCATAGGACCCATCTCCCAGAGATTGATCCACAGTGAGGTGTTCATGCTCACACATCGGGGCTCTACAAAATGGCAGCCATGATCATTGAGTGGATATGTTTTGCCAGACATGGTGTTCCACACTTCAACAGCAACAGCACCAAAAACACCTGTAGCAGACCATAATTGACTGCTTACTATACTCCAGACCCTGCACTAACCTTCATGATGAAAATAATACATCACCATCATTGTTATCATGGAAAACAAAAATTAATGGAGAACTTACTGGATGCCACATATTGTGCTGAGTGCTTTTCTTGCATTATCTCAATACGTTTTCCCAGGGGACCTGGGAGGAAAGAGTATTACCACACCCATCTTACAGATGAGGAAACTGAGTCTCAGAGAAGTGATGTGACTCACCCGAAGTCACACAACCAGCAAGCAGGAGGACTGGGCCTAGAACTTGGGAAAATCTGATTCTCAAATCAACGCTCTTTGCCACCATACTGTGAATGCCTTTCCTTATTTTGGTTTCTCATATAAACCAAACTTCTGTTTTAAACTTCTTCCGGCCCTATATGCTCATCAGGCTGGAAAAAAAGAAACAGATAAGAAGAGGGCCATCACTGGGGCGCCTGGGTGGCACAGCGGTTAAGCGTCTGCCTTCGGCTCAGGGCGTGATCCCGGCGTTCTGGGATCGAGCCCCACATCAGGCTCCTCCGCTATGAGCCTGCTTCTTCCTCTCCCACTCCCCCTGCTTGTGTTCCCTCTCTCGCTGGCTGTCTCTATCTCTGTCGAATAAATAAATAAAAAAAATCTTAAAAAAAAAAAAAAAGAAGAAGGCCATCACATCGATGTTCCCCATCGACCCCTTGTCCTGGTCTTAGTGAACTCTTTATCGTTTGCTTTGCTTTAGCTCCCGCCTTGGTCTGACTTGTCTGTGTTTCCCGGCGTCTTGCTCTAGGATCACGCACGGTGCCTGGCACCTGGTAAGTACTCAGAAATTGTTGATCAAGCTGACTTGCTGTCAATTAAAATATTTTCTTATCTACGTTTTTAAAGAGCCAGTATGGTTTCCAAACCAGACGGAAAATCCCTTAAGAAAAAGGGCTGGATTCCTGATTCAGAAAGTTTCCTGTCTTTTTTGGTGGTTTGGGGATATCATATATTCTGGGCTTTTTTGGTTTTGTTTCTTTTATATTCACGGGCCTTTTAGAAATACTATGTGAAGAGAAAGCACACATTCTCCTGTTTCACTTGGGGGAGTTTGAGGTTGGCTTTAGGCAGACCAGTTTGAACAAACACACCCAAAAAGCAGAGGGGGTCTCAGTGTACCCTCCAGCAGCTGGGTCTCCCCATCTGCCTGCTTGCAGCCTGGCCGAAGCGCTGCGAGCAACTGGAGTCCTGGGTGTCAGGCTGACGGTCACAGGATTGTGAGTGGACCCTGAGAAACCTCAGAAATGCCCAGAAACTCCAACTACGTCTGCGCAGAGCATAACAACTTCTGTTCGTTTTGTGGCCATCTAGACTTCCTCAGTTCCGTTAGTGTCTGTGTGTTTGTTGTAGCCAGGAGCTGGCATGGACCTTAATAACCATGGGGAAATTGAGTCAAATCTCTCTGCAGGGGCAGCTCAAGTGTCTTGCTTGACTATATCTGGCCTTCATGAAACTCATCTTCCTTGTTAGTCTTCAAACCCTATTTCCAGGACCACATAGCTTAACACATACTACTGTTTTGTCTTGCGGGGCTGGTAAGCTAGTTCTCATGATGGTTGATCTTGATAGGGTGATCCTTGTTGTATTATTAACACCTTGAGGGTGGAGACAGTGGCTTTGGGGATCCTCCAGCTTGGGTTCAAGCCCAGATCTGCTACTTCTCTGAGTGAGCTGCAATGAGCCACGTTGCCTTTTGCAAACTTAATTTCCTCTTCTGTAAAATGTGAATGATGAAAACACCTTGGGGTCCTTGTGACAATGATAGGTGATATTGTATCTGAAATACCTAGTGGTCATGGTCGGTGCTTGGATGGTTATGTTTGTTGTGGTGGTGATAATGGTGAGGATGACAGCTTCCAATACTGTTTATATAGCCCCTTGCCCCTGGAACGTTTTTGGCCAAGAGTATTTACTTAGCCCACATTTGGTGAGTAGTGAATGCTCATTTAGAATGGAAACCTGGTCTCCAACCCCACGCTGGCTGCTGGGAAAGGAGGGCCTGGGGAAGGCAGGGAGAAGAAGGGTGACTGTGCAATCTTGCCGTGGGGATAGTCCTTGGGACAAATGTGGCTGTCACCTACTCAATATCCAGCCCCCCTTCTTCCCTGCTGATAAAATTCTGGCTTTGTTTTCTGTGGCAGTGTGCCCAACCAAATACTCATGTCACAGATCTTGCAGCTAGGGATGACAAAATTACACAGTCTGTGGAAGTCGAACTGGAATTCTGCTGGGTTTCTGGGAAAGATTTGCCCCCTGAGAAGAGGGGACAAAGGTGACCCATACACAGTTATCTCACTCCTTCTCCTACCTTGAATGGGGCCACCATGTCTAGTGGCAGCAGCCATCTTGCCACAGAGAGGCAACGATCGAGAGACTCACAAGAGACACCTTCTAACATCACTAACCCTTTGACCCAAAGCCACAGTGGTCTCCTCCTGGATGTTATGATGGTGAGAGAAGAAAATCATGATTTATTTAAATCGCTGTATGTAGTCTCTTATTTGCAGCCTAAAGCACTCCTAACTTACAACTTTTTTGCTTTTCTTTGACAGGAAAGGGAGCGCTGGAAGCCCATCTGGGAAAACAGAGTCTCCAGTTGGGCATGAATAATATGCAGAAATAGCAGCCATCGACTTCCCCTGATAATGCAGCATCAGCACACAAACCCATGGGCAGAACAGCTAATCATAATAGGGGACGTGAATTAAGTATTTATTCTGGGTCAGATAGAGCGTACTACTTGGCACACAGTAGGCCTTGGGGGAAAATGTTAACCTATGGCACGAAAGCCTAAATGACAAATTCCACACTCTATCCACACCTCTACCAAATGGCTTATCATCTTCCTCCTTCCTCCATAGACTTGTCGCACATATCTCCTTATCTTTTTCTGAGTGGTTCACAGGTTCTGGTAGATATCAAATGCGCTACTAGAGGCGAAGAGCTTAAAACACTACCCATCACGTAGCAGGTGCTCAATATATGTTAGGGATCGCTATTATTGCTCTGTGCCAGGCACGGTGTGAAGTGCTTTTCTTGCCTTATCTTGGTGAGATTAACACAAGCACAAACAGCTGAGTGGTTGCTGTCAAATCCATTTCATGTTCTGGATGTCAGTTACCCCCATCTGTCAAACGTGGATTTAAGGCTAAACCAGTCTTCCCTAAACTTCTTGCTGTCATTCATGACCTTCCTGATTTCTGCCTGTATTCTATTTGTTGTAAGCTATATTCTCCAATCACAAAAACCCGTATTCGCTCTACTGTTTGTGCTAACCTAATACATTTCTTTAATTTGAGTCCCTTTTTTTTTTCTTTAGCCTTATCCTAAGTAGGAACACCCATGCGATGATAGATATCTATCAGTGCTTCTCAACACGGGGTGTTCTTGACCCCCAGAGAACGTTTGGAAATGTCTGGAGATATTTTAGTTGTCTCACTGGGGTAGTGATGGTACTGACAGCTGGTAGATAGAGATACTGCTAACTATCCTACAATGTACAGGACAGACCCCACGACCAAGAACGATCCAGCCCCCACACACATACATGCATGTGCACACACACACACACACACACACACACACACACGTGAATATGCTTTAAAACAAATACATAACCATCCAAAAAAAAAAAAAAAAAAGAGCTTATCCAAGTTTCATCTGAATCACTCTGTCTCTGTTCAAGAGCAAGGTTACCAAATGTTGGGAATCCCCTCATAAGCTGACTTCTTAAAGTCCCTTCCTCCTCTAAAACTCAATGAAGTCAAATTGAAGACAGCAGGTTACTTCTCTTATTACTCAAGGCGAAGAGAGACATTTCTTCAGAAACAGAACATCATCTTTGGGAAGAAAACAATTCTCATTTCCAAGCAGTTATAAATGTCACTGGGTTTATGTGTAGAAATGGTCTGACTTTTCAGAGACCATAAAACAAAGGACCTTGAGATACAACCATCTACCTGGAGCAATGGGACGCCCACGGTCGGGTCATGCAGAGCACATGCTAATTAAGGGTCCCTCACATTTCCTGGTAGAGCAGTGATTCTTTCCATTTTCCCTACCCCGACCTACGAAGCATGGTATTCGTGTGCGCCATATTCTCATGAGCAGAGCCAGGGTAATAGTTACCATTTCCCTTCTGTCTCTAACATTCAAAAAATGCCAGCGTCATGCCAGTGAGTTCCTTGACCACCCTCAGCCTTCAACAATGATAGGGAATAAATTATTTTCAATTGATTGCAATCGATTCAAACCACATTTGTGCACCGCTTGTCCAGGGGATTCCTCAACCAGGAGTTTCCTGGCATGGAGCACTATACGTCAGGGGGAGAGGTTGTAATGAAAAAGGCTGGAGCCAGAGACGTGACTTAGAGCTAGTGCTGTGTTTTCTACACTGAGCTATAATAATAACACATGGTGCCTTTCTGGCACTTTACGGACACGGTTCAGACTTCATCCTTAGCACAATCATGAGAGATTGTGAGAGAAGGAGTTGACGTCCCTGTTAACCAACGAGAAGGCTGGGTTTGGAGAAGGCCCACAAAGCAAGTTCTAGAACTCCATTTCCTCAGTTCCTGATTTGCTGACTTTCCACATGACTCTGGGCAGCCTAACAGACACTCTTCCTCTGTATGATGCCCTCAGAGCTTTCCCATTCCTGGAACTGGTGCTTAGGGAATGACCTAGACCAAGTCACTTAGTGGCCGAGATATTAGTTGGTGCAGCTTATATAAAGACTTTCTCAGCAGAGTTCATACGCTTTTGATAATTTGGATAATTAAGGAATTTCTGGAAGACCGCATGATCTCGGACCCATATACCTTCTTCTGTTCATGGTCCCTCACAACCATCCCTTCCTTGTTGAAGTCTTTAGCATAGGTGAGTTTTGCTTAATTGGACACCAATGTTGGGTCAGGCATCTTGGCCTCGCATCTCTCTCTTAATTTGCCTGGAATTCCTGGGAGTCACGATGAAGCTGGGATTTGCTGGGGAAGACCGTGGAGAGGTAGACACATGTTGGGAAGACTGTATCAAAGATGTTCCTAGGAGGTGCCGTCCCCAGCAGTTGATAGAGCACTTCAGTGCAGATGCTCAAAATAAACAGCCCTCCTCCGGACTTAGCGATTTGTAGTCTCGACCTTGGCATGGGAAATCTGAATCATTGCTAGCCCCTTCGCTTCACCGGGAGCCACTGTCGGCTTGTGGCTTTCTCTAAACCTGCAGAGGGGAAAGCTGGATGGAATCCATTCTCTGGGTACACCTGCTGGCACGAGCTAAAGGTGAACTTGCACGCTTTCTCGCACAGATTCTTGTGTTTCAGTACAGAGGGCTGGGTGGTAGGGGTGGGGATCTGGCACGCAACCCAGAAGGGTAGAGAAAACTGAAATCACACCTCACGTCTCTCCACAAAGGTTTGATTCTCTTTATGAGTATGATCCGCCAATCCGTAATCAAGGGTTAATTTCACAGCTCACTGCTTCATCTAGCATAATATCCATTCAGACTAATTAAATCTGTCTAATAATGTGAGTGTCTTTGTCTTTGTTCTTCCCCTTCTTTGTTTTACACCCTTCACATCTCATCTCCAGAACCACACGCCATCACACTCTACTTGACAAGCAGAATCCATCCCTAAAATTAAAACATTCCTGACCTATCTGCAATGACAAGGCAGGCGAGCTTCACGGCGCTCCGGCCCATGAAGGGAGCTGACACATTTGTTTTTAATTTCAAAAGAGTAGAAAGTGAAGATCTGACCCCGTCAATCAAGCCCTGTGACAAGTTTAATCATTGGTGCCCCACAAAAATCACGGCTAAATAGGAATGCAAATACTGTATCACAGGGCTCTTATAAATGCTAATCAAGGAGAAGTAATCAACTGACAATTTCACTGATCTCTTTTCTGAAGAAGTCACTCAATGCTCTGTCTCTGGGCCACAAAGAGAAGAGAACAGGACAAAAGGGCTGGATGAGGTCCCCCCAACCTTCCTTTTATTTTTCCTTCCAGGACATTTCTTTTTAAAGAGAGAATTCGTTCTTTTGATCCATTGTTGAACTTTAAAGCAAAGAACTTACGCAGTTATATGTCAAGTGTACTTTATTATCAGTACCCAGGCTGGGCAGAGAACGCACCGAAACTTCCGCTAAAATAAAAATCATCATTTGTCTTTGTCATTAATCTGTTCTCAAATTCTCTTATATCTTAAAAGTGACTGACCTTCGCTGTGAGAGGGGAAGAAAAAAAAAGTTTTATAAGTAGTCGAAAATCTGAAAATTATGATCACGGTAACTCAAAAAAAAAAAAAAAAACGAAGAAGAAGAAGAAGGAGAAAGAAGAAGGAGAAAAATCCCTTTTAAAAACTGAATCCAGGGTTGATGAAGAATTTATAATCGTCAAGAAGTTCTGAGCCAGACGTCTCTCCCCTCAGCATGGAGGCTTGACTGTGCTTAGGGAGAGAAGTCAGAAATCGGAGAAAGATTTTTCATCTACCCTTTCAGACAGGACCTAGAGAGCTTTGTGTGGTACCAACCTTAGAACCTGAGAGGTTGTTTTTTTATCCTTGTCTCTATTTTATTTTTTTTTTTAACTGCAAGGTCCTAAAGAGATCCAATTATTGGTGACTTTGTACCATAAACACTGATTTCATGGAATCAAAACAGGCAAAGGAAAAAGCCAGCACTAAGTTACTCCAAGTTTGTCCTACGATGTTTATCTAGTCCTATAAAAACGGAACATTTCAGAAGTTCAGGTATTGGCAAGATGAATTCCTCTAGTGCTAACCAGCCCAAGTTCTGAAGGTCCTGGGTGGTCTCCCTCATCTTAAGGAGAGAGAAGTGGGACTGTATGGCTTTTGGGGGTCCTTTGGCATGTTTCGTGTGAGAGGTGGATGGGCCAAATCCAGCCCACTGCCTGCTCTTGCATGGCCCAGGAGCAAAGAACAGTTTTTGCATTTTTAAAAGGTTGCAAAAAAAATGATCTTGATATAAAAATTACACGAAATTCACAGTTCCACATCCATGAATGGAGTTTTATCAGAACCTGACCATGCCTATGCACGGATGGGTCTTCCTGGGCTGTGTTCTCAGGGTGCAGCAGGGGTTGTCTGACCCGTAAAATCCAATATATTTACTGTCTGGTCCTTTACAGAAAAAGTTTGCTGACCCCTGTTTTATATCATCATGGAAAATTTGCTAGTTCTTGGCTGTACCTCAATTTCCCCAGCCCTAGAATTTCTTTTCTCCCAACAACTTGATCGAGGTATAATCGACAAAGAAAACTGTATATATTTCAAGAGTACAATGTGATGATTTGATATACACATAGCTCGTGGAATGGTCACCCCCACAGTTTGTTAACTAACACATCTATCATTTCGCATAGTTACCTTTTTTGTGTGTATGAGAATGCTTAAGATTGATTCTTTTAGCAAATTTTAAGTATACTGTATTGCTAGCTATGGTCACCGTGCTGAACATTAGATCCCCAGAATGGACTCATCTTATAACTGAAGGCTTGCACCCTTTTTTAAAAAAAGATTTATTTATTTATTTGAGAGCGAGAAAGAGAGAGCGAGTGAGCTAGGGAGGGGCAGAGGAGAAGGGGGAGAAAATCTCAAGCAGACTCCCATTGAGCGTGGAGCCTGATGCAGGGCTTGATCTCACGACTCTGAGATCATGACGGGAGCAGAAATCAAGACTCAGACGCTCAACGGATTGAGCCACCGAGGTGCCCGAAGGCTTGTATCCTTTGACAAGTGTATTCCCATTTTCCCCATCCTTCAGCCCCTGGAAACCACTATTCTACTCTGTTTCTGTGAGTTCAAATTTTAAAACAAGTTTCCACGTATAAATGGGATGATGCAGTGTTTCTTTTTCTCTGGCTTATTTCGCTCAGCAGATTCATTGTGTAGTCACAAATGGCAGGACTTCCTCCTTTCTCATGGCTGAATAATGTTCCGCTGTAACGGACATTTTAAATAAATGAACACCAGCGAAGATGCCTCATGTTTTTCAGATGTCAATATTCAGCTTCCTGGGGGGGATGGGCTTCCTTGCAGTGAAATGAGCGTCTCGCCCGTGTGTACTAGACCTTGGACCTTCTCTGGCTTTCGGCCACCCCTTCCGTGGCCTCAGGGTCTGAGGACAGGCAGTGTCTCCCTTTGTGGGGTCAATCACGGAGCCTTAGGTGCTTCTGGCTGCTCCTCTCCCCGGTAACATTGATTCAAATTAAGATCTAATTCATTTTGGAATAATAATGGTACTCTAAAAATAGAACATTGACAATAACAAAAGAGGGAACGCAATTCTATATTTCTATTCTGGTCCGTAGTCCCTGAGACCCAGTGTGGCGGAAGTGATAACACATTCGCTGGGAAATGAAGAGGTTGGTCAATTTGTTGCCTCAACAATACCACAGCAGGAAATCACAAGAGATAATACTTCTTTCTGCCAGACGTGCCCAGGTACTCAATATGTCTACATACACATGCATCTACGTTTTTTTTCCATATTTAAATAATAGTTATTCACAATGTTCTCTTAATATTTTCCAGGGCAGTTTTGTTATTCTCATTTCATAGCTAAACTGATTTTCCTTGGGTTGGGGCAATGGCTTTCAATTGGGGGTGACTTGCCCTTTTGCACAGGAAGGAAGAGAGGGAATCTTGGGGTACAAGGCGGGCACAGGGGCCATTTGGAAACATCTGGAGACATTTTGGTTGTCATGACTCTCAGAGGGTGCAGAGCTCCTGGCAGGTAAGGGACAGAAACCAGGGACACTGCCAGAGATGCTATGTGTACCCTACACGACACCCACCACAACAGAATTATTTGGCCCCAAATATCCATACCTTTGGGCCTTAGAAACCTTCAGTTAAGGAAGCAAAACTGCACAAGGTCACCAACTTTGGAGCTGGAGAAACCTAGATTTAAATGAAGTTTCTCAACCTTGGCACTACTGACATTTGGATTGGCTCATTATTTGTCAGGGGCTGGGGGGCTGTGCTGTGCACCGTGGACCTGACCTCGACCCACTAGACGCCAGCCGTACCACTGCCCCCTGCTCGTGATGACCACACATGTCTTCAGACAGTGTCCTTTTCTGAGCCAAGGAGCTGTGGTTGAGAACCACGGGTTAGAGTACGAACTGGTTACTTGCTGGCTTGGTCGTTTTGGATGAGCTATGGACTATCTCCAAGCTTCAGTGGTCCAACTGGTCACGGGGAAGGGGAGCCAATGCCCTTTCCATATTGCCGTGTGGATTAAATGTAGGGAATGAGGTCCTGACGCGGGTTGTCAGGGCATCTCCAGAACACATCGATATGGGGGGATTTTCTCAAACAAAGCAAATGTTCTTCAACTAAAGAAAACACTGAAAGAAGGAACGAATGCAGAAGTTTTTTGTTTCGTTTTCAATTTCCCCACCTCCCATCAAGAGGCCCCCCAGGCAGTCCGCCTCTCCCCTACCTGTTCCTACTTCAAGAATGCAGAATTTACTGAAGCCCTCCTCTGGGCTAAGCGGCTCCTCTTGCCCCGGTTATAGAGACGGCAATCTCCATTTTCACAGGCAAGGAAGCTGGGACTCCAAAAAAGTATAGAATTCATGCAAAGCACCACAGCTCGAAAGCGCTGGGGCCGATATCCAAGCACACCAAGGTCCAAATACATACTTTCCATAAAGAGGCAACACACGGTGTTGGGTTTCTCATCCGGCCATGTGCTTTTCTGTGTGACCTTGGGTAAATCACTGCACCTTTCCGAGACTTTGTTTTCTCATCTGTAAAATAGAGCTAAGACTGCATTGAGGGCTCAATAGGCAATGCCCTTATTAGGGGCCTGGCCCAAAGCTGGAACTCTGATCACTGCTACTAACCGTCCCTGTCGTTATTTGTATCTATGCTCTCGACACCATGTCATGCTGCTCCTGAGGTCCTGACAGTAAAAGGAAGGAGACAATTTTTGAAATAAATACGAGCGCATTCAGGAGTGATTAAAATAAATATATTTTACAAGTGAAACAATGCAGTTTTGTTCCCCCTCTTCCCAGCATTGCTTCCTATCCATTGGACTCTAGAGTGTCAGGAGGAAAGCCCAGCCTTTGAAAATTAATCCTACACAGGTGGTTAGGGAGGGATCTAACTGGCGAGTGTGTCCATCACAGTGGATATCAAGTTATTCTAATGCCGAGGCTGCTTGAGTCTGGGTTGCTGTTTGTGTGTGTATGTTTGAAACTGGATCTGCAGGGGGCAGTTCTTTTTTTTTTTTTTTTTTAAGATTTTATTTATTTATTTGAGAGAGAGAGAGCGAGCAAGCACTGAGCTGGGAGGAGAGGGAGAAGCATCCCTACGCGGGACTCGATCCTAGGACCTCGGGATCATGACGGAAGGCAGACGCTTAACCGACTGAGCCACCCAGCGGCCCCTGCAGGGGGCACTTCTGAAGAGTATTCGGTTCCCTCCTTTTTGAGAAGGGATTGAGACGGTACAGACTGCTGAGCATTTTCCCTTTGTCTTATCCCTTAGTAAACACCGCTCCTTTCCTGTGAAACCTCACGGATCTGGTAAGAATCATCTCTGTGCTCTCCCAATACGGGGCTGAAATATCACAGGAGACCAGAGCCAGGATTTGCAAATAGGTCTGTTCCATTCACTTCCCCCAAACCTTCCACTGGTAAGTTTGGGTCACTGAGTTCCGAGGGAGGTGACATCATCCACGCACTTTACCTTCCTTGGCCCATGTTCGCCTGCTTCGTGGATGTGACTTTGCGCTGGAGACAGCGGGTCTCGTCCCTGCCCCGTCTCCACCAAGACCGAACTTACACTTCGTAAGGAGGAACTCAACGAGTCTTTGTGCAATGATCCCATGTGGGCCAGAGAATCAAAACATTGTGCACCATTGTAGAGAAAGGGCCCTTCATTTAAACCGCAGTTTCCCAAACTGGTTTCCATGGAAACGTAGCTCTGTGGGATGCCGGCAGGTGTTATGTGAAGAGATGGCTGTATAGTCAAGTATGTTGGAGTGAACCTGCATTGAACAAGACTCCATTGCAGGACTTGGCCTGGTCTTTCTTTCTTTCTTTCTTTCTTTCTTTCTTTCTTTCTTTCTTTCTTCTTTTGTTTTTTTTTTGTATTTTTTAATGCTAACGGGTAATACAGATGCCAAAAATGGGATCTGCAGCACGCAGTATTTGCAAAACTTATTGGACCCCGTAAGTTTTTTTCCAGTGAGCATCTGGTGGGATTGGTGTTCCAAGGAACGCAATCTGCAGAACTTTTCTCTAACAGCCGACTTGCCTCGGGGCTCTTGAGGTCATCGCTATTTTCCTCGGCCTGGAATGTTCCTTCCCAGCTATCTGCACAGCTCACTCGCTCACCTTGCCCGCCTTCTCAGCAAGGACTTCTCCGACCCCTATTGCAAACCCAGCATCTTCCTGCACTCACCTCCCTCTCCTCCCTCCCTACCAGCACAGACATGTCATTGTTTCTGTGTGGCCTTAAACATATATGTTTTACTTTCTGGACCCCTTCCGCCTCCAGAGTGTGAGCCCCACCAGGACAGGGTCTAGGTCCACCTTATGCATTCTGCTACACAGCAGTGCCTGGCACAGGTGGGCACTTAAGAAGTCAATGGAAGTTGAATAAATGAATGAGTTAATTTATGAATCCCTGCTTTACACCTGGGCAGAGACCCAGAGGGGAGAGGTGAACATTGGCCATCAGGCTAAGCAGGGTGTGTGATTTTGGACCCTGTAGTTAGGGCTGCTGTGGGGATTAAGTAAAGAACGATTACAGGGTCTCGTGCACAGTGGACTCTCCATGCATCACGGGGAGGACGATAATGACCCTTAGCACCCACCTTATCGCTCATCCCCATGGCAACTCTGCAAAGCGGACCCTCCATTTTGCAGAGGAAGAAAAGGAGGTCCCAAGAGTTTAAGTGGCTTCCTTGGGGTGTGGCAGTGAGCAAGCGCAGCCCAGATATATGCTCACGTCCGCAGGATCCCAGATCCTCAGCCTCTCACCTACTGTGTGTCTGCAGATGCCGGTCATGAGTAGAACAAAACATCCTGGTCCATAAAAGCTGACTAAATCTCTGAGACAACTGATTTTTTTTCCCTTTTGGCTCCAAAATTAGCTACAACTTTTTGACAAGTGTGGCTTTTTCTCAAGTTCCTCACCTGTGCATTGGGTTTGCTACACGAGATGGCTCATTCTTTGGGAGAAAGAAGGGAGCTGACTGCAGAGGGCTGGGGGAGAGAGGAGGACAACCCTGGACACTTTCATTCCGGCCTAAAGGAGTCAGGGACCTCACCCGCTTAAAGTTCCTCTTAGCTATCCTAACTTCACTCATTCCCTTCCTTGTGCTGTCTTCCTGTTGGTGCCTTTGGGGACGGGGCTGGGTTGGGAGGGATGCGGAGGAGAGGAGAAGACTTCAGGTCTGGGTTAATCTCCTTGACAACCCAGAGTCCCTTACTTTTGGCATCGACTACAGTCATTTAGGAAATCCGTATGGGATCCGCAAGCAGCATCGGGCTAATCAAGAGGGCTGTCTCGTGAAGCTGCTCAGAGAATCCAGGACCATGGTTTCTGTGATACGTTCTATCGCATTCTGTAATGCAATCCAGATCTGGGGCCCTTTCCTCACATCAGAAGAAAGGGGACAGTGGGAGGTGTCGAGAGGGGCTCCCCCACACCCACTTCAGAACACAGACTCGGAACGGGTGACACACCGAACCCAGACATTTCCACCCACTTCTGTCTCGGTGGTGCTGCTTCTCAGTGTTATTCAGGCTCTGTTTAAGTCTCGTCTCCCTAGAGAGGCCCTTCCTTACCATCCTAGCTAGGGGGCCACCCCGTCATGCTTCTCCCCCTGCCCCTAGCCTTACTGAGTGTAATTGACATAACTCACATCTGGGGCATCAAACGCTCATCAGTAACTGATATTATCTTGTTTATTCACTTGCTTATTTGTGCCTGTCACTAAAATGTGGCTGCATGAGATCAGAAACCTGGTTCGTCTTGCTCCCTGTGTTATTCCAGCGTCTGAAGCAGTGCTGGGCAGAGGCGGTAGGGACTCGGGAGCATTTGCAGGCTGAGCGATTGATTGCATTATATATGTCCCAGCTTTCTCTGCAGCGAGACTCTCACAGAAGGAGGGTTATTATGGAGGATGCATGAACCAGCTCTGTTTTTTATTTTTCAGTAATGACAGAGTAAGAAAAAAATGGCTGACGCAGCATAAGGGACTTAGGTTAGACGTCAGGAACTTCCTGCCGGGCTGAGTTGGGGCATTAAAATGCATTACGGAGGGAAGCTGTGCAAAACTCCTGTTAAGTAATTCTTTTTTTTTAATGTAGGGAATATCCTCAGGGATATTTATACCTGTATTGTCCCCAGGACTCCGTTCTTAGATGCAATCTCTCTCTCTAGAGCCTTCCTGCCTCCTGGGGACCCTTGTAATGGCCCCGCAGAGGAGGAGGGGAAGTGCTACTGCCATCTAGTGGGTGGAGGCCAGGGCTGCGGCTCAACACCCTTCGGCATAGGACAGCCCCTGCTCAGCATGCCAGCCCAGCCAAGGTTGAGAGAACATCTGCTCAAGGTGGTTCTGTTTGCTGTTTTCAAGGGTCCCCTGAGCCCAGCTCTGCTCAGGGAGTCTCCAGAGGACTGGCCCAACTGGAGAGAATCAGTGCGACTCGGTTACAAAAAAAATTCAATTGGGGATGCAGTTCAGGGGGGTGTGAGGGCCAAAAATGAACTAATAGATTATTTCTCTACATGACAAAAGGAAGTCCTATTATGACTGTTATTCACATTTATACATTGATTGTGTGACCCACAAATATTTATGGGTCATCAGCTATATTCTCTGCATGATGCTAGATCAGGGGCTGGCAAACTTTTTCTTACAGGGCCAGGTAGTAAATATTTTGGAATTCCTCAGGCCCTAGGATCTCTGTATCCAGTACTAAACCATTGTAGGGCAAAGTCAGCACAGTAACGAGTGGGTGTGGCTCTGTTGCAGGGCTCTGTATCCAAGACACAGAAAGGCAGTGGGCAGGATCTGGCCCCAGCCTAGGATGCTAATCCTTGTCCTAGACGTTGAAGCCACAGAGGTAAAAAGAGCAGAGACCCAGTTCCTACGGAGCTCACCATCCAGAAGAAATCTCCAAGTGAATGAAAGCTGACTACAGTATGAAGAAACGAGGCCAGAGAGCAGGTTTTCTGGATATTCTTATGTCCAGAGCCTCTGGGATTGCCGATGAAGCTTGGGTTCTTTCCATATTTGGATCTCTATTGCTCCATTTACCACGACCATCATCCTGGCGACCACTGAGACCTCCAACAAATGTCCAAAGCGCCACTGGGGTGGGGCCCCTGAGAGCCTTACCCCCTCCTCTCCCTCCGATCCCCGTTGGAATTCACAGTGACAGCGATGACACAGATGACAGGATGGTCTCCTGCTCCCACTCCTGCTCACCTGTCTTTCACGTGGGCACCAGGGGCGCCCTCCTGCATTGCAAATCTGACTGTGTGGGCCCCTCTGTTGAAACCCTTCCCTGGTTCCCTTGCCCTCCTGGTAGCTGGATTCATGATGATGTAACACACACACACACACACACACACACACACACACACACACACACACACATTTTATTTCGAAATGTCATTATAACCAAAAAGGTGCAAACAACTGTTGGTTAAATATCATCTTTCTTCTCTTAATCCAGACTTTCTCTCATGTCTCCTAATGCGGTCATGCCCGAGTGTGTGTGTATGTACATTTCTACACACGTGCACACCACACACACATATGATATGCACGCACATGCACATATAATGCATACGTATCATATTGTTTCACTACTATGCACTTTCTTTTTGTTTATTATTGATATTATGGGGTTAAGATAGGATAGGGATTTTGGGAGATTGTAGAGATGAATCTCGATAGGTATGTTATTAGCATAATAAGAGTGCATTCTTCAGAAGACCTGTGTGCGTAGGGGTGCATGGGGCAGGGGCAAAGGTGGAGAGCAAAGGGAGGAGCAGAACATGTGGGAGCAGGCAGCAGGGCCATGGGCCACGGGTGAGGGCACACGGGTGTGAGTGGCCGTGCCTGCTGCTCTAGAATCAACTATATTGATCATTTTATCGTTGCATATTTTAATTTTTTCTCCCCCGGGCATTTCCCAAGCTGTGCATCGGACTAAAAAAATGAACCTTAGACAATGGCCAACCTGGCATTTCGCTGATTTTTAATGTGTTTATTGTGTAAGTTATCCACAGAAGCCTTAAGGGCTTTTGGAAATGGGGTATGTTAAAGACAAAGGAAGAAGAGAGACAAGAAAGAGATTTTCTTCTCTAGGTGTTGTCTTCTTAATTTGCATAAATGACAATAGTGAACATCTTGTTTCGCTGCCACCTTTGTAAAGCTCGTAGTTGGAAATCAGCCACCATATATAATAATAACCTCTATTTAGATACGACAAGCCCTGTCCTCAGCACTTTACAAACATTATCTCAATCAGTCCTCAAAACACCCTTAAAAAGCCTCTCCTGCTCGTCTGAAAAAACCTGAGGCACAGAGAGGTGACATTGCTGGTCTCAGGTCGCCCAGCTGGGCGGCGGCAAAACCAGGGCTAAGCACAGATCTCCCCTGGCCTGGAAGATCTCCCCAGGACTCTACGGGGAGCAGCGGCTCTATCAGCAGCATAGATCAAAAACATCTACCTGGAAATTCGAGTTCATGGGCCCTGGTTTTGTCTACTGCTACAGCCACTGAGCTTAGTCTGGCTTTCTCTTTTAAACGAGATTTTTCCTGGAAAGAAAAATTAGCACAAGAACCCGGTAGAGAAGTTCAAACACCACAAAAGATAGACTTCCAACCCCAGAGCTCCTTTCTGATCTTTCCCGAACTATTTCTGCATAATTAAACAAATGTGCCTATACACACACACGCACAGAAGTAGTTTTTAGAAAAACTTTGTTGACTATGATTTATGTATTTTTAACACAAATTTATGTATTTTGAATACGATAGACCTAGATCTTTCCATTGAAGAATTAATCTTATGGTCATTCTACATCAACACATGGGGGTTTACGTCATTCTTTTTATTTTTTTATTTTTAAATTATTTTTAAAGATTTTATTTATTGATTGATTTGAAAGAGAGAGAGAGCACAAGCTGTCTCACCACCCTGAGATCACGACCTGAGCCAAAACCAAGAGTTGGATGCTTAACTGACTGAGCCGCCCAGGCACCCCTCCTTCACATCTTTTTAAAGGCTATATCAAATTTCCTGGTTTGAAAGACTAAAAATGCTTCTGCAATTCTAATGGGTGGAAAATACCCCATTTATAAGTAGTACTTGGCCTATATTAATTAATATAATTTCCTGTGTGCCATATGAAATAGGTACTTTAATAGACCCATTTCTCAGATGAGGGAACTAGGGCATAGGGAAGTGAAGTGACTTGCCCAAGGTTGCACAACTTGCAAGTGGGAGAGCTAAGATTCAAGCCTAGTAGTCTGGCATCAGCGTCTATAGCCTTAACTGTTGCCCTCTAGGTTCAGGCAATATTCCTATGAACATATCTTTATACACATGCTCAGATCCGTGTAAAAGGTGTATTTCCAGCCATGAACTTGCAGGTTGAAGGTAATGAACGCTTAAAATTCTGTAGCTGACAAAAATTGTCACATTGCTCTGTAAGGAGGTAAAACCATTTATGCTTCCATTGCCAGTGCATGGTCCCTTCTCTGCAGGTGTTACTTCCTTTATTAATACATGGGATAAGTGGAGTGGACTTCTGTCTTAACCATGAGTGTGTCTCCCCTTTGGATAGAAGAGAAACCACCTGAATTCATCCTGGGTGGCTTTTAATGATCTCATCATTCTCTGGCAGAACAAGCTCGTCCCATATGCCTCTCTCCTGTGTTGTCCCCATGAAGGCACATTTGCTAGCTGCCTCGCAACTCTACCAGCACACACGTGATTACTCATAAGGTACTTAGTTCTGGCAAGACACCTGAACCTCTTCTGACCATTGAGTCACACTAATTAGCTGATGGTCTAAGCAGATGGAGAAGGGAGGGGATGATATGGAGTGAGGAAGGCGGCTGGCAGCGGGGCTCTGTCATGTCTGTGCTCAGAGAACTGGCAGCTCATTTGGGATGAACAGAACCTTTGGCATGTGGAAGACAGGCTGAGTTCATCTCATTCCTCCACCTGCCTCTAGGTGGCCCAACGGACTGGTGCAATTAAGCCCCCCCCACCCCCCCACTCTGGCTTCCCATCAACAGACACAAGGTAGAAGATAGGCAAGAAAAGGTCATTCTCCATCTCAAGTGTTGCTTGATATCAGAGACCTCAAACTGTTGACTGGAGAACTTTGGCCTGAGGATATGTTTTTGTTGTTGTTCTTTTTGTTTTGTTTTGTTTTATTGAACTGCACAGTGGATTTGAAAAATCCAGAGTGGTTGCCAACAAGTTAAAAATCAGAAAATTTCAACTAACAGCTTCCAATGAAAAAAAAATTGGGAGATCTGGCAACTGACAACTGTGCATGGGAAGGACTAGCTCTTACCCCTTTTGGACAGGGCAAGGGCTCTGTAGTTCACCACACTCCCCACCACTCCCTATTGCCTCCCAAGCTGGCTCTCTGAATTCATTTCTGTCTGGCTCCTAGAGGCGTATGACGTCAGAGTCCCTGCTCTAGGTGCTTGGCATCTAGCATTTATTGTATGCGTGCACGAGCGCATGCGTGTACGGCTACGCGTGTTTTATTAACATTTACTGAGCACATACCACGTGCTAGGCCTTGTGCTGCATGCTGAGGAGTGAAGTGGGGAACGAAACCAACGTGGTGCCCAGTTCTGGCGTTCAGGAGCTCCCCGCTAAGGAGAGGAGGCCCATTAAGAAGATAGTCCCACAGAAGACCCCTTATTTACTCTTCCTCAAGTGGCGAGGGGGAAAAGCTCAGTGTGTGAACCGGTCCAGCCGGGGATCTAACCACATCGGGGGAGAAGGTGTGGGGAAGCGTCTCACGTGCTCTCTGTATTAGCCTTAATTTTGCATTTGAGAACACGGCGGCACAGAGAGCAGGGCTAAATCCTCATGCTCACAGGGAGCGGGGCCGGGGTTGAACCGAGGCCATCCGGACACGGATCGACACCCTCCAACTCCGGCAGGGGCTTTTCTGCAGGAGGGCCTGCAAGCGCTCAGGAGGAGTGAGCGCCCGAGGAGAAGGGGGGTTTACTTGGAGAAAGAGCTGTTATCCTGCTCTGAGTGGGGGGTGGAGGGGGTGGGATTGATGCGCCGTCCCATCCCTTTGCCCTTCCTACTCATGTCCCCTGCATGATTTCCAGGGGCTGGCGCTGCACACTTTGGCCCAAGGGTGCCCTCTGGCCGCCCGTGTGCACTGGGACCCTTGCAGCGGGTGAATGAATGGTGAATTGCCACGTAACTACACACCCCATGGCCTCCAACTAGCGACTGTTGCTTTGCAAATACCCCAGCTCCCTCCTCCATGGGTGGAGTAACTCTGGCTCTCTTCTCCACTGGCTCCCAGAATTCTCTGCAGGACTAAGTGTCAACAGCCCATGTGACAGCTTGCAGAATAAGGTGCCCTGTGTCGGCCGCCTTCCCTTCCCTGTCTCACCTCCTCACTAACTGACTGGTGTTTCCCGGGATGAGGATTTCTTGTCCCAGTGGTGGCTTCTGGGCGAACCCCAACTAAGAAAAACCCAAGCCTAGCTGGGGCAGGCATGGGAGGGGTAGTCAGGGGGATGTCTTGGCCGACCTTGGGAGACAGAAAGTCCTGGTACCTGGCCCTGACCCAGGTTGCTGAGACAGAGGGGCTGAGGTCTGGGGCCCGCCCAGAGCAGAAGGTTTCTAACAGCTCACATGGTTTTGCAGGATGAAGCTGCTTGCTTGGACCAGCCTGACCTCTGAGAATCTATCCAGACCAGGGCTGGGGAGTGTTTGTTGGGGGGCTATGCAGGGGTGAGCTGTGGGGGCAGGGCATGCTAAGGCATGTTCGATGGGGTTGTCCCTCAGTCAGGGAACCTTGACACTTGGGAGCAGAGTGGAGAGTCGCAGTTTGCCACCTTGGGGAGGGAGACAGCTGCCTGGGTCAGGGAACTGCAGGAGAGAGGATCCGGAGAAGAAGGAAACCTCCAAAGGACCCAGGAAAACCCGGGAGCTGTGGACTGAATGTTTGTGACTCCCCCAAATTCTTCTGTTGAAATCCTAACCCCCGATGTGATAGTGTTAGGAGGGAGGCCTTTGGGAGCCCTCTTGAATGAGACTGATGTCCTTATAAAAGAGACCCCAGAGAGCTCCCTGCCCTCTCCACCAGGTGAGCACCCAGCAGGTAGACGGCCATCCATGAGCAGAATGGAACTCTTCCAGAACCTGACTGTGCTGGTGCCGGGTCTCCAGCTTCCAGGCTCCCGAATTGTGAGAAGTGGATTTCTGTTGTTTAGACTGCACTCAGTCTACGCTGTTCTGTTACAGCCGCCTGAATGGACCAAGACACCCAGACAGAAACAGGTTCTTCTCAGAGCTACATGGAGGTAAGGGTGGTAGGTCAAGGTCAATGTACTTGAGGCTGGCAGAACTGTACACTCGGAACTGGTTAAACTGGGAAATTTTGGGTTACATATATTTTACTCCAGTAAAAAAAAAAAAAAAAAAAATATATATATATATATATATATATATATATATATATATATATATATATAAAAGAGTCAGCTATACATTGGCTTGGAGCACAGACTGGGAGCCACCCAGACAGGGAACCCCCTTCTTGGCTTGTCCCTTTCTCAACTGCCCACTGCACTGGCCCCCGACGTGGGCTCCTGGAGGCAAGAGCCGGGGGAGCCCAGAGGACACGCAGAGAGGAACCCAGCCGCTCTCCCACAGGGACTCTGACCCACCGCAGGAGAAAAGATCTTACAGAAGGAGAGAAAGGGGCTCACTCCAGAATCCCTGAGTTGAGTCTTCAAGTGAGCATGGGCCTGTCTTCCCCAGGAACTAGTAGAAAACTCTCTGGTTTTATGCAAGGGAGGGGGACGTTTACTCCGTCTGCATAGCTTTTCAAAGGAGAAAGAAGTGAAATGATGCTGTGATCCCTCTTCGGGCGATATGCCTGTTCAACAAAGGGTTACATGTTTCAACATTGCTTCGTGCTTATTATGTGTGTGCTCTTTGTTAAACGCTCTTGCTCAAATTGGTTCAGTTAATCCCCATATGAGGTAAGTACTACGATTAGTCACATTTAAGGTAAGGAGAAGTTATGTAAGTCTGCCAGTGGCCCGTGCAGGAGCTGGGATTGGAGGCCAGGCCGGTCAGATTGTAATACCCACTGATCCCGATCGCCACCTGATGGTCGAGGTGCGGCGTTCTCATGGGACCAAGACTCCCGAAGGTGCCTGTAGTTTTTAGGGAGGTGCTGTGACTTCCTCGGCTTACATCAGTTGGAGTCTGGGCTGACTTGAGTTTGGAGCCCTGGTGGGACTCGGCATCACATTTGGAGGGTCAAGGGGATGCCGAGGCCAAGGTCCTGGCAGTGGAGGAACGTCAGGTCAGACGACACCTCCACTTACTCATCTGTAAAATGGGGGCAGTAATTCTTATCTTACAGGAAAAGGTGCCCCAAAAGTGCTAACCACGGTGCCTGGCATAATGAAAGGGCTCCATAAATGTCAGTTACAATAATATTTGACTCAGAGCACTGGGAGCCAGGAAGCATTGAATTACGGCTCATATTAACGTGCTTTCAAAACTGTACCAACGATCAACAGAACACATGTTAAATTTTCACAAATATAGCAAAGATGATACTGCTACCAGAAAGGGTTAGCAGTACAGAATGCTCACAACCACTTCTTAGGGCGTCCCAGACACCAGGCTCAGAAAGCGATGCATTATATACGTCGATTCCAGTAATTCCAATGATGTTCTTTCTCCTCCAGTAATTTCATGGTGCTGCTGAGACCTTGCTCAAAAGCCTAGGTCTGAGTTGGTGTAACGTAGAGATGGCTCAGTTTGTTTGCTTCATCTTGCATCAGAGGCTTCTGAGTGGAGCCTGCTCCCAGGATATGTCTGGAGCAGGGGAGTGTGGTGAAGAGGCATCTAGTGGTTTCCAGGCAGACTGAAAGTAGGAAGAGTCGGTGGCCTGCCTGGGGAGAGTGGGGTCAGCAAGGGAGGCTTTGCCCTTCCTGGAGTCATCTTTATCCAGTGATGCACCATCTGCTGGAAGGAATCGTAAAATCCGCCGACGAAGATGTGAACTCTTCAGACCCTGTTCAAATGGGCCCCTCAAGGCCCTGCCTCCAGGTTGGCAAGGCCCCAGAGCTGCGTGACATTCACTGAGCCATCAAAGGTTCTGTTTGCTCAGGAGATAAAGGGCTGGCAAGCTCAACTCTGAAAGCAAAGGGTCCATCTCCTCTCCACGAACGAGTTCCTAAGAATTCCTAAGTAGCAGGCTGTCATATATCAATATTCCTTTTATCAAATAACATACTGAAAACAAGGCCTCCATTAATTTTTAAAAAATATTTAAGCTGATTAGAAAGTTGGTTCTGTATTTGATGAAGTTCTGCAGAAATTGGGCTTGTGATGAATCATTGAACAAAGACACTTTTTTTTTTTTTGGTACAGCAATAAAGCCTCAAATGATTAATTAAGGGCACAACGCCAAAACAAGTGTCTTTGTTTCAAACGCAGTGGACAAGACAGCCTTGGGAAAGTTGATGTCTTAAGTAGACGCCACAACATGTTTTTAATTATGTTCAGGAAGACAAACAAGAATAGGAATCGCCAACTGTTTAGAAAGATAATTTTTTTTCGAAGAAAGATTAGAATTAAAAAAACCAAACAGAGCATTATTGATTTAACACAAATGCCATTTGTCGGGCCTTTTGTAATTTCCTTATTTGTGTCATCATTCTAGAGTTCACACACCCGCCCCCCCCTCGGGTGATCGCGTTTGGCACCCGTTCAGCTCTCGGCAATATGATACCGTAAACACGCAGTGACTGCTCATATTAAAATGTTTTATTTGTCGTAACTGTACAGATGATCGAGTGGTGCACGTCCTAAATTATCCCAATCATTGCCCAGGCTAATCGGAAGAGAGGGAATCAGGGACCGTCTCTGGGAGACGAGCAGGCAGGCCGAGGGTGCAGGGCGAAGCTGTCAGTTGGAAAGGAAACAACAGCAGAAAAGTTTACGCAACATCGGCTCTCGGTTGCGCCACCCCGAGCACAGCCCTCCGCGCCGCTGAAACAGACATCAGCGGCCTGCGTGACGCCCGGCCGGGAAGAGGCGTTTGGAAGCGGCTTAACTTTGGGTTGTATCGGGCAGTCAGATTCCATTTGGATCAAAGTGTCCTATCTCAATATTCGTGGTAATGACAGGTTGAGCTTTAAACGAGGCCAGCTCTTAATTGTAAAATGCTGGAGACAGAAGAGGAGCCTCACGGTTTGGCCCCTTTCCCCTAAACTCTCAGGAAGTGGCCTCCACTCATTTGGAAATCGATGGAAATATTGCTGAGCGGGGGCTGCGGGCTCTGGATTTCAAGAGGTCATTTAGATGGGTCACTCACAGGTACTCGAGGCTCCCGGCCTTCCTTGGCGTCCATCCTGCTAGGTTTCGAGAAATGGTGAATTACTCATTTTGCTAGGAAGTAATGGCTTTATCTTCTACGCGTCCACACGGTTGGAGAAGGGGTTGCGTGCTCAGCATCCAAAAGTAAAGATGTTCTGGAACGTGGTTGCGCCCCTCCGTCTCGAGCACGGCCTCTTTCGGGCTGTGTCACGGTTCGGCTCGGCGCCGTAGAGCGAAAGCAGCCACGGCCGATCTGCAAACAGATGGGTGGGGTTGTTTTCCAGCACAACATTTCCACTGGCTTTTCCACAGGCTGCCAACCCCCGACTTCAACCAAAGTCCTTAGAGGCATGGCAGGAATTCGGCTACTTCCTCCTTTGGGCCTGGCTTGATGTGAGGCGGGAGAGAAAACACAGAAGACCATGGACAGGAAGGAGCTGTGCAAAGGTGGCTTCTGTTCCTGCTCATTTTCCAGAAGTTTCTATGGCCTGGGCTTAGTAAGAAGGGATCTTGTAGGGGTGTGCCAATCCACAACCCATTTGCAGGGTGACAGTTGGGTTCAGCACACGTTCCCCTCCCCACCCCCCTGGAGAACGCACTGAATGTTTTGGGGGGAGAAATGTTTTCTCGAACCCCATGGGCTGGGAGTGGGGAGATGTAGCCTCCTGAGGGCCAAATGGCCACTTGGCACCTTTTCAGCAAAGGTCGTGGTTTCACTGAACGTGTTGGGGTGTTTGTGGGAGGAACTGGGGGTGACTGGAGAGAAGCAGGACTGGAGGCCGGGTCGGGGAGCGGGGGGACGCCCAGAAGGGATCAAGAAGAAAGCTGAGCTTGGGCCGCAGGCAGAGAAGGAGAAAGGACTCCCTGGAATAGTTTAGAGAAATACGTGAGCAGCTTTATTGGGTGTTGCCCAGTGGCGGGACGTGACCCCACTTCTGTGTTTCCCTGCGAAAATTTTCCAGTGTCCCTGTTACTCGCTAGTGCTTTGGTGGGAAGATGATTCTCTTGAGGAAAAGTGAAGAGGTGCCAAGTTCTGCTTGGGGCTGGCATCAAGTGAAGAGAGAGGCGACATGGTGGGATGAGGAAGATGCGGGGAGAGCTGACATTCTTGAGGCCGCCTCAGCCAGGTTCCAGCCACGGTCCCGCCCTCCCTCCACGGCATGGAACCACCGCTTCCTCATTCTCTATCCTTCCCACCTTCACGCCCTTCTTCAGTTTTCTTCAAGATGCCTGTGATCACTTGACGTGCTCTGTCATTATTTGGTTTTGCATTGATTGGTTTTCTCCCTGACGTCAGGTCCGTGAGAGCAAGGGATATTGTCTGCTCCGTTCCCTTCTGCAGCCCCACACCTTAACAATGCCTGGCACGTAGGAACTAGGATACATTTGTACCCACGGAGGAGCACCTGCTCGCCCACCTCCCAAACTGTGGGTTCTCTCTACACACCAGCACCTCCGTAACTCAAGCCACCTAAAGACACCGATAGTCTCCTAAACGTCTGTTCGCCTCTACTCCTGCCCCCTCCAAATCCAGGAGCCACAGCACAGGCTATCCTTCTCGATATGTAATTCGAATTATGTCACTTCCTAGCTTAAAACCCTCTCATTGCCTCCTGTCACTCTTAGAAAAAAAAATCTATACTTCTTTTCATGGCCCACAGAGCTTCCTAAGTGGGCCCATCTTTCTACTGCCATCTTTGTATTCTTGCTCACTCTGTTCTAGCAACACCCACCTCCTCTTCGTTTTTCCAAAACATCACACTCACTTCCCATTAGGACCTTGACACTTGGTGCTTCTGTTCTCTCCGAGCCTCCCTCGGCTGCCGCCTTCACGTCATTCAGGCCCCAGCTCAAACATCAGGCACCTCCGAGAAGCCTACGTTGACCATCCGGTCTGGAATAACCCAGCTCAGCCCATCACTTTTTATCACACCACCTGGCTCTCTTATCTTCTCCTTTTGGCTCTTCATCACCGGCTGTAATTCTCTTATTTGTTCTGTTGCTTATACTTTATAGTCTCTCCTCCTTTCCCAGGATGGGATGGATGTTGGCACCTTGGCAGCCGTGACCTTGACCATCTTATTTATCACCAAGGCCTAGAATAGTACCTAGCATACTGTAGGTGCTCAATAAATATTTGCTGAATAAATGAGTGGATTGATCTATGTACGCAGAATTTCCTGACAACAAAGGCATCGCTTTCGTGCCCATCTTCCAGTGCCTAGTTCCACAAATAATATATATTGGTCCCTGCTCATTCCACCCACATACTTCTTACAGGTCATCATAGAAGATCACATGCCTGGAAATTACTTGCATTTTCTTGGGTATTACCTTGAGGTTATCAAAAATTCAGTGTGATGTAGCTTTAAGTCTTAAATCCAATGTTTGGGAAGGTTTGGAAGACTGGACAGTGGTCAGAAAATGACCTCTGGGTCCATAGTCTTTATAGAATTATCATAGTTAAGTCTTTTATTTTATTATTATTAATTTATTTATTTTATTATTTTTAAAAAAGATTTTATATATTTATTTGACAGAGAGAGGGACAGCCAGCGAGAGAGGGAACACAAGCAAGGGGAGTGGGAGAGGAAGAAGCAGGCTTCCCAGTGGAGGAGCCCGATATGGGGCTCAATCCTAGGACTCTGGGATCACACCCTGAGCCGAAGGCAGAGGCTTAACGACTGAGCCACCCAGGTGCCCCTAATTAATTTATCTTTTAAGAAGGCTTTTATTTATTTATTTGAGAGAGAGAGAGAGCAGAGGGAGGGAGAGGGAGACAATCTCAAGCGAACTCTGTGCTGAGTGCAGGGCTCCACCTCTCCACCCCAAGGTCATGATCTGAGCTGAAACCAAGAGTCCGGTGCTTAATTGACAGGGCCACCGAGGCACCCCCATAGTTAAGTCTTTTAAACAAAGGTGGATCCCCTTTTTGGTCCTGCCATCAGCCCCGCCTTTCCCAGACGAATCAAAGTCAATAGCTGTTTTGCGGCTGGAGTTGATTGCAGATTCCAACCCATGGTTGAGTTAACACGTAAAGGGAGGTGCTGGACTTGGGGTAATTATAGGTATTTCCTTAATAAACCTTATCTGATCCCTTTCCGTTAATAATTGTATGTAATTATATTTACGTTGAATATTATATTGCACATTAATGGAAAGTAGGGCCCTGAGGATTTAAAGAACTTAAGAAGCATTTGATTGGATACCGCCAATCATTACATGTTATCCAAAGTATAACAGGAGAAAGGAATTTGTCAAAAAGGAAACTGGATAGTAGGAGAAACCCAACACTTTCATTAATTGATAATATTTTTATTAGGTTGTTACTTTCGAGTGTCTTTTAGTACTTGCACTTGAATTTAAATGTCTGAAAAGGAATGGGTATTCAGGAAAAGAAAAGTAATTACACCCTGTAATTCTGATTTAATTACAAGGAAATAGATGTAACATGATGTGATAAAAGTTATGATGAGCTCTTTAAATGATATATGTCATTAACATGTTAATTGGCATGAAATCTGAACTCGGAGCCAGAGAAATCTTAGGTGAATATGAGGTCAACTCTATTACAGGCAGTCTTACGATGAAAATTCCATAAAAGCATTTTGAGTTTTATTCTGAAATGTACTTTTTCCCGTTTATATTCAATATGATGAAATTCCAATCCTGCTCTTTAAAAGAAGAACGATAAAAAAGGCCATCCCTAAGATGTCGGGGTGGCTAGCTTAAACTTGTAATTGAGTAGACACGAGGTCTGGACTACGTGAAATGTGTTTTTTTCCTGCGCTCAAAGACCAGGTCATGTTCTAAAAATCCGGTTCTCTCAGCATCTCAGCGTAATGAGGAGATGAAATGCATAAAGATTTTGATTATGAAAAAGGCTGCCATTTCCTCAAATACTCATCCCATGCCCTGTTTATTTTATTTAATTATAATTTGGGGGCTCACGGCTGTGGCTAGGAATCAAACGTGTAAAGAAGGCATCTATTCAGCAGAAGGAAAGAGCCAGAATAGATCAGGGCTACTGCTCTCGGAGGGTGGGATGCCGCGTGGACCCTCGGAGCCTCAGACCTTCAGCTGGAAATACGCCAGACTCCTGCTTGGCTCTGAGGCTAGGGTAGCTGTTACTGAGACGCTTCGGTATTGAAAATCCCGACGTGTCCTCTCATGCCACAGCCCTCAGCGGTGGACACGTTTCTGTTGGAATAGCCACACTGATACTCCTCCGACATCGTGTTCTCACCACATACACACCCAGGCACACTGTGAATGTCAAAACGGACCGTGCACAGGTGCTCCTCAGAGGGACCCTCTCTGTTCCTCATCTCTTGGTGGACATTTACCCTACTTTAATTCAAATTATTTAAAAAGAGTATGGATTCCAGAGCTTCTCTATTTGGTAATTATCCAAACCTTATGAAAGAGAAGCTCAGAGAACTGGCAGAGGGGAGGGCCCTTAGGTAAAGCCGATGTTAGGATTGGAGTTGATACTTGGCAGACTTAGACACAAAGGACAGAGGGTGGTGGGTAGGAGAGGAGGAATCAGATTCTAACTTGAGTCCGACATGCTCATGCATGATTCAGTCTTTTCAGTCACTCAATTGGGGGCAGAAGGGGGTCTTCTAAATGTTTCCCTAATATCCCTGACTCATTCCTGCCCCAGGGCCTTTGCATGTGATCTCCGCTTCCCGCCATGAATATGTTGCTCCCACTTCTCTCACTTTGTTCAGGTCTCAGTTCCAATATCACCCTCTCCAGCATCCTTCTTTGCTCTAAACCAGCACCCCCTTTCCGCATCTTTTACTCTCTAGTTCCTTCTGCTTTGATTTTCTTCATGGATATGATCTCCAGACTGTCTCAGATGTGTATCCATTCAGAGCCTGTCTGTTGCCTCTAGAACGCAGGCTCCATGGGGGCAGGCACTGATCTATCTTATTCATTGCTATATTCCCAAGCTGAGAACTGCGTCAGGCACCCAGAGGTAAACATGCGCCTATCACGTGAACAATGCAGAAACGTGTCCTGGCGCCTCATTCCCCAGCTGCATAACTTCAGGCTGGCTGCTTAACTTACAGGGGCCTCAGTAGCTGCCTTCTTGGTGAAATGGGAATAAGAGTTTGAAGAATTAAATGATTGAATACATGGAAACTTCTGAGTGTAGTGTCTGGTACGTGTCAAGTACTCAGTATATGTTGTTTTAAAAATGAGAGATTTTTTTCTTTAGAAAATCAAGACAAAATCAGCTGGGAACTGTGAGGTGGGTGATGGAGGTCAGGAGAGCCTCCTGCTGTGTTTTGCTCTGTGCTGGAGTGTTCCCTGGCACTGAAGTTACATAATACATCTGTATATTGGGGAGGGATTGGGATAAACTCGTTTAGTGTGTGTGGACTTCCTCCCTTCACTGAGCCCAGCCGAGAGTTTCATTAAGGTTAGGGAAGCTGTCGAGGGAGAGGCTGTATAGACCATGATTAAGAAGGTGGACCCAGGGGGCGCCTGGGTGGCACAGCGGTTAAGCGTCTGCCTTCGGCTCAGGGCGTGATCCTGGCGCTGCGGGATCGAGCCCCACGTCAGGCTCCTCTGCTATGAGCCTGCTTCTTCCTCTCCCACTCCCCCTGCTTGTGTTCCTCTCTCACTGGCCGTCTCTATCTCTGTTGAATAAATAAAATCTTTAAAAAAAAAAAAAAAAAAAAAAAAAAAGAAGGTGGACCCAGGAATCAAACAGGTGTCTGCTTCGAAATCCCAGATCTCACTGCCTCCTGGCTTTGTGACTTGGAGTGAGTAACTTCACCTTATGCACTTCCGTTTTTTTCCTCTGTGACATGGGGCTGAAAAGCATATTTTTCCTCATAGGGCTGCAGTGAGTAAATGCAGTTAAATTTAATGCATTAAATGCAGTCACATAAGGAGCGTCCTGAGCAAGGGGCGTGGCACGGAGAAAGTCTCAACACACGCCATCCTCGACGACACCAGGTTCCGCTGTGTCTCCGTGTTGAGACAGCAGAAGGAGTTCAACGAACACTTGGTCTCAGAGGCTTAGCTACAATTAATTGAGCCTGAAAGGCCACAGATAAGAAGAAGCCCTAAATCGATGATAAAAGAGGAAAGGAAAATAAGCAGCGTCTGCATACAGTGAGCTCTCTACACTGCACGGCCGCCTGCGCTCAGGACCCTATGGGGGTCTTTGCGGTCACGGCCACCGGGTGAGGTGGACCTCTCCCACGGCTTGAATTGGGCTTTTTCAAAATCAGTGATTTAAGAAACTCAGCAGCCCCCCCTCCCAACTTTCCAGCTGTCATCCAAAGCACAAAATCACTTCCTGGGACCTTCTGACCGTCAGGCCAAGTTGACCGGACCCCAGACGTCTTTGGACGTTGGGAGGGGCCAGCTAGGCAGGCAGTTGGTGGTATCGAGCGTTTGCCGGGTCTGGGATGGAGCCGAAGCCCTTTTGGGCATCAGCAGAATGTGACGAGGTGCCGGGCCCTGCGGATACGCCGGCATCTCCCGCCAGGACCCACCAGCTTCTGCTGGTCTCGGAGGGTCTGTAACTCTAGCTTTCCTTGATGCATGCTTTCTGCGAGGCTCCAAGCCGCCAAACCGGCCTGTAAGTTTCTGATTCAGAAACCACCTTGGAGGAGAACGGGGCTCGTCTCTCTCCATCTCCCCTGTGCCCTGGGATGAGTACCCCCACTCCTCACCTGCTATCACACAGACAAGAAGGGCCATTCATAATTTAAGCTGGCCCTTTCTTTCCTACACGCCACCAACAAGAGCCGGATGCTGGAGGAAAAATTGAACTCTTTCTCCCAGGATACACTGAGGATCAAGCAGAATCTCATTAAGGCTCACTTCAAAGATTCGTCCTTTATTTCCATACAAACAAGTTTAAATTATCGTGCGTGAATCTGCTGTTAGCAGGGACTCTGTTCCATTATGCATGATTCCTTACTGCTCGTATCATGAATAATGGGCAGCGCTCCATTAGCGATTTCCAGTAATATGCTAAACTTAGGGAGTGGTCACGTTATTGGGTTAAAGTTCTGTCGTTTGCATATTTATTTTATTTCTTACTGAAGCTATAAGGCTCTGGTTCATCGAAATAGGTGTTGCAATCTTGTCGTAATTAAGCACAGCGTAGCACATGTCGTAGCTGTGATTTCTTTATTATTATTTAAAATTTATTGAGCATTTACTATGTGCGAAGGATAGTGCAAAGGATATTATCCTTGCATGCATAATACTATTTAATCTGCACCAGAACCTTTTGAGATAGGTATGATTATTATTCTCATTCTATCAGCGAAAAAACTGATAATTAAGGGAGGGTCTAAATTGCCCATGGATAAAGCTCATAATAAGTGGTAGTGCTGATTCAAACCAATTTGTCTGACTTCAGACACTCCTAATTATAAAATGTTTTTTTAGCACGCTATTACTTTCTGATGAGCTTTCCTAGACATACTATCATTTTGATGCCCATTGTACAGATGATAAAACTGATACCCAAGGGGACAAGTGATATCCGGGAGCAAGAGACCCTTGTTTTGCCTTGGTTTTGCCTCCATTTGATCGTGGACACTAGTCTTCCTGGAAATAAAGATGCTGTCGCACTGTGGATTCTGTAATTTTTAGGGTTGGGGCAGGGTTTTCTCCGTGTTCTCCCTTTCTCACTGTCTCTGGAGGTTCCTTAGGTAGACCCATGCTGACACTTTTGTGTCGTGATGGTATGACGTGGGGCAAATTGTTTAACTTCCGCCATTTTGGTTTGTTCATCTATCCACTGGGGATCCGTACCTGCCTCTCGTAGGGTCATTGACAGGAAGAGAGCAGGTGGAACAGACGGCACACAGGAAGCGTTGTATACAGGTGAGCTAATATTTTTGTATTATTCCCTTTAAAATTCTTTGTACCTTTCAATTTGTATTTCTGTGATTAACCCAAAGTCATCTGGCACGTTACTGGAACATTTCCTTTCTTAAAGCCCCCTCGACTCTTAACATCTCATGGCCCAACCAATGAAGTCATAATTTGTTTCAATGTTCCTTCCTGTCCCCTCAGCCCAGGACAGAGATTAGCCAATAGGCACATCCAGTTGGCTGTGGTCGTGAATTCATGAATCATGTTGAGATCGTTTGAAGAAACTGGTTACAAGCACTGTCTTGCAGCCCAATCTCAGATTATTGAAAAACAGTTGGAAGGGATGTTTGAATTGGCCACAGCTTTTATTTTTAACTTTTTGAGTTAGCCGATGTCAAACCCAGCCTCATTGTCAAGACAGGAAATGCTGGGGTCCTCTGGAAAATGTCTTCATAATTTCTGCATTATTTATTCAAGATATTTGGCGAGCTCAACTGGGAATGATTTTTCCATTTGGAGATGTGTCACAGAGTGCCCCAGACAGGAAATAAGCTTAAGGAGCTTGACTTGGGAGACCGATCTGGGCTCTTTGAACACACCCAACCCTTTCCTGTACA
Organism: Ursus arctos; assembly: GCF_023065955.2. NCBI lineage: Eukaryota > Metazoa > Chordata > Mammalia > Carnivora > Ursidae > Ursus > Ursus arctos. The sequence goes on from NW_026622830.1 coordinate 8,661,836, forward strand.
GAATCTTTTCTGCGGGTGCTGCCATCTGGACCCGCACTTCCTTCGCTCACTCATTACTGTTAATTCCATAGGCCCGGATCCTATCAATTCTTCGAGGTTCATCTAAAAGCCACATTTTCTTTATTCCAGAAACTGCTTCTTGAATTCAATATATTTATATTTTGCTTGACACTTTTTTGAAGTGCCTTTGCAGATATTATTGAATTAACCTGGTTGAGTGTTATCTGTCTGTATTCTTGGTAGCATTTCACCATCTGTCTCATGTGGCTGAGCTCTCCCTCCCCATAGGGGTATTTGAAGCTTCTCTCCCTTCCCTGTATGTTAGAGAGAACTTTCTCCACCAGCACGGCTCTTAGGCCTTGCTGTTTCTATTAGGAAATGAGGGAGAAGAGTATTCTAAGGAGCCAGTGCTGTCTTTTGAAAAAAAAAAATCTAATTTAATTTTATTTAAATTTAATTGATTAACATATAGCATATTATTAGTTTCAGAGGTAGAGTTTGGGATTCATCAGTTGTATATAACATCCTGTGCTCATCATATCACATGCCCTCCTTAATGCCTATCACCCAGTTACCCCATCCCCCCACCCATCTCCCCTCCAGCAACCCTCAGTTTGTTCCCTAGAGTTAAGAGTCTCTTATGGTTTGTCTCCCTCTCTGATTTTGTCTTATTTCATTTTTCTCTCCCTTCCCCTATGATCCTCTGTTTTATTTCTTAAATTTCACATACGAGTAGAGGGACAATCGACCAAACCAAAAGGCAACCTACAGAATGGGAGAGGATATTTGCAAATGTCTTATCAGATAAAGGGTTAGTATCCAAAATCCATAAAGAACTCATCAAACTCAATACCCCAAAAAACAAATAATCCAGTCAAGAAATGAGCAGAAGACATGAACAGACATTTCTCCAAAGAAGACATCCAGATGGCCAACAGACACATGAAAAAATGCTGCACATCAGCCGGCATCAGGGAAATACAGATCAAAACCACAATGAGATCCTACCTCACACCGGTCAGAACGGCTACAATGAACAAGTCAGAAAACCACAGATGTTGGTGAGGATGTGGAGAAAGGGGAACCCTCTTACACTGCTGGTGGAGCCAGTGCTGTCTTAGTTCATTTACGATCACAGAGCAGGTAAGTCACACAAGGAAAGACAATAAGCTGTGGGTGGGAAGGGGCGAGCAGCAACAGGGCTAAGGGTGGCTGGTTTGAAGGGGACTTGGGAGATTTTTGGAGAGAGCTGTTGGGGACAGCTGGTATTTCAGGAGGAATGGAGCTTTCGAGGAAGGGGATGGGTGACTTTTCATTTTTAATGAACAGGTACCCTACCCCCTTTGGTGTTTTGCGAGAGGCTGCAGTAAAGATTTATATTTTTTTACGAATATCTTCTCTGATGGATGAGCACTTCTCCTGAGTGTAACACTCGTGTCAGAACTGGGCTGATCTTAACGGGCTGAGGTTTGTACTGGAATTTACGTATATATCTCTGTATTCCTTCAACGTGCACACACTCTAGGAAGTTCCCCAAATGCAGGCCTTTGGGTGGCACTTCTATTCCTGTTACCTATGAGACCTTGCTCCACGTTGATTTCTTCAGCAAAAAACAAAACAAAACAAAACCAAAACCAAAACAAAACAAAATGCTTATTTGTCCATGTTTTGGAGACAAATCAGTCCAGGCTCCCGATTGCCTTGTGGCTGGTCTGTCTGATTGGCATTCTCAGGCTAGTCATTTGGGAAGACCCGGAGCGTACAGCAGACAGGGTGCAATGAGCTCAGAGGCTGTGTGTTTGCATTTCAGCTGTACCTCCAACAGCTATGCACCCTGGTCAAGTTATTTAATCTCTTTGTGCCTCCTCCATTTCCCAACACAAAATTGTGTTTCCCCTAGATCAGTAAAAGCAAGCAAGCAAGCAAGCAATATGCTTCACTCTTCCTAGCCTGATGGAGTCATGGAATATAAGGGTCAGAGGCGATGCCAGGAAATGAGCTGGTCCCAAGATGGCAAATACCTTTTGTTTGCTGTAGACTTTCATCGCGGGCAGCATCCGCTTAGAGTGGTCCTCTCCAGCTGGAGTCCTGGTCCCCTCCCACTGGGGGACATCTGGCAATGCCTGGAGACATTTTTGGCTGTCACAACAGGGAGGGGGTAGGGTGAGCTACTGGCATCGAGAAGGTAGAGGCCACTGCTGCTTCTAGACACCCTATCACACACAGAGCAGCCTTCCACAACAGAGTTACCCACCCACAGTGCCGACAGCGACAATGTGTTCTGAAGGAGCCAAAGGCCGTGTCTTCCTTGAAACGCAGTGGGAAAGAACTCCAGGATTGATTAGTGATGTCTGCCTCAGAAACAAGGGGCAGGAGTTCGAGAGCACGTGTGTTTGTCTTTGCTGTACAAAGCCAAAAATTTGTTTTACAGAGGAGGAGATCAAAGTCCAGGTAGCTTTTTAAGGCATGTGGCAAGCAAGCGGGAAAGCTCAGGCTATAATCAATTGCTTTTTTTTTTTTAAAAGATTTTATTTTTAAGTAATCTCTATACCCAACGTGGGGCTCAAACTTACAACCCTGTGATCAAGACTCGCATGCTCTACTGACAGAGCCAGTCGGGCCCCCCACAGTCGATTGCTTTTTGACCGAAACTACATTCTTCAAGAGCAGGAACTGGATCAGTCCAGCTCACTAGCATATCTGCAGCATCTAGAACAGTGCCTGCCCATGGTAGACATTCAACAAATATTTGTTGAATTCATGCATCGAAGTTTTTGGCAAGCACAGCTGTAACTTTACTAACTCCAAGCCTGTTTTCTTAAGTTATATAAAACCTATTTTCAGCTTTAATAGTGCATGTAAATATAATAAAACTACCAATGTGAAAACACTTGAACAATTATCATTTCCTTTGAGAGGGTTGCTTGCTCCCTGCCTCTTTTTACACCCAACATCACCTGGGAATATCTGTTCATGGAAATCTAGGTTCTGTTCCGAGACCCTTACCTAGAGACTACCTTCTACACACATTGACCTATAAAGGATGGGACACAGTCCTTGTTGAAGGAACACTAACCCTGAAAACACAGGACATCTTCTGGGGCAGGACCAGCTACTGGGAAGAGCCCAGGCTATTCAGTGACTTGATTTTGTTATTTTCCTGCTGCCTCTCTGATTCATCTGGAGGAGAACCGTCACTCAGCATTTCCGTGTTACCTTTTGCAAATGAGACCAAACGACCCCTCGCTACCCTCTTTCACTTGGATGGGTGAGAGATGCAAATTATGGAAGCAGCTGGTATCTTTTAAAAGATTTAATGTATTTTTTAAAAGATTTTGGATTTAAAATATTTATAGACTCACAGTAAGTTGCAGAAACAGTAGAATTTCAGGGCCCCTTCCCCCACAGTCCCCCAGGGGTGACATTAATCTAATCCAACTTTCGTACGATATCAAAGCCAGGATACGGACCCTGGTATTACACTGTTAGCCAGGCTATAGACCTTGTTTCATAGTGTGTGTGTCTGTGTGTGTGTAGCTCTGTGCAGCTGGATCCGCTGTAGATTTATGTAACCACTACAGTCAAGGTGGAAACCTGCTTGGAACAAAGAACGATGATATTATCAGCTACCATTTGTTGGGTACTTACTATGTTACAAGCACTCTGCTGGGCACTTTGCATACATCGCATTAGTTAATCTTCACAACAACCTGGCAAGTCCGATGCTATATGCATTTTACAAAGAAGTAAACTGAGGCTCAGAGTGCTTAAGTAACCTTGCAAGGGTGAGCTGCAGAGCCTGTGAAAGAGCAAAGCTAAATCAGTTGGACGCTAGCACTTGTCCTTTTTAAATAACTCCATGCTGCGATTAATTTTAAGAAAAATCACCCCATAATCTCACCATTCAGAGATAAGCCATACTTAACAATTGAGTATATTTCCTTTGAGTCATTTTCTATGAATATGCAGATGGAAGCTTCATTGGGATCAAACTGTATGCACAACTTCTATCTCACTTTTTCTTGACTTAACATCACATCTCTATGTCATTAAAACGCTTTGGAATGATCGCTTTAAAGGCTGCCCAATATTCCATTGTTCCGTGATGGAATAAGGTTTCTCTGATGCCCTGTTTTTGGCCAATAAAATTGTCAAATTTTTCTTATTATAAGTATTGCCATAGTGAACATCTTTGTACAGAAACTTGTACGTGAAGAGCCAAAGATATTCTTAGGACTAGATTCTGAGATGTGAAATTACTGAGTCAAAACATAAGAATAGTTTTATGATTCTTAATAGTATTGCTTAAATATTCAGAGGCAATGTCTTTAAAATATGGTACTAGCTGCTCTTGGTTAGGGGCTGGTGAATTATAGCCTCCGGGGTAAATCTGGCTCTGCTGCCTTATTTGTAAATAAAGTTTTATTAGAACACAGCATAGTCCCTTGGAAACAACTACGCTCATTTGTTTGCATATGGTCTGTAGCTGCTTTTGTGCTATGTCAGAGCTGAGTAATTGCAAAAGAAAGGGTATGGGGGGCAAACTGAAAATATTTACAATGTAACCTTTCATAGAAAAAGTTTGCTGACCTCTGCTCTAGATGAAGGCTATGGATGAGAGATAGTAATGGCCGATGTTTGGTCAGAGCAATTATACCAAGCATAGCCTCATGTTGTGGACACCTGTCAGAGAAGAGGCTGTTATGATGCACGCTGGAGCCTGTGGGTAGCAGCTCTCAGATTTCTTGCTCTCCTAGGGGAGAGGCACACAGTTGATGTTTAATAAGTGCCTTTTGTTTGCTGTCATAGGAGTTGCGGCTGCTAAGCATGGGGTTGACAACAAATACGGTCACATCCGGTCCTTCCTTCCTTCTCCTGGCCGTGTGGCTCTTGGAATTGTCCTGGGTAGATAACTTCCTTTTCACACCACTGGTGCATATAGAAAAGCAGCTCTATTATTTAAATTCTCCAAGATCAAGGATGTAAAATGAAGGCTGCCCCTGGCCCCACAAGACGTCCAAATAAATCTCACAGCTTCCAAATGTGACTATGTCACCCTGGGATTAATACCAAGTAATCCAGTGCCAACATCAAGACAGTGAAAATAAGCATTTACTCTCCCGGAAAATCATTTTATACTGATTACAAGTTGTAGCCTGTCACTAGGATGTGAATTGAAAATGTGCACATTTGCAAGGTTAATATTTCTCTCTAAAGTCACTCTCTCCCCTGCCTCCCACCCCCCACCCCGGCCCAGCTCACAAGGAAACGGGAATTCCAAATAAATATTTGTCCTGAGACATCCCTATTCCAAGATACAAAGTTTAAACCAGCTTTTCATTTACCTCCAAGATAGCAGAACAGCAGGGACACAAGCAGCAATGGTCTAGGAGAGATGGGTCTAGGGCAGGCTTTTTCAACCTCAGTTCTAGGACATTTCAGGCCAGGTAATTTTTTGTCGTGGGGGTCCGTCCAGTGCAGTGTTGGGTATTAGTAACATTCCTGATCTCTTCCCAGCTCCCTCCGCCCCACTGGAAAAGCACAGGTCTAGAAATCTTGAAACAAGAGGGTAGGAAACCTAATAATATCCAAACAGCAGAGCATGGGCATCTGCCTACCTTTCTAGCTTCATTTCTTCACTACTTTCCTTCCAGTCTTTGAACCCAGAACATGCATATTCTGTCACCTCCTGGCATTTGCTTGTCCTGGCCACTCTGCCTGGAATTTTCTCTCCTCATTCGTCCATTATGGAAAGTCACCTCCTCAATGAAGCCTTCCATGACTACCCCTCCTCCAGGCCTAATGTGGAGTGAGACACCATTTCCTCTGGGTTTTCACCAGCCTTTTGGTAGGCAGTAGAGACCCTACCACGTAGGATTTGGGCTCCAAGTCAGTGCTTAAAGCAAAGACTGCACAGAACAAAATCACCCTTGGAAAATCCCTTAAATCCCCCTTCGATACAGTATGAATGGCTTTGTAGAGTCAACTCTCCTTTTTAGTCATTTTTAGGCTGGCTTGTGTTGAAGAAGTTTTGAGTTACGCTAAAGGAACGAATCCGACGGAACTCTATGCAGGTGTCTGGGCTTTCACACATTTACACCTTCAGAAAATGTCCGATAACAAATGGGGAAAAGGTCAAGCATTCTAGTCTGTTCTTGCTGGCTTGCAGGGTTCACGTCATTTTGTTTTACTATTGAACCCCTTTCCTCTTCATATCGGTGAATAATTTGCCATTGGAAGACTTAAATCAGATAACGCGTGTTTAAGTACCAAGTACAGTAGCTGGTGTTGAGTACGCAGGTGCACAGAGAGGCTTTCTGAATTTCAACGGAAATCTACAGTGTTCTTTGAAAGTGGCAGGCAAGAGCTTGGCCGCGGGCTTCCTGTATTTCTCAACTGGCATTTTCTCTTGTGACCACAACCCTCCGGCTCTTGACCGTTGGCCTCAGGGCCCACGGAGTGCCCGTGCCATCACAGCGGGCTTGTTTATGATTTGTTTGTGTATTTCGGTGTGGGTTTCCCATTGGACTATGAGCTCCTCGAGGACAGAGGCCCCGACTCATTTACTTTTGTATCCCAAAGCCTGCTACGGAGCCAATGTTCAGGAATTTCCATTAAAGGAAGGCATAAAAAAAATATGAGTTTGGATTAAGGACATCTTCAGCATCTCTTACTGCCAATTCAAAAACCCTCCCCTATGGAATAGAAGCATCGTAAATGCGGTATCTTACGGGATCTGTGTATTCTATCACAAGCATATAACATAATTTTTCCACCCATAGGAGGTGCTCAACAGATATTTGGTGTGTTGTTACTGAGTCTTTAAGATGTTTCAAAAATACAACAGAGCTGCTCAAGGGATTGGCGTGAAGGGCGTTTTCTCAGTCGTTTTGGCAGACGTGGGTAACTCTGACCCTACTCTTCGTGATCTCTTAACGCACCCTTAGCTGTTCACCATGCGTTTGCCAAATCTACCGGCATGGAGGCGAGGAGCAATGATGAAGCTTTTGATTCCAAAGTGGAGCCCGAGCGGCAGGTTGGTTTCTTCCCAAATGGAGAACCGAGAATACCAGAAGTCTGGACATCCCCCAACCCTGACTTGATTTACCCCTGTTGGCTTTTGTCTACAGTGCAGAAGGACCCTGGCATTTTCTATGACTGCTCTTCCATCCTGTCTACACAGGTGCCCGACTCTGTCCTTGAACGGCGTCCAAGGAAGGGAGTCCCAAGGCAGAAACCCTCTCTGAGGAATATCTCCCCACAGAATCAGGGGAAAAGAAAATCCATCTTAACATGATCCTCAGGCTGGGCCCGGGAGGGCCGAGGGAGACCTCAGGCAGGAACCAACGCCCTCCCCGTATCGCTCCTTCTAGAACGGCACCGCTCTTCAGACAGCTGTTGTCTGCGTTTTGTGCGGCGGAGGCATGGGGCGCTTGTGACAGAAAGTGAGGTCCCGTGGAGCCAGACAGGGTCGCAATTTGCATCGGGCCCTTAATGAACATTCAAGCGAAAGTGATCGCTCCCCACTTCTAAAGCTCCTCTCCGTATGGGCGAGTGTGTGAAGTCGGAAGCCAAGGAGGAGGAAGTGACAGCCATCTTTCCAGACCTCTGAAATCCGGATGACATCAGAAAGGGTTATTTAATTCTGAGGTACACCAACCGGCTATTCACACAGAGGGAGGAAGAAAAGAATTTATATCCCTTTCATATATAAAAGGAAACAGATGTGATTTTCTTTACAAAAGAGCATTTCATTAAAAAAAAAAAAAGGCGAGGCGAGGCAGAGTTAACATAACCATTATTCTCCATCTCAGGAAAAGCAAATCCTGTTTGCCTGTCATTATATAAGGTAGCAAAATCCTTTCATCCAGTGATTAGTTGTAAACATTCCGCAGCCTTCTGGGAGCAGGCCTCTGTTTCCCATCTTACACTGAAGCCATTTTCTTAGACTAATGTTTTATACACACAGCTCAGATACAATGCAAACTCCCGGTACCCCAAAGGCAACGGGGCATTCGTTTATACTAAATCAGAAGTGTCACCCTTGGCAACCTGCAGCAGTGAAACATTTATTCAGCCTTGCATTCCTGGCACTTAGAATTATTTCTTTCATGCCTGATAGCCAAATTACAATATGGCAGGTTTCCCTGGAGCTGTAGGATCATTAGTGCCAGCTCACAACATACTTTCAACTGATATGGCATTTCATGTACAGCTGCCAATCAAAAAATGGGATATGCAAATGAGGACGGGAGCCTTGGTGTACAATTCCTGTACCGTGAGCTCCTCACAGATTTCCTTAATGACTAGCAGTCATTCTGCTGAGTGGAAGAAGTGGAAAGAACACAGAGGAAAATTCCCCCAGGAAGCTGGTTGCAAGAGCCAGAAGTTTTTACATTTGATTTCCATATTTATTCTCTTTCTTCCCCCCTCTGTGTGTTTCTAAACAGTGGGCCTAAAAATACTCGAGCAAGGCTTGTTATATAAATACAGAGCCTTGTCACTGCAGTCGGGATGCTCAGGCCGTCCTGAGACACTGGCCGTGGGCTCCATCGAAATGTGGGATGGCGAGGGACGCCTTGGGTGGCTCAGTCATTGAGTGTCTGCCTTAGGCTCAGGTCATGATCCCAGGGTCCTGGGATCGAGCCCCGCATCAGGGTCCCTGCTTGGCGGGAAGCCTGCTTCTCCCTCTCCTACTCCTCCTGCTTGTGTTCCCTCTCTTGCTGCCTCTCTGTTAAATAAATAAATAAAATCTTAAAAAAAAAAAAAAGAAAAGAAATGTGGGACGGTGGGCGCAGGCTGGCGTAGGGGCTGGGGGTGGGCAGCGGGTGAGCTGGGGTCGGAAGGTGAAGGCGAGGCTGACTGTGTGCCCCAGTTCTCACTGGGGGCAGGGCGGGGTGGGGATGGCACCATGGTGTCCGGGGTGAGCTGGCCCCCTCGTCTGCCCCTGCTGGTCTAGCCCCCTCTCCTGCTCTACTCACTAGATTCTCGCCTCCAGAGCCTTCTTTGTGGACCCTCAGAAGTTCCAAGCTCCTCCCTGCCTCCAGCAGGCATGGGGCTTTGCTCCTCCTGATATCACCCCTCCCACCCCGCCGGTGTCTGAGGAGCTGGTAAATCAAACTGATTGGAATGAATGAGTGGAGCTCCCTGCAGACCAGTTACTGCCTAACTGAGTAGAACTCCGTCTGGGGGCCCTGGATTAAAACTCAAGGTCCACCAGTGACCTTAAAAACATCTCCGTGGTGGCAGGCGGGTAAGAAAAATATTCGGGACAAACTGTGAGAGAGCCTTGCCATGCTCCACGAATGGAGAACGGTGTCCCCATTCCCCCCACCACTGCCGAGCCCCACGCTCGTCCGTCGCTGTGGATGGCTGCAATCTGCTTCTGCACACCGAGGAGGACAGGAATGGTCCTTAGCAGTTTATCACCATCATTCCCTGGCCTTTTCTTCTCGTGGTGGTGAAGATACCTCCTTTGCCAGTGTGAGTGAGATGCTTGCTTCTGAGTTTTCCTCTGTTCTTTATTTCTGAGAAGCTGACCTATCACAAGGCAGTAATACGATGTTCCGAAGTGATAAAAATCCCTTTCAAGGAAGGTTTATCACCTTTCTGCTTTTTGTTTCCATTTTATTCTTACTATCCATGGGATACTTTTCCTGTGCTACGAGATCGAAATTGATTCCTTTATATAAGAAAACATAATGTCATTGAACTGTGGTTTTAGATGTGTCCTCTGTTTATGCCTAAAAAAGCTGATTGGAAGATGCTAAGACATGCGGGTACCACGTGGCCCGTCACTGCTTTATCTTTTCTGGTCAAGGAGTATTTATTTACACTTAGAACTGGGTCAAACAGCCATGGCCATCATTTTATAAAATTGAGCCCAAGTCCAGAGAGGTCAAGTTCCTTGCTGAAGCCACACAGCTGGGAAGTGATAAGGTGGGGACTAGTTGTCAGGATCGCAGTCGGCAACCCCAGCACACGCTTGACAGGTGCCGCGAGGGCAGAATTTCCGGAGTGTCACAAAAGTGAGGCTGGAAAACAAGACGATAATGGAATGTACGATGCCCTCCTGGCCAAAAAAGAAAATAGTAAAAAAAAATGCTGTATTCTAATCTTAATTTGATTTAAATAAATATGTCTGTGCATGGCTGGAAGCGAAGGGCTTTATTTATGAAGCAGTTTTGGGGACGGCACGTTTGCTTGCCTTCTTTCTGGGGTTTCCAGCCCCAGTCAAATCTCCCGCCTGCGGTAATGAATGTCTTCCTTCCTCCCTCTTCTGTTCCTTCCTGCTATTTGTCTCTAAGCAAGACCAGCTCCCAGCTCCCAGCTGTGTGCTCCCCACATAAATTTCCCTGTATTTCTGGAGGAAATTCCTCCATCTCATAGCTCCTCAGGGAATCTGCTTGGCTCTCACACCTCCCTTTGGCCAAGGTCATGGGGGCCTTCCCAGGGGCACCGTTCTGACTGGTTTAGGATTTCCAAAATAGCGAGAGGGTGAAATGCAGATTCTCAGGTGGAATTCCCATGTCATCCAGAAGAGTGTTCTGGGAACACTCCAAATTGCACAAGTCAGCTCTGGCTTCTTTAGGAAACTAAGCTTTTTGGTTACCTCCTGAAATTACATGAAGGGAACAGCTGATCATTTATCATGGTAAACTTCCAGAATCAAAATAACTAGTAAGCTTAAATAAACCGGGTATTTTAGGAGGAAATGGAAATAGTACATGTTTTTCGTAACGGTCAAATAGTTGTAAAATGAAAGTCATAGATTTATGCACCCCTCAAAACTCCTAGGGTATGCCCCGGGATTAGGGACTGTATTGAAGCTGATTGCAGACTACCAATAAAAGCGATATATAGGCTTTTTGGTATGCAAAGAGTTTTCATACATAATGTCTCAAAAGCCCTGTAAAGTAGGGGCTAGTATCCCATTTTACAGGTAAAGAAACTGAGGCCAAGCGAGGAGCAGCGATTTGCCCAAGGTCATAGAATTAGGAGACGGAGAAGTCCTGTCTTGAATGCAAGCTGTAAGACTTTGTCCTTCCCTTCAACCTTCCCTGTAGGTCATCTGTCTGGTTCCTGGAGTTTCATGTTTGGTGGTCACATGTGTCGTTACTATTCATCTTGTGCGACTGTATGTCCCAGCCTCTGTCGGCTTGAGTGATAGAAGCCAGACAGGAAATTGCAGGCTCCAGGGACCACGGGGTGCCTGAGAAAGGCCATCGGGGCTCCAGAGGAGCAATTTGAATATCATCATCCTGAACCTTCTATTTCTTGTCTCATCTGACTTCCCCTTACAGCTGTTCTGTGCTCCCGCAGCCCCCTGCACCCATCCGCCCCTCAGCACCCCATGCTGTGTTGGCTCACTTGGTGGCATAACACTGGGGCAATTTGTTAATTTCTTTTTTTCTTTGACTGTTCTCCATTCAGATGGGGGATAGTCACAAAGGAGCCCAAGGGTCTGGCATAAGCAGTAGAATTGATAAAATGCTTTCTGAGCCAGGCTTTACCTTCATTCATCCTTCACCCCGGCACCAGAGGTGGTAAGAAACGTCAGGATTTGGTGAGAGGAAGGAGTCTCGGGAAAGAGGAGACAAAGACGCTGGGGTGGATCTCTGAGGAAGGGTCCTGGAGTTGGGGTTAGGTCTAGGGGGGAATGAAAAAATTCACCTAGGTGAACTTGAAGGTCCAAAGGAGTGTCATCCCCTGCAGCACTGGGCGAGCCCTCAGAGCTCCATCATCCACCACGGTGGGAGCCAGCCCTGCCTTGATTTTCATGGCCTCAGAGAAGTTTTTGGAAACAACCAACATCTCCCTTGTCCCCATGAAAAGTCAACATTTCCCTTGTTTCTAGGAAGGGCACAGAGTTTAGCTGAGAAGAAATTGCTGGCTGACCTATGTCACTCCTAAGGTACCAAAGCATTGTTCCTTTGTGCAAATGGCTGCCCAGTGGACGGGGACAGCCAAGTGAGCGATGGGGATGAAGAGAGTGTCTAGAATATGATGGTTCTAACCAGGAAATCCAAGATGGATGGAGAGGACGTAGTGTGGTACTGGTATCCTTAAAGATTTGCAATCTATCCTTCAGATAATCAAGGGTCTACTACGTACAAATTCTCTCTAAAGAAGAATCAGGAGGCATCCACATGCACTGTGGACCCACTTCACGCTTGGTATTTTATACCAATTGTCTACATTCTCTGATTTAGTCATCAGAGGTTGGAACCATTCTCTTCATGTTATAGGCGATACAACCAAGGCTTAGCGGGCACATGAGTCACACGGAATCACATAGCGACTGAACACTGGAATCTGGATTAGAGCCACTAACTCAAGGTTCCACACAGGGCGGGCTTGAATGATAGCCTGAATTCTTAGTTCTAGTTATATAATAATTATATAATAATCTAATAGTCATTATTATTAAAAAGTAGAGATGTACGCAACTGCCACTCTCTTGAACCATCACACAAATAATCCCTCTGAAATAGGAGACTTTGCCTACTTGTTCACTTAAATGCTGGCAATGAAGGTTATTTTTCGACAATCTCATAATCAAACCGATTGATTAGATAATCCACCTGGATAATCCAAACTTGGAAGGTGAATTTTGCATCCTTGGTCTGTACCCCTCCCATTACTAATTTTGTCTTCATTGGGTTCTCTTACACGAAGGATGCGGACTCCCTCGTTTGCATTGTGTGTTAGAAATGGCCCCAGCTCTGCCGTACAACAGTGTTCGCAACCCTTGGTCATTTGGGAAACAACCTTCATGAATTTACCATGTCTGAACGTAATCCCCATGTTCAGTCATTTCCCAAATAGACTTTGCAGAAAAATCAACACACTAAAAAAAAAAAAAAAAAAACAAAAAAAACAAAACCCAAAAGACTGCACCTCATTCTAAGCAACAATTCATAATATCATGAATGTGTTTAATTGTTTAATTACAAATGCTAAGTCTCCCCTCCCGTCTCCCCAACAATATTAGCTAAAATCGCCTCTTTTGCCGATGGTAGGATGTAGGATGAGACCCACACTTTGGAAACACTGGACAAAAGGACCACAGTTTTCGATAGACCTTTCATTAACACACACACACACACACACACACACACACACACACACACACTTTATCAGCCTTCAAGTTGGGCTTCTCTTGAAGTCAGTGACAGTGATGTTGAAATGACCTGAATTACTTTCACTAGGTAAACAGACACAGATTGTGTTTTCTGTTCTGGGAACTGGTTTCTCAAAACTAGTTTTCGGCAGGTCCAAACTCTGGGCTACACCGTCCCTTTCCAAGTCCTTTTCCAGTGCTTTGCTACATTTACAGGACCTCGGCGATTTTTCTGCTTTGGCTTATGATCTTGCATGAGGCAAGATCTGTGGCAAGGTCTGTGGCAAGATCATAAAGCGTCCGGAAGGAAGAGGATTTTCATCACAGATGTCTCTGATAATCATTAACCAGCAAGCTCCTTGGAAGAAAGCCATTTTTTCCCATAGACTCTTGGGGTTGTTTTGACTTTTCCCCCATAGTGTCAAAGGTGTCCCTTAGAAACTTTCCCATTTGATTTAATTGCTATTTAATTCTAAAACATTGCTTCAATTAGACATCCTGATTTATGACACCATTGGGCTTCTCTTGGCAAAGACATCCCAAGGGACTGTCCACTTCTAATTGACTGATTTTAAACAAGCTCATCCCTTCCGCTCTGCGAACTTCTGTGTTCAGGAGCAACTGAAATACTATATCCTGAGTTTGTGTCAGATCACTTTCCACGACTCAAAATTAACCCAATAATTTGAATGACAACTTAATTAATTTACTCGCTCGTTCTATGTTTACCGAGGGCCTTTTATGTAGCAAACACTCTGCCAGGTGAGAGATTAAAAAAAAACAAAACAAATAAACAGAAAAATCACACGGTGGCTGTCTTCACGGAGGGGTCGGTCCAGTGTTGGGATAGCCAGGGTGGGAGGGGAAACGCTGAATCCAGTGTTTCCCAAGAAAGAATCATTTGTTTCCTCTGTTTGCAACCCCCCCACCCCCATTCTTGGTCATGTCTAATATTATTTTTCTTTAGTAATTGTATTTAACCAGCTCACTTTTTAAAAATGTAAATACCTTCTTAGCTTCTCCTTAGCAGCATCTGTGAAGTAATAGGTTCCACGTGGCAGCTCTCTTTTTGACATATATATTAAAATAAATTTCATAATCAACAAACGGACAGTTCAAATAAAAAGTATTCATGAATCATACTACCTTAAGTCTCACTTATTGCCAGGGGTGTACCTTTTACATTTTGGAAAACACCGATTTAATTTTCAAATGCGTTAATTGAACCCCTGTCAGGAAAGAAGGACTCTCCAGGGGTTTAACTCGGTGATGAATGTTCAATCTATACCGAAACAGGAAGAAGGTCTGTTGGGACTCAAAGGTGCAAATTCCATATGAATTTGAAGAAACTCTTTTCCTGGCCTCCAGCTCAAGGGGTGGGAGATTCTGGGTGAAATTTTCCTTGGTTATGATTTCATTTTTGTTCTTTGCATTAAGTCCTGTTGTTGTTGTTGTTGTTGTTGTTGTTGTTGTTTTTAATTTTAGAGGTAGAGCATGTGTGCAAGAGTGGGGGGAGGGGCAGAGGGAGAGAGAGAATCTCAAGCAGACTCCCCTCTGAGCTCAGAACCCAATGCGGGGCTCGATCTCATGATCCTGAGATCATGAACTGAGCTGAAATCAAGAGTCGGATGCTTAACCCATGGAGCCATTCAGGTCCTGTTATTTTTATCTTTTAAACAGCATCACATAGTGGAAGCTGGAGTTTCTTTCACTGTAGGATATTTTTGTCCTCACAGTTCCCCCAGCACACATGGAGAATATTTATCATCGAGGCAGTCGTGTATTCCAAGAGTGGGCAATGGCTCATGGCCAGGAGCTTGTTTTTACAAATAAAGTTTTATTGGAATGCAAACACTCCACTCATTTATGTATTGTCTTTGGCTGTAATGACAGAGTTGAGTAATTGGAACAGAGCCTGTAAGGCCTGCAGAGCCTAAAACATGTATCTATCTAGCCCTTTACAGAACAAGTTTGCTGGCCTCTGATAATCCCTGGAGTCAGGACAAGCAAGGAAGAGCCAAGGAGTGGTCTTGCTCCCAAGTTACTGAGAGAGCTCTGATTTGTTTGGGAACTTTTAGAGAGTCACAGGAGGATGTAGGACTTCCCAATATGCTAAGAGTCCATAAGAAGAAAATAAAATTACCGTATGAGGCACTCAAGGCAAATAAATATCTTTGAACTGAGCTGAAGGTTCCCTCAGTATCCCTCACAGATACAGTCCTTCTCTACCTCCTCACATGGGATGTCTTGCTGATGTGAAGAGAGCAAGGGTAGTGCTCTTGTAAGGGGCTATAAAACGTTGCCGTCTGAGAAGGCCTTGACTCACACAAGCCTTGATCAAATGTATACTTTTAAGCTAGAGCTGTGATGCATCCTCATAGGTTTCCACGAAGCCAAGCATATCCAATCGCCAATAGAGTCCACCATGATTCTGTGAGGCATGCTGACTCAGAGCATCTCTGGGAGAATGAAGACAGTCACAGTTCTCTGTTATCCCTTCCATTGGAAGGAGACTACTTCCAATCTTTTTGAATCTGTCCTAGGCCTGTGACTCACTTTGACCAATAGAATGCGACAGAAGTGACTTCCAAGCTTGGTCAAAAGAAACCTTGCAACTTCTGTGGGTCTCTTGGAACCCTGGCTCTGGGAAAGTCAGTGCTGTGTGAGAAGTCCGATGATCCTGACACACTTCCACGTTGTGAATAAGCTAAACTAGCCATACTGGGAGGCTGTGCAGAGAGAGAGGGAGAGAGACAGAAACACAGAGAGAGAGATGCCCAGCTAGCACCCAGCGACTCCAACCTTCCCAGCAGAGGGGCCAGATGTGAGGGGAGAAATCCCTCTTGGATGGTCAACCCAGTAAAGCCTTCAGGTCACTATAGCCCCTGTTGTTACCCGACTGCCACTGTAGGAGACACCCCAAATGAGAACCACCATGTGAATCAGGTCAACTTCCAGAACCATGAGAGATAACAATAAATGAATTTTTTAAGCCACTAAGTTTTGGGGAGGTTTGTTCCATCACAGCAGAAAACTAGAAGAGCACCCCCCTGTTATCCCGAGATCCTGAAGAGTCAGGAGAGATGGCAGGATCTGCTACCAGTGACTAGTTATTCTAAACCCCAGTCTCTGCTCATCGGTCCAGCCCGATGCAACACCACTCTTCCTACTGCTTACTACCAGGAGGACCCGCCCATCTTGGTTTGCCAGGACTTTGCCAGTTTTAGCACTGAAAATCCCACATCCTGGGAAACCCTGCGGTCTGTAGCAAACCAGTCCATTCCCCAAATCATTGTGCACTAGGATTTTTTTCTCTTCTTCAAACCCATCCGGTTCCTTCAAGCCTGGGAGCCTTAGTACATGTCGGTGCCCCTTCCTCCCTTGGCTAACTTCTCCCCAAACTTCATTTTCTCAGGGTAGCTTTCTCTATTGGCCAAGACTAGGTGATGCGGGTGTTGTGGACTCTTGTTAACCTGGACTTCTACAACACTTTGAACTTCTTAAGGACACCAAACCCGATTGCCCATTATTTACATATTACATATTTATTGGACAAACAGCTCACCTGCTAGATGGTGAGATTCAAGCCTATGAGGCTTGTGTTTGTTCTTCTTGCTGTTATCCTAACAATATTTGGGGTAGGAGGCACTCAGTAAACAGAAGAATAAATAAACAAATAAGGGCAAGCTGGCAAAGCGCTATGGTACCCAGAATCACAGCTTTTGTCTCACATTGAGAGAGAAGGGTAAAGGTTCCGAACTTTTCAAACCCTGTTGCTCATGAGGAGATGACTTGACCCTGGTCCCGTGGCTGGGGCGGAAAACGTGATTTCCAGGAAGCCCAAGTGCATTTCCCAAAAGTTCCAACATGGCGAATGGTGATCTACACGGACTCGTGTCCCATCTGATGGTCTTGATGCCATTGGAAGGGAAAACCTGCAGGTCTCCTGAGATGGGGAAACCAGCGGATTTTCTGGTCCAATGTGTGGCTCCAGCCATTGCTCGCCCGTGTGCTACATCTTACTTCCCTTCCTCAGTAGGTTAAAAAGAGACGGAAATGCTGTGATGACTAATGGGAGGTCATGGAAAGATTTATTGGACAATTATCAATGTTGTTCCTCACTCAACTTTCCTTTAGTAAGTCATTATTTCATTTGGGGAGAAAGTACCACTCATATCACCCCTCAGATTCTGTCATTTTATCTCCTTGCTTTAGGCTAGTTTGTCGCCTTGAGTTGTGGAAGTATATAGTGCGCAGATCAGAAGAACTTCCCACGAACTGAATTTGAGTTTTATACTCTTGTCACTTTCAGGCATGCAGATAAGACTTGATATAATTCTGTGTTTTCAAACTGAACTTGTGTGTGGGCCACCTTCATAATTTTTGCCATGTTCTAGAAGATATTTCACTGTGATTCTCTTAATACTTAAAAAAATAGACTAGTTTTTTTTTTTTTATGACTCTCACCCATAAGTCATGATCCATGTGATTATGGGTTTGATGGGCTGGTGTGTGTGTGTGTGCGTGTGTGTGTGTGTGCACACGTGTATACATAATTCTCAGTGAAATGAATGCCTGAAAATTATAATTTAAAAATATGCCCATCAAAGCCATCATTTCATGAGTTATGACTTGGGATGAAGCTATGTTACAAAGTAGGGTTTTTCAACTTAAAATAATCCTGCTAGTATGGGTAATGCATCCCACGCTTTGGGAACCAGTGATAAACCCCAAGTGATCTGTTCCTTTTAATAGCAAGCCAACTTGGAATTGCTACTATAAAGGCGACCTGTGGTCCAGGAAGAATCCTGCCCAGGTTCCCCATGAACTCCACCCAGATCCTGGTTCCAGTAGCCTGGTAGCTCTGACTTTATAGAAACCTCATCCGTAGAATCTTAGAGATATCCTTGACCTATTGCTTTCTGTTAGATTACACCATTGGCCAAAACATCAGCAAATCCTGTTGGCTCAAACCTAAAATATGTCCTGAATCCCCCTAATTCTCATGACTTCCACCTTACTTATAACATCATCTCTGCATTGACCACCTAACTGGTTTCCCCATTTCCACTGGACTGAAAACCCAAAAAGAAGAAAGCCATTTTTAGTCAGTTATTATGTACTGGATGCAAGTACACTCTCATTAGGGAAATAAGAAGAAATGCAATTTAAATATTTAAAACACTTGGAACACAAATGATGGAATAAAAAAGACCAAAATGATTGGCTGGCCTCATAATAACATCTCAGGTCAAAACCAGAGAGCTTCTTTTAAAATTCCACTGAACATATTTTCTTCATAATTTGTCATCCCTCTTGGACATAGCATCCAGGGTGATTTTAAATTGATATGATATAAGAATAAATACCAAACCAGTCACAGAAGTCAGCAAATGTTCAAAATTATAGAAAACCATAGAAATGGGCTCTAATTGCATCATTATCTAATCTTACTTTTGAATACCATTGCCAAGAATGGACTCACTCATCTTATGTCATTTTCTTTTCTTGTGAACTTTTCCATTTTCTCACAAGAACAAGACATCCATATTTTAGGGTTTGCTGTATTTTGTCGTGCAAAGCAGTAAAAAGACTCATCAGAAATGTGACGGAAAAGAAACTCGTAAAGAATTGTAGTTAGAAGAGGCCATAAAGGAATATGACTGGAAAAGGCATGGAGCACTTTTCTTAAAGTTCTCTATTCACTGAGACAAAGAAACTGAAAACAGAGTTTGGTTTTCCTCCCCTGAGTATGCGATATCATGGTTCTTGGAGGTGGTTTTTCAGAGGAGTCTGCTGGAGCTTCAAGTCTAGAAGTGAGGAGGTATCAAGTTAAAACATTCCAGAGGAAATAAAAGCCCCCCACCCGAAATAGTTTACCACTAATGACATTTTCAAGTTGATGCTGGAGATGAAATTGGTGTGGGTGTTGGGAAGTGGTTGTGTGCTTAGTAGGAAAGTAACTGGGAGGAAGGATAAGCAATGATTCTCAAGGACAAGTTCATCACAAAGTCAGGCAGATGGGAGGGATCTTATCGGTAACAGAATCTGTACTGGGTTGAATAGACTTGCCCCTAAATTCATGACCATGAGATTAAGGTGGGTGTCAATTATGTCTCGAATCCCACTATTTCTCATGACTTCATCCCTGCTTTACATCATCATCATCTCTCTTTGGGTGGACCACATTGTCCTCTTAACTGGCTTCCCCATTTTCACTGAACTGAGAGCCAAGAAGAAGCAAGTCATTGGCTGGCGGCCTTATAAGAAGAGGAGAGGACATAGAGACACATAAAACCGAATTGAGTGATCTAGCTACATAAGCCCAGGAACACCGAGGATTGTCAGAAGGCACCAGAAATTTAGGGAGAGGCAAGGAAGGATCCTTCCCTAGAGCTAAGTTGTGTGTTCCCGCTGACACCTTGATCTCAGACTTCTAGCCTCCGGGACAGGGAGAGAATAAATTCTGTTATCTTATACCATCCCCTGTGTGGTACTTTATATGGCAATCCCAGGAAATGGTCCAACGCTGTTCTGAAAAAGAGTGTGCCTGACTTGACCCAAGTCTGAGGGCCAGGACAAGCCATCTGGAAACCTGTACCAACTCTCTTCCATTTATCGTTTGCTTCCTAGTGAGATGGACGTCCTAAACTTCGGTGAGCAGGTTTTAATCATTTCAGGGCTCCCAGATTTCTAGGACAGAATCTTCATCCTAAAGAACTCGTCATAGAGGCCATCCAGCTGTAGTGGGTTGAATCGAAGCCCCTAAAAGATAGGATCAAGTCCTAACCAGTGGTACCTGTGAGTGTGATCTTATTTGGAAATAGGGTTTTGGCAGATGTCATCAATTTCAGATGAGGTCACACTAGATGAGTATGGGCCCGACATCCTACGACAGATCTTTATGAGAAGAGGAGAAGACACAGGCGTATGGAGAAGAAGGCCAGGCAAAGAGGAGACAGAGGTTGGAGTGAGGTAGCTATAAGCCAAGGGAACCCAAGGAATGCTGGAAGCTGGAAGAGGCAAAGAAGAATCTTCCCCTGGAGCCTTCAGAGGGAGCACGGGCCTGTCAACACCTTGATTTCGAACTTCTGGCCTCCAAAACTTGGGAGAGAATAGTTTCTGCTGTTTTAAGCCACTCAGTTTGTGGTAATTCATTATGGCAGCCCTCGGGAAAGAATACACCATTTTGTAGCCGAACCCAGCCCACCCATGTGTTTTGTAGGCTACACAGTGATGTTGTTTTCATTGAAATCGTTGCTAATGTTTACAAACAGAGAGATTGCCCATAAAAGCCACGATTTCTGTTTTTTTTTTTTCTTGAAAAGTCCAAAGAGGTGACGGTAACCTCGGAACTTCATTCCTGGGTGGTGACTATGGAGCTGATTGGAGCTGCCCCTGTGTAAGGAAGCCACAGGGTCCGGTTCTGGCGTCCTGGCCCTCCTCGAGGCCAGGTCTGCTTGGCCTGTTGACTCTACCCTACCTGTGCTCTCTTTGTCCTGTGTGCCTTCATGGACTCAGACTTCCTTTAAACTGCTCTCCCCATTTTAGAGGCTCAAAAAGTGAAACCCAGAAATAGAATTTCCCTGAGTGGCGTCACCCCGTGTGTCTGCGACAGAGGAGGCCCGGGGTGCCCACACTTCCTACCACACCGTGCCTCTTCCGCCTACAGAATGCCACAAGATGTTTCCAAGAGCAGACATCCCAGACTCCTAGATTTCACAGACCAGCTTCAACAAATTTCAAGGAATTGACAAAGAGTTCCCAACACTTTATTTTGCCAAGAATGTTAAAAAAAAAAGAACACTGCCATTACCATCTTTTCATTAAAAAAAGGTGATTCTATCACCAACGAAGCAGGAAACACTCAAGCTCAGAGTAAAAATAAAAATTGTGTTGGCTCAGACAGGCTTTCATGATGTTCTCTCCAACCTCACCCCCCTCAGCTCCATTCCTCTCCACACTCACCTGCCATGTGCACCGGCCTCCTTGCCCCTCTTTGAACACATGAGGCCATTCCTGCCCCAGGGACTTTGCATTTCCTGCATTCTTTTGCCAGAACACCTTCCCCAGATATTTCTGTGGCTTGCTTCCCCAGTTCACTTAAACGGCTACTAAAAGGTCACCTTCTCAGCCCGGACTCTCCTCACTCATCTCGATGCTCCTACATGTGCTTTTCTGTGGCACTTGTCACTACCTGCATAGTCCGAATTTATCGATTGATTATTTCTCCGTGTTCTAATAAGAACAAAGTACAAGGATTCCATGTTCGTCAATGTTTAGAATAGTGCCTGGCACATGGAAGACCCCTAGTAAATTTTACTGAATTGGATTAAATGATAAAGTACAGTACACTATACAGGGTAGATTTCACTTATTGAAAAACCCCAACATCATCTTGATGTCCTCTTATTTTGCTCATGAGGGGTGGAAATGTTATCCTATATTGTTATCAGTTTATGGATTGACTCATAGATCACATCATGGTGATGAAAAGTATCATAGAGTCCAAACTCTATGGGTATTTTGGTTTGTTTTAGTAGCAATCATCGTGTGTAAAGATCTCGTAACTTTTGACAACTCAGCCTCCTCTTAAAGAACCCCCACCTCCAACTAAAAACACACACATAAAAAAATAATAACCAGACATACAAGCTACTGTAATATCCCATCATTCCAGGGTACGGGGGAAACAAGTGCTTGAGTCCAGATTGTGAAACTGATGCCATGCCGCGTATAAACAAGTGTGTGGAAATTACTGTATAGCATCTGTGTTCACTGTTGTCTAATAACTGAAGTTCATGAAACTATAAAAATAAATTTGTCTTCACTTCTATCATTTGTTAGTCAAGGAGAGGAAGAAGGAGGAAGAGGAGGAGGAGGAAAAGAAGAAGAAGAAGAAGGAGAAGGAGATGGAGAAAAAGAAGGAGATGGAGAAGAAGAAGAAGGAGGAGGAGGAGGAGAAGAAGATGAAAAGAAGAAGGGAAGGAGGGTGGGGAGGAAGGGGGGGAAGAAGAGGGAGAGGAGAAGGGAGGAAGCGAAATTTTGTTCTGCAATGTTACTCGAAGCAAGGCTAACCATCCTAGGATCTTCATGAAAGTGAGTGTACAGTAAAGCCAGTCCAGTTTGGACTAAGTAGAAGAAAGTTCCTGCAGAATTCTCAATTGTTTGGTATTGGAAAGCGAGGCACTATGGAGTACTAGTCAAGAACTATAGAGACCTATCCGGGTTGGATTCTGGTGTCTACACTTGAAGCTATAAATCCTGGTAAGACGTGTGGCCCAGGCCCTCCCTTCATCTGTGCAGCTGGGCTGATGGTAGCAGCACCTCATGGAATTGTTGCCAGGATTGAATGAGACGATACATTCAAATTGCCTGGCACAGGGTGTAAGAAGTGGATATGGATATCTATGGTTATTATTATTTGAAAGGACATGTGGTTCTGCTGCTTTTCACGGATGTGCAATAACATAAGCTGTTGACCAAAGGGGAAAAATAGGGACCACAGTATGGTCTACCAGCCTCCCCCTAGTAATAACCCCAATAGCCACACCTCGTATGAAATGGGTCCTTCTTACTTGCCGCGCCCTTGACATAGCTTCTCTCGTTGAACACCTACAACTGTCTAGGAAGGAAAGCCTATTGCCACCTGCATTTGGGAGGAGTAAGTGGACTGGCAGAGGCTGAGTCATTTTCCACAAAGTAGCATGAGGCGGAGCTGGAATTCAGCACTGAAATATTTATTACCACGTTCGGAATCAACCTAGGGGTTCGCCCAGCAAAAAGAGGCAAAAAGTATTTTCAAGGATTGCGTTTTTAAATAGGTTAAATATCCTCCCCACTACCTATTTTCATGACAGATAGGCAGACAGACGGACAGAAAGACAGTGATGAATCTCAGCTCTGCAGAAGAACTCTCAGTGAAACTGTGGGCTGCATGCTTGGCTGGCCAGACGCCCGGCTCTCACAAAGGAGTCCGAGAGACTCTGCCTGCACCGGGCACAGCAAACCCGTCGCCCCTTGTGACTGACACCACAATGACACTCCGGGATGGTGGACTGAGAAACTCTGCTCCGGGCGAGGTGGGCTACAGGCACTCAGATTCTTTTAATGTGGAGAAGGGGCAGCGCTGTTCCTTCAGCAGGTTTAAGCGCTGAGCCCTCTCTTGCCGCTGGGGAACTGGGTTGTGGCTGATTCTGGCTTTGGGCCTAAAGAATCAAGATTTGGAATTGGGAAAGAATGAAAGAACAAAGAGGAAGCAAGGCTTTCCTGTGTGTGTGTGTATATGTGTGTGTGTGTGTGTGTGTGTGTGTGTGTGTGTGTGTGTGTGTGGTGGAGACAGCAGGAAATCTGTTTTGGGGGGAAAAAAAGGTTTGAGTTGCTGAAGAAAGAAGTGAGCTCCTAAAGGGGGAGTTCCCAGAGATCTGAGCCGGAGGGTCTTTTCTAGAAGAGAGGCCAGTTTGTGCGTGGGGGCCGTTAGGCACGTGGCTTTGACGAAGGACAGCTGTGGAGCACACTGGCCGAAAACCCAGAGGCCATGTGGCAGCGGAGACCCTGCATATTCACATCATCGACCATTGCTTGTCACCTGCGGTGGACCATCACACCTTCCCTTTGTCCGAATCCAGCATCGAGCAGGTCACCACTTGGCTGACGCAGCCCACACGGGTGCCCTAGGACGTCTCTCAGTTCCCACTTGACTCACTCTATATAGAAATCCCCACTTGCAAAGCCCCAGACACTGTGACCTCCCAAAAGGGGGTGGAGTGGAGACCTAGGGAGGTGGTAGTGTGGAGACCTGGTGTGTGTGTTTTAGGAGTGCGAACCAGCTAGAGACCACTCCTCAACCTGGGAGAGCCGTCAACATAGCCCTGCCACGTGGGCCCGCCACGTGCCAGGAACCTATGGTCAAGAGCCAACTGGGCACTTAGGAGAATGCTTTAGAACCAGAAAACAGGCCAATCATTTTTGCTCAGCCATCACTCTTCATGACAAGAGCTCCCTTGATTCTCACGCCTTGGCTTCTTCAGGAGCCAGAGAAATACATAAACACGCAAGGACAAAGATTCTCTTGACTAGCGGAGAGTTAGGACATCTTCAGTAATGGGCAAACTAATTATCCTGCCTGTTTCAAGGATGGTTTCTGCACACTTGCATCGTTGCTCTTGGCCGCTCTGCCTCTTGGCACGCAGGGCCAGCAGCCCGGAGAGCGGCCGTTAGCACCTCCGTGCTTTACAAGGAGCATCTCTTTCCTAAAACCTGAGCCGTTCCAGCCCACGGCAGGGTGACGGAGGACTTGGCCATTGCTGTCAAAGAGGAGTCATTAGAAGCAATCAGGCCTTGGCCCAAATTGCGGCTTGGAGGAAAGCGGGTCGTAAAGCTGGAAGTCCCGCTGGAGTTGGCAATCGCACCCTCTAAATGTCGGCCCAGCTCTGCCAAGGCGGGAGCTCCTGGGAGCCAACATGGCTTTCCTATTTGGGGCTTTCCCACTGGGATCTCCAGCATCATGCCATTCCGAAGTGTTGGAAGAAAGAAAAAACTCAGGTTCTTCCCAGTCAATTACTGACTTTGCAAGGAGATGCCTCCAGCGCTCTGGGTATATTGAGAAGAAGAGAAAGTGATAATGCTCGCTTATGATTCGATTTCCCCTCTGCCTCTCCTTCCCCCGTTCCATCCTGCAGACGAGGAACAATGGCCATGGAGAGAATGGGGCCGATGTAAAAGGCCCCCAGTCTGACTTCCAGGCTTTTGTTTGAAACCTACTCCAAGGAAAGGAAAGTCTGAACACCCTAAAGATGCCAAAAACTTTGTGCTGCTTGCTGGCAACCCTCTGGGGAGAGGACAAAGCTCTAGGTTTCCCTTGGAAAAGCAGAAGATCTGGCAGCTCCGGGCTTTGGCATCTGATACAGCGACATTCGCTGCCACTGAGTTGAAGCAGTGTGGGGGGTACCCTTTCCGTGGTGCCCACCACGCTTCAACGAGCCAAACCCTGGACGTTAAGGCTGAGCGTCTACTGCCATTTATCACTCTTGAGCAAGGTCTTCGCTGACCCTCACCTCTAGCCCTCCTTTTTCTCCCCTGCATTATTTTTTCCTATAGGATGATTATCATTTCACACAGTCCATATGGTCCGTATTTGTTTCAGGCAGCCTCTCCCAACTTGACAAGGGAAATGACTTTGTCTGCTTTGTTCACTGCCGTATGCCCAGTGCCTGGCGTATTACAGATGTTCAATAAATATTCGCTTAACAGAAGGATAAATGGTCTCTAAACCCAACAGAAGATGTTTCCATCTGCATGACTTCTCACGCACCTGGACAGTTTTGCTCATTCGTGTTACCTGCTCTATTTCTATGGGACGGACGTCGCAACCTCTGGAGGCCAGAGGCTGGGTTATGGGGCTGGATTCTTCAATGTTGGAGAAACATCTGTGCCTCAGGATTGGCCCAGAATAAGGGACAGTCTTTGTCATGGAAGAGCCCCCTGTGGAAGGATAGTCAACGCCCCAAAGATACACTCCTTGGCATTGCACGCTACTCCAAACTTTGACAAAGCCGGGAGCAGGGGCTCTCAGTGTTATCGCACTCATCGTTCCATTTCCAAAGAAACAGTTTGGAACAGCCTGTCTTTGGTTGGGTTCTCCAGAAGTTTATCCTGAGACAAAGACATGAGATGAAGTAGTGTATATAAGGAGATGATTCCAGAAGCGCTGTTAGGGGAAAGGGATCATGAAATAGGGAAGGATGAGAGGTCAATTCAGGATGCAGGATAGAGCAATTTACACCATGACAGCCGTGGCTCACCGAGCTGGGGGCCTCTGGGAGATGTGCAGAACACGCCTCAGAGTTATCTCACTTGAGGGGTGCATTATCTGCCACCTTGCCATGTGCCATTGGTCAAGAGCC
Organism: Ursus arctos; assembly: GCF_023065955.2. Classification (NCBI taxonomy): domain Eukaryota; kingdom Metazoa; phylum Chordata; class Mammalia; order Carnivora; family Ursidae; genus Ursus; species Ursus arctos. Next base: position 8,687,864 of record NW_026622830.1, read on the forward strand.
AATTCAAGGTCAAGGGAAATTCCCTGGGGCCAAGAATGGCAGGTGATGGCAGAGGACAACTTTCTATGCGTGGGGATGAGTGCTCTGGGATTGGGGGGACACGGATAGAGTCTACTAAACACTCCCTTTAGAAACCTAAAATTCTGTATTTGCAAACATAATTTTTTAAAGGACAAATGAGAGGAAAATATTTATAATAAAATATGTATGTCAACATTTAAGTACTTGAGATTGACACACCTGAACACATGAGAAGGCAGTAAGATGCTTGGCCTTATACACAGAAACACTGAACTCGGCAGCCACAGATACAGGTCGAGACCCGTGTGTTGTATCAAAGACTTGAATGCCATTCATGGTATTGACTTTACAACATGATTTTCTGATAGGCTGAACAAGTCTTGGTATGGTTAGAACAAAGTACAGCCCTCCCTCAATTTATATGGCATTCACATTCTTATAAAATACAGTGTGTTAAAACCGTGTAAGAATACTTTGAGTGCATATGTCCAATGGACTTAGGGTCTAGGCTCAGAGAGTTATATGCTTGTGCTTTATCTATACGTATGTCTAGTGGGTGTTCAAAAGTTGGGATCCCAGACAATCCTTCATGGTGTGGGACTGTCTCATGCTCTGCAGAACATTTGTCATCTCTAGATTCTGACCACCAAAGGCCAGTGTCACCTCCCAATCTTTGTGACAACCAACTCCCCAAAAGAATTTTCTGGAAAGCTCACTACAGGCAGTATCATTCCCATTTATGAACTGCTGATTTAAAGAAGGAGTGGATGGGAACCTCCCAGAATGACTGAGACATAATTTCCTATTAACCGAAATAGGTGGGAATTTGAAATAAAAACTAAGCTGAGTTAAAGGAAAGAGAGTTAGTTTTGCAGGTACCTCTGACTTTTGTGGCCAGGTTCACACTCACTGTGAAAGTGGAGAGGAATGCTGGAGAAGCCTCAGCTTATGATCCACGGTGTTGTATTTTTTTTTTTTTTCTGGAGGAACTATCATTTATCACCAGGGCAATACCTGCCTATTATGTTGCAAGGCTTGGGAAGATGCTAAAAAATATCATTTCTCTCGAAGAACAGCATCTTGCAAAAGTGTCATTCTTTCTTGACCCAGCATCTAAATTCAAAGATCCTGGGCAAATGATAAGAGGAGTTTGCTCATCATCGGGGTGTGTGCACCAGTGCAGAAGAATCTGACAGGCTTTTGGGTGTGTTCTCTATTTACTAACCCTTCAGCAGTGACAGTGTGGGAAGGGCCAGTGAGCACAGTCATGCTGGGCAAATCCTGGGGGGTGGGTGAGGTTGGGGGGTGCAGTGACAATATGGGGAATCCAGTGCATGTGGATTCTCTATGCTTCATTGGTTCAAAAGCAAAGCCTGTACTAGCCCTCTAGGGTAAGACAAGAGGCTTGAGGGAGCCTCCTTGTACAAAAGACCGTAATAGCTAAAGTGAAAGGGGGATTGACTATGGACATGGGTCGGGAATACAAGTTTTTTTTTTTTTTTTTTTTTTTTTTTTTAATGTGACAGAGAGATAGCCAGCGAGAGAGGGAACACAGCAGGGGGAGTGGGAGAGGAAGAAGCAGGCTCCCAGCGGAGGAGCCCGATGTGGGACTCGATCCCGGAATGCCAGGATCACGCCCTGAGCCGAAGGCAGACGCTTAACGACTGCGCTACCCAGGCGCCCCGGGAATACAAGTTTTTAACATAAATTTTATCATGGTACAACAGTTAGGAGGGCTGGCTTTGGAGCCACACCTGCTGAGGTTTGATACCCTATGTCCATCGTTTGCAAGTGCTGGGTCTTGAATAAGATACTTACTCTCTAGCACCTCAGTTTCCCCATCTGAAAAATGGGGATAATGCTAAATATTGAACTTTGTAGGAATTAAGTAAGGTCATGTACATCAAAGCTGAACGAGTGCCTAGCACGTTGTAAGAGTTGGCAAAATGCTGGTATTATTATTACAATCAGGACAAAAAAATCACAACCTTTTGGGACAATGAAATATCACTTGTTTGGCATGCTAGAAAGAAAACAGATTGTACTTACTATAAGCTCGGTGAATTCAGGACAATATCTTTTCTACTTCTAAAAGTACTTTAGGAGCCTGCCCTGTGCTCGATGCAGAGTAAAGCTCAAGAAATGTTTCTGGGCTTCAGTTGACGAAGGTAGAAAATTTGGGGCAGGAAACACACAGTAGGCTGACCAGATAACTACATTCCACCAATTCTAGCCTTTGTAAGTTAAATCTTAGGACATAAAAGGAGGTGATACGTGTGTAACAAGCAGTGTACAAGATTAGGGATAAAATAAGGTACAGCCTTACACTAAGTGATTTTGTTATTATATTGTGTTTAAAACATATTATATATATTTATGCTATATTTACGAAATATATCCTTTCTGCCTCACTTTGAAATGTTGGTTTTTCACTAAGATGCTTCTGTGTTACAGAGAAGCTCAGCAAGGGCGACATGAGCATGGATGCCAGCCCCCTGAACTTAAAGTTGTACCTCCCTCCTGGTACCAAAGTCAATGTAGGAGTTGAGTGGCCGCCATATTTATGAATCTTTTCCTTAGTGTCAGAGCCTGAGACGCTTTATAACGATGTCTTAAAGATAAGTTTGTTATGTTCAGAGACTTGCCAGTAAATTGGTAGAGCTGACACAGGCTTGAGTCCTGGCTTTGCCACCCACCCAAAGTGGGACCTTGGACTGACCCCTTGTCATTATGAGCATGGCACCCTTATCATGTGACATGGCTTCTGTCTCCCTTTCTGACTTTATCCCCGGTACCTCTCCCGCCGCCCATCTTTCAGTTCCATCCCCAGGGCTTTTCTTTCTATCTCTCAAATGTATCAGGCATATGGCTCAGAACCATTGTGTTTGTCTGCTCCCCTGCTCAGACCTTCCCCTGTAGGGCAAAGAAAGATTATAATAATCCCATGCTAGCATGGTTCTGTCTTTTTTGCCAAATTAGTGTTGGTGTGAAGCCCCTGCTGTTGGACGGTGCTTTATGAAAGCACTTTAATTTTCAGAGATTTTGGACTTCCGAATTATGGCCAAGGGATTGTGGTCCTGTATGGTTTTCCCCATTCTACAGATAGGAAAAGGAGGCACAGACAGGATAAATAACTTGACTCATCACACAGTGAGAAGAGCCAGCTGTGACCCCCTTTAGCCTAACTCCAGCCGCTGTGGGCTGCCTCTTGATGAATGAAGGTCTCCGATGTTGTTTCTTTATCTACCAAGCAGGATTGTAACTCCTACTTCCAGAAATAATTGGGACAATCAAATGAACGAATACATACAAAACACCTGGTACCATCGGCCGTCGATAAACATTAGCTCTGCGTATTGGCTAAGACAGCAACCAGCGGGAAAATATTAGAGAGGGAGCATTTTTAGCCAGGAAAAAAGCACGCCAGGGTGGAAAGATGAGTTCGTGTAGCTCTTAGTTAGACATATGTTCACAATAGATATTTGGGTTTTGGTTTTTAAAATAAAACACAACATCCAAAGCAGTCATCTCATAAGGAAAGGAAGGAGGATTTTGTTGCTTGGTTTATCTGCCAGCTGAGGGAAGTTTTATTTTTGCTTCATCAAGTGGCAAAGGACCATTAAAAATAATGGATGAATGGTTTCTACAGTTTATTTCTCCAAGTAAGTCTAATTTACCGTTTTATTTAATGCACAAATGGGTGGATTTTCCCATGAAGGAGCTGGGAATGAAAAAAAAAAAAAAATAGAACTTTTTTCCCACCGGGTTTCAGTTGCTAGGATTTTCTTCCAGTTTACTCAGGCTCAGTGGCTGCATGGAAACAGTCCATGCTGGCTTTGTCTTCTCTTCTCTCTCTCTGTCTTCCTTTCCCTTCCTCCATCCCTCCCTTCCCTCCTTCCTTCCTTCTTTCCTCCCTCCCTCCCTCTCTCGTTCCTTTCTTTCTTTCTTTCTTTCTTTCTTTCTTTCTTTCTTTCTTTCTTTCTTTCTTTCTTTCTCTTTCCTTTCCTTCTTTCTTTCATAAAGAGAAGAAAACTGGTAAATTAAAAGGATATTAAGTGGCAAAAGAGAAACCGTTGCTTTTGTCTCAAGAAATAGTCTTGGTGCCCCAGGTAGATTTTTGCCCTCAGAAGAAACATGAGTTTGTGTTGGTAAATGTGAAAATGAAACCAAACCAACTCCCTCTAATTCTTTCCAGGAATGGTTTTCCACTTTGGAAAATCCATCCTGGGTTTAAAGTAGAATTAATATTTTGTTTTCAGAGAAGTATCTTCTCTCGTCTCTGTATTCTGTGCTAGCGGCCTATGTCCTAATATCTTCCATTTGTATGCAATTGCTCACTCTAAGAGTAAACAGAGTCGGGAGGTCCCCATGTGGGGTCGCCCTGGGAGAGCCCCAGGAGACACAGAGAGCGAGTGTCTGATAGCTCAGAGAGCCGGGGACCTCATGCTTTGCACGGCTAGGCGTGCGGAGACATCAGCGCCTCGACAGGGAAGAACAAGAAACTATTTCACTATAAATCCAGAGGCCTATTTTCACTCCTATTATTCTTAAAGTGGATAATTCTCTTTTCATGGGTATGTAATTGTTTTCTGAGCACAAACAACTTCCAGGAAATTTTGCACCAGGAGATAAAAATTTTATCATTTGCCTTCAGCAGCTTAGAAATTAATTGGGGGTTATTTTAAATGGAATTGCAGACCTACCTCTGAAATCCAGTTTTTCCTAGTTATAAATAAGCCCAGGCTCTAAGATGATAGTAATAACTAATTATTGAATAAATTAATTAGAATATTAAAACTAGCAATTAACATTATTTATTATGGAATACACATATTCATATTTATTATTATGAATATATTCTGGGTATAGAATATTTTTCGATGTAATAATGATTCTTGAAAAGTACCCGTATAATCCAAGCTGGCCTCTGAAACAGAGAAATTGAGTTCAGGCAACCTGGTGAAAAACGTTAAACTGAATTCATTAGTATAAATTCAGAAGTACTGCTTTTGCTTTTTTTTGTTTTTTGGGGGGATTTTAAAAACTCTACTGATAGAGATAAAGACAGAATTTTAGGTGCCCTTCAGGAAAAAAAAAAACACACCAAAGAAAATCTTCGGCTTTTAATTCTCCTTTTCCACTTATTTTCACTCATTCATAATAATAATAGTAATAATACTTAATAAAATAATAATTATTATTTCTGTTTCCTGGAAAGAATGTTGCTAATGCTAAGACTATTGATAAATACAGGATAACAGGAAACTGAATAAGAACAAAGTTCACTCCATCATCTAACTATTTTCCATCATCAGAATGGGTGGTCACTGGTAAATCAATAAGTTGTATTCCTTTCGGATTCATGGATCCCTTTGAGTATCTGATGGAAGCTGGGAGTTCTCTCTCCCAAAATGGACCTGCATGAGAAATTTCACGTTTGACTTTAAGGTTTGGCCTTCCTCCCTGACCAGCCCATCCATGATCTTCAGTGGGTTAATGACTCCTTCTCTAGCAAAAACTCTAGAGAGTAGAAGTGCTGGCTACATAATTTGTGGGGTCCTGTGCAAACTGAAACCCAGAGGCCTCTTGTTCAAAAGCCTTTAAGCATTTCTTTCTTTCTTTTTTTTTTTTTTAAGGTTGATGAGTTCTTTTTTTTTTTAAGATCTTATTTATTTATTTGTCAGAGACAGAGAGAGAGAGAGAGTGCACAAGCAGGAGGAGCAGCAGGCAGAGGGAGCAGCAGACTCCCTGCTGAGCAGGGAACCTGATATGGGATGCGATCCCAGGACCCTGGGATCATGACCTGAGCTGAAGGCAGAAGCTTAACCCACTGAGCCACCCAGGTGCCCTCATTAAGCATTTCAAGACGGTGATGGCAGAGCACTCAACCAAGTGTGGGATCCTTGCAAGCAGGGGGCCATGTGTAACTGCTCAGGATGTATGTCCATCTATACTTTCAAGTGCAGGACACTGGTTAAGATTTCAGGCTCTGCTGTGGGATGTACTAACCCCAATCATAGCTCTCCTTGAGATTTCTTCAGCAGGTTACTGACCTCAGCGTTATTGTGAAGGATAAAGAAATTAGTAATGTGAAATCCCTAGAACAGTAAGGACACAGTATTGGTTGTTACTCTTTTTAAATTAGAATGTTGCCAATTATAAATCACAGCATGTCACTCCCTTGGTTCAAATCTCTCAAAGGCCCATAGCACGTGGGATACCCTCCTCCATGTCAGGCTTGAGCATCCTGCATAACCTGATTGCTGCCTGCCTCCCCGATCTCTTCTCTCAAAACTTCTGCTTTTGCTCAACCTACTCAAGCCATCCTTGCCTTCCACCAGTTCATTACACATGCCAAGTCCTCTTTCATCTCAGGGTCTTTGCATAAACTCTCCCGGCCTGCAATGTTCTCTCCTGCCCCAGCCAATCTCTCTAGGCATACACCCCCATGTCAGCTTCAATGTCACCTCCTCAGAAAGGCCTCTCTTCTTTGTGCCCACCTTTTCTTCTTTTTGTTTCATTAACAACTTTATTGAGATATGATTTATATACCATAAAAGTTCATATCATAAAATTCATGCATAGCTGGGACACGGGGCCTCATCCCTATCTTAATCTCCATCAGCAACTTACTTACACCGCCAGGTACCACAGGATGCTGGCTATGCAGCACAGCTTTGGCGCAAATCTTCGAGTCTCTCTTCCAAACTGATTCACCCACCAACCATAAGCCCCTCCATTACTGACATTCCCAGTATGATGGGAATGAATGGTGAGATGATAGATGATTTCTAGTTTTCTTCTATTTTGATTTCCTTTGTTTTCTATTTCTTCCTAAAGAAATATATATTACTTTGATTTTTTCTAAGTAATACAAATGAGTTATTGAGAAGTAACAGGAAATCTTTATAGGGTCAAGTAGAGAAATTAGGCAACCATATGAACAGAGGGGGTGGCAACAGGAAAAGATGCCATTTACTGGACATGGTATAGACTGTTGCCCACATGGAACAGTTTCCAGGAACACCAAAAGGATTTGCAGCCTCCCCAATTATCCTTCTGTTAGCTTTGAAGCTGATGCTTGAAATCCCCACCTCATTTCTTAGAGTGAAGGCATCCAGAGTCTCTGATGGAATGCATATGGGAAGCTAAGTGAGCATTGGTTATTATCAACTTGGTATAAATTAATTTGTAAGACTATGTCCATTTACTTTGTGGGGTCCTGGAAGAACAAGATCCAGACTAGTTAGTTTTTGCTGGAAAAGGCATGGTGGTAAGGGTTTGGACATCTGGAAACACACAGGGTCAGTCAGCCACACGGTAAATCCAGGGGAGAATGTTGTGCTCAGGTGAGGAGCAAATGTAGAGAGGGATGAAGAACTGGCCCCGCCCACACTCCCAACATAACACAAAGCTTCGTACTTGGGTTAGGCTTTTCTGTGTTGTTTCATGTGGGTGGACTCATATTGTTTTAGAATCAGAACCCAGATGGCAAGAGTCAATGAATGGTAACCTTACAAGAGAATGTGTAAAAAAAAAAAATCATCGCCTTCCGTTGGGCACCTAGTGTGTGTCATAATATACTTTGCATATATGATCTCTCTTAATGCCTCACCGTACATTTATGAGGTAGCTAGTAGTATAAATTAGGAAGTTAAGGCATAGGATGATTAGGAAAGTTTCCTAAAGTCATAAGACAAAAAGTGGAGAATTTGAACTCAAATCTGCCTGACCCCAATTTTCTTCCTGTTTCCTTCCCTGAGGCGGGTAGGGATGCAGTTCTCTGATGTCTCCTTTTGCTTCCAGCTAGAGAAAATGCTTTGCTTTTTTTTTTTTTTTTAAAGATTTTATTTATTTATTCGACAGAGATAGAGACAGCCAGCGAGAGAGGGAACACAAGCAGGGGGAGTGGGAGAGGAGGAAGCAGGCTCATAGCGGAGGAGCCTGATGTGGGGCTCCATCCCATAATGCCGGGATCATGCCCTGAGCCGAAGGCAGACGCTTAACCGCTGTGCCACCCAGGCGCCCCAAATGCTTTGCTTTTAAAAGGACCACCTGATTGGATCAGGCCCACCCGAAATAGATAATCTCTATAGCTTAAAGTCAACTAAGTTGAGGTATTAATTACATCGGCAAAACCCCTTAACCACAGGACCTAGATAACTGATTGAACAAACGTGAGATGGGGATCGTGGGAGACCATCTTTAGAATTTTACCTACTGCATATAATCTTTCAAATTGTTGGATTGATCGTAATTGGATTAATTTTTATGTGACCTAAAACGATACTTCTTTTTTTTAATGTTTTTTTATTATATTATGTTAGTCACCATACAGTACATCCCTGGTTTCTGATGTAAAGTTCGATGATTCATTAGTTGCGTATAACACCCAGTGCACCATGCAATACGTGCCCTCCTTACTACCCATCACCAGCCTATACCATTCTCCCACCCCCTCCCCTCTGAAGCCCTCAGTTTGTTTCTCAGAGTCCATAGTCTCTCACGCTTCATTCCCCCTTCTGATTACTCCCTTTCTTTATCCCTTTCTTCCCCTACCGATCTTCCTAGTTCTTATGTTCCATAGATGAGAGAAATCATATGATGTCTTTCTCTACTTGACTTATTTCACTTAGCATTATCTCCTCCAGTGCCGTCCATGTTGCAGCAAATGTTGAGAACTCATTCTTTCTGATAGCTGAGTAATATTCCATTGTATATATGGACCACAACTTCTTAATCCGGTCCTCTGTTGAAGGGCATCTCGGTTCCTTCCACGATTTAGCTATTGTGGACAATGCTGCTATGAACATTGAGGTGCATATGGCCCTTCTCTTCACTATGTCTGTATGTTTGGGGTAAATACCCAGTAGTGCAATGGCTGGGTCATAGGGTAGCTCAATTTTTAACTTTTTAAGGGACCTCCACACTGTTTTCCAGAGTGGCTGTACTAACCTGCATTCCCACCAACAATGTAGGAGGGATTCCCTTTCTCCACATCCTCTCCAGTAATTGTTGTTTCTTGCCTTGTCAATTTTTGCCATTCTAACTGGCATAAGGTGGTATCTTAGTGTGGTTTTGATTTGAATTTCCCTGATGGCTAATGATTTTGAACATTTTTTCATGTGTCTGTTAGCCATTTGTATGTCATCATTGGAAAAGTGTCTGTTCATATCTTCTGCCCATTTTATGATTTGTTTATTTGTTTCTCGTGTATTGAGTTTGAGAAGTTCTTTGTGGATCTTGGATACCAGTCTTTTATCTGTAGTATCATTTGCAAATATATTCTCCCATTCTGTGGGCTGCCTCTTAGTTTTTTTGACTGTTTTCTTGGCTGTGCAGAAGCTTTTTATCTTGATGAAGTCCTACAAGTTCACTTTACCTTTTGTTTCTCTTGCCTTTGGAGATGTGTCTTGAAAAATGTTGCTGTGGCCGATGTCGTAGAGGTTGCTGCCTATCTTCTCCTCTAGGATTTTGATGGATTCCTGTCTTACATCGAGGTCTTTCAACCATTTGGAATTTATCTTTGTGTATGGTGTGAGAGAGTGGTCAAGTTTCATTCTTTTGCATGTAGCTGTCCAATTTTCCCAGCATCATTTATTGAAGAGACTGTCTTTTATCCACCAGATGTTTTTTCCTGCTTTATCAAAGATTAGTTGCCCAAAGAGCTGAGGGTCCATTTCTGGGGTCTCTATTCTGTTCCATTGGTCTATGTGTCTGTTTTTGTGCCAGTACCATGCTGTCTTTGTGATCACAGCTTTGTAGTACAGCTCGAAATCCGGCATTGTGATGCCCCCAGCTTTTAAAATGATACTTCTTTTGACAGAGAATCAATTAATACTTGCAAACACTAAGACTAATACACTGGCGTTAAGTATCATTAGGATCCTATTTGCAAAAAAATCTCTTTTTTTCTTTTTTCTTTCTCCATCGCAGACTCTGTGGGTTATAATGCTATGTTGTTTCGTCACACATTTTTTGAAGTTGGCAATTTGTTTGGAGTTCAAAGGAAATGTCACTTGCCACCTCCCAATTTTTAATAATGCAAAATATTCTCTAACTGATTCTGGATAAAAACACAGTTGACAGAAAAAAAAATCTTTTCACTCAATAAGGGAAAACAGTGAATTAATGAGTATTTAGTTTAATTTTTTTAAAAAACTGAGTATTGGCAGATCCGAAGTTGACAAAAATTATTCTGGTCTAATTTGTGGATCAAATGCAAATAGCCCCTTCTTTGCTTCTTTCTAATGGATTGCAATTGAAATGTTACATTTTCATTTTAGACTGACAGAAAAAAAACACCCAGCAATATTCTGAGGCCAAAAATTATGGCTGGAACCTTTAAGTAAGTCATTTTATAACAGCTTTGTTCCCTGGATGCTGGCTTATCAAAAATGCCCAGGATCTTATTGAAGTGAACTATTATAATGAAAAAGATTTGATGAGCAGACATTGCTCTAAGCAACAATGGTTTCCCAGTCTCTCTTCTGGTTTCACGTAGGAAAAACTTGAAGCTTCAAGGTGACCACAGAGTATGATAATATTCAGAGAAATCCAGGATTTTCCAGGTGGAATATTGGCAGAATAGACAATGTTTCATCTTTGTGAAAAACAGTTATAGTTTCCAAGCACTAGAAAAGCCCTCCGTATCAATCACTCCCTCATTTAGACAACAGGTATCTTTATTTATTGCTGATAAGGGGCCAGGCACTGTCCTAGGCACTGCAGGAACAGTAGAGAATGGAACGAAATCAAAATTCCTGACTTGTTGGAGGCTACGTAAGAAAGGCTTTTACCAAGAGGGCTAGGGGATATGCTGTGTTCAATGTATCAAGCAGGATGCACTGTCATGATCAAACTTGCAGCCAGATTGATATGTTTCAAAGTGACATGTACTTGGGGTTCGAAGCCTTGACTAGTTTCAAGTCTGACATTGACGGCCAAACATCACAACATCCTCGCAAAGCCAGTGGAGACAGAGCATTTCAAGGGGACCGCACCACGCTGGAGATCCCATCCCGTCTCGGATTTCAGTGGCTTCCTCCAAATTGATTTTCTTCCCTCAGAATCGTACAGTGGAGTTGCACTGAGAGGTTGGGGGTGGGGTGGGCATTGATCTCCTCTGCTGAGAACCACTTCCTGCCTAAAGTGAAACCAATTATGGTAGGCTGAATCATGGCCCCTAAAATTCCTATGCCCTAATCCCCAGAACCTGTGAAGACCTTCTTGGACATGATAAAAGAGACTGCAGATGCCAGTACATCAAGGATCCTGAGATTGGAGAGAGAAGTTTGGATTCTCCAGGTGGGTCTGGTGCAATCACAAAGGTTTTATAAAGGGAGGGGGCAAAGGGTCAGAGCCCTTAATAGGAGAGATGAGGACAGAGGAGGTTAGAGTAACTTGAGGACGGGGCTGTGAGCCAGGAAATGTAGGGCAGGCCCTAGAAGCTGAAAAGACAAGGAAACAAATTCTCCCCTGGAGCCTCCAGAAGGAAGCAGTCTTGCTGACGCCTTGATTTTATCCCAGAGAGACGGTTGGGGACTTCAGGGCTCTAGAACGGTAAGATGATCCCTCTGGGTTGTTTTAAGCCGCTTGGTTTGTGGTAATTTGCTACAACAGCAGTAGACATGGACACATCTGAAGTTGCCTGGAAACTGTATGTCTGGTTACTTAATAATAATAATCTCCGGGAAGAGCAAGGAGAGCACTTCCAGACTGCAGCTGGGAAAGCCACGCCAGTATTAGGCCCGGCTCCTCTAAGAAGAGTGGCTCGTACCTAGAAGACGAGCCATGCCGTGCGTCAGGCACTGTTCAGCACGCCTGGCAGATACATTATTAACGAATTGAGTCCTCAAAAGAACTCTTTAAGGTAGGACTATAATTATGCCATTTTGCCCATGAGAAAACCGTCCAGTTTCCCAGGCCGTGGCGGGAGCAGGGTGGCAGGGGACTCAAAACGAAGGAGAGTGGCCCCTGAGTCCATGGCCCGCGGTGCCCGCTGCCTCGAGAGCACACCTAGCCACACGGTCCAGCCGGGCTTGGCAGAGGGGCTGAATCTTCCAGCAAAGCCGGAAGTCGCTCAGAATAAAGGACAGTTAAGCCGGCCAGGTCATTTTGCTGAGTTAAACTGCTTTTGATCTATGATGAAGTGTAATTATAATGATTATAATCTCGTTATCTTGCTATCCTTGTGGGGCTCATCAGGCAGCTCCTGAAGAAATTTTGCAAAAATCTTTGCAGTCACGGCAACCACGTTGGAATAAATGTTTCATCCTCCTCGGGGACTACGCTGCAGGAAACATCTATTTACTCTGGACACCTTACGTACGTCCTTTTCTAAGAGAAGAAACATTTGGGGAAATGAGGTAGAGTCTACACAAAACAAAACCCCAAAACCAAGGAGATGTTTTTGTTTTGTTTTGTTTTACAGTTTTTAGGATTCTGTCTTGGCAATTTGCTCACAGGCTCTCCTCTGCGATTCACCTGTTTTCCACAAACTGGTGGCCTGTCTGCCTGTATCCTAAGCACATGCTTCCCCATAGATCTGGACTTGGACAAAGAGGTAGTCCTATCGATCGCCTTCAGATCCTGTGTATCCGAGAGCAGGTGCGCTGGGGGGGAAGTCCACCAACGCTTCCGCGGGATCAAGGTGTACCTCTCCCAAAAGTCTGAAATCCACACGCGGTGATGCACGTAGTTGCAAGTTTTCTCCGTTTTAACCAAAGATGGACACTCTCCTGCCTTCCTGTGCCTCCTGGAGGAAGCCAAGGACCAAATTCTACTCAAGAACCCAGGCAGGAAGTGGCCATCAGCCGGTGGACGAGCCTGGCCGGCTTGGCTCTTTGTCACCAGGAGGATTCTAAGCTTCCTTCCACTAGCCCTGGAGGAGTTTTCCGTGCAGAGCTTCACAAGCACAATAAGATATTTACTGTCTTTATCGGAGAGATCAAACCCACACACAGATGTCACATTTCTCAAATTCCATCAGTAGATCAGACAAGCCGTCTCTGGAAAGAGGACATTCCAGCCGGCAAGTTCAGAGCGCGCTGGCTTCCAGGGCCGTTCCCTTCCTATTTTCTGTCGTGCACCCTGAGCCTTTGTTGTCTCTGCAATGCTGATAAATCAATCCATCAAAAAATTTCCTCAGTGAAACTCAATCAAGAAAGGTCATGTCAGCGGGAGAGGAACAGATTAAATTAGCATCAAATTAGACATGGAAAGTGAGTTCTGTCAAAATCATCGCAGCGCTCAGCACAATTAGAATATGTTAATTATGCATTTCATTAAGGTGGATGTGAGATGAAATGTCACTGGGGTAGGCATCCGAAAAAGGGAAGATTGCCAGGCACAACTTTCTCTAGACAATGTGTGACACCTTCATTAACATCAAGAATCACAAGTCTGCCTTGACTTTTTCTGTAAAGGATTAAACCATTAACTGTTTGCTGGCTCCTCTCATTTGTGCGGGGGTCCCTGTCCTCCGAGGGGGCCGGCCCCTCCTGAGTGACTGCCTTGCTCTGCCACCGCCATGGCCCCAGGGGCTGCTGGGAGTGCCCGGTGGGCAATGGAGAGGGTGGCGGTTTTTAATGAACTCCCTGGAAGCTTCGCGGGGATCACGCCACTGCCTTAGGGGTGGCAGGATGCTGAGAAATGAGGGGTGAGGATTACAGAGGGAGGGGAGGAGGGGCAGGGGGAGGCTCTTGGCTTCCTTCTTGGGGATGAAAGATATAATCAACGTAATGGGGGGCGGGCAGGGGGATCCGATTTACAAACTTACACCCGGCAAACTCTAATTTGGTGAATTATTTTGCAGATCACTCTCTGAGTCACGGTAACCAGGAGGCATTCTCCTGGAGTGGAGCAGTTCCTCGCGAGGCAGCGTCATAAAATACTTGTTAGATGCTTACAGTGGTAGGAGTTTTCCTTTGTGCTGCCTCCTTCGGTGATTTCTTAGACCTTTCTTGAGTTTTCCTACACCCGGGGAGGGACGGGACCCTCTGTGCGGGTTATTCCCCTGACATTTGCACACTCAGCCCCCTTTGCCAGGTGTCTGGAGGCAATGCCTATCTGTGGGGCTTTCCAGTCACCTCCTTGTGGAATGTTCTCGCACCCCTCACTCGTGCTGTTCCTCGCAGGGCACCCTCACCTTCCACCTGCCCGCCCTGCTCCCGACACCTTAACACCCACAAAAACGCTCCTCCACACTCGGCTGCACTTCTCCTCTGCTGCTTCCTCAAGTCTAAAGTGAGACACGGCTTCTTTCAATGCTGTTCCTGACTCCTGGCCTCAGAACTCCATTAGATGCCCTTTTTGTTCTCCCGGGCCCCTCAGCTTGCTGGAATCCACCAGAATCAGTTTCTATCGCTTGCACAACAATAACAGTAACACACACACTCAAACTGTCCTACTTCTTGCAGGACACAGCAATTGCTAGTGGAATTATCCAGCTACCCACTAGGTGGTAAGTTCTTTCTCTGTCTCTCTAGATTTTAAATCTCTCTTTCTTGGTATGTAGAATGCAGTCATCAAATATATCTTTAGAAAAATGAACGCTCAGGTTATGGAATTTTACCATGACCTAAGTTCTATTTTTTATAGGTATGAGAGAAACGAAAGTTAGAAACTTTATTTCTAGCCTTTCTCAATACGGTTGCTTTTTGTCATATTAAATTGATACATACACATCAATATATACTCATTTCTAATATTGCCACTTGGAATTCATTTCTCTAATGCTTAGTGTTAAATACAGTGTTCGATACACATCCCTGCTGCCATTTTTTCTCACTCATATACCAAGGACGTTATCCTGTGAATTTGTCTGATTTTCTCCCCCCCCTTCCTTCCTGCCCCTCTCCCTCCTTTTCTTTGCTCTCTTTCTCCATCTCTCACTCTCTAGAACAGAATCAATGATCAGCTCCCGCTTTCTGACCAAACCTATAAGGCAATCACTTTTAAGTCCAAATTCTTTGGGGGGGATTTGCACAGTGGAAAATAACCTTACTCTCAACTCTAATGGCCAAACAGACAGAATGATCCACTAAGTGGTAGGATGGCTTTGGGTGAGGCTGTTTTTTTCCTCTAGGTAATGTGAGAATAACCTTCTTCATTGCATGCATTAATTGGGAGAATACAGGCAAAACGAAAAGGCCGGTGTCTAGCACATAATAAATCCCCGTAAATGACAGTGATGATGAGTAGGAAGATGATGAGGATAAGAATCGTGAGCTGATATCTGTGCAGTGCTCGGAGGCTCAGGATCCAGCCCAGAGTCCTATTCTGAAAACATTGGCATCAGCATAAATATCTCAATTTACAGGGAGAAAAGACAGCCTTGGCTACCAGTGCCCATTTTAAATTTTGCATGAGAACAAGGAAACACACGGGGGATTGGGACCCTCTGGCAGAAACACTCCGGAGCTCTGGGGTCCTGGGGTAAAACTTTGCCATGTGCCAAAGGCCCAGAGGAATTCCAAGGAGACCGACAAGGGAAGTACACAGTCTTGCAGGAGCCTGGGATGGGCTATTGATGCCCCACTCCCCAAGCTGTCTGGTTTTCTGAGCTTCATTTAATTTTTGGATCACCTGGGGCCCAGCCTGTTAGAAAGGGGAGGACAGTGGAAATTACTCATGAGCTGGCTCTGATTTGATGAAGCCAACTGCCTCACCTCGTGGCAAGAGCGAGGGGAAAGGGAGGAGGGAGCGCGCTCGCCGCCTGGGTACAAAGCTTCCTCCCAGCCTGCCTGCCTTCTGGCTTCCTTGTCAGCACTGCCATTGATATTAAAATCAAGGGGTTGGCATAAAGCTCATGGTAGCACCGGCAGAATTCCAGGCTGGCTCTAATGAGCCTCACCTGGGCTAATGACATTTTTTACAAGCCCCTGCCGGAGAGATTGGAGTTGCCAATTGGTCGTCCAGAATGATAGCGACTGGGATGTCTCAGCTTGGAGATCTCTTTCTATATTGGAGGTCCAGAAAGTGACCTGAGGAATCTGGCTACGACCTTGGATGTAGCAGTTATCTTATTTGCTCCAGAAAGAAAAGCAAGCTCTGAAGTGGGAGAAGGTGGTCCTCAGCCTGGCTACTCCAAGGACGGGCTCTCCTGCCATCTCGTTATATATACGGGCCCTCAGGCCTCACCCCAGACCTATGGCCTCAGAATCTGAGTTTCTAACCAGATGCTTAGGTGATGGACGTATACAGTCAGGTGTGAAAAACCCCCAATATAGACTTTCCACAGGGGGAGAGAATATGTTTCTCAGAACTGCAATGCCCAATGGGGAGAAAGTATTTCCTACAAGTACAGGGCATAAAGGACATCCAGAGGCCTGGAGGGGAGGTTTCCCACTCTACCGTTTGTCAGTTGTGTGATTTGGGCCAGGGATTTAACTTTTTTGGGTCTCAGTTTCCTTGTCTGTAAAATGGGCATAATTTTAGTCTCCATGACATTAGATGATCGTGAAGATTAAATGCTATTAATCTTTATGGGCTTTGTAGCAGAGTTGCTGGGACATGCCAAACACTAAAGATATTATTTGTCATTGTTGTTGGTGTTATTAAGGAATTAAGGAATCATTGGCCCCCCCAGTGGAAACTCAAATTCTCATTCAGTCCTTTACTGGCCACCACATTGGGCCTTAGCTTCCGCAGCCCCATCTGTACAATGGAACCACAGTATCTGTCACTTATGATTTGTGTGAGCACTGAAAGAGATAAACAGTGTACCCGGCTGGTACTCCTTGAAACTGTCAAGGTCATTAAATAGAGAAAAAGTCTGAGAAACTGTCACAGCCAGGAGGAACCAAAGGACACATAAGGAATAAATGTGATGTGTTGTCCTGGATGGGCACCTGGGGCAGGAAAAGGACAATAGGGAAAAAATGAAGGAAATGTGCATAAAGTATGGATTTTAGTTACTAATAATGTATCAATATTGGTTCATTAGTCATAACAAAGGTACCATAACTCACTTAAGATGTTAAGAAGAGGGGAACTGGATGTAGGACATACGGGAACTCACTATATTACTTTCTCCGTAGTTTTCTGGAAATCTAAAACTGTTCTAAAAAGTAAAGCGTGTGTGTGTGTGTGTGTGTGTGTGTGTGTATATATATATATTTAAAGATTTATTTATTTATTTTAGAGAGAGAGCGTGGGGGGAAGGGACAGAGAGAGAGAATCCTCAAGCAGACTGTACGCTGAGTGGGGAGCCTGATGCAGGGCTCGACCTCATGGCCCTGAGATCGTGACCTGAGCTGAAACCAAGAGTTGGATGCTTAACCGACTGAGCCACCCAGGTGCCCCAAAAAGTAAAACATATTTAAAAATCAGTAAGAGATAATATATCAAAAGCCTGAGCCAAGTGACCAACTTGTTCCCATTCACCAGGGACGATCCCAGCTCTGGGGCTGAGAGTTCCAGGAAGCCCCTTGGGCTCAGGCAGACTGGGACAGCTGGTCACCCTTCCCCAAGCACAGAGCCTGGCACAGTGCGGGAACCCAGCCGGCGTTACTCACACGTCTGCTCCCTGGTGTCAGCTCAGCCAGTGCTCTGGAGGGTGGGTGACTGGAGGTGAGAGAAGGTGAGCTGAACAGCTCTGACTTCCTATCTACCTCTTTAAAGCAGAGCAAAACAGGGTCGGGAATTCACTCACTGACCCGACAAATATTATTGAGCAAGTACTATGTGCAGAGACTGCTCTGCCCCGGGGAGAGAGGGGCTGGGGACACACAGATGTATAAGGCCTTGGCCTGAGGACCCACAGTCTCGCAGCAGACCTACAACTTGCACCACTATAATAAAAAGAAGTAAAACAACAGCAAGTACAGCAACAAACCAGCCTGCCAGAGTGGGTATAGTTACCCTCAGTTTTTTCTGATCAGGAAATGAAGGTTCAAAAGGGTCAGACAATGTGCCCAAGCCAACACAAAGTCAGGACCTACCCCACATCTGTCTATCTCCTAAGGGCAGTGGTTTTCCAATTACCCCACAGCCGCCTTCCTTACGTCTGCTGGACAGAGGAGAGAGATCAGAGGGTAGGAGGCACAGCTGTTGTACCATGCAGGCTTGAAAAGGAGTAGTTACCACAACCTGGGAGAAATCAGAGAGGACTTCCTGGAAGAGATGGAATCTAAGTGAGGACCTACAGGCTACATGGGGATCCTTCCCAGGAGCCCACCAACACAATTTCTGCCATGCCTTTCCTGCTGTGTTTTTTCATCTTCATATACACTTCTGCAGGGGTCTGTGGGAGGATGATGATGTGAGGCCCATTGCACTTGGTGCAATAATGCTTTCGAAAAATCACCTTGATTTCTCCCAGCGTTCCTATGTTGGCTGCTCTTCCCTCAACCAGCTGTTGGTTACTCGTGATCACACCAAAAATACAAGGAAAGGAATTTGAGTTTAACAAAGGTGGGTTTCGCCACCTCATGATTCCTGAGGCAATCAGGGACAAGACAAGACATGATTACGGAGCAAGTCTCCCTTCTGGACATGACAGGATAAACTTGCAGACGGGGGGCCTAGGAGAACTGGGGGAAACGAGGCAGTCAAGCACTGCCACATGTCCCTGAGAGAACACCTAGCAGTTTCGAGGGGACTCAGGAGTAGTGACAACCTGCATCCCTTCCCCAGCAGCACCTAGGAAAGCTGTGAGTCCCTTGAGATGCCCTGGACTCCAGTGCTCTGGGGAGGAAAAGCAGCACAATGGCTAAGAGGAGTGGGTGTCCAGGCAGGTGGGCCTAGGGCGTGAGGTCCCTCAGGGCCGGGGTCATGGGCATTTGACCCGGGCAGTCGCGCAGGGTTCTCTCTGTTTGGGTGAACGTTCTGCTGTTGCTGTCTGGAAATTCCTAATACTTTCTGAACCAGGGGCCCCACATTTTCATTTTGCACTAGGCTGCTCGGTGATGCAGCTGGTGGTGGCCGCCTGACAGAGTGCCCGTGTGCCCCGGAGGGAGACTGTCACAGCCGCCTCACAAGTCTGAGGGGGAGTAAATGCGATGAGGCCTCACAGAGTTCAGAGTGGCTCAGGAATAGCTGAGTGATGGCCCTGGGCTTAGACCAGAAGACCTGTGAGAGCTTGAGGCCACCACATACCAGCTCCGTGAAAGACCCACCTTCCCCGGCCTGCTGGTGCCCACTGCCTGTTTATCAGTTGTGTCCCTTGGGAAAGGGGAGGAGTCCTGAACTGACTGGAAATAAGTTTCCACCACTTGGAATACAGACTTGAAATCAACATTGAGTTCAGGTGGAGAACGTTCGAGAAAGTTGCATTTCTTCCACACTTGATTTGGTGGACTGGTCATGAGATTTTAACCTATTGCATGTATAGCTTCACTTTCTTGGTGACTAAGCCGAGCTTAGCTCTTATTTCTGTCTTCTGTTCTTCCTGCCAGTGATTCAGAGGGGAAGAATCCGGAATCCACTCCCGTAAGCCCAGGCATTGGCCAGCATGTTCCCACTTTGCTACAACGGCTTCGTCAGTGGCTCTGATTACTGGCAGTGCTGGCCTGGCTCCTGCCCATGGGTTGCGGGGCGCTGACGTAGCCCTGACATCATGGGACCCTTGTGAACACCTGCAAGTCAAGGCCTGCAGAGGTTTGGGCCTTTGGGGGCGGGGAGGCCTCTCACCCTCAGCACAGCTGACATGTGGAGCTCGGTGGCTCTTCGTTGGGGGGCTGTTCTGTTCACTGTATGAACTTAGGCAGCGGCCCCGGACTCTATCCACCGAATGTTAGTAGCCCCCCCCTCCATCATGACACCAAAAAGGCCTCCGGGCATTGCCAGCTGTTGCCTCGGGGGCAAAATCACCCTTGGTGATTTCAAATCCACCACGGCCAATTACTACAGAGTGACCCAGGAAAAATTACTTAACCATAAAGGGCCCGCATCACTCCTTCTGGAAAAGGAGGTAGTAACTGCCTTTACTGTTCATTCTTGGGGTTTGGCTCCAGTGAGGTCTCCTAGAAGGGCCTCCCTGTGACGGCGAAGGGGCCTCCCAGATGTTTCTCTGCTCTGGCCAGCCCCAAGTTCCAGAGGAAGAACGTTAAGGCTTGGCGGGCTTAAGAGACATCCTCCATCCTGGGGTCATCGCTCCTTTGATAATAAAATCCTTCAATTTGTTGTGGGAAGAACTATGAAAACATTCTCTCCGAGGGGGAAACGATGAATGCAATCAGAACGTTTGCCTGGTTGAGGAACGCCGACCCCAGGCGAGGCACCACAGGGGGAGCAGGACCCCATTTGCCTTCATGACCACGCTGGGAGGCAGATGGATGGTATCCCTGCTTTCCAGGTGAGGGCATGGAGGCTCAGAGAAAGAGGGTCACTGCCGTTCCCAGCATCACACCTGAAGCTCCACGAGCGCTGGGGCCATGGACCTGTGATTCCACCAGGTCAAGCCTGGAGGGGCTGTGCTCCACGGAAGGGGTCACGTGCGACCTCCCCGTGTTTGCTCCAACATACCACTCGTCCTATTACTTATTTAATATTTTTCTTTAAGTGGATTTACTTTTTGGCTTAAATATTTTAAAAGGCGTTTTATGGCACTCCTCTAAATTGAAGAGCCGTTTCGGCAGCCACGCGTGGAAAGGGAATGAGGAGTTCGTGTTAGGAGTCAATGTTATTTATCCTTGGTAAATGATGAACAAGGATCGAATCTGGGTGGCACATGGTTGTTCGGCCTCTTATACTCATTAAATGTCCAATAAATAAGGTGCGTAACATCCTGTGGGTTGGCTCATTCAACATTGGCTCATGGCCAATTTTCTTATATCTACCCTCTGACAGAGGCCGAAAAACGAAATTCTTCCTCGCCTGCCTCCTTTGCGGCTGGGGGTGATCCCGCACCGGTGAGGTGTACGGGACACGGAGTCCTTCCTTGATTAAAAAGACCAAATCTTGCTGGGAGATTCACTGTCATCCACTCCTTCTTTGTGATGTCAACTTGGCTCGACCCTGGTACCTAGTTTTTCAAACATTCGTCCAGGTGTTGCTGCGGGGTATTTTGTAGACATGATGGAATTCCATAAACAGTTGATTTTTTAATAAAGGAGATTATCCGTGATAATGTGGGTGGGCCTCATCTAATCAGTTGACGATCATAAGAGCTGCTTCAGCTCCTGTCTGAGAGTTTCCAGCCTGCTGGCTTGCCCTACAAATTTCAGACTTGGCCAGCCAGACTTGCAACTGCATAAACCAATTCCTTAAAGTGAGCAAGTAAATAAATAACCCCCCTGTCATGAATATATATATATATATATATATATATATATATATATATTCCACTGGTTTTGTGTCTCTAGCATAATTCTGACGGATATGCTC
Source organism: Ursus arctos (assembly GCF_023065955.2). Classification (NCBI taxonomy): domain Eukaryota; kingdom Metazoa; phylum Chordata; class Mammalia; order Carnivora; family Ursidae; genus Ursus; species Ursus arctos. The sequence goes on from NW_026622830.1 coordinate 8,709,215, forward strand.
TTCTCTTGCCTTGTTGCAGAGGGGACATGAGGTATGAAGATGTATCCACCATCTTGCTGCCATGTCAGTGACAAACTTTCAGACAAGGCACTGATGTTAAGCCTGATGGAGCAGAAAGTTTTAGAAGGAACAAGGGTTGGTGATTGCTTCACTGTCTTGGACAGCCTACCTCCGGGCATCGTAATGTATCTGAAATCAGAAGGCACCTTCTGATCAATGATATCTTACAACTAATGGTCAGGGTTGTTTTTGTACTTTTCTTCCCCCCCCCCCCGCCGCCCCCGGAGGTCCGTAAATAACGACACATCTTATGAGTGGTATCCTTGATTTTGTAAACTACGGTAAATGCAAACCCAAGTGTTGACTTGATTTATGCTATTGTATATTCTGGAGTGGCCAACATGCCTGCCCTTGATCTCCCTGGGCTTGAAGCTAGGAAATAACCAGCTCTGGAAAGGAATTGAGAAAATCAGCATTTAGCAAGCGCACATGCAAACCTCTCTGCTCCCGACACCCCGTCTTTTCTCCTGCAGTCAGCTGCCGTGTCACAAAGTGGTTACAGGCTCAACCTTTGATTCCTTAATGAAGGTTTCTTTGCAAACAAACAGAATCCTCCATATACTTGCATTTTACCTGATGAGAAATAAAAGCTTTCTTAAATCCTGTCCCTTCTCACCCCACCAAATCCACTTTTCTAGCTTAATGCAGGTTGAAATGAGTTTTTTTTTTAACTGATGAAAATATTATAGGAATTGAAAACCAAACCCATTAATATCCTGATTAGACTCCCCATGTTAATTGCGGATTCTTTCAGGCGACAGAACAGGTCACTGTCTGGGCTTAATGTGATAGCGGTGTTTCGTAAGAGCTGCCCGTAGGAGCACCGGTTGGCAGCGAAAACTTCTGTGGCCTGGCAGATGAGGCTGGAAGTGATTTTCCTCTCAACGCTTGTGAGAAGTAACAGCAGGTACTGAGTGTTGCCTCTGGGGATGGGGAGCCAGATTGGAAAAAGGGAACCAGGGGGCCCGCTTATTTCTTTCCTTTTTCAACATCCTTCCTGGGAACCTCAGTACAGATTTTCCTCTCTCCCTCTCCTGCACTTCCAAGAATGGTTGAGAGGATTCTCCCATGCCAACAAGCTAACAAACAACGACACGAGGCAATTTTGGTAACAGAAGAAATTTCTGGGATCCTCGTTGCCGAAATGCTTTCCTCCTCCATCCATGTGTCTAGGGCAGGGGACAAAAGCAATCATGGACAGTGTCCACGGAGGGAACATGAAATGCTGAGTGGGGACTGAGGTACACTGAAGAAGCACCCCGTGTTGAGGGACAGAGCTGAATGGGACTTCGCCTGTGTGCACAAGCTCTGTGTTTAAAACAGGGCATTAAGGAGGGCACGTGATGTAATGAGCACTGGGTATTATAGGCAACCGATGAATCACTGAATTCTACCCCTGAAACTAGTAATACAGTATACGTTACCTAAATTAAATAATTTAATTGAGATAATTTAAATAAGTTATATAAAAAATTTTAAAAAAGAGAGAGAACAGGGTCAGAGCACCCCTCCTCGCCTACACGGTGCACGCCTCCGTCCGAGGAGGTGGGGGGAGTTCAGCCCCCGGTGTGCATCAGCTATATCAGGGCCTTAGTAGAGCACAGGGCGCGGGGGCCCCATACTCGGGGTTCTGATGCAGTTGGTCTCTGGGGAAGCCAAGGGTTTGCTTTGGAACAGGCTGCAGGTGCTGCTGATGCTGTTATTTTGGGGACGCACTTTGGGAACGACTGGCCCGCAGCATGGCCACCTCTCACCTCGGTAGTTCTATAGCCTCCTAACTGGTCCCCCGGGGTCTACCCTACCCACTTAGAGTTTGTCTTCCCATTGGGGGCCATGCACAGCTGTGCTCACTCACATCTCCTGGCTCCTGCTGGGTCCCAGAAAGAACCAAGCTCCTCAGTCCTGTCTGCTTTTCCAACACAGTCCTCCCTGGCGTCCAAGAGGGGATTCACGTCTTCCATTGGCTTTTCGCTGGTAGGTTGCTATCCTCCATTCAAGCTGCTCTATTATGTTCTCTTAATCACACTGCCTTATAATTCCAGCTTCTCCCATAGTTTTTTTCTTAAACACTTTATTACCCTTCTCTACCTACTATATTTATACATTTCCTAAAGACCTATGTAAGCTACACCCATTAACCCAGCCTCACTCAACACAAATATTGGTGCATCCCGAGTCCGCGTGGTCACCTGGTAATTCTAGCCAAGGGGAAATGTGTTCTAATTCAGTCACAACTCATGACAAGCCAGCCGAGGTGTTTCTCCCTCTCGGACACAACGTGCCAGAAACCCGGGCATCTTTTCTTCTTAGCCGTTGAGCTGGAGAGCTCCATCCCTTGTCAAGTGGTTTATATGGAGGCCAGGCTCATGGTGGGAAGGGGTTGGGAAGGAGCCCTACATACTTCAGACGAAGCCCAGACAGACGTCAGATAAACATATTTGAATAAACCAAATGTCACTTTTCTCTTTAATCGCTGGCTTCAGAGAAGCTCAGACTTTTCTGGACCTTATCAATGTGCTGTCATCTTTGATTCCCCAGTCATATTTCAGGCACACTTTTTTTTTTTTTTTTTGAGTGTCAGGATGACAGGGGGGCTGGAGGGAGAAAGTAGAAAGGACTACAAGTTTAGGTGCAAATAATACGTAAGCCCCATCAGAAGTTTTGGTTACGGTGATCTGAGAGTGCCTACTGGTTCTGATTTTTCTTCTGGCTAATAGATCAGATTGGACTCCTGGGGGTTTCTCAGGATACACTAACGACATTCATGTTTCTTTCTCTTTACTGTCATATGGAGTCACTCTTAACTTTCAAGGCGTCATATTTCATGTCGCTTTTATATTTAAAAAGTGTGTGTATCACCACAAAGGATTGCATGGAAACTCGTAAAATCTGAATCCACGCTGGTTTTTTTTTTTTTTTTTTTTAAAGATTTTATTTATTTATTCGACAGAGATAGAGACAGCCAGCGAGAGAGGGAACACAAGCAGGGGGAGTGGGAGAGGAAGAAGAAGGCTCATAGCGGAAGAGCCTGATGTGGGGCTCGATCCCGGATCGCCAGGATCACGCCCTGAGCCGAAGGCAGACGCCCAACCGCTGTGCCACCCAGGCGCCCCCCACGCTGGTTTTGATACCGTCCTATCATCACGCAAGATGTTAACACAGAGGGAAGTTGGGTGAAAGGTGCACAGAACTTCTCTTTACAAATGTTCTTTGTAACTTCCTGTGGGTTTATAATTATTACAAACTAAAAAGTAAAAAAAAAAACGTGTATGAGTCTATGGGTAAGTATAAATACGTAGAGACAAAAAGTGTGGATTAGGGCTGGCAAACTTATGCTGTAAAGAGCCAGATAATAAATTATAAACATTGTAGGCTTTGCGGGCCACATAGTCTTTGCTCTGCTCTGCCGCTGAATCATAAAATTAGCCACAGATAATATGTAAACAAATGGGCAAGGTAGTATCCAATAAAACTTTATTAAAAAAACACAGCAAGTGGGCTGACTTTGGCCTAGGGTCTCAATTTGTCAACCCCTGACCTAGACTTTGCATGCTACACATTGCTGTCTACCGAAATGTTAGTAATAGACATTGACATTTTCTTCCTCTCCCCCCACCCCCTTCGTGGTCTACCTGAATGCTTTCATTTCTCTTTAGTGGATATTCGTTATTTAGATTATTAAAACATAAGGATCTTGCTGGTTTTGATGACTTCTTGGTTGGTTTTTAGAAAAGATATGGAGAACTACCTAAAGTAGCTTATGGCATTTGGCACCTTTGTCTCTTTTCTCCCCGTAACCATGATCCATATAGTTAGTCTAGATGCAGAACCCGTGTTTATGACTAAATCCCACATGTGGGATTATCTGGTAATAACTCCAGTGTGGTTAGGCTCAGCTGTGCCAGCACATGCCAGAGCCATGACACTGAAGTTGATATGGGTGACCAGAGGGAGAGAGGAAGCAGGGCTTTCCGGGGTTAAATGTGGTTATAAATGACTTACTTTCAGGGCTAGATCACAGACACATGGGCCTCGGATCTGCATACAACCGCCGCCCCCGTACTTCCTGCTTTGTAGGAAGCCAAGGAGAAGAGAGGCTTTTTTATTCTTTTACTTTTACTGTAAGTCAGTTTTGCAATTAACAGGGTACAATCGAGGTGCTTCCTGAAATTTTGAATTGGGGACCAAGGATTGTAATTTATCATGCTGGATTGCTGCCTTAAGCCCGGCTCTAGACAAAACAGTCTCGACAGACAGTTGTCTCTCCGGTTTTTAAAGTTCAACAGGAAAGGAGACAGAAGTTGAAGTTCTTTGGCAAATGCATTCCAGCGCAGAGAAACATTCCTGTTTTATATTAAGCTTAAAACCTTTCTGATGGCAATATTCAGACCTTGAATTTATGGTAGAGCCTGATTTTCTAGTAGAAATGATTCTTGGCCAAAGTCCTGAAGCTTAACATTTTATGGAAATTATCAGTAATAGTGTATTTAATTGCTAATTCAACCAACTACTCATACCCTGCCACCAGTGGATATAAAATTTCTGAGGTACGTATCAAGCCGACTGTGGGGTTATGGCTTGGAAGTATGTAATTTGTTTTATTGATATTCCACCTCTAGCCACAGAAAGATTTAAGGTGACATAAAATGGAAATAAATAATAAGGCTAATTAAAGGAGGAGAAAGCAAATATCTTAATGATAAGAATTAAAATAGTTTCTGTGCTTAAGCACCCAATCTGGATATGAGCTTCCTGGCAACCAATGCAAAAAAAACCACCAAACAACAACAACAACAACAACAACAACAAATTCGACAAAAGCGACAATACAGCATTCAATCTTCTTATGATCGAAGTAGAAAGATGCCAATTCCTCTACTGAAAAAAAAAAAGAAATGCCTCACCACTGATTCTACATGGAGAATATTGATTATCAAGGGCTTGTCAATAACAAATCATTTATCAGCTAGGGCAGAGGGGGTGGGGAAAGTTCATCATGTTTGACCTAATCTCATGGACAGCATTCTCTCTCCTCGACAGAGTGAAAAAGTTCAAGTTACCATGTCTCCAGCATGGGAACTGCTAGGAAATAAGTAGTCTAAATTGCAAATGGTTAGTCTGTAAAGCTAAGATGCAAACGACTTATAAACGAGTTGGAGTAAGAGTTCACGTGGATTTTTTATAAGCGGTAGCACGGGCAGAACAAGCAGCTAGGTTTATGCGCGTCCTGGAGGTTTACCTAGATGAACATACGGTTTCTCCTACCGGTCACGATGCAAGAGCGGGTCTGGACTCTGGGGGAGCAGCACCGACGTGTCTACCTTCCCTGACTGTGTCACCAGGACGCACCCCATCCCTCTTCTTCAAAACCCTCCAATGGGTTTGTCTCCTTTTTGCCATGGACTTCAGGTGCCTGAACCATCTGGTCCCTTCCTGGCCCTTTGAATTCCCCTCCTCCCAGTTGTTCTCAAGTTCACAGGCCTTTCTGTCCCTCACATGCGCAGTTCACTCTTCCCCGGAGGGTTGGCCGCTCAGATTCTTTGCGTGGCTGCCCACTCCTCACGCACAGGTGTTACGTTGGCCGGGACTTCCTTGATCACCCCGAGTATACCAGTCACACCGTCCTGGGTCATGAGCGCCTCAGCCTGTGTGGGTGCCTTCAAAGTTTGCTTGTTTGCTCTCGTTCCTTTTCTCTCTTTGTACTCAGTGATGGGCTAGTCCTGCTGTGAGCAGAAGCTTTCTCTCATTGTTCGCTGCCTTAGGACAGTCCTTGGCCCATACCAAGCACTCAGTCAGTATTTATTGTATCAGAGAATGAATCAACAGGCAATCACAGAGCTAATCTCGCATCTCTGGTGGATGACCCTTGACTCAGCATTGGGACGATCTTCCCGATCTCATCGGAGCGGAGGTTTTGGACCAATGCATTTGTTTCTTTCTTTTTTTTTTTTAATAATAATTTTTTATTATATTAAGTTAGACACCATACAGTACATCCCTAGTTTTTGATGTAAAGTTCCATGATTCATTAGTTGTGTATAACACCCAGTGCACCATGCAATACATGCCCTCCTTAATACCCATCACCGGCCTATCCCAGTCCCCCACCCCTCCCCTCTGAAGCCCTCAGTTTGTTTCCCAGAGTCCATAGTCTCTCATGGTTCATTCCCCCTTCTGTTTACCCCCCTTCCTTCTTCCCTTTCTTCTCCTACCGATCTTCCTACTTCTTATGTTCCATAAATGAGTGAAACCATATGATAATTGTCTTTCTCTGCTTGACTTATTTCACTTAGCATTATCTCAGCCAGTCCCGTCCATGTTGCAGCAAATGTTGAGAAATCATTCTTTTTGATGGCTGAGTAATATTCCATTGTATATATGGACCACATCTTCTTAATCCAGTTTGTTTCTAATGGGTAATGAGTTAATAGCTATGCATTGGTAATTGCTCAGGAACCTGAGAACCTTTTGATGCCCCACAGTTAGTGTCCAGATGTTGGGGCCCTCCTTCAACGTGTTACCTCTGTGTTCTGGTTTGATACATTCTACCCCACAGATTAAGCAAATGGTAGAATGGTCTCCACTCTCAGGGGCTGTGGACCAGCGATCTGAGAGCAAGGGCTCTGTCATCTGTGCCCGCCACATCCCCCTGCGCACATACACTGTGTGTGGCTTCAGGCTTCCATGACCATCTTGCTGTCACATATTTTCCAGGACATGAACTCACACACCTCAGGGGCTGATTTTCGTCTGGCAGATCTGATCATGATCATTGTAGACCTGTTGCCTCTTGCCAGTTTGCAAGGCACGTGGAATATGATCTTCCCAGATTCCCAAATTTGTGAACACAGGCTTGCGATGATATAGGCTCGTGGGATTCTCCCAATTCTTATTTTCTTTGTGAGTCACATGTTTTCTGTAAATACTTTTATACAATGAAATATTTCAATCCTTTCAGGTCATGTTTGCTCTGCAAACTTGATGGCACTTCTCCACAGTGAACACAGTTATAACACCACGCACACGATGATGAGTGAAGGAGGGCAAAATCTCATAGAGAGTGGATGCTGGGTGGTTGGCCAGGGGCACTTACTGGGTTATCGACTTGGTCTTTCTCATTAGCATTGCAACACAAATAAAATTTCTGCCACAGCAAAAAGATACGTTACCACATCTCTATTGTGTGGGTTGCTGAGGAATCAATGGTCGAAATTACAAATAAATCCACAAATGCTGAGATCCTAACTGCCGACAAACTGGATTATGTTTATAGGTGTGTTTATTCCATGGGACTCTGAGTTCATCCAGGATAGAAGTCCTTGTCTTAGCCTTTTGTTCTTTTTTTTTTTTTTTAAGATTTATTTACTTATTTTAGAGAGAGGGTGGGGAGGGGCCGAGCAAGAGGGAGAGGGAAACTCAAGCAGACTCGGCGCTGAGTACGGAGCCCGACGTGGGGCTCGATCTCACGACCCTGAGATCACTACCTGAGCTGAACCAAGAGTTGGACACTTAACCGACTGAGCCGCCCAGGCGCCCCAGTCTTTCTTTACTTAGCCCCAACACAAAGAAGGCAATTGCTCTATATCGGCTGATTTGAATGGATGGAATCTTACACACAGTTATTCTCCTAGTACTACCTGAAATTCCACCATTAGCCCTTACATTCCTTCACGTAAAGCCCTGTCCTTCCTTCCTTGCTCATTCCCAAGGAAGCAAGCTGAGAGAGAGGAGGCATGAGTGAGACACGAACAGGGCACTTCATCCAAGACACCATGGCTGACATTTCTAAGACTGGCAAGCCCTTCATTGTTCTTTTTCTCTCCTATTTCCACGGATACCAAAAAGTCACACAGTTGAAAACAAGCAACAAACAAAACAGTCCCCTCACCCCTCCCATGCAGCTCATTTGCCTGAGTTAGATGTCGGGTGGCCCTTTGAGTGAGCTTCCAGAAGGCAGACCTCTTGGCAGGCATACAGGTATGGCTCTACCTGCCCTACCTGGTGGCAGTGGCCTTCCTGAGTGGGCCCCACGTTCCTTCTCCTGGAGGGCAGTGGTGCCCCCACACAAGGGCCCAGGGCTCTCCCTGGGGCTGCTTCAAAGTCCCAACAGCTTCCCCTTCAGGGCCTCCAACCTAGCCCTGTGTCGTCCTCACCTTTCTCTTTACTAATGACTTTCCCCCTTAGATCTAGATTCAGAGAAAGTCATGAAAACTCTCCAGTTATAACAAAGTCTCACCCCAGCCATATAAGTCGCCCAGGTGAAATTGCCCAGAACATACTCCCAGACAATGAATGAACTGCGGGACATCCCAGCTCCAGGAAATGAGCATGGGCATAAGTGTTAAAACCCCCCAAACAAAACACGGAAACATAAAATGCTTCAGGTGGAAAAACACAGGTCTTCACTTTGCAGTCCTTGCATTCATCACACGGTTTAACCAAGACCAACACTGCTTCTGGATGAGTCCCTGCCCCTTGGCAAGTCTCTCTCCCAATAATTAGGCTTCAGAAACTGCCATTTCATGCATTTTGCTGTGGTTGGAGTTGCATTGACTCTGCCGCCCCATGGACTAATTTAGCCATTCGTGGGCTCATGAATTCAATCAGCCTCAGCGGTCGAGCACCAAACTGACTGCCTGACACAGGGCTGAGCCCTGGCTTCCCAGTCCTGGCTCCCAGGTGCTCTCAGTGGAGCAGACCGGTAAAGAAAATACCTTCAATGCAATGACATCAACGCTATAGTGGAGGGACCAACAGGGGACGAACCACTAGCTCTGCTCCGGAAGGTCAGCAAAGGCTTCACAGAGGATGTGACACCTGATGGCAGAGTCAGATGGTGAAAAGGAGTCTGACCTCCCCCTCCCCCAACCCAGTGCTGTGACCCCTGGATGGGTGCTGGGTCAGAGCACTACGTGAAATGGAGACGGTGGGTGCTGCCCACCTGTCCTCTGATGTGGTTGGGGGCCAAGAGAAGCTCCCTTGAACTCACATCCCTGCACCCTGGAACGCAGTTCCCACCCCTGGAACCTGTTTGTGTGTGTGAAAGAATCTCTGAAGAAGGTCTGAGTTGAAAGGTAAGCGGTTCACATGGGAGGGGGGTGTGAGCACGGTTAGGGTGGTCATAGAAGGCTAGAGGAAGGAACTGGGAAGCGTCTCATGGGCACTCTTGTGTACAGATGAGTGAACAGAGGTCAAGGTCGAGAGGTTAGGTCCGGGCTGAGAGTCAGAGCCCAGACTACACCCCCAGCCCTTCGTACCTGCCACCCAGGATGTACCCAGGTCAGTGGGTTTTAAAGAATCTGATCAAGAGGATGTGATAACGCACCTTCAGGAGATAAACGGGAGTGGCTGATAGGACAGAAGGAATCCTTCACCTGCTATTGTCAGGCCCCCGTTTATCTATATCCAGTCAAGCCTTTAACCTTTTTTTTTTTTTTAAAGATTTTATTTATTTATTCGATAGAGATAGAGACAGCCAGCGAGAGAGGGAACACAAGCAGGGGGAGTGGGAGAGGAAGAAGCAGGCTCACAGCGGAAGAGCCCGATGTGGGGCTCGATCCCACAACGCCGGGATCATGCCCTGAGCCGAAGGCAGACGCTCAACCGCTGTGCCACCCAGGCGCCCCAAGCCTTTAACCTTTAACCACGCCATTCATTCGGTGCTTTGTTTACTCATTAAACAAGCATGTCCGGGGTACTTTCTATAACTCTCATCCGGTGGAATGGAGGGATTCAGGCTAAGCGGGCACATCAATGCCGTTTTGTGAAGCGGGGAAGGCCATTTTGTAAGAGTCACCTGGTACCCTATCGTGACAGCGATTCCGCAGCTCAGGAGAACGTCCCCACCCAAGACGTGCGCTCAGGCGCAAGAATACAGCTGCAGTCCCGGTCCTGACACTGCAGAGCTAGAGAGAATCTTTCCCCCATCCAAGGTCTTCTCTCCAGATCCAGCCTTGGGGGCAAGGTGACCGACGTGTCCTGGTTTGTCCAGAACTTGCCTGGTTTTAAACTGGGAGTCTGGCATCTTGGAATCTCCTTTTGTCTGGGGCAACCTGGGGAGGTGGTCACTTGCTCTCTAGGCAAATCTGGAGAGGGCCGGGCCTCTACTCTCACAACCTCTACGATACTTGTTTCCATGGTCACCAAACACCCAGGCTTCAGTGAGACGGGCAGAGTGAGGTTTCATTTCCATGGGCGGCTCCTGATTCTTAGGCTAGCGGCTGTTAGCTTTGTTGCCAGGAAAATTGCTTTATACTGGATTCTGGGCCCAAGAAGAGCCGGGCCTTGGAAGATAAGGAGGAAGGCAAACTTGATGCCCCTTTCACAGGCTCGAGGGGAGGCAGGAGGGCAGCAAAGGCCAGTCAGTGCTCCCTGAGGTGCAGCTAGAGGGGGAGACCCGAAGAGTTGGGTTCAAGTATTTTACTTACAAATAAAACCACTGCCATCTACTTTGTGACACTAGACATTATTTCTAATCTCCCATGAAATTGGCAAGGTAGGATAAAAAATCTCTGATTTACAGATAAGCAGACGGTCCCAGAGAGGTTCTCTTTCTGCCCAAGTTTGCTCCGCCAGGAACAGCGAGGGCTCAGGTTCCGCAGACGCAAAGTCCAAGCTCTTTCCACGACGTCCTACTCCATCCTTTCACCCCTGCCTTTGGCCTAAGGTGGGTTGGTTAATGACAAGAAGGGGGGCATATGGCAGCCCTCTTGTCTAACCCTTTTATCTACCTGCACTACGAGAGGGTCAGCTTTGGACACTGTGAGTGCAAGTCACAACTTGTGGCTCGTCTACGAGATCAGTTTCCAGGACCACACGTGAAAACGGTTCTTCCTCTTTTCTTCCATGCTTGTAAGATCAGGTGTCACTGGTCCCCATTCTCCCAAGGCAACAACGCCCGGAAGTGAGGAGCACCAATCCGGCTATCTGAGGCACGGGCCGGCCAGCATGATCTGTCCCTAGACAGCCCCCTTGCTCGGTTTGTCACCTGCTGGCTCCTTTGGCATTGACGCTTGCGGGCATTTCTGCAAAGAATCCCACAAATGGATGCCGGCATTCTTGAGCTCAGAGGGAACCACTAATATAGGAGCTCCCAGATTTGGGGATATCATGGACAGACCAGTGAAATTTCCAGGGGGAAAAAAGAAAGAAAGAAAGAAAACATGTAAGTGACCAGATTTTGAATTTGCTGTGCATGGACACGCAAAACAAGAAAAGAGTTACGACGACCACCGTGTAATAAAAAGAAAAGACATTTAAATTTTCCCAAAGTAAGAAGGAGCAAATCTTTCTACTGAAGACCTGTTGTCCACAGAGTGATGGTATATAGCGGTTACTCCACAAATACTGTGGACTGCGTGTTGCTGGATGAATTCAGAGGAAAAAAGAGCCGTTTAAATAAATTAATTTTGTGGTAGTTTCACTTATATTGAGACTTCTATTTCTAATTTTTCTAGAAAAAAATTATTCTGAACCAGAATCAATCTAACAAGTGCTTCTTGAGGACCTGCATCTGAAACATCTTCATCACTCACTCCAAGTTGGCACAGGGACCAGAGAGGGGCATTAACCTGCCTGAAGACACACAGCTCATTATAAAAGAGGTCTCTTGACCCATGGGTCCATGAACACCTCCTACTTCAATCTTTCCTGAAATGGGATGAAATACTGGGAAGAGGTGATACTCAAATAGGGCAATTCTTTTACTTTTCTGTCGAGGTCAAAGGTGAGTTTTGTGAGATGAATATAAATGCCTTCCTAACACGGTAACCTCCCCTTTCTGCAAAGATAGAGCAGGACTTGGGCTCAGAGCTTCCATCGTCAATACCTCTAGCAAGGATTTTGATGCCATAGTTTCGTTGCTGTTACGTTTTCACTGTTACAGTGAGCCTCTAGTTATGACAAACAAAACCAATTTTCATGTACGGTGGAGGTTTTACAAAGTGCTCGTTTGATTTCAGTAAAAATGGTGAGTCAATGAAAAGAAGAAACCTGATATAAATTGGGGCGGGAAAAGAGTGCCGAGAGGCAAAGAAATCCTGACGGTGGGAAGCCCTGTGGTCCCAGGCAGGCACCGTGGCTCTGGACTGCGTGGGTTCAGATCCAGCTCCCAGCTGTGTGACGGTGGGCAAGTTCCTCAACCTCTCTGTACCTCCGTGTCAGAGGCTACTATGATGACTGAGCGAAGTAACAAGTAAAAAGCACTTAGAACAAAACCTGACACGTTGTGAGTAGTTTTAAGGGTTAGGTATGAGGATGATGATGGCGATGGTGATGAGGGCATCCCGCTCCCACTGCCAGGGGTCCCAGCGCTCCTGTCCCCTTCTCGTCACCCGTGAGCATCCCCCATCTGCCTGGTTCTCTGGATGGTGTATGTACGAGATGCTCCTCTCGCACCTGAAAGCCGGGGACTGGTTTGCGGTCTCCTTGCTTCCTCTGGATTAGTCCACATGACAGGATGACTGTCCTGGTTGTGAGTGATCCCGAGGGTGTACCACAAGGGACCGATAGCCACGGCCAAAGGGAAAACGTCTTTCCCTCCCAGAACATAAATTCTGCAAGGCCTGGTGGAAGCCAGGGTGCTCTATGCGTCCGGGGTGAGCGGAAGGGAGGGGCACTGGGGAGCATTCCCGTGGAAGGTTGGGCTGATGGCCCAGAACGGGTGGCTGAGCTTTCTCTCGAAGAAAGGCAAATGCAAGAAGTAAGCCACATTCAGCATGCCACGGTTTCTGGGGGCCGAGAGACATGCTGCGTCCAGCTCCTACTGTACCGGAATTATCTCTGTGTCTCTGGATCGTGCCATTCTTGAGGACTAGCGGCGGGTTTATTAGCAGGAATAACAGCCGCATTTATCAGTGTTTGCTCTACTCCAGGCTTTGGGGGAGCACATTGCATCCATTCTCTTTTAAAAGTTTTGTCCCATGTTTCAGATGCAGAAACAGGTGCAGAGAAGTCCAAGAGCTTCAGGGCATGATTCCCAAGTTCGAAGGTGGTGGAGTCTGGGTGAGATGTGGCCAGTCTACCCGTCTAGTTTGCTCCCTGCCACGCACTGCCTTGCTCATGAAACTCCAGCCTCCCCCTCCCTCCCGCCGTCTCCTCCTTGGGGCCTTGGCCCCTTGTGTTCCTTCTCCCCAGAACGCCCAATGTTACTGCTCAGAGGGCCTTCCTGGATCACACTAGCACTCCCAGCTGTCCCCTGTCCCAACCCCGACCTCTCTCTAGCCCGTGACCGCACAACGTGGCCGTCGGCAGCAGACTGTGGAGCCAGGCACCTATGCTCCGGATTCCCGTTCTAACTCTTGCTGAAACGCTCCGAGACTCGGTTTCCTCATCTGTAATATGGAAGTGTAATTGTCATTTATCTTGCAGGTTTCTCGTGAGTCTTAAATGTCGCAATTAACGTGTATATTGAGTACCTAAAACAATGCCGAGCACATAGTAAGCACTCAATAAACAGTACTATTATTTATTGTCTTTTTCTACTGGAATATAACTTCTACAAGAGCAGCCCTTTATTTGGCCTTTCACAATTGTATCCAGGACTCAATAAATATTAGGTGAACGAATTGAGCGAGTGAGTGAATGATGTCCCAAGCTTATGTTCTCAGCAGCTGTGCCCAGCTGCTCCCTCGCCTCCTGCTTATGTTCCTGTGCCAAGCCTGGTGCCCAGCCTGGGTGGAGCAGAATTGAGCCTTGAAGCTCTTCCTTCCTCTCCCGGGGAAGCCACATAGCATCCCTGCCCAGATCCCGGCCAGCCCTGTCTCCCTTCCTTTCACCAGGCAGACCCTGCACCACGTGTGTGTCAAGCTCTCTCATCTTGTCCTGGGAGATTTTAGGACCTATGGATGCCACTCACTGGGTCTTCTTCGGAGCCTCACACAGGACAAACGGCTGTCCTCATTGCCAGGCCCTGAGCAATGCCACACAAGGCAGCAGAGGGAAGCTTTGGTGCATTCTGGATAACCTCGAAGGCATTCACATGTTGAATTCCAGAAGGTTCATGTGCATTTTTGGAGAGGCTTAGCTATGTTGATTTATTCAGAAGACTCCTTCTGTCTTTCTCCACCTCCCCTACTCCTATGCATCTTTCAAGGCCCAGTGCGAATCTCAGCTCGTCTCTGGAGCCTGGCTGAATTGGGGATTCATCTCTGATTTCACCTCATTGTTCTGCTCCTAGCATTATTCCTCGAGTCACCCGTTTGCCAAATCCTGGCTGAGCCCCTACTGCGTGCCAGGCCCTATGCGCTTAGATTAACGAGATGGAAAGTTCTGCCAGCAAGAAGCCAGGAGATTGATGACTCTCTCCCCAAGGACGTCCCGAGGGCAGAGACATGTCCCCAACATTCGGCAGAAGGGCTGTCCCAGAGTAGCTGGCTGACCTTGCAGAACAGAAGGTCGGGTAACCAAATCAGGGAGTGATGCATACATATTTTGCTCTGGAACACGGCTGCGGGGTGTGCAAACAGAGGACTCTTGACCGGCAATGTCTTTTTTTCCCCCCTCTAATGATGAAGGCGCTGCTCTCTGTAAGAAAACCAACACTGCTCATCAGGCCTTGTAATACGATTCACTCCGACACACTCCTTGTAAAATCTCTGCGTGCTGCAGAAATTTGTATTCTCGCTGCCCTGAACCGCGGCGCTGGACTCCAGGCCTGCATGCTGATGTCAGAGGGGACTGTAAAAGTACTTTTTCCTGCTGCTGACTGGCATTTGTGCATTTGCACTTCGAGCTCGCTTTCGGGCTGGGGGAGGGGAAGGAGGCAAGGCGCTGCGTCTTCTGTTGGATAAATCTTTATTTTAAGTAGTTCGCAGCCTTTCCACTGCAGCCCGCATGGGCTGCGTCTGTGGTTGGCAGAGATCAATGCAGTCAATATTTTTGACTGCAGAGCTTTCTATGACTTACACATATTTAAAAGGATAAAACACAATCCACAATTCTCTGCGTGAACTTGACCATTCTAATCCTTATCTTTGATTCTCTGGGATCCGGCACACAGGCTAAGTCTCCCACGTATCTTTGCCCAAGACCTGGGAATTCAGACCGGCTGGAACGTGTAGAAACCACGGCCCGGGCTAGAGGGGTTTGTTTCACTCTGGGAAATTGGACTGGAAAACTAGACATGGCAGCATTTTGGGAATACTGGTGGCCTTTTCCTTGGACCACTGCCTTTTGCTAAACACCACAGTGCTTTCTTTCACTGTTATTAACCAAATAATGAGCTACCGCTCTCAGGGGGATTCGCCTCTTGAAAGGCACTCCTTGAAGCCAGCATTAAGCCAAAAACACTGGAGCTTTAATGGTGGGATTGTTGGCAGCTCATTGAAACAGGGCGTTGTTTAAAAAGATAAAAGAAACGATTAATTGTGATGACTTTCACCTGGAGCAATTTCTCCTTGAATCTACCATTATGAAAAGGATAATATGAAGCCCGAGAGCAGAGATCAGCAAACTTTCTCTGTGAAAGGGAGAGAGTAAATAGTTTG
Organism: Ursus arctos; assembly: GCF_023065955.2. Taxonomy (NCBI): domain Eukaryota; kingdom Metazoa; phylum Chordata; class Mammalia; order Carnivora; family Ursidae; genus Ursus; species Ursus arctos. The sequence continues at coordinate 8,724,760 of NW_026622830.1, forward strand.
GGCTTTGGGAGCCATATGGGCTCTTTTGCACCTACTTAGGTCTGTAATTATAGCACAAAAGCAGGTCATATGTAAACAAATGGGTGTGGCTGGATTCCAATAAAACTTTATTGAGGGATATTGAATTTCAATTTCTTTTTTTTTTTTTTAAGATTGTATTTATTTATGCGACAGAGAGACAGCCAGTGAGAGAGGAAACACAGCAGGGGAGAGGGAGAGGGAGAAGCAGGCTCCCAGCCTAGGAGCCCGATGTGGGGCTCGATCCCAGAACGCCGGGATCATGCCCTGAGCCGAAGGCAGATGCTTAACGACTGCCCTACCCAGGCGCCCCTTGAATTTCAATTTCTATGTGTTGTAAAATATTATTCTTTTGCTTGGATTCTTTTAGTTTTTTTCAATCGTTTAAAAATGTAAAATTATTCTTAACTCGTGGGTCCTCTAAGAAAAGGCAGCAAGCAGGATCGGGTCTGTAGGACATAGCTTGCTGACTCCTACAATAGAGAATCATGATTAATACCTGACCTTGGGGTCAAGCAGAACTGGATGCAAGTTCTGGCTTGGCCATCTTTTGATAAATGATGCTTGGCAAGATGCTAAACCCCTGCGAGCCTCAATTTCCCCATCTATAAAGTGGGACTAACGATAGCACCTACTTCATGATTATTTTGAGAATCAATGGAAGTAACGCCCAGGAAGTGCTCAGCATAGTGTCTGGGACACAGCAAGACCTCAGTAAGTTCATGTGCCCAACACATATTTATTGAGCAATCATTACGGGACAGGTGGGGTATTTACAATGGTTCTTTGTCTCACTGAGCTTAAAATCTATGAAGACTGTTAGCTATCGTCATTAACAATGCTTAGGCTTTGCAAAAGAGAAGAGGAAATTGTAAATCATCCAATAATATCATGTGTTATTGCTATGTATTTTTTTGGTTTTGAAAACTGTTAAGACTCCCAGGACCTCCCATGATATCAGGTTCTTTTATGACCATTTGCAGACACTAAAATGAAAGGTAAAACGCATTTCCCTCCTCTTATACCAGTGGTCTTGGGACCAACAGCGTCAACATCATTTGGGAACTTGCTAGAAATTCTCATCCTCCAAAACCATCCCAGACCTATTGAATCAGAGACCCTGGGTGTGGGGCCCCCCAGTCTGTGTTTTAACAAGCCACCAAGTGATTCCGACTCACATGGATTCAAGTTTGAGAATCAATCATTGGTTTAGATAGACTGTCAACTCATTAGCTTGTTCAAAGTCACAGACCTAGGAAGTGGCGGGGTCAAGATTTGAAAAAAGATCTATACAGAACTTTAAATACCAGAACATTCTGGGTTCAAGGACAGGGTTATTCATCAGTGGTAAAGGAGTCAGCCAGAAATAAAAGAAGGGTGTGAGTGTACATGTGTGCTCATGTGTGCACATGTGTGAGTGTGTGTGTGTGTGTGTGTGTGTGTGTGTTACGGACCTCTGCCCCACTGCCCTTCTCCTTCCCCATTGTTTGTTCAGCCTCAAGTATCTTCAACTTCTCTTCCAGCACTTCCTGTCTCCTCAATGGCATGGGGCCTGGGGGGCAGCAGGAATGATCTGGCCCAGCAGGGAGGTGTGTTTGATCACTGACATGTTAGGGTCACTAGTGCATGGTGATAATGAGAAGCAGAAGAGCTTTTCATGGGTTTTGTTATTCTTACACGGACAATGCACTTCTTTATGGCCTGTCCCCAGGGAGGGACCACTCCCACCATCTGCCTTGGTAGGCTACTCTATATTAACCTCTCTGTGTTTCTACGTTTCTCTTCTACAAAATGGGCGTTGTAAAACCTCATGGATGATTTTCATGTTTGACTGTGTTTGGCTGCCCATCCTACCCATGCCCACACGCCATCTGTGGTGGCAGCTGCTGGTTGGTCTCCAATATCCATTCTTCCCTTTTTCCTTTAGTAATAGGACCCATTGAGTTTTAGCCAGGAACATGGCCACCTGGCTAAAGACTACATTACCCAGCCTTCCTCGTAGCTAGGTAGACCCATGTGACTAGGTCTGGCCAATGGGATGTGAGCAAAAGTGGGTGGCACCCTTAGAGGGTATAAAGCGTGCTTTCCCTTTATTTCTATCCCTATTTCCTGCAGACTAGATGCAGATATACTGGGAGGAGCTGAGCAGCCATGTTCGATCATGGAATGAAAGCCATGTGTTGAGGGTGGCAGAGCAATAACATCTAAGGAGCTAGGGACCGGTACAGTATAAATCCACCATATTGTTCTTGGGACTGCTTACATTTGTACGGTTAAGGTAAGACAGAAGTAGACTGTCTTATTTAGACCTCTGTTATATTAAGGACTCAAAAAAATAGCAATCAAAATCTGTTTCTTAACTGATGGGTCACTTTTTAAGACGAGGCTTAATTCATGCTTCCTCTCCTGTTCTCCTACCCTATTCCAACACCCCAATAGAATGAACCTATTCTTCTGTCATACCCTCTACTGGAGTCACTGATAAATTATTCAAATGGTAGGGCAAACATGTGCTTAGGTGACTGGCAAAGTGAGGACTCCAAAAAGTATACGTAAGTAAAAAAATAACAAAATGAATACAGTTCAGCTTTGATGAGCCTAGCCAAAATTACATTATCAAAACATCAAGATAGAATTTATTTTCAGAATATGTCTTTGTCTTGTTGTTTCTAAACATAAAATATGATTTTGAAATGCATGTGGGTGGAAGGAAAGGCATAGAAACTTTCTCAGTCATCAGGATCTGCTATAGATCTTAATCTAACCTGACTGACTGGGCCTTCCAGATGACTTCTTTATAGCTGTGACTGAATCTCAGTGCAGCCCTCCATCCTCCTGCCCCCACTCCCTATGACAGAGGCTGAGGGGTCCTAGACGGCTCTGTCTTTTCCTTTCAGTCAGTTCATCTTTATTGTATACCTATTGTTACTCATGTTCCTACTTCCAGTCCGTAACATGGTGCCTGGTGTTTAGAAGAAGTTATTGATACACTTAAACCCTCAACTGAGGATTAGCTAGATGAAGAATGGAATTCATATAGACGCCTCCTTGTGGGCGGGGGTGGCTGGGAAGAAGAGTGGCCATTTTCCTTTCTCTTCCTCATTCTAAGGCTCGAAGAGTTTGACTTTTATGCCCAAGGTTTACAGCTCTTAAGTGGCTACTGTAGTTTCAATATCACACACATGTCTTCACCATGGCTCTTGTCATTCCAGCCACATTGGACTCCTCTCATTTCCTTGAACGGACCACATCCCATTCTCTTCCAAAGGGCCTTTGTATGTGCTGTTCCTTCTGCCTGAAGGTCCTCCTCCTCAACTCCTTCTTCCATGATTCTTTCGCCTAGCAGGTACCCATCCATCTCCAGAGTTCAGCTTAAATATCACTGACTCTGGGAGACCTCGGCCAACTTCTCCTACTAAGATAGGTCCTTATGATGTAACACCTGCCCTTTATACTTTTCAGCGTACACTGCAGTTGTAACTGACTGATTATTTCTTTATTATCCATCTTCCATGCTAGAATGTCCACTCCATGGGAGCAGGGCAATGCCTGCCTTATTTGTTGCGTGCATTAGCCTGGCACATACAACGTGCTGAACAAATCTGTATAAATAAATGAATGAACGTGCATCAGGACAGACAGATGGAATCCACAAAAACCCAAAAGGAGAAAAGAACCTATTTTCCCTTTGATAAAAAAGCAAATAGGATATTGCAGTTGGATAATTTGATTTGTTGGGCGAACACTTTCCCAGAATTTTGATAACCACAAAGGCAAGGGCAGCTATACAGAAAGTTCCGAAGGAGGTAATACTGCCTTTCACAAGATTTGACTTTGGTTAATCAGATCCTGAATCAAAACTCAGAAACTTTGCTGTATGTATACAAGAGAACAGTCTAGATTTGGAATCCAGTGCAAGAGAAGTATCCCATTAAAAGTGTGGATTTGCTTTTGATTCCTTTCCCACAGGCAAATTGGTGTTTATCAAACCTGTACTGCTAAAGGAAATGATTGGGTACACCAAAACTAATTAATACTTCTGACATTGAAGGAAAACCTTCAGGCTTCCAATGTATAGTGTGAAGATGTGTTCACGTGTGTACGAGAGAGTTTCCAGACGCGGTTGCTATTAATTCCTTCCCTTCCTATACATGCATGAATTCTCCCCATCAAGAGGTAGAGTCTATTTCTTTTCAATCTCCTTGAATTGGGACTTGTTTGTCCAGAAGTGGTGTTGTGCTAATTCTTGGGCTACCTTTAAAAGGCTTAGCAACTTTTGCTTTCTCCTGTAGAGGTCAGTCACCATGCTATAAAAATGCTAGGATTACAAATGATGAGACCATATGGTCGGAGAGAAACCAGGTGGAGGGGCGTCAAGGCATCAGCCACGTGAGCGAGGACTTCTTTGAACTCTGAGTCCAGTCCAGTTGCTCAGTGCAGTTGAGGGAGCTCCCCCGGTTTAAACCCCACTGAGTTTAAGTGCCTAGCAGAACCCTGCCTGAAATCCTGAACCATAGAATCTTGAGAAATAACAAACCATTGTTGCTTTGAGCTGCTAAATTTTCTGTTGACTTGCTACATGGCAAGAGGTAACTGAAATGACATGATATTCCAATTACTGAGGGCTCCCTTCTCTGATAGCTTCAACCATGTGGAATACAACTGAGAACAGACAAATAAGGTAATATACAGCCCACACATTCTGCTTCCAGCAGGGATGTGAAAGTCCTCACTCAGGACCTACGGTCTCTATGTCTATGCACAATGTTAACATGTTTGTTCCTCTCATAGCAGAGTCAAAAGCAATATAAAATTATGCAAATTGCAATAGATTTTGTGGCTTTTGGAGACAATTTTTGCTTGATCCTCTCACTTTTTGCTAGTGGAACAGAGGCCAAAAAAGTTGAATGGCTTGTTCAGGGGGACAATGTGAAAGAGTGCATTAAAAACCAGAAAATAATCCTGGATTTCTGGTCCTCCAAGGAAGATACTCTTTTCACTTTCCCTTCCTATTCCATAGAAGAGACACATTTAAACGGTTGAGGAGCAAAAGGACTTTTAGGTGGGATGAGAACCCCACAGGTTGCGATAGAAAGCTAGCAGACACACTCTCAAAAGCATGACAAACCCCAGTTCCCATTGATGCTGTAGGGACCCAGAAGCTTTCCTTTCTCCGAGCCCAGAGCAGCCCAATACTTGAGATTCATGACGATGACCCTGAGTCCAAAAGCAAAGATTAGATGATGTTTCTCGTCTTCTACTTCAGGAGGTAGGCAAGTGTGTAATGCACTCTCACAAACATTCCTATGCAGAATGGTTAAAATAAATATATGATTTCACGTGCAAAGGGATAAGCTTTAGTTACGTGGAACAGTCCACGTCGGACAAATGAGGCATCACTGCATTTGCAAAGCATTCGGCAAGTATTCCAAGTCTTGGCGAGGCTGAAGGTTTCTACTAAATGAAAAATGAGCTTTACTTGTGTCTATGTTTCTGAGCTTAAGTGCACTCTCTAAAACCTTCCTGGGAATTTTTTGGACAGGTGTCTCTTTTCAAACAGCATAATATTTGGACATTACGTTTTAAATATGTGCAGATAAAAATGATATTCCAAATCTGTATTTCACTTATAACCAGATGGGATAATAGGAGTGAGAGTTACTGAGAGACAGTCCTTCATGGAAAATAACGGAAATAAAACCTAACCTCCTCCTAACCCTGCCTGGAGGTTTGTGGCTACGAGTTCTAGAGTGAACGTCCTATTACTCAAAATCTGAAAGGATTCAACGTGGTCAGAATAACACAAGATCTACTATCTTGTTTCCATGCAGGACAACAACTGTCTCCTTTTTTAAAAACCTGGGGTTTGAGGGAAAATATAAACAGATTTTGCCACCTGCAGGCCCTTAAGAATGTGGAACAATAGGCTCATTGGCAGAACCCAGCTGCAGACCTGTTATGCTACATCTGCGCGGTGCCGGCAGAAGGATCCAGATCTGAATTCCCTTCCAGAGGTTGAGGGATTGCCTGCTATTTCATCCCGCTTCATTTTCCTCCCTCTTGTCTTCTGCTTGCTCTGTTCTTTTACAAAGGGACCTGGCTTCTGTGGATTTGAATTCTGACCTTAGACTTAGAACCTTAATTCCAAGGCAGGAAGGATCAAAAACAAAAGCAAAAATAAAAACAAACAAAAACCAAAAACCAAAAACACACAAAAAAACACACAAAAAACCAAAAAACTAAAAAACTGAAAACATTCACTTTGGCCCCTTCGTTTCATGAAGATGAACCCAGTGCCCATGAGGATGGGTGTTGTTGGGGACCAACCAGAGGACGTGCCAACTTGGACAATCAGGACAGCTGTGGCCAGGCTCTCTGCAACTGTTCAAAGGACTGTGTGTGTGTGTGTGTGTGTGTGTGTGTGTGTGTGAGTATGTGTGTATCTGGCGATTGGATCAGCCCAGGCACACATTCAAAGTCTGCAAACATTCACTGAAGGCCTACTGAGTGCCCTGCCTGGTGAATATTTGTTTCATGTATATTATCTCATTTACCCTCACCAACAAAACATATCTATTAGGGCATTATAAAGTTCCTGAAGCTTACTTCTAAAGCAGAATGGAATCATCTTTGGAGGCCAGAGGACTGCTTGACTATTCTTCATCTGTTTTCTCTGTACTGTTAGCAATTTGTATGAAGTCAGAATGGTTTGAATGCCCGGATTCTGAGTACAGACTTTCCTTTAACCTGGCTCAATAATTTTTAAGCTTCAAGTTGCATAAGAGCTATAGTTCAAGGTTATGCACGATACAGTCATATACAAAAACAAGTGCGCTGGACTTTATCAACGCCTTAAGGGATTTTTAATGGCAAATTTGACTGTGGGTAATTTCCTCTCTTATAAGCTGCGTGTGGCAGTCTGCTCCCTGAGGTACGATTCTGCTCTGTGCTGTCAGTCCCACTTTCAGCTTGTCGCAAGGTATATCTTGCTTTTCAGTATTTCAAATGATCATCTCCACATAATGTTTCACGGGACCAGATATCTCTGTAGTGGTATACGCATGTGCAGCAAAAATAAAATTTGCATATTGTGACAGACAGACTCGTAGGCTGGCCCCCAGGATCCCCGCCTTCTGGTGTCCACACCCTGGTGTGCTTCCCTTCTTGTGAGAGTCTGCAGGACCCGTGACTTGCTTTTCATCATTAGAAGATGGCAAAGGTGATGGACTGTCACTGCCATCATGCATTGCGTTGTGGCTTCCATCTTGCCAGAGACTCTCTCCCTTGCTAGCTTTGATGAAGTGAATGGTCACTTTGGGGAATTCCACAGGACAAGGAACTGTGGGTGGCTTCTAGGAGCTGAGTGTGGCCACCAGTCAACAGCCAGCAAGAAATGAAAGCTCTAAGTCCTAGAGCTGCAGGGAAATGAATCCTGCCAACAACCCAAGGGAGCATGGAAGCGGCACCTTCCTCAGTTGAGCCTCTAATGAGACTGCAGCCCTGGCCACACCTAGATCATAATCTCATGACTCAGCTAGTCTGTGCCTGACTCCTTTTGCATAGAAACTATAATATAATGCACATGCATTATCTTCAACCAACAAATACACACATTAATCAGAATTTGGTGACACATCTGAGACTATTCAAGGCCTTCACATGGAGAACCTGTGATCCAGTCCAACAGTGACAAGGAAACTGAGGCCCGCAGAGGTGAGTGCATTTATCCTGGGTCACATGGTTCTAATTCGGCCCCTTCCACAGACCACAGGATTCTGTAGCTCTGTAACTGTTTCCCTACCTATAAAAGGAAAAGTTGGGCTAGCTGACTTGCAAGGGTAATTTAGGGTTTATGCAGGTCTTCTGTCTCCTGAGCCCTTGGCTTGTTTCAAAATATGTTCTTTAGAACGCTTGTTTTAAAAGATTCTGGATGGAGAAAATAATCCTGTGGTCAAATTCAGTTGGGGGTTGCTGAGTTAAACAACATTTCTTAACAGGTTTCTTCACTTCAGGACCTCTCAGAGCTATTAATTTGCTTCTGTCCGTTGGGAATGTCCAATAATGAGATGGAGCCGATAGCATTTTCCCAACTTATTTGATCGTGAACTCTCCCACTTGGTCCCCTGAGTTTTGGGGCCAGTGCTTCACAGAACACACTAAAGGAGGGTCCACAGCCTCCCTTATAATGATCAAAATTCTCTTCTCGATGGAAAGAAGAACCCAGTGGAAGAGAGTTCCTATTCTTTTGATTCTCAAATGACTCGGGATGACAGGAAGTTTAGTGCCCTGAGATGCCACACAGGGAAGTGGCTGACCCTGCCTTGCAAAGCTCCGTGAGGAGCAAGCAATAATAATATCGTGATGTCACTCTCCTGGTAGCCTGCCTGTGTGAGAGGGGTGTGTGCAACATGCCAGAAATACACATCAAGCTAGTTGCCCCGGAGAATAAAATGTTTTCTTCTTATTTGTAATCCACCTTCCCAGGAACTGAAAGCTGTCTCCCTAACATTTTTCTAAGGAGCAATGATTTCTTTTCTCCCTCCCACCTTCCTCCCTCTTTCCTTTCTCCTTCCTCTCTCCTTCATCCCTCTTTCCTTCCTTTTTCCTCTCCCCCTTCCCTCCTTCCTCTCTCCCTGTTCCCTCCATCCTCCCTCCATCCTCCCTCCTTCCTTTCGCCCTCCTTCCTCCCTCCTCCCTCCCTCCTTCCTCTCTCCTTTCTCCCTCCTCCCTCCTTCCTTTCACCCTCCTTCCTTCCTCCCTCCTTTCCTCTTTCCTTCTTTCTTTCCTCCTTCCCTTTCTTTTTCTTTCCCCTTTCTCTTTCCTTCTCTTTCTTTCCTTTTCCTTCCCTTCTTCTCCTTCCTCTTTGCTAAATGCTTTCTATTATTTGTTTTCAATAAGGAGTTTTGCATGCCTTGTTCTGGGATGGGAGTGGGGTGAGAGGGCAGGAGGAAGAATTAATATCCTCAGGTTCTCACATCTGGAGTCCAGAACCCACAGCACACTTGAATCACTTCAAGTAGCCTAACAGCCACAGGACAATCATTCTTTGAATATAGACGAGGTTTTGAGCCCTCAGCTCAGAGCAGTCATTTCCCATGACTTCTAAGCTGCCCGGAGAACTTATGAAAAACAAGTCATTTGTATTTTGCTCCCTTAGCCATTCTGTGGGATGTTCTGAATGTTCTGCTCTGTCTCACCCATTGGTGAGCAAACCTTGGTCTTCCTTTCGCAGAGAACTGTCATGGCCGCCAGTCTTTTGCCCTGAGTTCTCATTGTTGAAACCACACCCTCTCCTACCACCGCCTGCCCATCAATGCAAGGCATCAGGAACCATATAATCATACATCTCAAGCCCAAACCCTAAAGCCCTCCCAGCTGCTTAAACATGGCGCTGATTTTTAACCTTGCCCAACAGCGCTCTTGAGTTTACCCACAGCCACATGGCCTTGCTCTGATAATGGGTTGTTTTCTAAGAGAAAATGAGTAGTGTTGAACACCAACTTGACAAAATAAGGGAGAATAAAACAGACGTTATGAATAAAATATGTGGGCAGAAAACTATATAAATGATCTGGGGATGCTGACATGATAAAGTCTTTTTTAACTGCCCTCCAGGCAAAATACATATTTTTCAAACTCGTAAGTTCTATACATTAAAAAAAAAAAAGACCTCCCCGGGTGACCCAGGGCAGCTAGACGTGCCTTCGACATGGATCATTCCTAAGCGTTGCTGGCCCTTTGCTAGTACAACATCCATTTCCCCAAGAACTCGGCTTATTTTCTAGCTGCACGTGTACACACACACACCCATCACCACTGAGACACCCTGCTTTTCCCCATTTAGCAGTTGACATCAGCTTTCAACACCACAGAATTACACTGCAAGTCACTGGTGTCACCTATGCACAGACGGAGCGTGAACTCTTCGAGAGAACAAGACCCGAAAGCAACATTTTCCTGAACTCGTCCTTTTTAGGTCAAAGAAAAAAAAAAAGGGCAAAAACTGAAAAGAGGCCTGAATGCTGTGTCTGTCTGTCTTCCCAGGGAACCTCAAGGAGACTTCTAAGTGGAGATCAAACACGACTCCCCGCGACACCTGTCTATTTATTCTCTGCTTTTCATCTGATAAATATTTACGATGGGTCAGGCACTTTGCTAGGCTCTTGGCCAAATGCAGCTTCTGTCTCCCGGGCACCCACCATGTTGTGGGAGACGCATACGTGCGAACACATAACTAGAGCAGCACAGGCGGCACTGAAGACGCGCGATTAAGGATTATTTTCCCTTCCTCCATCCTTGTCCACTGAGAGCGGAAACAGGTCGTCTCTGATAGCGTTGGAAACATGGATCATCTCTGGCCACCAAGGCTCTGGGTCCTAAATCCGTAGCACTCAGACCGGCTGGCCTGTTAGAATCACCTGTGCAGGTTTAAAAACTAGGTCTATACTCATGAAAAAGTCTCCTGGGACTGGAAATGGTCCCTACGTTGATCTGTGGGGTGGTTCCAAGGGTGTGAATATACGGAAAATCCACTGAACTGTACTCTTACTATCTATGCACTCTCCTGTAGGTAAGATAAACTCAAGTTTTTAAGAAAGTGAAACATTCCTCCATCCAGGCCTGCTCTTGGAGATTCTGCTCCCGACGGTCCTTGCTTCAGGAGGTTGTAAAAGCTCCCCAGGGGACACTCATGTACGACCACGGCTGAGGAACATTCTGTAGGTGATTAAGTCCTCATGGCCTGAAGAAGGGGGCTGAGGGGGGTCCACAGCCCTTTGTGGTGCAGGGTCGGCACAGAGCTGCTATGGCTCGGTGGTATTGGCCCCCAGAAGGCCACCCAAGTGGGTCCACTGTGGGTGGGAGCTCTGCTTGATAGCTCTATCGCTCAAAAACAGAGATGGTCAGCTCTTGAGTGTTTGGCACTGGAAGGAGAAGCAGAAGGAAGACGAGGCAGGGAAGGGAAGGTGGTAAGAGCGGTGGGTTCAAGAAGAGGGTTAGCAATCCGACTGCAGCCTGGAAGGGGCAGGGGCATGGTAGCAGGCGGGACTGGACTGGATTCTAGAATGCCATGTGCCTTGGCTAGGTAACCTTTGGTCCCACTTTGCTCATGTCTCAGTAGACGTTGCCAGGGCTTCTCTGGTTTAGCCCTAAAAGTCCTGTGTCCCGGGAAACCTTGTCATCCCAGAGAAACTGAGTCTGTTGCTCACTCCATATAAGTTGACGGCTTTAATTACTACTTCTTGGGGTTGTGGTGAGGACAAACCTTTGTCATGTAAAATGCTTAGTGTGGTGCTTGGCGTAGCATCAGTACCCAAAAAATGACAGCAATTACTACCAGTAGGTTTGGCATAAGGGAGACTTTTTTGTTCTAGTGAATGGAGTGAGCCCATCCAGTACCTGGCACACAGTAGGCACACAATAAATATTAATAAAATGAACGCTTATCTGAGCCATGGATTTCATTACCCAAATTAGAAAGCTTCTCCCTTCTTAATTACGAGGGCATGCTTTCAAACTGTTTAATGACATCTTGTTTTGTAGCCTGCTTAATAAATCTTTGCTGCCAATGGCAAGTTCCCTGTGTCGGCAAATCATCTAAATATTTAACTGATGTTTTTTCTCCCCGAGGTTTCTTGCAGACTCTTGGCATCGTGTAGCTGATAGGCAGAGAGAGAGTCAATAGCAAGAAATCAGCCCCTTCAAATCTATAAATCTTGGGTCTTTCTCTGGTGTGGCTGGTCCTCTTGGATTGTTGGTTGCTTCCTCCCTGCAGGGGCTGGGAGAGCAAAATACTCACTGTCTCCACCTTACTTTCATCTAGGCGTGGCTGAGTACTCATTTCTGGCAAATAAGATGCTAATGGAATTCTTCCAAGGGAGGAGGGGTGGTCTAAGGAAGGGTTTGCTTCTCTGGCAAGAAGAGCGGATGAACTGGGTGGTGTCCTTCCCAGTGTTCTTGCCTTGCACACGGAGCAGTCTATTGATGGTGGTACGAAGCACGAGGGGAAGGCCAGGAGAACCCCAGTGAACCTGACATGGTACAGCATCAGCTCCTCCAGAGTGGCTTCCTTGTTAGGTGAGAAAAAGCAGCCTCTGCTATTTAACACCCGTGAGGACAGGATCCTCTGTTACTTGCAGCCCAACACATTTCTAGAGGGTACACATGGGATGCATAGTGAGGAGCCAGATCCTGAGATTTTTTTTTTTAAAGATTTTATTTATTTATTTGACAGAGATAGAGACAGCCAGCGAGAGAGGGAACACAAGCAGGGGGAGTGGGAGAGGAAGAAGCAGGCTCCTAGTGGAAGTGCATGATGTGGGGCTCAATCCCATAACACCGGGATCATGCCCTGAGCTGAAGGCAGACGCTTAACCGCTGTGCCACCCAGGCGCCCCCAGATCCTGAGATTAAGCCGTGCTCAAGGTGAGATCTTTGAGGCATCCCCTTGGGGTCCCCCTAAAGCCAGAGCTGAGAGTATGGCAGCCCTATACGGTAGGACCTAATTTCCCCATTTCACAGATGGGGTAAGCTGAGGCTCCACGGAGGTTACTTATCTTGTTCAAGGCCTCTCAGCAGTTAATTCTAGACTGTCTGATTCCAGCATCTAGCTCTTCATTATGACTCCATATTGCCTCCCCATTGTAGACAGAAGTGACAAAGAAAAATAAAGTTTCTGGTAAACTCACAGAAATGTTAAGAGGGCTCTGGATTTCCAGACGGTGTGGAAGTTTGAGCATTTCTCAATTCACTGAAAAAAATGTCAATCGATCAACCATGTTAGCTAATAGCTGCCTGAGATGCGACTCCAGCTTTACGGAAAAATGCAGTTGGCCTCAACTTTCGTCGAAACCATTTTCCAGTTTTGCTGTTAAAGATGGAAATATAAAACAGCTTCCCACTTTGCCTAAAATCAAATGAGGTCTTTTTAAAATTAAAAGATGGGTTTTTAGGGAAATATTTGTCTACTGAAAAGCGGCTTCTCTAATTAAGCAATTAAGTCTCAATAAGACAGACCTCATCATTGCTTAAAGGTCATTTAAAATGCAAAGAGGATGCAAAACTCTGCCGGGGCGGTAAATCAGTCCATCTCTGTGGGCGTCTGAAGTTCTGCATTTTCTTCAACTGCACATGCGGTGTTTATGTATTTAAGTATTTGGGCTGTGGCCTGTGTGCCGAAAGAAAAAGAAATCTTTGCTGTGTCCTTCGGCTAATCAAAATGCAGCCCTGCATTTGGCAATTATTATTTTATAAGGTACATGTAGTTGGAGGAGGGTACGGCCTACAGCGGAAGAAACCCGCAGCATTCCAGCTACTTCTTTGCACGGCAGCGCCCGGGCACGTGCAAATTTGCTACGGCTTTAGTACCTCGGTGTGGAGGGTGTGGTTTCCAATAATTACATTGCTGCTATTTTGAGTAATGAGATGGGGTTCCTGCACAGCAAGAGGTAGATTTTACTGGGTTCATTTAAATTTTATGGAAATGAGTATTTATTAGTTGACATCAACTGAAGCCCATCTTGAGGGTTTGTCTTTCCTAGTCCATGGCTCCCTGAGACTAAAGGATGGTGTCTCTAAAGGATTCGTCTCCTTACTCTTTTCTTGCCAATATGGCGCCGTCTCTACTAATCACCGGAAGGGCTGACATTTTCAGTGGCCTAATCCCAAGGAAGTGAAGAAGACTCCAAAAACACCAGTCACATCCCACCGGCACCCACGCACCGGTGGAAAGACAATGACTTAGCCGTTCAGGCAGCAAAGACAATTTATTTTCAAGGACTGTGTTTGCCGCAGGGTGATAGGATAAGACAGACAGGTTTCCCTCGTATTTTTTTTTTTTTTGCATTCACCAAAGAATCATAATTAGTCATTAAAGAAGTTTTAGGAGACCAGATTTTTTAAGGACCAAAATGGGTCTTGGAAGACTCTAGATTATGGTCGAGAATTATGCAAGGCTCTTCTTTCCTTCTGGCAATCCCTGCATCATCTCCCCAACGCTTTGCCATCATCAGGCAAAAACCAAGTGTGGGGGCCTCTCCATGTGCTTCCTGCCGTCCTCCTGACCCTCAATAATGTTTACAAAGTGAAGACATGGTTGAATGGTGGCACTGTCATCCCTCACTTGCATCACACAGAATGGCAGGTAAACAGGAAAATCTGGACTGGCTCGGAGAATGAGCCAACACACATAAATTACAAATAAAAAAAAAAATTAACAGACACCAATCTGCTCCCCAACACCCTTTGCCAGCATGAGATCTCTATGGTAACTGAACTCCCCCCTGGCCTCCCTGGGTAGTCAAGAGTGGATTTCCCCCCTTTTCCTTTTGAAGGAAAAGTTCTCAAAACTGATTTAAATATTATGATCGTCTCATCGCCGAGTACTCAATGAGCAATGAATTCGTGTTGGCTGCGGTGCCTTTTAAAACGTATATTTTTCTTCCCTCAAATGGTGCTGCCACAAAGGTGAATTTTCTCCTAATAGAAGGCTCCTTCTTAAAAAAAAAAAAAAATCCGGATGTGGGGAGTTGAAAGGGGCCCTGTGCTTCTCGGGATGACTGGAGGAAAGTTGCCAAGCAACTGAGGAACGATGTAAAGGGAAGGCGCACCTTCTGAACAGAATGTCGCGTTTTGCAAACCATCGTCTGTGGTTGCTGAGATGGCATAGGGTCTCCTCTCACTGTCTTGTTTCTCTGCCCCCTGGTTGAGGTGATTTCCACGTGTATAAATAGTCAAGTCCTTGTTTCACTTGGAGGATGGGCAGAGGCTAACATTTATTGAGAATGTACGACTGCATCTTGAGAATATCGTTCCTGAATTTTTTTTTTTAAGATTTTATTTCTAAGTGATCTCTCCACCCAGCGTGGGGCTGAAAACTCACAATTCTGAGATCAAGAGTCACATGCTCCCCCAACTGGACCAGCCAGGCTCCTCGTTGTTACTGAATGTTTCATATTCCTGGCTAACCGGTCAGGTGGGTATTTTGTAATCTTCATTTTACAGTTGAGGAAAATAAGACTCAGAGAGGTTAAGTGGCCTGCTGAAGGTCACACAGTCCTTGAGGAAGAATTTGAACCCAGTCCTGTTGATTTAGAAGTGCATTTTCTATCTCCAACGTGACATTTCTTTTTCTTTTTTGGAAATCACTGTCTATATTCCTCCCACTCTTAGGGTTGTGTCATCCACAAAAACAAATACACTACACCTTCCTCTGGAATGAAATGAGAACAAATGAGCTGTCTTGACCCCTTGTCTTCTTCTTGCCTTCTCTGCAAATCCCCAAAGAGATCCGGCCGAAGCTGTATGGTTTCAGCAGTTAGACTTGCAGAAGTGAACTTGGAAATTAGGATGCTTGACCAGTTAATGACGTTGACTGATGTGTTGAGCTGCTCTGAGGCTAATTATATTCACTCATTCCCCAAAATCATACCGACACAGGCAGACGCCACTCATTTTAAAAGAAAAAGGCCGGGGTGGGGGTGCGGAAATAACTCATTGTATCTTATATAGGAGAGATCAAAAATATTAAGTTTCAGATTAAAAAGAGAGAGAGAAGAGGAAAAGAAAGAAAACACGAACACTTCAAATCTTTTGTCAAGAAAATCTCTTGCAGGTGGGCATCAAAATTTGCCTTTCTCAAGAAGTTTGAGCAACTGCCATTAGAATGGGAAAATGAAAGGGGACTCGAACAGAACAAGATGTCCTGAGCGATTTTATGATATTTCTGACCTTAAAAGGCATACATGGGGATGTAAGTGCTTTAGCGATTTTGCGGATCCTGACTTGGTACTGACTTGAAGGCCTCTTGAATACATCCTGAGGTTTGACATTTGCTATGCTTCCCCCCCTCCCCGCCCCTGCTCTCGCTCTTCTAAAGATCATTATGAAACAATGCTACGGAATCTTCCAAAATGTGAAAGTCTGTGGGAAGTTGCTAAAACAGGTAGTGAGGGTTCACTGGGGGCTGCACTTAACGAAAATCTGAAAATTGCTGGCTTTGTTGTCGGGAGAAATACACACTTGATTCGCAAGTGTCTGGCATGTCTTTGTGCGATGGCTGGGTTACAGCCGAACTCCCCTGGCAGGAAATTACATGAACAGCACGGAGGAAGTAAAGAAGATGCACCCCGGAGAGGAAAACATGCCTGAGTTTCATTTTCTAAATTCTATTTTATTTTACTTTTTAAGGTTTTTAAGTTTTCGAGGATAAAACTAGGCAATCACATGGGGCAATTTTCTGCTGAGCTCTGTAGATGGTTGAGAAGCCGGTGTCCCCTAGCATCTGGAGATTATAGTGCAAAATGAATTGTCCGAGTAAGAACTCTCAAATTGTAGTCACCTACTTAAATTCTTCGAGGCTTACCAGCAAATAAGGACGCGCGGCCAAAACGCAAACTTCAGTGCTGAGAGCTCGCTTGCTGAGTGGTGTCAAAGGCTAACGACAGCTTCGCCGCTGGGGCTCCGCACATCGAGTGAAACTGGACTGACACACTACATAGCAACTGGGAGAATCAAGAGGCAAATCGCGTGGGGGTGGGGTAGAGAACGATCGGTTCGACTTAGAATTAAAAACATACTAAAAAGATGACGTCAGCAACAAAACGACAAAAGAAATAGAGTAGTCCCGCATGAGACAAAAAATGAAAACAGCACACATTTTAAAGGAGCAAAATAAAGAAGAAACCCATGAACCTATTCTATAATAAAATATGTTTTTTTTAAGGAAATCAGATCCATGATATCTATGCAGAATATATTTTTACTTGGGACCTAGGTATCATAATTATGTAGGACTTAATGCATTATGTAGAAAGCCA
This sequence comes from Ursus arctos, assembly GCF_023065955.2. Classification (NCBI taxonomy): domain Eukaryota; kingdom Metazoa; phylum Chordata; class Mammalia; order Carnivora; family Ursidae; genus Ursus; species Ursus arctos. Next base: position 8,741,592 of record NW_026622830.1, read on the forward strand.
AAGAGTCATTATAATTTAAGGGAAATACATCAAGTTATTTGATGTAAAATCTTAGGAGGAGGGATTTGAGTTATCTGATGAGCTGCCTCCACTTTTACTTGACCTTGTTAGTGTGACTGTTTCCAGGTGTGTTCAAACACCCCAGGTCTGTCTTAAAATAGAATATGGCGGATCTCTTTAATGGAGCAGATGGGGATAGGTAGTTGTCCATCATCTTTTCAGTTGGGCGCTTGCCCAGGAATAAGGTGACGCCCAGGCTCCAAGTTTCCCTGCCCACCCGGGGATGACGTCAGCACTGACTGGTGGGATTGGGCAGTTCACAGTCATTGGGAGCCTCTTACAGTCTGTTTATAAGCCAAAAACTGACATCCACAAACCCTTTTGGGATATACAGGTTTTCATCCTGACAAAGGCACATCAGATACTTCTCAAGAATGAGACAAAAGTAAGTGCTGGACGGTTATCAGGGGTGTTGCAAATCATTTGTAAGCAATCGTTTTTGAGGATGAAAACATGCAATTTATTTCCTTGGCTTTGAGAGACGAGAGACTGGATTCTGAGCTGTGCTCTACCATGATTGTCCTCGCTCAGTTCCGTCTGGATGTATGCTTTCCAGGGGTTAGTCAGACACCATCCTCCCAGGTTCATACCTCTTGGATGACTTTCTGTTGCCTCCCTCTGGGCAGCCTGCATGGCTCTGCACTAAGGCTCCTGACCAGCTCCCAACCTCCCCTCCTCACCCCAACTCTTGCCCCATTTTCTGTTTCTCAACCAAGCCACGCCCGTTCTTGTATCAGAGACTTGCTTTTGCCTGTGCCTGGCACATTCCTTCCCCGGATCTCTGAAGCCAGTGCTTTCTTCTTACTTATGTCTCTGCAAAAGGCTCACCTCTTCAGATGCTCCCCCAGTGACCTTATCGAGATAGCCCACGCACTCAACTCACACCCTAACGATGCCACTTCCTAGTCTCTATCCCAGCGATGGCACTGCTCTATGATGACCTTGTGTGTGTTTGTTGATTTGTTCATTTTTCTGCCTCTTTCCTCTAGAATGTAAGAACGTGAGAGCTTGTTTTTTTTTTTTTTTTACTATTGATATGCCGGTGCACAGCAGAGTACCTGGCATGTGGTGTGTTCTGGAAAAAAAAAAAAACAAACAAACCCTTGTGTATTTGAATGTAAAAATGCGCCTCTAATTGGAAGAAAAAGCGGCGAGGTTACAGATTTGGGGGTGAAAGGCCCTCTAAGGAGGAAGATCACCCATGATGGGACTCTGGTGGCCAGAGGCTGGAGAAACAGCGGGAGCCCCATTCACCTAAGGGGTCCCTTTATGGCTGCATGCTTCCTCCTACTTCCTTGTCTAGAAAGAAGAGAACAAGAAGCAGGTTTAACGTTTTGTATAATTTCATTGCCAATCCTCTCATCTACGGAGGAGGCCATTCAATTCTACAGTAGATGATCCAGGGTTGACGGATGTTTAAATAGGTCGCATGATAATTACAGACAATATTTATTTAGTGTTTTCAGTGTGTCAGGCACAGATCTGATGATAACATTTACTTCACACAATAGCCTTAGGAAGTAGATCCTGTTTCGGTCTCCATTTGATAGACGAGTAAACAGGGGCTTGGACAAGTTATGTCTTGCTCAAGCTGACAGAGTTAGTAAGTAATAGGACCTAGATTCAAACTTAGTTAGTGAAACTGCTCGTTCTTGGCAATGACTTGCCCAAGTAATACTGTAGTCAATAGACTAGGAATTGTATCGAGACTCTACGGCTTTTTTCATTATTTTGCCCTAAAGTTTCTGAATTTGAGGTTTTATCATTCATAGTGAATTTATTTCCTGACGTCATTCCTCTTGTTATTTCTTGAAGTATACTGAATTCCATTGTACTGGGAGGAGATTATAAGAACATGGTGACTTTTGAGATAAGGTGATACAAACTGCCAGTATCACTAAATGATGAAGGGGTCACAGGGTGTTGCGAGGGGGATGCTAATATCATGTGCCTTTCTCCATCTTGGAGTTGTCTGTGGTAAATGGATCAGGAATCGAAGACCCTGGATTTGCTTTGAGCAAATCATTTCCTCTTTATTTTTCTCATCTCTATAATGAGCAGACTCTGAAGTCCGTTTTGCCGTGGGGTCCTTGGCCCTGCAGAAATTCTCAAACTTGGTGGCATCTCATTTAGTTTTTTTGGGGAAAAAATCCCAAGCTTGCATGAGAAACTTGAGTGACTATGCAAAACTTGCAATTGCCTTGAACAGGGGAAAGATAAGGATTGTATTTCTGTGTTTGTATCACTTTAACCTTAACCTTGGGCCAGGATTATAAAGGAGTTTGTAGGAAGATGGCTTTAACCTCAGACCAAGGAGGAACAGAACAAACTTGAGTTACGATAAAGGGCAAAGATATTTCAGAGCCTGTGTTTTCAGAAACAGGGAGTGTGGGAGGGAAGGACTGGAGACGAGATCTCCCTGGAAGCGCTGGCCGGGCTGGCTCCCCTGTTTACACAGCTCCTTCCCCACCAAGGGTGTACCAACTGATGTGGGAGATAACCATGCAGTGCTTAATTTGAAGGAGCTTAATTCTTAAATACTGGAAACTGCAGGCATATTGCATGTTGGGTGCCCATGCTATAGGATAGATTGCAGTCTTTTAATCATAAAACTTTACGGCGACTAAACTGCATGATCACACCATTCCTCTAACACACACTGATGTCTGATCTTTTCCTCGAGTCGGGGGGTGGGCTGCTCAGCATGGCGAAGCCTAGAGCAAATTCCAAATTCCCCAATGAGACATCAATCTCTGGACTTCAGAGGAGATGTGAGCCCAGACCTCGATCTGAAGAACTGAGGAAGAAAGCAGACTTTTTTTTTTTTTTTTAATTTGGAAAGTGGACATCTGGATAACGAGAACTGGCTTGGGAGGAGAAAGAGTCCTCAGGAATAATATCCATCAAACTACTCGGGGTTTGTTGCAGTCATCACGGACCTGGGTGGTAATGAATCCCGCAGCCCTGTCTTAACCAAAATGTGGGTGCATATCATTGGGTATGTGTGAGAAGCTTTAGAAGGGACATCAACTCTGCCATAAAAACCAGAACTATAGAGAGAAAGGCGGCTCTGTTTTAGATTTTGTTCTAACTCCTTCCCAAGAAAGAAGTCTCAGTTCAAGGGTCAAGTTCAAGGATTTAACCCCTTACTAACACTTTCGAGCCTTTACCACAGCAGAGGCAGAGCAGAGCTCAGCTTCAAGACTTAGGCAGGCATTGGGGTCTGGTCAGATGTAAAAACATTGTTTAGTTGTCTTTCTGTCTAGCTGTCTGTCTGTCTATTTATCTACCTATTTCTTTTGCCATTAGTGCCTTTTTGGGGTAAGTGATACTGGTTTTCAATCTAGGTTAATGATTAATTCAATTTCCTCTTTCATAAAAGTATTTAAATAACTAAATAAGAGCCCAAAGGGTATGCAGATATGGCAAAAAGTATGAATTTCACTTGAGTGAATTTAGGGAAACATTGCTTTATGATGATAATAGCTAAAGCTCTCTTTTTTTAAAAAAGATTTTATTTATTTATTTGAAAGGGAGAGAAAGAGAAGGAGAGAGAGAACACATGAGCGGGGGGCAGGAGCAGAGGGAGAAGGGCAAGCAGACTCCACACTGAGCGTGGAGCCCGATGCGGGGCTAGATCTCAGGACCCTGAGATCATAACCTGAGCCGACACCAAGAGTCGGATGCCTAACCGACTGAGCCATCCAGACTCCCCCTTTTTTTCTTTAGTGTTAGCCAGGACATATTCTAAACCTTTATAAATGTATTAACTCATTGAACTTTCTGGACTACACCTTGATGTAGGTCTTCTTCTTCTTATTCACATTCTTATAGGAAAAATTTAGATGCAGAAAGTTTAAGTAGTTTATCCAGAATTCACTTCCAGCAGGTTGTAGGGTCAAGATTTGAACTGGAGGATTTTGACCTACAGAACACATGCTCATAACTGCTTGCTACCCTCCAGTCCAGAGGTCTAGTTATGCCTGTGAATGGAAACGATCTGTGACCATCTGTGTTAGTCTATGGATTTGGGTTGGCGAAGCATTAATCAAGCATTTCTACTTACAGATGGAAGAAGGGAGACAAAACTCAAACCCAGTGATGAAACAGAAGCGTGCGAGTGGAAAATGCCAAGATTCTAGTCTAAATACTGCATTCTCCAAGATCACAGAGAGGGCCGAGCAAAGAGTCTAGCAAATTCTAAGAGAACGCCTCACTGGAGCCTCAAGGAACGGAGATGATTGGCGTCTTTATGCAACTAACGTGGTATTGTTGAAGCAGGCTTGCTCCTGCCTTCACCTTTAAGACATGATGAATATCTTGCTTTTCAAAGGGAAAGTTGAGAAATAAGGACTAAAAACAGGGATAATTGAAGATTGCCCACAACAAGGATTAGAGGATTGAGGGCTAAAAGATGAAAAGAACTTAAACCCCAAAGACTCTCAGAACCTCTTGATGAACTGAATGTTTCACTGAGCTGGTGAGTTTCTAAGCCTCTCTCAATTCAACTGCTTCTAAATGAGAATTAGCACCAGGAACTGAGGAGAGCCTGAAAGCTCAAGAACAGAGTGAGAAAAAGAACGAAAAATTATGACTCAGTTGTCTAATTTTTGCCCAGCAAAAGTTCATTCTTTGGGTTTTGATTTGATTTTAATAAAACTATTCTTTTTTTTTTTTTTTTAAGTTTGTGACCTTCCAAAGCAGTTGATGTAGATTATTTCACTTGATCTTTACAATAATGTGAAAACAGGCAGGGAAAGTATTCTCTTCCTCTTTATAAGATAATGAAATTGAGGCCGAAGGCATTAGGGGTCTACAGATCCAACAGGATCCTAGCTAGTCATGATGCCACCGAGTGAAAGCCTACCCCAGGGCTAGACAGCGCGGACTGCTTTACCACATTATTCAGTAATCCTTTGGAGAAACCTTGAGGTAGATCCTCGCCTTTTGCCCAGTCTCTGGAGGCTAGAGAGAGTAAGCGTGGCCAGCACGCTTAGACCCAGCTTGCTCCAACTCACGGAGCTCATGAGAGCCGACTGTGCACGGCTCTTCCCAGAGTGAGACACCTTACACCACAGAAATCAGTAAACACTACAGACCAAGGCTTGTTTTCCTTGGGAAGCTGGTCATTAAACCATTTGCCAGCATACCATTGGGCACGTACCTGGTAACTGGCAGAGTAGGATCCAGAACCAGGCAGTCTGGTTCCAGACTCTTCCTTTCTCACCTTTCAATAGTGCCCATTCACAGTGAACAGCCTCCGAGACTCACCAGCTTCCTGTTTCCGGCCAGAGGCAGGAGTCCAAATTTATTCTGGAATTCCTATGTGTTAATTTATATGGAAAAATATAGAAACGCCACAGAGATGAAAAATACTCAGCTAGTTAGCACTAAAGAACATGAGCTTTGTGCGAGACGGATGTGAATTCAAGTCCTTGCTTTTGTTTTGGGGGGGCTCATTCTTATATCTTTAAAACTACCTACCTAATTAAAGTCTTGTTGACTGCAAATGGCCCAAATGATAAGGATGAGTCCTGAACCAAAGGTGTCCCTAATTCTATGTCCGCGAGGGGACACATAGGGAGGATGTGATGCCAGGTGCATGGGGATTCGATTCCAGCTCTGCCACTTAGTAGCTGCGTGACCTCGGCCAAATCAGGTCAGCTCGCTGAAACTCAGTCTCAATATGAAAATGATAAGAGGGTTTTCACGGAGTTTAAGTAAGCTCGTGCTGCGGAACATGATGCAATGTACACTCCCAATAAGTCGTCAGCTCCTGTACTGAGTAGTGTAGCTTCTGTGAGTCCACAGGCAGCGTGGGAAAGCAAATTCTAGCCAGGGAGTGGCTTATGTTTATTTATTGGCCAGGGGATGAAACTCAGATGGCCGTCAGCAAGAGCTCGGGAGAGGTGAGGCCAGCCTGGTTGCTTTGGTACTGGATGCAGAAATGCTCCAAATTAATGGACAGAAATTCCCTTCTTGCCAGGGTGAACGTTAAAGTACAAACTGCTCCAGATTGAAATCTCTTCTATCATCTGCGAGTGTAGACCTACCAGTCCACCGTGTTTCAGTGTGATCATCCGTAACTTGTTGACAATAACCATGCTCACCTCCTCGCTGAATGACAGAGAGCCTCAGTAATTAGTATTTATTACTATTAAGATGGTGATAAATGAGACGTTTTCCATTACAAGTGAGACTCTCAATGCCCAGTGGTCAAAGATATCCTTTCCCGTGGACAAGTTTGGTTGCACCCTGATGAAAATTCCAAATATGTTCTTTTTTCTTAAAAAAAAAATGTTATTCTATTTCTGTGACATATATTTTTCTCTTCAAACATTAAGAACAAAGTCTGTGCCATGGTGTCATCCCCTCAATAATTTGATTGGAAGGAAGGTATTCTTCAAGGCACAAATCAAGCACTTGCCTCCCAGATTCTCTTGCAGCTCATAGGTAAGCACGGGACCCCGGGGGCCACCCAACAGGGGCACCAGTGGAAGGGTCTGGGTCAGAAGGCCTATTGTGAGGAAGCGGGCTCAGGGCAGCCTCTGTTCTGACTGTGTAGAAACCACCTGTGCTTCGGAGACAGATGGTTCAGGGCTTCTAGTGGGAAGGTCAAGTGTCCCGCACGGGCAGCGTGGGATAGGCGTCTATGTGCATTGCTGGTGCAGGCTCGACTGTAATCTGGGCCAGGGTCCTGGCTGCGTGGCCTTCACATCTGATTCTCTGGACCACTGGGTGATTTCACGAGCCAGGTAATAACATTAAATGATTTTTTATTTTCTACTTTTTTACTGTTAGCTGGAGTAGAGTCATGATGTACAAAGGAGGATCCCGATTGAACCCCTAATTTTGCTCTTAGCATTTCTGACTGGTATGTTTAGGGATGGTCAACTGCCCCCACCATGGATTGGTGACCTTCCCCTCAATTTTCAAGTTCTTGGGAGGGGGGCATGGCAATGTAGCCTCCCCCCCATCTCCTCATCCCTACCCCTACTCAGCATCTACCACATAGGACAAGGATTGGCAATCATTTTCTGTAAAGGGACAGAGAGTAAATGTTTTGTGTTTTGTGGGCCATACCATCTCGGTCACATGCACATTATAACAGGAAAGCAGCCATAGATCATACGTAAATGAATAATGTGGCTGCGTTCCAGTAAAACTTACAAAAACAAGCTGTGGGCTGGGTTTGTTGACCCCTGAGAAAAAATAGCACTTTACAGATTACAATTAGCAACACAGAAGCTTTCGGGAATGGACATCAACTACAGGTCTCATCTTGGCTTTGATACTGGGGCCTGTCATCCGGGACACACACATCGCCCTCTCTGTACCTAGCTTTCTGCATCTGACGATGATAAAATCAACAATGCTGTTTCCTCCCTCCCTGATTGCTGAGGGGACCCAATGAGGTAACAGATCTCAAAGTGCTATGAATATCTTAAAAGCACTTAGAAATTATGGAGTATATTTTTATGCCAGTACCATACTGTTTTGGTGATTACAGTTTTATAGTATAACTTGGAGCCTGAAATTGTGATGCCTCCAGCTTGGTTTTTCTTTTTCAAGATTGCTTTGGGTATTCAGGATTTTTTGTGGCTCCAAATACATTGTAGGATTATTGGTTTTAGTTCTGTGACGAATGCTGTTGGTATTTTGGTAGGGATTGCATTAAATCTGTAGATTGCTTTGGACACGGCTAAAATAAAAAACACAAGAAACAACAAATGTTGGTGAGGACGTGGAGAAAAAGGAACCCTCGTGCACCGTTGGGAGGAATGCCTACTGGTGTGGCCACTGTGGAAAACAGTACGGTGGTTCCTCAAAAAATTAACTAGAACTACCATATGATCCAGTAATCACACTACTAAGTGTTTACCCGAGAATACAAAAACACTAATGAAAAAAAAAGCATACGCACCTCTATGTTTATTGCAACATTATTTACAATAGCCAGATTATGGAAACAGCCAAGGAGTCCATTGATAGATAAATGGATAAAGGAGAGGGGCTATGTATATTCCATGGAATATTACTCAGCCACGAAAAGGAACGAAATCTTTCCATTTGCAATGACATGGATCGGTCTAGAGGGTAAGAGAAATAAGTCAGCCAGAGAAAGACAAATACCATATGATTTTGCGCATATGTGGAATTTAAGAAACAAAACAAATGAAAAAAGGAAAAAAAAGAGGCAAGCTGAAAAAGAGGCTCTTAACTATGGAGAACAAACTGGTGGTGGCCAGAGGGGAGGGGGGTGGGGGGTGGGTGAAATAGGCAATGGGAACGAAGAGCACGCTTCTTATAATGAGCACTGAGGAATATATAGAATTGTTGAGTCGCCATATTGTACATCGGAAACTAATGTAACACTGTATGTTAACTGTTCCGGGATTAAAATTTTAAAAAAGAATAGCTATAAAAATAATGGAGTATGTTATTGTAATTATATTTTTATTCCCCAATAAGCAATGAATGCCATGAGAAGAGGGTCTGCGTCTTTTAATTCTGACCATCTATTTTCTAGCACATTCCATTTCACAGTCGATATAAATGCTTGTTAAATAAACAAATAGTTTAGTTCTTGGTTCAGAGGAATTTTAAGCTTAGTGATAGACGTAAGCTGACGTTTGAATAATCCCAAATCCACCCAAATGAGCAGTAAGTGTTAGGGTAAACCGGTGAGATTGTAGTCACAATCCTAAAAGCTTATAGAAGCTAAGCAGAAAATATAAATGAATGCCGTGGGTGGGTGCAAGGTAGTAAGAAGTTGGGGGGGACTGAGGTAAAATGAAGAGAACGTATGCTGTCCGAAGGGAATGATGTTCTTTCATTCCAGCTAATTCCATGTGGAAATGTGGGACTACCTTCGACTATTTTTCCAATCTCTCTCTTTCTTTCTTTCTTTCTTTCTTTCTTTCTTTCTTTCTTTCTTTCTTTCTTTCTTTCTTTCTTTCTTTCTTCCTTCCTTCCTTCCTTCCTTCCTTCCTTCCTTTCTTTTTTTTTTAAGATTTATTTATTTATTTGGAGGGGGAAGGGGCAGAGGGAGAAAGAAAGAATCCTCAAGCAGACTCCCCACTGATTGCAGAGCCAGATGCAGGGCTTGATCTCACAGATAATGACCTGAGCCGAAATCACAAGTTGGATCCTTAACTGAATGAACCAGCCAGGTGCCTCAATTTTTCTAATTTTTCAAGGGAAGCTGAAAATCTGGCTTTTAAAATAAATAAAATAAATATTGAGAGATGTAAAATAAATCTCTCATTTTTACACAGTGGCAACTAATCCTCAAGATTAAAAAATAATCACTCTCAGGTCATCTGTAACTCCTCGTATAATTTCTAGAAGACACAGTCAGAAGTTATAATCTAGGAATAGCAATGTAGAAATTTCTTAGATTTCATTGCCTTTTGAGTCCCTGATTGTAATTAATGGTCTTTCTTTCTCACTGCAACATTTTCGATCATTTCAATTTTCAATGATTCTTTGATCATGGAATTATTGCTCTGATGACTTCTCTAGTCGCTGTGATTATTGGCACTGACTTGTTCCAACTCCCCACATTTCCACGTGGCTTCCTCCTCCAATATATTCAGGTCTCAGTTCAGATGTCCCCTTCTCAGCCAAGCCCTCCCTAAACATCCTGTCTAAACTCTCCGCCCTCCCTACTGCCCTCCTTCTTTTCTTGTAATACTTATAAGCATCTGACATGTATTTTTTATGATCTGTCTTCTCCCATTAGAGTGTCACCTTCCTGAAAGCAGAGATGTGTCTCTATTTTGTTCAATGCTGAGTTCCCAGAACTTGCTACAGTGTCTGGCAACAGTAGGCATCTAATCAATATGTCAAACAGATACACGAGTGATCCTTTTGATCACTGTTGATGAGACACCAAGACTATTCATTATCCAAGATTTTGGGAAAAAAGATGGCTGTGAGAAAACAGGTTTCTATTAACAGAAACCTTAACATCAGTGGAAGTCTAAAACATATTCACCAGTAACTTGCTTTTGACATTGGGAGAAATCTACAAACCTAAAGCCACCTTTTTATATCATGTTTACATCATGTTTACGATGGCTTCCTATGGCTGGTCTCCTGGGAATGGCTGGAGGGAGTTTTATGACGACCACACAAAAGGGAGCTTGAAGAGAAGAGATTGCAGACTGCTCTAACAGAGGAAGGGAGAAGATCTGAAAGATTCCTTGTAGAATATAAAATTTTCCATTTTGGAATACCCTCGGGGGAAAAAAGATGGCGGGAAGTCATGAAAAGTTTTAAGGGTTCATTCAGGTTGAGTAATTTAGATAAAATAAGAAAAATATTGATTAAAAAATGACTTTTACTATCAGCTACTGTGAATTTTATTTGTGGAAGTGACATGAGCACATAGCAATAATTTTAGAAGAGTAGGGAATCCAAAATACCGTCACCCTGGCAGAACGACCCTTCAACATTTCCCAAGCCCCCTGCCAGTTTCGATGCAAGTTTACTAACCTTGCAGACAATTAAGTAACATCTTCTCTTCCAGGATAGTCAACAGATAAGCAACAGCTGCTCACTCTGTGAGGGGCACTGGGCTCAGTTTCATTTTCCTGATTCCATGGCAGCTCTGAGGACATGCATGCTCCGTATGCCACACTTGTCTCCTCATTCCCCTTTCCTCTCCAACATCTGAACTACAGTTCTTGGGAAGTAAGTCAGCACACATGGAAATGCCTTCCCATCGTGAGCCAGACCCGGCTCATGTTCTGATGAACGCAGGATCTGTACTGGAGGAGGCCAATAATTTTTCAATATATATCAGCTCTTCCAATTATTATATCCATGCTAGTCTCTGACAAAGTTGAGTATATTGAGTATGATAAATAAATGCTCATCAATGATGTCAAGAAATAATTTTTCTTACTGCCGATGAGGTTAAGTGCCCCTCTCGTGAGCACCTGTATGGTCCCCATCATGGCGCTCATGCCCAGGCAATGAAATTGCGCATTCGCGTCTTCTCCTTGTCCCCCATGTCATGCTTCCCTCAAGGGAGTGGTGACGTACGGTCATACTGGCATCCTCAGTGTCCAGCCTAGAGTCTGGTACCCAATTTTCAGTTCAGACATGTTACATATCTGAATGAACTTGGGGAAGACAAGATGTCCCCAGGGTTCATGTCTGAGAGGAGCTGGCTCTCTCCAGCTTATGACAACGAAAATTAAGAAGCGACATCCCCACTCAAAAAACAAGTGGGTTTTCTCCATGTCCTGAGTAGGGAAATGCCCTGCAAAGTGATCTACGACAAAGGATGGTGAGAGTCTTGAGAACTCTTTCCCTTATCCTGAACTCCATCTTTTTTTTACGATTTCACACTCTGCTCCACATTCACAGTCCTGACGTCTCCAACTAGAAAGGTTCGTGCTTGCCTCACCAAGTCGCGTGACAGAATTTTCTTTTAATTAGCACATTCATAACAGCAACAATAATTCCAATCATTAATAAGCTGCTCACCCCACTTAGGAACAAACCAAATGGCAAGAAGTCAATGTTAATTTTAAAACACATGTAAACAAGAATCCAGGAAGGCCAAACACAATAACCTTCTGGCATTATTAATGGCAAAGAATGCTTTCTGCTGAGCTCGAGAAGTAAATGTTCCATGCATCGCACCCCATACTCCTCCACTTACACTTCTCATCATGGAAATCAATTAATTATTGTGTAGTAATTAAAAAATATATATATATATATATGTTTCCTCCAAATACCATATGCTTCATGAGGGCAGGGACCATGACCATATGGCTCCCTGGGCCCGCAGTGTTCTCCGCACATAGTAGGTGTCCAACGTGTCTGTGTTGAATGAATGAATGGATGAATGAATGAATCGACTCTCAAAGGTGTGCTAGCAGATCTCATGTGTAACGGACAGAATCCTAACATTTCAGAATATCACTTCACAAAGAAAGTTCGGCACCAACACCATTCTTCAATATTGAACTGGCCCAGTGTCTGGGCCAAGAGGGTCTGAGTGTTCATTCAAGAATTTCTAAATTTTATTTTCAGTCTGATCAAGAGCGAATCCAGTTATATCTTGGATCACCACGGTAACAAACTTCGAGCTGAATCCTGCTTCACAAACTCAGCGTCTGTGTTTATCCTTGTGATCGCGGGGGTGCCCAGTCATCAGGGGAAAAGGACATCGCTTGGCTTTTTAACAGAGCGTTTCTCACGTTGTGGGGGCCGGCACATTTTCTCTGCTCCCAAGTTTGGAAAACAGTCCTAGCTATGTCTTCCCCACTCAGCATGGCGACACCCCTAAGTCTGGGCAGTGCCCGGGGCCACCATCTGTCTCCCTCGCCTAGGACTCCCTTGAGCGGCGTCAGGCTAGAGAGCCGGGGCGGCATTTCAGTGCTGGCCCTCGTGACGGACCCGGGATGTCTACGATCATTTCCTCTGCTGCCTTTCATATCACTGAACTGAAACGATCAGACCTGTCAAGAGCGAGGGCCCCAGATGAAAGGCCAGTGCATTAAGACAGAGCATAATTGCCAGCTTCTGAGTTTCTGACATTAATCGTTTTACTGAAAGAAGACAGTGGAGCTCCTCTCTCTCCCTCTCTCTCTCTCCGTCTCTCTCTCTCTCTCTCTCTTGCTGTCTTCCTCTGTCCGTCTCTCTTTTATTGCCAACACACAGGAATTATGGAGGGGTGGGGGCTAGGGAGAAAAAAAACCCCACCAACAACAAGGTTTGCTAATTAAAAGTAATATGTTTTCCCCTTTTTTTTTTTTTTAGCAATTGGATAACACGAAACACTTACTTGGGGGCCACAGGGGGAAACAAACTGAGACAGATAAAAAATGTTTTGTGTTCATCCAAGCACAACTATGTTAATGCGTATTATCCCATTAACGCACATCAACATCGGGAACTGGCTCACCAATGCAAGCAAGAAGCATACACTTATCATCATTTGATAACATGTTTAATGACAGATTGACGGGAGATTTGCAAATGTGAACTGGCATCAGTGTTGCTAACTTCAGCTCCTGCCACCGCCTCTGCTATGCCAGCATATTTATGTGCATAATTTGATTTCTCAGCCACACTGTTAGTACATTTTTAATATTAACTATGCACGAACAGACAGCCGAACTTAAGTTGCACTGATGGTTGGAGTTCATTAGATTGAAAAAGATGGGCATGCATGACTAAGATGGAGGTGGCAGTCCGACATCCAAGAAGCGGCTCTGAACACACACACTCCATTCCCAACGCGCCCGAGCTACACGCCTCCCCTTGTCGGAAGTGGCAGAGCTCTTGTGAATGAAGGAAGGAGTGGAAGGAGAAGGAAGGAGAGCAGCCTGGCCAGGGACTCGATGCGGAGCCCCCCGCGATGGCCACACACACGTGGGCTTTCCCTCCACAGCCTCTGTTCCCTCCAAACCCATCACAACGCTACACTCACACCCATTGCTTCATAGGGAGCAGGGGAGCGCTGGCTGCTAGTCGTTCCCTGGGAACCCAGGTCACGGACAGCTGCCCAGAAAAGCTTCTGGAAGAGGGAGCAGAGCGAATCACAGCTATTTGGGGGAGGCACGCCCACCTGGGATTGCATTTTGCTCCCATCGCAGAACACTTGCGTGGCCCACGCCAGGGAGTTCACGTTGCTACCTTTCTGTTTCTTCATCTGTAAAATGGGCACAAGGATGTCACCTACTCCATGGGGGGGTTGGAGCTTAAAGACGCCAAAGAAGAGACGCGCTAAGCCCGGCGTTTGGTACAGAGTGAGCTCACAGTGTATGTTCATTCTTATTATTGTATTTCTGCTTTTGGGGGGGGGTAATTTAAAAAAAATGTAGAAGGCTGCTTTCCAGGCCCTAGAATCAAACAAATCTGGGGTTTCGACCCCAGCTCCACAAAGTCAAGGCTGTGTGGAGCTGGTTAAATCACTTAACTTTTGTGGACTCTGGATACCTTGTTGGCAAAACAGGGGTGATCTCAGGGACACATCTGCCATGCTCGCGGGCAGGGCAGAATGAGACGCCGTATAAAGGGTCGAAAAGGCCTTGGACCCAGTACGCACTCAGTAAGTCTTAGCCTTTATTTTCTTCGGGGGGCAGGACAGTGTCTATGCTCTGGCAGTGCTGGGGGAGTCTATCAAAAATACATTCAAATTTTGTCTCTGCTGCTTCCTAACTGTATGATAACCTTTGTAACCCTCAGTTCTTTCCCCTACAAAATGGGGACCCATCATGGAATCTACCTCTGGGGATTTGGGGAGGATGGAAGGAGAGAACACTGTTAGCGTGCTCATTGGACGTTAATTCATTGTAACTGAAGTCTGTGTCTTCGGGGCTTCAGTAGTGCCTGGCGCATAATAAGTGCTCAGTAAATATTTGTTGATTGAACAAGTGAGAAAGACCACTATGGTTATTATGCCAGGCCCAGGTCAGTCCTGGGAAAGATCTGTCCAGGGAACAGGGCCAAAGGCCTCCAGAAGTCTGGCTGAGCTCAGGGAGTAACCCAAACAGCACAAGAATACACAGAGTGGGCTTTTGAAAGGCATCAGAGACACAGACGAACAGCTTTCCCATGCAAACCGACGAAGGAGAGGCAACTGGCATTGCTTGAGCACCTACTATGTGCATTGTGCTAGGAGCTTCCTTATCTTTTTCTCATTTAACCTTCACCACAGATGACCTGCAGTGGGCTATTATTATTTCCATTTTAGAGATAAGGAAACTGAGGTTTGACTCTAAGCCGAGTCTGGAGGGCAGGGCAGGGGCTCCGAAAGAGAGAACGTTCACTTCATGTTTGCCGACTGGACCTCAGAGAGCTAGTAACCTGCTGAGAGGGACACACCACTTCTAAGTGCCAGAATTTGGACCGGAGCTCCGTTCTGGTACCGAGCCCCGCCCACTGTCTAGCCACCCCTTTCAGGCAGGAGACTAGAAGGAATAAATGCAGAATGGTTAACCGGCCGCTGTGTGCGCTGCTCTTCATCTGAGAAGGTGGCATTCCTGTGTCGAGACAGGTGATTCACGTCATTTGCCAGCTGAAATGAGGGGGCTTTGCAGGGACTCACCCCCACTCTCAGATGGGGTGAGGATGTGGACACAGGGAAGCCCATCCGAAGACAGACTATAATGATGCCTTCAAGTCCCTTATACTATATCCTTGTGCCTCGCTCCTGCCTTCTGCGTGTTTCCCCTTCTAACAGACGCAGGTGCACCTCTCTGCCGTGGGTAGCCCCCGGCTACCGGGGATGCTCTGACCGCATCTGCCGTGTGCCTGCGGGGACTTTGAGCTGATGCCCCGCCCAGGATGGCTCCTCACCAATGACAGGCTGAGGTCAGAGGGCCAGAGCCCAACCCTTGGCTCCAGAGGGGTCAAACTCCGAGGCATAGTGAACACCCTTGAGCTCCCCGGGGGATCGGGGAGAGGCTGGGGCTTTTCCCGAAATCACACCCCCGCCTGGCCTTCTGCCCTCCTCTTGTTGGTTTCCTCTGGGAGCACATTCCTAAGAAATGACTTGTCCAGGAATCGTCATACCAGGGTTTGCTTCTGGAACCTGCAGCCAAGATGCCATCCTACTAGACCAGGGGCTGGCAAACTGCAGCCCCCGGGCTAAATCCGGCCCTCCACCTGTTTCTGTGAATAAAATTTTATTGGCACTCAATTGCACCTACCCATTTATGTGTCGTCTGTGGCCGCTTCTGTGGGGCAATGTCAGAGTCAAGTAGTGGCGATATAGACTGCATGTCCCACAAAGCCTCAAGAATGTACTTTCTGGTCCTGAGATAAAACACGTTCGCTGAGCGCTGTGTTAGATAATGCTTCGAGCACACCAAGCTCTTTCCCAGCTCGGGAACTTTGCACGTGCTGTTCCTTCTGCCTGGTGTTTTCCTTCCTTGACTTGGTGGCTGACCAATTGCTTCTCACTTTTCAGGTCTCAGCGAAAATGTCATTTCCTCCGAAAGGCCTTCCCTGCCCCCCCAGCTAAAGTAGCCTTCGGCTTCTCTATCTCGTTGTCCTGTACTCTGAGCACTCCCGGCCTTTGTTTACTGGCTGTGGTTCCCTCCAACGTTACCACCTAGCACGTAAGCTCTGCGAGGGGTAGAGACCTTCTCCATCTTGCTCATTTCTGGATCCTTGTGCCTGTCCATAATATAGACTCGAAAATATCTGTTGATGGAGTGATGAGAAAGAATGTCAAACCCTTGAGAAGACTGCATCCATACCCGCTGGGGCGAGAAGTCAGGGGCTACGTTACGATGGTGCTGGGTGATCTGTTCCTCATTCTGAATCCATACTCCCAAAGCAATGGGAACATATTTCATACTCAAGCTGCATTAGTGCCTAGACATTTATTGCCTCTGGTATTAATTTGCTTGTTTTGCCACATTATGTAACGGGAGGTCACTTTATGTTATAAGCTATAATTTTTGAATTTTATGATATAAATTGACCTGATTCAGGAACCTGGCTATAAAGAGCCTTGCTGTCAAGGGGTTAAGAAAAAGTTATGCTGTGTTAATGGTTTTAATTAATGCATTAATTTCACAAAGTTTCTCGTGGGGGCTTAATAAGTGTAGGGTCCGCTTGAGATGTTCAAGGCGTTTCCTGGTAAGCACATTCACATGCACATACATCTGTGATTCATTCTGCACATGGAAGCCAGAATCATCTTTAGACATGCCAATTGCATCATGCCATTCCCCTATTTAAATCCCCCCAGTGAACTTAGAATAATCTAAATTCACCACCATGGCCTGTACACTTGAGTCTGTGCTAAATATTCAAACTTCTTTCTCTCCGAGCTCACAGGTCAGCCACACTGACCTTCTTTCAGTTTCCCTCAATGCGCCCTGCTCTTACTTGCCTCAGGGCCTTTGCACTTGCTGTCCCTGTCTCAAATCCTCTTTTCACTCATTTCCGGACTGGCTCCCTTGGTCCTTCATGTTTCAGATGTCATCCCTCAAAGAGGCCTTCCTGGGGCACCTGAAGTGAATTAACACTGCTGCTACCCAGACCCTAAATACTTTATTTCCTTCATGGGATCTGAAATGATCTTGTTTATCGTTTCTCCTTCTATAAGATCTTCAAGGGGGAGGAAAACATCAGTCTATTCACTGCTATGTCTGTGGAGCCTAGCACAGTGCTGAGACATAAGGAAATGCACAAGTAAATAACGTACTATCAGATAGTTGTAAATCTAATAAAGGAAATGAAACAGGGTGATGGGAAAGAGACATCTGAGAGGGCTGGATGGCTTTAGATCAAGGCTTGGTAAACTATGGCTTGTGAGCCAAATCCAGCACCTCACCTGTTTCTGTAGGGCCCACAAACTAAGAATTGTGTTCACATTTTTAAATGCTTGGAAGAATCAAAATAAGAATGCTTTTGGGGGCGCCTGGGTGGCTGAGTCAGCTAAGTGTCTGACTTTTGATCTTGGCAATGGCCATGATCTCAGGGTCATGCGATCAAGCCGTGCGTGGGGCTCCTCGCTCAGCAGGGAGTCTGCTTGAGATGATCTCTCTCCCTCTCCCTCTGCCCTTCCGCCTGCTCGTGTTCTCTCTCAAAAATAAACAAAAATAAATCTTGACCAAAAATGATTTCTTATGACACATGACAATTATATGAAATTCGAGTGTCTGTGTCTACTGATAAAGTTTTATTAGAACATAGCCACACCCTCTCATTCACACATCGCCCATTACTGCTTTCATGCTGCAATGACAGATTGAGTCGTTGTGACAGGGCTTGTGTGGCTCTGACCCAGGAAATACTTACTCTTGGGCCCTTCACAGAAATGTTTGATGACTCCTGATTTAGATAGATTTCCAGGGAAGAGTCCCTGAAGAAGATGACATTTAAGTTGAGATTTAAATAATGAGAACGGTTAATCTAAAGATCAGAAAGACTCCACTTGAAGTCCCTCAGGTAGAAAAAACACTCGTGAAATGGTAGCTCTTCTCATTATGCTATGAGCTTTGAATTAGGACTTTTAATCTGGCAGTCATGGGCTGGGCGCCCTGGCGCGGGCTAGTACAGACAGTCCTGGTAAGAGCTAGGCTGTGCTTCAATGGACCCACCTCCTGTAGAGACAGACACGGAGCCGGTGAAGTGGTAGAAATATTATGGAGGTCCAGGGAAAAAATTAGTGATGAAATGGACAGCGGTGGGAAAGATGAGAGAAAGAGGAACGTCCATCAATCCTAAGTTGGGGCGCCAAGGGAATAATGGGACCACTCTCTGTCATGCAGAATCAGAAAAATTAGTAGGTGTCAGGAGAGTGAACGGATGGCCTAGGTCAAGCTTGAACAAGATGAGTTGGATTTAGGGTCATTCCCTGCCCCCACCCAACATCTCCACTGATACCACAACCCCTCTGGGCATACCAATCTCAGCCCAAGTTGTAACGTGCTGAGCCCACCCAGTGTTTCCAGGACTGTGCATCTGACCCAGGCTGGAGAGGCAGCGTCCCGTATCCCCAGCCTGAGGCATTGCTTTATACGCAACTAATGAATCATCGAACTTTACATAAAAAACCAGGGATGTACTGTACGGTGACTAACATAATACAATAAAAAAACATTAAAAAAAAAAAAAGAGTATTGTGACCCCACAGGCCAACTCAACCCCGTGTCCACAGGTGGCGCTCTTGGAAAATAGACACTCTGCTGAAAGCCCTACGTTGGTGGTTCGTAACCCTCCTGCTGGTCCAGGAGATCGAGCTGTTCCTCTGAAAATGAAGACGAAACAGGGGAAGCCTGAGCTCAACAACTGGGGAAGACTTAAGTTCCAAGGACATATGCCTTTTGAACCCAGGATTCGTCTGTGCATGAAAGCAACTCTATCCTTGGATGAACTCACAAATTCCCTGGTTTACTAAATTAAGTGTGATTTGGTTTACAGTCAATTACAAATAACAGACTGTGATAGCACAATTTAGAGTTAGCGTGCTGATCAGTTTTAACTGTTGCTTCCAAAATTATTTGGAGTCCCATCTTTTCAGATTAAGGAAGATATTAAGCTAAGTGAAGAGGAGGACCTATTCCCTTGACCGCCAATCAAGGCTCTTGAGATGGAAGCTCCTCCTGATACAGTAGAAACAACTGAATTGATATTGTGTATCCCTTTATTAAGTGATCTCAGCAGAGTCCTATAAAATCCTGAACCACTTCCTGCTTTCCTGGAATTTGGTTCTCTCCTCTGGTTGCTTCTGGTCAGCTTCTACTCTCTCCCTTCCAAGGGACGATCTAGATGGTCTCACCTTCTTGGTTTGACTTGATTTTGTACATTAAACGAGGACCTTCTTTATGGTTCATGCTGCTTCTGCACACAGGACAGAGTGTCAGACAGGCTCAAGGACCGAATTAAAGCTAATAAAAGCAAACTTTTTTTTAGAGCACTCACAACAGGCCAGGTACTGTGCTTAAAGCAGTGGATCTCAAAACACGGTCCCTGGGCCAGTGTCCTGTTATCATCTGGGAATTTGTTAGAAATTCAAATTATCTTTGGGGCTCCTGGGTGGCGCAGTCGTTAAGTGTCTGTCTTCAGCTCAGGGCGTGATCCCGGCGTTCTGGGATCAAGCCCCACATCAGGCTCCTCCACTAGGAGCCTGCTTCTTCCTCTCCCACTCCCCCTGCTATGTTCCCTCTCTCACTGGCTGTCTCTCTGCCAAATTAATAAATAAAAATAAAATCTTAAAAAAAAAAAAAAGAAATTCAAATTATCTGACCCCACCCAAGAGCACTGAATCTGACGATCCAGGGAATGGGTTTAGCCCTCTGGGTTTTAACAAACCCTCCAGATGATTCTCAAGTTTGAGAACCATTGGCTTAGAGCCTTTCCCAGGATTGTCTCCTGCAATCCTGTCTAACAAGCCCCGACGTAGGAGAGTTACCCCTGTTTTATAGATAAAGAAACTGCATCTTAGACAGATTAAGCATTTGCTCTTACTGCTAGGGAACCGTGGAACGTGGATTCAAAGCCACAAACCTCTCCAGTGCTCTCCAGCGAGGGGGGGACATAGCACCCATATTCCCAAACCCCGTGCCTGGCTCATGTTCCAGCTGCCTGGCAGATAGGCTAAGAAATTCACACGTCCTCCTGCCTTTCTGCTGATTCCTAGGGAGCCTTAGGACCCCTTCTCAACCTCCAAGAAACTTTCCACTTTAAAAAAAAATGGCTCCAAGAAAAAGAAAAGGCAGCCACAGAACAGAATCCCAGCTTCAGACAAAACGCGAATCAGGTGCACTGGGGTCCCGGGGATTGCTCTGTGCACCGAGGTATTCGTGATCATCAGCTTGCAACCTCCTCTCTTGAAAATCACCTTCTCCTTTCTGAGTCCCCTTTCTCAGGCACTGCATTTCTCCCCAGCTTAAACCATGTGGTTACAGATGCCACTTTGCTCGCAATGATTTATAAGCAATCACTAATGTTCAGTTATAATTCCCCATTTCAGATGCGAAAATGGCTCGTCATGTTCACCACAAGGGCCTCTCTACAATGATATATAATTTAAAAATTAACACGAGGACAGAGGAGACTCTGCATTTTTGAACTAGGAACTTAGAGATTCAGAGGTTACAACTTGATAAGGTGAGCTCAAGGAATTAGATGAGTCATTAAAGCAAATGCCTCTGTTCCATGTTTCCATGACTTCAGAGCTTTTCTAGCATCTTCCAGTTCACTTGCACTTGTCAAAGTGCAAGCCCACAAATGGTATATTTATATTAGGGTATTTTTCCCCATTGTTACGAATGTTCTCTAATTCCTGACATAGACCTTTCCGATATAAACCATGCTGTCGGAAAGCAAGCAAAGCAGAAAAAAATCAATGCTTTATCTCCAGCAAGGGCCAAACGGACCTGAACTGCACGACCAAAAAGAGCTGATGGAGATTCTCTGGAAGAACCCATCGCTGTGTTAACAGCATCGCTGGCACTGGGTGGAGATGGACCCGAGGGCTTTGGACGGTCAGATATGCAGCACGCCCATCTCCAGAGAAGGGGATGGTGACGGTGACAGACACAGGGAGGAAAACAAGGCAGGGACAGAGAAAGTGAGCTGGTGTAAGAGGGAAAGATAGCGTGGTGATTTTGCACATGTAACGCACGAGATCCTTTGGTGTTTGTATTGGTTCAACCACTTATGGCCTTGTGACCAAGCCATTTCCCAGTCCGCTCCAGCATCAAGTGGTTGCAATTACGGATTGCAAATTTATTGACATTTGACATCCACATCAGCCTTCCTCTGATCAACAGAACTCTCTGCCGCCAAACTGAATAATTACAGAAGATTTCAGCAGTCATGGGGATGCCAAAAAGGTCATTAAATCATCTTGAAAAAACAATGTGTTCCTCCATTTCATCTTGCCAGTAAATCTTCTGTTGGAGTCGGGACCACCTAGGGTTGATGCTTGGAGAGGGGGGGTGCGCTGAATCACAGAAAGGAGAGAGGAATTAAATTAGGATTGAAAAATAGGAAGGCAAGCACAGCAGGGATGCCTTGTTTTGTACTTCATAATTCCTGGAGAAGCATAAAAATCGTGGCTTACTTTTATCAAGAAATGGATTCTCCTCGGGAAACAGGCAGTAACGGCTCACTTAGGAGTTGGGGGCAGTCCGGGGAGGTCGGAGAAGAGCAGTTGTATCTAGAAGCCCAACCCTGGCAGGTCCCACCTTATAAAGCCAAATTTGTCCTAATGTTCCACATGACTTCTCTGTTCGATGTACCTTCTCCTTCCTAGGCAAGCCTGGTTATGCGTGGCCGGGAACCCCCGCAGGCCACTTGGGGCTCTCCATGCACCCTGCCTTCACTGCCTCCAGATCACCCCTGTCTTTCCCTTCACCTCCTCACTGGCCTCCTACCTTTGCCCTTGACCACTCTCAGCCACTCCGCACTCCGTAACCACAGCGGTCTTCTGAAGGGTAAAGTAGATCATGCCCTTGACCTCGTAAACCCCTTCAACGGCTTCTCACTGGGCTTGGGGGAAAAACGTCTAAAGTTCTTGAGATGTTCT
The DNA here is from genome assembly GCF_023065955.2 of Ursus arctos. NCBI lineage: Eukaryota > Metazoa > Chordata > Mammalia > Carnivora > Ursidae > Ursus > Ursus arctos. Next base: position 8,763,673 of record NW_026622830.1, read on the forward strand.
ACAAAGCCCTGACTTGCCTCATGTCCTCACTCCACCCCAACCGCACCCCGACCCCTCCAGCCCCAGCCCGACACTGACCTTTCCCTGAATCAGATGCACCAACCCTTCTCCTGTTTGCCCACCTGGGATGTTCTGCCCTCAAGTTGTCACATGACCGGCTCCTTCTCAACCTCCTCATTTTCCTTCCCTGACCCCTGCTCCTCCCGTCTAAAGTAGGTGGCCTGTCATTGTCCCTCACACTACGCTGTATTCCCTTGGCAGCCCCATGTTCTCAGGAATTGTTACTTTTATTTATGAGCGCCAAAATGTGAGCTGTTGGTATTATTATCAACGTGTGTCGTCTGATTAGAAGGCAAGACCTTGTTTCCTTTCCTCTGGGGGCGTAGCTCAGCACTTAGGCTAGAGCCCGGCTCATGGCGGCTTGTACAGCAGTGGGAATTAAAGGACAAGCGAATGAGGGGCGCCTGGGTGGCACAGCGGTTAAGCGTCTGCCTTCGGCTCAGGGCGTGATCCCGGCGTTATGGGATCGAGTCCCACATTGGGTTCCTCTGCTATGAGCCTGCTTCTTCCTCTCCCACTCCCCTGCTGTGTTCCCTCTCTCGCTGGCTGCCTCTATCTCTGTTGAATAAATAAATAAAATCTTAAAAAAAAAAAAAAAAAAAAAGGACAAGCGAATGACGGTCTCTGATCCTCCTGGAGCAGAGAACGCAGAACGGCTTGACTCAGTCACCTGAAGGCCTCGATGGACTCTGCTCCCGTGGTGAGCACACCTCAAAAACAGGCATTGCTTAGCCCTCACGGCAATGTTAGTCCTCTGGGCAGATCATTTGACAGTGGGCTGGGAATGCTTCTCACTTTCTCGCACTTTGCTGGGCTGCACGGAGACCGAAGATTCCTTCCTTTGGGGCTTCTATTACGTGCTGTGCTCTATGCTAAGGGGTCCATGTGCTTTATCTCTTCGGTCTGCCTGACTGCTGAGTGACACAGGTATTACCGTCATTTCGCACATGGGGCATGTCACAGGAAGTTATGACCACCTCCTAGATACTGTCCCCACCCCCCACTTCTTTCATATATTTATAGAGTCTGTGCATGGGGAGCTAATCAGAGGCAGCCCCTGGCTTCCTGGACCTTAGAGGTGGACGCCATGTTCACCTGCAGGGAAGACCCCAGTGCTCCACCTCGTCCAAGCCCTACAAAGTCAACCTCATGGAAATGATGTTTGACTATTTCAATAAAGTAAACCTGTATTGAACATCTGTCTCCATGAGGCTCAAAAGGTAGAGGCTCCTTGAGTAGGAGCCATCATATGTATATCCACCAGCTTCCCTTCCTGATCAGTGTCCCCTCTATGCCATCTTCTCCCCCAAACACAGCTCCAGTCATACTGAACAATGTGCATTTTCTGGAACAAACCCCCCGATTGACCTCATTTACGAGGTATTCCTCTTGCCAATTCCTTTTGCCCTGTTGCCCTCTTCCTTTTCCACCTGCTAGTTCCATTTCTCGTTCCAGATGCAGCCTAGATCTCTGCTGATTGGATCAGACATCCTCCAACCCTCTCAGCTCCCACTCGCTCAGTGCTCTCCCTGCGACAGCACTGAGCTCAGTGTAAGCCTCGGTGCTGCCATGTTCTTCCGTGACCGACTGTCAGCGTTCTGAGGACAGAGCCTGTCTCTGCGTCCCTCACCACTGCAGTCCTCGCACGGGCCACCATCCTCAACATGTAATGTCTACTGTGTGATGCATATTTTCACATTTGTCCTTCCCCAGCGGATGTTCCTGAGACACAAAATGTGACTGGGTCGCAGCACATTATAATGGTGGCTGTTGCTATTAGAATTAAAATCCTTAGACACGCTAACCCACCCTTGATTCTAGGGCTGCTATATTTTAACAATTATGAGTAGCTCTCTTTAATGGATCATTTCTATGTGCCTGATATTGTACCAGGAAGACACTGGTAGATTTTCTTTAATTTTATCCTTACAGCATACGTGAAGCCAGCCTTCACACGGCCACTTGACAGAAGAGGCAGCTGAGGGTCAGAGAAGTGACGTGACCTGCCCTGGGTCTCTCAGCTAGGAAGTGGAGATGCGGCCCCAGGGCCCAGGCCTCAGTGGCTCCAGAGCCCACGTACCTCCCCCTGAATTTAGCTGCATGATGCTTCCCTCGTGGGATTTCTAGGCATCAGGAAGTCCTGTCTCCTGAGACTTAGTGACAGGCCTTCCCTCCACTCCAGCGTCCTCTCACTTTCCGTTCTTGCATTTCAGGGATGATGAGGTCCTGATTGGTCCTCTGACTTCTAAGCCAGAGCAAATGCTACCCAATAGGGACCCATCTCCATGGTTACCGCACACGAGAGAATCCACAGGAAGGAGGCACGGGGGAAGTGGAGGCTACGGCAAATATGGGGGGAGGAGGGAGTCATAAACAATTAAACATGACAAAATCCTCTGGTGAACAAAAATAGAATTATTTGACTGTGAAATCGAGTAATGTAGCATTGAAAATAACATAACCTGAAACATCATTTTTTTCTCCATAGATGAAAAAATTACCAGATAAAACCAGGCACGGTGAAAGTGCCGATTTGCTGGAGGGCCCGAGAGGGAGAAAGTTGTCTATGTCAAAGATTGGGGCTTTCAGGATGTTGAAATAAATATATATATATATATATATATATATATATATGTATTTGCCCCCTCCACTTCTCTCCCCTGCCAGTAACTTGGGGACGGCTTCACACCTCCCACTTTGGTGCAGCGCCCAATAGAATTTAACCCCAGAGATACCAGAAAGGCGCGGGGAGAAGTTTCGGCCAAAATTCTGGCTTGAGGTCAATCATTCATCGGCCCATCCTCGAGTTCCAGCTCTACCACGTACTGGCTGCGTGATCTTGGGGATCGCCTCGCCTGTCTGAGGGCTGGTTTCCTCACCCGTCAGCTGGGTGTCATTATCATTCCTTCTTTGTAGAGTTTTGAGGTAAGATTGAGTGAGGTAATACGCGTGGACGACCCTAGTACAAGAGCTGGGACACCATAAAGGCGCAATAGATGAACCCTCTGTCGGTGTGCATCGCGGCGGGGACGGCAGCGGTAGCGACACTGCCCAGCACTGTTTCCTTACCACATCTAATCAACGTCACCACCATCGTTACCTGCATCGAGATTCCAGTGCAGACCTTCCTAAGCATGGCATAGCCACTGGTGAGTTGGGACTGCAGCAAGTGCAATTTTTCAAGGGTAGCCGGTGGCAGAGAGAAAAAGCAGAAATCAGAGGGAAAGAAATGCAGGGTAAGGCTATCTTCCGTGCTTTCTCGGGGCACTCAAACCCCACCCGATAGTTCCATGCCTCCCGCTGCCCCCCCAACCGCCCAGAGCTGATTCAATTAAATCTGTCCTCATAGTCTCTCCTGATTTCTTCAAATAAAATGGTACCACCCATCCCACATCTTGATCTAAGCCTTTAGCAAACAGAAGGGGATTTTTCTGAGGCAGGTGGGATCAAGGCGGGGGATCAAGAGGAGGGTGAAGTTCATTCAGCAGCCGCTTTGTGGTCCGGATCCAGGGCTGAGCTCTGCCCGCACACTATTTTAGCAAATTCGCAACACAAACGGGAAGAGGAAGAAACGACCTGCTTTTACCGCCACCTGGTCTCTGCCGGTCTTGCTCGTCAACCTGAACATGGATTTTTTTTTTTTTAAGTTTTCACAGCATCCCTAGAAGATGACCCCCAAAGGAATGCCCTCCTTGCCTCAGTAGATGCTATGCCTCCTGCAGGTAAACAACAACAAAAACCAAATAAAAAGACCAAAGAAATAAGGACCATTCCAGAAAAAACCACCACCAGCGCTTTCCACGTAGCCCTGGCTTCCTGGGCTTTGGGGGGCACGTGCTCTCGACAGCAGCACAAAGTTCTCCAGGGCCCCCAAAGGTGACGCGCGCCTTGAGCTCCTGGCAGCCCCTTTTTTCTGCCCGGTGAGCCTCGTGTAACATTTACACTGGATTTAATGGGAGAACATGACATGCACTGATTTTCAACCAACTCCTGTTCTTTCAGAGGAAGAGTCTGGAAAGAAAGCAGCTGCACACCACATCCTCTTCTATTCTGGTGCCCCTAACGTGATCTCCGTGGCCCACATATCATTTACCAAACTGCCCTGCGATGCTAGCAGGGCGTGGCGTCAAGACTGATTTAAAATCCCTGCATTGCTCAAACCGCATTGTTCTTCATCAAGTTGAGTCATTTTTATGTGAAGTGTCAAGCTCTCTAACAAATAATTCCTGCCAGACAAATCAAGTTCCTCGTCTTAGAGCCGTGGCTAAATAGTTTATAGCTTTAATCTGCTCACCGAGGTGTGCAGTCTATGACAGTAATTATAAATGCAAGGAGAAATTATAGCTGAATACTTTAACTGCATTAGGAGCCGTTTGATGAACAATCATGAGTGCCTGCTCGCTTCCAACAATAGAGGGCAAGTTAGTGTCAGTGCATTAGAGAGATTTCAGTTCTGCATGGCTTTTCCTCCCATTTACCACAGAATGTCACTTGTCTCCTATAAAGTAGAAAAAAAGCACCGTGGAAAGCTTTAAACTTGATAGTTAAAAAAAAAAAAAAGACAAAGAGAGAAATGCAGGGGAAACTGTTTATCATTATGACTTCTTTTTTTTTTTTCCGCCTGTTTTGTTTGGCGGCTGGTTCGGTTTCAAATTAGTTCGTTGAAGGTAGCTGCTTGTTTACTTACTAGGGGCCTTCAAAAAAAAGAAAAATCCCTCCTCAAGCCGTTTCCATGAAATCTTTATAGAGAACGACTTCTTTAAATGAAGGGGCGAGTTCGGAATCGGCCCAGGCAGAAGCTCTAGCAATTGCTGTGTGTCCCCCCCCCCCCCCCAGGTCCTGCTCTCCATCTGTATCTACCTAAGCTAATGACACAATTCAGCTCTTTATTTTCCCCTCCTCACTTTCGCGGAAAGACGTTTTTAATTTAGCTGAAGAATTACACAAATGTATTTTAAAGACATAAATCCATATAAAAAATATGAGCTAATTAAAACATTGCACTCCCTGTCGCTCATGGATTTTCAATTTAGCGAAAGAAAAAAGAATTGCATCTGGTTAAATGAAAAGATGATACTGATGGCAGATTGGAGTAAATGAAAAATAATGTTACTCTATATTAAAGCACCAAATTATACACGTCAGGATTGAGATTTCGAAGGTTCCCAAAGAGGGGGACAGTGCAACGGAGAGGGGGACCGCTGATGCGCGAGGGAGGTAAGCCAGACCGCTTGCATAAAATGGAAACATTAAAACAGACGACACATTTGTTTCTTGCTGTGTTGGAAATGCGCGAGTCTCATAGCTGACCCTGTTTCTGAATTCTCATTTTGTTTCCCCCAAATGAGATTCAGGATGAGGATCAAAAAAATAAAAATCTGGTACATGTATATTTTCACTGGAATTCGGGTCATTCCTTGGTTAGATGCTATATGGTAAACGTCTAATTGCCTGACTGGACCAGGGCATCAGTCAGGAGAGCAAGGATGTTTTGCTTCACCCTGTGGGCGGGTCCTAGGTCCCCCGAGTTTCAATATTCGGTTTGCAGCTGGAGCCTCTGAGAAGCTCAGGGGAGCTCTTGCCTATCTCTAGCTCGTGTGTCACGGTTGCAGCCTTTTTCTGGGCTGTTAGATGTCCACGTGGCCACGGGTAGCACCTAGAAACCATCAGGCAAGGTGGCGGGGAAGCCAAGAGACAGAAGAAGGTGATGAGTGCGGAGCAGTCCCGGGCTTGAGTCCGTCTCTGCACTGACCGTGTGCTCACGGACAGATCACGAAGCCCTCAGAGCTCATTGCAAAATCAGAATGGCCTGAATCGCCGTGCCCGGCTTGTGGAGGAAGCCAATAAGCGGAGTTTTGCTGCCATTTGCTACCATTGTGAACAAATAACAAGCTAAGGTTTCCATGGGGGCCCCTGGGGAGAACCCACAGGTCCTACACACTTTAGGTGAGGCTGAAGAACGCGGTAGAAGCCTACAGGCACTGGGGAGGTCTAACTTTTCCTGTGAACCTACTTGTTGCCAGGCTTTCTGGAAGAGGGTTGCACAGGCTTAGTTCATTCTCGCACATTTTCTATGAGGGAAGAACTGTGTCCCCATCTTATAGACACAGAAGTGGGCCATATCTTAGGGAGAGTGGATGAGTTAGGATTTGCACCCAAGCCCGAGATCCTGGGCAGCTGGAGGAGGCTCTAACATCACAGGGCCCCCGAAACCATCATTCCCCTCCTGGGCTCCCCCCCCCCCCCCAGGGATCAGGCTGATGCCCCTCTTGTGTACTCCATTCAGCGTTTACCCCAGGGCCGCCCATCTGTGTGTCTACCGCGAGCCTAAAAGGCAGACTCTTGCTCTGGTCCCTGGGTCATTCCCTGGGATTAGCGCGGTGTGTGGCCTGGAGTGATAGCCTTCTGGATAGGTGATAATGAATGAGCGAGGTTATGAGATTGTAGGAATTCATGCAGAATCTCTCTGCCTCCTTTTCCTCCCCTGTTACACGGTTGAATCAACCCCTACCTTATAGGGCTGTTGGTGAGAATAAAGTGGAATAATGTTTGTAAAGCGCTTGCCGCCGGGCCAGCACATTTGGCTATTATAACCAGCATGTCTGCTGGTTCACCATTACATAGCCACTGTGGAGTAGGGGCTGGTGCATAGTAAAAGCAAAACCAACGTTTGTTGTAAGAGGAAAGAAATGCAGGGAGGGGAAAAGGAAGGAGAGAGGAAGGGAGGGAGGGAGGGAGGGAGGAATATTTATTTAATGGATGAATGAAAGGGTGATGCCTCTTATAGACATTAATTAATCCAGCCCATTTTGCTTTTTCCAGAATACCATATAATCCATGTCGTTAGGGTTGCCTGATTTAGCAAATAAAAATACAGAACGCCCAGTAAAATTTGAATCTCAGATAAACAGTGAGTACCTTTTTCAGTAAAAATAGGGCCCTGGCGATGTTTGGGACATGCTTAATCTAAAAACTTAGTTGTCGTGTATCTGAAATTCAAATTTAACTGGGCACCCTGTATTTTACTTGGCAAGTTTACATGCTGTTCACCCTGGACATGTGTTTTTATCAAATCACCCACAGCAAAGGTGGCAGCTTATTGGACTAGAATTCATTCTTGCCCCCAATTTCAAGGCTAGGTGTGCTATAAAACGTATGCTCTGTATTACACGATAATGACTATCATTTCAAGTCCTTGTGCATTTTAGACTCATTGATTTGCTCTTTGTTTAATTTCTATTATTCGAGACCAGGTGGTTTTTAAAGGTATATGCAGATACTTACTGAAATTGTTTTAGATTACTTCTGTCCTAAAATAGGGATGCACATTTCATATTATCTAATTAATTTTTCATGAAAAGTTGCTTTTACTATTTGGCAGAGCATTTTGCAGGATTTAAGACCTACCTAAGAAAGGAAAGAAAATTTAGGACACAATTTGCGTCTCACAGAACACAGATATGGTAAGCCTCCCAAATTTTCCATAAGACCTTGACCATGCTTTCTAAAACATCATGTCATGTTGTACAATTTGTGCTATCATGCATACCGACTAAAATTAGAGTTCCGGATAACAGCGATCTCATTTTGTAATCATTTAAAAACATATCTGCATAGTTCTAAGCAGTGGGTAAGATACTGCATGGACGTCATTCTAAAGAAGGACGTTGCAGGTGAAGGAATGCTTCCCTACGCGGCCAGCGAATCAGAAAGCCACCTCTGTGCAACTGTGGGAGCGAGTCAGGCAGGTTGTAATATCTTTAGTATTAACACCAACACACCATGCACACACACCATTTTTTTGTGCACACACAGCACACAGATACTCCTATGGTTTTGAATGAGTCTTAAATACTCCAACTTGTTTCTCTGAAATGCTATTTCAAGAGCACAGCATCATGGTGTTTATATAAGAATGGAGCTCTGGTTTCATATAATGATAGCTCTGTGATGTGGTGCTTCAGGGGCCCAAATCCGAAATATTTATTTTGTACAAATGCAGAGGGATGAGAAAAGAGCTATTCTATCTATGTATTTAACAGATTTGTTAAGTGTCTTTCGTGTAGGTTTTTCCAAATGATCAGTTTACCTTTGCTTCCTTAGAACAGACATGTACGTTTCAGATTTTGTCTAAGGCTTTCTTTTTCTCCCATCTTTCTATTTACGTATCGCAATGTTCTGGCAGTGATACTAATTTTTTTCAAAGAATGATTACAAACCTAACAGGTGGAAAATTGGTCTTTATTGTAGCACAAATAAACATTACCTATTTGTCCTCTTCACCATGGTTTGGACCTACCACTATGGGATTGGAAACATTTCTCTTCTCTCTGGGTATTCTGTATATATCCACCTTTTTTTCCCCCCCAAGGACCAGAAAAGTATAATAGCAAGTTACATAAGATATAAAATGTTATATAGCAAATAAATAGAACGTTGCCAAGCCCCAAGCTCACTTACAGATTCAATAGATGAATTGTGGCTTTTCTTTCACTGGTGTGAGCTGAACAAATCATGCTTGGAAAGCAAGAGATGAATCGGCTAGTAACACATTTTAATTATCATGATAAGAACATGCAAACAAAACAACAGTCTTCATTTGGGCCCACGGAGCCATTATAGGATGGGACCCCCCTTCATCGGAAGCTCTTAGATCTTCTCAGCGAGGGGACAGTCCCAGATTTTCGCCCTTTATTTCATCCTGACTATCCTCACACTTGGCAAATCTCCCCACCTGACCGCGAGGTGAGCCCAAAGCCGCACACCATGTAAGTACCCCTCCTCCTCCTGGAGCTCAGCTAGTACTCAGACCCTTGTGGCTTGGTCTCAAAGTCTCCTATCGAGAAGCAAATGCTCTGACACTAGGGGGTGGTGAGGGCTTGTAAGTTATTACTGACCGTTGATACTCCTATTGTGAAGTAACCGAAAGAATGACTCAGTCACCTAGCGTGGCATAAGCTGGACTCGCACGTGCTGAAGCTTTAAGTCAGGTCAGGTCTCCGTCGGGGGTGGGGCCCGAGGGGGAGGACAACCTGAGTGCGTGTGGAGGTCTCTAGCGTGGAGCGGGTATCATGCTGAAGAGGAGAGAGAAGGAAGCAGACAAAATACAAAAAAAAAAAAAAAAAAGGGAGATGAAAGCATCGTGTGAAGATTCAGCCTGGAAACCATTTGAAAGCGGCCGGTGTGGCAAAGTCTGCCAAGGTATTTGACCTTGGTCTCTGTCCTCTTTCCTGGAGGTGACATAGAGAGTCTGGGCACCGGTGACTATACAAGGCACAGCACTTCTATGCTATGTGATACAAATGGTCTCGAAGCCGTGGGACCGACCCCACGTGCATCGGCGATGGGTGCTCAGAAAGTCATCTGTTTCTTTAGGTAAATTAAACTCTCAAGGGCATGCAGCGTGTCTGTCTTGGTTAAAGGTGGATGCTGACATTAGTCTATCCTAAAGCAAACCAGAAGATGGGAGAAGACAATAAGCTCCCTCTCTCTTCACCTCAATGTTCTGCAGAGAATATTCTCCTGCCCTGTGACTACAGGGCAGCTGTTTTTTCCTAGCAAACCTAAAGGAGGCAAGACACAGGGGGACGGGAGGGGAAGGGAGCGATCGCCCCGAAAGGAAGCTGCAGAAAGCATTAATTACAAGTAATAACAATAATAAAGTTCACGAGCTGATGCCGAATTCTCTGCATAGTGGCTGCCCCAGAAACTCTACAAGGTTCGCTCTGCTGCTCGCCCCTCCCTCACTTTCTAAGTCACTAGCATCGCTCTGGGAAGGTGAGGGGGTGAAACGGGACAGTGACGGAAGTCCGTACGTATTAGTACGTATTAATTAAAATGAGGGGTAGCCTTGACTGGACCTTCAGAGTTGGGCCCTGGGTCAGGAAGGGGGTCACGTATCACGAAGCGGTAATCTGTGAACTCCATCTCTCTGAACCCATGTCATTCTAGTCACCCACTCTAACCGGGAGACACGGAGCTGGGTAGGACTTATCACGTTCTAGTCTCTCATAGAAATAAGTCCTAGTCCAGCAGGCTAATGTCCTCTTGGTACCGAGAGACACGAGCTGCCTCTAAACGGACCCATCTCCCAGCAAGAAGCTCCTCACAAGCTACTGTCCCATCACCTGCGAGCAAACCCATACCTGGAGAGCTATTCTTCATCCACGTCTGTTACAAACTGTGAATGGTGCTCGGGTGACTTGCTGTGCGTTTTGCTTAGGTGGAGTTTTACTGCATGTTTGCTCACAAATGTCCGACAGCACAACTTACACTTGAATTTAGAGTCTGTGTCCTCTTCGCCAGCTAGTGTTTCCGGAGACCTCTGTGCCGACGACACCCGGGAGATCTCTTGTTCCACCTTGCTTTGCTGTTCCACGGCCATGCGGGTCATGTCCTTCATTTGGAAACCTAGGTGCGACTCTAAGTGACTGATGTAGGTAGAAGGGGTTCTAAACTGGGAGGCACAGTCACTGCAATAAAAGATAGGGTGTCCTTTGTCCATGTTTTTCAGAAACTTCGTCCCGCCCGTTTTCCGAAGTTGGTACTTGACGTTTGCCAGCCAGTGGCTGATGGTGGTCATCGAGAGCCCCGTGAACTTGGAGATCTGCATTCGCTCTTGAGGGCCCAGGTCGGACAGCAGGTACTTGCCCTCGGATGTCTGGAAGAGGCTCGAGGCGAACTGCGCCTGCAGGATCAGGAGATGCTGAGGGTTCCAGTTGGACTGCCTGCCTTTCCTTTTATGCAAAGTCGAGACCTCGCTGGAGACGTCCTCGAAGCGCCTGACATCCATTTCCAGCTTCACGGGGGGGCCCCGCGAGGAAGCGGCGGGCTTTGGGGTGGTGGCTTTGGGGAGGACCTTGACCATGTCGGCGATGTCAGACAGAGCGTGCTTCTGAGGTGGGGACGTGCAGGATTGTGCTTGCGAGGACTCGGCTTTCTTGCTTTTGGACTTGGTCAGGTCGATGGGCTGATCGTTGCTCTCGAACAGGTAGCGCCTGGACACGCTGGCCGGCCGCGTGGGGGCAGGACTCAAGCCCGGCTTGTCCATGACGCCGAGATTCGACTTGTGGAACATCGAAATTGTGCTTGAGCTCGGGCTGGAGCAGGAAGGGGAGCGCAGGGGTTCGGTGGCCTTGCCCAAGTGATTGTTGAGGACGGACTGCAGGGCGCTGAGCGGGTTGACGCACGGCAGGGCCGGCGCCCGCGTGGGGAAGGCGCACCCGTTGCTGAGAGAGGCCGCGGGCTCCAGGGACGGCCGTCTCTCGGGCTCACCGCCCTCCTCCACCAGCCTGGCCTCCTCCTTCAGGAGGCAAGGCTCGGCCTTCTTGGATTCTGAAGGGGTTTCGCTTTTGGAGAAAGCGTCCCCCTCACTGTGGCCGAAAGGCGATGCCTCCTCCTGGGGGCTTTCTTTCCCGCACTCCTTCGCCGCCTCCTCTTTGTCGTCGGGCTCCTTCTTCACCTGGGTGTAGGGGGCCAGGTTGGTGGGCACGGAGACGAGCGGCATCACTTTCCACTTTGGTGCAATTGGCCTTAGCTTGTTGGTGAGGTTAGGTCGAATCTGCAGGACCTGGGATCCCATGGGCAGAGCGGGCTTGGCGCCCTCCGACAGCTGGTAGGCTGCGTGGATGCTGGGGTACGCACTCCAGCTGGGAGCCCCGTTCTGGGCTTTGTTGATGGCTGTGGTGACGGTGTTTTCCAACGACTTCAAAATGTCCCCTCCGCCCTTGGCACCGTCCTCCAAATCCTCCTCCCTCAGGTACTGATACTTCATGGTGGGGTCTAAAGGCTTTTGCAGAGGGTCTTCGTACTCCTCCCGTTTCATGACCTTCTCCTCCTTGTTGACCTCCTCCGGTTTTTCCTTCTTGCCCTCTTTCTTCAGCTCGGTTGTGGAGGCCGCCCCATCTGCAGCCGTGTTACCCGATGGCTTGGGAGCCAGTGAGTCACTGCTCGGGGCGTCGGACAGCGACTGCATCTTCTCCACGGCCAGTGGGTCCAGCACCAGCTGCTTGCCCTTCTTGGAGGCCGAGCTGGTGACCTTGAGGAAGTGGCCCGTGACCATCATGTGGGTGGTGAGCTGCTGCAGTGTGTCGTGTGAGCTGCCGCACTCCATGCACTTGAGAATCTGGGACTTGCAGGCCTCGAACTGCCAGGTGTAGCTGGCGCCGTTCTGGTAGCCGTAGCGGTTGTTGGACGACAGCTGCAGGCCGGCGGGCTTCTGGGAGGAAAACGGATCTGCCAACGAGCCCGTGGTCGAATCGGGGGAACACGGTCGATTGACGTCGAAGACGCGTTTCTTGGCCGGGGTGACCATTTTCGAGGAAATGGTGGGGACTGGCTCCTTCAAAGGCACTTTTTGGTAATGTTTTGTTTTTATCATGTGGACGCTCAGATCTTGGAGGGAATCGAAGGAGTCACCGCAAAACATGCACTTGAGAACCTTCTGAGCGTCCTCCTTGTCCATGTCCTGGAAAGCCCTCTTCCGGGGCTTCGAGTAGCTGGCGGGGCGCAGCTTGTCCTTCTTGCGGTTGTCATCTTGGTAGTGGCCCGTTTCGTTCATGTGCACGGTCAGCTCCACCAGGGTGTCGTAGGCGGCGCTGCACTGGCGGCAGCGGAACCTGCTGGCCCCGGTGAACACGGTCCCGCCCATCTTGCTGCTCTGCCGGTAGAGCTGCACCGAGCTGAACAGGCTGGGCTTCCCCACCGGTCGGGAAGGCAGGTGCTGCTGGAGGCTTTTGGACAGCGCGTCTTGGTGCCAATCGAAGTCGCTCTTGTTGCTGCCATTGCGGGTGTCACAATTCCGCCGCTCGCCGCTGGACAGCTTGAAGCCCAGGCCCAGGCCCGACCAGTAGGAATCCGACAGGATGTTGGCGTAGACGGCGGTCATTTTATCCATGCAGTTGTGGCTTTCGTTGGGCAGCTTGGGGTGCGCGCCGGCTTTCCGGTCCGGGGCATCCCGACCGCAGACGCTCTTGGCGTCTGACACCTGATCGCTCGCATCGCTCAGCAGAGACTCATTCTCCGCGTCCTGATTGGACAAGTGGCTTCCGGGAGAGTTCTGGTAGCTGAAGCAGCCCTTCTGCTCTGGGCCCGTTTCTAGCTCCTCGTCTGTCCCGGGGTCATTGCTGCCCTGAAGCTGAGCTCCCGAACCACTGTCCTCCTCTTCCTCCTCTTCTTCTTTTATCTCCTCCTCTTCCTTCAGCTGTTCCTCCTGGGCGTAGCCTGCGACAGGAGAAGAAGAGATGAGATAAGATGACAGGTGACACTTGCCATCCCAATTTCCCCGCTTAGACTAAGTGCTTCCGATGCGGAGTGTGGAATAGTAACCGAATTTATGCTTTTACGAACTGCAGGCAATGGACACGGGAAAAAGCCAAATGCTGTCTTTTGTGCTATCTCATGCTCTTTTTTTTTAATTGTCAGGAGTCACAAATCTTTATAAACGTCTAGGATCCCAAGTTACTAATTCTCACGTTTAAGGAGTATCACTTCAATACTCTGATAGTGAGACAGTCGCTAAATTCATAGGTAGGACTTTCAAGAAAGCTGGATGGAAATTCAAATCCTACAAAGACAGACCTCTCCAGAGAAGGACGTTGGCTCATAAGAAAACTAGACTTGACCCTTGGCATCTCTGTGGTAAGGTTTCCCAAGACACTGGGATATCCTGGCATACGATTATCTTAATAAATCATTTTTGAGTGCTCACGGGTAATTTAGATGCATGGCCATTATAGGTTTGATAGCCTGTGTCTTTTTGTTATAACATTTTTATTTGTAGAGAGTCGCACAGCAGGAAGAGAGATTATGGAGTATCGAATAAAATCTTCCATTGATAGCTGAAAAATTATGTAAGCTCGGCAAACATAATGATTTTAAAATAATAGCAAATGGTGTTGGAATGGGAGATTTGGGGTATATCTTATTATTCTCAAACAGGTTTATGAAGACCTTTTCAGACAAGGCTGAAAATGCCCTCTCGATCTTGTGCCTGTAATTTCAAATGCTTTGTGATTTGTGGGTACCCGTCAGGAGATGCCAATTATACGTTTGATTTGTAGATGCAAAATGCTATTGGAGATGCATGCTTTCCCTTCTCTGAGAGGATTTAGGACCAGTAATTGCATAGGGAAAATGAAGGCAGAAGAGAGCGGGTGCAAAGGGAATTAATGGGCAAATATCCATCAACAGAGATGGGGAAAGCGACTATTGATGCCCATGTGTTCATTTCCTTCACCTGGCCTTCTCAGAGCCACGTGGATAAAATGTAACTAAAGTACCAAAGCAAAGGAGAGTCCGTCTTGGATTTGCAAGGCTTGCATGAGCTCAGTGCAATGCTTCCTTTCCTTGTGAGCCTCTCTCTCCCCTCTTAATGCAGGTGGGCCCTTGGGAGAAACCCTAAGGTGGAGCACGGGTGTTTCCATTCACCAGCAAGAAAGCTTGGAAAAGAGAGCTCAGGCATGGAGGTCCGCCCTGCGAGGCAGGCAGAGGGAGTTAGAAGAGGGGGGTTTTGTTGGGAAGAAGGCAGCTCCAGCCAGGAACTCCAAAGGTTCCTGCTGCGGCTGCTGAAGATGGCCATTTCTTGAGCAGAAACTATCTCCTAGGAGCTCTGCTGACCACCGCAAATGCCTTCTTTCATTTTGTCTGGTTATCCGCACCAAGTAGGAACTATGATAAAACTGAGGCTCTAAGGCTAAGACATTTGCCCAAGGCCACAGAGCTAGGGCTGCGGAGTCACAACGTGTCTCTGGTCTGTTTGATGAGAGCATCCATGGTCCTCACCACCCACTCCCCTCTCTGGGACCAACCTCACCAATAAGAAAACTTCGCGGAGACCCAAAAGTTGAAGTTCATTGAAACGTCACTCAATAGATAATCACTTCGGAGGGGAGCATTATGGGAATGCTGGAGACAAGAGTCCATGATTTCAAAGTCATGATACAGGGCACCTAGGTGGCTTAGTTGGTTAAGCATCTGACTCTTGGTTTCGGCTCAGGTCATGATCTCAGGGTCGTGAGATGGAGCCCTGTGGCAGGCTCCAAGCTCAGTGGGGAGTCTGCTTGAGGTTATCTCTCTCCCTCCCCGCCGTGTGCTCTCTCTCTCTCTCTCAAATAAATAAATAATTTTTTTTTTAAAAGGCACGATACCATAAAACAAGACAAAATGTTAGCGCTAGCTTGGTGGTTGTACTCGTTATTGTATCGTTACTGGTGTTGTGTTTTTGTTTTCCTAGCAAGCTGACAAGTGGATTTTTCATTAAACTGGTGTTGCTGGTCTCCAGTTCCATAAACCGATTTGAAGAAACAAAAGCTTCTCAGTCTAGCTGAACAACCATTAATCAGTGGTCACTTCTTGCAAGAAAAACCCCATTTAAAATAACTGGATGACTAAATTAGACCACCCCCCTCATCCTCATTGCATTTTCTTTTTCCAGGACTAATTTGTATGTTTGCAAATTAGTTTTTGGTATGTTAGTCATATCATTAAGCTCAAGGAGAAAGGCTGTTATAAAATTAATAAATGAGTTGTTACAGAGCCAAGCAAAATACTCCAAAGAGTCAAGCAAATTTTATCAATCAAACAGGGTCACTTTTGAGAATTAAAAGGGCTTTATTGCTCAAAAACAGGGACAACACTCATTAGCCAAGGCTGTTCCAGGCCAACCAAGACATACAGTTACCACATCCATGAGCAATACGATCCCAGCAACATAGCACCACACACACACACACACACACACACACACACACACACACACCTACACATCCAGAGCCAGTAAAAAAAATCCAGGAGGGAATCAGAGGTCTTTCCATCACCACAACGGGTTAAGAGCACGGTCGGGTTTTACATGTCTCAGGATTTGTGGTGCCTAGCACAGGGTCTGACATCTGGTTGGAAGCAATTCATGTTATCGTGTGTGTGTGTGTGTGTGTGTGTGTGTGGTATAAAATACGCATGCATGTGTGTATGCACACGGGTGCACGAGTGTGTGCACCCCCCCCCATAATCTGCCTAGCCAATATAGTCATTTTCACACAAGGAGAAAAGAGGTGTTTTTTTTTTTTTTCCCTGCTGACATTTGGAAGCCGAGCTTTCCGGACCAGCTCAGCTCCACAATCTACTTTGTCCTTCTAAATGGATTCCCCAGAAGAAAAGTCAGAGACAGCAAACGCCTCCCCCACAATACAGATAAAATTTTCTGCTTAATTAGGCATTGACATGTTTACTATAACCTTTACAGAAGAGTAACTCATGCTGAGAGACCCTTTTTGTCTGTTTTCTTCCGCAGAACAGACTACATCTCAAGCACCCGATAAGGTAACGCATTGAAAAGCTTCATAAAAAAGAGTGCCAAAGCATCCGTCAAAGTGAGTGTATTTTAACGATGGCTGAGGGTTCCAAGGAGTTTTTAAAAAACACATTTTAATATTATACATTTAAAACCGTTCCCTTGACTTAAGTGATTTTGTTTGCCACCGGCAGCTGACGCGAGAGGAAAGACAGCCAGAATGTGGGTGATCGGGGTGCGTAATGAGTAT
Source organism: Ursus arctos (assembly GCF_023065955.2). Taxonomy (NCBI): domain Eukaryota; kingdom Metazoa; phylum Chordata; class Mammalia; order Carnivora; family Ursidae; genus Ursus; species Ursus arctos. Next base: position 8,780,271 of record NW_026622830.1, read on the forward strand.
CTGTCTCTCTCTCTACCGATGATTTGTTTAATAAGATTGCATCATGTGTAAATCTTGGTAAAGTGGATGAGTGGCAAGTTTAGTCTTATGAATACTTATTTAACAAAAGAAAACGACCACAATTGTGCCAAGGCACAACCGAAGGAACTGTTCTCTGGAGAACCTCCTTGTGGATCTCAGGTTCAAGATCAAACGCCGAGGCGGCACACATCTCCCTTCCCAACCTTAATGTCTAATCTCGTCCCTTGCCGCTGCCGGATTCTGGCCACACGAAGCTCGCGCATCCCCAGGACGGCTGTTCCTAAGTGAACCCTCTCTGGGCTCAAGTGATCGACTCGAGGGACCTTTTCCCTTGCACCCCACGGCCACCGCGCTGACTGTGCTGCCATTAGTGTTCACTAGGGTGAGGAAGGGGCCTTCCTGCTTCTATTTCCTCCAGGTTGTTTTTCAGAGAATGGCTAGAATATTCTTTCTTGAAAGAATAAGGTATTGGGTGGTGACATGGCTCTGTTTTAATTCCTGCAGTGTCTTTATGTTGCACTGAAAGTGAGAACCAAACCCTTAGCATGGTCTACAGAGCTTGCAGGACTTGGCCTTTTCCTCCCTGTTCGATTACTTCCATGCCCTCGCCCTGCTCTCCACGCCTGAGGCATGACAGCCTACTGGCTCCTTCCTGAACCTGCCAATCCCTGCCCTAACGTGGTTCTTTGCGGCTGCACACCTCTCTGCTTGGAAAGTTCTTCCTTCGGACCTTCACATGGTGATTCCTTTGCATTCTTCAGGTCTGTGCTCACAGGGCCCTTTTGGAGAAGCCTGTCCTGACCAGTCTCCCCTTCTCTGCATTACTCCAGAGTGCATGCACCTACTTACTGAGATCCCCGTAGCACCTACCCGACTCTGAAATCATCTTGTTTTCCCACTGATTGATTGTCTCCTCCCACTAAATGCAAAGATGAAATGTTTGCCCCCACGAAGATGGAGACCTTGCTTCTCCCAGCGCTCAGGCTGCACCCTGGCACAGAACAGTGTCCACAAATTATCTGAGCGGATGAATGAATAGATCATACAATGCAAAGGGATTATTCCAGTTGCGACCTCCGCCTCCATTTCTCGACAGTGCAATTGGCCCCTGTGATGGGCAACGCTCCCTCCCCTCCCCTGCAATATAGATCAGGTGTGAATTACAACCATCCTGACCGGCTCTTCTCAATGATAAAACCAGAACATCCCCATAAATCATCTTTTCAGACCAACACAGCCACCAACGTTCCTGTTGCCAGAAATCCCTGAGCTGTGAATTTAAACTTTTAAGTAGGAAGACTGAAAATAAGCATCAAGACTGCAAAGCATCAGAAAATGCACTCTTAACGTGAGCCCACTTGGATTCAAAAAAGACTCACACGTGGGAACTTGGAACGTATGGACTAATTTTGTCACAAATATAGTACATTAGCTGTTCCACGATATGGGTTCCACGAGTATTAGGGTGGTCTTCTCCTGAATTCTTGACTTTACAAAGAGATGTCACTGGAGGAATATATTTTACATGCTGCGAACTTTCTACCCTATTCATGTATGGCTAAAATTCAGAAGTAAACCCTAAAATATTAGAAATTTCCTCTTCTATCAAAGGTTAAAAAAAAACCAACAAAAGAAAAACAATTTTAAGTTACCACTTCAATTGTTCCAAGAATGTCTCTTCAGAATGACTTAAATGAAATTGTGCAAAATAATTCATGGGTTGCATGATGTTAGATAACAGATTTTTTGCTAGGCACACATTTTTACAGTTGCCTTGAAAATCCACCATCAAGTGTTTACCGTAAAAACACTGACAGTTTTTAAAGTAGAGGTGGGACAGTTATAACCCGAGAAGAATATAAAATTCAAGAAGGCTGATTTTCAAAAACTAAACCAGAACTCAACCAAGACCTCATTTGAAAACATATCCAGGGGTGACAGGATCATTTTCACCAATCTACCCCACTAAATGACAGTTTAAAATCACATGAAGATTCCAGAGCGCGCAGGGCAGACGTCAAGGAAGGGATCGCAAGAATTTCTCGCCACGTACCCAGTAGGTATGCTACGTGATGACACAGAGGAAGGCCTCCTTGTCATGAATCTCTAGTGTTTTGGTGACTGTGGTCTACAAATCCATTAATATGTATATTATTATTGGCACTAATTGGCACTCTTGTTGGCAGGCTGAGTAAAGAGATAAGAGGATTTAGTTCAAGGAGACGGAGCGACTTCCCATGGTGGCCAGGCCCGGAGCGAGGGCCCTGTGGAGCGCTGTGCTGGGGGACCTGAAGCTCTTGCTTTAGCAGGTGGTGGGCCGGAGGGCCGTGGGGATCCCTGACACCATTCAGGTGCACAGACCTCACTCTCTGAGAATCTGGGTACCCCGAGCCCAGGCTCCATCTCCCTGCAGACTGGGGAAAAATCATCTAAGCTCACACACCTTTCTAAACAGGACAATTTTCAACGGGAAAAGTAAAATTCACAGCTTATGGATTTTTATTCCTGCCGCACCGCACACAACTCAGTCCCCTAAGGGTGACTTGTACACACAGGTCCAGAGAGAAAGGCCTGTTCCCTCTATCTGAAGGTCGGCACCGAACAAAGAGACATCCTTATTTAAAGAATGTTGGAGAGGGGCTGGGTGCAGCGGTGGGGGCGGGGGTGGGGGCCTCTCCTGAGCCTGTAAGTGCTCTCTAGAGATGGACCACGAGCTTTCTGAAGGTCATCAAGGACAACGCATGGCTTTTATTATTTCCTATAGACCATCTGGTCAATGGGAACATTTTACTTGTACAACGGGGTGCATCGCAGGTGGGGGCTACGTGAAGCAGAAACCGTCCATTTAGTTAACGTCCTCTTGTGGTGGGCACTTTCCTGAGCCCCCTTCAGAGCACTTTGCACCATAAAGCTGTTTTCTAATCATTCTCTGTGTCTTCCTTCACCTCTTGGTCCCCAGCAGAAAAAAGGACGAAGCGTGTTTACGTCAAGGGAAGTGGACACTGTCATCCCTTGTGGTTCGTCTGTTTATTCATTTAATCAAGAAATATTTATTCTGCAGCGACCACAGACGAGATGCTTGAGTCAAGTTTCACTGGAACGCCCGTCACAGCGGTTCTCCAAAGGCCGAGGAGAAGGAGAGGGATGAGTTATGGAGAGAAATCAGACGCCGCGGGGTTGGGGAGAGCGAGGTCGTGGAAAGGTCAGGCATGGCTGGAGGTGGCCAGGTAACTGAAGTGGGCCAAGGAGGCCAGATGGAAGAAAAAGAATCCTCCATTGCAAAGGTGAGTGGTGCTGGCACTCATCGAAGATAGAGACGCAGAGGAGCTGCGGGCAGTGGAAAATTTCCATCCCAGTGAAAGGGTGCGGGACTAGCCATGGGGGTCTTAGGGCTGCCACTTATTGTGTTTGGCCAAGGCTTGCAGATGAAACCAAATACGTCTGGGACCCATCCGTTTGCACCCTCTGAACCCAGGCAACCAGGGGAGGTCAAGACTGTGAAGATCGAGCACGCTCTCCTGGTGCTTTTATATACCAGCTCTTCGACCTTGATTCCTTATCAAGTGGAATCGGGGTGACCGTCCTAAGCCTGCCCTCCTCACAGGGCTCTGTCGGGACACAGAAAGTGGATGGTAAACCCTCGCGGTGCCAAGGTTGGTCCTTGGAGTGGCAGCAGCGTCACCTGGGAACGTGTTAGAAATGCAGACTCTCGACCCCAGCCCGGGCCGACCTGGGAGGAAGCATTTCACAAGATCCCTAGGGGATTCCTCCGTGCAAGCAAGTTTGAGAAGCCCTGCCGTGAGCTGCAAAACTGTTAATTAGTAGCAAGATAGTTAGCAAGCAGCTTCTCTCTGCCTGTGTTCCTATGCTAGGTGGGTACCAGCTTTGTGAAAAGACAAGGCATCTTTGGGAGGGCCAGCCCCTTTCCTCTCCAAGGGCCAAAAGATGAAATGCCTGGGGCTTAGATCCCTGCTCCCAGTTTACACTGGGAAGCATGGAGCAAGAAGAAAATGAAAGTCACTGATTCAAGGACTGACCAGTTAATGAAGAAATAGGATGGCCCGTGGGCCATGGCATCAGGCAGGTCTCCATTCAAATCTGCCACTTACTGCTTCATGCGATCTTGGGAAAGTTGCCTAAACTGTCTAAGGCTCAGCTTCCTCATCTATGAAATGGGAATAATTGCAGTATCAACTTCATAGGAAAGAGAGGAGTATCAAATACGATGAAGTATGTAAACCATCATGGCTGTAGGACAACCTCCCAACTTCCCAGGCCTGTCCTAGGCGTTTTATAAACACCGCACATCCTGACCTCCCACCTGAACCCCCAGACAGCTGACATCAGTTGACTTTGGCATCTTTTTATCCCTAAGTCCTATTCTAAGCCAACAGCTTTTGGATGATATTTGCATTAGATGTGAACCAGCTTTGTATGTGTCATGCATAAGAAAAGAGCTTCCTCCAGCTTGGGGTTTGTTACTTAACATTAAATCATTCTTACAAGGAGCCACTGGTATGTGTGCTGGGAAATTCTGCAGGAGTGGTGTGCAAACATCGAATAGCAAGTTATTACGTCATTACCCATAATGATCTTGTCTGCGGTCCTCAAGAAATAAAGCAACCCACCATCTGAGGGGAAAGGTCTATGTTGGAGGCCTTGGGCTTTGCACTGAGAGAAATGACTAATGCTCAAAGCAGAAGGTCTAGAAAAACGCTCTGCATTTAGCTACCTCCAATATCAGGCCAGAGTATAGTCTCACTGGGAAATGTCCTGGTGACAATTTTAAAAAGCAGAAGGAGAAAATATTCGTGGAGGAGGGTTCGAAAGGGGCTAGTTCATCAGCTTTCCGGTGGTTCCTGTTTAGAAGTCATTATGCTTATATTATCTTCACGCCAAGAGAGTCATAAATCAGGAGCAGGGGATAAAACAAAAAGAAACGAAATAGGGACAAAGAAACTACACAATAGGACTGAGGCTTTCCTAGGAAATAAAGATTTTTAGGCTTTGACTTTTTAAGCGGTAGCAACCGTTTTCAGCAAAATGTGCATCCTGATTTTCTACACATTTCCCTCACATAGGGAGATAGAAACACACTCACGTATATAGTTCTTTCCAAGACTGGAGTTTGGAGGGCTTCTCCCCACCCCCAAGAAAAGGGACAGTGAATCATTGTCCAGAAAGACCTTTAGAAAGTTTATGAAGCTGAGGCACCTTCTGTATTTTTTCAGACATATATTCCCATCTTACTTGAAATAACATCAGCTCAGCCATCCCATGGAGTAAGAAGGCGATTTTGTTCCCTTCTAGCCTGGCCTGAAGTCAAATGTCTTTTCATTCTTTCTTTTCTTTTTCTTTTTTCTTTTTTCTTTTTCTTTCTTTCTTTCTTTCTTTCTTTCTTTCTTTCTTTCTTTCTTTTTTTTTTTTTTTTTTTGGCAAATGCTGCTTCTTTCTCTGAAATATATCATGCAGATAATGGATAATGACCACTTCTCATTGCCTTTTCTCGAAGACGTCTAACTGCATTAGCCAAGAAATTTTAACTTGCTTCTTTTGCTAAGTTCATGGCTGTGACCACTTCCCATTAAGAAAGAGAGAGAGAGAAAGAAAGAGAGACAGAGAAAGAAAAGCTCACTGTTCCCTCAGAGAAGCTAAATTGGCACTGACAGAAAGCGATCTGGCCTTTGCTTTCCCGGTGAAGAGTCTTTGCTGTCTCTAGAATCACAGAAGTCTGAGGTGGAAAGACCTTCCATATCTTATGGCCAATCATGCTTTAGCCAGGGAAGGATTTCCTTGCCCTGGTGTTTTCCAGTTCTACAATTAATGGCTTAAACATTGGACCTTCCCACTCTTCTTTGTGTCGTCTTCCCCACCAATGGTCATGATCGTTACGACCAGTCTGGCTATGAGAATCTCCATTCTTTGCCACCCTTCCCCCTAGGAGTTGAGCCAGGTCTCCACCATGATACAATTGGATCAAATCTAAGGACTGGGGAGAGCTTTTAGTTCAAGCTTTCATGATGTGCTTTCATCATTTTATTCGCACTTTAGTCAAGTAACCGCTCAACATATATTTGAACGTCTTCAGTAATAGACAACTCCCAGCTTTGAGGTAGCTTATTCTCTATTAAAAAAGAAATACTAATAGCTAACATCTATTGAGAGCAAATGTACAAGTAAGAGCCACTGGGTTAATTTTTTATAGTGTTACGTTATTAGATCCCCACAACACTATATGTCTTTCCAATTCCGTCTTAACAGATGAGGACATTGAATTGCTGAGAATGTTAATTACATCTCCAGAGTCACAGAGCTGAATTGGGACTTGAATTTGGATCTGTCGAGCTCTACAATCGATGCTGGATTCTTCTTTTTCCCCTCACTGTCTCTATCTAATTTGTCAGCCAGGCATGTCAATTCTATTTCCAGAATAAATCTAAACTCTGCACGCTGTCATCGACCTCCACGCCACTGCCTCGGTTCAGGCTGCCATTAGTTCTTCTCTGGTAGATGTGGCAGTCTCCTCAATGGATGGCCAGTCTTGCTGTCCTACAGCCCATCAACCTGTGTGGCAGCGACCGGGACCTGCTAACTGGAGACCCAGCTTCTTCTGCGTAACCCCTCTAAAGAGCTCTCCTTGGCTCTTGGGTTCACGCTCCCTAATGCAGCCTGCAGGCTCTGACCTGTCCTCTTTCCATTTCACATCCCCTCCCATCAATGTTCCCTTGCTGACATCTAAAGCCAAACTTCTCCCACCTATTCCCGAACTCACCAAATTCTTTGCTTTTCTAAGACCTTTGGAATTCTGCTTCTCATACAAGGAAGGTCTCCCCCTTTTCTCATGTCTAATTCTTTCTCAGTCTTTTGGTGTCAGCTCCAAGGCCTGTCTTCAGAGGTGTAATCCCTGATCACTGTAACCACCACTCAGTCCCTCCAAATTCCCAATGGCCAAAGTTGTTTTCTATCTCAGCCCCTCACTTTTTCTTGTACAGTTTTTATCTCAACTTGCAACTATTTTATTCTCCTATTCACTTGGTTGTTTGACTTCCCAATGGGACTGTAAGTCTCCCAAGGACAGGTGGAGCCTATCTTGTTCACCACTGTTTTCCATTGCTATCCATGGCCCAACTTGTTCAAACATTTGTTGAATATAGGAAGAAACAAATGAATGGCTGGGTTGAGAAATGAATGAGTGAGCAATTGTGTCAGGAAAGGACAGTTTTCTCTAGCTGACAAACTTAGATTTTACTCATTGGTTCTAACCCACTTTCAAGCCATAGAGAACAACAAAAAGACATTTTAACAGGATATCCCTTTGGATGATTGAGGTCCCACACAGGGTGGGCTGGTCCTCCTGGGAGGCAGAGGAAGTCAGGGACAGATGGGGGTGTGGATTCAGGGGCACTGAAAAGACCTTTTCCTCCTCAACTCTGAAACCTTTCACACTCTACTTCTTGCCTCAAACCCTACAATTAGACTCTTGTTGATCAGGCATGAGGCACACCAAGAACTGATCCCCTATAAAAATATAAAGACTCTTATCTCACCTTGGCACTTCAGGGTGAATGAGTTTATCAGATCATTTCCTGGGGGCTGGTTTCTATAGAAGAACATGTGGCCCCAAGAGCCAACCGACTCATTATCAGACTCTAACTCAGGGGTTCTCAACCTAGGGCATGTTTGTCCCCAAAGGGACGTTTGGCTATGTCTCGAGACATCTTTGGTTGTTACAACTGGAGAAGAGGTTCTACTGACAACTAGTGAATAGAGAGGCCAGGGGACACTGTTAAACACCCTACAAGACACACGACAGTCCCCTAGAACAAAGAAGTATTTAGTCCCAAAAGTCAATAGTTGAAAATGCTGCAAAGTCAAGGTCAGCTGCAGCTTCAGAAACTGGTGATGAGGAAAGGGGATACTCGTCCTGTGTCCAGTTGTCAGTGAAACAAGGGGCTGCCTGGAGGAGAACGCTCAGTGCCATTAAGAAGAATCGGAAAGCAAAGTGGGGGCATCCCCTTCACAGCTATTACGACATGGAATTGAAGAGCACAATGTCTACAGCAAGGCTGCCTGGGTTCAAATCCTGCCTTTGCCCCATCTGACATTGTCGTCTTGAGCAAACTAACCACCTCTGTGGGTCTCACCCTCTTCATCTATAAATTGGAGGCAATAATAGTACCTGCCTCAAAGATGACTATGAGATTTGAGATAATTGGAAAGAATTCAGAATGCCCGGTACTAGTAAGTACTCCATATATGCCCCCTTTCATTATTACAAGAACAAAGACCTAGCCACAAAGAGCAACACTATGGGGCTGGATTTCTCAGGATTTTAGTATTTATTCTTTCAAGTGTTGGCTGAAAAAAAAAAACCCATCATGTTCTTAGCATTATTTTCAATCAATTCCTTCTGGATTCATTTAAATCCCCTTATCAGATTGAGTATTTTTATACTACAAGAAACAAACAAACAAACAAGTTAATGATGAAAGGGATTAGCATTTCTAAATAACTCCGGTAACTCCGTCAAATAAATCCTGACCTATTTCAGTTCTTAATGAACTAGGTTAGCTTTTAAATGAGGCAACTTATATAAAACAGCAAGTCTGATCTGGGGCCAAATCCCCACTGGACAGTTGGATGGAGCAGTTCTTGGAAATGACCCAAATTCTGGAAGATACAGAGGTCTGCGATCTTCCTGAATCGACAGTTTGAGTAATCTAATAGAAAATTCTCTCGGGTTTTCTGACCCTTCGATTTTAGGTGAGGGTTGGTTTAAGATGGCCTTTTCAAGACTTGTCACCTTTCCTCACTCTGCCTATAAAAGAGATAGGTAAATAGGACAAGTCTTGAGGTTACTATGACAGCACACCCTAAGTAATACCAAATTAGCCATTGTCCCAGGAGAGGGCAGTGAGAGAGGTCACTATCTGGTGAGCTAATATCCTCCAATGGTGGGCACGGAGAGACGGCTCATAATACAGCCACTATCTTGTCTTTGGTATTCGTTCTGGCCCTTTTCTCTGTTTCATGTATTTTCCTCTACTTAGTAAATCTTCTGACGTTGCTTCTCAGCCGGCTCCTGAACCACTCTCATGAAAGTGGAATTCTCCTAAAAAATAATAGTATCTGTATTTTTTTTTCCCGTAACAACAACAAAAAAGGCAGTGTTCAGCTAATTGGTTAGTGCGCTTTTAGGGGTCAAAGGTAGTTTTTCTTTTCCTGGAGAAATTACAAGAAAAAGAATCAGAACTTTCTGAGCTGGAGAAGGATGGTGAAGCACGGGCTGGACCACTGGACAAGCGTCTTGTTGGTAGTCTCTAACACCTTTCAATGACTCTTGGGAGATAACAGGCAAACTAGCAGGTACACCTTAGAGTTTCAAAGAGGACACTGGTGGTCTTTCCAGATGTTGTCAATTTTTTGTTACGTGTAGACGTTGCAAAATGAATTTTGCTAATTCTTGGGCAATGCTGAAAAATCATCTGCGTTCCCAGATACATTATAGTAAACAACGTGGTTGCTCCCCAATCTATTACGTGGGGGCGAGATTGGCGCCACCCAGGTCTGGGTGGGTGTAACCTAATCCCATTGCAATAGCGGCTCATTTAGGTGTTTTCAGCCTACCCTAAGCCAGCTGGGGATCAACACTCTCAGTCTGACTTAATGGTTAAGAAAGTAAAGGTCTCTCCCTTTCCTTCTTCCCATTCTTATACATGAATATATAATCGTATAAACTGTAGTAGCAATTTCATTACCTTGAGGGAAGTTAGCCTAAGGACTAAGCTAACACGCCAGAGCCTAGAGCCAAAAAATTACAGCAAATTGGAGCTAGAACCTTGATCAGACTCCACCAGAAACCTTGTTGTCATTATACTTCGAAACTTCATGAGCAAATAATCCTCTTTACTGCTTAAGATGGTTTGGGGGGAGTTGCTTGCCACTAAGAGCTTCCTGATAAAGCTCTTAATCTGTGTACTTTTCATAGTTTTCGGTAGCTATTACTTTATAAATTAGATACATTTTTATCAATACATGGACATTAGCCTTGCTACGTACTAAAATTGTTTTATTTGTTGGTACGTATATTCTTTTGCCCTCAACAATTAGGACCTTTTTTTTTTTTTTTTTTTTTTGGTTTGACAAAGTATAAGGTAATCCCCTTTTACTATTTGGTCCATTAATTATCCGTGATGATAAGAAGGTCAATGCTCTGAAAGTTGGGATTTGTGTTCCTAGTCAAGCACCTAACCCATTATTAGTTACACAGTGACTGTTTTGAATTCTGAACCCACCTTTCATGTCTTCTCTGCCCTGAGCTCTTTATCCAAGCTCCCAGAGTACAATCTCCCTTTCTCTGTGGATCCGTAGGACTTTACCCACATCTCCTACTGGACAAATCAAATTGTGATTCTTGATCTCACCTCCAAGATGGTTAAACTCTTTAAAAGCAAGGAGGTTATTGGTGTTTATCCTCACATACTGGCCCTGGGAGTTTTAGGCACACAATAAGGACTCCACAAATGTTCTTCTCTTTCCTTGCCTATTTTGTCTTGACATTACATATGGTCTTGTACATAGTACTTCAGAATATTACTTAAACAGAGTAGCAGAGACAATGTTTACCCAAGGAGGGTCCCAGCTCCCAAGTGCACACTGAATTAGAGACACACGTGGGCTCCCACCACTCTTCCTGGTGATACCTAACACATTCTTGATGACTCAGCTGGGGGTGATTTTGCCCCCTAGGGACATTTGGCAATGTCTGGAGGTATTTCGGTTGTCAAAACTGAGGAGGTGGAGTGGGTATGATGCTGGCATCTAGTGGGTGGAGGCCAGAGATACTGCTAAGCATCCTATAATACACAGAACAGCCCCCCCCCCCCAACAAAGAACGATCTGGCCCAAATGTCAGTACTGTCAAGACTGAGGGACTCTGCATTGGAAGTCTTTCTCTCCGATTTGAACACGAGCTCCATGAATTCATTCCTGCATCCCCAGTGACAGTCACAGTTCTTGAGGTGACTATTGTCTGCTTTTGCCAAAACACCCTCTACCCCTCACCGTGGGTCACTTTGGTGGGGGTGTTCTGCCCCCACCCATTGTCTCTCTGCTTTTGCAATTTGGGTGAGTTAATAACTGAAATCATCACCCCTTTTAATTGAAAACATCTGCCATGTTAAAATAGGTAATGCAACTGATTTTATTTTTTTAAGGCATAAGATAAACTGTGGGACTGCTGTAGTGATAACACTGTCGGAGCTGGGCTGTATAAATCTGCTCCCTTCCTGGGGTGCCTGGGTGGCTCAGTCAGTTAAGCATCTGCCATTGGCTCAGGTCATGATCTCCTGGTCCTGGAATTGAGCCCCGAGTCGGGCTCCCTGCTCAGCGAGGAGCCTGCTTCTCTCTCTCCCTCTGCCCTTCCTCTCGCTTGTGCAAGTGCTCTCTCTCTCTCAAATAAATAAATAAAATCTTAAAAAAAAATCAGCTCCCTTCCAGGAACATTGGGAAGGAGCCAGCAGGACATAGATTTTGGTCTTTGGGAGATTAATTTAATGGGACTCCCATGAATCTGGACTATTTTCCAGTAAGAACAATCCGGATTGTGCATGTGTTTAAATGTTTGGTATTTTGTTTAAAGAGCAGGGAGGTAGAACAAAAACAAAAGAATTTTCTCTTTTCTTTCCATTTTATTATTTATTTTTAGTATGGGCACCCTATTGCAGCCTGGCCAATCAGACTGTTGCTCCATAGAACTCAAATTATTATTTCTTTAAATCCATTTATTGATTTATTTTAGAAAGAGAGCATGAGCGGAGGGAGGAACAGAGAGAGGGAGAGAAGCAAAATCCCCACTGAGGGTGGAGCCCGATGGGGGAGCTTAATCCCATGAGCCTGAGATCACGACCTGAGCCGAAATCAAGAGTTGGACGCTCAACCGACCGAGCTGCCCAGGCGCCCCTAGAATTCCAATTCCGAGCTCACGACTCAAGCACAGAAAATGGTTGGAGTGGATACACCTCGACAAGAACATCAGAGAGGGGTCATCCTTTGCTTCTGTGTCCTTGACCTTCGGGGCACACTGGCTTCTTCTCTTTCAGTGATCTGTTCCATGCTCCTTCCAACACACTGCTTGTCTTGACTCAAGTTAGCCAGAGATCATATTTGTGGCTCACGATGGAAGACACCACTGGCTAACACACGGTGCTCAATACACACTTTGAGTAAAAGGATGGATTTGTTCTAACTCTAACAAAATGACTTCGTTGCGTGTCAGAATAAAACGAGCTCACGTTCTTGGTGCCACTGCTTGGCATTCAGTAGAGGGTGGTCTAAATGGGCGGACCATAAACAATGCTAATAATAACACCTTATTTCTGGAAATCAGAAACTTCCCTCCAAAGCCAGACTCCCCTCCATCCGGATGTACATTTTTCCATAGAGTCCGGCTGTAGGTATGGGTCTGCCTTGAAAATGCTTTTTAGAAACATATCATCCCCCCATGACTTGAACGTACCCGCCTAGAGTATGTTTCCAGCACGCATAGCCTATTGTGTCAATAATCTGCATATTTAAGAGTCCCCACATGCTCATTGAGACGATAGATGGGGCTGGTACAGTCTACTGGGTCAAAAATCTGCTTTAAATAGTCTATATACACAGTCGGTTGAGTAAATAACAGCATTTTCAAAAAGCCCCTAAATATATAATAACATGATAAATCGCATCAGCTCTTAAAGATGCAGTCTCGCTACCGCTGATCAGGAAAATGATGTGCGCTTTAACAAGCCACTTACAAATGATCTCATCTTTTCCAGCCGTGGGAGCATTATCTTTTCCTCTGCTGTATTTTTCATATGTAGAGGAATGGAACCCAAACATGTGGGCACACACACACACACACACACACACACAGGCATATTTGTGGGCTCGATATGATCTTGCACAAATCAACTGGGTTTGAGCCAGTTGTCCAGATGTAGGGAGGCAAGGCCAGAGGGCAAGATTCTTCTCACTTGGGTTGGAGGGTTCTCCCATCACTCGGCTGTGTGTGATTCAGAGTTAGGATGGGATCCAAGCACACGAAACGAGTTCTGCTGCAATCAGCTAGAGGCATGCATTTGGGGACCTCCATCTGACCTTATTTTGCTGTGAAGACAACTTACTCCATACCGTTTCATGAGAACCCTGTTTGCTTAAGAACGGCTTCTTTCAGTACGATAGTCTAATGGCCTCCACTTAGGACGTGCCTTACAGTTATCTTACTTTAGCTTCCCAACGCTGCCGTGGTGGGGGTGATATTAGTAATTTCATTTCTAAAGATGGAGGAATGTAAGCTCTGAGGAGTGGAACAACCCAGAGGTTGGGGGACTCGGGCTCTGGAGCGAGCTTACGAGGCTCCGGAGCCAATGTGCGCTCGTGGCCGTGCATTCAGTCCTCAGCTGTGCCCTGCTCTGCTCTGGTGTATGTGGGGCAGGTGTGTGTGTGTGTATCAGGGCAGACGTTGCATTTTGCAGAAGCCTGCATTAATATTATAGTGTTTGGGGGGGAAATCAGGTGAGGGCAGACCACTTCAAAACAGAGCAAGTAGGGTTCCAGAGCAGAACTCAGAGCAAACGCAATACAAATACTGGTCCCGTTAAAAACACTTGTTAAATTCATTAAAAATAAAGGAATGTGATAGCAAATGAAGGACTTTGCCTTGTAACTACAGAAGGGGTGACAGTTGGGCAGAAAGGACTCGGGGTGGGGGTGGAGAGATTGTGGGGTTATGGGTAGGTCAAATGAGAAAGGTCAGGGAGAGGTGACAATTCGACTTTCAAGGCTGACCATCTGAGCAGGAAGTCGATGGGCTGTCTATGAACTGACTGCCTCTTTTGTGGCTTCCTGCATTCAACTTTATATTTGGTTGCTGTTACTTAGCGGTGCTGAACAATATTGTGTCGGAAAAAAAATCACAGGTGAATCGATGTGACGTCCTCATTATATTCATGTCATTGACCAATTTGCCAATCAAGAATGAGTTAATCCGCTTTATAGAAATATGAGTTGCAACGGAACAGACGTTATTTTATCTTTCATCCTTAAAGACCTTTCATGTTCAACTAACTCCGTAGCTAAAATCCTGGGCGCCTTACCAATAAAACCTTAACGTTAAATTAATTACTCAAGCTAACCAACTTAAAATAAAGATGGTTAATCTGAATATCTTCCAGAGCACAGAATTAGCATCTCATGACATCTCTTGTTCTCGGGGAGGCATGCAGGGAGAGCTTCTCCTTTACTTCTTTGAGTGCTTTTTGTTTTGGAAATACTCCCGTGGGGCAGGCATTTTTTCTTCTATTATAGAGGTGAGGCACTTGAGGCTAACAGAAGCGATCCAGCTGGTTCTCCAGTAGAGTCTGGAAGAAGCAGGACAGAAACCAAGCACGTAGCCCCAAGGCCCATGTCATCCCACAGGGAGACAGAAGGAAGCACCATCCCAGGGACTGAAACTGAAGAATGGTCACCATCTCCTCTCCTCTCCTCTCATGCTACCTCGACTCCTCGAGGAATTGATTCCATCTCTGCCACCTACACTCAGTTCTGGAAATTCTTAGCAATCGAGATGAAAGATACATCCGATTATGTCACTTCCATGTTCAACCCCCCCCCCCCCCCCGAAATCTGTCTCACTCACAGCGAAAGCAGAGGCTCTCACCTTGGCCTCAGATGTGTGTGCATGTCAGCTCTCCCCTTCGACTCTACCCACCCGCCTCCCCTTCCTCTCTCCCTCTGTCTCCTGCTCCAGTCACACTGGCCTCTTTGCCTCAGGTTCTCAAGCAAACCAGGAACACTCCCATCTTTGGCTTTTGCATTGGCTGTTCCCTCCATGCTTTCCCTCCACCTTATTTAAATCTTGGCTGACGTGTAATTTCCTAATGACTCTCCCTCTGATCACCCTGTTTAAAATTGCAACTGGTCTCCCGACTCTCTCAGGAGTGCCCATTGATTCCTTTATCCTGTTTTACTGTCTCTATTTCCGTAGCACGTGCGCCATATTTGAACTTAGCACCGAATGGACTTGTCCATGACGTCGATTGTTCATCGTGATCTTTCTTTGTTAGGCCGTGGCTCCGTAAGAGCAGGGACCTTTGTCTGGGTTGTCGGACGCTGCCACGTAAGCACCTAGAGCAGTGCGTGGCACATAGTAGGTGCTCAATAAATATTCACTAAATGGCTCCGTGGATATTTAAAGAACCTTGTGCGTTTTTAACTGTGTAAAGTGAATGAACGTTATCACTCGCCAGGACCTTTCTGGATTACCATGGGTTTGCACTGACTTCCTATTCTCTGAGAAACAGTGGCTCCCGGGAAACTGGTCTTGCTTTGCAGCCTTCCCAGCATGCTAACCTTTTTAAAATGCAATCTGGTTCTATATGCAGGAGTAAATTCAGGAGCAGACACACAGAAATGCCTACCGTAAAGTTAGAGGTGCCTCTTAATCAGAAAAATACTTCAGGGGTCCATGCCTAATAGGTTTATAGCTGCACAGGCTCTGGGCTGCTAGTGACATGCAACCAGGGTTAGTGAATCTATTTCCTAAAGTTATTTAAGCCAGGCATTTAAAAACTTTTTAGTTGCTTGGAAGAAAATTCCAAAGCATATTCTTTTCTCGCACCTTTCTGTATCTCTGGTCCTGTGACACTGTGATCCCTGGTTTCAGGATGCAGGGATTCCTGGATGGACGCTCTTCTTTCTTTGTCAGCCTCGATCATGATTTGGTAATGTCTGGATTTACACTGGAGGGTCTCCGTCTGGCTGGAAGTTCCTCACTCTCTCTCTCTGTCAGGAGGCAAGAATGGAGTCTGCCCAGCGGAACGAATGGATCAGTGTGTTGTTCGAGGTGGGAAAGATCCCAGCTCTACCAGACTTCCTAGCTGTGTGTTCTTGGGCAAGTCACATAAGCGTTGCAAGTCTCAGCTTCCTCATCTGTACAATGGGCATGATTATAGCACCAGGCCTCTATGGCTGTTGGGAGGCTTTAATGAGGAAATGACACAGTTCTCTTTCTGCCCTTTGTTTCCTGCCCTCTATTCAACTTTCCAGTCTTAGCATCAAGATCCTTGGAGGAACTTTCCTGGTCCCCTGCTGAGAAAGGAATCCCCCCACTCCCAACTCATCCAGTCTCATGGGATTCTTCTCTGGTGGCTCCCATCAAAACTGCAGTCAAACAATTATATGTGCAGTTGTTAAATTCTGAACCTTGCCACGGAGACTCTATTAGGGCTGGGACTTGGTGTCTCGTGCATTGTTCTATCTTCAGCATTTGTTCAGAGAGCCTGGAGCATAGCATACACTTTACAGATAGCATTTCATTGATTCCAAGACCTTTCTTCTATATTTTAACATCTCAGAAATTAGGGTGCATCTTACAATCAATGGTATCTTAAAATGGCAGCCGGGGGCAGTTGCAAGCTATTCCAGGAATGCCTTAACCAATTTATTTTGCTTATCTTTTCCTTTTTATATAAACATTAGAGTGTTACATTAGAAAGATCATTTAAAAATAAGTCTTAGAGAGTCTTTCAGTAAGTATAAAATAGAAATTCTAAGTGACAGGAGGAGAGCAGTGTGTCACGGTTTAATTGTAACCATTTTTCTTTCCTAGTGGGGCAAAATAGGAGCAGTGCAGTGTACTGAATGAGCTCCCAGACGAAATACTGTCATTGTGGAATGCAGCAAGAAGGGAAAAGAGCACTGCACAGGCCTGGGCACCCAGAAAGTGCTCAATACGTACCCAGACCATGGTGATTATAATTCTATGGAGTCTCCGACCAATTCAGTACTTTGAACAGCACCAAAATTTTAACTTAACGATTTGGATTCCCCTGCGACATATCTAAGTTTTTTTGCAGCAATGTTCAACAGTAGAGTTTTTTGGTTAGGTAAACACAGCCCCAGCTGGAAATGGGGTCCTTGCTGTGGTCACTGTTCTGTCTTTTCAGCCTGATGGCAGGCTGCGTGGAACTGGTCTGGATACCCTTGTTTTCCCAAAACCTGAAAGATGGTGGGCTCCAGAAACGGTAGATGGCTGAACAGAAAAAAGACCCAAATGTATGAATTACTGGAGGTGAGGCTCCAGGGGAGAACAACAGAGTGACGGTTCCAACGGTGTCTTCATTTTGTGGGAGGAAAGTCAGAGATGTTGCTCTGTATTGGCTGGGGCCCCATCATTTTTGTTTCTTCGTTTGTTTGGCCTCTAGGACCAATTCTCAGCGATTTACCACACATAATTTAAAATCTTAGGAAAATTTAAGAGACCTTCCAAATCGCAAAGCTTTCCGTGCCTTGGCTGAGAGGTGAGCCACAAACAGTGCGTATGTTTGTACATTTCCCCACAAGGTTGCTGACCACAGTCTGCTGAGTATCCTTTCCCTTACGGGTCAGGGAATTTCCTCAAGGCCAGGAAAGTGGACTTCTGCCAGGCACATAGTAGGTGTTCGATAAATACGTGTGGAATGACTCAGGACAAAGCCAAGATCGTTGCTAATATCATGATAATCCCATTGATGGTCCCTTCTACCATGGATCCTGCCTTCTGCTTTGCTTCTAACCCCTCTGGAGACTTCCTTGGACATTCACCTCAGTACTTAAATACCCTCAGGGGTTAGTGGCTTTCAGGGCCAACTCTTGGCGTGACCCCCTTATCACAGCAGTGTTGACTTTGTAGATAACCCAAAAAGAACAGCTCTCCAATAAACCAATTTATCCCTTGCCAGTTGAAGTCAAATCACTTTGCTGCGGATTCTTTCTGAAGGGGTGCGCGGATTGATTTACAAGTGTAGCCAGTTAGAAAGACATTCAATGATTTGTATATGCAGGATGTCAAGTAGGCCCTATATTCTCCCTCCCGTCACGATATGAATGATATCCTCTCAACTGTTTATTCCGTTTGTTTTAGCCAAACATAAATAGACTGCAGACATGACTGGGGCTGAAGGCATTTGCAGAAAATAAGCTTCTTCAACTCTAGATGCACTGACAATGGAGACAGAGTGAAGTTGCCGCCGCTTTGAAAAATAGCCCCCTTCTCTCAAGAAAGCAAAGCAGACAGAACGTCCGGCTTCTCCATGCTTGAAGGAGACACGTAGTTAAGGACTTTTAAAAGCTCTTTTTACTCTTGAGTCTCCATGGTTAATTTAATTTTAATCTCTATGACTGTTTGTAGGAGCTTTAAAATACTTTTTCTTTTGTTGATTTTGGGGGGGGGCAATGTTGATTTCCCCCTCCTTTCCACCTGTCTGCAGCGGACGGGGTGCCGCTTTTCTGTTCTGTTGGATTCCCTGTGCATGAAGTCACAACGTTCATGTGCTCTGCGCCACCCCACAGAGGAAACAGGTCTTTCCTTCCAGCTGTGACCGTGGAGTCTACTCGGGTCTGCATCATGTAGAGACAGCGTGGCAGCCGCTTTGCTGATGGGGATGGACATCTGGGTCGGGGAGAGGGAAGGGAAGAGGGAGGGCAGGGGAGAGGGAAGGGGGAGGGATCCAACTTCAGGGGAAGTGATCCAACCCCAATTCTGAATTCTATATACTGTTCATTTATGTCTATTAAGTGGTTTATTTATGTGGGGGTTTGCTTGTGTCCCTTTTAGCACAGTATGGTGAAGTAGTAGGAATAAATAATAGCAATAAATGAACATATGAAAGAAGTGAATGAGAGTGAACTATGTTGACTCTTTGAGGGCTGACACTGGGACAGGTGGGAGGACACGATGAGAGGGGCTGGGGTCTGTATGGCTCTATTCTGTTGCTCCCACTTCCCCCTTTTCTTCAGGACTGCCAGATTGAAAGGTGAGGAAGGTGGTGGGGTTGAAGATGCTTCTAACCCCCTAATTAAATAGTCAGTTAATTTGAAACACTGAGCACCTACTGTATGCCACTGGAATGAAGACCAGAGACGGCAGCAAAGAACTCTCACATGTTCTAACCTGACATGTCCTCTGACGGAGATTAGAACTTTGCAGGCAAGGTGGACATTAAATTAATTAAATATAATCTCATATTTAATTAGGTGTACGATAAATCATCTGCCTTTGAATGAGTTATAGTAAAGGGTCAGGTGTGGACATAAAGGCATATTGCTATTTTTGCTACTTTAAAGCATGAAGCCAATGGCAAGACGGTGTCAAAGGAGTTTCTGTTTGCAAAGTTGTGGCAAGTGAGCTGGGGCCAGGGTGGGTCAGCTGTGTCTCTGTGGGGTGGGGCCGCCGAAGGAAACACTGACTGAAGTCACTTCGGGGGTGATTTACCGAGCTTTTGTAGACAAATGATGCCTCGAGAATCAATGCCACCCAGCCCAGGGCCGAGACCTCTGGTTAGTTTCTGAAGGTTTTCATCTTCAAGACAGTAAGCTAATACTCTGCTTTCTGTTTCTAGAAGGGAGCTCTAAAAGCCAAGGTGCAGATAGTGCCCGACTCCTGAGTTTGGGTCAAAACTGTTCTGGAAAACCAATCTGAACACCGAACCTGTGAGATACCTATCTGGAGAATTCCCCGTCGCTGTATTGCTTGTTGAAACGGAGGGATCTGTACCCTTTCTATTCTAGTGGATGCAAACTCCCACATCTTCAGAGCACTGATCCTTAATCAGGAGGCATGGGGGGCAATTTTTTCCCCCAGGGGATGGGTGGCCATGCCTGGAGACGTTCTAGTTGTCACAACTGGGGAGGGGTTGCTACTGGTATCTGGTAAAGGCCAGAGATCCTGCTAAACAACTTACCATACCCAGGACAGTCCCCCAGAGCAAAGACATCCCAGGCCCCAAATGTCCATAGTGCCGAGGCTGAGAAACCCAGCACGAGAGACGATTTCACTGCATATAGGTCCTAAAAGACTGTTATGTCCTTTCAAAAAATAATAAAGCTCAGTCGTTATAATTCACAACCTGACAGGAAAACACGGGGATACACATAGACTCCAGTCCTGAATTTCGTGAGGTTCAATGCAAACAGCTTTAGCTGGAAAAAGTCAATTACGGGTGATTTTTTTTTTTTTTTTTCTCATTCATGGTGCCCTTTCACTGATGTTGGGAGGGAGTTCCTAAGTGGCAAGACCTAGAGGCACAGAAGTCTAAGTTAAACTTCACAAAACCTGGTGCCTGGTTTATGTCTTCCCCTTCTCTCTGTGAGTGTGAGTGTGTGTGTGTGTGTGTGTTGTGGAGGGAGTGTCCACTTCCCTTCTCAAAATATCTGAAGTGATATAAGCAACTGATCAGAATCAAAAGAAAAAAAAAACCCAGGGGCGCCTGGGTGGCACAGCGGTTAAGCGTCTGCCTTCGGCTCAGGGCGTGATCCCGGCGTTAAGGGATCGAGCCCCACATCAGGCTGCTCAGCTATGAACCTGCTTCTTCCTCTCCCACTCCCCCTGCTTGTGTTCCCTCTCTCGCTGGCTGTCTCTATCTCTGTCAAATAAATGATAAAATCTTAAAAAAAAAAAAAACCCACCATTTAGAATGATAAAGACCCACCGTCCGCTAGATACTTGGAACAATTTGATATGAACTTTGTTTTATAAAGTAGACCACGGAAAAGCTTTGAAACTTCAGTTTGTTAAAAAAAAAAGAAAAGAAAAGAAAAGAAAAAGGGAAAGGGAAAAAAATGGAAGAAGGAAAGAAAGAAAAATGGGGGAAAAATACTGTAACAGCCTCACTCCCTTTGAAGTCAGTACTGATACAGCTCTGAACAGATCCATTCAAGTTCAACTAACATCAGACAAATGTTTAGTGTATCAGAGGAAGCCACAAAAGCAAGGATTTCATCAATATTTCACAACAGCCTCAGGGAAACTGTAGATTGCAATGCTGTAGGGCAGCTAATGGAATTACACACAAGGGTTTTGTACATTTAAAATAAGCAGCTACTAAAAAAAATTACCCTTCAGTTTGATAGAAACTGTATAAAACTGCAGATAGGCAACAATTAAATTGCTCCCAACATTTATCCATGTCACTCTGATGGGTCATTTAATAACAGGTATTACTGCGTGTGTGTTTCCCTACCCCCCCTTAGTAAGGCAATAATAAAGATTAACATTTATGAAAAGAAACATAAAATATAGCACAGCCAAATGAATAATTAAAGACGGTTTTGAAGAACACTTGCCATTGTGAGCCGTGAAGTCTTTCCCCAGTCACAAAATATGTTTATATAAAATATAATTATAAATAGGCAGAGGCTGCAAGGGAGACCCACTGACCCTTGTTTGTTTTGATGTTAAAAAATATGGTGGAGGTATTTCCTCGGAATGTGTGGATTACCCGCACCCAACACATACATTATTATCTGGTGGGACTCACGACGCTGAACGGCTGGCTTTCTCTTTTGGAAAATTTACAGAGGTTGACCAGGAGCCTGCAAAATGCTATTCAATAAACCAGTGTGAGATCAGCATTTTCTCCCCTAAAGTCCTTTGCTAGAGTAAAAAATTCCGCATATGAAAGCAAATTGCATTTTCGAAACTGATACTTCTGTGACCACAAAAACGTCACCTGGCTTTCCTTACTCTTGGAACTTCAAGTCCCTCAGCAAAGACCCTGCTATTTATTCACATTTCATGGAAGGAGGAGTTTTCAGACGGCTCTCCGTCAGTGGTTCTCAACAGGGTGATTTTGCCTCCCAGGCGACAGGTGGCAGTATCTGGAGGCATTTTTGCCTCCCATTAGACGGGTGGGGATGGTGGCGATGTTGGCATCCAGTGGGTAGAGGCCAAGGATGCTGGAGAACATCCTATGGTATGCAACAAGGCCCACAATCAGGAATTATTTGGCCCCCAGGGGCAGTCCTGTCGAGGTTGAGAAAACCTGTTCTAAGCCATTTGCACACCTGAGCTTTGCTAAAATAATAAGAGCCTTGTTAATATGGTGTCTTAACTTCTCAACCGTTCACTGATTTCACGCGTGCGTATTAAGGAGTTTCTAGGCAAAACTTATAACGCTAAGTCCTTTGGAAAAGGCAGAGAGGATTTGACATGGTTACTGACCACAGACTATTCTAATTGAAACAAGATTTAAAAATAAATAAATATATATATACACACACACACATAAATTATACATACATACACACATATGCACATATACACACACATACATACGTACACACATTTGGTAACAATAGTAACTGTTATTTACTGACCACATAGCACGTGAGAAGTGCTTGGTACACAATATCTCCTTTTACAATAACCCTGGATAAGATATGAAATATCTTATCATACCCTTTTTACAGATAAGGGGACATGGCTCAAGGTCATGGTCAGAATATGGCTGTGGCCAGGCTGAGACCCAAACCCCTGGCCCGCCGTCAAAGCTCTCACGGCCACTGGGCTTATTTGCAGCTAAGCCAGGAGCGCGTGCGTGCGTGTGTATGCACGCGTGTGTGCGTGCGTGTGTGCCTGCCGTGCAGCGCGCAAACACCGCCCCCCCTCTCGTTTGCAAGGAGGTAAAGGATGACTGTGAGGCGAAAGGGAGCAGAGCGCCCCCCTCCGCCCCCCGCCCGCCCCGCCTTGTAGGAGCTGGGGATTAGGGATAAGAGAAAAGCCACCAGGCAGCTATAGCAGGGGCCCTGGTCCAGAGGGGAAGGCTGGGGGGGGGGGGAAGGGGGGGCAGTGCTTTGTTTCATTTGTTTGCTTTTAGAGGGAGAACGTGTAAGCCTCTGTGCAGAGGGACAGGGCCCTGCTGCAGGTGAGGCAAAGCTGAGGGAGAAGGAGGCAGACTGAGAGGGGAGTGTGCAGAAGCAGGTGGGGATACCACCTGGTCAGAAGAAACGCCTCTTCAATTCTGAGCCAGCAAGTTAAGAGAAACGGCTGCAGGAAGGGCCCGAGAAACTGAGCTGGAGAGACAATGTGGAAAGTCTCAGGGCCCACGGTAAAGTAGGGAGACAGGCCATCTGCTGTGGAGAGAAGTAGTGGGAGGGCACCATGGAGGGGGGAGGGATGGAAAAGAGTTGGAACTTCACAGGGCGCAGCGGGGAGGGAGGTGGGAGTAGGGACCTGCTGGGGAGTCAGCTGGGCCCTTCTGGGTCTGCAACAGAACTGGCCGGAGGGTGCAGGCTTCTTGGGCCATGCCTGGCTTTCTAGGAGCAGGAGAGAGGTGGCTCATACCCGCCCTTTCCCTACGGCGTCTCCACTAGAAAGTCATCCCCAGTTTAAGGAAAAAGTCGTGGGGTGCTTGACCCTTAGGTGGGTAGGACTGGAAGGCCACTTGGGACTCACGGGAACAGCAGTCAAGCAGAGAGCACAGGCCCTTGAGTGAAGGGCACGCCTGCCGATTCATCAACATGTTGCAGGTCGACCACATTGAGCCCAGCATTAAATCTCAACTCCTGGTCTCCATCCTGTTTAGGATGGTGTGTGTATCTGCACATATATACTCTCTCGTCAATATGTATATTCTTCGTATCATATATATTCCTTATCATATGTTATAATTTATAGTATTACATATACTTTGGTACATAAATATACTTTGGATCATATACTTTAGATCATAAATATGCCGTAGAAGGATTTTTCACTTACTTGTGTCCAAATAACACACAGCGGAGGGTATTTAAACCTGTCCCCACTTCCTCTTTTACAGGTTAGGGTTCACACGGTGGCATGACTGGGGTAGCGACCAGGCCGCTTTTCCACTGGTTAGAAATTTCTTTAGAGCAAGTGTGACATCACAGAAAGAGCCTTGAGTCTAGAGTTGGGACAATGAGGTTGAAGTCACAGTTTTCCCAATGAGTAAGCTGTACAATTTTAGCAAAACTACTTGATTTCACTGGGTTTCTGTTTCCTTAGCTATAAATCAAAGCCACAAATAGTTGCCAGAGCGGCGTTGGGACGGTTTGAACAGTTAGATGGCATCATATCGAATAAAAATGCTTGCACTCCCTTCGGGGTCAAGCCGAAGCGAGGGCTGCGTGAACATGAGCGTTCCCCTCTGTTCTTCACGTGAAGGCACCTGCGGAAGACTGGCCTCCCGATCTCCATTAACCTTTGTCAAGACTTGCCTCTCTCTGTTAATGGGCCAATCAATATCTTTTGAGAGCCTACTATGTACAAGACCCAGGGGACCCGTGATGGGCTCCCGTCCAGGGCAGTATACATGGTAGGACCCATAGCAAGCGTATTTTGACTTGACCTCTGGTTGGTGTAGTAATGGGATGGTCCTTAAGCATGGGAGAAGGTGGGTGAGAAAAAAGGGAGCAAGGGTGGGCGGGTCTGCCTTCAAGAGCCCCTCCCTCCCTCCAAGTGAATAGATGAAGATGACTCAAACCAGGGATTGGCAATGTATGGCCCACAGGCCAAGCCCAACCTGCCCGTTGTTTTGGTAATTAAAATTATATTGGAACATAGCCACACCTAGTCTTTAATTCTGGTTGCTCTTGTGCTGCAATGGCAGAGTGAAGCAGTTGCAACAGAAACCATATGGCCTGCAAAGCCAAAGATATTTACTGCCTGGCCCTTTACAGAGGAAGGTTGCCAACCCTGATTTAAGCAATCACATGAATAAGTAATCATGTCTAAATTTTATGGAATAAGGTGCACATATCCAATGATAACAGCCATTTATTAAGTTCTCCCTGCAAGCTGGAGAACGCACTCATGTTTTACCTCTATCCTCATATTGTAGCTTCAAAACAACATCATGAGGACAGTACCGTCATTATTCCCATCTTGCACTAAGACTCAGTGATATTAAGTAACTTGCCCAACGTCACACAGCTGGTCTGTGGGATTTGATATTAGTTTTGTCTCATTCCAGAGCCTGTTCTCTTACAATGTCAGAGTTTTCCAAACTTCAGTCTCTCATGTACCACCCTCATGATTAATTTTCATATCCACATCCCCTTTCCTCTTCTTCGCTACTTTTTTTTTTGAATAATGGATTGTCATGGCATTTGCTCCTTTAAGCTTCATCCTAGGAAATGATATTCAAACTGTTGTGATTTGATGTGCTAGTCATATTTTTTTTTAAACATTTTTTTTGTGATACTAGAGGATTCACATGCAGTTGTAAGAAATAACACAGAGAGATCCCCAGGCCCCCGGTGATAACTGTGTGTGTAACCAGCCAGGAAACCGACATTCGCACAACCCACCAGCCTGCTCAGATTCACCAGTTTTACCCGCACTCGTGAGTGTGCAATTCAATCACGTGTGTAGATTTGTGTGACTACCACTGCCCCTGAAATATGGAAGAGTTCCATCACGGGGACCCTCCCCATGATACTCTTTTACAGCCGCAGCCCCTTCCCCCATTCCTATTCCCTGGTAATCCCTAATCTGTTTCTCAGCTCTGTAATTTTGTCATTACAAGAATGCTACATAAATGGAGTAGGTAAGCTTCGGTGTATGTGAGCTTTTGAGATTAGCCTTTTCCACGAAGCATAATTCTTGTCATGTATGTTTTTTAAATTCACCCTGAAATAACTATATAACTTTTAGAAGTAAAAAACAAAAACAAAACCACAAAAAAAAACCCTCATTCATCTTAAAATGATCTTGAGTGCCACCAGGGGTACCTATGCCGAACCTTAGGAAACCCTGCCACAAGCAGTAATAATACCTGCTAGACAAATAGAGAGAGAGAGGACACAAACATAAAGACATTTTTGACTAAGAAAAACAGATCAAGGCTGCTTCATAGAACTTTCTGCAATGATAGCAGTATTAGCTGTTTGAACTGTCCAATATGGCAGCCACCAGGCTCATGCAGCTACCGAGCACTTAGAATGTGGCTTGTTCGAAGGAAGAAAGGAATTTTCTGTTTTATTTCACTTTAATTGATTCAAATTCACATGTATACAGACACTGGTGGCTGGTGGCTCCTCTGATGGACAGTACAACTCTTCTAGATGGTATGTGTAAAACATTAAATAGAAGTAACTACATTTCTTCTTTTCCTGTATTTCATTTTGCCAATGCAATGATGACCTGAAACAGTAAGAAATCTTTTTTTTAAAGATTTTATTTATTTATTTATTTATTTAAATTTTAAATTTTTTTTTTTTAAAGATTTTACTTATTTATTTGACAGAGATAGAGACAGCCAGAGAGAGAGGGAACACAAGCAGGGGGAGTGGGAGAGGAAGAAGCAGGCTCATAGCGGAGGAGCCTGATGTGGGGCTCGATCCCGTAATGCCGGGATCACGCCCTGAGCTGAAGGCAGACGCTCAACCGCTGTGCCACCCAGGAGCCCCAGTAAGAAATCTTTTTGAACAGCCTTCTAATGGATTTATTTATTGGAATCTCACCTTGTTCTAGAAGTTTGCATGTGGCTGAGTCTGACAATAGCCCTCCAGGCACCCTTGCTGATTCTGGCCATTTGGCAAATCTCATTGCATCACCAGATGGCATTCAGAGTGAGCCCAAGGGAGCCTACTCCCAAGGTTCCTGATTTTAAGTGACACTGTGTCCCTCCAAACACAGGCCCAAGTGATAGAGGCTTTGGACACACAGTCATAAATTAACTCAGATGCATTTAGCATGGGGTCTTGTGGACTTCACGAAGGACGTGAAAAGGTCCTGTTGATTATGAAGGACTCCGAGCAGCATGCCTTCTTTAGAAAAAGGCACATTCAAAGCAACTGCTGGTGGTAATATTCATAAATCCTTGCTGATTAGCAGGACCTGCTCTTGATGAATTTAGTTTGCACCACTGGTCTGGAACAAGGTGCATCATTGAAAGCTGAGTGTCCGGGGAGATGCCAGGATGTTGAGTTTTCAGGGTTTGCTAGAAGCAGTGTCATAGAGAAGGAAAAAAAAAAATAGCAATGACAACTTTGGGTACCTGGGGACTGACTTCTAAAAAGTCATTTGGCAAAAGAGGTAGAATTTGTGGGGAGGTGGGGTGGAGTGGACTGCTGGAAATATTTGCACAAAGCCAGGTATGTTCCTGGAAATTGGAAAAAGTGTGGTCTGTAGCTCCTTCTTAATTCTTTTAGCCTAAACATCATGGGCAGCAAAAGCTAGCTTTTGACCATTAGCCATCCACACTCTTAGAGACACGTACCCCTTAAAACACAACATCGGCATGAAGGTCGTTACCCTGGCCAGTCTCTTATTTCGCCTGACTTCACGGATCTGTAAGGCGTTAGCAGTTGCAAGAGATTGATATGATAGTTTGTGAGTAATTCGGATGAACTATAACACTAACCCGGTAAAGTATTATAATTTTAAATGTGTCCAGAAAATAATTGAAATTCTGGCGTAGCTTCATCATAATGCAAACTGCTGGGTATATTTAACAGCTGACTAGCTTAGCATGAATATTGCTTTAGAAATGGGGTCATATTGTTTTTACGAAACAATATTGCTCTCAAACACGTTTAGGAGGGGAAAAAAGCAGGAGATTATGAGTATACTTTTAACCTTTCTGTCTCTTTCTATCTGTGTTTACTACGGTGATTTAGGTGTTTGGTGTTGTTTGAAGGCAAACAAAGAAGGTGCTGGCATTTAAAACAGATCTGGCAATGAGCCCTTGGCCATCAGATTCCTTCTTATTACTACTCTGTCACAAAATCTCAGTTCGCCATCAATCCATTTTTCTGGATCCTGGTCAGGAACAAGAAAGATAAGCTTATCCTCTCCTGACCACAATAGATATCACTAATTAGGTTGCCCCTGTAGTTACCTACAGGGTAACATGGTGTTTTCTTTTTAAAAAATCTTTTTTTGCCAACACTTAAAAAATGGAAAAGTTTGCATGAAAATCCAGATTTATGGATGTTCCTAAAAAGTCAGAGGATTTGGCAAGAGTGGGCCTGCAGTCCTGCTAGAGGACAAACCCCAGCTCTGAGCAGAGGCTGTCACCTTGAGATGCACAAAAGGCATTCCAGTTTAGCACCGTTAAAGTATTTAATTTCCCTCTCTAGTCACTTGAGTTTTTGATTCCTGCGACCCAATATTGTGTTCCTAGTCCTTCGCACACAATTGCGCCCTACAGTGTGTCGGGTGCATGACTGATCCGTAATCTCTGGCAGTGGTCAGCAAACTTTTTCTATAAAGAACGAGTTTGTAAATATTTTAGACTTTGGGGGTCATGCCATTTCTGTTGAAACTACTCGACTCTGCTGTGGCAGCACCGAAGAAGTCATAGGTGATACGTAAATGAAGGGGCGTGTCTGTTCCAATTTATTTATGAAAACAGGTGACCCCTGAGCTATATAATTTGCCAACTCCTGGCATAGGAGAAAAAAAACCCCAAGTGGCCCTGAAACAATAATCCTATAGAGGAATTTTTCATCAACAGAGAACTTTTAATAGATGTGGAATGAATTCTTCCAGAGGGGGTGCTCAAGTTCTAAAATCACCATCTTCAAGCATGTGTGGGTGTCTATATACGAGCGTGGATGTGTGTATCCTGAACTCATTCCCATTTTGTTCCTGCTAAAAAATATTTACTGACTCCTACTCGTTTTTCTCTCGAAGTATCCTTATGGGAAAAGATTTTCCTCCTAAGAAAAATGGAAAGAGCTTAAAATCTGTTCCTTCCTGGAAAATTAGCTGGGATAGGTTATTCTGACTATGGGGTAAGGAGGAGTTTCCATGGAGAATACTTGTCACAGTGAGGTAGCCTCTGAGAGACCCCACTGTTCTTCGTTTGAGAGGGTAACAGTTTTCTTGTTGTATCTCATAGTCAAGCGTCACCTTAGCTCTCCAGCTGGAGTGAGTGTGAAGGCCAGCTCTCTTTCCCTGTCTCGAATGTCACTTAAAAGAGCCCCAGCTTCCATTTTCAAAAATGAAGAGTTAGAAACAGATCAGAGGTATCTAAATGGTAACTTTGGGCCAAATCCCATACACATACTTATTTAGTTTGGCCCAGAGTATTTAAAAACAAAACACAAATTAGTTATTGCCCTTGTGAAACCAGAAGATTTGACCCCAGAAAATCAGATTTTTGGCCTTTTAAAAACGATTTGAAGATCTGGTGACACTGAACCCTGGTTCTTCCATGTGTATAACCGGTGGGGCTGAGTGGAGGTACTTTGTTTGATCATTATGAGTTCCTTACTAGTCTTGCTTCACCCACGTAAGTTACCTGTACTGAGAAGCCCTTGAGTTTATCACCCAAGGACCAGATAATTCATAGGTTTTCTTAAGGACTCAGCATCTAGGATTCTGGTCTCTCCAAGTAAAGGCAAAGGACACAATTGGTCAGCCCGAAACATCTCCCAAACTTTGTCAATTCCAAGATGAGTAACTAAGACCGGATCAGTACAGTGGGGAGTAATATTGCTTACTGCGGTTCAGTTACAAATCTAATACAAAATGATGCAGAAATGGGAATCCACATTCATTGTCAGCCCTTCTCAACTGCAGGAGAAAACAGCAAAAACAACAGTTGCTTTCTGTTGGGGGATGTCAAGCTTCATAAATTTTATTTCTCATTGCTGGCTAAACTGCTCAAGACTGTTCTCATGTTTAAAAAGCCTGAGGGAGGGACATAGAAAAAGGAATGGTTGAGGACACCCATCTTATAGGGGAACTCACTGCATTTCAAATAGACATTGGGTTTACCTGAAGTCTTGGGCCAATGGAGAGAAGACGAATTGGGGTCCCATGGAAATACCGTGAAAGGGCCTTGAAGGGAGAAACACAGTAAAAGCCTCTTTCACCATGACAAAATTTCCCTGTTGGCAATGGCACCCACCATGGAGCTGGGGGCTCTGCAAGCTGTAGCCCTCATTTTGGCCAGCCTTGTTTTGAATCAGCTGAGCCCTGATATGGGACTGATTAAGGTTATACGGGGTAGACCATAATACTGGACTAACCTACATTAGACTCTATGAGATGGTGTCCAAAGTGGGGTACCAAACAGATGCTGAACAGGGACCAGAAAAGCAACACTACATCCTTTAATAAATACGGTAGAATGTTCTTCACCTCCGTAAAGAAAGATGCCTGCTCCCATTTTCCTTGAAAGCTCTCAGCCTGTTCTCTCACTTTTAAGAGACACCACCACAGGACACATCTCATTTTCTTTATGAAAAGAATGACAAAAACACAATGATAAATAGCTTCTGATATATGGCCTTGGGGAGACAACAGAAATAGGTGGGCCCTGGAAAGACCTGCTGAGTGCCCCCACCCCGGGAAGAGGATGGCTACAACCCAGCCCCAGCCCACCTTGCCATGCCCAAAGAACCAGTGCCACAGAGTTCTAGATTTTGCAAAAGCAATATGGCGATTTGGATTTTTATGGAGAATCTCCTGATCATTAAATTTTGGCAATACCCTTTACTTTATTATTGTTATTATTACTGCCGCCGTGGTTCTTGTTGAGTGTTTTGTGCGGGCCAAACAAAATCTGTCTGCAGCCCAAAGCCAGGTGCCCCGTGCCAACTGCTCTGCAGTGAGATCTTGCTCAAGGCATCTCAGGGCTTCCATCTCTCCATCTGAATCATAATGGGTGCCCTGAGGCCCTGTGGATGGGCAAGCACACACCCAGCCCTGTTACTTGAAAGCTACTCAAAGCAAACGTTCTAAATCACACATCAGAGGCCCTCAGCTTATAGATGTAGTCTTTAGAAAACAAACTTAGCCAGAGTGAAAGACAGCACCGCGCCTTGAAAGAGCCAGACTCGAGGCAGCTGACCCTGTACGATCCACCACGAGCCCATCCCTCATTGGAGCCTCGGCTTTCCTATTCTTGAAAAGGAGAAGTTTCTCCCAAAGTAAAATACAAGGCTGTGTTGCTGGGTGGAGAGAACCACCTGTGATAGGAGTGCCAGTCTGAGTCTTCTTTCCAACATTTATCCAATCTGCATACCTTCCCTTGGTGCCAGTTGTTGTGAGGATAAAACAGCAGCCGTATCCCAGGACTTTGTGAAACCTGGTGACTAGGGCAGCTCCACGGAAAACGGGGGGTTACGGGACTGGGGGCTGTGGGCCCGGTGCCGCCTTCAAATGTGTTTTATTTGGCCAACACATCATTTTGAAATGGGCACATTTCACATTTAGGTCTCGATGTGGTCTGTCTCCTGAGCACCGAGTTCTGACCTTACTGGCCCTGCCTTGTGGTCTGCCAGAGCTATGCCACTGCTGTCCTCTCTCGACTGAGCAGGAGGACTGGGCCACGGCTCCCACCCGCTCCCTCAATTACACCCAGGTCTCTGCTCCCTGCCATTATTACCTGTCTGCCATGCAAATATGTCGTCCTTGGCCTCGGGAATCTAAGGCTCTATGCAAAATGTCCACTTGGGTTGTTATTCTAATTATTGCTATTCTTTTCCATCCATAAACCCCGACTGACTACGAGCCACATATTCACTTCTCTTGGGCTCAGTTATCTGGTCTTTGAAATGGGAATGACAGTATCCCATTCACCCAGAGCCGGGGGCCTTCTGGGTCCCAGAGCTGCTAGTCTGCGGGGCGTCCAGCCAGCAGAGGGCGCTGGTACAAAAGGTTGCAGGTGGACCCAGCCCGCGGGGAGCAGACAGGTAAGGCCGCTGGGCAGGTAAGAGCTCTCGCACATTCTGCCTTTCCCAACTTGGGAGGACACAGCTTTGCAGAGTGGACATGACAGTGAGCAATTACTCGTCTATCGATACAGCCGCACATCGCCGGCAATGTGACTTTCTGGAATATGTAATGTGACCACAAACTTTCTAAGGCGGCAGCCTGACAATCAGACACTAAAAATAACAAACGGGCTGCTCTGGAACAGAAAGAAATGGCCCCTTTGGAAACTGGAGACGGGCCATTTTTGGCTCTGCTCGCTGCCAGAGCCCTGTGCAGAATTCTCTGGGCGGTGGAGAGAGTCTGTGAGGAGAACTCACAACATCTGAACAGTGTGTTCACTTTTAGACAACCCCGGTCCCGGCAAGATGTAGACAAATTGGAGCAAGTTCAGAGAAGAGCAAGCTAGATGATTAAGGGGAGAAGGGATTGATTTATAGGGAAAGATTAAAGCAGCCCCACACGTCTGAGCTGTCTTCTGCGGGTGACAAACCCAGGAGTGACAAGCTGGAACGGCACACACCTTTGCGCGGTGTAAACACCAGAGAGGAGGAATTAGCACAGTGTGAGTTGCTTTTAACAGGATTTTCGGGGATGATGTTGACACCAGAAAAATGTTGGTGGCCAGTGAGAGCTGGGTGAGCACACCTATGCCCGAGAACCATTTATTGTCCTGATTGCGTCTGCCATAAAATGACATTTTCCAGCTAGGCATGCATGGCCTCTGTAATCTGGCCTACCTTTCCTTCTACTTCTGCACCCTCCCCTCCTTGCCAGGGGCCCCCTGCCGCTCCCCCCCAGCCCATCTGTACCCCTGGTTGGAGGCGCTTCTGACCTTTGTTTCATTCCCCCATCAGGAACTGAAAAGTTGAGGAGCCAGCAATAGCAGGCTGGTAAGAAGGGCTGAGGGACATAACAGGACGTGTGTCTGCAAGGCCAGACAGGTGGCAGTGACATTACCTTGATATTTATTTCATATGACCCTGAAATACAAGTGTCTTCCATTCATTGGTCTCAGATGCTATTCTGGGTATAAGAAGGCCAGAGACCAGAACTAATCTGATTTTTAGGTTTGATTCTCTGGGAACTTGACTGGAGAAGCAGGCCTTGGTTACAATAAAGAATTGTGGGAGATGACGAGTCCCACCTCAGAGGCAGGCATCTGGTCCTGCGGGAGGAGGAGGGGACAGCGGGGACTCCAATCGGATGTGTCAGCCCCAGGGCCAAGACTGGGCTTTAGGTCTAGGACCCCCTGGAACACCTGCTTTCCCATTCCTATGACACCACTTTCTTGTATTTCTAATCCATTCTCTTCCCCACTCCTCCCCTCCTGAGGAAAACATACCTAGGAAGCTCCCATTACGGAAATCTGGTTGTAGACCGGAGCCGGAGCAGCTCTGGGAAGCAAGTGTCTAATAAAAACTGTTCCAGCTCTCTTGTAAACCCGGAGAGGAGAACGAGAAAACAGCAGCAAGATGTCCTGGGATGGCTTAGCCGGGGCAGGGGGTGGTGAGAGCCTTCTGAATATGGCACGTAACTATCGAAAATGCTGCAGTTTGGGTCTGTCAACTAGGCAACAGGCTGAAATATTGAAAACTGGTATCGAAGTTATGGGATGAAGGGGGCTCGGGGGAGCAGCCCAGACAAATGCTGGCCAAGTGGGGATGTGGGCTCACTGCTGCTAGATTTCATCATTTTGTCCCCGGTAGCCCAGTTCAGGTTCTGATGAGATAAGCTAAAACATAACACAAGCACAAACCACAGGGGTCTGCTTGTAGCTGTCTCTTGGTCTTAGTTGGTTTGGACTTTTAACCATGCTTTTCTCATTCAAATGCCGTCGCCTCCACAACGCTTTCTTTAATCAGGCTAATTGCAATTACACTCTCCTCTCCGATTCAGGGCTCCTTATTATAACAGTGATAATAATCACAATAGCGTTTATTGAGTGTTTACTAAGCACCAGGGCAGAGGGGCAAAGCCCTTTACGTATTCTCCCTGGAGTCATTCCTTTCTCTGTTCAAATGCTGGCTTCTTAGTGACCTCTCCTGAATTTTTTTTTGAAAGAGCAAGAAAGCACAAGTGAGCGTGTGTGGGAGCAGGGGGTGCGGGCGGAGCAGAAGGAGAGAGAGAATCTCAAGCAGACTTCCCGCTGAGCGTGGAGCCTGAGGCAGGGCTCCGATCTCACAACCCTGAGGTTGTGACCTGAGCCGAAATTGAGAGAGTTGGATGCTTAACCAACTGAGCCACCCAGGCGCCCCTCCCTTGAACATTCTTTATGCAAGTGCGCTCCCCTTCCTCCCCAGCTATGCCCTTGCTTCGCTTGCTGCTCTTGCACGGCATTTAGTAATCTGATCTAGCTTATCATTTATTTGTTCAATTGTGCACTGTCTGTGTCCCCACTGGAACGAGTAACCCGCACAAGACAGGGGATCCTGAGAGTTTTGCCCATTGCTATTTCCTCAGTACTTTGAGCCAAGCCCATTACATAGTCATAAGTAACTAAATAAGCACTTAATTACATCAATTTGGCTAATTTCATTTCTTTTGGGCTGCTTCCCGTATTTTACTTTGCAAGTAAAGTAAAAATCATGCAACTTTTGGGTGTACTAGATCGGAAGCAGCACGAGGCCAAGATCTGTGGCTCATCCGTGTACACAACTCCCCAGAGCACCTACCAGAAGGTCCAGCTTAGCACATGTCCTGCCTTTACTAGGCATTTGGGAATATTTGAGTTAAATTCTCTTTCCAGACATGGGAGCCATAGGATATGATGAAGCCAGGCCGGACTTACTCTTGGGTATCACCCTTTACAAGCCCAGACAACAGCAGTTTCCCTTTAATTCTTTTCTTTGGGTTCTTTCCAAATCTTAAGTGTGAAGTACAACTCCTTCAGGTTGGTTTATCAGCGTTCATTGGCATGAAATTGCAAAAAAGTCCAATTAGTTTGGTGATGAAATGTTTAATGGTATCCCCAATAATGGTGTTATCA
The DNA here is from genome assembly GCF_023065955.2 of Ursus arctos. NCBI lineage: Eukaryota > Metazoa > Chordata > Mammalia > Carnivora > Ursidae > Ursus > Ursus arctos. The sequence continues at coordinate 8,814,773 of NW_026622830.1, forward strand.
AAAGAAATGAAGGCCATTTCTACAGGAAATATTTCTCCATCAAATTTATCCGGCTGTGTATGAAACCTAGCGCGAGGTTTCACTCAGGGTTTGGAGCTCAGTTTTTCTTCCTGACTGCTTAATTAAAATTTAAACACTTGTGGCTGTGGATGGGAGCAGGCCTGCCTCAGCTGAGTTCAGGCACGGACAAGTGCTGGGTGCCCGAGTTTACTCTAGTTGTAACCATGTGTCCACATACAGCAAGAGGAGGAATTCAGGGACCAGCCTTCTTCAAGGACTCACCCAGATGCTCAACTGTCACGTTTCTTCAGAGAAAGCCAAGAGGTACAATTTTGCATACATTTCAAGGCATGAGCAAGGCAATGGTAAAAAACTTTCAGCCAGGATTCTCTGATGGCTAAACTTCTAGCCATTTGAAAATGTATTTGAATGCTGACTTGAATTTAGATAAAAATTTGAAAGGAAAAAAAGAAAAAGCAAAAGCACGATGGTTTAAAAACAACAACAACGAAAAGAATATTTATTTGGAAGTTTTTGGTTTTGTTTTGGGGTCTTTTTGGGCTATTTGCAGAATTCAAAGCTCCAGAACTAAATGGATACGGAAGTGTTATCCTGTGTACCATCAATCACATCTTACACTAGGGCATCTTTTAAATTTGTTTCCAGGGCCCACTGCCCTTTTTTGTGATTGACAATGTCTTGGTTTGGATTTTCTTTTGGAGTAGAACCCACCCCACCCCGACCATCAGTCCGCATGATTCAGGGCAAGCTAACTCCCCCCTAGCCACCCGCAGAGCGTGGGCCCCAATCCGGCTCCGTGAAGTGCTCCATCCTCCTGGCTACAGTGAGTGGTCCAGACAGGGGTTTCTTTCTGACCCAATTCTGAAAAATAAGACTTGTGGAATTTCATTGCATTCGGGGGTGGGGTGGGAAGCAGTCCATTTTCTGCTGGCTCTGAATCTGTGGGACCACTCTGAGTTGAGAATGAAGCCCGTACTGAGGAAAGCTGTTTGTCTCCTGAATCCAGCCAGACCTGAAGCCAGTGCTACTACCACACTATGTGGTTAAAAGACCCCAACACATCTCTGTTGATGCCAATTTGAGTTGGTTTTTTCTGTCCTTTGACACAGAAACAGTCTTATTATATAAATTATATCCCTCTGTTATTTGTCCTGGGAATTAGCATTTCCACTTGGAGTTAAAAATTCATGGACGAATGCCCATCACACCTTCATATGAAAATTACCCCTTGTTCTGGGGAAGAACTATAAGAAAGAATTTTCCCCGCAAGGATCTGTGGATATCCTTTGCCACAGCTCTTTATTACAGGTGCCTACCCCAAACCAGTATCATCATTATAGCAGCCAAGGGACAAGAATAAGTTTTCTCCAAACATTTTGTCCCCTAAAAATGCAGCTCAAGTGTCTGCCAGTATTTTGTCACTGCTCACGTAACACTTAAATTATTACAAAGCCATTTCTCTTACATTTCTATATTCCACGTGCCCTGTCACACAGAGGGTTCCAGGGGGACGGCACTTAAGTGGATGGGGGCAGTGTTGTGTGGACGCCCAGTCCTCCTGCAAACGGGCCCTTCTGGACCGCTGTGAGAGTCAAGAATGACTTTGAACTTGCTAGCTCATATTAATGGAGGATGGGCAGTGCTGGGGGTGGGTAGGGAGGTTGTAAGGCTTTTGTGGGATCCTAAGTGCTTCTGCCTTAGGCGATCCTTCCCACCATAATAATATTGATATTAAAAATTATTCTGAATATTACTTTAAATGCTTCAACATCTAAATTTTTTCTCCTTTAAGCAAAATTTAATCATTTTTTTAGTGGGAGGGCTAAAATTTCCATTTTTTTGCTGATGTGAGAAAAAAATAAAACATTTTCTTCCACCTTAAAAGTTCATTCTTTTCCCTTTGATTTTAAAAGAAATCCAAACATTTTCACAGGAGTAAAAATGTTTGGATTTCTTTTAAAAAAAAACCTGGGGCCCCCAAACTTTTAGACTCCTAAAAGTTTGGGGGCCCCAGGCTTACATTGCCTAATGGAGCCAGGGGCTCTGGGTGGGGGCGTCTATGGAGTTCCTGTTTTACTTTGCTTTGTTTCATTAAAAAAAAAAAAAAAGAGAGAGAAAGACGTTTTATTTTTCATCGGAGGTTTGATTTTAAATGGAGATCTTAGATAACTGTTTAGTGACCTCAGGCAAGTTCCCTAAAATTTCAGGGCCAGTTTCCTTATATATAAATGGGACATAATAGTAATCCCCCCCACCGCCCCCACCGTTATTGTGAGGACTGCATGACTCAGATCAAATAATGTGCTTAGAAGAGACTGGCTCACAGAGAAAATCATTTAATAAATACCAGCTATGAAAACTACTACTTTTAGGGGCGCCTGGGTGGCGCAGTCGTTAAGCGTCTGCCTTCGGCTCATGGTGTGATTCCGGCGTTCTGGGATCGAGCCCCACATCAGGCTCCTCTGCTGGGAGCCTGCTTCTCCCTCTCCCACTCCCCCTGCTTGTGTTCCCTCTCTCGCTGGCTGTCTCTGTCAAATAAATAAATAAAATCTTAAAAAAAAAAAAAAAGAAAAATACTACTTTTGTAGAAATACTGATGGAGGGCTTTCCGTGTCCCTTTCTTAAACCCCCACGACACAGTGCTACCCATTCGTACTTTTTGTGGCTACACAGTACTGGCGCCTCTCACGTTCTTGGACTACATCTCTAAGGGAGAACATTCAAACGGGTTCCAAGGACTCGTAGCCCCAGACAGAGCTGTGAGGCTGCCAGCCAGCCCATGAGCCCTTCTGTACTGCGCTCAGGTTCCACTGAGGGTAACACTGGGGCTTCAATCCCGTGTGCGTGTTAGACGTGCTTAAGTAACATCGTCACCATGTCATTGTTGTTCTTTAAATGTCTTTTTCTCCGCTCAGAGAAGTGGATTGCATGCCAAGCCAGAACGGGTAGGTTGAACAAGTGGCGGATGTGCCCTCGTGGGGGTGATGCTCTTGGGGAAAGGGAAGACAGTACATAGTTAGAAATCTGGAGGCTTTCTTGGATCAGCTCCAAAGCAGCAAAAGGGTCCCTGAGATGCTAGAAGCCCTTCCATGTCCCCTACTGCGCTTGCTGCACTATGGAAATGAACCAAACAGCCAGGTAGTACAGCTCGTGGTTAAGGGCGCGGGGAAGGAGGCTCTAGAATTTGCCCCTCTCTAGCTGTGTGACCTTTGGGGAGTTGGCTAACTGTTCTGAGATCATCTCCTTGTCTATAAAACAGGGATAACAGCAATACCAACCCTATAGGGTTGTTGAAAATGACCACAACCCTATCATGTTGGTAGGCATGGCTCAGCACACAGATGGCCTAGCCCCTGATAAGCATGCAATAAATGTTGGGTGTCATTATCAAGTGACATGTGGTGGGACGACATGGTCTCGGAGGGTTTGATCCAAGTTCCAACACTTGAATTCTTTATTTCCCTAAGTCTCAGCTTCCTCATTTGCAAATCCACGTGAATCATTCCCACTTCAAAGAGTTGACCCGAGGATTAAATGAGAAACATGGCTGAATGTCTGGCACAGAGAAGCGAGTCTGTGAGTTCCCATCTCCTCCACTTCTGTCCCTTCCAAAGGCAGAGAAAGTCTGAGCGAAAGATGACAGCCAGATGGAGTGAAACCCCGCTGGTTCATTAGCACTCCTGGTGGGTCTGTGAAGAGAAAAGGCCTTGGGACGCCTTCAACTTTCATATTAGGGTGGTCTACATCTTGTTGTTGTTTTAATTAATTAAACTAAGCCTTTACATTTTCCAAAGGAATTGATCTTAGGGCTAATGCCATGCACTGTTAGCTAAAGGGGAAATTGGTGGTAGAATTCACACCAAAGCATATCTTGCAAAGGTCAGTGCTATATACATCCGTGTTGTTTCGCTGGCTTTTTTGACTCGATCCTCCAGTAAAGAATACTAAACCTATTTGAAGAGCCACAGCCTAGGATCTAGGATCTGGAAACATTTCTAAAGTTGAAGTCATGAAAGTGGGGTTTAGGGTGCTGACATCCAAATACATGTCAGTGGGCAAATGTGGGAATCCAAACCGGCCCCCCAAGTGAGCACCATGATGGGGGGAGGTGGGCAGTCATGGGCATCTCACTTCTACTGATCACAGCCTTCTGGGACCTCATCTGCAGCTCCTCGCCACCAAACTTCAGGACTTTAAAACATACCTAGTTGGAGAAGGGACCTGGCAGTCCCTCCCACTTTTTAATGACAACAAAATAAGACGCTGGACCCCCAAAAGGACAGCAGTCTGTGAGTGCTCTGATCTCATTATTGCTGTGCATGGATTTGCCAGCCACTCCCACTTCTGTCCAATTTTTCTCTCTTCTTTCTCACTGCCTTAGCTAGTGAGCCCTGGTGGCGTGCTTGAATTTCAAACAGGGCAGGCTGAAGGAGGAACAACTGTATGTTTATTAGGGTATCATTATCCCTCTGAACTGCATCATTTCTATCCCTGGAAAGAGACCATGCCAGGTCAGGAGCAACAGTTTGAGTCGATAATTTGTCAGGTTGGAGCAGGTGGGAAGGGGTGGCGTAAGAAATCACCCGAAAGGCGCCACAAACTGAAATGGATGGAGGTGGAAGAGTAATAAGAAAGTGATCAGTGAATCCACAAACAAGAGCAGATAAATCAAACAGCACCAGGTGGATGGGAACAAAATGGGAGAGATTCAAATTAGCAAGACCCGAACCTTGTCAAGGCAAGGTTAGGAATTCACCTCCCTGTCACTGTTATCCACCCTGGGCTGGAGAAGTGCCCACAAGAAAATGAATCTTTCCCGTGCAGGGAGCTGGAATGGAGGAGACTTCCTACAGAGTATCAATTTGGATTATAAAAATCCCAAGGTCTCGTGCACTGACAGGGTGAAAGGTAGAAAAATGGACGAGCCTTCTCGCCACTGCCACTCCCCGAGGAGGGCTTGATACTCTTCAAATGTTTGCACGTTCACACAAACTGTTCGCCAAAGCTGGGAGACAAAAGACCCAGCTGCAAAGCCTTGAAGAGATAAGTGTTTCATCCGAATACCCATGACCTTGGGGGCTCGTAGATGAGATATTTTCCCCTCTCTATTTGTCTTAACTCTTGGGTAAAGTTTAGTCCTGAGTATTAGGGTCAGGAAAGCAAACGCAAAGGCTGAGAAGGAAAGGACCCTCATCGCGATCATCATCGCCATTTCATAACAAAAATATTGTATTTGTGGACCTGCTCTGTGCCCGTGTCTATGCTGAGTGCCTTTAGACCTGATCTATTTACTCCCACAAAATCAAATGTGCTGACCGTTACTGCCTCTATTTTTCACATGAGGAAACTGAGCCTTGGAGAATTTAAATGCCTTGACCTGGGTCACAGCTCCTAAGTGATGCCATCAGGATATGCGCCCAGGACTCTCTGAACCCAAAGCTCACACTGATCCACACTACAACTGGTACTGAATATTTTTGGAAGCAGATGAAGGCATTGGGACAGAGCAGAATGGGTGTCCATTCACAGTCTCCTCCTCAGCCCGCCAACCAACTCTTGAATCTATTGCATAAAAATGTGGACGAGCATCAAGTCCAGATGAATAGACAGACTTGGGTCTCGTGTCTAACAAAATCCAGGAGGTAAAGGTCTAACCCTGCCAAATCGACAGGGTGGCCACGTGTACATAAGGATAAAGATGGAGATCCTCTCGTGTCAGTGTTGCAAGGACTCAGGATAGGTTTCTTAACATTTGGAACTCCTCTTGTGCATTTCAAATGTGCTTCAAATCACAGATACTTGGTCAACACTCAACGTAGGAAGAATATGTACATTCTGCATAAAGCAAAATACACCTGTATGGAAATCCTTCCTTCCTTCCGAAGGTACATGAAGCATTGCCCGCAAGTTTCAAGTTGGAAAGAAATTATAATTTCTTGGGCTCGCTCTGTGCTGTTTTAAGCTCAGGCACATGTCTGAAGCCAGAGACCAATGCTCCTTAGATTTGTCCAAATTCTGTGCGTGTGTGTGCGTGCGCACACGTGTGTGTGTGCGAGAGTGTGTGCGTGCGTTTAATTTAGTTTGCGTGGTGGTTAATGGCTTGGGTTTTACTATCTGAAAGACCTGTAGGCAAATCAGAATTGAATCTGTCATGCGCTGTGTGACTCTCAGCGAGTTACTTAACCTTCTAGCCAGCCTCGATTTTCTCATCTATAAAGTAGTGATAATACAAATAAGCTCAAAGGATTATTTTGAGGATTACATAAAAGAAAGCTCAGAAAGGGCTTCACACAGTGGTACGTGGTAAATGTCCAGTAACCGGTAGCTGTGATTATTATTATGTCTGTTACAGAGAGGGACGAAAGGCCTCAAGCAGTGCTGTCCAGTAGACATAGAATGTAAGTTCCATATGTAATTTTACATTTCTGGTGGCCACGTTAAAAAGTGAAAAAGAAATGGGTGAAATTAATTTTGAGAATATATTTAACCTTTATTTATATCCCAAATATTATCGTATCAGCATGTAATAAATACAAAAAACTAATGAGATATTTTGCATTCTGTTTTTCTGAAGTATGCCTTTGAAATCCAAAGTGTGTTTTATGGTTTTGGCACATCTCAATTTCAAGCACTCAGTAGTCACATGTGGCTACCATATTGGACAACGCAGACCTGGAGACTCAGATTTAATCCTCAAAGCAGAATTAATTAACTGGATTCAGCATCTAGGTGGGTTAAGTTTAGGGCATGCAGTTGAGACAAAAGAATTGCCACGATCTAAAAATCAGGAGATTCCAGATAAAAATTCAGTTTTCTGGTTCCCCTTGACAAAGCCTGGATGTGGCAACAGGGCTACATTCCACCTAGTACCCTTCTCTGGAGCTGAGTCACAGTTGCCCCCATAGGGGTGGGAAGGTGCTGGAATATCGACCTGCATCCAGCCCATTTCAGAGCCCTTCACATGCAGCCCACTTGGCTAGTAAGCCACACCTACCTGGTCCCTGTAGACCTGTGAGTTTGAGAAGCCCAAACCAATGAACTCCAAAAGTAGAAACTCAAATTTGATTCTGCTCAGACTCAGGTCCCTACCCTGCACCTATGAACTTCATTTGTCCTCCCTCAGTTCACTTAAAGGCGAGTTGTGCCCGTGGATTCATCCAAGGGAACAGCTAAAGTTATATAAGGACAGCTATAGCTCAGAACATGACAATGATTCATATCGAAAAGGATGGAAGAGACCAAACAGCTCATATTGTGTCCCTTGATCTGCCTATGTATGATTCAGCTGTAATGACTTTGTACATGGCCATTGCCGCTAAGGGAAAAAGGCAGAGCGAACAGAGGGAGTGGCTGATTCCTCTCCTGAAATGAAAAAGCGCCCTCTGTCCCTCCTTCCCCAAGGTCGGAGGTATTAGAAGCTATCTCACACATCAAAACTCAAAGCCTAAAGCCATCAAGAAAACAGTTAGGTCTTGTTAGGACCTAATGCTAAAGTTGCCGTCCTTTCATTGGATCAAAGCACCCTGGGCCACCTAGAATTCAGGCACTATGGTATAGAACATAAGAGCAAAGGTTTAGAGTTCAGACAGTTCTGAAATACATCCTCTGTCTGTGCTCTGGGAATTTGGCTGAGTGCCTTAACCACGCTCAGTCTTCGGATCCTCTTTTCTAAAATAGGTTTAATGTTCGTTTCTATTTCTTCGGGCAGCAAGCATCGTGCCCCATAGATAGTAAGTGCTCAGTAAATGTTAGGGCTGACTAAGGAAGCAGATCACATTATGAATAGTGAGTATCTATACGCACTCCAGACAACCGTACACCAACAGGCAAAGACTTCGTGTTTAGTTTGCGTTACTCATCTTGGGCACAGGATTCCAAAGCACTTAGCTAACTCGGAGTCCTAAATTTGAGTTTAGAGCAGAAAGTGATGCCCAGGATATTAAGTTCCTCTCCCACAATGGTGAAGCAAAGGTGGAGGGAGACTATAATTAGGAAATCAAATCATTAAACACGACATCAAAAACTAACAATGTGCTATACAGTGGCTAACTGAACATTAAAAAAAAAAAGCCAGTCGGCATTCACTGAGATCTTAGGAAGCTCCAGTCGCTGGGGTAGGTGGTGGTTTAAAGGTCACTGCCCTTGTCCTTGAGCCACAAAGCAGCTCGTGGGGGAGAAGAGTAAATACGTACAGGACAACAGTCACCTGCAGCCATTTTTCTGCCCCCACGCTGTCTACACGAGCAACACATCCCCAAAGGAAATTTCTCTCGTTACTGGCAGTACTTAGCAATGGGAGGTGAGCGAGGCTAGCCTGTCTACCACTGGAATGTAGCCAGCGTCTGGTCACGTCTCCCCATCTCTGCCATTATTTCCTCGCCCAGGGGTTCTCAACTTGGGAGCCTTTGGCAATTTAATTATTTATTTAATTTTTTAGCGAGAGAGAGCAGGGGGAGGGGCAAAGAGAGAGAGTGAGTCTCAAGCAAACTCCCCACCGAGCAGGGGAGCCCGATGCAGGGCTGGAACCCATGACCCATGAAATCATGACCTGAACCAAAACCAGCTGGCTGCCCAACCGACCGAGCTACCCAGGCGTCCCGGACCACTAAACATTTTACAACGCACAGCATAGCCCTCTACAGCAACAACCAAATTATCTAGCCCAAGGCATCAAGAGTGCGGAGATTAAGAAGAAACCACACAGCCCCTTTCCACTTGGATGCCTGCAAGAGCCTCTGGCCTGCAAGAGCCTGCAGCCTCCGGCCTGCAAGAGCCTCCGTCCTGCCTTAAAAGGCAGAATAATGGCCCCTTAGAGAGGCCCACATCCGAATCCCCAGAACCCGTGACCGTGTGACCTCACACGACAAAAGGGATTTTGCTGATGTGCTTAAATGAAGGATTTTGAGACGAAGAGATGATCCTGGGTGATCTGGGTGACACTAACGGGTGGGCGTCCAACGCGCCGACTAAGAGGGAGGTGGGAGGGCCAGAGTCAGAGACGGAGCTGGAGGCAGGGGTTGGAGTGACACCGTTGCTGACTTGAAGACGGAGGAGGAGGGGGCCACGTGCCAAGAAACGTGGCAGCCTCTAGAAGGTGGAACATGGCAAGAAAACAGATTTTCTCTCAGAGCCTCCAGAAGGAATGCAGAACTGCCAACACCTTGATTTTAGCTCAGCGAGACGGGTTTTTGGACGTCCGGCCCTCAGAACTGTAACATAATACGCTTATGTCGTTTTTAAACCACTAAATCTGTAGTAATTTGTCACAGCAGCCATAGGAAACGAATGGAGCTCTCTACCCTCCGTGCTGACCCAGCAGTTGCGAGCCTTGAAGAACACACATCAGGTCGGGTTACGCCTCTGCTCAGAACCGGCTGACGGTTTTTCTGCTGTTCTTAGAAAAAAAGTCATTTAAACAGACTCCACGGTCCTCTACAATCTGACTCTTGCCATTTCTTTTGACTCAGTTTCTTTTCTTCTAAAATTTCTTTTTAAATGGAGAATTTCAAGCATATCCAAAAAGAGACTCAACTGAGTAATATGCCTCACTGTACCATCGGCCAGTTTTAATGTTTAGCAATTCATGGGCAGTCTTGTTTCATCCAAGCTTCTAATCACTGTCCCCACCAGTATTAAGCTGAAGCAAACCCCGGGCTTCACATCATTTCATCCACAAATATTTTAGCATGTATCTCTGAAAGAAAAGAACCGCCTTATCTGAAACAATTGTTCTTACATCCAAGCAATAATAATTAATAATAATTATAATAATCCCTGATGAACTTGCACCTCAGGGCCTTTGCACATGTTGTTCATACAGCCACATACCCCTGGGTGGGCCACATGGCTCTTGCCCTCACAGGCCACTGTCAAATATCACAGCTGCCACAGGGAAGAGGCGAGACTGTAGGCTGATTCTCAAAGAGACCATAAGTCCCCTTCATGTTCCTGCGGGAAGCAGCAGCTCTTTTCTTTCAGTTACAGCTTCTACCAGTTGTCACTCACTCCCTAGCAAACTGTCTTGCTGTTCAATAAAATGGTCCTGCTGATTGAAGGATTTTTCCCAGGGTGGAGCTCCAAACCTGCTTCATCTGGTTAATTATTCCACATCCAAGTTTATTTTCCCTTCCAGGGACCAATAGCTATCATTTACTGCACGTGTATGCACGTCAGGCACTGTGGCGAGGGATTTCTATGCATTGAATCCTCATAAACATCTGTACCATAGGTGTTGTTGGACATCCCCATTTGGTGGATTAGGAAACTGAGGCTATGGTGGGGAGAATTCGAAGATGGCCCGAAGACTCCTGGCCCCTGGTGGGTATTACATATACCGTCTCCCGGGTGTGCTACCAAGCACCAATCTAGCTACTGCTGGGAGGAGACTTTCAGATGTAATTAAGAGCTGAATCAGGTGACTTTAAAATAGGAAGATTACCTAGGGGACCTAACCTAATAACATGAGCCCCTTAAATCTTGGTCCAGAAGTCAGAAACTTGGTGCCTGGAGGATGAGTTGAAGGGAGAATCATAGTATCTGGCTTTGAAGATGGGGGTATGTAGGTTTGCAGGTGTCTGCACTGAAGAGACAATATTTGTGCATCTTGATTTTGGTTCTTTGTACACTTAAAATGAGTAGAACTCTGAAAACCGACATTTAATGAATCATAGCTTTGTGCTGGGCTCTGTAATGGTGGCTTTGAATAGAATCTTTCATTTAAGCCATTTGCATGGGAGAACCACAAGACGTGGATGGGTGCTGGAGTGTGTCTAAAATCACGTAGCTGGTGAGTGTCTGAGGTGGGATTTGAACGGAGATCTGACCATGGCAGCTTATTATTTATTGTAAGTTCTGGCAGTGGAGACATTAGGATCAAGACAGAGTGGCTCCTGTGATTCTTTTTCTTCTAATATCATTACTATGCCCAACATATTGGAGAGATTTCAAAATCAGCTACCAGTAGAATTAAGTTCGGGCTTTGAGGCCATTAAGGAAATGACATGGCATTGACCACCAAACCTCGATCCAGGGTCAGGATAAGCCAGCCCCAGTTCAGTCTTCTGCCTCCTAACCATTTCACCTGGGGAAGGTCTTAGGGTTTCTCTGGGCTTAGTTATCTCAAAGGTCAAGTGAAGGAATTGAACAGGAAAATTTCCAATATTCCCTACAGTTCTAAAACAGTAAGATCAGGAGACGTGAAGACATACAAGCTTCTTCATGCCTTTTGCTTTCACCCAAATCCCCCATTGACTTGGCTCGGAAATCAGACTATCTGGATTTGACTAATGGCTCCTTTGCTTACTTAGCACTGTGTGACACGGGGCTCGTCACTTACCCCTCTGAGCCTTAATTTCTCTACCTGCAAAACGGGAGTAATCCTCGTACCTATTTCTTGGAGAGTTCTGAGGATCCAGTGTGATAACGTGTGGTAAGCACTAGAAGGACATCTCGTGCACAAGCATGAGAGGTACTCAATCCACGAATCCTACAGTCCATCTTGCTTCCCATCCTCATGTGAGAAAACAAAGACAAGCACCCCGTCTTCGCACATGAGAATCGTGTAATAAACGGAATGATCACCCGTTTTTAACTGGGCTCCCTGTCTGGGAAGATAGGCTTCCCAGGTTGCCAGAACCTTGAAATCACAGGTAATACTTCTGTGTTGTCTGAGAAGAAGGTGTTGGCTTTCAGCAGCGTCCATCACTGACATCCACTGCTCTAGAGAACTTCTAGGCTTATGGTATGTGAACAGTAATGTCTTTGCATATCATGTTCAAGAGAAAGCATTGAATTCTGGAAAACGGGATCATTTTTGCAGAGCCATGGAAGAATTCTTGGCCGGAGAGAAACTCTGTTGCCTGTTGGGACACTGGCCAGCTAAAATGCGCTTACCTATTTCAAAGCAGATGGGCTGAATTCTATCACAACCCCAGCGTATCAGCTGCTTTTCCTTTGAGCCTAGGCAAACAACCTCCCCCACCATTGCTGCTGGAGAAAACCATATAAGCTCAAAGGAACAGCCAATTAAAGGTCAGAAATTCAGATGTTTGTCTGTCCTGGCCCAGTGTGAATGGGTGCCTGGCAGCAGCAGCCATGCCTACAAGAGCATTTTGCAGAAACGGGAGACCAGCTTCCTCCATTTGAACTTGGTAACATTTAAATATCAAAAACTTTGTTTTCTAATGAGGAATGTATTGAAGGGGGAGAAATAAATTATATGCTTGATGGCGACTGAAGGTTGGGAAAATTAGGGCCATTTCCCACCGTGTGAATATAGTGATTTCAGTTTGCAAGAGTAAATTAAACCTTTGGGAGGATTTGTCTTCCATTAAATTGAACAGCTAAACAGACACAGAAGATGTTAATGTCACCACCAGGAAACCCCAAAGGTTGCAAATAAAAGGAAACCACAGTTTCTTTAAAAGTCGCCTCCTGTTGCACCAACTACCTAAGAAAACGCAAAGCCCCAAATTGCATGTTGAGAATCAAAATTAAAAAAAAAAATTAAAGATCATAATTCCATTGCTATACCATATGTTATTAATGTCTGTCAACACTGTTTAGCCAGCAACTGCTGACAGTTCCATATTTGCTATCTAAATACATCATAAATAAATCAGTAATGAACCGCTTTGGTAAACCTTCCGCGCTGATTGGAAATACAGATGGAGTAAACAAACTCCGCTAAAAGTATCTACAACTGTTTAATGTCAAAGACAAAGTCACACTGTTATTTAACAAAACAGAAACGGAAACAAGGATGGGGTTGAGGGCAGGAAAAATGGGACTGATACAGAGAGAGAAGGTAGTAGGAAAGGATGTAACTGTTGTGTTTGGACACACACAGCTCAGAATTGTCTGTGTAGAAAGAAGGTCCCAGGGGAAACTGGACATGGGCGGGGGGTGGGGGGGTGGGAAGCAGGAGCTGAACATTCTATGCCTGGCTCGCAGCCAGTGGGTTGGGGTGTCTGAATGTGGACGATTTCTTTAAATTTGCCTCCCCCTCCCCATTGCAGCTCTAACAACTATGTATCACCAGATACACGTCCTCAGAGATTTGTGCCCCAGTGTTGACTCCATTAGAACCGCCTGGAAATTGACCAGCAAACACTGACCCACATGGTGGGTGCACAGGATTCCTTTTCTCGCTGCCTTTTAAAAGGTGATTCACCATTCTGAATGCTTCAAACCAGACATCCTGAAACCAGGTATCATGCCAATGGGCTAGGTTCAGACACAGGGAGCTGGACTATTTTAATTTAACGACATTTTCTTTTCCTTTCTTCCTGGAATCTCACATCGTATACTGCCGGCTTCCTGCAAGTGAGAAGTCGAGGTGGGTTGACTCTCATTGGGGCTCCTAGCTTTATAACCGAGGTGGCCTGCTAATCCAGAGCTTCGCTAGGGGGCGTATTCTAATTTGTTGAAAGCATATTTTAGCAGCAGATTCTCCGTGCCTCTGAGATCACGGCCTCTGGTCCTGAGTAAGATCTACAGAAATTTCTTTCTTTTTTTTTTTTTTTTAAAGATTTTATTTATTTATTCGACAGAGATAGAGACAGCCAGCGAGAGAGGGAACACAAGCAGGGGGAGTGGGAGAGGAAGAAGCAGGCTCATAGCAGAGGAGCCTGATGTGGGGCTCGATCCCATAACGCCGGGATCACGCCCTGAGCCGAAGGCAGACGCTTAACCGCTGTGCCACCCAGGCGCCCCTACAGAAATTTCTAATTATTCCAGGGACAGGTAGTATGGAGAAAGAATTCCCCTTGTTCCTGGCGAGGGAAAAGGACTCAAAGTTATCTATTAATCTCATGAACCGACCAACTCTTCCTATCGTCGGCGCCTTGGAAATGCTTTTGATCAGAGGCACAACGAAATCCATGTAGCATGAACAGAAGCCGTCTTAGTGACAGAATTCAAAGAGCGGTCACAGACTTCCCAACAGATCCGACAGAAGTCCTTTCTGGAATAGGCTGCAGGTAGGAGAGGAGATTGGCCTCCTTGGTATGCCTTACTAGCAGGCCATCAGCGCTGCTCTGAGCACAAAAAAATAGAATACATCATTCTGAATAGGCACATTAATCTGCAGCCTTCCCGTTTCTAAGTCACCTGTAGTTAGGTCTGCAGACACTGTGTATACCATATAAATCTGATTTCTGAGCAGGGGGGTGGGCAGAAGGAGAAGGGTTTCCCAGTGAAATACTAGTTCGCCAACAGTTTACCTGCCTTCCAAGGCTGTTAGGAGGATTAATAGCTTCTGGGTCATTTAAAGTTTGAAAAGATCCTTGTGCTCTTTCCAAGAAAGATAAAATAATAAGACTAGCCGTTTTGTATGCTGGAAAGTGAGCAGAGCAGGTAAAGAAGGGGCCCTTTAGGGTCACTGTCCTTGTAAACTCAGGTGCATTAACCCTTTGGGTTAAATAAACCTAAGTTTTTGCAAAAATAGAGACAACGGGCACATTTTGTGCTCTGCGTTTGGAAACTTCCAAGCCCCAAGCCTCCCCAACACCATGTAGGAAGGGTTTATATTAAAAGGGAGGAGGGGAGCACGGTGGGGATAACAAACGTTCATGTTTTACAGCCTTTCACTTTATTTACCTATATATCTTCTGCCGATATATTTGTTGTTTTCATCAGCTTACCCTGGTAAAACAGAGCTATGCATAACTCAGGGATAAAATTGCTATCCGCAGGCTGAGGGCTCTGAGTGAGTAGATCCCAAACATACATTTTTCATTAATGACTCTCGATTACTAGCTGCAGACTTCCCTTGGAGAGCACCCCCCTCCCCACGTTTGCTCCGTGCAGTTATCCAGATTTTTGCCTCTTTCAAGCGTTCCACGTCTCAAAGGCTTGAGGCTGGGGAGACCGGGTTTGGCCATTGTCAGAAACCAGCCAGCAGGGGAAAAGCCCTACAAAAATCTTGCTCCTCTGCTTACGATTTCCAGGTTTCCACCCCCTTGTCATCCCTGCCCACCTTCCCGAGCGTGAAAAAGGGACAGAGACTTGGAAAAAAACAGAGCAGGAGGAGGAGAGGGCTGGTAATTTACAAAGCCCGAAATAGCAGCTGCTAATGGGTCTTTGCACTCATGCTATAATCTTTGCAAGGTCAGAATCAGAACTAGCCATGATTGATTCCGAAGGGAAACTCAGCACATCACATCCATAACGGACATTTCAAAACAGAGCAGAGCCGGTTCAGGAGTCTGTGTGGTGCTTGAGCGGCTCCCGCGTGAGCTTCTCATCCTGCCTGGCCTGGGTGGAGCTGGGCCCAGGCTTTACCCAGGTCGTAATGATTCCTGCGGTAGGCCGAGCAATTAACACCACTGGGTCGCTGGGTCCCCATCAATTGCCCAGGCAGGCCCCCTCGGCTGCCATTTTCGAAAGTTTCCTTCTCGAAGAGCGACCCTGAAACACATCCCTAAAGGGTTAAGGGGAATGAGTGACAACCCTTCGGCATGATTTACAACGCGGAGCCCTGTAGTGAAACCAGGACTTGATGGATGATGCTGAAAGTCGGAGACTAACCATAAATCATGTCTTTGAATCACTGACAAAGATAAAGGAGAGAAAGAAAAAGCAGTGGCATTGACATTCACTCTCCCAATAATGTACATTGACTAGTTACAATGCGGAGCCTTAATTAAAAAAAGCCAACTCGAGGTATTCACCTCGGTGGAGAGATCCTACCTCTTGGGAGGCTGTTCTTTGAGATTACAAATCAGGGTTTGAGCCTCTTTCAAGAAGGTCAGTGCCACTGGCAGAAGACCGCCAACGTGAACAGCGCCAGGCTCCCAAGGAAGCGAAACAAAAACACCAAAACAGCAAACAAAAGAGCTTAAGGCATCTGGTCAAGAACCCTGCCATTGGCCTCGCGGAAGGCCGTCATTGGAAATGGCAACTATGAAGAGGGGATTAACTGAATACAATCCAATGGGCTGCACTTTTCATCAGAAAACACCCAGATCAGATAAATGAATCATCAGAGGTGGTCAGCAATATAACTTGTG
Source organism: Ursus arctos (assembly GCF_023065955.2). Lineage (NCBI taxonomy): Eukaryota > Metazoa > Chordata > Mammalia > Carnivora > Ursidae > Ursus > Ursus arctos. Next base: position 8,830,804 of record NW_026622830.1, read on the forward strand.
TTCTGAAGTCAGAGCACTGAGGGGAGGAGAAGGAGATGTCTGCCAGCTTATCTGTTGTCTTTTTCCCGGGATGCAAGGAACATGGATGGCCCCTTCCTCAGGTTCAGGAAGGAAGCTGGGCCTTTGACAACTCAAGGTGGGTTTCCTCTTAGTTCAGGGGGAGACCCGCCTTCCTGCCCTGGGTGTTGGAAGCAGTCTGGGATGTGCTTCCTCAATCCTTTACAAACACTGATTGCGTACCTTCCGGCTCTGGACCGTTCCTGTGCCATGAGCATTGGAAAAGGAACAGCGGGTGCCTCTATCAGTTCGTTCCATTAAAAATATTTATTTGCCATTAGCTGTGTTTTAGGTACATTGTTGGTTGGATTTGGAAAGATGGTGATGAATGAGGCAGCTCTGGCCCCAGTCCTCTTTTAGAGGGAAACAAAGAACAGAGGAGATAGTAAATATGAAGGGTATTGTAGCTGGGGGTGGGCTGAATGGCAGGGGAAGGGCACAAAGCACGGATGACAGCAGCCACCGCCTGAGTGTGAGGGCACTGAGGACACACATGGCCATCTCAGCACAGCCGGAATGGGAATGTGTCTGGAGGAGTGGTGAGCCCAGGAAAAGGGGACAAGACAAAGAGAGTGAGAAGGAGGAGACTGGAACATAGTCTCATTTGTCTCCAAATCTCTGGGAGTTGATCTGAGATCCTTTTCTGAACCACAGGGAACCAGATGCGGTACTTTTTAAAAACCTATTTTTAAAACCCTTTGCCCCAAGTAAGAATATTCTTCAGGATTCTGGACAGACAATGCATACAGGTCAATACCTGGTTTGAGGTCTCTGCACAATTCCATGGACGAGCTGAATGCATAAAAGAACACTGCATGTCCTCACCATCCTGTCTGCCAGCTGGCTCAGCATCTCCGTTTGCAGGCAAAGATTCTAGAAGATTCTTACTTCGAACTGGATGACACTTTAGCATCTATGGCTTACACCCAATCTCAACCTGATGAGACTTTATTCTGCTCTGAGAAAGATCACCCTTCTCAGCAGGACCCGGACAAAATGATGGAAAGGTTGGAAAAATCACCCAACGCTGAAAATCAGGAGAGTTGTGCTGAAGCTGTGGGAGAGGGACCCAGGCTGTCTTCGTAGCCGAGCTTTGCTTGTGATGAGCTGGGTGCCTGGGGATAATACCCCCCCCCCCACCCCTGCCCCGTGCACTATCATCTTCTCCTCTCTGCCCTCCTCACTGTGTCCCTTCTCATAAACTGGCTGTCTCATTTTTTTTTTTTTAAGTCTGGTCAGCAGCGTGTCCTTGTTTTTGTGCTTACCTTAAAATTGGAAAAGCCTCATTTATTTCTCAGCTCCCAAACATCCACTGGGGATCTGCTTCCTTACCTGCTTCTCCCTTTCTTTCTCATTCTGTATTTACCAAGCTTCCGCTCTGTTCCAGGCCCTGTGTTCGGAGGGGACCGTATAAAACACACAGGCAGAGGTCCCTGTCCTTAGGAAGCCTTCTTGCCTGATACACACAAATAATGTTTTCTAACCAGGCAAGGCTTAGAACAGCACTGATCCCCAAACGGTCCGTCACAATGCTCTGACACTTGGCGTCATACTGATGTCTTCCCAGTATCAATGGTGAAAAGCAACCTCCTACCACGCATTAGCTGTGTGGCTTTGTACAAGTGGATTAACCCCTCTGAGCCTCTGTTTCCCCATTTGTAAAACGAGGCAACTAACATGATCTCCTTGCAGGGTTGTTTTGCACGTACGGTCCTTTAAGCGTTGCCTGGGTCATAGAAAGACCTTGCAAAATCATGGCTCTTATTGTGATACTCTTATTTTATTTTTCTAACCGTATCCATTTTGAGTTAACTAGACCGGACCCAAAGCACAATCAAAACGGAAACCCAAGCCCCTCCCCTAAAATGAGAAGGAAAGGAGGAGGGGAGGGCTCATCCATCCACATGTGCACGTGTGCCCACTGGCATCGCATGCCTATTTCTCTGTAGCATGAGTCATTTCTTTGTGTCTCTGTCAGACTTCCTTACAGTACTTCCCGTTCAGCACTTGACAGGTCCTAACATTCAATCAATGTTAGGCAACAAGTGATAAGACAAAAGAAAGGAGGGTTCAAAAAAGATGTGTAGTTTAACTCTATAACATCCCATTCTTGGGCATTCTCCGGAGGATAGAAACGGATTCTGCTTAATTGAGCCTGACCGTGAAAATTCCTAAAGCCTTGTATTCACTGTATATTGCACAGTTAGAGGTAATAATATAATATACACGACATATATGATACAGTACGTAACATCTTCCAGATCACTTATAATTACGTGTGCGCGTGTTTATAATACATAACGAACCCACAGGAGCCAACAAGCTATGAAGTATAAAGCAAGGGCTTTTTAGAGGAGAAAAAGCAACACGGCTCACCTTCTGTGCTCCCTGAATGTTCCCAGGAGCACTAGCCATCTTCCTTGGCATGGACTAGCAGAAGTAAATAGTGATATTTAACCATTCATGATTCATCGTTTTAATTGGAAGGGGAGAATATACTCAAGGACCTGTTACATAAATGAAAACATTCGAACATTTGGTCCTTGGAGGTTCAGTAGAAATTCACTCCTACTTAGGGTGCTGTCCACTTTTGGTTTTACAGATTAGCAGAGTTAGGGGGATGCTGGGAGTCATCCCTGGAAGAGATGAGGGTTTGGAATCCAGCGCTCAGGTAGCTTGCAGCTTTTATGTTGATTTTGAACTTCACACACATTAAAACTGCATCATCTATCAATCTTACAGTTACATGTCACTTATGAAAATCTACTGAGTATTGTTTTCATCTTGCCTTACAACAAGCCACGAAGCCTCATGAATACTGAATAGTGCTGGAAATATAGCACATCTTTTATTTTTAAAGGTCTCGACAGTTTGGAATGGCAGGATTTCTTTGTTGAAAGCGGCCCTTCCACACACCGACTGGGGGCTTTCTTCTCCCTTTTCCATTTCTGCCCAAGAGCAAGAGACAACATCACCTCGCATCATTAGGAGGCCTGGCAGGTCCTGCCGCTGTTACTGCCACGTCCCCGTGTATGAGCCCTGTTGGTGTAAGTCGTTAGTCGGGGACTGCATGGCTCAAGGGGGGCATTATTCTTCAGGTATCAACCGGTGAGGGAACAAGGGCAACCTCCTGAACTGTTTTACCAGCATCTCCTGGCACTTTATCCTTATTTTAATTTAATGAGAGAGAGGCAAAAAGAGAGAGAGATACAGAAAGATATACACAGATAGGGATACACAAAGAGACACGGACATTTAAGAAATTAATCATGCAATGATGAACGTATCCCATTGTACTCGCTTTTCAAAGTTTCCTTTCTACCATTTGTGTATTCCATAAATATTTCCTGAGCCATTACTCTGTGCTGCACACAGAGGATACAAAGCTTAGAAAGAAAGCTAGTGTCTATTCTCGCTGCAACTCATTTTCTCAATTCAGGAGATGATGGTGATGATGGTGGTGAGGACATCTACTGGTCCTACCTGAGGGCTTGCCGTGTGCCAGGCATTGTGTCAAGCACTTAGTGAAGACTTGTCCTGAGCACTTTACCAATCGCAATACAATTCATTTCTGTAACACCCGTATGAGGTACTAGTATTATTCCTATCCCTAATTGTCCCATTTTACAGATGAGGAAACTGAGGTATGGAGAGATGAAGTGAACTGCCCAGAAAGAAAACAGAGCCGGGATTTGAATTTAGTTGTTTGGCTTGAGAATCTACCCTTTTGGAAGTACCTGCGGGCTCTATAAATAGGTCAATGGAGAAATATCTGAGAAATCCCAGGATATTAACAACTGATATGCAGAAAACCAAACAGTGTGAAGTGCAGGGTAGAGACCTGCTGGGGTGGGGGTCATACTGCTTTAGTTCAGCTGTGGGGAAGGAGGTGACATCTGAGCTAAGGCCTAAAGGGTGAGAAGGAGTGGGGTGAAGCAAAATTGGATGGAAGGTCGTTCCAGGGGAAATTGGACTGGCAGTGGACACGGCAGTGCCAGGACCCACAGCAGGAAACAAGCTTGGTAGGGTTCTTTGAAGAAGAGAAAGCAATCCAAAGTTGCTAAAGAGAAATGCATCCGAGAGAGGTGGCAGGAGGGGACATGACTACGACTGACAGAGGCTGGGTCACTTAGTGTCTTATAGGGTTCTGAGAGTTTGGCCCCAGGAGGCATGTGCCGAGAAGGGAACACATGGTACAGTTCTTATCATACCCACGTCTTTACAATACAAAACTGTCCTAGAGCTTTAGAACATGAAGGAAACACAGATAATCCAATCAAATCTGGACCAGCGAAGTTGTCCCAAGTCACGAGGATGGGTGATGCCCTCCCCACCGCAGTTCGAAGCCTGTCCATTTCGGGGAGGAACTTTTCATGCTTATTTTATTCCACTAACTCATGGTGAGGAATACGCCCCTTCAAACCCCAGAATGGAAACAGGACCAGCAGGATGAGTGAATAGAAGTCGGTGGGTCACCAGGAGGAGCAAGGTTGGAAACAGGAGCCCCGAGGTCATACACTGCTCACCCAGATGTTCTTTGGGAGTTGCAGGTCTTTTTAAGAGAGGTGAATTAGTTGCCAACGTTCATAAGTCATAGAGATAAGGAAAAGTGTCAAAAGTTTGTACATAGGACTTTGAGAACAAACAAATAAGTGTAACTATCAGGTAATCTGGTAATACTGAGCCTAGAGTCCTGCATGGCCACAGTCAGCGGGAGCTAAGCAACACACTCTCTCCTTCACTTAGGACAGGTGCCCTGGAGTTGACCAGAGTCCACACCGCTCCCTATCGCTCACCTCCATTTGATTCATGTTTTCCGACTCTTACAGCCTTTTACCTTTGCTGGTTTAATGTTAACAGGAATCCTAAGGTTCAAATCTCTGGTCTGGTAATCTCATTGAAACAAACAAACAAAAAAAGGAAGATGGGACTATTTCCACCCCCCACCCCCCGCCCCAGAACTTGGCAAGCCCTTCATTTTAGAATATCTGGAAGGAAACTCTGTCCTTTATATTTGCACACCTCGTCATAATTGCCACCATGTACAATAAGTGACATGCCAATCCTCGTGCAACCTATTCCAAATGGCACGGGCTGAGACTCTGCTGCTTCTAAGCTGTATGCCTTTGAGCAAATAATATCCACTCTTTCCAACCTCACCTTTGTTATCTGAAAAATGGGACTGATCCTATTTCCTTATAAAGGTATTATGAAGATAAAATGTAATAATGTACAAAAATGCTTGGCATACAGTAGGCTTGTAATTTTAAAATCTTAATGCATTTATAGGACCCGGAGCTCCTCCGTTCAGGTAACCAGTTCAGAGATACACAGCATTCATGAGTAGGAATGTTTCTGAATATGTATTTGTATATTGTGTGTGTGAGAGAGAAGGATCTAGAAACACGTATCTAATTACATACATATTGGGGCCTATTTTTTCTGTTGATTGGCACCAAATCCTAATGAGGCTTGTGAACTTATTTTCTGTCTCACACCCATCGTTTATTCTACAAACCCTCTCTCTTGCCTAGAAAGTACCTTTTATGAATTAAAAATGAAACTGTTGAGGAGGTATGGACCCGTCATACAGAACTCTGCCCTGTTCCTAGAGACGTCAAAGCTCTGGGTCTCTCTGGAAAACAAGGTTTCCGAGCATCGCCTTGTACCTCTAGTGGAGTATTCACCCCAACACTGAAAACTTGGAGAACTTTTCTGAAAACCGAGGATCGTCCCCCAGGGAAAACCAACGATTTCCTGTCGGGCACTGCCCTGCACGTCCTTTCAGATTCAGAGCTGGGGAAAGTGGCCGTCGTGCCATTTCTGCCACGATCCATGACCACCCTTCCCTCCCCCTCGGAGAAGGCAGAGAGAAATGACAGCTAGCGCCGCCATGCAAATCACATTAAAATTGCGGGAGCATTTTGGTTTTCATGAATTTTGAGAAGGAAACCGTGGGCACAAAAGCGTCGCTGTGGGTTCTGACACACTGCCTGTTCTGATGGATTAAGTGCCCCAACTGCTGCCCACGAACAGTCAGGTACAGGAACAGAGAACCTTCCAGAAGTGCTTGCTGCCACACCGGCAAGGGCTCTCGTGATGTACGAAGGGTCCCGTCCCCGAGAGGGGGGTCCCCCGTCTGAGGGTAGCTGGGGCTGAGAGGCAGGCGTCGGGTCAAGCGGGCCACCCTTCATGCTCGTCCAGAGCCCCTACCCCTTCCCCCTAAATCACTCCTTCTCAGAAAGGCTCCATCGGAACACAATTTTTGTCCAAAGCACATTTTTTTTTTTCTTTTTCCATCAGCATTTCCTGTCCTCTCACCTTAAAAAAACAGCGCTGAGAGCTTTTCAACCACAGGCAGCCATGTGGGGCTTGAGCTGTTTCAGATTTGCACAGGCCCTCCGCGAACATCCTGTCGGGTGCTAAAATCCCGCAGCTGTTCCGCGAGGACCACCCGGCTCGCCTTGAACCACATCTGACAATATGATACTGCTCGCTTCCAGAACCCATCACACAGTTATTCTTGGATAAAAGGTAAAGCAAATAGCCAGCCAACTGCTCACTGCTGCAGAAACAAAGACCATCTAGCCATTTATCAAAGCTCGAGACACTGCTTTGCTTTAAGCACAGACACCTCTCCCATTACGGCTTTAAACGGTAACACGATATTATATCAGAAATGACAAATGGCACTGGGGGGCCCAACCTATACACAATCGATAGCTGCTCCGTAGTAAGAACCATCTTGAAAATATCGACAGAGGGAACAGGAATTCTCATAATACTGCAGTGTTTTTTTTTTTTTTTTTTTGGTGTTCTGTTGGAACGACAGGCCAACAATCCTCATTTGGGCATGACATTTTTTTTTTTTTCTCCGCCAGCGCTGTGTAGCCCCCAGACGCGTGGCGGGTGTCAAATCATTATCACTGTCCTGTATCTATTCTATATTGGATTCTAAGAGGTTCAGGCCAAGGAAATGGATTAGGCCGCTGCCCCTGCAGCCTAAAACTCATTTTGGCTACATACACACAAGGGCAGGGGCCCCGGGAACTACTAGGCTCTCCGTGACAAATGGCACAAGTGTCATTAGGGAGATTATGCCCTAGGGACTTCTCTGGGTCTGGCCCCAGAATGTTCTTTTAAACCCCTAGCGTCCCTGCCCACACCCTGCCCCCAAGAGGGGCAGCAGTCTTTCTTGTTTAGATTGTGAAGAGGTGACCCACCCCCCCAGTGACTGGAGAGGGAAGATGGTCAATACTCCCCTGTGGTTGTGTGCAGGGGGCTGCTAGACACAGAATGACCTGGAAATGAGTAAAAGGGCTCAGAGCAAAGGCAGGTGCAAAGAAAGTATCTTCGACAACAGGGCTACCTTGGTTTGACACCCTGCCCCCAAACAATACAGGGGGTAAGAATGGTAACCCAGGACCCCTGGGAAGAAGGGGAATACTGGTGAGCCGAGTTTTCTTCCTAGAGCTGACCCCTTGATGGGTGGTCCTGGAATCCTCAGTTTCCTGCAGGGTTTTATCAAAGACACAGATTTGCAGAGTTTCCAGCTTGGAGTTTCTGATTCAGTATGTTTGCAGTAGGGTTTTGAAGTCTGTATTAGGGGAAATTTTTTCAGGCAATTCTGATTTTAAGCCAAGTTTGAAAAATCAATGGCTTAAAGCAGCAGGGGGCTGGTAGATGTTAAATACATAGCTCTCAAAAAAAAAAAAAAAAACCTAAACTCTAGCATTCGCCAACTTCCGTGGTGGAAACAGTTCTGCTATGGCCAATTTCAAGAAACCACCGAAGGAATTAGAAAGAGATATACACGATCAGTGCTAGCTCGATAGTCAAGCTGGCATCGCATACCACGAGTTCGAATCAAAGGAAAATCCGAATAAAGTTAATAAGAGCTTGTAATAAAAAGAAGTGACACCAATGATAGTCACTGTGGGGAAGAGGGGACATGAAGACAGTGGACAGCAGAGCTGAGCGAAGTCTTCCTTATGTGGGTGGGAAACCCATCCAAGTGCCAGGTCCTAAAGATGACACCATTCGTGGTAATGTTCAACTTGGACCATTCTCTACTCTGAGTCATGAGAGCCATAATAAGGGAATGCACGCTGAGAGTCAATAAAATGATTGTACTCAGATGATACATGTAGAAATACATCATTTAAAAACCCTTAATTAAATGACCGAATCAGGCAAAGGATTACTAATTAGTGTTAAAATCATTAAGTGGATGGTTGATGGGGAACTGGACATGCATTTAGTATAAAAGTAAAGCCATAGAGATTACTTTCTAGGTGCAAGGGGGTAAGTGCCCCTGCATCACAGAGCAATCAAACTGCCGTCGGCTCAGTCAGTGCTATTTTCGGCATCTCTGATTTTGGGGCAAACAGATTATGCGCTCTCCGATGTATTGCAATAGAGTCTATACCTCTGATGTGTTCTGGTAAAAACAAGTCCCTTTTGAACCCGTGAGGGGTTTATATATCACTTTTACGGGGTGGAGGAGCAAGCTAATGAGAAAATCCCAGACAAATTCAGAAGGAAGACATTCTTCAGGACAGTTGGCTCTATCTGTTCTATAATTCTGGGTCCTGAGAAAAGGGACCATGCTGGATTAAAAAAAAAAAAGATTTATGAGACAAAGTCAATGGGTACAATATGTGGTCCTAGATTGGACAGTACTTGATCAATTCAGCAGAGAACAACATTTTTGTGCAACCGGAAAAATATGAGTATGGTCTGGGTATTAGAAAGATAAAAATTATTGAAATGGAAAAATAGATATTGTTGACTGGAAACAGTAGGTAATACAGCGTGTATATTATCATCACATTTTATTTAAATATACATATAGAGAGAATGTTCTGGAAGTACACACACAATAGTGGTACTCTCTGACTCAGAATAAGACCATTCATTTTCTTATTTTGGTCTATATTTTCTAATCTTTTACAAGTCATATGTTCTGCTTCTGTCATTTTTAAAGAAAAGTGTGTGTGTGTGTGTGTGTGTTTTAAAGGGATAAAATGTTCAGAAAACCAGGCATTGACCTCGGAAAAACATTAATATGAAGATACCTTAAAATCCAGAAAAAGTCAAATGCATTCATCTCAGGAACCCGGACCAGTTCTGGTTTTGTTCTCAGAGACAGGACAGGGTAGGCACACAGTAGGTGCTCAGTAAATTTTGGCAGAGGAATCTAATCTGTAAAACATCCCCAGCCGTGTAATGGACAAGTCTTGGTGAACTGAAGCAGGGGAAGGTGAAAGAGGATTTATTTGACGGTGCTGTGTTGTAAAGTCACGGCACCACCCAGGGCCAGAAGGAAAGAAATAGAAGGCAAGATAGAAGACAAAACGGAACCAGTTGAAGATGTCCTGACTCATTGAGGAGGTAAAGGGACCGAGCAGCACCTGACTATTTGGCCTTGGCATCTCGTGTCTTCCAGATAGAGTAGCGAGCCGTTGTGTTGGCAGCAAGGACTTCCTGTATCTTTCTTGGGCCAACGCTCCCAAGGCCAGCGGGTTAGGGTGGGAGCCACGCAGCAGTCCGCAGAGTGGGCCTTCTGTCCCATCTTCATTTCCCTCAAGTGGTTGACACATCCTGGCTACCTTCATCCCTCTGCCTGATGAAAAGAGCAGCTCAGATAATCCCTTGCCGTACCTCCAGATACAAGGTAGTGGCTTTAACTTCAGGAAATCGGGTCCCGGGCAGGTCAGGCCCTGATCTGGTACATGTCTTACGCGGCGTGGCCGAGGAATTGCTGATGGCTTGAGTGTGGTCATTTTTCTATGACAGACATGTGAAGAAGCCGCGTCTGTGTGGACATGTGTATGTGTGTGTGCACGCCAGGTTGTGTCTGTGGCATCTTCTTGGTTGGTTTCTGACTGTTCTGCACGTGGGTTACTGTAAATGTCACAGGTGGTCGGGACCCAGGGTGCAGAGGGTTGCCACGTCCAGGAAGTCCTCGGGCCTCACACCCGTCTGCTTTTCCAATCAATCTTCCAAGACACTCATGGGCCCTGGGAGACCTGAAATGCCTACTAGGGAAACACACATGGCAAGAACCTATTTCACAGTACCCTTTCAGCTTTTCCACATTATCAGGGTGGAAATGGATGGGTCAGGAGTGTGCCCTGATTTAGCTGAACTTTTGTCTCCCCGCCAGGGAAAGGGCTGTCTTCCTCAGCCGCCAGGAACCCAGGACACACTGTTCTCTGAGGAACCATTGAAAAATGAGGTTGAAACTCATTGCTGTGTGCCTCTCGTTCCCTATGCCAAGTTCAAGGCGCGGGGGGAGTAGCCCACTTCTGACTTGGGCCGGGGGGGGGGGTAAAGTTCCAACTTAGCTAGGTAATCAGGAAAAAGGCATGAGGTCACTTCATTAAATGCCAGTAAATAATGGTTTATGGCCAAATTTGGGGTATTGACACATCTAGTACGCATAAGCTCTCTCTGTCTTCGGAGAGGGAGACGGAGACAGACAGACGGAGACTTTCCTATTCAAACTATCCGGGAACAGAGGCTGACAGAAAACTCTCCTGGTACTCCATACGGATTTGGGTGCTTTTTACCCTGGGCACGTGTATCAAAGGGAAAACGGGGAGGGGGGGACCTCGGATTTCCAAAAGCGAGAGGAAGTCTTTGGTAAAAGGTGTGCCATTTTCATTAATTGTTAGCAAGCGTTACATCAGCTAGTCGGTTTAATTAATTTAATCCTGGTAGGTATTTAGTGAACGATTTGCAGCCATTGGCTTGCTGTCCGCTTAGACGGGGAACTCCATGAGGGCAAGCACGGCCCACGTTCTCACTGCGGCATCATCAGTATGGGTCAGAGTTCTTAGCCCATGTTTATTACATGAATGACCAAATGAATGGGTGAAGTTCCTGAAACCATTCTGGAGTCGTAATGGAGGCTTACCGAATATTGAAGAGGGGGAGGGGGGAGGGAGGGTCAGACACACTGTGTGTCCCGTAGCAGGTGTCGGATCAGGCAGTATGAACTCACACATGCATACTTTCCTAACATCCTCACTTCTCCACCTACTTGATTCATTTAGTTTTGTTTTCTTTAGCCATGTTTTGTTAAATTCAGCATCTGTGGTCAGCAACACCGGCTGTCTCCGGACAGCTGTCAATTTCTAAACAAAAGCAATGACCTCCACTCTTCACTCCTTGGGGTTCCAGATTTGTCAAAGGCCTGTTCTGCTTCTACAAGCCCAGTCCCCCTTTCCAGACCTCTCTTTCGTTCTAATACTATTTGTTTTCAAGAGACACATCGAGCTTCTATTTATCTCCCTCGATCCGTTAGAATGCACTCAGATCCTCTTTTGCTTAGACTCAGTGCGTGCAGAGCAGCGACCATGTCCCAGGCGCCAATCTCCGAACTGGGGTATGTGGGTGCAAAGAGCAACGCCCCTACCCCGTGGCTCCTGCCGTCTTGTTGGAGAAACAGCCAACATCCGCACAAATGATGAAGTTCTCCTTTGTGGCTCTAGGCACACTGGCCAGGAGAGACTGAACAGAGATCAGTAACAGCCACCCTGGTGCGATCCCCGGGAAAGGCTCTGTTTTACCCCGGGCTTAAGCAAATTAATTTGTAGAACTTGAACGAACCCCAGCTTGGCTGACAGCAACCAAGCCTTGGCCATTTCTTGGTTTCTCTCACTTTGGGGTAGCTCCCTTGGAGTCCTGTGCTTTAGACAAAGCAAACCGTCCTGCCACACATGCCGTCATTCTTAAAATTAGAACAAAGTTTGAATGATATAATAAATTCTACCCATATGCAAAAGGGTAACAAAAGAGGGAATTGGGTAATGCACTCTTTCTGCTGATGTGCTAACGAGATACAGCACGCAGGTCTATCAACAGGCTCTGTAGAGGGTCCAATGCCTTCCTCTCCCTCCGTGTCTTCTTTTCATTATAGTGTCTCTGCAGCCAGCCAAGTAATTAATGGGAAAAGTACCTAATGCCGCATGAACCTCACCCAATCATTTCTAAAATGGATCAAAATTCTATAAATGACAGTTTATGCATCTGGCGAAATGTGTATTTTCTTTTCAGAAGGTGTTTCTATTACGGTCGGTCTGAACATCATGTGATATCACAGTTGCTAGGGTAACTCCGTTTTTTTTTAAAAGAGAACAACAGAGTAAATAAGCATGTAAATCGACTTTGGTGCTATGTAAATTCTAGTGAATCTGTTATCGTTACCTTGACGATGAAAAAAACTGGCATTTATCTTCTCTGGCCCCCAGTATGATTCGGTTTGAACTTAAAATTTATAAGGTAGCCGTGTGGAGGTGCCGAGGGCTCTGGAGAGACACGGGAGGCGATGCTGTTAAGAAGCTTTGCTTAACAGGAAAGGGAGTTTGGACAACGGTGATGGGTCACATGAAGACCAGGGGAGAGAGTGCGTGATTGTCAGGACGTTCATTGTCAGCTGTGTGTGGCGCAGAAAGCCCGCCTGGGGGCTACCTGAGCTTCTAGGGCAGTCAGAAACCTTGTCAACCGTCCAGACCGTGTGTCCTCCTGATGTCTCACCTCTGACTTGCCTGGATTCTTTGGCACCCCAGCAGACAGATCTGCAAAACTCCTTGTGTACTTTCTGTTAGGCGAAAATGTCTGATACAGCAGACGTGATTCAGGAGTGATGACTGCAAGTAAAGCTCGGTGAACATCTCCAAATATTTTCCACATTTCCCATCTAGAGCTTTGAGGGTTCCAGTTTGTGTGTTATAATTGAGGTTGGCAGTGGAGACCGGGACTGGAAGGGGTGTGAGTGAATTCGGAAGAATTACTTGGAAGAGCTAACGAGGAAAAGATGCTCAAATGGAAATCCTTTTTGAGGAAAGAGATACTCTTGTAATAAAAAGCACCAGTGTTTCCATCAATAAAGGCACTGGGATCAGAAAATACATCAAAGAGAAAGATTTTAGACTGGATGAAGATGCCCAACAGAAAACAGTCCTACCAACTGGCAGAGTTTTGACTTGTCTCCCCTTTTCTAAAAATCATACAAAAAGCTCAGCTCGTGCTTTTAATGAATGAATGCTTTGAATAGCTATGCAGAGTGCCTAAGAAAACTTATGATCTCAAATTATTAGTTCAAAGAGTACGTGTCATAGGAGTTCCTGTAGGAGGCAATAAAAAAAAGGGGTGTACTTTGAAAATCCAAATTTATAGCAAATTCTGCATCTTTCATTTGGCACCTGGATACAGTGATTGCTTGGGTGTATCAAAAATATTACAAAGGAAAATTAAGTGTTGTCTCGCTCTATCTTCTTATAAAGTGATACTGATGACCTAGTGATCACTATCTTCTTAACGGGGCTGGGAGATTTTATCAAACCTTGTACAATATGATTGCATTCCCTTCATTCTGAAGCCACCTTATTTTAATTTTCACATGAAATTGGGCTGCAATTGCAATGTGTGCGTACTTTTAACATGCTAGGGTTCTTCCCCACCTCTCACCCCTCCCCCACCCCCAAACAAAGCTTTTGCTAAATCCCTGCATGCCTTACAATGGATGGAGTGTCAGAATGGAGGAAGCTGAAAAACAACAGGCTTCAGGAGCTAAAAGAAACAAAAGAACGTGAAAACAGGGATGGCAAAGCCTTATAAGATTAGCCCTACGGTTCCTTCCGCATCCCTGAGTGACAGGCAGAGAAATCGACAGCTAATTCAAGATCCATCAGGGGCTGTATTGCCTTTCTATCGAAATGATGAGTTTGGAGAGCGGGCTGCAAATGAATGCCTGAACATTCTCGGGAAGTACTAAGTGTCACGGCCGAAGTTAGTGTGGCACTGCTGTCTGCCGCATCCAAGAGATGATGGGGCCCTTCGAGAAGGGGAACAGCGGGGTAGCACAGAAATGGAAGGTAAAAGAGGTTAATTTATGGAAATTATCCAGGTCATGTAACCAGTAGGACATATCAAGCAGAGCTTTAAGAGAGGAGCAGTAATGTATGTAAAATCTGACTTTCAATAGGTCGCGAGACAATAACAGTTATCAGGAGTCAGGCAACTTTTAGTAACAAAGGCGAACATTTTCCAAGTGTTTACTATGCCCCGGGGCACTCTGCAAAGACACAAAACAATAGGACAGCTCCCAGTAGCCCCATTTTACAGATGAGGAAATAGAGACTCAGAGAGTTTCAGCACGGAATTAGTAAGGGACGGGGACGGACTTGTACACTGGGCACCTCAGGGACAGTGCCTGGGAACCCCCATACTCAGAGGCCCAGGAAATATTTTCATTTCTTTTAAGATCAGAAGGAAAAAAAATGAGCTTTGAGAGAGAAGAACGTGTTTTAATATAGGATGTTAATATATTTGTCTTTGCATCATGATGTAGTCATAAAATATATTTTTTAATATTTCCTTTTTACATGAAATTTTAATATTTTCTCATGGAGAAAACCCTGAGGGACAGGAATGAAATGTCAAGTTTGAACTCCCGCTTTTCCAACTTTGGTCCGACGACCAGAAGCATCCATACCAGCTCCTTGGACGTGCAGAATCTCAGACCAAACACCAGATTGCTGACTTGAATCTGCATTTTAGTGAGCTCCCAGATGATTCCGCCTAACATTTGAGACACACTTGACTCAACCTATAACCAAGAGTTTACACCAACCCTCGTCCTCCCTTAAGCCACGGCAGTCTTAACCTACATGGAAAACGCAAAGCCATGCTAGGTGACCAGAGAGTTATGGCTATCACTGCCTCCGTATCTTTCTTCTCCTTCTAAGGCAGGTAGGCTACAAAAATGCAAAAAGCAATACACTCCTAAGTAAAAATGCAATTTTGAGATAACAATATTAATTAAACTGTGAATATTTTGTTACCTTAACTTAAGCCCTGGGAATAATTAGGGAGTTTTCTGCCAATAGTGCTTTCCAATGACAGCACTGAACGCCTTAAGTATGAGAGGTCCTTGGGTTGGAAGGGACCTTTCAGTAGAGGGGAAGTTACTGGCTTGGTTTTTTAAATCATAATAATGCTCCCCGACGACCCCCGACCATAAGGGCTTTGAGGAACCTGCTACCTGGCTCGCTGCCCTGGGGACTGAGGTGAATGGAGCCCAGAAGCCACCTCTTCCCAAGAGGCTTCTAGATCTGTCTCTCTGACACCTGCTGGCTACAGGGGTCCGATGATTTTTATGGGCGTTAGTCTAAGAGGGGTTCTTTGAGGTCTTTAGGAAGAAGTTAAAGATGGGGGGGATGCAAAAGAAAGAGGGAAAGAGATCGGGAGAAAAATGAGAGAAGAGGTGGACAGAGAAAAGTCTGGAAGTTGAGAAAATGGTCTACCATTAAGGAGTCATAACCAATGGTAGCAGATACCCCACCGTGGTCAAATACCTCGTGGGTGAAAGAACGAAAGAGCAAGGGGAAGATTTAACTCCGTCTGGTGAATGCCGGATATTGGACCAAAGTGTGTGCATATATGTGGGCACAGCCATGCGTGCACTGTTAATAGCGCTTGTAATAATCTTACGGAAACTTGTTGGTTTATTTATTTACTTACTCCGGATTTCTCTCGCTAGAAAATTATCTCCATGAGGATAGGGCCCTGCCTTGTTCACTACAGCATTCTCCTCACTCGGACAAGCAATTGGCACATAATATATGCTCAACAAAAATTAGTTGAACAAAGGCATTCAAGGTGGGGGAAAATCAGTTTGAGCGACACCGTCGAACCAAGGCCACAAATCTGGAACCACAGGTGTGAATCCAAGCAATCTGGGTGAGCTGACCGAATCTCTCATTCTGGCACTAATTCCCGGTTTACTGCATGGCGTGGACAGCCGCTCCCCGCCCCACGCCGCTCCCTGCCTCCGTTGCTCGTGTGTCAAACAGGGATGAGAAGGCTCCCCTGCCTCCCCTCGCACAGGGTTTGGGGAGAACCAGACAAGGTCATGAGTGTGCGTGCTCTGGAAGTGGGACCACGCTTCGTCAAAGAAAGAGTAATGCTGGAGTATGGGTGACATCTTCCTCGTGGCCCTGGGTCCTCCTGCCTGTTGAGTGTCACACCAAAGCCACTAGGGGCCCAGGCAGAAGAAGCAAAAGCCTAGGTGGCTATTTCATGGCCGAGAATCATCCACAAGGAGCTATTACTACATTTCACTTTGAAGATCAGCTGCAGGACGCTTGTGCGTGAAAAGCCATTTGTAAAATAAAGAAAAACAAGACACAAAGGAGTGTTTTCCATTCAGACCCTTAGAAATGGATGCTTTGCCTTTCCTGTTCATCCTTCTCCCACTACTGGTCCATTTCCTTCCTTCTGGCTTCCCGTCTTCCTATCATTGTGCCATTTTTGTTTGGGACCCACGCAACAGCTGCTGTTATCACTCTGCACTTGTCTCAATCTTGCCCAAGAATCCCCTCCTCGGCCTTCCACCACACCAAGTTCTGTTTCAGGTTTCCCGAAGGAGAAGAAACCTGAGAACGTCGTGTCTTGTCAAAGACACAGGCGTGGCGAGAGCAAATCTGTGAGTGCCAGGCTGACTCAGTGCTCACCACACTCCCCCGACCCTCGGGGGGCAAGCACGACCCTCGGGCACCGGTGAGGAAGACATGCGGGCATGCAGCTAGCAGAGGCAGGACTTGGAAAGGAGCCCAGGCTGCCAGCACCCCACCCTTCGGGCTCCTTTCATTGAAATTGCTGGAGCTTTTCTGATGTGACCTTGGGAGGGTTGTGTTTGAAAATGGAGAGACTCATGGTTGAGTCCCCAGTTCCCCAGTGTTAGTGGGGTTTGTGAAGGTTCCAGCTTAGATTTGAAGCTCTAGGCAAGGACTCTCTTACTGTGGTTTTTTTTTTTTTTTTTCCTTTTTGACTTAATTTTATTCCTCATAGATTTAAATATTATTATTCTCCACTGGCGTCTTTCCCCTTCACTCTGCCTCGTCGGCACGTGGCAGCAACTTCATCTCAGCCCTAATGCTTTGCTTTGGCTCCAGCGCTATGGACAGCTTGTTTCCCTTGTTCTAAAGCCTTTAAAGTGATGAAAACACGTGGGTAAAGCCACTCCTGCCGCCAGCATCCAGAGATGTCTCTCCCTCTCCTCTCCTGAATTTGCCTTGTGCTCAGGACGCTATTCTTGTACGTGTACGTGTGTGCACGTGTGCATGAGTGTGTGTGTGTGTAATTTGAAGTTTTACTTAAGATTAAAAATACAACATGGACTTTGGGGGAGAAAAAACACATCACATAGGAAAGAATAAAGCAAAAAAAAAAAAAAGAAAGAAAAGAAAAAGAAACCCTGTCTGTACCTTCCACACAGCCTGTTTCTTACAATTCCAATCCTCAACCACTGCTCATAGTCTCTTGTGTATCTTTCCAGAACATGCTCATGTATTTACAAAAATGATCTCTACCTACTCGCCCACCTACCTATCCAACCCTTTCTCCGTTACACAAATGTTCAGCACCTTCCTTTTTTTTTTTTTTTTTTTTGGCTTAATAAGCTTAAAGCTTGATCCGTATCAGAACATATGGATCTGTTTTATGATTGTTTTAAAATATACTTAGGGTTCCATCAGGCGGCTATGCCATAATTTCTTTGGCCAGTCTTCTCTTGAGGGACGCCCAAGTGATTTTATTTTGCTTTGTTTTACCTTATTTAATTTTGGTAAAGCCATTCATTTTTGCCCTCACTCATTGGTTCCTGTGTTCAACTAGACTGTAAACTTCTTGGGGGCAGAAGCCATATTTAATAGCTGTCAGGGCTGCAGTCTAGAATTCTGCACACAAGGCGGTCGTGCTCGCTGCTCGAGATGCCCCGGCTCATTGATACACGGGGTCATTGGATCTTCCCGACACGGTATGAGACAGGTGCCGTTATCACCCCACTGTACAGAAGAGGAAGCTGAGGCTTACAAGGGAGGGTGATTCAGCTGAGATCACACAAATGCCCAGGGGATACGAGCCTATGGAATTTGACTGCGGAGCTGGTCCTCACCACTCCTCTCTGCTTGCTGTGACGGGTCCATCCTTGTAACTCCCAAGGGTCAGGCACTTTTTCTTTTTCTTTTCTTTTTTAAGATTTTTCATTTATTTATTTGAGAGAGAGAGAGAGATGGGGGTGCAGAGGAGGAGGGAGAAGTAGACTCCCCGCTGAGCTGGGAGGCCAACGCGGTGCTTGATCCCAGACCCTGGCATCATCACCTGAGCCAAAGGCAGATGCTTCACCAACTGAGCCACCCAGGCACCCCTGGCAGTGTTTCTCC
The DNA here is from genome assembly GCF_023065955.2 of Ursus arctos. Taxonomy (NCBI): domain Eukaryota; kingdom Metazoa; phylum Chordata; class Mammalia; order Carnivora; family Ursidae; genus Ursus; species Ursus arctos. Next base: position 8,849,094 of record NW_026622830.1, read on the forward strand.
ACACTCTGATTAAGAGTACAAAATGGAATATAAAGTCCACAGTCAGCTTTCTGGAATACAGATCCTGACTCTGCTTCTTTCTCGCTGTGAAATCGTAGCAAGATACGAGAATGTTCTGTGCCTCAGTCTCCCCTTCTGTTAAATAGAGCCAATGGTAATACTCACCTCACAGGATTATTGTAAGGATTTAAGAACGTAATATGGCACAGAGGAGGCACAAAGAAAATTTGAGAAATTATTCAAGCCTAGACTCCAGAAGGAAGACCCCACAGGTACTCGCCTACCATACTCGAACCTAAATTTGTTCTTTTCTCTCTTATTTCTTCCTCAACTACCCAGAGCACCTGCACCATAGTTTGGTGGGTACTAGACAAAAACTTCTGACAGACTAGAATTTTCCTAACATACCTTTTGAATATTTTAAGCCTGGAAGAAAAACAGCCAGAATTCAGACATAGCAGGCATTTTTAAAATAAAAGAGCTGAAGAAAGGCTTGGCAAATTGGAGAAGAAACGAAAAGAAAGAAAAAAAAAATCCTGGAAAAGCTTATATTCATGGATGGCAGGTAGCATATACGTGGAATTGAGCTGAGAGAAACCCTTAAATTCTTGTCCTCTTGGGACCTACACTTTAATTCACTTAAACTAACCAAACTGATATGGTTCAGAGTTTAAGGTAGAGAGGTATTGTTTTATAATTCTTCATTTCTAAAATGACCCTCTTATTCTAGGTAAAGTAAGACAGAAAATTGATAGTCAGATAGACTGAGATATGCAAACAACATTTTTTTTTCCTGGAAAGTTACAATGATTTTTAAGACTTCGTATCTTTGTGGTCCTTTTTTATCCTTCTTATTTATTCACATGAGGCAGTATGACTTATTAACTAACCATAAATTTCTTCCTTAGATTGCAATTTTCATCTGGAGGGAAAACCCTTTTCATATTAATGATCTGTATCATTTGTAGTAACAATACCTTTCTCCCTTTGTTTAAAAAAAATAATAATGATATTAATAAAAAAAGTGCAGACTTTCCTCTCCATATCAAAGTCTATCAGGAAATAAATGAGGAAAACATATATTTGATGCCGTATTTTAGCCTGAGAAAAATCGACAAAATTATTTTTATTATATAGAGGGCATATAGCTCATGCATGTAGCTTAGAATCAATTAATTTAAAGTAATAATTTGTACAAACACCCTCACAAAAATTTTAAAGGATATTAAACACCCTGTTTTATAAACATAACACTTAATTTAGGAAAAAAAAACATTTAGAAGGTAATGCATTTAGGATAAGTGCACAACACATGAAAATAATAAATGAAATTTTCCCAGTTTAGAAAATGAATGTAATTAATTAACATTTAAATTACATTTTTAATTGCAATCATGCCCTCCCAGGGGACTCATAAGGGACCATAATTGCAATTAAAAGCATGTGGATTAGATAATAAAACAATGCACACTGTCTGAAATGTGCGATTTAAAATGGAAAACAGACATTGTTATCGGCACATCTAACTTAATTGTAGCCATAAAGCAAATGTGCTGTACAAAATAAAATTCACATACGGGAACATTTAATTCTGGAGTCTCTTAAAGGGGACACGCTTGAGAGCACATTTTATGACAGGTTCTGTTGGAAACAGCCCTTTAAGGCTTTCGGATCGAGGGCTGGTGCCTTAATGTTTTTGCATTAATAAAAGCAAAGCTGAATGTTCCTATTAAAACACACAGATACATTTAAGTAAGAGATGAAACTCAATGTCTAAATTTAAGCTGCGGCACACGATTCTATTAGCTGGACAGACCGTAAGGCCATGTAATTTTGAAACTACGTGGTTTTTTAACTTTTTTTTTTTTTTATCTTCTCCTCTTGTTGAGAGAATCATCATGAAAGGTGTGCGATTTAAGACTAGGGAAAGGAAAGCCAGAGAGATGTGTGTTTGGCTTGGCGAGAGCAGAGCCAGGATATGCATCCCCAGTCCCCCAGCCCCACCCGGATAGTCTGACGTCCAACATCGTCCACCTCGAGAAAGCCAAACCAATGCTTTTTAATTACAGAAAGGTCTTCTATTTCATTAGCATGAATCTCACCGTTATTTGATCAGAAACCTTTTCAACTCCGTATATGTCAGTCTTTTCAGTTGGAGGTACTCTTGGTAATGTCTGGTAGTCTCAGCTTGGGGGAAAGGATGCTGTTGGCATCAGGGAGTGCATGAGGCAACCCCTGCTTAGAAAATACCAAACTGTATCCAAAGAGGAGATGGTTAAAAATCCTTCAGAATCCCATTCTGGTAGATACAGGGCTGCAGTCTTCTGCTTTTAGCCTAGATGCCTATTTCGTCTGCTTATTGATGAGAAACAGTGACTGTGTTTACGGTATAAATGTTAGCATGAAATTAGAAGCAGCACAGCTCAAAAGGGCAGTGCGATAGAAAGACAAAGATCTCAGCTTTGGGGCCGGAGAGATCTCTGCTCAGAAGCCGGCTCTGCACGGCCAGCTGTGTGACTCTGCTCAAGTCAATTTTCCTCTGCAAAGTCTTGGTTTTCACATCTGCTTTACATTCATGGTGGCATGAAGATGAGAAAAAAATAGACACACTCACACATATATACATTCACTAAATATATTGAAGTATAGATGCTGTACGATATAGAACACCATGTATGAAGACCTTTACGTACGTATAATGTACAATGTACATAAGCATGCATATGGATGTGTGCGTGTCCAGAATTTATTAATATGCAAATAGGTAACCCCTTTGATATGTTTACATTTGCATACATGCATAGCTCCCTGCTTCCTACAAGCTCATTCACTCAACAGGTTTTTTGAAAGGCCTACTATGTGCCAGGGACTATGCTCGCCTTGGGGATGTAGTTGAAAAGGAACTCAGAAAAAGATGTTTTAAGTAGATGACAAAACATCTGGACTTGATCTCAGGGCAGTAGGAAACCGTTGGTGAATTTAGGCAAAGGATTAAAACTGACAGATTTGTATTTCCTAAGAAATTCTGTGCGATGTGGTACATTGACTAAGGAAATGTGGCAGCTTGGCGATGGGGGCAGGGATGTCGAGAAGTCTGGAGCTGGTGTCTTAGAGCTTGTCGAGTTTAACGGAAAACGAGGAAGATCTGAAATCAGCTCACGTAACAATAGTTTTGGTCTTTAAGAATGCCCAGGAATATGACAACCAACGAGCAAGTTGTTACCCTATTGGAGGGCAGCAGAAATGAAGATAGAAGGCCACTGAAGTTTGAGACCCGTGAGTCCAAGATGCCTACCCATCATACTTTTCTGGGGCGAGTAAAATTACAGATTCTTAAAGCCCATTCATAGACCTTTAAAATCAGAATGGATGAATGGGGAGTGGGGAGTCTTTGCAATACTGATTCTAGGCATATTTAGGGAAGACTGTGCATTTAGACCATGAGAAACAACAAATAAATAGGATTTTGATCACTATTCAATAAGCTAAAATCTGATATCTGGGATTGTGGCAGAGACGGTGCTATATGTTTGCCATATCCTCTTCCCACAGAAAAACTACATTTCCCAGTTTCCCTTGTAGTTCAGCTGGGACCATGCGCTCTGGCTTCTGACCAGACTGGGCAGAGGTGATAGACATCACTGCCGAGACTCGTCCACACCTTCTTCAGTGGTTTCGGAAGCCAAAATCCAGATGTTCCAGATGGTATTGCTATATGTCAGCTGGAGGAGACCAGCATCAGACAGTATGTACATAAAAAATAAATATGTACTGTGTGGAGCACTGCGATTAGGGGGTTATTTGTTAGAGAAGCTAGCATTAATTATCCTGACTAATACAAGGAGAAAGGAAAACAAACACATCTCTCAGAGCATGGCGCCGATTTCCTACAAATTCAATCGATTTTTCCAACGTCACCATATTTCTCTAAGGCAAAGTCTTTAAATAGCCATAGATGCTATTTTTAGTTTCAGCATTTGTGTATTTGAGTGTATTTTTAGTCTTTTGGAATTAAACCCAGAATAGATTCCATTTGCAGTAAACCAGACTATTTGAATAAGTCAATGCTTCTGAAATTGTAGGAGGGCAGGTGTTGCCCCCGGGGGACGTTTGGCCATATTGGGAAACATTTTTGGCTGTCAAGACTTGGGGGGTTAGGGTGCTACTGCATCTGGGGGTAGAGGCTAAGTACCCTGCACTAGCCCCCTGAGCAAAGAATTATCTAGCCCAAAATGTCAGTAGTGCCAAACTCTAGACTAATCCCAAGTAGGCTCGATCTGCCTTCTGGACATAATCACAGACCCATTATGTCCAAAACAAAAAAAAACCCAGGGGCCAACTGGTGCCAAACGAGGGCCACAGTTAAACAAATCAGACTCCCCATTCCTGCTCAGCACACTGTTCTGCCGTTCTCCGCCAGACCGGGGCAGTCAGTGCGTCAGAAGACGAACAGAAATGTTCCAGGGACTTCTTGTCACCTAGGTAGAAAGAAACAGCTTGAAGGACCCAGTCATTTACACATTCAACTTTGTCTTCTTCGTTCAAAAGTTGGTGTTGCTGTCACCAGACCTGGCAAAAGTCACACTTGTAATGTCATAACTTTACACCCGCCTCTTCGTCCTTTTGGGAGGTGTGACGCTCCCAAGTCAGAGAGCGCACTGATAGAATGTTGCCAAGTCCACCTCTCTGCCACCTTCTCGCCTCTTGCTCTCTCGGAGGTAACTGCTCTCCACAGAGAACAATTTTTTAAAAACGTTTATTCATTATTTGAGAGAGAGAGCATTAGCAGAGGGAGAAGAAGAGAGGAGCTAAAGCGGACTCCATGCTGAGTGCAGAGCCCCACGCGGGGCTCGATCTCACGACCCTGAGATCAGGATCTGAGTCAAAATCGAGAGCCAGATGCTTAACCAACTGTATCACCCAGGTGCCCCTTGATTGCAGCATTTAAGGGATTATGAATTGAAATGCCTTTCATTTGATAAGATGAACACCAAGAATCCCCATATTACCCCCCCCAACACACACACACAAAACATGACTCCCTGACGTGCTCTGCCATGACACAAAGTCTGACCTCAAAGTCTAATGAGCAGTAGTGCCTGGTGACTGAGAATGAGCAGCTTTGGGGTCAAATATGTTTGGAGCCTGATTTCCCCAATAACTACCCGTGTGATTTTAGGCAGGGTATTAACCATGCCTGAGGGCCATTCCTCACCTATATGGAGAAAAGAGTGTCCACTTCATATGATTTGTTTGGAGATCAGAACAGACACTGTATACAAAAAGTGCTCAATGCCGTGCCCCCACACAGTAAGTGTGTGGACACTCAAGTATTTACTGATAAGTAATAAAAATCCTTTCTCCACAGAGTGCAGAGTCATATGTGACTTGCCCTCTCTGACCTCTACTCATCTCATCTGACGTCTTCCCACCTCATTCTATACTGTGCTCCAGCCACCATCTTTCTATTCCAGAAAGAACAAAGCCAACTCATTCTCACCCCAGGACCTTTGCACTTGCTGTTTCCTCTGTTTGAATGCTCTTCTGTCTTCCTCCAGAGTTTCTGTATCACTGATTCCTTCTCAGCATCCTGGCCTCAGACTAAATGTCACCTTTCTCTGGCCATTGTCCCTGAAGTTCCCTACCCCCATTCTTAGCCATACATGATTGCGTTTCTAGCTTTATTTTCTTTATAATACTAGTGTCATCTGAAATTATCTTATTCACACATTTATTTACTTGTCTGTTGTTTCTATCCCACTCCTGATGGAAGTTGCATGCAGGCAAGGAATTCATCTTATTCAACAGATGCAAAAACCACACTTAGAATGTTTCATGCACAGTTGCTTTTCAATGAACATTTCTGGAATAAACTAAACCAAACCTAACTTCTTTAACAGAAAACTGTCCCAACACCTCTTTTCATAACAAAACTAAGGACAGTGACCACTGACATAGACTCTAAGCTCCTGGCAATGTCCCCAAAAGGCTGAGACTTCTGGGTTTTATTACACCCCCTTTGGGACAAACCCTCACCTTGTATTAATTTCTGACTATTCATTGCAGGCAGAACAAGTCCTTGGATTTGGGAACTGACCACTAAACACATGCCACCATCTGAAACTAGAATGTTCACGATGCATTTCCCTTTCCGGGCGAGAGTGCAGAACGGTAGGGAAGCTGTGCAGGCCAATCAGAGGGCGACCTGAGGTCTGTGTGCCTCTGCATGTGTTTGTGCTCATGGTTGTGTGTGACCACACGTGGGCAGTCAAGGGTGGCTCGGGGGCTACCTAATTAAGTTTCCAACTGAAGCATTAGGCAACTCCACTCTGCCACTCTGTCACCTGCCCCACGAAATGGACCCGAGATACAAACTGCACCTTAACTAGGCAGCTTCCATTCTTGCTGATCCCATTAGTTGCCCAATTGGGCAAGACGAGGTTTTAATTGCATGCCAGAAGCTTTATTTTTCTGCCCCAGGCAAACAGTTAACCACATTAGTATACCACTGACACATGAGAAGTTGGTCAGCAATGAAAAGTGAAAGAGCCACTTTTGGAGAGAACTGAGGTACCTGTCCATTTCTAGCACTTCCCCCCCAGCATCTGTAGCTACCTGAGGGAGAAAAATTTCAACCACCACCACAATGTGACAAGGTGTAAATAATGCACCGTGCTAATATTTCACAGCTTCATGGTGTGATGTAGGTTCACACAGACAGGCAAGGCTTGAAGGCAGACAGATGTGGCTTACGGGCGGGCTGTGCCCCTTGCTAACCATTTCCTCAGTCTCCTCATCTGTCAAGCAGGAAAAATGAATGTCACTTTCCGCTTTGGGATATTTTGAGGATTGAATATGAATGAAATGTTACAGGTAAAGAAAGCTTTAGGCTCAAATTCTGACACTTACTAGGCACAATGTGTCATTATTATAACTTTTATCCATCCACGCATGCATCCATGCATCCATCCATCTATCCATCCATCCATCCTTCCATCCATCCATCCGTCTATCCATCCGTCCATCCTTCCATCCATCCATCTATCCATCCATCCATCCATCCATCCATCCGTCTATCCATCCATCCATCCTTCCATCCATCCATGCATGCATCCATCCATCATCAATCCATCCATCCATCCATTCATCCATCATCTATCCATCTATTCATCCACCCATCCATCCAACCATCCATCCATCTATCCATCCTTCCACCATCCATCCATGCATCCATCCCAGCCTCTGCAACACATCTGTTTCAGAGACCACTAGGAAGGAATGTTAGATAAGAGAAGCCAGAATTACATAGAAGGAGTGATTACATAACCAACAATGAAGGACCCTCTCATCCCAAACCTCAAGGATGCTAGGTCCCCTGAGCCGTGTCATCCTAGGACAGCAACATAGGCTTATTTTGCTGAAGCCATATGGAGACAATGTTACTATGATTTAAAGGTCAGCACCATAAGAAATCATATTTAAGGCTATGAGGAAGGAAGCAGGGACATTACTGAATAGGTAAAAACTTTAGTGTCTCAAACTTCAACTTCTTCCTTCTGATTGAAGGGCAGTCCTTCATTTGACCTTTCAGACTGTGCCATCCAAGAGGGGAGTCACTAACCCCATGTGACTATTTAAATTTAAATAAGATAGAACTTTCAGCTTGTCGGTCACACTAGCCACGTGAAGTGCTCAAGAGCCACAGGTGGCTAGTGGCTACTGTAGTGGACCGTGCAGATGAAGAATACGTCAGACATCACAGGAAGTTCTCTTCGACAGCCTCCTTTGGGGGAACATTTAGTTGCTTATTTTAGCATTTCAATCCTTCCGTAAGTTCTGTTTCCTTACAAAGAGAGGTTGACTGTGGAAACGATCTCTTCCTTTTAACATCTGTAAAACAATGACATACTTTGCCCGTTCTATTACCAATAATCAAACAAAAGACAGAGATGAGATGAAATGGAGATTTTTCAAGTATTGCTGATGGTAGCATACTGATTTATCTCAACTGAGAAGAAGCTGTGTAATGGGAATCAAGAGAAATAGAAATATTCTCTCCCTTTGATCCAGTAATGGAGGCAGATTCCTAACCCTAAAGCTAATCCCAATCTACTTTAAGGTCATCGCCAGAAACACAGAAGAATCTCTACATAAAAAGATGTTCACCACAGTGGAGCTTATACTGGCAGAAAAATCTGGAACAACATAAATGTTCTCGAATAGAGGCGTGATGAAATAAGCAATGGTACCTGCATTCGATGGTGCATAAACACGATTATTACAAACAGAATGTAGCAACTTGGTAAGATACGTAAGAGGGAGTCAAATGGGGCAATCAGCAGAATACAAAATGTTATTTGATTTTATTGTCTATCTATTGCTATGTAAGCAGTTACTCCAAGACTCAGCAGCTAGTAACAACGAACATTTACCATCTTGGTTCCCACGGTTCGGGCGTCTGGAAGTGGCTCAGCTGAATGCCTCTGACTCAGGGTCTCTCAAAGATCTGCAGGCGAGCCATTGCCTCGGGGCTGTTGCTCTCTCAAAACCGGGGCTAAAGCGTCCACTTCTAAGTTCATCTATGTGGTTTTTGGTACGTGATTGTCAGTTGGTTTTGGGGGCGCCCCCTTCGTTTCCTCACCACATCCCTTAGGCTCCTCTGCAGGATGGGTCACAACCTGGCAACCGGCTTTCCCCCAGTGTGAGTGATTCAAAGGGAGGGATGGGGGTGGGGGTGGGGGACGTGTGAACATCTAAGGTGGAAGCTACAGTCTTTCTGTAGCCTGAGCTTGGAAGTGACGTCCCAGCACACTTGCCATGTTACTACGGGTGAACCAGAAAGTCCATCGACTCACCAGGGGAGGTGATCCCACAGGGGCAGGGATCTGAGAGATTGGGGATCACTGGGGTCATCCTGGAGGCTTTATCACAGAACTCATCTCTGCTTCGCCAATAAAAGAGATTGGCTTCGAGATTTAAAAGAGGGAGAGAGGCAGCCAGACAGAAGACAGAATGAATCTTCTCTACAGCTCTCCCTTAAGAGTAGGACTATGGAGTCATTCTTTTTTTTCTATGTTATTTCACCTATTTTCCAATAATGAGCTTTTTTTTTTTACTCTTACTATGATAGCAACACTCGATAAACGTTATTTATTAATTAATTTACTTTTTAATTTTAATATTTTTTATTATATTATGTTAGTCACTATACAGTACATCCCTGGTTTTTGATGTAAAGTCTGATGATTCATTAGTTGCGTATAACACCCAGTGCGCCATGCAATACGTGCCCCCCTTACTACCCATCACCAGCCTATCCCATTCCCCCACCTGATAAACGTTAAATGTTATTTAATTGGAAAAAGAAACCCTGTGGCGAATCCACAAGCATGATATTTGTAACTGATGGTCATTTTAAACCCACTTCCAAGTCTGAGATCAACTTTCTCATATCCCCCCCCCCCCCGCTTTTTTTTAAGAGAAAGTAATCAGCTGATGTCCCTGCCGTTAGTAGTTAGAATGTGCTGGCTAAGATCCTTAGGATCTAGATCTCCTTCTCCACACCCCTGCCTTCCCGGAGCTCGGCTCCTCCCCTCCCGCCGGCCTCCTGCCAAATTCCCAGGGCGCCCTATATTGTAACGTCTGCAAGGGTGAGGGAGCCAGGATTGACGGCCCTTCAGTCGAGTCCCAGGCTGACACAGGCAACGGAGGGTAACTCATGCTTAGCACTTGATGTAACTTTTTGATGACTGAAACCTGATTCCATCAACCAATCCCCCAGCGGCTGATCTCATCTCTTTACCATCAGAGAAACTGAAGCCGAGTTACCAGCAAAGATAAAAAGAGGAGGCGAGTGGGCCACGTCTCAACACAGAGAGGAATAAGCTCGTCTTTGATCCTTTGTCCAAAGAACATTCCGGATTCTCACAAATGGGATGGCTGAACCGAAAATATTGCTGCAGTCAGTCCTCCCCCTGCCCAACACCCCCCCCCCCGCCCCCGCCCCCAGCCACATTTTTCTGAGCTGGGTGTCCATGCGGTCCTTCAGAAAAAACTACAAGCTCATTACTATTATCTTTTTTTTTTTTTAATTAGGAATTCAAGGCAAATCTCTTTTATTTATAAAATTGAGCAGAAAATAACAATGCAGTCGACAAAACACCCTTGAAAGTGTTAAAAAATATATATAAGGGCAACAAGTAACAGCAACCACAGTAAGCATTTGTGGAGGGTTTTGAGCCCGGAGCCGGAGGCAGCCGACGCAGGCTGAGGCCTGGCTGGGCCACGCAGACTCTATGTTGCCCCAGACAAGCCGTGTTCCTTTTAAGCTTCCTTGTACTCATCTGAAAAAGGATCGTGGTTGTTCCTACTCATTGATTTGTGGTGAAGATGAAAGGACATGACCCAAGGTGGGTGTATAGTGCCTGAGATCTAATAATTGCTTATTAAAATGTGATCTTTCTTTACTGTAACTCAAAAAATATCACTCAACGGCTTCTAATTCTATAATGGCTTCCTATTACAGAGAATGGAATCAAAACTCCTTACCGGGGCACCTGGTGGGGGGCTCAGGCGATGAAGCGGCTGCCTTTGGCTGAGGTCATGATCCTGGGGTGCTGGGATCGAACCCTGCATCGGGCTCCCTGCTCAGCGGGGGAGTCTGCTTGTCCCTCCGCCCCTTCCCGCATTTGTTTTCTCTCTCTCAAATAAATGAATAAAATCTTAAAAAACAAAACAAAACTCCTACAAAGCCCTATTTGAACAGCTGCCATTTGCTCTTCCTTGCATGCCCTGTATTCCAGCCCATGGGTCTTCTCTCCATCCCTGTGGTAAGCCTTCTTGCTCTGCCTCGGGACCTTTGCACTTGCTGTGCTTTTGCCCAGAACATCCTTTCCTCGGGCATTTGTCTGGCCGCTGCTTTCTCAATACTGAGTTCTTGAGACAAATACCACCTCATTAACAAGACTTCCATGACCTCTTTTTACTGAAAATAACCGGAGTCAGTTTCTGTTGTTTGCAATCAGAGAAGCTGAATGAATTCAGAGAGCAATCGTCTTGAAAAATAGATTTTGTCCTTTCTTTCCCCTCTTTGGCCACAAACCTGATGGTATTTGTTAATGTTTCTGTGTTTTTTTGTTTTTTTTGTTTTTTGTGTTTTTTGTTTGTTTGTTTGTTTGTTGTTTTTTGTTTTTTTTGGTTAGATCCTCTTGCTATCTCCTTTTAGATTAGCAGGAATTTTTGCTTGGGCTTGTTGGCACCTTACAAAGAAGTAGACTAGGAGTAGGGAATAAATGGATGAAAAGGTGCATTTAAAGAAGGCAGGACCGTAGTGAGTGTGATAAAAGCATTTCGAGAGAAGTAGTTTGCAGGATGGTTAGTCTAGAAAGGGTAAACTGAAAACGTCTGCCTTAAATACTATACTCACGCATGCTTTGTGTGGTGCCAGCAATATTGGGAGTGCCTAAATTTGAAAACAGAGCTGAGTATAGGATACAGAGCAGGGATATTTTGCATGACTAATGATTAGACCCAGCAGAACCATAAGGGATTTGTTCTTGACTCCCGAACCCGTGAAGATAAAATTTCATGTCCTAAGGAGGCTCCACTCTCTTAAACTTCTGGGCCCAGGACTGTCAGCCTGTGCTCCTCCTGCTGACTGTTCTGCAGACCCACAAGCACCTTGCTTTGAACATCCTAGTGCCACCATCTTCCCTTCTACCACTGGGCCTTTGCATATGCTGGCCCCTCCTTGGGGATAATGGTTTTCCTTCTCTTTTTTTGCCTACTGACCTTTCTGTTCTTACCTTACACAACTTATCCTCAGGAAAACCTCCTTTGACTTCCTTGACTAGTCAAACCCCCATGAGGTATTCTTATGAAAAGTATGTCCTCAACTATCCAGCTCTTTCCACAGGTTTAATTTTGTCATTATTTGATTAAAAGCTGTCTCTATCACCAAGGTGTGAACCCTGTTCTGGCAGGAAGTGTGTCAGATTTTGCTGAGCATGGAATCTGCTATTGTTATCACAAGGATGAGCTTAGTATGGTGCAGACATTCAATAAATATTTATTAAATTAAAATGAATGAAAGAACGTGTTTTCAGGACTGACTGTAAGAGTAAAGCCATAATAGCCATTCCTATTTTGAAGAGGCAACTTATTAACTTTAGCCACTTAAGTGTTTTTTTAACTCCTGTTTCTCAAATCATTCCTTCGGAAGCATTTATTTGTCTTCGACACTTTGTTCCTGTCATACGAAGGGTAGATGTTATGTGTGTTCTATGAACTATAACCGGTTCACTTTGATTTACTTCCTTTTTTTCTCCCTAGAACAAAGGTTGGCCAACTTTTCCTGTAAAGGGCCAGATAATAAATATTTAAGGCTTTGAGGACCGTATGGTCTCTAAGGCAACTATTCAATTTCTCTGTTGCGACGCAAGGCTGCCACGGATAATGTACAAACAAATGTGGGTGGCTGGGGGCCAATAAAATTTTATTTACAAAAAGAGGCATCAGACTAGACGCGGCCCATGGGTTACACTTTGCTGGTTCCTGTTACTGAAGATGGGGAAAAAAACAAGTTCAAAATATGGGCTCAGTCTGGCATGTAACCCAGGAGAGTCGTGTGCCACATACAGGGCCCTGGCTTGCTCCGGGAGCTCTGGTGCATTAATTCAGCTCTCTGGGCCTCAGTGTACTGAGGTATAAAATGGGGATGACTGCTCAGCAAAACATGGTTGCGAAGACAAGAGGCTGACGACTAGGTAAGTTGGAACCCGGTAACCTTGGTGAAGATTAACCATACTTGTTTTTACGCTTCCTTTCCACCTATGGTCAGTCATACTAATTTCCCCTTGGTGGTTCCCCTACCGAGTTTCTTTAAAAAACTAAAGGTATTGAAGGAAAAAAGAGGGAGTCCACATATAGAATGTTTTGAGGCTTAAAAAAAGATTGTTCTGGTTCTTGTGTGGACGGTGGGCTGGAGGAGCCCAGGGTCAGGGAGATCATGTACGAAGCTATCTGCAGGGAACCCAGGAGGGTAGCAGCGGTGGCCCGTTGTCCGTAGCATGGCCAGTGGAGGGGAGTGGCTTGTCTCTTCAATGGCCGGAGCTCCTTGAGGGCAAGGGTGTGGCTGTCCCTAAAGATTCCCATAGCCTGACACACTGACCCACACATAGAAGGCTCTTGGGAAATGGGCATTGATAGAGTAAATACAGCAATCACTTTCTGGAAACATCTAGAAGGGCTTGTTTAGAAGACACGTGGTTACCGATGTCCTCCTTAGCATCCTGTTCTCTTATCTGTGGGCACAAACTTCCAAAATTCACCCACAACCCAACCACCTCTCACAGCCTCTGCCACAATCAGCCCAGGCCAAGCCACTGCCATGTGTCACCTGGATGGTGGCGATAGCCCCAGTCCACCAGCCTCTGCCCTCCCGGCCCCTACCCTTTGCCACAGTCCATTCACCACCATGGTCAATCTGCTCACACGTTAGACAGTGTTACTCTCCTGCCCCTGACCTTCTAGCACCATCCATTGCCCTAGAGTGAAATCCAAAGGCCCACAGACTCGGCACATCCCGACCTCTCATGACTCCATCTACTCTTCCCTCCCCGACTCTGCTCCAGGCACCCTGGCCTACTCTGTGCCTGAGGTACCCAAAGTTCACAGCAGCCACAGGGCCTTGGCTCTTGCTGTCTTCTCTGTATGGGACCTTAGACATCCCTCAAACATCCTTCACTTCATTCAGGCCTTGTTACAACGTCACTTCCTAGACCACCCCATCCAAAAGCAGCACTCTGTAACCCCCACTGCAGTTCCTCAGTTTCTCTTTGCATCTTAGTATCTGCCATAGTCTGCATTTCTTTCTGGCCTGGCCTTCGTCCCTACATTTCCCATCGGAATATAAGGTCCTTGAGGGCAGGAATCTTTTTACTCCTCCCTGCTACAAGCCCAATGCCCGCAGACATGTACTAGACGTTCAGAATATGTGTGTGGAGTACATCAACGAATGTGGGACACCCAGGAATCTCTCCCTCTCTCTAAAAGCAGAAGCGAATCAGACTCATTACCAAAGCCAGAATAAATATGTTGACATGTATTATTATATATAATACTAGTTTCACTTGGTGGAAACCAATCAACATTTAACCGGGGCTTCCTATAGCACAGGTGAAATGCTCATGATAAGGATAATTTCTTTAAAAATACCAACTCAATGTTGGGGGTGGAGCAGTCTTGTTCAACAGAGCCTTAGTGAAATGAATCTATAGAGACTTCTAGAAAACTGCAAAAGGAATTCTTTTCAAACCCACTGAAGACACCGATAAAAGGTAGAATCCTTAAACACAATCAGAATGTTTTACACCCACAAGGATCTAAGCTCTCAAATTTTTTTTCCCCCGAGAATTACTGAATTTTGAGCATAAATTGGGAAATTAGCCTCTTAGGTCATAGAGGGTGGGATCCTAGCCGTACTGAAAATTGAGTAAAGGCAGATTTGGGGAGGGGTTTAAAAGGGTGCAGGCAGGTTCTAACTCCTGCAGAAATAAAGCTTGCCTGGGACTCGGGGAGTTGCTGGTAATCAACATCGCGCACACCCAAAACACCTAATTTTTCTCTGCCTCACAAAGGTTTGGGGTACTCCGCTTCTCTAGGCAGATAGAAGTTGGAAGATGGCATCTGTCTCTGGAAATAGAGGACACTCAGATCGTTTCACCTGCTCTGATTTTCGCCCTACTTCTGGGAATGTTATCTCCTAATCCCTGACCACCTTTAGAACATAACCTATTGGGGAAATGGAACAGGTGGAAAAGAAAAATCAGGAAATAGGTATCCATTCGGCACAATGGGAAATCACTGCATTTGCTCTTTCATCCCGAAATGTAGGACATACCAGCCATTCTTTCCTTCCTGGGCTACACCAGCCTCGGGCATCCCTCGATTGTGAGATTTTGCACTCGATGCAATGGGACCTGGGTTTTCGTCTCGGCATTTGCTTGCTGGGTAACCTTGGGAAACTCACTGAACTTGTCTGAGCTCCTCCATCAATTAAAGGAGGGCAGGAAGCCCAGCTCTGCCTGCTCCACAGGTGGCTGTGAGGTTTAAGCGAGATGAGGTACATAAAAGGGCTTTGCTTCTGGAAAGTGTGGCTCCGATGGGAAGGGGTGAGGCCTGAAGGTGGGCACTGTACACCAGGTGCCTGCATGAGCCAAGCCAGCAGGAGAAACTGCAGACCTGCCACGGGACAGACTTTCCACGCAGACATTATCGATCGTGTTGCACACGTAAGTGTAGGAAGATTCTTGGCTTCCATGGAAACCTATGTTTTCATCAGTTTTGCTTAAAACACATGGCCGTCTTGTACTAGATTTGTTGGTTCACTGTTGGTTGGGCCGTGGGTAGACAGAAACATTACATAAAAGTTAGAGTGCAAGAACAATGCCACAGACAGGAGACACACGGATTTAGCAACGGTGAGGGGTGGCAGGTAGGACAGTCACACCTCCAGCTGTGGACACGTGTTTGCACAAGAAAATGGGACTCGTGGTGCCAGATTTCCTAACTTGAAGAGAAGCCTGGCATTTAGAGCCATCGAGAAAGCCTTCTAATATTTAATTAAAAGTCGACTCACTAATTAAAGTTCTAAAGAACACTAGAAACACACCTGGGGTCAGTATCATTTTGTGGGCTATTGTTTGTGACCCAGACAACCTGTGATTTACTGTGTTCTCATTAACCAAAGGATTAGGTCTGAATTGTCTTCTGGGGTCAACGTAGCATCTACCCGGACATTCACTTCCTACCTGCTAACTCATTTTTCATGAAGGGAACTGTGCAAAATTCCCAGGGAACTGGGGTTTTAATGCCCTCTGTGGTTTTTCTTGGGCCCAGTTCACTTTCAGAGTGACAGCTTTCCATGATGGGAAGATAGTATGAACAGTTTTTCCTCAATATTCCATTATTGGTCCTGGGTAACTTTGCTTGCCCTGCACATCTAGGGTGACTCTCCCTCCCAGGCCTGTGCCCGAGGAGGCTGACCTGAGATCAGGGATCCTGTGTTCTCTTGACCCTCTGCCCTCTGGTTTCCCCTTGGGTTTGTCCAAAGGAGATGGGCACGTGGGAGGAGAAGATGGTGGCCGATATATTTCCCTGGGTCCTTTTGGCCAGGTGGCCATAGATCCTGGGTCACTGTACCAAGGGTTGTAGCTCCTATGAAGAGGCCCTATCCTTATGGCCACACCCTCACCAGGTTCTGGAAATTGCTTTCTCCCTGTTCCCCTTCAGGGAAGGCTCCTTTCTGTCACTAGTCTCAGGTCCCTGCAATGTCCCTTGTTGATTTTTAACAATCACTCCCACCTTCTCACTGTCCTCCCTCCATTACCCAGTGGAGTATGTCAGGGGCATCCCCCCACCCCGTCACCAATTGACATGGTAATATTTCACATCACTAGTTCTCCAGATGGACCACTTTGAGTGCGACAGTGAGGGCCCAATTCCAAATCAGAACCACAGGTAAATTCACCAAGCTGTCCTCATGCAAGCACTCTGTAAATATTTGCCAGAAAGAGAGATTAACCTATATTTAGTCACTAACAAACCTTTAAAAATCAATACAGGTTTAAACACCTGTCTTAGGGGAAACAGAAATCTAACACACATTAACTAAACTTTTTTCCAACTTGAATCTAGGTGGTAGGCGTTTTTTTATATAGAAGGTAAGGCTGAGTTGCCAACATGGGGGTATGGAGGAGTGAAATGAGTGTCAACAGTGATATTGACGACAACGAAAGCAAAGCATAGTTGTTGAAAGCTTGTTATTTGCCAGGTTCGATGCTGTGTTCTTGACTGTCTCATTTATTGATCATGTTTTGAGGTAGTTATGTCCCTATACCCATTTTGCAGATGAGAAAAACTGAGGTTTAGTGATGTTAGGCGATTTCCTACATGAGGCAAGTGACTCAACCTCAGATTTCATAATTACCCCTGGATTTCCGTGTATTCAGAGTTTCAAAGAAAGGAGTGGTCAGTGAAGACGGGAGTGGTCTAGAAAAATAACTATAGAGTAACTAATATTTATAAGTCAGCCATTTGAGGAATTGATATTTGAATCAAGGATCCCTGGACCACACTCTGGATCTGGGGACAAAATGGCATCAACGATGGTTGTGCATGGCAGGTGGCTGTTTCTGACTTCCAGGGAGAGCAAAGGAAGCTGTGAAGCCTGATTTTATAATTTGTTATCTTTATTTTACTATTAAATGAGAAATTTTGCTCATGAGAAAAGAAGCAAATCACACAGAGGAGCCATTCTTTTAAAAAAATTTTACTTTTTTTCCCCTCACAGAACTGAAATTTCCTTTTGGAGAACTACTTTTCCCCCATTAAACACAGCCTCATAAGACTCTTATTTGAGTCCCCTTCCCTCCTCCAGCTTGGGGACATGCCTGGGACTCAAACTGGTATGGTTTGATTGATGGCGAATTGGCCACATCTGTATACAGATCTTATGCCATGTGACTTGGAAGCACTTTCCATCAAGAGATGGCATTTCCATCTCCATTGCTGGAGTCTGGGCTGGACTTCTGACTTATTTTGTCCAATGGAAGTGACCATAGTGTAGTCCTGAGACTAGCCCACAAAAGGCCTTTTGGGTTTCTGCTCTTGGAACCCTGCCACGACCATAGGACAAGACTGGACTAGCCTGCTGGAGAGTGAGAGAGACCATGTGGACAGTGCCAAGTCATCCCATCTGAAGCCTTGTAGGAGTCTCAGTGAGCCTAGCCTAAATTACCCGCCCGCAGGGTCATGAGCTAAATACATGGTCCATGTTTTAAGCTGCTAAGTTCCGGGAGGGGGTTTATGCAGCAATTGCTAACTGCTCCAGGTGAGGCCCCTGGATCCTCTCCTTCATGGTCTTTGCATCTTGAGCAGAGAAGCCAAGAACACGAAGACATGTTTGGATGGTCAGTTTGGGAATGGCACCTAAACAGACTGGTCTATAATTCTTGCTTCTCTGGACTCAAGGGGTCTTGGCATCGGCCTGTTTCCAGCTTTGGTTCTCCAACCTTCCCACTGTCCTGTGCATGACTGGTAAACTCTCCATCAGAGTCCTTTCTGCCTAAGGTATGAAGGGTCACTTTCTCTTGCTTGTAGTCTAAGAATAGCTCCGAGCACAATTTGATGTGATCAAGCCGGAGAGGGGGAAGATGTCACGTGCAAGCTGTTGGAGGAGATACTCAGGGACAAGAACCTGTCACCCAGCACCACATGGCCACTGCCTTCTCTGGCTAGGCTGCCGGGCTGCTCTTGCTCTTGGAGCTCTGGCAAAATCCCAGCCTGGAGACACCCGATTTTGGGCTATAGGGTGTGTCCAGAGTTATGGCCACAGCAGCTATTCCTTCTCTTGTCAACTTCCTAATAAGTCAGCTGAATTATTTTGGGTTTTATCAGGCTGCACAGTGTGTCCTGATTGGATTATGAGGAATCCTATTTTTAAAAAAGATATTCTGAGAAAGATGCTGTTAGAATGAACTATTCTTGGCCCTTGCACATGCTGTTCCCTTTACCTGGAACATCCTTGTCTACTGCTCCCCGCATCAACCCTCCACCTGTTCTCTCGGCACTGGCATACCTTGTCTGAGCAGCCTTTCCTGCCTATCCAGGACCGGGTTTGGCCATTCTTCTCTGGGTTCCCAGGGCCAGAATAGCATGACACCGTATCATAAACAGCATTATTTATATTATGATACTGTGTGGCAAACATCTGTTTACTTGCAGATCCCCCTCTATATTGTGAGCTTCCTGAATTTCAGGTTTTGTGCTTTTTAAAATCATTTCAACCCCATTCCAAAGAACAAGACAAAAATGGAAGCTGCAGGAGATCTATATACTGGATTCAGACAAGTACCTGTATCATACATATATCAGCAGGGTGATCTTGGCCAATCTACTGATGAAAACTTTCTAGGGGTCGGGTAGGCCATGGGGCAGATCTAGCCTGGAGACCTGTCTTCTCTGGACTGTAGAAGGTTAATAAGTAAGTATCTCACTATTGTGAGACTGTATATCTAGATTCATAGCTTCTCTCGAAAGATCAGAGGATTGGTTGTGTAGTAGGAACGACCATTGCATTGGGGTTATGTTAATGGTTAGGGTTATGGTCAGGGTTAGGGCCAATGGGTCCCCTACAGATGGAGCGTGAGCTCCCTCCCCAGGTCACCATGGGTCCCCCGGCTCACCTTGTTACTATAGTAAGTTGACCTCAAGATGTTTTTGATGCTGTGGTTATTACTGTCTAGAAAGTGAAAAAAAAAATGTTGCCAGTCAAATCATGGCGCACCCACACTGGGGGATGCATGCCAATTTCATACATGATGCATGAAGAAAGGAGCATTGCAGGATCTTGGAACATGCTACCTTCATGACACCAGCAGAAACGGGTTTGCCAACCTCAGACTGAGTGATGTTTCCCATCTTTGGCAGCATCCCTGTCTTCTGGGTCCATTTTAAACAAAAAAAGAGTCTTTATGTTTAATTCCAACCTTCTGGTATTGAATTGTATTTTACAACAGGGGTTCGTATAGATCACGACGTGATCTATATTGTGATATATGATTTCTCTCTACATAAATAGCTACATATCCATGTATCTCTCATGCTTCACCTCACTCTACCGTGCAGGATAATCACCGACTGTTTTCATATATGTAACTATGTTGAATATTAAGCTTACAAAACAACTAGAAGCCGATAGTTATTAGAAAAGCCATAAGATTATTAAAATATTTGTGCTAGTTCACAATCCCTTATCTATAAGTCAAAAATCCTAGAAGCTCTGAAAACCAAAGTTGTTTTTGCTTTTTTCATAATTCAGCTAGCAGAAAAATCAGACCTGAACAGCTTTGAGACAGTTTAAAACTTAAAAAAAAAAAAAATCTCACTCAGTAATATTCATGTTTCACTGCAGACTTATTTATATTTTTAAGTATAGATGCTATTCCCAACCTCGCTGAGAATCCTATCTAATATATAGTATACGTATCCTGTGCTCTTTCTAAAATCCGGAAAACTATGAATTTCAAAATGTTTCTGCTCCCAAGGAGGTGCGGACTTCTGGATGGGTGTGAATAAAGACACCAGCCTTCCCAGTGATGAAAGGCTACAGCCAAGAGTCAAATTGAGTTTCCCCTCAACTTGTGTTCTACCCATTAGGTGAGTCTTGATAACACGCATTAGTTCTTCATTTTGTCCATTCTTGATCCATTCGAGTGACCATGTGCCAGTATAATTGGACATCGTGGCTGAGTAGGGATGGGCTCCTAATTCTCTCTTTTGACTCTAACCACAGAGGGAGAGAACTAATGATAGAAAAAGCACACCCCATGCTCCCTCTGTTTTAATAGGGAATGTGCTGTCAGGAGAGAGTGATATGATAAGGCCTTACATAAATTGATGCTCTAACAGTGTGTTGAGAATGGGAAAGGTAACATTTAATAAGCATGTTAGGGTAATTAGTTAAGTCACTTGTCAATTAACTAGATTACCTAATAGCTAATTTGTCTCTCCAAGCAGCAGGCTTTGTGAAAAAGCAGTCAAGGGAAACTTACACTGAAAGGATGGCCTTCGCACATAAGCTGGTCCAAGACTAGTGCGGCCGGGGGCCTCGAACTCCACTGCTGGGAATCTTCGTTTTCCTACTTGCTTGTAAAAGACATTTCTTTTGTTTTCTTTGGTTTCCTTTTCTACTCTTCTTGTCCTTTTCCTCCCTCCCTTCCCTTCTCCTTCTCCTTCCCCTTCTCCTTCATCTTCTTTTCCTATAAATGACTTTACCTAGGTCAGAGGTCAGCAAGCTCTTCCTGTGTAGGGCCAGCCAGGAAATATGTCAAGGTCTGTGGGACAGGAGGCAACATGGAGGACGTGGTGCAGGTGCTTATTTAAAAAGCAAGGAAACAAAATGTCACAGATTTTTTTTTCGATCTTTTAAACTGTGTAAAACTTATGCTTAGTTCACTGACTGCACAAAGCAGGCTCTGGGTTGAATTTGACCCATGGGCGTGGTTTGCCCATTCTTGCTTCGGATCATCATTAAGTTGCTAAGGATTCTTAAAGCCTTCCTCACTACGGGCCTTCTCCACCCTCGCAAGCAGAGGCTCTGGGCGTAGACTCTGGAGCCAAAGGACCCGGATTAGAATAGAATCCCCACTTTGCCAAGAAACAAGCAACCTAGGGCAAGTCGCTTCTCCTCTCTGTGCTTCTGGGGCACCTCCCCAAACAGAAGCACCCTTCTCACAGCATCATCATGCAGATGAAAGCGCGTAAGGAAGCCCTTAGCCCAGTGCCTGACATTCGGGCCGCACAACATAAGCTTCGACTTATTTCTGTTGCTTTGACAGTGCAGGGAGAAGAAGGAGGAACATCTCCCACGGCAAAGAAACGATAAGCAGAATCTCTTCCCTGGAGATCCCTGGAGATCTGTTGGGTGGAGGACTTCATGCCCAAAGGAGGGGAGCCGTAACAGGATAGTCTTGGGCACCTCCCGGTGTGCTTAAGGAACCAGGATGCTGTCAATGTCTCTTTGGAGAAGGGGGGCCCACCGGTGGGTCTCAGTGTTGCCTCGTGATTTATTGGGATCCTCTGCCTTTGTGCAGATAGGTTTTCCTGCCTCAGCTTTTCAACGATTGTGCAGCAAGTCATGCCCCGTACAGTACAAAGTCTGTCTCCGCGCCCTACATAATATGGGATGTGAAGGAGTGTTATTAAAGAGCCTTCCTGTTTCGGTTTCCTCACTGGCACCACGAGCACGGTGGAAATCTCTAAAGGACTTACTTAACATGCACAAACTGAAACTGAACCACAGCAAATCCGTGCATCCGCAGTTCAAGAACTTTCAATGCCCCTGGCAGAAACTTCTCTCTTTCCTCTGCCTCTTTCTCTCGCTCCCTTTTGATGTTCCCCTTTCTTTCAGCCTATCCCTGACAGTAAGTGCAATCACATCACACACAGCTTTCTTTGGAAAGCCCCCTTTTTTTAATGATCTGGCAGCCAGTAGACACTGAGGCCTTCCAGAAAAAATTTCAATCCCTCTTCCCACAGCTTCCGCAAGCCCCAGTGATAAATGACACCTCTCATTCTGTCACAGACAAGCAGACCAGACGGGGGACGTCAGTGATGGATGGCTCACCAGAACAGGAAATCAACTTTAAAAAAAAAAAAAAAGAAAACCTAAAAGAGCTGACCAGGACATTGTCGGGGTCCTGGTCCAAAGGCCTCGCCTAAGAGACAGTCTGAAAGAAACTGAGAAAGTTTTAGCTTGGGGGGGGAGAAAAAAGTCTGAGATCAAAACAAGGAGAAGAGATATGTATCCATGGAGAAGCTGGCGTGCAATGAACCACAGATTGCTTCGGCATTGTTTATTTCTTTGTGGTACCCTGGATATTAGCCAAATTTTCACCTAACCCCGTGATTTATGGAGGAAAAGGTTGATCCCTGCTCTGTGAGAATTCTATTTTCCTGCTGGAGCCTCAGAAAAAAAGTGAGTCAAGATTTGTTTGTCAAGCCTAAATTACCCCATTTTGCACTGCCCCCAACGAAAAGCAATAAAATTCCCAATGCCCCCCAAGGGATTCCCTCCACACAAAGATTGCCCCCTGAAGATTAACAACCTTGCCTTTTTATGTTGATGGCAATCACAGGAAAGAGCGGGAGGTGGCTCCCTTTTTTTCGTGCTTATTTTTTTCCTATTTTGTATCACACTCTCTTCTCCCTCCCCCCACCGACGATTTCCATATACTGCACTCAATTGAAAACCTCTGCACTTCGATCCACTTGGGGTCACTTGATCAACTTGATTTAAAAGGCTAACAACGACCTCATCATCAAATTGAATCTGAGCACCCACTAGGCATCAGGTCTGTACTAGACCCAAACCAGGAAACTCAGAAACAGATGGCTAGATTCTATGCAGGCAGAATCTCTCAACCTCGGCAACACTGACATTTGGGTCCGATAATTTCCATTGTGGGTGTTGTCCTGAGCCCTGCAGGATGCTTAGTGACATCCCTGGCCCCTACCCACTAAATACCATTAGCACACCCACCCCCACCTCGTAGCCATGACAATAAAAAATGTCCCCAGACAATGCAATGTCTCCTGGGAAACAAAATTTACCCCCCCCCCCCGCCCCACCCAGTTGAGAACCACTGTTCTAGAAGTTTGAAATCCAGGCTCCAAAGAAAAATAATACTCATGGGATTTGTGGGGAACAATTGAACTTGGGGTAGATAATTAAATGCTGGGTAATATGAGATAGAAAATACTATAGGAATTGAGGGACTTGCTAAAAGAGACATTTGCACTGATCAGGTTTGTGCAAATACCTCCATGCAAGCGGCCTAACAAAAACAAAATCTTGTAAGTCTCGGAGCCACCATTTATTTTCTGTAATCTGTGCATCGATATGACCAAACTAAATATTGAGAGGCAGGTTAAAAAAAAAAAAAAGAAACCTTAGTTTCCGATAAATCACATTAAAACTAGTGAGATGGCAACCAACAGTCAAAAACCTCTTCTCTCTTCCAATGATATTTTGAAATGATGTTATCAAAGTTTTGATAATTAATTAGTTATCATTTATTAAACATTATTAAACCTTCGTGATCATTTAAGGTTCTAAATTGGATTGAAGAAGGTAGGGCTAAAATTAAACTCTTGTGTCTTATGCCTTCTTTGTAGATGATACACACAAAATGGTTAACATGCAAATCTAAATTCTAATAGAGCTTATACGGTGATATTAACAACATCCTTTGATCTATCCAATAAAACATGGAATGAAAAGAAGGCTGAGCCCAGTTTCTAGACACCATGTACAATATCTAAGGCTCTCACCCACCCATTGTTGCCAACAGAGATTAAAGGTAATTTGAGAGACACAGACAGATTTATCCACGTGTAAGCCAGTGATGGGAATCACAATGGAAGACAACACACACACACACACACACACACACACAATTTAACTGATCACAAAGAATCAAATTTTTTTTTAAAAAACCATATAATTAATACATTGGGCACAAAAACTGACATTAGCACAAAAATGGAAGAAAAGATCTCAATAAATTAAGAAGAGAGATAGCCACTTTCATCAATTAGAAAGAGTACTGCAAGCACCTTATAAATACTGTTTAATCTGCAGAATTACAGGATAAACAATTTAGGTTGTCAGTACGGCGTTGAGACGGGTACCGAAACTACTTTCATAAGGAAGTTAAAAATGCGAGCACGGATCCTGTACGGCCCCCCTCGCGGGCTCCCGAGAAACCAGCTGGTGGAATTTGTTCTTCATTGTATTGGATTCTATCTTGGTCAACTTAAGACAGACCATTCTTTGTTCACACAACACTGCCTTGCCTATCAATGGGGATCCTAATCAAATTTTATGCTGTTATAGGACTTTTCTGTCTCATCCTCACCTCCTGGTCTTGCATCATGTTGAGGGCAATTACACATTTATTTATTACACATCCCCAAATATAAAACCGCAAAAACTATACCAAAGACAGCAGCTTTTCAATCATCCATCAAGATATACCAGTTTCCAAAGACAATCCCTGCACCACATCCTGAACGTCATTACTCACTCTCGAAAGCTCATTTCAAAGGCCTCCTTCATCTCTTGATATCGTTAGAGAGCGTGCGCGCCGAAGTGCTGCTTGGGGATCTCAATAACTCCACGTTCTCCCTCTCGGAACATGATTAGTGGGAGGTGCGGGCTCCCATTTCGGCTGTGTCTACACAATGCCAAAACAGCCCGTAGAGAAATGAAACCGTCCATCACACAACTGGTGGGTTTAGCTACATGATGCCAAACTGCGTTGACTCATTTCCCCCCCTTCCACTGCACTGACTGATTATTTGAGTTCATTTTTGGTGTCTGAGAATAGATCTGCTTAGCGTGCTAGATGTGAAAGGGACCACAGAGATGACACGGTCCTCGCCATCTGGCGGTGCCTCAGCTCTGGACCCCTCTGTACAGGCTCTTCTCCCCGTTTCTCATGCTTTGCTTCACCCAAGACATTTGGGCACCTGGATTCCCCCTTGTTTGGAGCTTCCAGATCTTCTCCTGGTCTTCTGAGTCTTATGGACCAGTATACTATTCCCCAACTTTTAAGTTTTTGTTTAAACTAGACACTATTCCAAGCGATTCATCCTCATTACCTCATTCAATGATTGTGGCAGCTCTCCGAGCCAGGTGCCACTATGACCCACACTAGACGTTGGTGGCCTACTGACCACATCTCCTGGGCAAGGACTTGTCCCTACCCAGCACGCCAACACTTGACGCCTGTGCTTCTCTGGCTGATGGCCACTGGCCAGCCATGGGAGCGTGTCTGGCTCACACACAGGGCCAGCTAGGAATGCTGGACAGGAATGCCCCAGGAAAAAGCCCTCAAGCCACGGCAGAGGGAGCTTTCGTGGAAAATTATCCCAGCACCTTTAGCCCTCATTTGAGACAACCCTGAGGTTCATATCCTACAGTCGCCCTGGCAGCATCAAACTCCAACTGACCCCAGTGGTCACTTGCTGGATCACTCACGCTATTCATATCCTTCCCTCCCTGTCTTCCTTCTCCACTCCTCTAGTGGTGTCTCCAGGGGTCACCAACCAAAGAAAGCATGTTTCCAGGCCTCGTTCCGGGGAAACACAAACGAAGACAGCATATTTATACAGATAGGAAAATAGATGCATAGACATCAAATGCCTTCTCAAGAATATAGAATTGCTGTTATTTTTGCATGAAGACAGGGGTTTTCTTTTGGGCTCTTCTGCCCCTGACTCCTGTCCTTTAAAAGAAGGTGAACTCCTCACAGCCCTCTGTTTCTACCACATCCTGGTCTGAGGACCATGGGAGAAATGTCTCTCACTCTTGTTTTGAGACGCGGGCATCAGCCTGCTTGAACCTTGGGATGCTGCAAATGTCATAGCTCTTCACTCGTCCCCTTTGGGCTTTTTCTATCAGGACGCCCAGGCCTGAATTTTTGTTGCAAACTGTACTGTAAAATTACATCTCTCCCAACTTCATTTTACTGTTTTAACAAAATTTAATTTTGCTATTATTTCTTCTTTCATCTTCTTTTTAAAACCATTATGACCTGTATTATTATATCTTGACTCAATTCTTTGAGGAGAAAGTTTACATATATCTATGTGCATGTGTATACGCACACACAATACATGATATATAATATTTATATAATATATAATCATATGTAATATAGATTATACATATAATATTTAACTCATCTTTTATACATCTGTTACCACTTAGTACCACAAATCTTGAGTCAACGTGCTTCTCCATATCACCTCAGTATGGGCAACACAGCATCCTATTTGGAGCACAGCTCAAGGGCCAGACTGTGTGAGTTCAAATCAGCTCCACCAATTGTGGGTCATTAGATAAATTACTTAATATCTCTGTGCCTCAGTTTCCTCACTGGTATGAAAGGAAATAATAATATTCAGGGCCATTGTAGGATTAAAGAAATTAAAATATATAAAGCGATTACAACAGTCGCTTGCATGTAGCAAACATTATATAGGACCAGCTGTTGTCATTACAAGGCAAATGTGAATCAAGATTATGACAGTTATTTCTTTCTTTTCTTTCTTTCTTTTTTTTTTTTTTTTTTTTAAGATTTTATTTATTTATTTGACAGAGAGACAGCCAGCAAGAGAGGGAACACAAGCAGGGGGAGTGGGAGAGGAAGAAGCAGCAGGCTCCCAGCGGAGGGGCCTGATGCGGGGCTTGATCCCAGGACCCCAGGATCACGACCTGAGCCGGAGGCAGACGCTTAACGACTGCGCTACCCAGGCGCCCCTTCGACAGTTATTTCTGTGAAGAATGTGTTTCTCAGGAGCTCGGGCAGTAGGTCTCACAGAAAATCAAGGCCAAGCTTACTGTCCAGCTATCAGCCATAAAGGTTGCCCTCAATTTTTCACAAGTTTCCACATAGGAAACTGTGAATATCAGATTTCAGTAAATGTGGAAGATTCTGGGCTAAAGAGCCGGCCCCTTGTTGAGGCCTGTCAGGGACTGTGAGTAAAATGCTTCGTGTGCCTTCCTTCCCATAGGCCCCCTAATAAATTCTGGCTCAAATGGTAGATGTGTTTTCAATTCTAATAGTATTCACATATGCCTCATCTGGTAAACAGCATTTGTGCAAAAAATTGGATTGGGGAGAAAAGCCCCCAAACACTTGTCTTAAGTGTTGCAAAGCAGTGGGTCACGTCAGCGCGGGATAGAGGCAACGTTACCCAATGCGATATGACACAACTCAAGCAATGCGATGTGACAAGAACGCCAGCAAGTAAGCAAAAAACATGTTATTTTTGGCCCAAATGCTCATTATCATCTTACACGCAAACCGCTGATTTGTGGTAGCATTAAGTGGGGCAATTCTCTTTTTCATCCTATTACTGTTATTGGCTTGCGGATGGGTTGAGAGAACTCCTCAATGAACCGGCCTCTCTAGGGTTTTCTCAATTTTTAATCTTTGGAATGCATTCCCCAGCAGGGTAGGTCACAACTCTGGTTTAGCACAGAGGCTGCTAACGTGTAACAATGAAATGAAAGCATGAGACAAGGCAGGAGGTTGTTTTGAACTTGATCCGGGCACTTGAAAATTGGTTTTAATGCCGCCTGGCCCTAGCCCTCCTTCTTCAGGTAACGAGACTCCACTTTAACCTTGGAACAGCCTTCCCCTTCTTCCTTCAGGCGCTCTAGGTGTGGCTTGTCATGTGACTCAGTCCTAGCCAATCAGAACAGAGCCTGCCTCTGACCACAGTGATTGGCTAAAGAGTGGCCACGTGACCCAATCAGGACCAATGAAACCCAACAAGCCTTTTTCCTCCTGGGTATTGGAAGAGAAGGAGTTGGTGGTGTTTTTTTTTTCCCCCTGGGTCTGAAGCTAGAAGCCCTGTGGAACTTTTGGGGCCACCATAGGAATTTTGAGGGTAAAGCAAATATAGAGGAAGGCAAACTCTAGAATGAGTGTAAAACAGAGTTATTTTATCCGGTGGACCAAGCCAGCCCCGAGGCCAACGACTCCTGTACAGTTCAATCACATGAGTCCATTAACTCTATTTCCACGCTTTCTTTTTTCCTTAAGCCGTTTAGAAGTGAGTTTTTTGCCGCTGGCAACAGGAAAAAAAAAATCTTGATTCAGAGATGGCATTGAAAAGGCCACAGAAGACGAGTGTGGTCTGAAGACTTCTAAGCAAACCCCCTTCCCACCACGTGCCCTGCTTGCTGCCCAAAGGTGAAGTTGAAACGCCCAGGTTTGCAGCTGGTGCCCCCTGGCTGTCGTGGGAAGCGCCCCCTCAGCGCCGGGCTCCCCTCCACACCCCTCCCTGGTGCTGGAGGCGCTGTGGCTTACTCAGCCCCTTGCTCCTATCAGCCAGGCACTTCATCACGCTGACACGCTGATACGCTGAATGAGTAAGTGCAAAGCACGGCGAGGTCACCGAGAAGTTAACTGGAGGGATTGTAAGGGACGGTAGACACCCTTCACCACCGAGGGCCCGGGTAGGTGCAGAGGACGCGGCAGCTGGAGCCCGGGCCCCGGGCCCCTCCGCCGCACACCCCATTACAGCCCTGACAGTTGAGTTCTAAACAGTTAAATATGAAACTGTCAACAAGGTCCTGTCTTAATAACCAAACTTGAGGCCTTTTATCCTGGAAGATTTATGAAGTAATTTTAAAGAGATCCAAGCAAACATCTGTCAATAAATTGAATGCCGGCTACAGGATTTACAAGCAAGACAAGAATTTCTCATTAAGTGCACATTAACACGGTGGGGATCATAAATAGAAGGAGGCCAGGATGCGGAGCCTCTCAAGCTGTCATTAAAACACTATCTAAGAACTAATGAGGAAGTGATGGAAGGATACTAATGATGCCTTGGGCTCCCAACATTCGCCAGTCTGAAAAGGGCTGGGCAGAATCTGAGGACTCCAGGGAGCCTGGATGCTGGCCTACAGTGGCTCCTTGCAGCTCCTTCAGCTGTCTGCTCGGGAGCTGCAGGTCTCCTCTGTCCACCACCGGGACAGTGGAGGTACCCACGAGGCTCACTGCATTATCACCCCCAATGGAATTCAGCTCCCAGACCCCCATGACGGTTAACTACAAGTGGTCCCAAACACACATGTTCAACAAACGTTTCCAAACCTACTACTTTAGGTAGGATGCTGTGCTAAATAATGTTTCCGTAGTGCAAGGGGAAACCTCTGGAAACTTCTCTTTGGCCGAAACATACCTTTAATATGCAGAGAGACAAGGCTTTGACACCTGTGCCAAAAGAGGGAGTTTGGGAAAGGTCCTGAAGGACCAGGTGTCCCGCACCCTCCCCAACTCACCCCCTTCCCTGAGATGAGTCTTCCCAGCATGCTTTACCCCCAAGGCTCCTCTGCATACAGAGTGATGCACAGATTAGAGCTATCAACAGTGGAAGGTAAGGGGAGTGGACTAGATCGGAAACGTGCAAAGGTGAGTGGGAAGCTACTGTGGGTCGTGAGGTAAGGCAGGTCTGGTTGGGTCGCTGGCTGATCCACGGAATATAGCTGGGGTGGCCAGTACAAGGAATTAAACCAGGAAGCCACTGATTTTGTGGGTCAAGTCAAAGTCACTATTTATCTTTTGGCTTTTTTTCATAATATCCATATATAACTTATTAGTATATTAACACAATGTAATATATCTTCATATTATGTTGATATATATATTAATGTATTGTTCTTTATGCTCTTTGTTTCCTCACTTGAATGAACTCTTTTTTTCCCCCAAAGATTTATTTATGAATTTAAGAGACAGAGAGAGTGCGCATGAGTGGGGGGGCAGAGGGAGAGAAGCAGACTCCCTGCTGCGCGTGGAGCTGGACATGGGGCTTGATCTCACGACCCTAAGACAGACTGAGCCACCCAGGCGCACCTTGAATGACGTCTTCATGAGGACAAGAGCTGTTGTCTTGTTCAACACTGTGTTCCCAGAGCCTACAACGGTATCTGGTCTAGAGTAGGCAGTGGATATTTACTGAATGAATTAATGAATTAATGAGCTAGAAACCCTGAGTTCCAGCTAGGTCAAAAAGTGGTCAAATAAAAAGTACGTGTTTGAGTGAAAATGAAGAGGATGAGATATATATATATATATATATATATATATATATATATATATATATACATATTTTTTTTTTTTTTAAATAGGCCCCACACCTAGCATGGAGCCCAACATGGGGCTTGAACTCACGACCCTGAGATCAAGACCTGAGCCGAGATCAAGAGTCAGTTGCTTAACTGAGCCACCCAGGTGCCCTGAGAGTAGATAATTTTTGAAGCAAGAATCCTAAAATGATTACATGCTGAGAAACATGCAGGAATCTTTGGAGGGAACCAACACCAGTAGGTAAGGTTTAGTGGGATTTCTAAAAAATAATCACATGGCTTAAGGACTGGACATCAAATTATCAAAGGAACCAGAAAAAGAGGACCAAGTTTTGACATGACATTTATTATCATTAGGAATGTAAAAATAGTGATAAACTATCATAATTTATAATAGGACTTATGAGGCCTTGCCAGGCCAGCCACTCTGCTCATCCCTTTATCTGACTGCACTCTTGATCACCTCGCACTTGCACGCACAGTTGAAAGCAAAATGCTGGCCAGGTGTGCAGATTTGATTGACTTGTATGGCATGGACAGTGGGAATTCAAGGAATGAAAGAAAATACCCCAGGCTGGCAAATGGTGCCACTGTAGGGCTGAGCAAACAGAGTGGGAAAATGGCCAAAGATAGGCACTTGCTTTGAAGGGGCCTCCCCTGGATGTAGGCAACCCAGTTTTCTCATGCCACCTTGCCCAGTCTCTAAACCACAAGGAAAAACTGCGAGTCTGTCGGCCAAATAGATGCAAGATTCAGATGCCATTTATTCAAGAAACACCCAAGTCCCTACCCTGTGCCAGGCCCTGTCCTTGGGCGTAGGTAGTGCATTGAACAAATTACACCCCATCTCTGCTCTAGTGAAGTCAGGAGTTTGGGAGGAAGGTAGAGCACAAGCAATGATAATAAGTCTTATAAGTGTTGTGAGAAGGCATCTGTGTGCGGTTATCACCTTTTAGTAAGGGTAATGCTTCAGAGCAACTGAAAGAAGAGAAGATAGTTGCAGCTAAGTTGCTTGGGAAACACCGTCAGAACAGCTTTCTGAGACCCACTTAGCAGGGAGGATGGTGCTCGATGATTGCTTTCTTTTGGCGGATGAGTTGTGTGTGAGACCTCGGTTTTCTACACACACCCTCCCACTGAAGAAAGAATCTGGCTTGATTTACTCAGCTATTTACTTCTTCATTTGTTTAGCAAACAGCTGAGCCCTTTCACCATGCCTCTCAATGGCCAACAGAGCCAGAGAGATTTAGGTACAGCTCTGTGGGGTCATTAGTTCTGGGAGTGGAAGTAGATACCTCTTCAAATAGCCAAGATAGTGAGCGTTGAAAGCCATACGGCAGATAGCAGGAGCACAGAGGCCTGGTGAATTCTCCCTAAGGAGCTTAGAGAAGAGATTGGCACATGTGAACTGGGTCTTGAAGGATGTGTAGAAGTCCGCCAGGTAGAAAAATACAATCCAGAAAAAGAGGATGGTATTGGGGAGGGGGATGAAAATGGACGAATATAAGAGCCTTATTATGTCTGGAAAACTGCAAAATGTTTGATGTGACTAAAAGGGGAAAGAAAGGAAGTTCTTGTTGAACTTGGGGAGGAAGGAGGGCAGGCACGAAGGTGGCTATTTGCTATTCTGGGGGAACCAACTGTGAAAGATCTTTAATGATGAGCTAAAGAGTTTGGACTTTGTGTCTCTCTTGGTTTTTTCCAAGGTTCGGTCTGCTGTGGACCATACTAGCCACTGATTTGGGGATTTATTTTTTTAAGCATTCCACTTAAAAAAGCACACTTTATTAAACTTATTTTAAAAGGAGGTTATAAGTGCATGTCATGGATGGGAAAGGAAGATCACCATCAATGAGCTCTAACTCTAAAATTAAATATATAACTCTCCAGATAAAATGTATTCATTTGTATATTTCCCACAAATCGTACACTGTATTTCTGGGCATATTGTTTGGAACTGTGGGATCCACAGCAGTCTGAGAAATACAGGATCGGATCAGAGCCTTGCTTTACAAAGATACTTCTGTTGCTAATGGGAATGGTTTACAGGGACTGGATGCACAGCGACCAGTTAGGAAATGATGATATTAATGCATCAGAAAGGTGATAAAGGTCTGGATGAAGCAGTGGAGGTGGGGGTAGAGAGGGACCCATTTGAGAGCCATTTCAAAAGTAAACCAAACAGGATTCAGTGGCAGATCGGAGGGGGGAGAGAGAGATGATGGCAGTTGTGATGGGCCAGACGTGGCTGCTTAATGGAGGGGCAGTTCCTGACAGCCATTTACAAAGTCATTCCATTTATATCAGAGCCATTCGCAGAAGCTAGAATCTTGAGCTATCCAACGCATGAAACACAGTTATGTAAGCTCCGGGAGCTGAATTCTTGGTGACAGAGCCAGCAAGTTTTTTCCTGGGGAAAACTATTTACTCGATATGCAGTGTTTAGGATGAAAAGAAAGAAAGAAAAAAACACGGCTATGTATCCATCTGTCTGTGCAGCTGTAGAAGCTAGAGGGCTAAGGGAAGCAAACTTTCTGCTAGCAGATTTTCCTGTACTTCGTAAACCGAATTCTTCACTTTTTAGCTATGAAAGTGTCATCATCAATGATAAAGGCAAATAAATAATCACCAGAACATAACTACCGTGGGAAACTGAAGTCGATAATTGGTTCACTTCCTGTATTTTAAGTTTGCAGAACCCCAAGCCCCAGCCCCCCACACATGGTGGTGTGGAGCAGACAGATGAGGGGAGAGGTGTCCCCCCACCACCTCTACCCCCTCAGGAATAACCTCGACTATATTCATCAATTTCATCAGACAACTGATCATCTCTTCCCTTCATCTTGCTTCTGTATATAAGACCTGAATATCTTCACTTAACTAGAGAAAAGGGGGCGGGGGGAATCCTAGCAGTCATTTACATCAGTCAGAAAGAAAAATGAGGGGGAAAAAAAATCCAAACATCTTTTTCTTCTTCTTTCTCTCTCGGTCGATTTTTTCATGTAATGGTGTAATGTGATGCCTTTCTTTGGGTAAAGCAATTTGCATCACTTAAAGGAATGAAAGGAAACTATAATATCAAGTTTGTCTAAACTACTAAGTGGAAAGAGGCTTGCAACTCTAACTAAAGCCAAGAGAAGCACAAGCTGATAAAAAGTTTCAGTGTAAGGGACAGAGGTTGGGTTGACAATGACTTTGGACACCATAGTCGGACCACCTGCTTTGGGTGTTACCTGAAGAAGAGGAGCTTCCGGTTCCTTTCCTGTAGGACAGGGTGAGAGCGCCTACAGCGGAGGGTCCTAGGACAGTAGATGGGTACTGGACGTCAGTGTCCATCTCCCTGCCTGCTGCAGAGTAAGTGCCGATCAAGTGTGTGGAAGGACTTGTTTTTATTAGTCCTGGTAGTTCATCTGCCATTTAAGCTCAAATTCATTCTAAATTCCCCTCATGACTGATTCTCTAATCCCTCGATTTTCTCAACATTTTAATATGGTAAATTCATGCAACTAATACAAACTCGTCCTAGACCTGAAGTACTAGAAATGGAATCATACAACAAGCATACTTAATCACAAAACAAGCACAATTACCAAGTCTTCACTCGTGGGAGAATGGATCAACCAATTTAAGTACATCCGTACAATGGAACACTGCTCAGCATTACAAAGGGACAATTGACAGATCCTTTCGAAAAGTATCAGGGAATTGTTGAATCACTGTATTTTACACCTGACTAATGTAACACTGTATGTTAACTACTGGAATTTAAATTAAATTAAATTAAGGGGAAAAAAGTATCATGGGTCACAAAGGCATTATGCTACACGAAAGAAGCTAGTCACTAAAGGTTAATTACTGTAGAATTCTATCTATATACGCTATCGAAAAACCCAGAACTATAGTGAAGGGGAACAGATCAGTGGGTGACGGGGAAGGGGGTGGAGGGAGAGTGTAATTACAGAGGGAAGAAGGAGTGAGGGAACCATCCCTATACTGATTATTGTGGCCATAATACAAATCTATACAGGAATTAAAATTCGTAGAGTTGTACACCACCAGAAAAAAACAATTTCACCATATGATAACTTAAAAAGTAAAGTATAAAGCTTTCAAACACAGAAGTCTTCATTCTTGGAAGATGCATTCCATTTTACACACAGAGACGAACGAAACCCAAAACCCCCCAAAAAGCAGTGCCACAACTCTGTGTGTGTGTGTGTGTGTGTGTCACTGTGTGTATGAACCTGAGAAAGAAAAAAAGTGTAAATATCATGTGTCATTTCTGTGAGTATGGAGTAAAGTGCAAAGAGGTTCCATCCAGGTTGTCGATCTGGATTATGGGACAGGGGTGGACTAGCGAGGGGGCAGTGAGCATTGTGTTGGGGGGGGCTGGGGGGCAGAAAGGGAGAGTCAGGCATACAAAGAGGGAAAAGATGACCAATTACAATATGAAAGGAGCAACTATAATATGGTCGTATTTACGTAAAATAACGCACATAGGCACGTGCATAAATGCATGTATGGCTGTGTGGCTACAGGCGAAGTGTGGCCATGCTGTCCCCTGCAGTAGGGAAAGCAAGTCTGGGAGTGAATTGTAGAGGATGCAAGTTTGGGAGTAATTTGAGAAGCTACAGACAGATGAACTAAAAACTCTGAGATACATTAACTCTCCCATTTCGAAACGCCCAGTTCTCCTTATTTCAGTTTGTAAGCAGGAAGAAGAAAAAGTGTCAAATCGCCAGATCATCTTTATTGAGGCATGTAATGCTCCCGGTAAAAACGAACACTGGAAATTCTGCAGTGTCAGGAAAAAAAAAAAAGTTCTCTTTGGTACAAAACCTTTCGATATAGATCTCAACATGGTTTGCTCACATTAATTGGCTAATCTACCCAAACACCCCTTGCGGACAGTTTCAGAGGAAATAAAATAATTTGGTTCATTTTCCCCATAGACATGAGTATAGCAACACAATGTCTTCACTGTTAGGTGTTCTGATGTTTGCAGAGCATTTCTTCATAGGGCGTCTCGAGGCGTTTATACACTAGCCCCGCCTGGTGAGTCCCGCCCCCCTTATAGGCAAGGAAACTGAAGCTCCCAGGCGGCAATGAAGGACCTTTCATATGAGTAGAATGCCTCTAAATTTTCAAAGTATTTTCATGGATGTCTGTGCCTTCTGATAGTATCAAGGACTTGCCCATGAAACATGTGGCCTAATTTTTTTTTTAAAGAAAAATGGAAACAAATCTATCAAAGAATGCAAGGACAACATTCTTATAAAAGATCCTAAGAGGACAGACTGTTCAAATCTATTTGTTCTAGTGGTAAAAAGATTAGGCTAAACAGACCTTTTGGTCCTGAATACGCCCCACAGTCAGTGTCAGGAATGTTGATAAGGATAAATCAAGAACACAGAGTATTAGGAAAAAAAAACAAAAGAACACAGAGTATTACTGGCTTTGAAACCACAGAGTCTACAAAGTTAGGAAAATTTTCCTGGTACTATATTTGATGATGTGATAGGATTTATTGGAATGGCTAGATGTTCAGCTGGATTTTCATTGGTTTTTCTCAGAACACTGAATATACATAGAATTCAATATAAAGAAACATGTAAAAATGTGCATTTTTTAAAATAGGTTACCCATTGAAGCTCTGTGTTCAGAGTATAACTACCTGCGTTACCTGGCTCATCAGCAGTCTGATTTTCCTCGAACAGAAGTCAGTGTTATATTTTCCAGAAGGCATGTCTTCCTTCTACCCCTGGGGCAAGACCGCGTCTACTGACATGGCAGAGCGTGAGGAACAGATAAAGTCGGGGAGGTAAGGCACCTAGCTCGAACTGGGTACATACCCTGATGTCTGTCCATGTAGCTGCTGGGCTATAGGGAAAACGAGATTAATTACAGGAAATGGAGACACAGCAAAGGCAAGGGAAATAGCAGATCAGAGCTTCTGGCTAAAGGGACCAAGTCCAGAACAAATGAGGGTCACTTTGAAGTCAACAGTGACAGAGGTCAAAACAGAATGGAGTGAAACCAGGTTGGGAGAGGGTGATTGACGTAGAATCTAAGGGCTCCAGGGGTGGGCCTTGTGGAGGACTTCTGGGGCTGAACTCACACCCAGGAGGGAAGTGGAAGGCTAGGAAAGCAATATAATGCATAATATAAAAACCATAAATTATTGCTTTTGCAATGCAGTCAAATGCTAGCAGGGGCAGGGAGAGAAAGAAGGAGAGAGGGCAATGAACAGGTGCATGCATGATGACAGGGAGGAAATGAGAGTGGGAAGGGGATAAGGGGAGGAAGCGTGGAGGGGAGGGGATGAGGGGAAGCAATGAGTCACGAAATAAAATTAACATGGATTCACAGGTAAACCGGAGTGAACAGAAAATCCCAATAAATAAGTTTATGGCAGGACAAGCTAATTAAGCACGGGGTTCTGTCCACAAGTAATTTACTATTTAGTGAACCTGCTTAAATCACACTGGGCTGGGCGCATGATGATAAAGTGTCATCCTAGAAGCAAGAGGAGACAGGTGTGGTGGGGAACGGGGAGAAAGCACAGAGGGGAATGGGAATGGTAAACAGAAATAGGGAGAACAGAGAAATGGGGAGGCGGGGGAACTCTGGTTTTCTAAGATTAGAGTTTGGGGAGGAGAATTCCTTTACTTGAGGATAGCAAAAATTAACCAGGGTGAAAAGAATGACAGAAGCCTTCTGGATTGGGAGGGCGGATTCAAGGTATTTTAGGCAAGTGCAAACCCACCATTGTCTCAAGTCTCAAGCTAGTGCCACTCTCGAAGTCTGGAACCCTCTCTCAGAACCCAGGATGCTGACATTCAAGGGAAGGCTGTGCCACCAACTTCCCATCAGGGGGTTGCAGAACAATGGCTCTGCAGGGCCAATTTGTCATCCCATTCTCAGAGAGAAGAGCTCAGCTAGGAGCTCAAGGATGCCTTCCTACCCCCCTCCCCCCAAGCAAGGCTGCTCCCCGCTAGCATGGCGAGCCATTCTTTACCCTCTGCCTACCTCTCTCTTGCCTCCTTGCTTCCCTCTCCTTTCTCTCCCCGGCGCTCCCAATCTCAACCTCACTTGCCCCCTTTCTGTTTCTCTCTCTTAGGAAACACACAGCTCTGCTTCCATAGCGCAGAGTTCTGCTGGCCCCTGGAAGACTGGTTGCCAGTGTGGTTCCTTTTTGTCTTTTTCAGGGTCATTCAAGTGCAAACGGCGATGAGTAACGGATTATAATGCAGCCCCAATTAAAGTCCTTGGATGTCACAATGCACTAATGTCAACATATTGTTGTAGCAGCTGCCCAAGACTAGGAAAAGGAAAGTTCATTTTTGGTTTTGGTTTTCTTTTCCAAAATCCGAAAGCCTAAAGAGACGTCTTAAAAACTCACCGCAGAAAGACCAGAGCGGCAGGATAGAGTGTGGGAAAGCACAAAACAGGCAGATGTACAGCCCTACCCCCCCCCGCCCCCCCCAAGCTATCTCTAACGATGGGATGGATTTGATGAGCGACTCATCAGAGGACCCGGATGCTCAGCTTTTAACTTATTTTTGCAAAGCAGGTATTTTTGCAAACAAGAATTAGAGAATGGCCTCCAGCTAAATTGCAGGGAGTCCCTGAAGAGCAAACCCTCAGAGGGGAGAGTCACTGAAGAAGAAAATGAAGACGACAAGGCTGTTGCTTCTTAATAAACATGATCACATTTTCGGCATGCGTTATTTATTACTTTTCTTTCACTGATTTATTGTCCTAAAACATGTAATCTAATATGGAGAGAAGCACACACATGCCTTCACAGATGTCCCAGCGACTTTCTTGTATTTCACAAAAAGCGAAACACACAACAACCCCAAACATTCAGGAGGTCTCAGTTTGATGTCACCGCTATAAATAACTCAAATCTGGTTTTTCCTCTCCTCTTCTTCATCTCCTTGTTCTTCTTCTTTGCAAGATACGTAAATAGAATGAAATCGTTATCATCGAAAGTGATAACATCAGTCACTGCCTAGTAAGCACATCTACAGGTCAGGGGCTTCATTAATGACTTCACTGATCCTGCAAAAGAAAAGAGCCCCTCCCTCATTTTGCATGCACGGCAGCGAAGGCACAGAGAGGTTAAGTGACTTTCGGGAAATTACACAGCTAGAAATTGCTGAGCTGGGATTAGAGCCCTCATGTCTGGTTGCTGTTTTAATTGGTAAATCACACTGTCTCTGTCCAAAGTAAAAAGCCAATGAATGCAAGGCCTGGGTTTGAACCAGATTAATCTGCGTCCAGAACTTGAGATCTTTTCCACTAACCGCACTGCCCTTCAACTTATCAATTCCTCTGAAATCAGTCAACCCTGTGACTTACAAAAGAAAACAACAAAAAGTAATCTTTGGCTTTGCTTCTACTCTGCTTCATTGTTTTTACTTTTTCTTCTTTTTTTCTTTCTGCTTTGTTCCGATATAGTTCACATTCAATACACATTACCACTTCTTGAGCCTTTATGTGGGCTTAAATTCCCAGCATCCAGTATTAAAAAGCTAATAACCATCATTAATAAGGAAACATACTGAGCCACGATCAACCATACAAAAAAACTCTTCTTTTTTTTTTTCTTTGCTACTGCTCCCTCTCCCCTGATGGGAATTAACAAGAAACTTGGCTATGAGTCTCTACGAACACCTTTTATTGGCTTTTCTTCCAAGAAGGAAATGGGTACAAAGTCAGTGCTGGGCTTTTCTGAAACTGTTCGCATGGGGTTGGTAACACCACCTGTGGAGGAGAACCTGACGTGTCAGGTGAGGGATGCGTACTAAAAAGCAAAAGGCCAGTGGAAGGATGCTGGGAGCCAGAGCTGGGAGTTGGGGGGATAGGTACCCAACAGAGGGCCAACGTGGGAGCGCAAACAAAAATGTGCTGGATAGACTGAAGGTGAAACTTGAACCTTCAACATTGACTTGCATTCACTCTGTATGTACATGTGTGTTTTTTTCCTGACTCTACTAATAAATCATGTTGCATGTAGAAATTGTGACAGTCATAGAAAAATATAAAGAAAAATCCCATTTACAACAAACTATATCATAATAATATAATAACAATATTACATAATAATATAATATCACCTTTAATATTATATCTATAGGTACATCTATCTATAAATATACTGTAGCCGTAAATAAATATCGTAGAATTTTATAGGGTCATAATATACATCTCTTTACTAATGTGCCTTTTGTTCACCGTAATCAATATATTAGGGACTTCTGTCTTTATGAGCATGGATTTTTAACGGTGGGTGATAAACTTTTGTATAGTTATCATTTTAAAAAATAATCAATGCCTTATTATTGGACATTGCAGTTGTTTCTAATTTTTCCCCATCTTATAAATACTTCACTGGAAATAATTTACGTATATCTTAATGTGGATATAACTTCTAAGTTCCCAGAAACAGAATTATTGGGTCATGGGCCATGGTCACCTCAGAGGCATGTGATGAATTGCCAAAACGTTCTCCAGAGAGTGTGACCAATTTGAAGTTTGTCGTGTAGTTTGTGAAAGTGTTCCTGCTCGTTTCTCCTGGATCCCCAATACTAGATACGGACGCTAAAAATACATCAATAATTGGATAGTCAAAATAATAATAGTAATCCTAATAATAATGATACTTGGTATTTTGAATTGCATTTAAGATATATTAACGTACACATGCCAACATTGTGTAGCAATCGACCATGTTAAAATGTAAACAAAAATCAAGAAATAATAACAAATGTGAACTCCAACGGGTCTGGTGCATACAGTGAGTACTGAACAAGAAAACCAATACTTCAAGGCAGGAGTGGGGTAGAGGGTGGCTGGTTAAAACTAAAATTATACTGATTTTCTAACTGTCCACAAGGCTTAGCCCATAAGAGCTTAGCTATGAGAAAATGTGTCCTAAATGGGGTTGAGACAATATCTTCAAGAGAAGAGCTTGTTTTCCTTAATATCTTTATCCCTTTCCCCTACCCTATCTAAATTAGGAAGATGATTCAGTTCTTTTTCCATATGGGAAAGACATACATTTTCTTCAGAGTCATCTATGAATCAGACTCAAGATGAAATCCACCATCTGGGTTACTGACAACACGTCTCAGGAATGAAGCCAGGTGACCAGGTAGAAAATAGCCAGAATATGGCATGCAACCAACAGTCATTTGCAAATCAAAGAACAGAGACCTTACTGGAATGTCTTCTTCCTTGGTTTGCATGATCATGACCTGGGAGCTTCCCTTCACCTTGAGACAACATGGCGCCTGGTTCATCTCTGAGGCGTGGGATCAGGCAAGACAGGGTATTTCAATCTTGCTTCTGTCTCTTACCAGCTCTGTGACTGTAGACAAGTCAACTTGCCTTTTTGAGACTCGCTTTCTTCCTTGTCATTTGTGAAATTGTTATAAATACTCTCTCCTTCACAGTGTCGATGTGAGGATTAAATGAAATAATGGATGCAAAGAATTTAGCACACACCCCACACGTAGGAAGCTCTCAATGAAACGTCAGTCTCCTGATCTTCTCAGCTCCAACATCACCATCATACCCAAAGGAGCCCCTTCTTTCTAGTTACTCTCTACCTCGTGACAGTGCTTTTAGTTTCTGGGTGTTTTGTTGTTGTTGTTGTTGTTGTTGTTGTTTCTTAGCATTATCTTGAAACAAGCTTATTTGACTTCGTGTTTATTCTCTGAATCCCTCACATGAATGCCAGTCATCTGACAGCTAGGATCTCTTCTGGCTCATTAAACGTACATTTTTAATACACAGGACAGGGGCTGACACTTAGTAGGCATACAATAAATATATGTTGAAAAATAAAAAATATATCGAAAGGTGTTCATGCACATACCGATAACATACCGGCTTCTGTACCACCAGCATTCACTTGGCTAATTAATATTCTCCCTCTCGTGCTCTCCCCCCCCTCCTTTTTTTCCAGCAAATAATTATTGAGCCAACCTCTTTGCTAAACACTGGGGATACATTCATGAACTAGACAGAACATCCTTGAAAGAGTCTAGGGTTCAGATTTCTCCCTTCATCTCACAACTTCACTGTTCCTTCCTGATGCATCACTCAGATTTCAGGTTCAACTACACATACAGCGGGGACTCAGCGAGCCTTGTTCGATTCTCGGGGCTCTTGTCAAGTAGCTACAAATGACTACCCCAGACTCTATTGTCTGTGGACTTCCGGCTTTGGCCGTATTTTACTTTTCTATAAAATACGCTATTTTGTTTCGAGATCTGCTGCTGTCCACCAAAAATACAACTCTGTTACTAACCCTGCCAGCTCCTGAATGATACCTTTGTGGACACTAAAAACAATTTAATGGCATGTCACAATAGCAATTCACTCTGTTAATAGCCCCGCTCAATAATACTATATTGCGTAAACCTCCTCCAGTCGTCTGACAAATAATTCACCTTTACTCACCCCACAGTAAGCTCCATTTCACTAACAAATATATTTTCCCCAAACCTACAAATATTCAGCATCTCTGTCCTGTGACAATAGCTATTTTTTTGGATGAGGTCAGCGGTATCATGTTTCCATTACCTCTCGCTGGCTTAGTCTCAATGACAATCTTTTTCCACGCAGGGCATCAAATTAGGGGACAACACAGTTTCTGATGTCTCGCTCACATACCAGTGAATGAACACTTCCCAGGCACGGGAAGCACTGCTCTCTTTGTGGACATCCGTTGTGCCAAACCCAATCTCTCTGTGTGTGTGTGTGCTGTTAAGCCCAAGCCACAGAGACCGTTCACCCAGTGAATGAACTAGTGTTCATTAGATTTAGTATTTCTTTAAAATAGCTCCTTTAATGGCAGTAGGCACAAGGGTTCTTGACCTGGGGGCCTGTGGACCCCAAGTGATCTATGAATTCAGGCATTTCATGAATGCTAATTTTTTTTTTAAATTATTTTCACCAACTTTTACCTGAAATGTGGCATTTCTTCAATTATAAATGCAGGTCTCTCAAATCACAGGACCCGTGACTTTAACACCAGTACAAGTCACAGATATCATATCTACTACAGTTGTTGCAGAAATACTGAAATATCCTGGACATTTATTACAATTTCAACATTAGAGTAGTTTCGCATTATTTCATGTGTTAACTCAGGAGTACGTCTATAATTACATCAAAAACTGATTTAAAAAAAATATTTTGATAACTGAATTTCTATATAATTGTTTCTTTGTCATCTTTCATATCTTTATTTTAGGCATTTAAACACGCTACTCTGGGAAGGGGCCCACAGGCTTCACCAGGTCACCAAGGGGGTCATCGATAGCGTAACACAGCAAGGAGGCGCAGCAGGACCGTGTGGTGGCAAAGAGCCTGTGGTTGGAAGCCAGTTGCCCTGGGGCTCAAGTCTTGATTATTCAGTAACAACAATAATAATAAAGCAAGCACGTCTAAGTCGCTCGCCACGTGCCAGGCACCGTTCTAAACCCTTTGCGCCCATCTAATTCATTTAATCTTTCTAACTATCCTGCCAGATTTGTGCTTTTAGTATCCTCCACCTACGACAAAGGGGTCTGAGACTCGGAGATGTGAAGTAACACACCAAGATCACTGAGCTCTTAAGTCGGAAAGTGAGGCGTAAGCTCAGAAGGAATCACTTTCCCCCCTCGTCTCCCCTCTCCCACCTCAGCCGTAACAGAAACGAGTGTTTTATA
Source organism: Ursus arctos (assembly GCF_023065955.2). Lineage (NCBI taxonomy): Eukaryota > Metazoa > Chordata > Mammalia > Carnivora > Ursidae > Ursus > Ursus arctos. The sequence continues at coordinate 8,892,051 of NW_026622830.1, forward strand.
TGCAACATCCAGTCACTCCTCAAAGCAACCCCCTAAACTCAGGAGGGCTTGCGTCATCTTCATTCTTTAGATGAGAAAACTGAGATTACAGAGGAGTTGAGCAGGTTGCCCCAAGCAATACAGCGTGGAAGTGATTCCAGACAAATGCCGAGTCCAGCGCACTGCGTTAGTGTAAATAAAGTTTTATTGGCACACAGCCACACCCATTTGGAGATGCACCGTCTCTGGCCGCTTTTATGTTGCAACAGCAGAGCGGAGGAGTTGCTGCAGAGGCCAAATGGCCTGCAAAGGCCTAAAATATTTACTGTCTGGCTCTTTACAGACGAAGTTTACTGATCCCGCTCTTAACCCTCATGGACTAAGCCAACTCCTGGCTTGTGGCCCTGGGAAAGAAAACCACCTAAACCCTCAGTATCATGAGCTGTAAAATGAGTGTATAGTGGTCTCCAGAACTCAGGATGGTTGGGAACATGAAATGCATACAAAGAGTTTAGCACAGTTCCTGGCATATGATAAAGGTTCCAGAAATTTGGGTTGATGTTATTATTACTATTATTTTCATTTGCATCTCTTATCGGACCTCATGCCATCTCCTAAAAAGTTTCACAGTCCGTAAAGTCAAGCTGGCTATTCCTGGTCATGTCAACCCACGGAAGAAACTGGATTTGCTGGAGGATGCTGGGTTTGCATTTCGTTGTTGGAAAATGTAATCTGCCTTTCAGATTAGGACAACACTGCCCTCTGAAACAAACCAATTACTGATCAATGAGCTGGTCCTTCCAGAGATATCAGCCCTGCTCAACCGGCTCTTTCATTATGGATGAAATTCAGCCCCAAATGGATTCAAGTGATGGGAACTATACCTGGGTCACAAATCACCCAAGACACAGGAGCCTGATTGTAAATGAACATGAGGGTTCAAACCTGTGGGGTAAAGAACAACATCAAGTGAAAGAGGTCCCCAGTGGGAGGAAGGGGCCAGCCCAGGGAAGATAGTAAAATTACATAAAATGGATTTTTTTTTTAGAAGGAAAGAATGCCAACCCCATTTCTTGCATGCTGCTTCCCAGGGAAACACTGGCTGGTGCTAAAAAGGAGTTGTCTCCCCAAAGCTCTGTCAACAGAGGCAAAAAGGAAATTAAGATGATTACATATGTTTAGGGGAAATTAAAGTGTTTTGGCTTGAAGTTTGCTTTCTCTATCAACCATATTCAGCAGGCAATTACTCAACACTCCATTTGGCCTGGAAGATGCTGCGTTAACATGGAGAATCCTTTTTATAAGCTCCTTTTAAAAATTAAGGCAGCAGAGCAATGCGGCTGGGAACTCAGCTTTGGAGTCAGACATGCATGGGTTTGAAGCCCAGCCTCTTACTGCCTGGCTCATTTCTCCTCGGCTCAGTTTTGTCATTCAGAAAATGGGATATTATTTGTAATATGGGCCTGAATACTTCAGCACTGCCCCCTCCCCGTCTTTTTATGCTCTTTGCCAGCTAACTGTTTTGTGCCCCCCTTTCTGACTCCTAGCTTGGCATGTGACTCATGTTGTCTATTGGGACGTTAGCAAATGGAATGCAAAACAGAAAATTGCAAAATGTTTACATGACCTGGCTTGTTCACTTTTTCCCTCTGTAATTGCTACAAGAAGAAAATGCATAGGCTATCTTGCTGGATGATGAGAGATGCCTGGGATGGGGCCAGGCTGTCCCAGCCATTATAGCTGAGGCCGCTATCAGCCCACAACTAGCCAATTCCCAACCATGGGACTGAGCCCAGCCAAGATTAGCAGAGCCCCTAAGCCAATGGGGAAGCTGACCAGAGATTTACGGGCAAGGCCACCTGAGATCAGCCCAGCCCAGCCCAGATCGGCTGCACCCCCTCAGACTGGCGAGCGAAATCAATGTTTATTGTTTTATGTCGCCCAGGCTTAGGGGTATATGTTATGCAGCACTGTCCTGTCGACAGATAACTGATAGAGATCACATTTTCTTCATAGGGTTGTTTTGAAAAATAATTAAGATGATACTTAGTCAGCCCAGAACACAGAGTCGGTATCTGACCAGTAGAGGTGGTTAGAGATGCTGAACTGCTACTGCCCTGAGATACTTGTGAGAGATATTAACCTAGGTTTTGTTTCGAACCCTGGTATATCGTCATCAGCTGTGCTCCTTGCCTTGGGGAAAGGATGTGGCTGAGCAGGAAGCAGAAATACCTTCTATCTCTCCTTGGCTTTTATCTCCAAAAACCTAAAAACCCCTTGAGAGACTTAGAGGATTGGTAACAAAAGGTTAAGAAAAAAAAATCTGACCAGAATTGAGAGTTGCGGGTGGGTCTGCCCTACGTTCCCCACCCCGCATCCCAGATAAACAAGGGGTTCCACTTGGCTGGGAGGAGGAGAAAAGAAGGAGGAGGGAAGAGTGCTCAGCTAAGGGAAGGCGACAGCTCAGGGACTAAATGGTTCTGGTGTGTCTAGGAAGCCAGAGCCCAGAGGCATAGAGAAGGGGGATCCCCTAACAGATTACAGAGATAAAAAGTTGTGTCTGTTTGCTGAAAATAGGAATAGACTTGAAATCCAGAAAATGAACGTGATATTCCCCTGCATATCTCTAGTTTGTTGCCCCGAGACTCATACTCACTAGGTGACGATGATGTTATGATTTTTGTTGATAGGGGACATAACTACTTTTAAGGTCCAAGTACCACCTGTATTGGTAAGAAAAGTGGAGTTTTTACAGCTAACGTAGATGACATTTTACATGATATCTATCAATAGATGACCTCGTCTCCAGTAGATCATGTCCTAGGAGGGAGAGTAGAGAAGTAGAGATTTGGGACAGACTCCATGACCCTTCCATGATGACCCTGGCTGCCCCAGACCCATGGGGAAGACCATTCCGCAGAAAGAAGTCCCACCCTGGCAGTCTCCAGTCTGTCTCTGGCGAGGAAATGTATTTTCTTTGGCTTGCTCAGTGTTTATACACTTGAAATATGCTATCAACCTTTAAAAATCAAGAAATATCTTTCTAAACACACACACACACACACACACACACACACACACACACTCAGAGAAATCCAGATTTCTGACTTCTTTTGAAAAGAAGTAAAGGAAAACATTACATCGCTCATGTAGCCTGAAACTGGAGCTGGGAGCAGTTGCTCCCCCTAGAGGCAGAATGTGTTCTTTAGTTCTCCACAGTCCCCACTGCTCCCTATAGCTTTGCCAGTTAAAGGTGCCAGGCCAATTGCCTGTTCTCGCATCCTTTACAGTGGACGAAAATTTCTCTGTACCCATGATGTTTTTAAAAGTGGAAAAAGAAAAGCTAGACAGAGGGCGTTATGTATTTCTTGCCCACTCCCTCGTTTAATTTTCCTGACCAGGTTTTGGGCATTTGATGTGCACCTCTATATTTAATCCTTAAAATGATTCAGGGACGGGAGGTGTGTGATTTCAACAGGAAGATAACTTGAGCTAGAATCTATTGTTTTCATCAACACTTTTACATAGTACACACACATACACACATCTAGGGAGTAACAGTTAAAGGACTACTGGTAAACAATACTGCTTTTGTTTATGTGAAATATTTTTAATTTTTCCCTAAATAGAAATATTTGTTTTCCGAGGAGTCTTACATATTTGCTGGGGGGAAAAAGTCTATCACTGGAACTTTAGTGAGATTCTGAAAAGCCCACAAAAATGTTATGGCAAATAGGGGGGGAAAAGCCATTTGTAAAGAAGTACTATTTGTATCGAATATCATGAGAAAATAAGTGCATCATGACAATTTTGTACATCTTCTATGATTTGATTGTCAGTAATGAAGCCCACAGGAGAGTGATAAATGTGCAGAGGAAAAGTATCTATTTCACTTATATGGCAAATTATGCAGCTCAGAGCTTGATAGCACTTGGCAAAATACAAATGTATTTGAATGGAATTCAAATTGTTGCTCTTTGCCTAAGACACAGGTAATATCACCAGGGGTCCTGTCTTTGGATTTTTATAAGAGGTAAGAGTTTAAGTAATAGTAGCAGTATTACAAAATTACCTTTAAACACTGAAAACATTTTTACTTTGTTACAGGGTGTAATTTCCACTTTTCCCCTCTAATGGCTCATATACAGAAAATGATACACTAATGCAATTTTTCAAATTTAGTTACCTTTTTTTGTGTTCTAAAATTATACGTTCTCGTCATTTGCCCTGTTTGTCAGTCTCCAGGATCCATTTATTTCCCTGTTCTTATGGTTCCATAATTTATCTTCTTGTCACAGAACTTTCATAAACTTTTTTTTTAAGATACAAAATACTTGCAATAAACTCTGACAAAAATGCTTCCAGTTCAACTTTTGAAATCTTTCAATTATGTTTTGAACGATTATCATACTTTCCAGTGTTGCTGTGCTGTGAAATCTCCCGCGGAGTGACATCTTACGAGGGTAGGGGAAAAATTACTTGAAAAGAGACTCACTTCAAACCATTTCTATTTCTTTGCCTCTTCACTTTTGAATCTATAGATTTATATTCATAATCATGCCACGTAGAGAAGAGAAAAAAGGACTGATAAAACGAGAATCATATCTGTGGTAGATGGAAAACACTATTCAGTCAAGCTCCAATTATCTAAAAGGGGTGTGGGATGGAAGGAAACTGTGTGTTTGAGAGCCTTTGGATACCAGAGGGAGACAGAAAGAGGAGGCCATCATTAAAGGGGCTTATTCAAACCAAACCAAACCAAACCAAACCATAGTGGTCTCAAGTGATTAGAAATGCTCGATACTAAATCTGGACCAACGGGTCTATATTTTCATTATCATTGGAGACACTCCAGGAACATCCATGCTAACCAGATTGTGGATTGTTACTGGACTTTTCAGCAAGCCTATCTGCGATGCTGAAGGTATGAAAGAAAAGAAGCCCCTTGACCTGTGCCAATCAATGGACATATAAAGTAAGCCACATATATAATTTAAAATTTTCTAGAAGCTACATTAAACAATAGTAACAAGTACCATTAATTTTGATAGAATATTTTATTTAACCCAATAGAGCCAAAATGTTGTCATTTTACCATGTAATTATTGTAACAAATTATTAATGAGATCTTTCACATTCTTTTCCATACAAAGTCTTTGAAAGTCCAGGTATATTTTATACTTCCAGAGCACCCCACTTGGGATTAGCCACATTTTAAGTGCTCGATAACTATATGTGGCTCATGGCTACTGTGATGGGCAAGACTGTTCTAGACTGTCTCCCCTGGGTTCACGGGTCCTAATAAGGGCTCCTACAGAACTTGACCTCTCTCACTACAGAACTTAGCACCATTCTTGCTGTGGTTTGTTCGGTTGTGTCTCTCTCATTTGCTTAAGTGTGGATACCTGGCAATAAACAGATCCATTTTGTTCACTGCTGTAACACTAATTTCTGAAACACAGTAGGCGCTCAAGAAAATTTATTGAATAAATGAGTTAATAATTAAATGAATGAATGGATGTTTTTATTTTGAGGAAAGAGAGACTTTTTTGAAGGAGACTCTAGCTGCAGGAGACTCCAAGAGTTCCCCACCAAGATCCCCTTCTGGTGCGGCCACCCACAGCTGTCGTGAGTGGTGGTTGCTGGCCACCCACGGCCCCCACCCTGGAGAATTGTCCTCAGAGGCTGGCAGATGCCACCTTACCTGAAAGGTTAAGATACCTCCCTGCCATCCACAACCAATGTCTGACTGAAACTGGGATACAAAATCCATCCTCCTCGTCTCAAAAGAGGAGAAACCCACTAGGCATTAAGTTCCAGGGCCCTCTGTCTGTGCTTCAGACCAAAGTTAGGCTTTACCTGGGACCACATCCTCCCTCAGCACTGTCTTGCTTCCCTCACTCCCTTACAGGTTTTACTGTGATCACTCAATAAATCACCCGTGCTCAAATCCTTGCCTCAGGCTCTGCTTCTAGTGCACCTGATGTAAGGCACTATAATTTTCTTTTGTCATAGTTTAACCCTTCTTCCTCCCTCCCACCCTTTTAAAATTTAAATCCATTTGTTTCTTACAAAATCTTCCCCAAATGTCTTTCCTTATTAACCCTCAAACTATCAATATGCTCCTTAACAAGAACCATTTACCAGTGCAGCGGAAGCCTCCAACGGCATGTGGCTTTTTTATCTGGATAGTCATTTTACCCCATGAATTCTCTGAGAGTGCCCATCAAACCGTTGTGGTCAACAGCAAAACCCACAACTACACAATTTTACAATCTTCCTGAGTGATAAAAGGGGAGTGATAATTCTGTCCCTCCTCCACGTGGTCTCACTGTAACGTGAGTGTGACATGACTTCACAAAAATACTACTTCTCATACTATCTGGCTGCCATTTCAGCTATTCAGGAATAGAGAGACAGGTGGATTGTGGGAAATCTTGGAAGAGATTAAGCAGGGAGAACTACGTTGAATTTGTTTACTGCTTGGCCAAATCACGCGAACAAAGAACGACTTAGAATCCAAGTGGTGCCCTGAATATATTTGCTTTTTTGTCAGGGTTATGGATTTTTAAAATGGGCGTATCTGTTTGTACCCCCAGATGACCCATCAATGCCATTAACTAGGTTCCACGACCTTTGCACCTGCTGCGCCGCCTTCTGGGAACCCTGTTCTCCCTAAGTATCTGCATGGCTGGCTCCCATGGATTACTTGGGTCACCACGAGTCGTAAAATTGTTTCCTTCTCCTTGCATTATTCTCGAACACATGACCGTGTGTTATATGCTCAGCAGCCCTTAGCGCTAGCTGATTATCATATATACTCACTCACTGTCTCCACCACTAGCAAGTAAGCTTCCTGAGGACTGGCACTTTTGTCTGTCTTTTCCACTTCTCGATCCCCAGTGCCTAGGACATTGTGGTTGCTTGATAATTATTTATTAAGTGGACAAACGACCCAGGTTACTTTGTGTAACTCCAAGTCTTTCTTGACAGGGAAGAGATGGCTCATGTTGCCTCTTGCAGGCACGGATGACATAGGCTACAAATCTCAATATGGAGCTTCCTAGGTGTTAAGGACTGTCCCCTCAAAATTCATATGCGGAAACCCTAACGCTCAGTGGGATGGCTTTATGGCGTACGGCCTTTGGGGGCCAATTAGGTTGTAAGGGTGGAGCCCCCGATGGAATTATTGCCCATATAGGAAGAGACATAAGAGAGCTTCCCCCCCTCCTCACCTCTGTTTTTGTCTCCATCTCTCTCTCCCATGTGAGGAAACCAAAAAGAGAACTCTCACTAGAACCCAACCACACTGGCACCTGTCTTGGGATTCCAGACTCCAGAAATGTCTGTTGTGTAAGCCCCCCACTCTATGAGATTCTTTTTATAGTAGTCCACATGAATTAGACACTAAGCAAATATATTCAGCTGCATCCTCATTGGCAATCTTGGGAAAGGCACTGAAAACAATATGCTAAAACCTCAATCTGAGGATGTGACCCGTGGCCTCGACTGTGGTGTTGGAAGTTCTCCAAATAAGAGTCTGGTCTCAAGTCATAGCCCAATTTCCCTGGCTCTCCAGCCTCCACCAGACATGTCAGCTACTCATTCTTTCCTGGGAATGGGAAGGTGAGATGAACGCCTCTGCCCTCGAGACTGCTGAACACACACAAGCTTGGTTTTCTTGGAAAAGATCTGCTTTTCTTCTCTTGGGGGGCAGTCTTGCTTTGGTCTTTTGCCCTTTTCCTGCTAGGCTTTGGAGTAACAAAACTACCTGTTAATGAATCTATAAAAGACACAGATGCTTCCTGGAAGGTTGGTGATTCATTCAACAAACATTTATGGCACAGCTCCTCTTAGCCAGAAACTGTACTTGCACAGAAATGATGATAGTGAGGAAACAGCAAAGACACAAATGTCTGTGGCTTCCAAGCCGATGGAGTTTCCACTCTAGCAGAGCTCACTGGCTTTGGTTACAGAAAGTGAAGAAAAGTAAGATTGCAACTGGGATTAGTGCTACAAATAGGTTTATGGGCAGGGGAAGCCTATTGTAACCCATTCTGGAGGCCAGGGGAGGTTCCCTGAGACATGAGACTGGAGTTGTGGTCTTATGTAGGAGTAAAAGTCAACCGGGAGAAATTCGGGGCTGGGTTCCAAGTGATGGAGAGAGGCGCGCATGATCTCTGGTTCTCCACCTGCTGGGGACACTAGTCACACTGTGTTCAACGTGGCCAGTTACTCCTAAAATTGTGTAATTAGGCCTTGTGGCCACTTGGGCAAGCAACATGCTCACCGACCACGGCGCAGGGGTGCGGGTGCGGGGCTGGGGCACTGCGGGAGCTGAGAGATGATGAGTGAACCTGGAGTACGGGAAGTGAGGAAGAGTCTGGGGCATTCCAAAGAGGTGGGCTGTGGGAAGCCACTGGCATTTTTGTTTTACAGAGGCTTACATCAAGAAAGGAATCTCCAGGTTATACGAGGCAAAGTTTTACTTGGCAAGAATGGTTTGCCAATGCAATAAACACAAGGTGAGCCCACGGCCAGATACGAGGGCAGCTCCTATACTTCGCTACACATTCGTTTCTCTTTTATCATTTTGGGGAAAAAAAAAACCCTGAGAACAATAATATGATATGATGCAATGTCATCTCTAAACAGCAACCATTCCTTGATGTATCCAGATCATCTAATTCAGATGAGAACCAATAAGGATAGGTCTCATTACCCCCATCTTATGGATGGCAAAACTGAGGCCCAGAATGGCTGCATAGCTAGCTGGTCCCGCGATGCCTGCCTTCCAGCAGTTCAGGCTCCTCTGACGGTGGCAGCAGCAACGTGCTGGGTGGCCCCTGGCTGGACTGACCGCCCCCCCCCCGCCCCTGCCACTCCCACAGACATTCATCATTCCTTCCTTGTTCTTTCATTCCCTGTGATCCGAAAATTCTTTGTCTTGATCCCCAAGGTCCTGCATGATCAGGCCCCTGTCTCCTACCTGACTCATCTCCTGTTACTGTCCCGTCACTCACGACCCCCCCCCCCACCCCATGTACCACCCACCCCCAGCCCTCCCAGCAGCCTTTGCTCTTGCAGCTGTCTTGCCTGGAACACGCTGCCATCCCTCTCACGTGATTCATTCCCTCACTTCATTCTGCTCGGATGACCTCATGAAAACACCTGTATGAACCCCCTCCCTTATTCTCTGTTTCTTTGCCTTGCATTATTTTTTTCTGCCGTGGCACCAAGTAGTACCTAAAATTAGGGCGTATATTTACGGCCTCCCTCTGTTCTAGAAGGTAAGATCCACAAGGGCAAAAACCTTGCTTGTTTCCCCACATGTCGCCCAATGGTTGACAAAGAGCAGAGTTTCCAAACGGACTTGCCAAACCAATAAATCAGAGAATGAATAAGGAAGCCTAACGTGGCAAGGGGGATGTGGAAATGCCTAAGATCTGGCCCTTGCAAGGACGCTTCATCCCAGGCCAAACCACTGAGCCCTAATGCTTCCCGCATGCAAGGAAGACATCTTACTGTCTGAACCCAACCCAGCCGTCTTCCTGCCTCTCAGATCCAGACTCAGAAATTGCTTGGCCCAATTTGAAAACATCGGTAACTCTTACTGAGTGAACATGAGCATTGTTCATGCTTCTGAATTCGCTGCAGGCAAATAAATACATACCCCAGGCACAAAATAATTTAAGCAGAAGGCCCGAATAATCACATCTCTTCCCTACTACCTCCCCGCCGGAGCTCTTCGGTTGAGAGTGGGCTCCCGTCAAGCCCAGAGACCCCCTCTGCCCAGGCACAGAGGCCATTTGGGGAAGACGCCCCACGGAACAGTGAAAAGAGTTTACAGAGTCAGCCAGGAAGTGTTCACCGAGATGTCCACTTTGTACCCGAATTTTCCAACACACGGATGCAGGTGGCCGACAAACTTGACAGTTTGGCCAGGTGGCAGTGGGAACGGCGGCAGCAGGTGGAATTCGCGGAGTGCCTACTGTCTACTCGAGAGTTTGCCTTGGTCATCTCATTTTATCTTCATGACACACCCGTGAGGTGTCTATTCCCGCTTTACAGATGAAGGCCTGGCGATTCGAGGTCACGGGACACATTCCAGCTAATAACGCTCGAGGCCAGGTGCACACAGGGGTGTATCTGGCTCAAACCTCAGCTTCTGAGTACTCGGCGGATGCTTTGGGCATCCCCAGACCACAGACAGGTACATCGGAATAATCCCAGATGTAAATTTATAAGAGAGGAGGAAAATGAGCATCCGGTTCAAAGGAGGCCAAGCATTCATCATCCACGCAAATGTTTATGAACCTCTTGCTGTCTACGGGGCATTGAGTCAGGTGTCGAAGAGCTGATGTTGACCGAGAACCAGATAATCCGTACTCTCCTGGACCGGTCATGGCATGCAGACCCGTTGGGGAGGCAGCCTTACACGCACACTAACACTAATCCATTTGTGATAAGAGGAGCTGCAGGATAGGCAAAGCATTTAAGAGAGGGGATTAGCCTCCTCTTAAGGACCGACTGCTAGATCTTGTCATTGTTCCAAAACACACCCCAAGTCAATGGGGAGCACAGTTCTCTGGGTATTAGGGCACTTTCTGGGCACAGAGGAATGTTTTCTTTGCCTCTTAGGTATTCTAAATCTTTCTTTAGGACTTTTAAATAGTTATATTTACCAAAAGACTTCTATTATCTGAGCGTAGTGAATATATGCACAGCCCAGTCGGATACATGCCAGCAAACAGAACAGACAGGCACCAATCAGGTAAATTTTAGATACATGAGTGGCTTATAAATAAACATTCGATACACCAAACAGAGATAAACTAACAATAAGTAAGTGGATTTAATATGGTTAGATACGCAAAGCTATTTCAGGGAGATAAACAGCAATGGGATAAGGATAGCCAAGTATACAGGGGAACAAATAAATTCTGGAAAGAAAGAAAAGGAAGAAAATTCTCCTCCAGGAATCACTGATAATGTCAACAGCATTCACTCTGACCACGGGCTTGGTATAGTTTGAGTCTGCTAATCTGCTGTAAGCTATATTCTCTCTAGACAGATATAATACCAGAGAGAACATTAAGACCACCTATTTCTATTTCCCTGACACCTGACTTCTGCAGGCTGCCTCCCCGGCAAGGGGGGAAGCTGAGGGCTTATTGAATATGCAATCTCCCTGTGAGCACTGGCTGACGTTCTCAGACTTTGCATAAATCGCAAACTTGCAGACGATGGGTCTTGCAAAGTTGACTCATGTGTTCCACCCCCTTGCCTTATCCCTTTTCCAGGCCCAAATAGGGGGGTTACGAAGAGCCCGGTATCTTGGAAGAAGACTTAAAAAAGAGTAAGTTATTGTCAAGCCTGTGCAGGTAGCCTCGGTAGGTGGGGATTTATATCATACCTCAAAGGAATTTCCTGTTAGGATAACTCATAATCTGAATGTGATCTCAAGGGCAACTGGAAAGAAGAAAAGGCAAATGATGGGGTAGAAGGCATTACGGTGGGTGTGGGGGCAGTGTAACTTACACAGGACCTCACTCTCCAAAGGGGCTCCGTGGTCACTGTCTTGAAGACATTTTGTAATAATTTCATCTTTGAATTCGTGTTTTGTAAGGGAAGGCTAATGAGGCAGGGGGCAGCTGCTGGGGGCCCAGAGCCTCAGCTCAGAAGTGGTTCTACCCCCTCCCACCTTCCTGGGAAGGGGTCTCAGCGGCTCACTGCCTGCCCTCTGGTGACCAGATCTCATCTGGCTTCCTCCTCCCTGCCGTGGTCCTGTTACTGTTGCCACTCACAGCCTGGGGTGCTGGCTGGGTCATGTTGGGGGGTAGGGGGTGGGGAGGAAGGCCCACCTTCTGCCATTGCTCTCAGCTCCCTGTGGGAGCCTCAGTATGGGTCAGGGGAGGGTCAGGGTCAGACTCATGCCACGCGGCATCCGGGGTGGGGCCAGATGTCACCATTGCTCTCCGAGTCGGCAGCGCCAAGCTGTGATTCGGGGTGGCCCCTTGTCTGCCCCTGATCCAGGTAACAAGTTCATCAGGTGCAGAGGTTATAATCTTTTGGGGGTCATCTGTCCACCACGAGTTGAGGCGGTGGGCCTGAGGGTAGAGGTGATTGACTTCCCTGCCTCCAGCCTGGGCCCTGCATTTTCCTCTTGCCCTGGGCCCTGCCCATTGGGTTGTAAGCCTTGACGTAAGGAAATGACAGGTAAATATTTACAGCTGGGAATTTCACCTAGTCTTCCGCAAAACCATCTCTGGGGAACTCACAGGGGCTATGCATGAAGGCTCCGGTTTGCTTCCCTGCCGACGCGTGCTAGGAGTGCGCTTTGCCGCCCCTCAAAATTAGCTGGCTCCCCCCCCCCCCCCCACTCATTTTCATGTTCCAGGAGAAGCTTTAATTTCTGAGGCATGTTTTCTTTCTCTCTGTCACAGCAATTGCCATGTGACAAAGGGTGGCTGCTTTGTCGGTCTGGTGCCAGAACGAGGAGGACAGAGATCAGAGTCCCTGGCATGAGTACGAAGTAAGCCTTTGTAAGGCTAAGCCACAGAAATCTGGGAGTTACTGTGGTAGCAAAACCTAGGCCTTACTGATTGATATAATCTCCATGTTGAATGGTTCTTCCCAGCACAGTTTCTGGAAAATAATAGATGCTTGGTGTCTATTTATTGAACGACTGAATGACCTTCTCTTAGCCAAGTCCAGGATTACAGAGATCTATTCTCCCTTGCTCTGTAGATCCTGCTAGAAAAGTCCCTTTTCTCTCAAACTATCTCCTTGATTTCTTCACTTCTTTGCTTGATCTCCTACTTCTCTCTGGACTCTTCACCTCCTACATGGTCTTTTTCTTTCTTCTTTTCTCTATTCCGATTTCTCTTTTTTCTCCCTCTCGGAGAGAGCTTTTGGAAAAACCACGCGTAGGTGGGCAGCTTCTGAAACCGCGGCTCCGATCCACCTTCCACTCTCCACGCCATGTCTTGCCTCCAACTGCACCGAATCTATTTAGCTGTCTGCTGGCATCTGACTCAGTATGCCAAAAATGGGACTCTGCATCGTCTTCAGAACCGTCAGCATCCCCCCGAGTCTCTGCCTCCACGTAAGTATCAGTGGCAGCAGCAGCCCTTCAAGCTCTTTCTGTAGCTCTATTTTAGGTTTTGCATCTGCTTTTAAAATGTTTATTTTAGTTTTATCTGTCCCCAAACTTTCCTCTGCAGCGTCTTTTGGATTCACTACAGCCTCGATTTCCATGCCTGGTCCACGTGATTCCAAACTCTGTATCTCGTGCCCCAACCATCCTAACAGATATCGACCGGCCTTCCTTGCTTACAACATCAGGATATGAATAAATAAATAAATAAATAAATAAATAAATAAATATATTTTTTTACTATGTAACTAGATCCTTCTTATAGAATGATGAATGTCAACTAACATGCCACCAAGTATTGATGGACACCTAATGTTTTTTTGTTTGGTTGGTTTTTTTGGGTTTTTTTAGGATTCTGGATTCAAGCGCTCTCTCAGAAGGATCGTTCAGTTCTGGAGGTCATGCTACAAGGGGTAGAGAAGAGCAGAACTGCCACGAGTGAGAACAGCAAGCTCTGACCAGAGCGAGTCGGGGACTTACTGGAACCCGTGTGGAAATTTCGGCTGTGGGTGTGAGGGCCAGGCCGGAATGAGAAATACAAATTTGGCTGTCCTTGTTTCATGGGGTCACAACATATCGAGGGATCATATGACAGGAGTGGCAGCCAGAAGGATGCCTGGAGGGGCCTGGAAGTTAGCAGACTGAAGGCGCTCTTGAGTCATGATGAACTTGGGGGTGCCCTGATTAAGGGAGCCACATTCTCAGCCCGAGCTGGCTGCAGTCACATGGAAGCATAGGTCTGGCATGGCGCAATGCTCCAGTTTTCCAAAAGAAGCCACAAAGGGGCTTAGGTGATGTTAGGTGGGATGTTAGAGAATTGGGGATGTTAGGTGAAAATGCCGAAATGTGAAAACTAATTTTTTTTTAATATAGTGAGGCTAAAGACGGAACGTTTCTGTGGGCCATGTCCTGCTAGCAGGTTGCTACGTGAGATCGCTGGGTGCAGTGAGATGAGATGCAATGGGACATTGCAGAGACAGACAGAGACCTAGGGAGCCATGATATGTATGGGGTCACCTGAGGAAGAGCAGAGGGGAAGCACAGTCACATCAACAACCAGAAAGCAAGTCTTTTAAAAGGGGAGACACCAATGAAATGCCATTACAAATCCGAAAATAAAGGAAAGGAAGGATTGAAAGGTTAGGTACAATATTGCAGGGCATTCGGGTGGACTGTGTACAGAAGGGGGGTGTCTCTGGACAGGTGATGCAGTTACAGAACCATAAGCGGCCAGTGGGGGGTGGCCAAAGGCCAGCTGAAAGTCACGTCCAATGCGTATGAGGCGAGGTACTGCAGGTGGGGGGAGCGAAGGCTCCTTCGGCGAGACTGGTAATGAGGACTGAAGAGGCAAGGGTGCTCGGGAAGGAAGTGTGTGTGCACGGAAGAAAGTACAGAAAGACAGACCGTGTGTAATTGAGACAGACAGATTCCCCATGAAATTCTGATATGATAGGAGGTGAGCACATCCCTCGGGCCAACGATCTCCTATGAGCACTAACTCACGCTCCTTCACTCCTCCAGAAACCCCGAGAGGTAGTATTGTATTTACACCCATTTTAAGATGAGGTATGGAAGTGCATTTAGATATTTTAATTATTTATCTACTTATTTATGAAGAAGAGAGACTTAAAAATGTTGGAAAGGAGAGGGGAGGAGTCCGGAAAAGAGAGGGTGAGAATTCAGAGGTCCATTTGAAGCCCCTCCAGTTAGAAAGAGGTAACGCGGAATTCCAAATAAATGCCATGAGTCCGTTGGGGAAGGGTGTCAAAAGGGAGAGTTGTAATTTGTTCAGAAACTACAGGAAAAAAGGAGAAAGAAATCAATGGTATGAAATTATTGGCAAGCAGGGAAGTTGAAGGAAGAGACTTCACAGCCTCTTTGCTTTTGTTTCTTAAATAAATCACATTGGACGTGGGGCTCTGTTTCTCTTGAGGATGTGACACAGATTTTTGGTTGTGGGAGAACTTAAATTAATCATAAGACAGGTCTTGGATATCGAGGAGGGATTAATCATCTAGAAATAAACCAAGGATGGATTATTTCATATCTTTGGGTTCTATTCAAATATGCATCCAACTCCACCAGACTATTGGAGCCATATGGAATCCTTGCTGGTGCACCTGGTCACAAAGCCTTCCCGAAAGGGATGCTGTGAAGTCATGGCTCCAGTCCTGATGCTCTGAGATAATTCTCCGAACTCGTCACTTGTCTGTACTGCCCTTTGCTTTGCCAGAACACTTGCCCTCCTCCAGATTGCAAACACCTAGTCCTCCCCCTCAGGATGTTTTTAAGAGTGGTGGGACACAGAATAAGAGTACGACCCTGTCATTTCAACAACAAAATCCTTCCCAGTGCATTATTTACATTGCCCAGAGCATGGCAGGAAGCATGGAGGAAACAACTCTCTCTCTCTCCCCAGAAATAGCAGTTCTGAGACCAGGCTCAAAGACTGTGAAATCCCAGAAAGCCTCTATGTTTTTTTGCTGGCTTTTTCTAATGTTCTGGCTCTCCGAATGAACGAGCATAAATATAAGTCAGGATGCTTCTAAAAATTCAGATGTTTGGGGCACCTGGGTGGCTCAATTGGTTAAGCAGCCAACTCTTGATTTTGGCTCAGGTCATGATCTCAGGGTCGTGAGATCGAGCCCCGCATCAGGCTCCACGCTGGGCACGGAGTCCCACCACACACACGCCTTCTCTCTCTTTCTCTCAAAACAAAACAAAACAAAACAAAACAAAACAAAACAAAACAAAACAAAAAATTCAGATTTTCAGGCCCCACTATCAGAATTTCTGATTAAGTCTGAGCCCAGGTCTAGGAATCAGCATTTTAATCAAACTCCCCTGGTGGACCTTAAACTATTTTTCTAAAAGCACTCTTCCACAAGTCCTGAAGATAAGAAGTTTTATCCTGAACTGTCCTGGCCAGAGATGAAGGGCCTGGCTTGGAGGAAGTAGCATTTACAAAAGCCACGCTTTCCTTAACTGAAGGACATTAGGGACTCAGGGGGTCAGAAGGAGAGAGGAGTTTCCGAGAGAGAACTGCCTCTGCTGAAGTTAAAAGAATTCAAATCAACAAGTAAGAGGCGGGGCTCCCTACACATCAGAGAAGAAGAGAATGTGGTCCCCCATCCGGGATCTTTTGGGAGGATATGTGTGGCCCACACATGGGGGTGTACACACACATACACACAATAATGACAACTATTTGCCCTTGCATTTCAGAACTCTGACCCATCCTTCCAGAGCTGTCACATGACAGATCCCGGTTTGGGTTCCGAAAATGTGGTCAAAGGAAAGTAGGCTACAAGGGAAACTGAGGCAGAGGTCCAAACCAAGTCTGCAGAAGGAAGAAACCTTCAGACTATGAGATATTCATATCAGCTGACATGGGGGATACTGTAATAATATTACAGGCAGGTGTTTTCCTCGTGAATCTTCACAGCAACCCTATGGCTATATTCATATGCTTATGGCTCTAACCCACTGCTATATTGATTTTCTAGATAAGGAAACCGAGGCACAAAGTGATCGAAGTAACTTCCCCGAAAGCAGGCGGAGGAGAAGGACCTGAACCCGGCAGAGCTCCCACGTTCATGTTCACCAGGACAATACGCTGAAGGCTTTTGGAGATGAGCTCACTGGGACTGGGTATTAAGGGTCTGAGAGGCATCTGGGCAGATGGAAGCCACTCCAGAGTCTAGAATGTGGCTCCTGTTGCTGGCACTGGGGACACCATGGTGAACAAGGCCGACAAGGCAGAAACAACAGGCAAGCCACAGGGAGACAACTGCTCCTGTGACCTGTTGGAAAGTCTGAGGCGAGCAGGTGGGACTAACATCAATGGGTGGTAAGTGGGTGGTCAGAGGAGACTCAATCAGACCTTTGGCCTTCTGGGGAGATTGGACTTTTCCTATAGGTACTAAGATATCTTTGAAGCCATGGTTCCCAGCAGGGGGAGATTTTGCCCCTCAGGGGACATCTGGCACTATCTGGAGACGTGTTTGGTTGTGAAAAGGTGGGGAGGTAGTGGACGGCATCTAGTGGGTGGGACCAGGGACTCCTGGCATCTCGTGGGTGGGACCAGGGACTCCTGGCATCTCGTGGATGGGACCAGAGACTCCTGGCATCTCGTGGGTGGGACCAGGGATTCCTGGCATCTCGTGGATGGGACTAGGGACTCCTGGCATCTAGTGGGTGGGACCAGGGACTCCTGGCATCTAGTGGGTGGGACCAGGGACTCCTGGCATCTAGTGGGTGGGACCAGGGACTCCTGGCATCTCGTGGATGGGACCAGGGACTCCTGGCATCTAGTGGGTGGAGACCAGGGATTCCTGGCATCTCGTGGATGGGACTAGGGACTCCTGGCATCTAGTGGGTGGGACCAGGGACTCTGCTGGTAAACATCCCCTAGTGCACACGACGCCTCCTCCCCCAGCTGAGAAAGATCCAGCCCCCGATGTCAAGAGTGTCAAGGTGGAGCAAGTTCAAAGCCAGTTAACGAAGTGCAGCCTGAGCTCTTCCACTAGATCTTCCTAGACCAGCTCTGCTTTGAATACCGCATCTCCCAGGGCAGAAATCTTTAACCAAATGTGACTTTGTCCTTTGGCATTAGGATATTATTATTCTGCTCGTGCCAATAATTAACCTTTGTTTAACAGAAACCCTTCCCTGGAGAAGAGCCAAGGCTTCCTTCTCCTCCAAGAAGCCTCTGCTGGGAAGGGTGGGTTTCCTCTTCTCCCTACACAGGCCCAGAAACACTACCAGGACCCGGCAACTGCAATTGCTCTGATGTTTTGCATATTTATGTTTGAGACCTTTGTGTGAACTGTTACTTTAAAAAAGAAGGATCAGTTCATCTTTAAAAAGAAGGTGATTGATCGCTGCCAGTCGGGCATTCCTTCACTCTTGGCTTCCTCTTAGCCTCCGTAATAAGTTCCTCACGAACACCAGCCTGCTATTAAAGAATGGTATTCATCATAAGCCAAGCAGAGAGGAGGCAGAATTTGATGGGCACAATACCATATTTCAATCCACAGTGTCCTTTTTGTTCGACTCAATCTGCTGTGTCGTTAATATTTGAGAAAAAACACACAAAGATTTTGGTAAATACTAATCAGAAATGTACAGTCCCTTTCCCAATTCAATTACCCATTACTGGGCACTCCAGGTGATAATGTCCTGCTAAAGCTTCTATTTGCTTAAAATGCAAGTGAAAAGTACTTTCTGTGGATCGAATGTAGTGCTCTTAGCAGCCTAAGTAGTCTGTAACAGCGGGGAAACTCTCATCCTTGTCCCTGGTTTAGTCAGTGTTCTTCTGGGTCTTCTGGTATCTAAGTGTGAGTCCAGCCCCCTGGCTGGACTGCTTTCCTCATGGATTCTCACTTTTGCAGATGCATTCAGATGACTTGAGACATGCAGAATTAATAGCAAGTGTGCCCAATGGTCAACATACCCAGTGGCCCCACGGATCATGGCACCCCTGGAGGGTGCAATCTCTTTGAACTCAGAAGTCCATTTCCTTCCACTTCAGATCTCATCAGACCATGCAAATTGCCATCAACCTTTCCACACTGGCTGAAGCAGGTCTAAGTCATGATCTCCCTTATTATCAGTGAAGTCATTAAAAGTCCATCAGATCAATTGGGCTCTGACATAACATTAAAAATGTTCTTGGGTGAAATCTATTTCTCCACTCCTATAACTAGTGTAAGTTCAAAGAGGTTCATAATGAAATCTTGTCCCATCTGTGTCAGCTCCTCAAGTTAACAATGAATATTAAAATCTAGGTGGCAAGAGCTGGATTCATCATGGAACATCAAAATCTGAACCCAAAAGGCCATGCTCCTGAGAGCCGCTAGCTTCATATAAACAGCAAATATTCAATCTGACTGTGAAGAGGTAAGGGGTGAGTCTTCATCACATGCTTCCTGGAGGCCAGGTCAATCTGTCTAAGAGCCTGAAATTATGGGCAACAGAATGAAAACGCGAGATGATTTTTAACTGAGATATTAGGTGTGCTGGGGATTTCAGTTATTCTCTACTCCCATCCCTGCTTCGAAGTCAGGCTGAGTCTCTGCTTTTCCTAGAAACTGCACAACATCTTTTCCCCACAACAGTTTCTTCTTGGCTTCTGTATGTCATTATGTCTTTCCACAAGAAAAGCAGTCAACACACGGATATGTAGCAGGCATCGTGGCATATTTTAATTTTGTGAAAGAATCATCCATGAACTAACTTTTCTCTCAACATACCATCACAAGGTTTTTTTCTGAGAACTTCCTGGGTGGCTGTGCTCTCTGCTGAGCATTTGAGAAAGAAAGAGGTGGAACCCAAAGACACCCTGTTTTGCCCAAATCCGCAAATCGAACCAACGAAAGAATTATGTGTTTTTTTTTAAATAAACTTGGGAGGTAGAACTCTTGCATAAGAGCTGGTTGTTGGGTTACCTTCTACTCTTACATGTGGGAAGTTGGACCACAGTTCTACACCAGGGCTTCTGAACTTTTGTACTTTACCCACCGTGAAAACACATTTGATATAATGAGCCAGTACACATGTTTAGATGTATAAAGAAACAAGTATTTAAAAACTATTACTTCCCGTCGTACCTGCAAGGTACTCAGACATACACCATTCTATTCTTTAAAAATGCTAATCATAACCCACAAAATTGATTGCACTAATGGGTCTTCCACAATGTGAAAAACAGTGCTCTGTCCTAAACGACACAAGCTACTCAACTCAAAACCCAAGAGGTATTCTTCATTTCAACATACTTTTTTTTTTTTTTAACAGATTGATTAGGGGTGTCACTTATGAAGAATTTGTGTTCTATCAGGAATTAGAATCATGAGTGTAGACCCCAAAATATGTTTCAGTAACAGAAGTCCTCTAAGTTTTATATGGGTTTTTTCTACAGTCCATAAATTATGCACTTCACTGTGCACGTTTTTTGTTTTTGTTTTTGTTTGTTTTTAAGCCCCACTGGGCTTAATTCGGGGCTTACACTCATAACCCTGAGATCAAGACCTGAGCTGAGATCAAGCGTTAGATGCTCAACCGACTGAGCCACCCAGGCATCCCATGCGTGGTTTTATTATAGGGGTTTTTTTTTTTTCTTCTTTCCTTCCTTCCTTTCTTCTTTCTTTTTCTTTTCTAACTGAGGCTGGGTCTACATGACAAAAAGGGAAAGAGCTCATTGTCTGAATGTTTCCAAATATACAGATGGTTTGGCATCACATAGTGGACACCATGACATTCCTACCCCTGCCCTGGGCCGCCTTGCACAGATGTTTGGTGTGTGTGGATGGAGTCCCAGGTAGGGGGATTCAGGCAGTGTTTCTTGAGCAAAAGCTGCACACGTATTGTCCATTATTTACCAAACACAGGAAATCAGTTACTATTACAATGTAATTTTATTTTTAATTTTTTCTAAAGATTTTATTTACTTATTTGAGAGAGAGAGAGCACGAGTAAGGGTAGGGGAAGAGGGACAGGCAGACTCTCTGCTGAGCAGAGAGCCCGATATGGGGCTTGATCTGAGCACCCCAAAATCATGACCTGAGCTGAAGGCAGACACTTAACTGACTGAACCACCCAGGCATCCCCAAAATGCAATTTTAAAGGGAAATTTCTCATTGCCTAGAGAGTAAGTTTCTGGAAATTCGCCCTAACACCATTAGGTATTCAGTAGAAATTAGGATAAATTAGGTTCATCTTGGAAACCAGCCAAAAAACTTTGGTTATTTATTACTGCAAGCATAGGTCTTCACGGGGATAGTCCAACAATGAGGGCAACTTTCTAACGAGGTTCCCAAAGAAGTTATTTTAAAACTGAAAAGAAAATGTAACCATTTCAAAATAGTAATCAATATTCACATATCTGGTTCATACATTTGACTTTAACATCTTTTTTTCATATAAAATGAGATGCTTGAACCTCACCGTGGATGTGACCTCTACAGGAAACTCAGTGGGAAAAGTATTTGAAACTCCACGTTGCCAAAACAAATTGATGATGAATTTTTCAGCTCAATTCTTGTATTGAATTACAAAGTGTATTAGCAGAAGCAACTCAAGTGGTGATTACAATATGATTCAACAAAAGAGTATAAAAAAAGAGGAAGAAAGTCAATTGCACCTTGTTATTGAACCTCTGAGAGGAGCGAAGTTATGATTCCTACAAATACTCAGAAAGTTTTGAAATCAAGAATTGATAGAGGGTTGGATTAAAGGAGAGACGCCTTAATTGTATTCTTTGAACATCAAGAATACAGATATTTTAAAATGCAGAACATCTTCCTGGTTTCTACCAAGAAGAGTGATGGGATATTAAAAGTCCGTAAGATTATTGGCTCTCCCCAAGATTTGCAAGGCAATAAGGAATAAATTGATGTAAGTGATAAGAAAAATCATCCCCCCTCCTTTTTCATTATTAATGACCAAATATTATTAAATCAATAATTTTGGTGATGATCTGAACAGGTTATTAAATATCATGAATTATTAACCTTAAAAGTTGATCAGAGCTATGGAAATAATTCAAGTTAATGGGAATCTTCGGATTTCTAATGAAATATCCAGTCATTGACAAAACATCTCTGTTAGGATTTTTGGAACATGAAAAAGCAGAGACCACAGATGTCCTTAAGGAAGAGAACAACATTCCTTGCTGGATTACAGGAAATTAAAAAACCAGATATCCACGATCAAAATAATGGGTGATTAAAGAGACCAAGTAAAAGGTGCCAATGGCTATAGGGAATTCATGTCTTCCCGGTCTTCCCCCTGCCGTCCCCCCTTCAATTAATATTGCAGCAATTGTGTCAGAAACCTCACAAAATCGGGAAACCAGCCATGGATTTGTCAATGCTGGGTGTGCCTCCAGCGCGGGGGAGTTGGGCATAAAGCAATTAGTTGGTGGCTCTTGGCCAGCAACACTATCTGTTCCAATTACTTTGCCTTAAGCAAGGTGTATGTGGAAGAGTATTTTGTCCAGAGGTCATACAATAAAGGCAGTGGAATGTGAGTTAATTTAGAAGGGACAAGGAAACAGGAGACAAGGGCTGGGGGTGGGGTCCAGAGCAGGCAAAGAAGGTTTGATGGCTTTGACCCTTTGTGAAATCTTAGTTACCATCCCTGGGAACATTGACACAAACAAGCCACGGATCCCAGCTGTCATTGAAATTGAAGGCAAACAGATGCCCCATTGCTCTCTCTTTGCATACCTTCTCCTCTGCAGGCTTCCTGCTAAAACAGGATCGTGCCAAAAAGCATTATCCTGTGGTAGAATTTCCCAATACTAAAGTGACTCCATTACTGAAGCCTTTAATGACATGTACTTTTTTTTTTTTTTAACCATTTAATGCAAGGTGATCCCTGAATACTAATGGAGAAAGGAAGCCACAGTCAACAAGGGATTTAGACTTTTTTTGCAAAACCAGACAGGTGGGTCAGGACCCAGGCAGTAACCTGGAAAACAGGAATGCAGAAGAGCTTCCTTCTTTAGAAATGAGAGGGAGAGGAGGTTTGAGGCAGTCTGCAGAGGGGTTAAGGGGCCTGGCCCTGGGATCGGAGGGCAAATCAGAGCTCTATCTTTTCCTATCTGTGGGATCTCGAGCAATTTACCTAGTTAAACTGAGTCTTCAGGGTTAATCACGTAGACTTTCCAATGACAGTTGCGGGCTGGATTTTAACTGCTGAATTTCCAAAAGCCAGCACTCAGCGGCTCCTTAGACCGAGCCAGGCACCAAGTGTTCATTCACTCGGCACGTACTGAGTGAATTCCTTCTACATCTCCTTCCCTGTTCTTCCACGTGGATCCTGCTATCATGACCTTTACGACGTCGCAGGTAATGACAATAAATAAGTAAAAAACTACTCATGATACTTCCAGGTCAAAATAGCCCCTATGAAGAAAATAAAACAGGAAGTGTGATAGCAAGTGACCAGAAGAGGGACAATTTTTATTTCGGATGCGAAAGATTCGGGAAAGCTTCCTGCCAGAGGTCAAGTCTCAGCTGGAACTTGGGGAGCACGTAGCTGTGAGAACAGGAAGTGGGTTCAAGACTATTCTAAGATGAGAGAATTGCAAAAGCGAAGGCTCCCCATCAATGTTAAGGATGATAATAGCAACGATCAGGATTTTTATTACTACATCAGGAGTTGGGACATTCATGACCAGCTCCCATGAAAACTTGTCTTTGGAGGGAAATAGCTGCCATCAGGCCCACCTTGCCCCCCACGCAAAGCCTTGTGTGCTGTCTCTGAGCACCCCCTTCCCCCAGCTGGGGCTCAGTCAAAAGGCTTCATTTCATTACTTCTTAGACTCATTGGGAAGGGGCTTGCCATCCATTTACCCCCAAGACTAGAATTATTTGTATGACCACAAGATGGCATTGGAGGTGGTCCAAGCACAAAGGCAAAGACTCATTGGCAGTTAAATCATGCTAAGACATAACAGTAAGTAAATATGCCCAGAGCGGGAATTTTAGCCATCCAAGGACACAGAAAAACCACAACCCTGGCCTCCAAACTGCATTCCTCATATATCTAACCCATGTTCTTATGCTATAGGATAAACGAAATAAATCAAGAGACTCTTGGGATAGATCAGGAATAAGCCTGCAATAAATTCTGTTAAACTTACTTGTCAGTGCCTTGCCTGGAAACCTCAATTCTTTTTGGAAATTAAAAAATATTATTGAATGATGTGGCAATGTGGCAGGAACTGAGAAGGAAATTCTCCCTGGAATTTCTACCTAATTTTTGAGGAGGTTAAATAATTGGAGACAACTCAGTTTTGTGGAGATTCGTCACGTGTTAGGATTCAACTGGGATAAAAAGAACTTTCTTTTCTACATGGTACACATTCACAGTTTTACTAACTTACAAACGGGTATGTAGCCGCTCGCCTTAGTCTTCTCGAGTGGTTGGATCCTAATTGATAGCACAGGACGCAAAGCAAGCACTAAATAAATGTAAGTTGAAGGAACCAAGACAGGGTGGAATCTTGTAAATTTGTTACATATGGTAACTACATTTTTTTTAGTGTTTCCTATATGCTAAATGTTGGGGTTTTTTTGTTTTTGTTTTTTTAAAGATTTTATTTATTTATTCGATAGAGACAGCCAGCGAGAGAGGGAACACAAGCAGGGGGAGTTGGAGAGGAAGAAGCAGGCTCATAGCGGAGGAGTCCTGATGTGGGGCTCGATCCCAGAACGCTGGGATTACACCCTGAGCCGAAGGCAGACGCTTAACGACTGCGCCACCCAGGCACCCCTATATGCTAAATGTTTTATACAGATTATCTAATTTATTATCTAAGATGTAGGTTTTCCTATATTTTGCAGATGAATGAGCTGAGCTAGGCACACGTAGCTAGTAAGTAGCTATTTAGACCCGTCTGATTTTAAACTCTACCCTCTTAACTACAATGCTCCCCTGGTTCTGAATGGGGGACGCTGGAAGCTGAGCTTACCAGTGTCTAAATCTGACTTGGCTAAGGGGCTCCTAGGTGGCTCCGTCAGTTACGTATCTGCCTTCGGTTCAGGTCATGATCCTGGGCTCGTAGGATTGAGCCCTGTGTCGGGCTCCCTGCTGGGTGGGCAGTCTGCTTCTGCCCCTCCCCCTGCTCATGCTCTCTCTTTCTGCCTCTCTCTCAAATACATAAATAAAGTCTTCGAAAAATAAAGAAGTGAATCTGACTTAGCTTCCAACTGATTCCAAGGAACACCAGCGTCAGGCAAACACAGGACAATGAAGGATTCTGACTGTATACGCTCCCATCGCCAGCAATACCATATTTCCACACAGCTACGTGTTTGCATCTAAAGAGCTACACTATTCATGGTCTGGCCTATGTTTTTCATTAAAACCTAACAAGCATTTTCATTACAACATGCAGGCCAAGCTTTAGAACAACGATTTTCCATCTGGTAGCCAGACATGAGGACACATTTTAAGCAGCTAACTGGACACACTGCATGGATCCCTTGGGCCAGACTGAATCTGGAAATAGAACAAGTGTGACCTGGGAGTCTTGAGGCAGCACTTCTACATTGAGGGATAAAGGCCAAAGGAGATGGAGGCGCCCTCCTGCTCTCTGCCTGCTCAGGAAATCGGAGTTGCGAGTAACAGGTGGGTATCATACCGGGCCTTGGTTCAGGCACCTCAAACTTTTTCCTCGACAGGCTGGGCGGTAGCACCCCCTTTTTTTTCCTTTGGGAAAGTAATGGCCCCAGCCTGGGGAATAAAATACAGGAAGAGAATTATTACTGTCCCCAGATGGTCACCTGAGTGGGTTTAAATTGATGGTTCTCACCCAGGGGCGATTTTGCCTCCTAGGGGATATTTGACGATGTCTGGGAACGTTTTCGATCGACCGAGGTGGGGCTAGCATCTAGCGTGCTGAGGCTAGGAGTACGACTCCACACCCACAGGGCACAGGCCAGCCCTCCACAACAGACGATCACATGGGGCCCAATGTCCGTGTCACGGTGGGGAAAACCTGGCTCGGATGATAATGATTCTCTTGATCACGATGACACCAGCAGTTAGAGCTCCTATTGGTGGAGCGATCATCTCAGGCCTGCCTCTCTGTCACTTAGTAGTCATATGCCGTCATCTAAATCTCGCACGAACTCCCAAACTACCTTTATTTTCCTGGGTGGAGAAAATCCAGTCTCTGAGCAGCCAAGTAACTCACCCAAGGTCACAGACCAAGGATACGGCAAAATAGCGATTCGAACCCAGTGCTCCCTGATGCCAGGACTCGTAAGCATTGGACAGAGCTGCCTGGTTTTGCTCCTGCAGATACATGGCGCTGGGCCCCTCTGGTCCTAAAGACCTTCTCCAGGCTTGTCAGGGAATGAAGACTTCAAATCTTAGCTGAAAGGTTGTTGACCACAGCCCTGGAAACAGCCCTTTTTTCCCATTGTATCTTTTCTGGTAGATGAGAATGTAAGGCCCCTCGGCTCACCGCTCTCAAGTTGTAATGCCTACACAGTGGTTCGTAACTGAGGGCGATTTGGGCTCTCAGAAGACATTTTAGGTGGTCACAACTTGGCGTGGGGGGACGGGAGGCGCTACGGGTGTCTAGTGAGTGGAGGCCAGGGACGTTGCTGAAGATTTTACGGTGCACAGGATGACCCCCACAACAAAGAATTATCTGGCCCCAAATGTCAAGAGTGCCGAGGTCAAGAAACCCTGTGGTAGAAGCAAGGCTCAAAGTCAGGCCTTGGAGAGCAAGCCAGGTTTTACGCGGAGGAAATTTATTGTTTCCGTGCCTCTCACCCATCCACTCGGATTCTGGTAAGAGCTTCTGCTCTTGTTTCGGGCTTCCCACTCAGAGCCCATGCAATTTCAGGGGACCGGGCTAACTCTCCCACAGCCTCAGGGATGGAGTGTTCTAGACTTGCCCTATCAGAGCTTCTCATTTCTCCAGCCAAAGTGGTTGGTTGAGCCCAATACCAGCACAGTCAGATATCATGAGACAGCGACTGGCACTTCTGAGAGAGAGGCCAGCTCCTTGAGTCTGGACTTACTCCTGAGAGGACACAAAGCTAGGTCTGTTGGAGGCCATCTGGTCACCATGAGGGAAGAGACTACCTCAGTACAGGGTCAATGCAGTGTAAGTGGACCAGAAAAAAATAGAGAGAGAGCAACCAAGCCTCTGTGATACAATGTGAGGTCTTAAAATAGCAATATCTGAGGCCAGCTTATCCTGGACTTTTGATTTACATGAACCAGTAAATTGCCTAATTGTTTCAGCCATTTTGGGGCTGCATTTCCTGCCTCCCACCACTGGAAGAGGCCCAACTGATATCCTTCCCTTGGAGGTAATAACCCAAATGACTTTCGCTGAAAAACAAAAATAAAAAGATATCTATCTGCAAATTCCTCTGCATTCTCTACAAGAGATTTCTAAGTGCAATATGTAAATCTGGGGAAAATTCTGGAAGGCAGAATTTTCCTGACAAAGGGATATCTAACAGAACAGCCACCGGCAATTCATAACACGAGAAAAAGCTGGCAGCCCTGATTTCTGGAAGTCAGGTACAGAGAGCTATAGGTTTCATCTCTCTTGTCAAGAGTCTAGGTGTTCTGGGAGAGCAGTAGCATTTGACGCCTGTTATAATGACATCCATGATGCAGATGTTCATGTCAGACTCTCGGCTGACTCGAGTGAAAAGTTAGCAAGAGGATGCCAGGCGGAGGCATAGCACTGTGGCAAGAAAGACCCATGAACTGACTCTCAGGTCAATTTGGAAATTGCACTGGGAGTCACTTAAAGGGAGAAAACATTCTAACCTGCACCGAGCCGAGTACCCATACGTTAGATTATCCGTGGATATAGAGTCTAGGGGTGTCGTTCAAGGACTATCATAACAATGATCCCCCATGTGTGGCTCGCATCCCAGAGGTGGCAAGCGAGATGTTTTTAGGGGGTCCTTGAGCAAATTTTGTAAAAACCATCACAGTTTATGAGATGGTTTTTTATGAGAATGGAAATAAAATACTAGCATATGAAACATGGGATTTAGTGACTTTCACTAGTTAGCACTGGGGTCAGGAGATGTTTCCTGTAAAGGATGAGATAATAAATATTTTGAGACTCGTGGGTTAGACAGTCTCACTAACCTACCCAACTCTGCCATTGTTGTATGAAAGCGTCGGCAGACCATACGGTAACAAATGGGCGTGGCCGGGTCCCAATAGTATGTATTTATAAGAACAAGTAGAGGGCCGAATTTGGTGGGAGGGCTAGAGTTTGTCAGTCCCTGGCTTCATAGGAAACTAAGTTAAAAAGGAAAAGAGTTTTAAAAAATTTAAATAATACAAATGATACACAGACATGGCAAAAATATGAAGCCGGAAATACATCGTATCTGGTTCTCTAGGGCAAAAGTTTGCCAAGCCTTGGTCAAGCCCTGTTCAGGCGTGAAGTGTTTTCTTGCCGGTAGAATGTCCAACATGAACACAACAGAAGTAAGATACTTTATCACCAGTTTTACTGCCCTCGGATGTCAATTTGACCAGGACGTCTCAGATCCTTTTCCCACTCTGTTCTCATGCAGTATTGTATTTAACTTTATCTTTACCTAGGGCTTAAAAATATTTTTAAAAAAAATACAGCAATATACAAGTTACAAGCGGGAGAGAAATGTTTCCAAGAAGCGTTTCAGAAGGAACTAATGACATCGCACGTGTGAGTCAGCATCATACAAGGGAATAGAATTTCCCTTTTCCCATGGCTAACATTTATCCCCGAGGTAATAGCTTGTTTGTCAGGCTGTCTTGAGGGAAAAATAGACTAGCAACCCACACACTTTCTTTGTCAAACACATCAGAATCAACAACGAACTAAAGGCTCAAGTTGACCAAAGAAAAGCCTTCTGGGACCGGGGCCGTGTAGAGCGCAAACCCTGCCTTTGAATTCTCATGAAGGCTTCGGTTGATGCTTGACTCAGTTTACATATCAACAAAATGGATGTGACACTATGGAATGGTAACTAGGTTGGCTTCCAGTGCTCCTAAGGTCTCTCTGTATAGAATTAGAATTGACGTCAAGAGGCCCTCCCTTGGTGAACCCACGGACACACTGTGTTTTTCACAGTCTCTGAACGTCTGAGCTGCACTCTAGCAAAGTGCTTTATCCACATTCGGTGGAAACGTTGTGTTTATATCAACAGTGTCTCATTTCCTCCTGGATATTCTCCTTTTTTTCAAAAATCCAACGTAAGGGCATGGACGGGGTCTTCCAATGAATGCGATGGCTTTGCACCTCAACTATAATCATATTGCAAAATTTAATAAGAAGAAGTCAGAATATAAATGGGCGATTTAAGGAGCAGGCAAATTTAAAACATGATTTAAACCACCGTGGAGCAAAGCAACTGGAATCTATGGCTTCGCTCTTGACCTGACAGGCATTCTACATCAGACGGAAAATGGGGAGGGCGCACAAACTTGAGAGAAATGCCTGGTGACCAGAGAATTCCTTCCCAGGGACCGTGTCCTGCAGACCTCAGCATATCTGCACTGACCGATGTTGTCATGATAGGAGTACCCCCCATACTGTCGCTCTTTCTCTAGAGTAAACTCACTTCTTCAATAAATGTATTGGAATAGTAAATCTTGTATCGGAAGTGACAGGTGGCGACAATCGAGTGATCAGAGCTGCCGAACTGCTGGTTTGATTTGGCCCTCAGTTTACAGGACTATTACACATTGAATACATTACGACAGAATGGTTAGGAAGTTCATCTCTGGGCCATTTAAAGGACCACTGTGTACTATCAGGGGTTCACATATCTTCCGAAACACTCTAAGGGACGATAAAAATTCATACATGTGAACACCTTCTTTGCTACGGTAAGCAACTTATTTGAATTAAATATTAAATGGTATCAAGCGTGTACGTGTGTTTTGTTATACAGAAACATGACATGTTGAAAATGACCCAGCAAACAGCAAGTGGAGTTCGGCTGCAGAAGGGGCCCATGCCGCGTGGTGGTTGAGGAGTGTGCAAACACAGCATTAGTGACTTATTACCTCAAACTAGAGGCGCGACAAAGCCTTTGTTTACTCTGCAAATCCAAGGCAAAATGATTGCCTCGAGTTATCTTCAGAGGCTGAGGAAGCCACCCAAAGTGCACGTGTGCTTGTGGGCTTGGCGTCCCCGGCCGACGCAGCTTCTAGCCGTGCTGTCAGGTGGAGAAGTGGCATGCCTCAGTCGTACAGAGATGCCCTCTAGTCCAACCCAGGCCAAGGTTCACAACCACACTTAAAATCCTCCAACTAGAAGGAGCTTTTAAATCTGTGTCACGGCCTTCGAATGCCTGCACACCTGTCCCTGCTGCCTCCTCCCGGCCTCCATCCACCCCAGTCACTAACTCCAGACAAAGTGACCTTCTCCGCACTGTCCCCTACCCCCCAGGATTCTCAGCAGGGCCTGCACCCTTGCTGTTTCCACTAACCAGAAGGTTCTTTCCTTGTCTTCATCTGGACAGCTCATTCTCCCTCTTTGGGAACCATCTAGAATACCCCCTCATCGGAGACTCCTCAGATGGCCTTCCATCCCATGACCTGGCATGTTATCTTCATAGTTGTCATCACTGCCTGAAAATCATATTTATTTGCTTACATGGTTAATGTCAGTTTTCCCAACTGGGCTGTGGGTCCCTCAAGGGCAAAGCTTTCCTAGTCACTTAACACAGGCCTGTTCCGCTCCCCCATGTCTTCAAGGACATTTTTCTTTTTAATATATATATTTTTTCAGTTCATACATAATAGAATGACACTTATAAATCTGCAGTTTGCCATGTAACGTAACTAAGAGAACGTAATGGTGCCTCTGTTCCACGGTTTCTGTATGTGTGTTTTCTCAGGTGAAATGCATCTGTATATAGACAGCCTTTTCACTAAGCCCTTCAGTATAATTTATATACGTTTTTATTATTTCTTTGCTGGCATAAGTGCTTTGTATTTGAAAAAGTTATCTGGGGCATTACATAGAAGAGTTGCTTAAGCTTATAAAGTTGAAACATAATCATAGAATTTTAGGAAGGATTAATGGTTAAGCTTGTATAAAATACTAGATTTAAGCAAACTTCGTATCAGCCAACACCAGGATCTGCTCTATGAATGTTGTTGTTTTGAATGAACAATTAACATCAAACGTGCCCAAATTACGTGTGAAGTGTTTGACACAATTTGTAAGAAATGTGTACTTTCAATGTTCTTTAAATTTAAAATGTCAAAAAAAAAAGAAAAAACAAAAAACTTATCCCAGGTGCCAAGCACAGTGCCTGGCCCGTAACAGATGTCCCAAAAAGGCTTGCTGAATAAATGAATGAATTTATGAACACTGGCTTTCCAGGCCCTGGAAAAATCCAGATTCATCACTTTGCATCATTGAGCAAAATGTATATTCCCTTTTGCTTAGAAGTTGCAAGAACTCTGTTAACCAAAAAAAAAAAAAAAAAAACAACACAAAAAACAAAAAACAAAAAAACCCCCAAACAAACACAAAATTCCATCTCTATACCTGTCACTGCTGGGTTAAGCAAGCTCACTTAATTTTTTTTTTTTTTTTTTTGCCTCTGTGTGAGCTTTGCTTGGGCCCCACAGATGTGCCACGTATGTTTTATGAGCTAATATTTATTTTAGACACTTTGGCCCATTGGACATGATCTCATAAGCCCAAACTCTCAGCTGACATGCTGTTGAACATAATGGGGAGATTTAAAAAGGTATCGCGGAGGAGAAGAGTGGACTGCAGGGTGCCAGGGGCGAGAAGGAGGAGATTGAGATGAGCCTCGGAAAGCTCCATGCTGCTCTCTTGTTGCTTTCAAGGGGCCGAGGCCAGATATGCCGTCTCAGCGCACCCCTTCCTTGTCAGGCGAGGGGTGCAGAATCACCTCGTTGAGATCCTTGGAACTCGGTGTCCCAATAATCCTGGAAGCCTAACAGCAATGTTTCACAAGCAGGGCTGGAGACTCTGACCTAGGTGAGTGGCAGGGGGGGCCTCTCTGAGTTGCTGTGTGGTATTCTGGGTGGAATCCACAGGCCTTGGAAATTCCAGAACGCTCTCTTCCTCAGACGGGGTCTTCCATTAATTGCGGAAGCTAAGTTGTTGCAGGGCATAAATCAGACATTGAAAAAATGCCATACCTCAATCCATAGTGGAATTCACAGGGGGGAGAGGGAAGGTTTTAAAGGTTTCTGAAAGCTGTAAAATCTCCATTTAGATAGAAATCTTTAAAAAAAAAATTAGCTAGTTATTCATTAGCACTTTGGGGGTAAAGTTGTCAATTCAGCGGAACAAAGGCACCTACAATATGACATTTAAAACTTGTGGAGAGGAGCGCCTGGGTGGCTCAGTCTTTAAGCGTCTGCCTTCGGCTCAGGACGTGATCCCAGAGTCCTGGGATCGAGCCCCATATCAGGCTCCTCCACTGGGAGCCTGCTTCTTCCTCTCCCACTCCCCCTGCTTGTGTTCCCTCTCTCACTGGCTGTCTATCTCTGTCAAATAAATAAATAAAATCTTTAAAAAATAAATAAATAAAACTTGTGGAGAGTTAATACCAGTGGAAGGAAAGGTTAAATTTGGTATCCTCATTCCAGTTCCTAATAAACACTTCAAGTGAAAGGAGCCCCAGTATCTGTGCTCACGAAGCTCACTGTCCAGCAGGAAACAGATGAGAAAGTAGAGGGATTGTAGCAAGAGGTGACAAGGGCTAGGGCAGAACTATGCCTGGGATATTGTGAGACAAAAGAGGAGGAAACCCCATTCTGCTGGACAAGATGGGGTCATGGAGTGCTTCCAAGACGGGATGAAGACTAAGTAAATGTTGAAAGGTAATGCCAGACAGAACAGCTGGGGAAGAGGCCTGGGGGAGAGAAGTATTTTGTTCCTCTTCCTGGAGCCTTAGTCCAAAAATTACTGAAGTGGCCTATTATCAAAATGGCAGGTACAAAATCTTTGGCCAAGCCAAATGCCAAAGGGATTTACCTGTCCTTAGGTAAACCTACCAGCAGAGACGTATTGGGTATGCAGCCAATATGACAATGTATTACAGTCACTTAGGTCCCTGTCAATCGCTAATTCAATAGACCTACTAGTTTTTCTCTAAAAAGAAGCCGGAAGAAGCCATTAAATTATACGTAAGAGAACAAAAGGAGAAAGTCCCTTCCAAAAGCTTTATTGACAGCTGTAAGTCCCTGCAAGTCTCAGTTCCGGAACCTTCCTTTATAAGAGACACAAGTCAGAAGCACATTATGAATTAGGCTGTACACTTGGCAAAAAGGGAGGGGTACCCATGATGTCATTAAAACTCCCATCTACAATCTTAAAAAGTGTGTCAGTAGCTGGAGACCGAAGGCTTGCATCACGAGTTGTAGTGAGCCAGATACCGGAACTGAGCCACAGTATTCTGGGGTAAGGATCCCAAATGCACAGGTTACAATGGCTGTAGAGTTCACTAAAGGACTAGTCTGTGGTAACCGACTTTGTAAGTGACTATCTGTGATTGGAAAACTGTACACTCAAACAGGACAGGTAAAGGTTTGGCCTTGGGAGTAGAAAATTCTTTTGGAAACATCTCTTAGAGTGGCCATTCATTTGCTTGGAAGAGCTACTGATCCTGGACAAAAGAATTTCCCACCGAGCTCAACTTTTCTCTGCATTCCTGCAAAGCTGTTTCTCAAAAAAGAACATGAGGCTTAGCCCATGTGAGGACTTACCTTATGAATCCTCTTCCTCAAGATATCCATATGGCTTTCTTCCTCACTTCCTTTCTGTCTACTCATAGGTCCCTTTCTCAGTAGAGCTGTCCCTGGGCATCCAGCTCACTTTGACCCTCCACCCTGACCCCCGACTCTTCCTCTACCATTTCCTTGGTTTTCTCCTTTGCATTTGCCACCTGTATATCTATTTCTCTTTAATTTCTTTCTACTGTACTTGAGGTAAATATTCCTAAGTAGAAGTATTTGATTGTTTATTGTTACATCCCCAGGTCCTAGAAGAAGTATGGGCATAAAGCAAGTACTAAATACAGGCAGCCCTTGCTTTGTATGGCGTCTCAGTGACCACGGACACGAGCAAAGTGAGGAAATGGTACCAGGACCCACAAGCCTCAGTTAATATAGTACCATGCAAAGCAAGGACTGCCTATGAAAAGTTGTTTGGGTGGATGGAGCTGTTTCATGCTCCTATGTGATGGGCTGGGCCATGTAGGGCAGTTCATTATTTGCCCTGTAATACATTGTGTCTGAAGGAAATTCCTCCAACAATCACTTACAGAGGACCAGTACAATGGCTGTATTTTGGAATAACCTAGTCAGGTTGCCCCTCTCTTCTTGCTCAAAAACGCTCAGCAGAATGTACCTCACCAACCAAACAGGTACACATCTCGTCAACAAATTTGTTATTTATTCTCTGTATGGACAACAGCACTGTTCAGTTTTTTTGCTAATGACATATTCTTAGGTTGCATCTCAACGTAACTAAGGCAAAATAGTGGAAATCTCGGTGGAAAAGAAAGAAAAAAGTACTAAGTCCACTTGAATGTCCAAATTGCTTTAAACACTCTTAATACAACATAATTCCAGCACAAAAGTAATTCTAAGAGTTCTCTGTAGGGGCGCCTGGGTGGCACAGTGGTTAAGCGTCTGCCTTCGGCTCAGGGCGTGAACCCGGCGTTATGGGATCGAGCCCCATGTCAGGCTCCTCCGCTAGGAGGCTGCTTCTTCCTCTCCCTCTCCCCCTGCTTGTGTTCCCTCTCTCGCTGGCTGTCTCTGTCTCTGTCGAATAAATAAATAAAATCTTAAAAAAAAAAAGAGTTCTCTGTAATTCGTCATAAAGCAATTTAACCAATATATAAACCCTTGTTCATAATTCCAGGACCTGAAATTAACCAGAATTGCTGAAATGAACATCTTTAGAGTAATTGCTATGTATCCCGCCATTCTTTGCTCTTCCCGAATCATAAGATTTTCATAGTTACGGAGGTGATATTATCACTTGTGATCCATTTGATTAATGTTTATTCTGTGAGAGGCATTATGAAAAACATCCTAACCTATATTATCTTATTTAATTTTTAATAATATTTTATTGCTTTTTTAAATCAGAAAAGTCTAAGGAACAAAATAATAATAAAGAGAGGTTATGATTTCACCTGAGATAAATCAAAAGGCATTAAAAAACAGAAGTAGATAAAAAAGACAATAAATGCTTAGAGTTTAAAAACTTCAAGTAGAATGGTAAGGAAAAAAGATATCAATGCAACACTATTCCTTCTTTGTGAAGCTAACCACTGCAACCTGAAGGTTCTTACGATTCCTTCCAGGAATAAAAAAGAAACGAAATTCCGCAAGGTCTCATTTGATTAGAGTCTTCAGGGCAATCCTATCAAGCAAGTACTATCATTGTGTCCAGTTTGAATAGATGAAACTGATGCTCCAATCTGTTCAGTAACTTGCCTAATGCCTCCCAGCTGGTAAAAATGGTAAGCCCAGGATTTGAACCTGGTCTTCTGACTCGGGAACCTGTTTGTTCTTTTCATCAGGTTACCTTATCACAATCTGAGACGCATCCTTTGGCTTTGTGACATGGGCAGTAATACAAGGTAAGCAAATATGTTGGCTAAGGGACCATCACCCTTCGTCCTATGGGCCAAACCAATACAACTAGGAGGCTTCAAAATGATTTTTTGCAGGTGTATTCATTTGGAGACCACTTACAAGCCTAAGCAATGGGCCAGGCATACAAGTGATGTCTTATTTACTTGCCTAGGGAAGGTAATATTTTGGCATGACTCAAGTACAAATTAGTCGATACAGATATAGAGAAAGATATAGAGATAGAGAGAGATAGAGATAGAGATAGAGATAGAGTTAGAGATA
Organism: Ursus arctos; assembly: GCF_023065955.2. NCBI lineage: Eukaryota > Metazoa > Chordata > Mammalia > Carnivora > Ursidae > Ursus > Ursus arctos. Next base: position 8,927,602 of record NW_026622830.1, read on the forward strand.
GAGATAGAGATAGAGTTAGAGATAGAGATAGAGATAGAGATAGAGATAGAGATAGAGATAGAGATAGAGTTAGAGATAGAGATAGAGATAGAGTTAGAGATAGAGATAGGAGGGGCAGGCTGACAAATACAAAGGCATGACATTCAATTAGTGACCGGGCTACTGCTTAGACCCCTCTCTGTAAACGCAAACACGGTAAAGAATTCAGCTAACTTCATATAAATCTGGACTTAGCTGGGAAACCTGTTTAATCTGCTCATTTTACAGCTCTAAGGTGAAGGCACTGGCCGTGGTCATTTTGCTGGCCAGTTGGAAGCGCAGGAAGAATGCTCTGGCCTCTGAAACCCCTTTGCTGGGTTTTGCTGAGTTACCACCACTAAGGGTCAGGTGTCTGGCCTGGCCTCAGTCTAATCAAGCACCCCATTTCTAATATTTCTATCAGAAAAGAGTCTGAAGTTTAGTGAAACTATCCAATGCAACATTTAACAAGATTTGGCATGGACAATTGCGTAGGAATTACTGCTTTAAGTACCCGGCAGTTTCACATAATGGACTTTGTGATTTTATAGATGAAAGCACGGGTGTTTCAATCCCACGTAAAATCAACTCTCACCAAATAGATTCTTTAACATTTAGAGAGCTTAACATTTCCAACGTTGTTCCGTGGACTCTTTGGAACTGCCATTTTGGGGAAAGGCCATCTATGAGCAAACAACCAGGGCACAAGAAGTCCTTCAAGAGGCTTAAAAAATTAGTCAGGCTAACACAATGTTTTCCAAAAATAATGTACTTTGGCTAAAAATGTGAAATTAACATCAAATGAAGACCTCTTGAGAAGCTCTAAAATTGAGATGACTGTCTTAGTGGCTTATGGTAGGTACTTGCTGCAATCAGTGTGCTCTACACAGGTAATTACTTCTACTACTAATGGCGCCTCCCACTCAGTGAGAACGATAAGAGGCTCCAACTCTACTTAATCACGAGGCTTCTTCATTATCGCCCCACCACCTACTGGGTAAAACAATTCACTTGCTCTATTCAGCGACTCTCACAAATGAGAAAAATTTATTAAAGTGTGAGCAGAATGGGACATATTTAGTATGTACAAAGGAGATTACCTACTTGATTTTAAAAATAAATAGATGATTCAGGCACTCGTGTGGATCCTCTTGAATTAAGGTCTTTCTGCAAAAGTTTTATTTTCTTAACGTTGAAGTTGGTTTGCGCAATTGTCCAGTTCCACGTGCTAAGAATGGAGGCAGAGCTGTTAGAAGTGAGGGGAGGGTGGGTGATGGTATTAGACAAACAGGGCTTCAGTCATGGGTCACCTTGGGTGAGTGACCATTCTCTCTGAGCTTTTTTCCTTATTTGTATAATAAGGAATAAGAGCAAAATTTGTTGTGAAATTCTCATTTAAAGTCAGCTCTGCTGTAAGACAGATCTGTGTTTCTAAAAGCTACCATGATATTCCAAATTGCACAATAAAAACCTTATGGGTTATGGTGGGAAAATGGACTTGGGAGCATCCTATGTCAGCAACAAATTAAAAGACAGGACCCTAATAAAAACGGGAGCACTGCCTTATACATGTTAAATGGCTAAAAAGTTATATAAATACTATGATAAATACGGCACTTTATCTTGAAAAAGGTTTATGGAAGTAGGTGTCGGAAGGGTTATCGTGTGTTGCCGTGACACGGTGGGAGCAAGATTATCTGAAATCCAGCGGAGTTGAAACACCGGATGTGGGTGGGCGTGGCTCGCAGCACACCTGCTGACCTGAGGTAGCTGATCGGTGTTCGAGATGTGTGTGCGTTCGCCTTTTGTGTATCTCTACGTAGCTCGGTTCAGCTGGGTGCCGTTTGCTGTGTTCACCTAGTTTTTCTCACACGTAAAATCAAACATACACAGAGGCAAAATCCACATTATGCTCACATGTATTAATCATGTTGGAACAAATTGCTATTTTCAAGAGAAGCGTTATAATAGCAGGGACTCTAGTACAAGGATTCCACGAGCTGATGTGGGTAAAAACACAGTAGGTACTCAAGAAGTGTCATCTTGATTCCCACTGGGGTCGAATTCAATCCCGGACTCACAGGGCTTGGATTTAGAGAGATTGCCAATCTTTTTGCTGCTCTAGATCAGAAAAAGGATATGGCTCTGCAGGGCTCTCGACACTGTTAATAGATGACTCCATGCCTTTGTTACATGTTTTTACATTGTACCTTTGTCCTCGCCTACGACAATATCATTTCCTGTAATGAGTTTAAGAACAAAGCCAGGAAACACCATCCTTTTCCTTAAGGAGAAGTTGAAAACTACTCTGTAAGAAGAATTTAGCTGCCCTTTGGTGGTGATGGGGGCGGGGGGTGGGGTGGTGTTAGTATTCAGTGTTTGAGTAGCCCTGGAGAAGGCCAAACCCATTTCTCCTCAGCCTTTTATTTTTTTCTCTTTAAGAGTAGAGTAAGTGATCTCTACGCTGTAGAGATCTTACTTACTTACTTTGTAGAGTAAGTGATCTCTACTCCCAATGTGAGGCTTGAACTCACGACCCTGAGATCAAGAGTTGCATACTCTACCCACTGAGCCAGTCAGGCACCCCCCTCCCCCAGAGCCCTTTAGTAAGTGATAGTAGATAAAACCTATGTAAGGCTCGCTGTGTGTCTTCACTCTATGAGGTCTGGTTATATTAACTCGTTTAAGATTCAAATCGTTCTATGCGATTGTTTTTCAAGTCTTAATGCTTCTTGTCAAAGTAGGTAAAGCGAACAAGTTTGGAAATGCGGTCAGATTTCCAGTTAACTAGGCCGTGAGTTCTCTTGGGCAGCCACAACTAGAGGAGACCATATAACGTAATGGTTGACTTGGGCGTTGGAATCAGACCTATTAGAATCCTGGCCACACACAACTGTGTGTTCTTAGACACTTGATTCAACATCAGGGGACCCCAGTTCTCTCTTCTGTAAAATGGGGTTAATAAAACTATCTCTTGGTGCTGTTTTGAGAATTCAAAGAGATACTGGGTATAGGGGGTCAGCACGGTATGGGGCACAGAGTAAGCACTCCATAAGTGGTCATTTTTATTTATATTATGATCACTTTATTACCAGTATGGGCCCATTGATATGCACATTGTTAGGCATATCAGCACACAATCCAGCTGTTCGTAGCAGTACTTGGCACAGACCAAACTTGGCATCTGAAGGCTTTGGAGAGTTTGCCTCCCTGATTTTTCTTTTTGGTGTCCCCAGTCCCCAGGACTATTCTGTCACTATAGCACTCAGATGACTTCTACATGACTCACTTTCACCTTGAAGCCACAAGAGATGTCCACACTGCTGTCTCTGTCTCTCACCTCCCATTTATTTATCAGCCCACACAATCTGGCTTTTCCTCCCAATGGTGTGTCGTGAATGCTCTCACTAATTTCACCCGAGTTCCACGTGGTCTGGTCCAGTGGGCGCTTTTTCAGCTTGTACCTTTACCGACCTCTTCCCTCTTGAAACACTCTCTTCTATTTGCCTCCTATCTTGAAAATCTACCTATCTTGATTTTCTTCCAATCTCCCTAATTGCTCATTCTGTGTCTTTTGGTGGATTCTTTCTCCTTTACAACTTGAAATATTGGCCTTCTCCAGGGCTTGGTGGTGTTGGGTGGTTGTTGTTGTTGTTGTTGTTGTTGTTGTTTTTCCTTTTATAATCTCTCTCTAGATACACCCACCTGCTACAGGGACATTCACTACATCCTGTTTGCTGGGACTTTCAAGTTGGTACATGCAAGTACCAAGCCAAGGTCTACATGAGCACCCAATGGTATTCTCTACATCTCTTGACCATTTCAACAGTATCTCACACTTAACAGTCCCCTTCTATCAATTGTAACTTCCCTTTAGGTTAGACAAATACCCAAGTTCTGCTGATTTTGCCCACAAAATGTATCTCAATCCACTTACTTCTCTGTATCTCCATTGCCAGGAGCCAAATGTAAGCTATCATGTTTTTTTTCCCCCCAGCTTCCTACTGATACAGCTTACTGGCATCTTTGCATTTGGCCACATCCCACTCCCATGCACCCGGTGTAAAATGTAACCAGAGCAATATTTTCCAAAGATAATTTGTTTATATTATCCCCTGATTAAAAACCTGTAACTTCCCAATGCTCAGAGACCAAATATAATATTATTAACATGGCTTCAAAATCCTGAATATGACAGATTTCCTCTGGTCCACTTTTACTTTGTGACATTTCATTACTTTTTATTCATTCATTCATTCATTCATTCATTCATTCAAGAAATGTTGAATGAATACCTATTATGTGTCAGCATATTATAATTCCTCAGACTTGGAAAATGTCTTAACATGAACAAATGTTAACTTGAAATTTTAACTTTCAAAAATTCCTCAGCATTCATTCAAAGGAATAGATGTCACTGAAACGAAATGCTCAAATCCACACTATACTATTTGGAGTCATCTCCCTAACAGCAAAACTCTTTCCTCACATGGTTTTAGATCTTTGGGGGTTTAGATCTTAGGTTTATAGGAATGTCTCTTTGTAAGCACGAGCACACAGATTTTGTAGCGTAAAGTTGGATTTAGTCATTGATCTAAGCCCTTCTCCCTTCCTTCTCCCTCTCTTCCGACGGTTCCACTCTGAAACAGCCATGTAAACTCTGTGCCTATGCATTGAATAAGTTGACATTCCAAACACCTCAGAGGTGTGGGGTTGGGGAACAGACACTTACCCACATTGCACACAGGGCATATTTCAATTTTCTGCTGCAGTACTCAGAGGAGATTAGAGTGTGTGCAAATTTGAGAAATTTCAGAAAAGACAGGGAGAGTGAACAGCCAATTTCCATTGCATCTTTGCAAGTGAATATCAGGAAGTTTGTTATTAATTTTGTCCAAGGTGATGTAATCCAAACATTAGTCACTAACCTCCTTTTCAGAGATAACGAATGATCTATTAATTGCCACGCTTACTGGCCTTTTGTCAGGCTTTGTTTTTCTCTGACCTTTGTGCAGCATTTAATGTGTCCACTGCCCCTTCTTAGTGACTCATTCTTGGCTTCCATGTGTCTAACCCTCCTGAGTCTTCCTCCCTTCTGACTGGCTTTTCCATCTCTGGATCATCCCAAGTTGGTCCTCAAATGGGGACAGGTCCCAGGGCTCTGGCCTTGTCAATCTTTCTCCTCTAATTCCTTGTACTCAGAGGACTGGCTCATTCTCTTGGCTTCAAGCATATAGATGAACTCCATGGCATTATCTTCATCACTGATCTTTCTGCCAAGCTCGTGGTCCCACATCCCTCCTTCCCTAGGGACTACTTACACTTGGTCACATTATTTCTGTCCTCTCGCCAGCCTTTCCACCAGAATGTACCTCACTGCTCACCCCTGAGCCCCTAATCTCTCAGGAGTTCCAGTATTCTCCCTGATACAAATGATCAAAACTTAGAAATAGCACCTAGGGTTCTGTTTATAATCCCTTCTTTAGTAAGTTCCCATTGCTCTCAGAATTAAGTCCCAAATGGGTTCTGTGTCTGCAAGTCCCTTCCAACCTTTCAGGATCCCCAACCACGCAGACTTCTCTAAGTCCATCCAGTGCGCCAACCTTTTCTTGCCTCGTGTCCTTGGCCAGCGCTATCTCTGTATCTTAAGTGTTCCTCTCCATGGCCTGCTTCCTCCCGGTCTCCTCCACCCCCACCACCAACCTCATTCATCGCTAATTTTTAGTTGTGAGCTTTAATAACAGTTGTCTCAGGGAGCCCTCCTTGATTGTCCCCCTCCATCACCAGCTCAGCGTCCAGCACGTTCTTTCCCAGTCTCACGGCACCATGTACAACTCAGATGTGCAGTCTGGGGTTGCTTTTCTCCGCTGGACTGTGAGCTCCATGAAGGCAAGATGTCGTTCATCTCCACATCCCCGGGGCCTGGCACATGCACGTGCATTCAGTAAGGCAAATAGAACGGTGAACTGTTGCGATCCAACTTGGGCCACTCCATTATCAGCCATATGCCGTTAGCCACCAAGCCTTGCGATCTTACAGATTCGTATCACTTCATCCTTCCCTCCTGCCCCCACCACCCTTCCTGCTCTTGCTCCATTCCAGGCTCTCATCATCTCTTGGCTGGACTGTTGTAATAACTCAACAGGCTTCTTTGGATCTCTCTTTGCTGCGATGTATTTTGTAAACTACTGCCAGATGAATCTTCCATAACAAAATTCCCATGTTATTCCTTTGCTCAGGACTCCCTGACGGCTCTCCCCTGTCCATAGAACAAAGTGGAAAATGTCATAGGGTCTCAGAATCGAAAGGAACCTTGAGTGCCATCTGGTATAACCACCTCTTGCTACGAATGAGGAGGCTGAGGTCAAGAGGGATTTGGTGATTGTCAAAGAACACAGAACCAGGGTCTCGGTCTCCATGCAGAAGGGCCTTGAGGATTTGCCTGTTTAAAGCACACCCACCCCCTCCACTGCCCAAACTCCTTCTTATGCCCTACATAGCCCATTATAACCTGACTCCTGCCTATGGAAACAGGTTTGTTCAAGGTGGCCCAGGACTCTCCCAATTTTAAGACTGAAAGTCCTTCATCCCAAGAGCAATCTCAGTCCCCTGGCCATCGGGGATGGCTGGTCACCCAGTCCTGCCTCCATCTCTGGTCTCATCTTTATCATGCTCTGACTCGTTTAGCTCTCATCAGTCATGTTCCATCTGCTTTCCGTTTCTAGAACACGCTGTCCAAACTCATTCTCACTTAGGGCCTTTGCCCTTGCTATGGCCCCTCTCCATGTCTTCACAGTTATTCTGTGTCAGAAACTCATATCCCTGACTTGTCATCCAAGTCCCTTCGTTAGCTTGGCCTGCGACACTTTCATAACCTGTCTGCCGATCTCCTTTGTGTCTTTAACTTAACTACTTCCATTCTGGTCACATACGTGCTCGAAAATTACACCAATCATTGCAGTGATTAAAATATCAGCTGAATGAAAAAGCCGGGCCCTCTCATTCCCATTGCACAGATTATTAAAATAGTAAAAAGGGAGATGTTTTGCTTGGAGCAATCCATGAGCCTGACAGCAAAGAAGGCAATAATGAAAAAGTTTGAGACTACCTGTCTCTTTTTTATTTATTTGCATTGCTCAATAGATTCCGATCTCACTCATTATAACAGCCCACGGCCCTTCAGGCCCAGCACATCACAGTGATCTATTGTTGGGATAAAAATCTCCTGGTGATGACAGCCAGGATTGACAGAAATGTTTAAATCCTAAACTACGCTTTGGACGACATTCAATTTTTTGTCATGAAATTTCAAAATGTGACTGGAATCTTTTCAGAGCTTTCCACATGGAGGAAATGCCAGCGACAGAGAGAACATGACACAGCTGGGGTGGAGCGGGAAGAACACCGACCTTCAAGACCGAGTACCTTGGGAGAAATCAGGACTCTGGCCCACGAGCTGTGGGACTTCAGCCCCGTCCCCTGCTTCCCTAAGCCTTGACTGCTTCATCTGTGAAAAGGGAGTACAGACAGCGCCCTCTGATGACGCAGGGGTAGCCTGTGTGCATGGACCGTGGGCACCTTCCCTGGCACAAAGGAGACGCGCCCTAATCATTTACAAAAACTACTAATATCTATGTGTTCCATGAAACCTTTTCCAAGTCTAAATATTCCTTTATTAGAAGTCCCTGAAACTCAGACACAGCAATCACTATTGTCTTTTATTTGTTCATTATTTTGCAAGTCTTGTCTGGTTGTTCAGTCTGCATATATTGGAAATTCCCAACAAACAGAAACATTATAAAACCCACTCTTGCCTTTTAACCTTTGACACATTTGTCTGATTTTTACACCCTATACTACACCCATCTCATTTGGACTTGGATTCTGGCCGGCTCATTTCCTAGTGAGTAACTGAGGCACTGTGAAAAGTCTTGGGGACACACAGACCAATAAATTCTGTCCCCTGCCCTAGGGGAACCCAGAGTCCAGTAGGAAAGACAGATATGTGAGGACATAATTTCAGCAATGTGGTAAGTTTAATATCTGAGTACAGTGAGAGACACTGAAAAGAAGGAAACATTTAACTTCTCAATCAACGGAGGAAACATTTAACTTCACAAGGAGTAGTCAAGGAGGGCTCTATTGAGGAGGTGACATTTGACCAGAGGTTAAAAGATGCATAAGAGTATACCAAGGCCATTAAGAAGGGAAGAAGTTATATACATGTCATTTACAAGCCCAGACTGGTAAGGCAGAGACCACCCCCTTCATTTCTTGTCTCTGCTGCCAGACTGCAGATTTCTTAAAAATTGGAAAAGCATCTCACACTTCATTGGACATCACATCGTCTATATCACAATGATGGCCCAGAGAAATCCTAACAATACTTATGATAAATGGCCTCAACTTTGAACTAATGCATAGCAAAAGTAACAAACATTGAGATCAGTGAGAAACTATAATTAAACATACATGTTTCGTGGTGCACTGGGTGTTACACGCAAATAATGAATTATGGAACATTACATCAAAAACTAAGGATATACTGTATGGTGACTAACATAACATAATAAAAAATTATTAAAAAAAAAAAAGAAAAGTTACAACAATCAACCTAGACCCACAGCTGAAAATAGACCAGTTTTTTTTTTTTTTTCAACTTGGCAGAATAGAGTCAATAGAAGATGGGAAACACTCTTTTCAACTATCAAAACAGTTTTCAGGGACTGTTGAAAAGTATCTATTAATTCATCCCATATCATCCTCTTCTTTTCAAAAAATAATTTCATTGTTTAAAATGGCTCATGCTTATGTTTTTGAGTAATAGAAAAAAATATAAAGAAGAAAGTTTAACAATCATCCAGAATCCCAGCATCTAGAAATAACTCTAACCTTTGTTGAATTGTATTTAAATGTGTCTCCATCCATCTGAGTGTATAGAAGCAGATAGCTGGATGAATGGACAGGTTGACGGATAGATGGATGGATGGGTGGAAGGATGGATGGATGGACAGATGGATGGGTGACTGGATGCATGGGTGTACTGGATGCATGGCTGGATGGACAAGTGGATGGTGGGTGGATGGATGGATGGATGGATGGATGGATAGATGGATAGATGGGTGGGTGGATGGGTAGATAAATGGATGGAAGAAGTATATCCCCTTTTTCCTCCCTAGGCTAATGATATCTCCCCTTCTAGTGAATTTACCTGTCTGATTCCCAGTGAACAAGAAGAAATGGCCCAGTCTTTACATACTCAATTCCTGTACTCTCCAGATTCCTCAAGTTGATTTCCTAGAGGAATTCTGGAAATTCTTGCAGGGATGATGTCAAAACATCTGGTTGAGAAAGCCAAAGCACTTTTTTTTCATCATGTCAATTAAAATCTATGGATGCTTTATGTATTTTATGGGTTCTTAGAAATAGGGGGAAGGGAATAAGACATCATTTACATTTACTCTTTCATGTTACAATGAGGAATAAGGAGACTAGAAAAAAAATCTAGACTAGAACTCAGGTCACTCACTTCTAATATGACCCCTCTCACAGAGCTCTTGTGAGCATTAATGAAATAATATTGATAAAGACTGGAACATAGTAGCACCCAATCCCTGGCCCTCCCCCCATGGGGTAAGTAATATCGCTACCTCATTATTATTTTGTGGTCTGCACTGAGGATACTTTCTGCACCTATAATTGCAAATCATGTTCTTCTAAAGAAGCTGGAAACATGGGCTATGTAACTTTTTTAAAAAAGTCCTCAATCTAATAGAAGCAAAGTGATTTCCTGAACTACCTCTGCCCCAACTCGACTTAGCATTCCTGATAATTTTCATTTGGATGTAGAGGTCAGGGGGAAAACCCAGCAACCATAAACATGGCTGCATAGAACATCCATGAACCAGCATTACCTCATTACTCTCTACTAGGGCCAACCTCTGCCCCATGGACATTTGGGATTGGATCACCCTCTGTCGTGAGAGCTGTCTTGTGCGTTATGGGATGTGCGGCAGCGTCCGTGGCCTCTCCCCACTAGACACCAGTAGCAATTCACCAGTTGTTAACAACCAAAAATGCGCTAGAGATTACTAAATGTCCTCCCCGGGGTGGTGGCGGGGCTGGGGTAGAGGGAGAAAGGTATAAAGTCATCCCAGGTTAAGAACAAATGCTCTAGGTTCTGACAATGCAAAGTTCTTTGTGCCTCCAATAAAAAAGGGCAAAAGGAATTGTTTTGTTTTGTTGTTTCTTTTAAAGAGAAATACACCCAGTACTGAACAATTCTCGAGGAGTCATCAGAGGACATGACTTCATGGATAACTCTGGACCCAGGGGAGAGGGAAAAGATCTTGGAGGAGTGATAAAACCCACGTTGCTGATGTTACATCAAAAAAGTCAGCTCTAGGTTTTTCCCGACTTGCACCTTCAATAATTACAAGAACAGGCAAGTTCACGAGATAGACTCCTACCTCAAAAGCTGCCCTTCTTTTTAAGCCACAGTCAGTACAAAAGAAGAGGACTGGAAACCTTGCAATGCTTCATTTTCATCTGATGTGCTAACAGGAAAGAAGGGGGAGGAAACAGGACTGCTTTCACTTTTTGGATAACTTGAAACGTCAATGCATTGCCAATTATGGCAGCTGTGGTTGCTTTATCTTTTGGGGACATGAGCGGTTCACGAATCGGGAATGTTAATTTTCCAGTTGGAGTTCAGATGGCTGGTTAAACAATGTCTAGAAGCCCCTGAAAGATAGTCACTAATTAATGAACATTAAGCCCTAGTTTTGGAGACATTTGAAACAAAGCAGGACAAAGCTCTCTGCTCTGTGTACTTTGGGGACTGATGTGAAAGCACTAGAGGAAGGAAGAAAACAGACAGTGAGCACAGAGGCCTGTCCCTCTCTCGAATTCCCAGGATTCACCAATTCATCAAGTGGAGGGATTTTTCTCTTTAAGTATGACTTTTATTCTGAGAAAAAACTATCATTTGAGGAGTCAACTATGTATGTGCTATTTAGTAATATAAATGTGTTAGCATCTTACTAATCAAATGGAAAATTGTTTTGTTCTAACCGTTTTGCAACTTCCCCCATCCCTCAAACAAACAGTACCCATTACTTTAAACACCTCAGTGTCTAGTAATTGTTCAAAAATGTGTCAGGCTACCAGTAATTTAAGTCCTGTCAAAAATAAATCTCAGACACTCGCTTCTTCCAGTCAGTGACTTGAAAAACACGCCCACATGTCAATTACCGGAAGCGGTAGCAATGTTTCTTTGTTCTGAATTTGTGTAAACAGAAAAAGGTTCTTCCTCAGTAACAACTGTTTTCTAAAACCTATATAAATGTTTATGTGAACCTCCCTGCAACAACACCTAACAGAAGCAATAAAAGCCACCGCGATAGTAAACACACAACCTCGGTATAAGCCTCTGGGTAATAAATGTACGAGTGCAAAGGAACAACGTATCGACTTGTGAATTATTTTTTTCGCAGAGGCCTGACCTTAAAGTATTTACACTTTAAATTGTAAGTCAAAATGATCTGCCTTTTCAGAAGGTAATAGTCACCGGCTCGTTTCCATATTATCCAAAAGACATTGCTTCACAGATAATTTCAAAATCACGGGTAAGTAAATGAGTAGAAAAACTCTGACTATAAAACAGAAATAATTCACAAAATCGGCAGCTAATTAAGACAGGCTATTAGACAGAGTTTCTCTGTGTAAAATCGTCCTCCAGAACTCAGACGGATAAGTCTCGCGAATAGAATCCAGTCCTTATTGCCACGTATACACGGCTGTAAACAGCTATAAATTGAGCTATAGATCAGGAGTGCTAGTGATTTTTCTGAGGTTTTGCCTTTCTAATATAACGGGGTTTTTATTGAAGAAGATTGTAATCATGTAATCATAAAATCACCAATGCCCATTATGTTCCAAGGTCTCCATGAAGGTTTTTCTTGCTAAATCAGATGGCTGAATTTCAATGAGGAAAGAAAAGAAAAATAAATTTCGTTGACCTGATATTAATTGTTCCCTTCACCCTCCCTGGTTGTCAGCTCTATGCAGTAAAAAATAAATAAATAAATAAATACAGCCATGAAAAATACACAGATGGACAATGCAAAGATGTTGGAATGAGACCCGAAGTGGTCTTCTTTCCAGGGGTAAATTAGAATAAGTTGATTTTCATTAAGCAGGAACAGATCAATATTTCATTATTAACATGGTGACAATTGCATGTTAATAAGAAGTCATCGTTTTTCAAGCATCTGACTGCCAGGCCCACTGGATTAATGGCTTCCCTCATCCAGTGGAGTCTCTTTACATTTCCTCTCTTGTTATATGGCCACTTGAGCAGCTGTGCGTGCGTGTGTGTGTGTGTGTGTGTGTGTGTGTGTGTGTCAAAGTATTGACCTTTTGCTAGGCAGGATTAGGAAACACCTACTAATGTTTCCTTCAGGAAGCAAGGGATTTTGCTAACCTGTTTCCCCTTAGGTTTCTCTTCCCCAGAAAGTTACCCATCAACTTGTTTGTCACTGGGATTTAGGTAATGATCCTGTTTGGCAGACGGTAGTTTTACAGATAGAAGTAAAACCTTTTTTTTTTCCCCTTCAGGAAGGAAGATAATCAGATAAATCATTAATTAAAGGGGCTGCATATGGGACAGATGGAATTCTACCCATGTGGCTGCTTCCTCCAACAGTTGAGGGGTAAAAAGCACCATAAATCACTCATGGTCTAGCAGCCTTCAATAGGGACCGTCTTGCCCCTTCCAAGTGATGATAAACAACATATACTCCCAGAGCAGCCCATTAGGTATTCCAGAGTAGGTGAACTATGAGATAACGCATTTATCCTTCTTGGGAAGGTACCTCTTCATGTTTCGCGTGGCGCAGAGAAAGCATACCCAATTGATGACGACTAATGAGGATTAATGCATTATTCCGCAGAGGATTATGGGCTCTTTTCTTTTGTGCAGTAGTTAAATAATAACAAAATGAGATAAAATGGCTCCTGATGCTTCCCTGAGCAGTAAATCTGACACCACACACACTTGCTTTGCTTTCCCCTTCCCTTCCTTTCTCTTTTGTTCTTCTACTTTTTTTTTTTTTTTTTGAGAGCTTGTAGGTATTCATCTTCTAAAGCCAATTGGCATTGGCATGGCCTCTCAGCTCTTTGTGGGAACAAGAATAACAGGAAATCTTTCCTAGGCTCCTTTGCAAAGTCAAAATTAAGTTGCTAGGTACTAAAAACCAAAGATCACTCCCCCAAAATGACAAATTTTCTAAGTATAAAATGCCACGTGGGTGTCTTACAGGACTTACCAACCGTAGTGTAATCTAATTTTGTGTTCATGAAATCTCGTATTTATTCATTCAAAAATTATTTATTAAGTGCCAGAGGTGTTTTGCTTCCGCTTTATGCAAATGAGATTGATATGATTTAAATAATCAGACAAATCACCAACTGTGGTAAGAGCCGTGGAAGGGGGGGACTCTGGGAGAAGACAGAGGAACTAGGCTTGGTCTGGATGTTCAAGACAGGTTTGCTGCAAAAGTAATGCTCACCCTGAGAACAAAGGTCCCAAGTATGGTAGTGAGTAAGGAGAGGGAGACAATTCAGGAAAAATGAACTGCTTGTCTAAAGAAAAAAAGAGAAAGTCCTAAAGTTGGAAGAGGCATGACAAATCAAGAAAGCGACGGAAGGCTCATGAGTCCAGGGTACAAAAGAATGAGGGGCAAAGACAGAGTTGGGACTGGAAAGACAGGCAGGAGTCAGGCTTTGTAGGGCCTTGCAGGTGATGGTAATATACTGGATTTTACCTGAAGAAACCCAGTGTTGGGGGTTGAACTGTGTCTTCTCCCCAGAGATATTGGAGTTCTCACCCTGGTGCCCATGAACGTGACCTTATTTGGAAATAGGGTCTTTGCAGATGTAATGAAGTCAAGATGAGGTCATTAGGGTGGGCCCTCATCCAATAGGACGAGTGTCCTTATAAAACAAAGGAAATTTGGACACAGACACAAAGAGAGAGGATGCTTTGTGACAACACTCACACGAGGGAGGATGCCAGGTGACAACAGAGGCAGAGACCGACGTGACACATCGTGGTGCCAGCCAAGGACTGTCGGCCACAACCTAAGCCTTGGAAGAGGCAAGGAACAATCCTCCCTGAGAGGCTTTAGAGAGAACACGGCTTTGCCAACACCTTGATTTTGGACTTCTAGCCTCTAGAACTATGAGACAGGACACTTTGCTGTTCGAAGCCACCTCATCTGTGGCACTTTGTCCCAGAAGCCCTGGGAAACTTAACAGCACCAGGAAGCCAATGAAGAGTGACTCTCTCTCTCTCTCTCACTCTCTTTTTTCTTTCTTTTCTTTCTTTCTTTCTTTCTTTCTTTCTTTCTTTCTTTCTTTCTTTCTTTCTTTCTTCCTTCCTTCCTTCCTTCCTTCCTTCCTTCCTTCCTTCCTTCCTTCTTTCTTTCTTTCTTTCTTTCTTCTTTTTCTTTCTTCTTTTTCTTTCTTTTTGCCACTGAAGAACTTTAAGTCAAGGAAGGAGTTTTAAAGGAGGAGCTGATGTGTTACCATTTCAAAAGATCCCTCAGCTGCAAATGAATGTGATGGAATTGGAGGGGGGATGTCAGCGATGGCCCCAGAGGTGTGTACTGGAAGGTTCTAAAAGCAGCCCCGGGGAGCCCTGGGGGTCAGGGAGTGGGTAGCTGGGTGGATGTTTGCCCCACGCGTACTCTTGGCAGGAAGGACGATGTGGAGGGCTGGGAAGAGTGTGCTTTTCAGCGGCACTCCTTAAACTCGGGCCCGTGTATTTATATTCTACACAAAGATGTAATCTGCAGACCCCAACTGGATCCCTGGAGTGATGTTAGAATTATTTTACCATTTCACACATTGAGTTGTTTTTCTCTGAATTATAATTGGTTTTTACATAATGAAAAGCCTGCTGAAGAATGACAAAGCATAAAGAACTACTTCTCACCTCCTCGAAGACTGGTAGCGGAATAGGATGGGATTGAAAAAAAAAAAAAATCAGTTGGTTCAATTGGGAATAGTCCATGATTCAAGAGACAGTCGAATCTGGACTCATCAGCCCCACATGCCCATGAGGCAAGCAATTGACACTGTCATAAATGGACCAAAGCAATTCACAGATCCTCATTCACGGGTATAGATTGTGGCAAAATAATAGTGACACGCTCCTTTAGGAATTTTCGATGGTGGGTAATGTTTTTAAATATTATCGGTGGATACTGTCTTTGAAATATGAGCAGGGGGCTTCCTACTCCTTTCGAGGGACCTCGAAGGAGCTTGCTGGACCCTCGGCTCCGTTCTGGAGGAGGTATCATGGACCAATAAGAAAAATCAAGGAAACCAAGTCTTGATTTGGGGATTTCAAAAGCAAATATCCTAGCATTAAAAAAAAAAAAAGCTTCAGGAGAACAAAATGTGATAGGTCAGACGTTCATTTCACCTCCATTTCCCACTTCCCTTTACCTGAAAGATAAGGATCCCTGGGCACCGACGGGAATGTGTGCCATGGAAGAGAGATGAGAGAAGAAATCATGGACATCTAGAGGCTGGATTATAAGAGAGACAGTGCTCTGCCTCCCAGCTGCTATTTGCTGGGCTGAACCCTTGGCCACTGGTCGGGTGGGGTGGGTGGAGTGGAGTGGGAAGCGGCATACAAATTAATCTTTCAGATGAGTTTGGGGATTCAAGAGCAGAAGCACCTTTTCCCCGATGCCTGTGGAGAAACTCGACCTCCCCTAGCCCATGCACCATGTTGCGGGGGCAGAAGATTAGATTTACTTACATGCTGTAACTAAGCAAGGGGGTCTGAGACTTCACTAGAGAAGTACTAGTGGTTCCATTCTGACCTTTAATCAGAGATCAGAAGGGAAACTGAACATCCCTGCAGAAGTCAGTGCGGACACAAGGTCATAATGGAGGATCACATCTGACCTTCAAATTATTGCACATCTGTAAGCCCCTTGGAGATGGGACACGATCCCAGGGGACTGAGCTGACCCAGATCCTCCTGATTTGACTCTGATTAAATCGATGCCATCCGATGGCATAAGTGTGTATAATAAGAATTTAATTCAGTAGTAGACAAAGAAAGATACGTTTTTTGACACTTGGGCTGGAGACTCCTATGTTTGTGTCTATTGTATAAGGCTCCTCCTCATGACAGCATTTGCTGGGAATTATGCATGTGACAACAAGACATCCAGGCCCCCTTCCAGAAAGCTTGAAGCTGCTTTCCCAGGTGGGAATGGGCCATGGTCAACGTCTCTGATGTCACCGGGGCCCAGACAGTATCTCTATTCAGCCACACATCGTGTTCTTAAGAACACATTGGTTTCCAACATCTCTGAAATTGAGATGCCTTGGGATTTCAATATGACATTTCTTATCCTGGTTTTTTTTTTGCCTTCTACTTGTACTGTCGTTAATGCTTTTCAAACATCTTATCTTTTGTTTGTCCCTTCTGCAGCTCTTCAAAGTAGGAGGAAAAGACATCGTGCTCCCTTTTGAAAGATGAGATGACCGACCAAACACAGAAAGATTTAGTAACATGTCCCAAGTCACAGAGCATAAAATCATCATCGTCATAACAGCACCACCACCACAAAAAACTCACAACCCTAACAATCAGAGTCAATACTTTTTGATTTCTTGTTACCTGTCTTCCAACAGCCCTTCCTGCATTATCATGATGTGTCAACAACTCCCTTAAGAAGGTCTCATTCTCATAATCGTACTGCATCTAAGACAACTGAGGCATGGCAGGGGTGGGGAGGGTGGTGGTTCAGGACACTGACAAAGATCACATAAATGAGGTCGTGTCATACGGCACATGCAACTTACATAATGATTCTTGAGCTTCGCCCTCCAGGAAGATGCCATCCACTATTTCATTTAATCCTCAAAACATCAAATAAATCCATTAGCATGTATTAAGGGTGGAGAGGCTTATTATTACAACCAAAGAGAGTAAACCCTGCAGGCAAGCAGGAACACTCGAGAAGCCTCGCCATCCGCCCTTCACACAGGGGACTGGATCATCTCTTCAAGGCAGGATGATTCAAAAGTCCAGACATCTGCATACAGACTGTCTTTTTCGTGCTTCCCCTGCCACAGCAGTGCTCAAACTTTAGTAGGGCATAACAACGATGAGAGAAGGCTGTACACAATTCCGTGTATGTGTGTGTGTGTACGTGTGCCTTGACTGGTAATGAATTTTGATCTCCTGATGGCAGAGGGGCTCAAACATTTTTAAAGTCAGTAATAAGGGGAAAAAAATAAAAGGTTTAAAGGCAGAAGATTTAAGGGGGAATTTCAAAGATAAGTTTGACTCTTTATGACTCTTCCCTAATGGTCTGACTTTAGAACCTAGCCCTCACATAAAAGCTACTTCAGGGAATATGGGGTGTTAAGACTTGGGGCCACGTGTGTCTGACTCCAAAGCCCTTATTTACTGTTTGGCCTTCCCAGCCAGGGATGGAGATCCCCTGTCCCCTCTTCTAATATGTCAGTTTTCTCCCCCATTCTAATCCAGTCCAGCATAGAGTTAAAACGTACATAGATAAGTGGCTGGGTCATAAATACCTGTTGACTATCTTGCTGATTGACCCAAAATAACACTGATTCAATCCCATCTGAAATTTTTATTTTAAATGCCTCAAATAACCCTCAATCTTGCCAGCTCTTAAGAGCCAAGTGCCTGCCATGTGGATATAGTAATTTGCTGTATCCCTATTGAGAAACATAACTTGAGGCTTCCGGTTGTAACACGCAGCAACACAAACAGAATGTCAATTTCCTACCGAGTTCAGATGGGTCTATTTCAAACTACTATTGAATATATATGCTGTTTGCTAACACTCACCTGTAAATTTGTGTTTATTCTCCCTTCCTCGAGCTCTAAGTGCAATCTATGTTAATTTTCCCCCTTGCCAAATATTCAGTTGCTGACAAACACACACTCAAATTTCCTTGCATATTCATGCCTGTGATTTTGTGCTCAGATTGAGTTCCTGGGTAAATCAGTTTTGATTTTTTGCAAATACATGTGCATGAGCAGGCATACACACACACACACAGACAACCGCACCCCCACCCCCATTTCCATTAACCTAGAATTGCTGGCAGGAGTTTAAGAAAAGATGGGAAGTGTGCCTTGAAATAACACACTAACACCCAGCACCCCTGCTTTAAAAATTGGACCTACGTTGTGAAGTCCTATCTTCTGTAAGGGTTGAGTTTGGGAAGTAGTAATATGCTTGTAGTTTAAAAACCTACCCCTGAAATCTTTAAATTGCTCATAAATCATGTTACATTCGGTTTTATGAATACAGTTGAACCTTGAATAATGTGGAGGCTGGGGACACCGACTCCCTGCATAGTCTAAATCGGCCTATAATTTTCGACTCACCAAAAACCTAGCTACTAACTTCCCAGCCTACTGTTGACCAGAAGCCTTACCAACAGCACAGTTGATTAACACATAGTTTGTATGTTACATGTATTATAAACTGTATTCTTACAGGAAAGTAAGCTAGAGAAAACAAAATCTTCTTACGAAAATAATGAGGAAGAAAAAATACATCTACATTACTGTGCTGTATTTACAGAAAAAAAATCCCTAAGTGGTCCCACACAGTTCAGACCCATGTTGTTCAAGGGTCAGCTGGATAGCCCTTTGCAATGGTATTTGTTAAAAATGTATGCCATCCGCAGTAATGTGCGTATGTAAGATATACGCAGAACAGAATTCGAGAGTATTTCATAGTATTTAAAATGTTTTGTCAAGTGCATAGAGTTGTAAACATCTAACTTAAATGTGTGCCTGTTATAAATCCCCAGTATTCTGAACTAATATTGCCACAAAATAATTACTAGGATAGATAGCTTCACTTTCATTATTCCCTTCCTGAATTGGTGTTACCCTGGGATTTTCTCTAGCTTACAGTTTTGTGCTCAAGAACCTTACACATCACCATTTTTAGTGATTACCTCCTATGTTTATATGGCACTTTATGATTTGCCAAGCAATTTCCTATAGATTACTTTATTTTATCCTGATGATGGCCCTGTGGGGAAGACACTATTAATTTCCATTTTACAGATGAGCTGACAAAATCAGAGGTTAACTGACAATGTGGTTTAGTTGAGAATTAAAAACAGCTTAGAAGAGTCCACGTTCCTGCTCTCTCCCTTGAACCACACTGCTTCTTGGCACAGCTTAAAAACTCACCTCTCCTTAGAGATCTCTTAGAAAATATATGGTCTACATTAAAAAAAAAAAGCTTTGCTAATTTTTGCTTGTGTTTTTAATTTCAGCTCAAAGTAACATATTTTTAAAAAATACTAACATATTTAAAAAGGGATAGAAAGGGATAGAAAAATGATGTGACCTGTAATTGGGAGAATGGCTTCAAAAAAAGTTGGGCATTGAACTTAAAGACTGTTAACCTCTGTTTCAAGGGAACCACCTCATCAAAATTTGGGGTAAGTGAAGCACATTTATGGATTTCAAAATGGAATTCAAATTGAACTCACACAAAAGCAAACAAACAAACAAACAAAACATCTCTTTCTATTGCCAGATCCAGGGAATCAAACCATTTGGAGAACATCTCACAGAGACGCCTAGAATCCTTCTAGACCTTCCAAGATGCTGTTTTACATTGAGTCCACAAAAGGAGCATAGCAAAAATAAGTACAGCCTATCTGTAGAAGAAGGTCTAAGATTGGCCACACATTAACAAGAAGAGTCAAAAAGCTAACCTTCTCAACAGCTCTTCCAGATACCCCATGATCTACTGCCTGGACTCACCATTTGGAAGATTAAGGAAGTCCAGACTAGATATGTAATGCTACATTCATAATTCTGTATCTTTTCCCTTACATCTCCTAAGCTCCTTTGCTAGAATGATTCAGGGTATCTTTTGCAAAAACTCCTAGGCAGGAGATCAAGTAGAGATGGGTTCAATTCAGCTCATACATTTGGAGCTCATGTTATGGGTTCCCTCTCTTTGATGTGGGTGCTGTCCCCCTAGTGCTGACCCCTTTGAAAGGGGAGCGAGACTTCCTCCACATGCTTGAAAAGAAGTAAAGATTTAAGGTCCCCAACATTAACTCTCTCCTTTCCACTCCTGGTTTTCATCAAAAGATCTGAAGCTCCAAAAAAGGTCCATGATTGCAGTTAGTCACTTATTAATCATTCACACACGTTCTCCTCATTTCTGCAGTATTAATTTTGTGCTTTCCATGAAGAAAGGGAAGTAAAGGCCTTGTGTGGGCCAGTAAGGGACATACAGTCGAGTTGAGGAGACAGGTAAGAAAACAAGCAGCTGGTGTGTACCAACAACCATGGGTGGAGACAAGGGATGACCTTGTCAACAATGTCCAACCTTGACCAGAAAGACGAGGAAAGTCCTCAGAGGAAGAGAGATCACTCTGAATCCTGAGTGTGGCTCAGACACGGAGAAAACCTTTCTGTTGATTTCCACATGGTTGGGGTCTTGAGGGGAGTTTTATTACTTATAAAGGATACTTTTGTGTATATGAAAAATATTTCAATATTTCTTACTCAGTTTTAGGAATACCACCTTGAAATACTTCTGTCCTTCTCTTTTGGATATTATTTAGCTAATCTGTTTTTATGGCACAGAGGATAATTTTGGGTTTCCCAAAGGTAGAAGACTGACTGCCAAGCTCCCGGCTTATGCTCCAACTTTACATTTCTGAGTGATGGGAATCCAGTCTACTTTCAGCTCTTGACTTAACATAACTCTCGCTGCTAATACCCCGGTCCTGCCAAGCACCGTATAGAAAGCCGTCTTCAGGAAGGAACCAGGAAACTTGGGAGGACTCATCTTTTTAAAGAAAGAACTTCTGACGATAGTTTGGATAGAACGAGCAACTGTGGGGCTGTTTTACATATTAGTGGTAAAGAGTTTCCAATCTAAGTAGCAGGGTCACATCTCCCGAAACATCGAAGTTATATACTATAGACCCCTGACGTTTGTAAGAGATATATTTTATAATATATATATATAGTAAAATCAAAGTTATATACCATAGACCCCTGATGTTTGTAAGAGATATAAACCCCTACATTTATGAAGCCACCAAAGCATCTATTTTCCCTCATAAAATGCAGTGAGGTATACCTGAAAAACTTCAGTGACTTCTTCAGGTTTTTTTTTTTCATAACATATATTTTTTAAAATAATTTTTATTTTGTTATATTAGTCGCCATACAGTACATCCCCAGTTTTTGATGCAATGTTGCATGATTCATTACTTGCGTATAACACCCAGTGCACCATGCAATACGTGCCCTCCTTACTACCCATCACCGGCCTATCTTTCTTTAGGTTCTTAATAGCTGTGTAAGTAGAGAACTGAAAGGCATTTATAAAGCTGGTCACCTGTTTCGGGTACACTGCTTTATCATAACACTGGCCGGCAGAGAGGATGTTGTTCAACGGAGAAACTGGAAATTCATGTTGTACTGTAGCTCTGGGCATCTCACTAGTAAAATTACACCCTCCTCCAGCTACATGTCACCCTGCACAAGGCAAAGTCCTACCAGAGCAGATGGCCAAAATGCTACATGCCATGAGCCCTTGGTTATCTCCCTAGGAGACGAAGGCGTGATGCTACTTCTGCGGACAGCATGGAGTTAGGGTACTGCGGCATGGCTAAGAGTCAAAACAAAAGTCTTGAACGACTGGGTATTCCAAAAGGATGCAGTTTCAGTGCTGAGCTCTGGCCAATCTTCCCGAGTGGGCGGAGACACAGTTACTTCACCTCTTCTTAACTGTGCACGAGCAGGAAGAGAGATGGCATTTTTGAAGTCAACGAGAATGTGAGACTGGGGATGGAGACGAGCTCCAGAAGTCTTCACTGGCCTCAGAATAAATCTCAAAGCTCCAGGAGGGCGTTTCATTAATTAGTAACCTTTAATGAATCCCACTGCAACATTTTTATAACATTCTGCCTGAAACTGGCTATGCATTCAGTGGAAATGACAGCTCGTGTCCCAGTCACAAAACATCACGGGCACATTTTGTCATCTGTAAGACCCTGTCATCAATATAGATTTCCATTTTTGTAAATCATCTTTTATTTGGGGAAGGAGGGAGGTATTGATTTTTTTCCCAGTCTTTTCTCGGAATGCTAACCTTGTTTAAGTTCTTCATTTCCTCCGCCCGAAGCACCATGTTGCAATAGAATTAAATGCATAGTAAAATGGCCATGTGAGAAAGGTTTATGCATTATGTTAAAACCTGCTCCCTTGATAAATGGAGCCATTAGGGTCTGGAATTCACTGCATTAGTCTACTTAGCTCCATCCAACAACATGCCTTAAAAGTCTCACAAATTTGTTCAAATGCTAATGAGCTGTACCACCAAACCTCATCTGTTGTGGAAGGATCTAATATTTCCAGGGGTTTAATGCGTTTAAGAGCTACCCATGGACTCACTTTACCTGACTTGGCAATTCGAGACTACGCAGATTTATAGACAGGGAAAAAATGTATACATTTCATTGTGTGGCAGCTTCTGAAAATGCACTCAATGAGCCTTAATAAAAATCACTTTTGTTTAGTGTCAGTTTATCCTCATGAACTGTCAGGATATGACGTGGAGAAAGATCGCTTCCAAAAGGTCATATATATGTATTTTTTCCAAATAAACTGGTTAAATGTAATAACACCCAAGTCATCTCAAAGACAAAAGGCAGCCTTACTGGTCATGTTCCTCCAGGCCAGATATGAATCTCTGCGTCTGTACAGAGCTTCTAGAAAGGGAAACTGCCAAAGTAAATGCTCCCTTTAGACTTTTGTCACCTGGTCAGGTCTATTTCCGTGGAAAGAAAAATAAACTAAAGAAACTCATCTTCCTTCAATAAGCCATTGTTGAGCACCTACGATGTGCTGGGTGGTAAACGTGCTTCTTTCTCCTACTGTCTTTTGAATGACAATGGGCCCATTTTTAGGACAACTGTCATAGCCAGCTTCTAGTGCATGTGACCCGTGCCATCAGATGGGGCCCCGTGCTCGGAAGGACCCCACAGTTGGCTGAATGCTCTGCTGTTGCCTTCCTGAAATTCTGGAAGGGACCCCACAAATTCTATAGCCTGTCATGACTTCAGGTGAATTAGTTTGGGGGGCAAGGAAGTTTATCAAGACTAGCTGGGGGGAAATTGGCTCTAAGATCTCAAGCTTCAAGGCTCATCTAAGACATTGCCTCCTCCAGGGAGGTCTTCCCTGGTGTCCTTTCCCCACTCCCATTTCTCTCTGTTCCTCTCAAGTCTTGTTTCACCCCTGCCCTTCCCCTAAAAGGGGTCTTTCCTCGTCTCCCATTTGCTTACGTGCCTCACACACCTGTGGGCTCTAGAGTCCCTCTGGACAAGAACCATACCCGTTGTGTTGACCATTGTATCTGAGAGGGTCCAGGGCTGTTTAAGACATTAGGAATTTGAGGCAGAACGCATTGAGTGTGCCAGCTTCTCCAAGGCCTCTGAAAAATTCAAGGGCTTTCACATCCTTGGAGATCTAACCAAACATGCATTGGTTGAAACATAGAAAAATAAAACTTAAAGTCGCAATCAATAATAATTTCAAAAGCGAATGAATTGCTATTGTATTCTTTAAAAAAGATCATACTTAACATGTCAAGCGAGTGCATTTTAACAGGCTTATTTCTATATGGTGTGGGGCCTTCCAAAGTAAGTGTCTAGAACTCTTGGAAATATTTAAGTTTAGTTTTTGTCTGACGTAACTGCCAGCACAATGCCAAGGACCCGGTGCTCACTCAAGACTCAGTTCAGGTCAAACACAAATTGAGTAACAGAAATATAAAGATGGGTATGAAATGGTCCCGCTTTCAAGAAGGGGGACAGAAAAGGCTAATAGACAAGGAGCCATTAAATAAATCCTTGCACGCAGGCACCTGGGTGGCTCAGTTGGTTAAGCATCTGCCTTTGGCTCAGGTTGTGATCCCAGGGTCCTCAGGCTCCCTGCTCAGTGGGGAGTCTGCTCCTCCCTCTCCCTCTGCTGCTCCCCCTGCTTGTGCTCTCTCACTCACTCTCTGTCAAATAAATAAATAAAATCTTTAAAAAAAGATCCTTGCATGCAAGAGATCCTAAGCAGTGAAGGTCAGGCCCGTGAGAGAGAGGAACGGACAAGGCGAACTATGTCGAGGTGAAGGGAGACATGGGATTAAGTGGACTGTGGACATTTATTTCCAGAAAGTAAAATGCATGAGGTGACAAGGACATGGCATGGTAACCAATGGCTGGGTACATACTGGGGTTTGCATCAGTGGAATGGGACAAGGTGACATAATTAAACGGAAAAAACCAAAGCCATCTTTCTTTATATAAGTTGGAGACTCTAGAAAAAGAAACTCATTCATTTGGTTAAACAGAGTTAATCCACAATGTTTGGTAACTTAAAAATAAGTTGAGTGCATAGCCTTTCTTTACTTGGCAAAGAAGAGTTAGCTCTTGGTAGTGACACTGGCATAGGATAAGGTGCACATACGATCACGATGCCATGATGATTTCTCTTGGTTTCACATCTTGGCTTTTTCTCATTAAGTTCAAGAGATGATATTATAGAATATAATACTTAGGTCTCATCTCTCTTGCTGTATTTGGTTTGTCCAGTTTACTTGACCAAAAACAAAAAGATTTACATGTTTTCCCCCAGTTGTACTGAAAAGCACCATGTATCAAAGCTCAGTGAGCCTTCTCTGCACTAATAGAAAGGCTAAAATATAGAATTTATTAAATTTACTCAACCAAAATATATTGTGTACTTACTGTGTTCTAGGTACAGGGAAAAATAACCCCTAGGAAACTTATATTCTAATAGTACAAGTCAGAAACAGACAAGCAACACAAAAATAAGTAATTTCAGATACTAATCATAATGTGAAGGAGATAAGGCAGGGCCATGGGAAAGTTTCAGGGTTGGCAAACATTTTCTGTAAAGGGCCAGATTTTGGGATTTCCCGGCCAAACAGTCTCGGTCACAACTATTCAAGTCTCCAGGTATAACAGAAAAGTAGCCATAGATGTCATGTAACCAAATGAGTATGGCTGTGTGCCAATAAAACTTTATTTATAAAACAAGCAGCAGGCTAGATTTGGCCCACAGATTGTCATTTACCATCCCCTGGGCTAGAGAGCTGGGGGTTGGTTAATTTAGCTAAGATATCCTGGAAAGGTTTTCTAAGGAGGTAACATGTTAGTTGAGACCTCAATGATGAATAGAGTCCAGACATGCAAATATCGGGAGAAAAAGCATTGGAGGCAGTGGAGAAAATGGATGCAAACATTCAAGGTGTGGAAGAGTAAAAAGAGGGACAGTTTTAAGACTTCCAGGTACTTTAAATCATCCAAAGTTCATGCAAAGGAAACTCTAACATCTGGACTACAATAAGGTGCCCAGGAATAGAAAACCCCACACCATATTTTGAAGCTTTCTTTTCTTTTCATAGGGATCTGGAACACCTTGCTTGAATTATTGCAAATTTCAGTGGATTGTCTTTGGCGTCCTAGCACGGTGAGATGTAATTTCACCTTGAGCCCTGTGTTCTAATTCTACACCTGGATTGGGCTACTTTGGACACCATTAATCAAGAGCTGAACTTAGGGGAAACTCAGATTTATGTACAATGCACATTAGACTCAATGAATACTAGCTGAATGATTTTAAACAATTTTAAAAACCTAGGTTGATAATTTCGTCGTGTGAGCTCTGGGAGACAATGAGTGCAGCTGGCTCACCCGTTCATTCAGCTTTTCCATCGTAAGTAACAAGGGATGAAAACTGAGCCCACAGATCAAATTTAGCCTTCTGAATAGCTTTGTTTGATTAGTTATCAACATTTGGAAATTAGGTTTGACGTGAAAAATCTGAATGTCCGGCTTCACTTGAGGGAACTGGACCTACTGGACCCCAGAATCCACACCTGGCAATTGGCTAGAGCTCAGCAAACCCTCTTCTTCTAGACCGGTATGAACTGTCCACCTTGCCCTAGTGCCTATCTGGCTTGCTGGTTTGCTGGAGCATGAAGCTTTTAAACCCTTTTCTTTTCCTTTTTAAAAAATTTTAAATTCAATTAATTAACATACAGTGTACTGTTAGTTTCAGAGGTAGAGTTCAGTGATTCATCAGTCTTATATAATACCCAGGGCTCATTACATTATGTGCCCTCCTTAATGTCCATCACCCAGTTACCCCTTCCCCTGCCCCCCTCCTCTTTGACTTTAAACCCTTTTTAAAAGCTCTTCCTGGGACACCTGGTGGCTCAGTCGGTTAAGCAGTTAAGCGATGGACTCTTGGTTTTGGCTTAGGTCATGATCTCATGGGTCATACGTTGGAGCCCCAAGTGGGGCTCCGCACTCAGTGGGGAGTCTGCTTGAGCCTCTCTCTCTCTCTCTCCCCCTCCCCCAACTCAACGTGCACATGCACTCTCTCTCACTCTCTAAAATAAATAAGTAAATAAATCTTAAAAAAAAAATAAAAAATGGCCATAGCCCAGGAGCACAGAACTCCTGAGATGAGTCCAGGGCCATTTAGCACCAACATAAGAGAAAGTATGATGGAGGAGGATGTCAGAGAGAAAAACTGCAGCCCTATTAACCAATTAAAGTTAAAGATCCCACTTTTGCAAATTTCACGAAAACCCAGCATCAGTAAGCAGAGGTCAAAGCCCCTCCCAGGGCTGTTGTGAGAGCCCATCTATCTCTCTCGGCTGGTTTTCTTTTTTAATTTTTTTTTTTAACTACCTGTCTGGACTCTGTGGGCATATGAGTTTTCAAACCCTTCAAACTGAAGGATTTCTAAGTTCTCTGACATTTTAAAGTTCTGTAGATTTGCTTTTGTTCACACTCTGTAATGTTTTCTTAAAAGACTCATAGCCCGAGCTACCTTCCTTTCCTTTAGTCTTAGAATAATCTGCTAAATGAGCTTGACAATGGATAGAATGTGTGGATTTCTTTCAGTTGCTCGCGAGCATCTAACATATCCAAACTGCCAGGCATCAATTGAAAACTGAAGAATTCAGCCATTATCCTAAACAAGTGACAGGCAAATTCTTACACCACGCCAATGATCAAACAAATGACAAGTTTCTCTACTTCCTTTGTAACGAAGTTGGACGGCAACTGCATATACGTGAAATATGAGTGAGAAGGGGGAAGTTTGTCAGGTTGTGCAAATAATGAGCTAGGTGCCCCACCCCCACCCCGCAGAGCTTTCAAACAGATGCTGGCCACCTCGTGATAAGTCTTCCCTCGGTTCACTCCGGCTCCAACCTCGGTCTCTTTTCAATGCCCAGAGCAAGGAGATATGTTGTCCCAAACCTCTAAGGATCTTTTAACCTGGCATTCGATGACAGCAAAGTGCTGTTGGACACATGGGCAAGAAGCTTGCTGCACGAAACACTGAGTTCAGGGAGGGCTCAATCATTAATTAGAATGTCCTCATCGTCAAACGGCATAAGAGTCCTGAACAGGGCAAATGCAGCAGCTCTCACCGACCCTGGAGTCAGAAACTTGCCACTAACGTGGAAATTCATAAAAGTCTGAGCAGACTTTTACTTTGGCACAGATCCCTTGCACTGAAGGATAATTCCTGCATTAGCAGATAGTTCAGAAATGTTTTATGTATGTGCTATTTCCAAAGAGTCTTTTAAAATTTCCTTTCTCATACTATAATCGGTTGTTACCCCTCCTCTTGATTTCCCTAAAGAGCATAAGTCTATTCTATTAGAAATAGAGAAGAAAAAAATGTGTGTGTGTATACATATATATGCATATATATATTGCTTTTAAGCTTAATCGAAGCAGTTTTTCTTTTCTGCTTTTTTTTATTTGGAGGGAATAAGACTGGGGGGTGAATCTGCAGTCTACTACTGAGACTGGTTCTCTGAACTACATTTTTATGGAGGGGATGGCTTGCCCCTGGTAGAGAAAAGGGAAATTCTAAATGTGACCGGCTAGACATTTGCAGAGTCACAAGGCAAGAAACCAAAAATGGGCACGGTGAATACCACCCAATTGTCCACTGACTAGTAGACAAACAGATGAATAAACAAAATGTGTGAACATCTGCACAATGGAGTACTATTTAGCAATAAAAAGGCAGAAAGTCCTGACACATGCCACAGCACGGATGAAGCTTGCAAGCATTATGTTAAGCGAATGAAGCCAGAAACAAAAGACTACATATTATATGATTCCGTTTATATGAAAGGTCCAAAAGAGGCCAATCTATAGATATAGAAAGTAGGTTAGTAGTTGCCTAGGGCGGGGGCGACGGAAGCATAGCAAGTGATTGTTCATGGTAATGAGGTTATTTTGTTTTCTTTTTCCCGGACATAGTAATATGGAAAGAATATTTCTTTAAATGTGGCACCCAGTCCAAGACCATTTTTACCAAAATACATTCTTCTAAAACACAATTCCTCTAATATGTTCTTGGATAAAGATTTCTGAGTTCAAAACAAGTTAGAGAACAGAATTCTCTGGTTCCCACTTGGAAAGTCACAGCGTTGCTCTGTTAAAGGATCTGAAGAGTCTGCAGTATAGGAACATGGTAAGTATCATCCATCCGTTTCTCCGATATCTACAGACTCCATTTGATTTTAGGTCCCTTCCACAAACATGCCAAGGTGCATGGATTCTGGAAATATTGTGGTACATACTGATATAGGCAGTTCCCCAGTAGTTAACTCTTTTCTGCAAATGCTCTGAACTTCCATGCAACCCATCAAGAACTTGCACGTAAAGGGATGTGTAATGTGATGGGGCCCCCGGGTGGCTCAGTCGGTGAAGCGGCCAACTCTTGATTTTGGCTCAGGACATAAGCTCAGGGTCCTGGGATGGAGGGCGCACGGGGCGCCATGCTGAGCCGAGGGTCCTCCTCTGCTTGAGGGTGCTCTCTCTCCCTCTCCCTGGGCCCCTCCCCCACTCTCTTTCTCCAACAAATAAATAAATACATCTTAAAAAAAATAAAGGGATGTGTAATGGATCACCTCTGAAGATCCTAATACCTCCTTCCACTCTTTTTCCAAATGTTACTCTACCCAAGACCCCTCCTTGACAACCCATTTTAAATAGCAACCCACTCAGCCAACCCTCTCCACCCCCTGCTCTCTCATCCTTCACATTACATACCTCTGTGTCGTGAGACATTGACGCGTGGATGTCTCCCCACCTAGAATGCGAGCTCCGTGAGGGCAAGGACCTTGGTTGTGTCACCCTCGAATCAGGAGCTCAGTAAAGACTTGTTGAGTGAATGGACACCATCAAGAGAAAGCTTGGAACATGGGCACAAACGCTCAGTCTTTCACTGAATGACTGTAGCGTATTAGACACTTTATCTGCGAAGAGCTCACCCTGGAGAAAGCAAAGTATCTCTCTTTGCAGACTCAGGGCTACTCACTGGTTGGTAAAAGTGACAGTGAGGGAGCAAATGCACTTAGAACAAGAAAATATTTTTAAAAAATAGCAGCTACTAATCGATCCAAATATTTCTTTTTTGCAAGGTACAGGTTCTCCGTGTGTCCCTCACTCAACCCTTTCTTCTTCCCTTCTTCTCTCCCTCCATCCATCTCTCCTTCCCATGTCCACTGTGAGAGATGATTGAGCAATGTTGACACATGGTCCTAAGCTGGACTGCAGAGACTCAAAGATACCCAAGATGCAATCCCTGCCTTTAGGGAGGGCACTACGGGTAAAGATAGTCAAATATTTAAAATGACTGAGCAAGACTTTAAATCAAAACCAAAATGATTGAGGAGTGCAATGAGAGATAAACTGGGACTTCCTCAGTCACTGAGAATGGGATGTGCCCCAGAAGGGGTGGGGGGAAGAAATCATGAAGGGCTTCCTGGAGGAGGTGACCCCTGAGCTGAGCCTGAAGGTTAAATAGGTAGGGGTTAACCATAAAGGGAAGGGGGTTGGCAGTTGGAACTGGAGGAACCACCTGAACAAGAATATGGGGGCACAAACAGAGCATGTTGTGTGACAGGAACTAGAAAGAGTTTGATGCCAATGGGGCACAAAATCTGAGTCAGGACAGAGGCCTAATGGGGCCAAGGCCCAAACCTCCCCCATCCTCACAGTTGCTTTGTTAGCTTGATACCAACAGCTGACATGCATAAAAGCCAGCTTTGGTTTCCCATTCACCAGGGGTCTGGAATGGCGCTAAGCCTTTTCCAAACATTATGTCCGTGGACACTACCAATAACTTCATGAAGTCAACCTAATTATTCTGTCCATTTCATAGGCATGGCAATGACGTCTCTGCGACATGATGACACAGCTGGAGAGGCCCAGGGCCGGGAAGTAAGCAGGGTCCACAGTCCTACCCCTTCTCTGCACCTGCATGAATGACCCGAAGGCATTCCCCTGCCCCACCTGGACTGCGTTTCCCCCCAGGGGACAGAGGACAATGTCTGGAGACCTTTCCGGTTGTCACAACTAGGGAGGGGCTGCTGCTGGCATCTAGCGGGGAGAAACGGGGACCCTGCCGCACAGCCTGCGATGTGCAGGGCAGCCCCCACCACGGAGAACGAGGCGGCCCCAAACGTCACGAGTATGAAGGATGAGAGAAATCCTGCCCCAGTTCACTGGCCAGCCGAGTGAATCTCTGACCTACTTTATTTTGATGAAAAAGGTGCCGAGTTAGTTTTTACTTAGTTTTTACTTCCCACCTGATCATGCGGAAGGGAAGTTTCCTGCAGGTGGTTGGAGGTGTGCGGCGAGCAGCTATGGGATGCCCCCACTCGCTGAGTACATCCAGAAAGGGGAAGAAAGCAAAGATTTTCTGCGGTCAGGGAAAGAAGTGAACTAGAAACTGTTGCCGACTGTTTACAAAGAGCCCGACCTGGCCCCTCCCTCCCCAGACGGGGTGTCGCGTGGGGCTCCGTGTGGAGAGGCTCTGAGGTCGTTCACTGGAAACTTCCCTCTGCCCACGGATGGCAAATCAAAGAGCCAGTGGGACGTGTCGAGGGGGAGGCGTTTTCCCAGCGCCCCCTTGGTCAGAAACAGGATCTCGGCTATGATGATGGATGGCACGCAACGGGTGTGCTGGGGAAGGCAAGAAGGGCCACATGAAGGAGATGGCCAAGTCCTGGGCGGAAGATGAGAGGCGAACGTCTTCCCAGACACACCACGAAAACAATTACTCGTGATTTTGAAGAAAAGCAGTTCAGCGAAGAGTCCTTTTTTTTTTTTTTTCCTCTTCTCCCTCTCTTCTCTGTAAAATAGCAGTAGGTGGAGGAATGTGGAACTTGTGAAAACAAAGATCACAGTTCGCTAGAACGGGCCCAAAGTCAGGATGCGGGGGTCTGGGGTCGTCTTTGACCTTCTCTAACCTTGGGCTCCGGGTGGTGATGCTGCTGCGACAGGGCTCCTCCTCTGTACTGGGGTGGGGGGGACAGCAGGCAGCCTCGTAAGGTGGGGGGAAGGTAAGGAAGTGGGAGATGGTGCTCAGCACAGAGCAAGGCTGGTGTCTGACGGGTCTGACACGAGATCCTCGCTAAGCCACTTACAAACCACGCGCACGTGGTCACATCACATCACCTCTGCCCTCGTCCCCACGGCTGGTTAGTGGTGATGACAATACCCACCTCGCAGGGGTGTTTGGAGGGTCCGGGGAAAGCTTAGCACCTGACACTGCATCTAGCCTGGCATAGGCACTCAATACACGGAGCCCATTTTGACGCTGGTGCCGATGATCATTTTAATAGAAAAGACATTTTATTAAAGACATTTTAAAGACACGCTCCTATCACATCCTCAGCAGAGAAGGGTCCTTTCTGTTTCCTAAATGCTCCAGAGGTGTGGCTTGCTTGGTGGTTCTAGTGTTTTAAAAAAACCCAAATTACTTGTGGCTTTGTTCCTATTTTCTTTTCATTTAGGATCTCCTGATTCTTGGTTATCTGACCATCCAGAATAAAAACTATGCTTCTCAGCCTTTCTGTCACGTAGACGTAGCCAGGTGACAATGTACTAGCCAAAGAGAAGTGAGCAAAAGTGGTATGTGTGATTTCCAGGTTAGATATTTAAAGAGAGGGGGCATGCCCTCCACGTCTCCCTTTCGGGCTGCCTGGAATAGGTACATGATGGCAGGGGCCAGAGCAGTCATCTTGGACCGCGAGAAGGAGGCTTCATATTAAGGTAGCAGAGTAACAGATAGGTCACTGGGTGCCTGACATCATGGAGTGCCTTGTTAGCTCTCAGTCACCTACCTGCACTTTTACCTGAGACAACAAAATTCTATCTGACTCAACTCACTGTTACTTTGGGGGGAGTATGAGGCATTGGAAGAAGTCTGTTTTTACTGGAGTCAAATAGGTATCCAGCATCATACATGGGTCAATCCTGAAAAATCAGGAGATTTCACATAAAACATCAGACGTTTACAATTCCTCCTGAAAAAATAAGAAGCTCTTGCAACATAGGGCTTGTGTCTTCTCATGCCCCTTTCTATGGAGCATGGGGAATCCTACCTACCACAAATTCATTTATTTTCGAGAGAGCACGAGAGCGCATGAGGTGGGGGGGCAGAGGGAGAGGGAGAAGCAAACTCCCCACTGAGCAGGGAGCCCCGTTGCGGGGCTCGATCTTAGGACCCTGAGATCATGACCTGAGCCGAAGGCAGACGCTTCACCGACTGAGCCCCCCAGGCGCCCCTCCACTGAGATGGTTTATGGGAGAGCCACAGTTAAGCTACCTTGTTCTTGACCTGTGTTGAGGGCTGATGTGCCAGACCCTTGATGAGATATACAGTGTGTGTTCCATTAGTCAACTTCCCCAACTCGGGGAGGTCAGCGTTACCACGTCCACTTTGCAGATGAAGGAACGGGGGTTTCGTGAGGACACGGAACTTGCTTAGGGTCAGAGCTCAGGGGCAGTGGCTGTCTGATTCCGGAGCGTGAACTCCCTGCCAGGATCTTCTCTACGGCTCAGGCTGAGCCTCCAGGTGTTTTGGATCAAGCACAGCCTCACTTGCAGAAATCTAAATGAATCTGCGGAGGATATTTACTGGATAATTAAGAGTTTGCTTCCTCTGCATTCGCCACACAAACTTGTAGCAACTGCTTTCATTGTCTCGTTGTTGGTGAACATTTTAGCTCGGGGTGATAATATCTCTGTCATCACACTGCATCGATCAAAGGCAGGGAAGCCTGTAGAACAAATACGAAACCATCGCATTCGGCCTGGGCTAGGGTCCTTTTGCTCTCTACCAAGTGCCGTGAAAGAAAAGACCAGTCCAGATGGTGACTGATGTTGGTGGCAGAGATCACAAGGCCTGTGGTGGGTTCCCGAGTGTCACTTCCTGGGACGGTTCATCAGCAGATACGCACAGTTGGCTCACGTCAGTGTTCCCTGGATGGGTTCAAGGCCAGAGCTTGTGGTTCAATCTGTTCCCATGCTTGCCTCATAGCTTGGCTTCGTGTCTCTCCCCTGCCTGCAGCCCCCGTGACAGATACACTCTCCAGACCCACACTAAAGCATACATTGGGAATGCTTTGAAAGCTCGAGAAGGGATCTGGGGGCCCTCCTTGTGTCTTGGAATCACAGAATGTCAGCACTGGAAGGGACCTCAGAAAGCTCCTGATCCGACCCTTTGGATTAGAAGACAGGAAACAGATACAGAGAAAAGAGGGGAGCTGGTCAATATTCATCCACCAACAGCATTTCCCTGGCAACCCCATTTTTCCGTAAGTGAAAGGTAAGGGGAAGGTTGCACTTTGGAAGGATGATGATGATGATGGTGGTGGTGACGGTGGCAGTAGAGCAGTTGCATTATTTTTGTCCCAGGCACTAAATTAGGTGCCTTGCATGGGTTTTCTCATTTATTCCTTGTCACAGCCTCTGAAGTTACTACTTTATTACTATGTCTCTCACATCCCTGTGTAACTGCTCCCATTTCCCAATGCTACCTGCACCCATGGGACCTGAGACACAGAGTCCAATCAGTCAGCTGTGATTACTCAGCCATAAAGGGGTTTCTCCCAGAATCAAAACCAGGCTATCTAACTCCATAGGCGAACTGTCACCACTAGACTGTACCCACTCAACTTCCTGCAAGGACCCAGCTGACCCCTTGGATGAGTGGAACAGGGCAGACAGGGTCTGCCACCTGGCAAACAAAGGCCCCACCTAAATAGAGTAGTCGCTAACCAGTGCCTCTCCCTCCCCCCAACGACTGCCATACAGCCGTGCGGGTCCAATGTTGCAACATCCTGCATTTTGCACAAGAATCCAGAAACTCAGATTAGTAGGTGCTTTTTATACCTTGGTGACCGTGGAAGTCATTAGAACCATTCACAGTTTCCTGTGTCTCTTGTCTTTTTGATGTTTGCACTCCCCCACCTCTCTGGTTAGGCAAGGCCAGGAGAGATGTGACCAGAAGCGGTGCGTGCCACTTTGGGAGTCAGGGTGCGATTCAACATGCTCTCTTGTTCTCTGTCACCAGGGTAGGTGATGTCCCTTCCAGCCGGTGGCCACACTAGTCAGCTTGAGTCCTGGATGGGAGCAGAGCTAAGCCCTCAGCTAACCCACAATGCACATGTATCACGAGAGAAAAATAAATACTTGTCACTTTAAGCTATTAAAATTTGGGGAGTGTATCTTACCGCAGCATAACCTATCCTATTCTGACAAATATGGAATTAATTTCCAAAAAGTAAAGTTTTGTGGTTTTTTTTAAGACTTACCTATTTATTTTAGAGAGAGACAGCATGCATGTGCCTGAGTGGGGGGAGGGGTAGAGGGAGAGGAGAGCAAGAATCTCAAGCCAACTCCTTGCTGAGCATGGAGCCTGACCCGGGGCTCGATCCCATGGCCATGAGATCATGACCTGAGTTGAAATCAAGAGTCAGTCAGTTGACTGACTGAGCCACCCAGGCGCCCCCCAAAAGTAGAGTTTAAGTCAAACAAACACATAGCAATAGGTCAGTGGCATCCCTAAGGGTTGTGGTGGCTCCAAGAACTCTTTTTTTTTTTTAAGTATTTTTATTTATTTATTTTTGCAAGAGAGAGAGAGAAAGCGCACACGCGTGAGCAGGGTGCGGGCGAGGGGCAGAAAGAGAAGCAGGCTCCCGGACGAGTAGGGAGCCCAATGTGGGACTCGATCCCAGGACTCCAGGATCACGATCTGAGCCAAAAGCAGATCCTTAACCCACTGAGCCACCCAGGCGCCCAAGAACTCTGTATCTTATGCTTTAGAGTCAGGAGGAGGTCTCTTAAGACAGAGCCCATGGCAAGGGCTTGGTCCTTGGGTCAGCAACAGTATTCTGTCCCGGAGCCACCGGCATTCTGTTAGTCACAGCCAGGGTCTCGCCAAGTGAGAGTTATTGGCTTCATGAGGAGTGTGGAAGATTTTACAGTATACCTGTCCTCCTTATTAGAAACCTCACTCAAAGCTTGTCACCTCCCCAGTTACACTTGGGATCTTCTCTGCACTCAGAAATTTAATGTGTCAAAAGACAACCCACCAAGGTTATACTACAGAGCAGAAAATGAGAGAAGAGATGTTTTATCTCCAAACTGAAATGATAATGCCCTGTGAGGGGGGAAAAAAAAGTATTTCTATTTGGATGAAGAAATGAGACATACTCTATTCATAGAGAAGGAAGGATTCCTTAGGAAACTTGCTTTGTGTCACAAGAGGTCGAAATAATCATAGTGATTTTTTACCATCGGTTTCAAGCAAAACACATATGTTTGAGATCAGGCAATTTAATATTCCCAGAAACCATTAAAATTCTTTATCAAGGTTTTGGCTGGTATCAATCGGTTGTATCAACAGTTCTTGGTTTTTTAATCTGTGAAATGGGATAAATATGATTGGATTGCTTTGCTTAAAGATGACTGTAACCTCTTTTGAAAGACAAATATATAGAAATGCTACATTTAAATAGAGAAAATTTGTTCTGCTAATGGAAGAAAAAGTGTATTATGTTCATATGGCAAAACTATTGATGTTAAAATTGTTTCTTTGATTTGATTTTTGAAGGCACCAGCAACAATGTTTCTATTCAAGCATCAGAACGGAGACTTTGTTTTGCAAATGTTTTTTAAAGTATAAGATTAATAGATGCTTACTGTAACAAACTTAAACACTAAACGAGGGTATAATGTGGGTTTCTCAATCTTGGCACTAGTGACATTTTGGGCAGGATAATCCTTTGTGTGGATGTGTATGGCCTCCGTGCTGGAGAATGTTTAACAGTAGCACTGGTAGATGCCAGTACAACACCCCCCAACACACCCCCCCCAAATGTGTCCAGACGTTACCAAACGTACCCCGAAGGGCACAACTATCCCGTTGAGTGCCGCAGTATATAGTATAAAGTATAATTGGACATGCCTCGTCCTAGAATAAAAATTTCTCAAAGGTAATCACTATCATCAGTTCGGTTTATATCATTCCAGCAATTTCTTATGTATAATCCAATATTCATACCCTCGCCTGACTCCACCTCCATGAAGACACACAGGCTGGGCGTTTTTCCTCCCAAATTGGGATTACGTGATCTTTTTTTTTTTTTTCTAAAGATTTTATTTATTTATTCGACAGGATAGAGACAGCCAGCTAGAGAGGGAACACAAGCAGGGGGAGTGGGAGAGGAAGAAGCAGGCTCCTAGCAGAGGAACCTGATGTGGGGCTCGATCCCATAACGCTGGGATCACGCCCTGAGCCGAAGGCAGACGCTTAATCGCTATGCCAGCCAGGCGCCCCAGATTACGTGATCTTTTGCAACTTACTTCTCATCGAAAATAAATCCTTACCTTTCCCTGTGTCTACATTTAGAGCTTCTGGTACTTTTAAAGAAATCCTGACATGCAGCCCATGGGATCATGTCCTGTAATTCATTTCACTGATTTCTTACTGATGGCCCTTTAATTATTCCCCACTTCCCTACTATAAACAGCACTGTAGTGAATATTTTCACTCTTAGACCCTGTACACTTTTTTTTTTTACGAGCATTTCTACAGGAATCGTTGGATCAAAACGTAGGCACCTAAAATACTGATAGATTTCTGCACATTTTCCACCAAACACCTCCTAGCTATATAACCTCTTTAGTAGACTTGGTGATTCTAGCGTTGCTGCTGTTGTTGTCTTTGTTTTCCTTCTTAACTTCCATAATAGTATGGTCGTGATAGCTTGGCTAAATGTCAATAGTTCTGAGGTTGAGAAACTCTGCTTGAAAGCAAAAGAAACCCTAAGCGTGAGTCCCCATTCCACGACGGACTCTGCCTGATTCATCAGGCAGATTGTTGGAGCCTTGCTTTCCTCCTCTGTCACAATAATGATAATAGTAGTGCCTCCTTCGAAGCATTGTTGGCTGGAATTTGTTGAGATTATATATACGCCTAGCACCCCGCAATTAATTATTGCTGTTAATAATAAAACAAGGAAGTAGGAGGTTGACGAAAGTAAAGCCAAAATGTGTGCACAATCTTGCAATTACAGAACACTGTGTCGCCAGATGATTTAGTGACTGCTACAAAGACGAACTTCAGATGATCATAAAATGAACATGATAGAAGGGAAAATATTTCTCCTCACCAAGGAGACTGTAATTAATGTGTGAGCCACTGGATGCTTATGAATCTAGCAGAGGGATAAATATCTAGATTTATATACACACACACGGAGGATATGAATATACATGCTTTTAAAACACGCCTCCACACATTTATATAAGAAATGTTGTGGGCATATGGATTTTCCCGACACGTGGGTAATATGCCGCCATGCAGGAGAGGCATATTTCCTTCCAGGATAATTTCAGAACATTCCTCTCTGTACTTGCTAAGAGTGAGTCACTATTGTCATCAGATAACCTGGAAAACTGGTTTCCAACTTTACCTAAAGAGCATCAAAGAAATTGAAATTTTAAAAAATGAGCAAATGCCAGGGGGCTGCTTTAGGGCAGTGGGTTTCAGGATCATCTTGACCCGATTTTCACATTTCTCCTCTCTCAAGTGTAGGAAACCTTAGAGCACGCACTGTGGAGAAAGACAAATTCATATTCAGATCCCGGCTCTGCGCCTCAATGGCTGTACATTTTTGGCTGACTTAACCCCTCTGGGCCTCACGTCCTTCCTCTGTAGAATGGGGCCATCGCGATGCCACAGGGTTCTCTGAAGATTAACTGAGAGAACGCACGAGAGAGGGCATCTACCTATCCAGCATCTGGTGATTTGACCCTAATCTTCCTTGAGAAACGGCCCCTTTCCTGCTGTTGCTTCCCGAGGGTTTGGCGGCCTAACTCCTAGGCAGGTACAAGGTAGAGCCTGTGATCCAGGAGCCAATGCGGGCTTTGTGCTGCCCTGGACAAAATGATTGTTTTAGGTCTGCGTATGTGAACCAATCCGAGGAGACTCAATTCTAAGATGTCGACTAGCAATGTGAAAAAGTAATTCTGGAGTTTTGAAGTGTTCGATGGAAACTGATTTGGCCTCTTGCCACCTCCCGAGATCAGAGCCCTCCAGAAGAAAACAGAGAGGGAAAGAATAAGGACTAATTCCGATAACACCACTGGAGTCCTTATACCCCGCTTGGCCGAAGCCGAGGCTTCCCTGACCTTTTAGAGATACGGACCCCAAATTCATCCTTTTGATTTAAACCCATCGGCTTTCCGACCCCTGGAAACTCAAGAGTTCTTGCCGATCCGACATGCAAAATGCTGGGTGTGCTGGCTGGTAATTAGTGCGCGAGAAGCTGGGTGGGGACCGGGGAGGGAGCTCCGTTTACGGCAGAGGCTAGCCTGTCTCGTTTCCCCTTGGTATCCACAAGGAGAGAGCTGACTGACAATACTGAGAGATCAGGTTCATGGCTCGGTAATGAAAGCAGCTGCTGTGTGAATAGAAAACAACAACAGGAACCCTGGGCCCAATTTACTCACACCTGGCACTGTGCCAGGCTGCAGGGCGT
This sequence comes from Ursus arctos, assembly GCF_023065955.2. Classification (NCBI taxonomy): domain Eukaryota; kingdom Metazoa; phylum Chordata; class Mammalia; order Carnivora; family Ursidae; genus Ursus; species Ursus arctos. The sequence goes on from NW_026622830.1 coordinate 8,966,637, forward strand.
CAAACTCAGGGAGGGAGCAGACGCCGCTGCCACCGCTTCGCGAGGCTGTGCTGCTGATGCAAGGGGCACCCCACTCTGTGATCAGCCGGAAGCCGGCCCCCGTCGCCGGGGTGGGGGGGTCACTGGCTGCAAGGGTGGATCCCCAATGTTCTACATGAACAGGGGAAAAAAAAACCAAACCTCAAAGCAAACCCTGCCACCAGCTTAGGGCTCAGCCACCAAAACCAGACTTCAAAGAGGGGTAGGCAGAGGTGCCTGGGTGGCTCAGTTGGTTAAGCATCTGCTTTTGGCTCAGGTCATGATCCCAGGGTCCTGGGATGGAGCCCTGTGTTGGGCTCCCTGCTCAGTGGGGAGTCTGCTTCTCCCTTTCTCCCTGTCCTTCCCCTGCCACTCGTGCTCTCTCTCTCACTAATAAATACATAAAATCTTAAAAAAAAAGAGGGGTGGGCCTTGCCTCGATGCTAAAATGCACAGGGAAGAGCATGTGGGCAGGGATAGACATATCTTCAGTGTTGGGGGGGGTGGCTGTGGACTCAGAGAGCCCAGTTCCTATTCTAGCTTGATTGACTTCAAGCTATGTGATTTTATTCGTTATCCAAGTCTCTCCTTAGCTCAAAACCCTCTAAAATGACGTCCCACTGCATTCATAGTAAAGGCTGAAATTTTTAGCAAGCCACAAGAGTGTTTCCATGAACCACCTTCTTCCTTCCCCTCTGACTCTATCCTCACCCCTTCTGCACTAGCTGTGCTTTCTTGGTGCTGTTTCAAACTGACCAATATGCTTCTGCCCCAGGACCTTTGCACTGGCGGTGCCTTCTTTCGGAATACTTTCTCCCCAGACATCTGCATGACTTGTTCCTTTACTTTCTCCAGGTCTCTTTGGAAATGTCACTTTGTTAGATGAGCCTTATCCGAGAGCAGCTTGTCTTACCCCAACACCACTCGCTACTTTAGGGGCATCACGCTCGGAGATTTTAGTTATTAATTACATTGTTAGCATCTGTCTTTCCCTCCTAGAATGGGGCCTTTAACTGTTTTGTTCACTGCCGTATCACCTGTGCCTAGAACAGTGCCAAACTATACACAGCAGGTGCTTTGTAAATATCCGTTGCATTTATTCAGTTGTGCAACACATATTTGCTGAGCCCCTACAGGTGTCAAGTGTTGACAAAACAGAATTGAGAGAGATAGTGTCCCTACTCTTGTTGAGAAATATTCCTGTAGATGAATGAAAATCAAGAGGAGTAGGCTAATTTCAGAATGTGGAAAACTCTGCAGTGAGAAAGGGTGACAGAAGTATTTTTACTCAGGTGGTCAAGGTAAGTTTCAAGGTAGAGGTGAAGTTGCTGAAATGGTAAGAAAAGTGCATTCCACCAGGTGTAGACCAGGAAGAAGAAGGGTTCCAGGGGGAACAAACAGCAAGTGCAAAGGTCCTGAGGCAAGAAAGGACTGAATATCTAATATCTTTAGAAAGCTAAAAGCATTCAGCATGGCTGGAGGAAGGAAGAGACAGAGAGGAAAGTGAGAAGTATTTGTGGGGAGACCCCTGTAGAACAGGCAAGGACTTTCGATTTTCTTCTAAGCCACTGTTTCCCCACTTTCAGACTCAGCTCCATCTCTCACGAAGTGGAGATGATAAATACCATGTCAGGAAGAGGACTCAGCAAGAAAAAGCAAAGAAAATGCCTAGCATAGTGCTAGGTACATGGTAGGTGTTTCATAACCATTAGCAACGCTACATTCCTCTCCTAGAACGAGACCGAGACTTGAGAGAAGGTACAAGTTGGCTGGCATATTCAGTTTCTGCTTCTCAAACCCAAAGGCTTATTGGTGGCCATGACCCAAAGTGAACTTTAAGGATCAAGTAGGTTTCAGTTCAGCTTCAGAATTCTCGCCAGTTGCTTTTTGGTGCAGGGCAGACTGTTCCCCCTCAGTGTGATTCTGCATTGCACAGACCACGCTGCCCGAGCTGCAAGCACGTGAATAGCAGTGTTGGTGGCAAAGTGAGATAGAGTCGGTTGTGCGTGTGGGGACCCAGTCAAGCAGTGCTGTGCCCTCTGCCCTGACGGATGGCCCTGCTCGGCACGTGGCCACCCGCTGCACCTCAGGAAGCCATGTGGGGAGGAGGGGGGGCCAGAAGAACAGAGGCAAGTCCTGTTGGCAGCTGACTCCCCCTGCATCAGGCACACCCGTGATGAGAGAGGACAGTTTTCATCTCATTCAAGCAAAACGCTGTACTCAGAGAATGCGCCACGGGACAAATCAGCCGTGCAACCACCTGCCACCAGGTGGGTCAAAATCCAGGCCCTCGAAGACCTTAGGAACACAGCCCCAGGTCTGCCCAACAGCCCTAAGCCTTGAAGGAAAGAGATAACGTAAAAACTCATGATAATGGATAGTTTGCTTGGAAGAGGATGTGAATATCTGAAAAAGTTTCTCTGGTCTAAGGCTATTTAATTTCAAAGAAAGTTGTTTTTATTCAGAGTCTTCGGTCCACGTGAGCACCTTGCAAACCACAGAAGAATGGTGGCAGAACTCTGCCATACTCACTAGTCTTGCTGCCTCCGCACCAATGTGATTTGATTTTTCCTTCTTACAAAAGAACGCCTTTGGTGCAGACAGATCTGACTTAGTGATAGGAAACGTGGACCTGTATCCGCATGTCCTTACTGAGCGCTCATGGACCCACCTTAACAGCACATAGCTGAGTGACCTCAAAAGTGGCAGTGGTAGGGGCGCCTGGATGGCTCAGTTGGTTAAGTGTCTGCCTTTGGCTCAGATCATGATCCCGGAGCCCCGGATCGAGCCCCACGTTGCCTGCTTCTCCCTCTCTCTCTGCTCCTCCCCCTGCTCCTGCTCTCTCACTCGCTCGCTTGCTCTCAAATAAATAAATAGCACCTTAAAGAGAAAAGTGACAATGGCAATAATCAGGGAAGCCTCAGCCCGAGCGGCCACATCTGGGAAGTCCTCAGCAAGAAGTAATCCTTATTCAGCGAACCAGATGTTCCTCACCACAGCAATGACCAGGGGGACAAACAGATACAATTCTAAGGTCCAACATTAGGAGAATGCTAGTACACTCACGCTACAACTAAATACATTATAGCATTCTATATTCAAACAGTGGAATAGGCAGCAGCTGTTAAAATGGTAAACTTAATTTAATGACTAAAATGATATTTATAAAACTTTAAGTAAAAGAACAAAAATAAAACAAATGTAAGCAATATGATCGCCTTAAAAAAGATGTCTATCTACTATATATTATAAGGTTTATGTGATATAATAATGTATAATGTATAACATATATAAATATGCATTGTTATATATTTGTATACATACATAACATAATATATGTTGTTACTTAATATGTATCATATAGTTATATAATTATATTATATATTATATTAAACATATATCATATATTAATATAATATATAATACAATAAAATCAACATATTTTATATTATATATAGTATAATATATAAATTAAAATGAACTTTAACTTATTTTAAATCTTAATATATACACATATGTTAGATATAGAGAATATACATTGCACACACGCTCACAGGTACATACACACACATATTATTAAAAGTATATGTGAAATGTAAATTTCCAGACACATATCACTTTAATAATGTGAAAAATAAAAGTTATATTTAAATAACTTTAAAACATCTCTGATAGGTTCACAGAACATGACTTGCTTATTCTGATCACGGTATCTTGTGCAAAACAGATGCTTAATTAACGTTCATTATATTGAGAAAAGAAAAAGCAACGTAAGAGAAAAGAATCACTTCAGCGAAGAAGAAACAACCCCCAAACCTCACGTGAAATCTGGGATATACATGAGTCCGATTCAACGTAGCGCCATAAATGTGCACTTCCTTTGTGGCTCTGTGCAAAACAGGAGACTCAGCCTTTTCCTCCGGTCTAGCCGTGGAATTCCTCCGGGGCTCGAAGGAAACTTGTACTTGGAAAGATGACATTGAAGGACTATCGTGAGATATCTTTCCAAATGACCAATAAACATGTGTTATGTGTAAATGGATAGTAGGTATTTGTGTATATTAATCACTGGTATGTTTAATTAGTATATAAAAATATATGCTTATAAATCAGCCTTAAGTTCGGGAGTATCTATCTGATGCTAATGGTTTGATGTACACTCGCTAATCTTTGTGATTGAAAAATGATACCAAAAAATAAAATAGAAAAGATCCTGATGTGTCTGTCTGCCACATTTTGCCAGTACAAAAATAGCCACTCTGTTTTTATTTTATTGAGTTTCTCTGATATCTGTTTTCCCCATTAAACTGTAAGCTCCATGAGACCAGGGGCCACTGTCTGCCTTGCTTACCCCATATCCCAACACAGAGCACCATGAACGGCAGATATGTGTTGAATAAATAAATCAATGGATCTTGTTATCATATTATATTCCTAGAGGGAAATAACATGTCAATTAATACGCCACGAGAAATTCTCACTGTATTTCTTGGTTCCTGTCTTGCATCTTATGTTCATTGGTTTGCATTTTATCATCCCTTGTATTTTTAGAGCAAGTTTCCTTAGAACCTTTTATGCCACTAAGTGGGGCCCATATAAATAGTGAATTAAAACAGAAAAACAAAAAACAAAGCAAAACAGCAACTCCAGAGAGCTGTCTCTGCTGGGGTTGCCTCCTTCCCTCCTTCCCTCCTTTGTTTGAACTACTGCTGATTTCACACCTCCCAGGAGCCAAAGCCAAAGCCCCTGACATCCCAGCTCAGTCTCACCGGGGAAGAGAGGGCTTTTCTCTATGGAGAACAGGGCACCCCAGTGGCACACCACAGGGAGCAGCGGGGAAACAACTAGAGAGTAAGAAATGCCAACATGTGTGCTCAAGGCTGTTGCTGGTGGGCTCACAGAAGCCTGGTGTGTCGCTCTCTCTGCCTCACCCCTCCATCCTGTGGTCTGTCTTCAAATGACATCCGAAGTTCTTCACTCCTTTGTCCCAGTGATGAACATCTCTCCCTGGACAGGAGCTTCTTACCCTGTTTGCCTGCCCACCCTTTCTGTCTTCCTATAATCATCACACCTGCCATAGTAATGACCTTGCAAAGGAAATGAGACTATGTCACCCTTCTGTGAGAAATCCACCAATGGCTTAGTCATCACACTTGGTATAATGTTTTTCCAAATATTTTACCCTGGCCTATAAAGTTCCATAGTAGCAGGCTCCTGAGTACCTTGGACTTCGTTATCAGCCATACTCTTCCTTGTTCACAAAGCACCAAGGACTCTGGAGCAAACATTCCCACCTCAGGGCCTTTGCACTTGCTGTTCCCTCAGCCTAGAAGTCTTTGCCCTCAGATCTTGACATGCTTGGCTCCCTCTTTTCATTGGACACTCTGTTCACAAGTCCCTCCTCCAAGAAGCCTTTCCTGACCTTCCAAAATAACCTTCCCACTCCCAACCACATCCTTCTCCTCTACTGCCTTCCCAGGAGCTCCACCCTGCGTAAAATGATCATGTTTCCTGCAGTACTGTCTGTCTCACTCACTAGTCCATTGGGCACCATCGGGGCGGGGGCCTTGTCCATCTTGTTCCCCTTCATCGCCAGCGTCTAGGGCCTAGTGTGGAGCCTGAGAGGAAGAAGATATGCCCAATAAATAGATTCCACTGTCTCTATCGGGTGAGCACTGTTTTGCAATCAGTATAATAAAAACTAATATCTACCAACCACGCAGAAGCCGATAACCCGACAACACAGCTCTTCTTTCACTCAACTTGCACATGAGGAAACTCAGGCTTCAGAGAGATTAAGCAAGCTGTCCAAGGACACTCAGCTCGTATTGGCAAGCCTGGATTTGAACTTAGTTCTATCTCACTTCAAATGCCATCTTTTTCACCATCTTGACCCACCGTCTTCCACGTGCTGCTTCAACGTGTTATTACGGTGAATTGAGCTCAAGGAAATCATTTCTGCACTGGCTCATTCAAGAAGAGTTTATTGGGAAAGCGATGCGTTCCACGTGCTGGGCTAGGCTCTCCAGATAGCCCTGCCCACAAGATGACCACATTCACCCTTTCACTATAAGTAAGTAGGTTTTGATCACTGCAGAGGGAAGCTAAAAACAAAACAAAAAAATTTCCTGGAATAAAAATAGTATTTGTTGAGCACCTTCTCTGTGCTGGGTGCTGACCTAGGCCCTTCGTACGGACTGGATCATTTAATTCTCGCGGACGGCGTTAGAAGACAGGTTATACTTCTCTCGATTTAACAACGACCGCACGGAGTCTCACAGAGGTTAAGTGACTTGCTCACATAGGCAGTAAGTGATCATGCCTGTCTGTGTCCGAACTGTCCTCATGCCACACCACACAGACACTGGCATGCACTGGGGGGCACTCATACATGTGCATGGAATGAATAACTGAAGTCCCCAGCAAACCCAGCGGACGATGCCTAACCACCTACCCCGTACCATCGCAAGTTCCAGCGATAAAAATGGGAATCAGTTTGGGAAAGCAGTTTTACTCCTCGATGGCAAAATATCCTTTTTTGCTCATGCTTTTGGAAGAAATAATGTCAGCTGTAAACGCAAATCATAACATTCACTTAATTTATTTGGATTAATCAAGTCCTCTACCTTTCTGGGCATAGGAAGTTACCAGTTTACTAATCTACAGTCCATAGTATGCCGTACCTGAAAATTCATCATAAATCAGGCGTTGTTTATGGCCCTTTGCGGGGACTGTTATATTTAAGCCCAATGCAACCCTATGAAATACGAACGATTATTATCTACCTCCCCCTGCCCCCCCGGCCCAGCCTCCGAGCAAGGCGAGTCACTGAGGAGTTAAGTGACTGGCTCACTGTTGCAAAATCATGAGACATGGCTGAGGCAGGCTTCTACCCGGGTCCATGCACTGACCTACCCTGCTAGCAGGCCTCCGGGAAGCAGGGAGTTGGACAGAATTACTCAGGACGTGGGGAAAAGAAACTCAGGAAATCTCTACGCCTCTTCACCAGTTCTCACACATCCCTATCAAACTGCATCCAACAATGAGAAATAATTTTCCCCCAGGGTCTGACCCCCGAATGCTTCAAGGATGAACTCCTCGCTTCCCTCACCACAAAATTATTCAAGTACTCACAGGGCGATGGCTGGCCTCGGGAACCCGATCCCAGAACCTACAGAGGGCCTGAAGGATGGTCCTAATGACATTACCAAGTGCTGCTTCCCATTTTTGACATCCGTCAAGAGTTTGTGTCCAAAGATTATTCTACCAGACGGGTCCCACGGATGCGATGGGATTAGCCAAATTTCAAAGCTTATTTTTGACCTCCAGCAGAAAATTGAGCACATCCGTTCATGAAGGCCACGGGGACTATGGGAGAACATCAAGTTGATTCATCAAATTAGTTCAAACATAATTGTCCTGCATGGCTGGCTATAGAACTCGTCAGCTATAAACCTGTCAAAAAGCCATCCGCTCTAATGTTAAATAGAGACACAAAGTAATGTTGTTCAGAATCTGACATTTGTTGGACTTTAGCCTGCTAAGGATGCTTTGTTTCCTCTTGAAGGAATTTGTCGGAAGATGTACAGAGTGGATAGATCAGAGCAGAGCAAAGGAACCACACCGGTTTCTAGAAGTACCAGCTCTTAGAGCTCAGACCTGTCACTATATTCTTTTTTTTTTTTTTTTGAGAGAGACCTATAAAGGTTAAAGTCACACATTTTGAATGTGTGTGTGTGTGTGTGTGTGTGTGTGTGTGTGTGTTTTACTAATCACATGGTACGTGGATCCTTAGCCTTTATACAACCAAGATTGTTCTCAGAAACAAAGATGACGCACACACCCCTGAAAATCCTGGCCTCTTTTGCCAAACACATTCTCTAGTCCCTGCTCCCACGTGGTGCTGCAGAACGCAAGCTGGAAGTGAGGAATTTTTTGCAGAGAAAAATCGACAGTGTCAGGGCAAGATTTGAGTAAATAACCTTCTAGCCACTGAGGAAGGTCATGGTTCCCCCTTACGTAGCTGACCCTCTGAACCCTTGACACGTTTGTTAGTTCCCTTCGGGTATAGTGAGTGGCCCTGCTGGGCCTCGCTCTGGGGACGTCGCAGGCAGGCGGGAGGGACGTGTCGCAAGCCTCTGTCTCTAAGCCCAAACCACTCCAGGACACCTGATGCGCTCCACTCCAGATCTGAAATTCTTTCACTCTTGTCTCGCTTGTCTTCTCTCAGTGACTACTTGTCTGGTTCCTAATTTTTATGCCATTTTGGGGTAATTTTTTCCTTTTTTTGTTATTGACAAAGACAGAGGAGGCCTCCTATAATTTGTGGGTGACTGACAAGGCTGAATGTCATTAATTCAAATGTTTTGATTTACATCAGAGGGGACCTCCAGGCCCCCGACATGACAGGCTTCAATAGCTCCTTTAAAGCCAGTGAGTATTAAATCCTAGGAGGCAAGCCCTTTATGTGCGAGTAACCACATCTTTCCTTCCAGGGCAATTTGGTGCTAAGAATTAGCAGCCTTCAACTACACATGGTCCTTAGCAATTCCATTCCTGGCGTCTATCCCACGTGATAAATAGACAAGTGTGCCAGGTTCTGAACACAAGGATGTTCACCACAGTGTTGTTTAGAACGGGAACACGTTTCAAAGATTTTAATTATTTGTCAGAGAGAGAGACAGAGAGAGCACAAGCAGGGGGAGCGGCAGGCAGAGGGAGCAGCAGGCTCCCCACTGAGCAAGGAGCCCGATGCGGGACGCGATCCCAGGACCGTGGGATCATGACCTGAGCTGAAGGCAGACCCTTAACTAACTGAGCCACCCAGGCGTCCCCAGGAACACGTTTTTAAAAAGCTACATGCCCAGCAAGAGGGTTAAGTAAATAGCTCAAGCAAATATGGTGCATCGATACAATGGAATCTTTATAATCATTAAACTCTCTTGTGTCTTTTTTTATTGATGGGGAAAGATATTCACCATAAATATCAAGTGAAAACTGGATCATAAAACTCTACTGTACTAACCCATCCTCTGTGCAACTGTATTGTCTATATTACACGTGTCTGTAGGGAAAAAGCTTTTGAAAAGGTCTCGTTCAAATATTAACAGTGGTGATGTCTGTGGATAATGTTTAATTTCCTTCTTCTACTTCACAATAGCTGTGTATTCCTTTTACAGCCAAAAGAAACAAAGAAATTTTTATTTTAGAAAAGCAATGTCCATTGACTCAAGAGAGAAACTTTCCACAGACTGAAGCTCATTTGAAAATATCTCCGTCTATATCACATTGGACCAGATAGAGCTAAGAGTAAAGGGGTCACCAGAACAAAACACTGACCAGGAGCCCAGAAAACCTTCTGTTAATTCTTGCTAACCACGGCCGTGTTTGATCTCGGCTTCTTGGCCCACCGAGCTAGAATTTTCCCTTTGAAACACGAAACTGTAAATTTCCTTTTAGGCAAGACTCAGGCTGATTATTTTTTAAGTCAGTGCTCTACTTCGAGTGAAACTGAAAACCTTAAGAATAGTGTCATCTGTAAATTTACTTTGTATGCATCCTCACGAAAACCCAACCATTGAGAGGAGGAGAGAAGAAGAGGTGGTTTAGTGTAGTGTCAAGAACAAACACTTGGGGTTGGACTGCCTGCATCAAATCTCCATCGTGCCACCTGCTGGGGTGCAGCTTTGGGATCCCGCGTGCTCTCTCTGTACTTCCATGTCCTCGCGGGTAAGATGCAACTAATATTGACAATCCTATCTGCCCTGTGGAGGGGTCGTGAGACTTCCGTTCCAGGTAACGGATGCACCCTAAGTACTTTGTAAATGTCAATTACTAACATCACGGCAACTCCGCGCTCTCCGGGAGCACTGATGCTCGGCCAAATCCTCAGCTCGATACTGCTGGGAGTCGCCTCCCTGACTGGCAGCTTACCTGTGTGACCTGCTGTTGACTGCTTCCTGAATCCTGTTGTGTTTGATCTTGATTTGTTGGCCTACGGAGGTAGGGTCCTCACTTGGAATGGTCTGGCTCTCACAGTTACTCTCATCCTTATTATTATATTCTGCCCTTTACTTTAATCCCCTGCAGACCCCAAAGTCTGAAAATATACCAAAGCATGACAGTTCTAACCTCTTACCCTATAAGGATCACAAAACAAGACTTGATCTAAGGCCTCAGAGCAGAGGTCAGAAGCAAGTAGCTCCCAGGGAAGACTTCATCTCAAGGCACATTTTATCTGGCATCCACGGTAGTTTTTTTAATACAATAAATTACTTTCCAACATTTCAAAAAATCAGTACACATCGCTGTAACTCCTAGGTTCCAGAATTCCTTTAAGAAAAAGAAAAGCTGCCCTCACTTTGAAACGTATAAGAAAATACGATCAGACTGTAATACGTGTCGGTAACTTACTCTGTCCAGCACATTTCTTTCTAAGATTCATCGATATGATTCCTATGGCTGTGGCTTATTCATCGCTATGCCTGTGTGGTATTCCATTGCATGACTAGGACATGATTTATTTTTATATTCTCCTATTAATAGATACTTGGCTGTTTCTAGTTTTTTGCTAACACAAATAATATTGCTGTGAATACTCCGGTACTTGCCTCCTTGTACCTCTGCAAAGAGCCCAAGAGTATCTCGTTTGGGGAGATAAACTCATGTGGTGCAACTTGAAAGAAAAGCAAGGGAATTACAAATGCCCAATTCAGGCAAGCGCCTGTTGCAGGTGGCAGGGTGCCTTTGATGGGGACAGGTCACACGGAACTTCAACAGTATCAGTAATATTCTATTAGATTGAGTGGTGAGCTCTTAGGGGTTCACTCTATTCGTATGCTTGATAATTCACACAGGTTTTATACAGAGTCTTTGTAAGAAGCCAAACAAAAACATTTTTGAATGAACTAAAAAGTTGGGAGATCCAGCAATACCAGGCTCACATTCTCCGCTGCCTCTGGAAGAAAAGTCAAGGACCATCCAGTTTATCACAGTCCCACCGTCTCGTAGTTACACCTGCCTGCTTCTTCGTTTGTGCCCCTTGTCTGGGCTCTTGACACATGGCAATGAACGATCCCAGCCCTAAAGATGATGTAATCTCTAAGGTACAGGCTGGGGGAACCCATCTCACTCCCCACAAAGTCTTTCCCAGAACAGGAAAATGTGTGAAAAAGATACTCTTGCATCTGGCACTTCTCACAGTTGGAATGGCCACTGTGGTGACTGTCGAGAGACCTGTCCCAACATCTACGGGGGTGGGGGGGTGGGGAGGTAGGCACAATCTTAGTGCACCATCTCATCCAAACAATGTGACATGGAATTAAATCTGCTAACCGACAAAGTTGAACAGAGCAGAGCAAACAAGGTCATCTTCCACCTCCTATCTAGAATTCGTAATTTCCAGGTCAAGGAAATACACCCCCAACGTGTGGATCAGTGAGTCATCACACACTGTTAACAGGGTTCCCACCGTGGGGTCTGTTGCCCACATTGCTAGCTCTTAATTGAAACAAGCAGATGGTTTAAAGACGGCCACACGTGGGATGCGTTTTCCATAGAAGTTCATTCTAAGGATAAACCCACATCATTCTCAGCACTGCCTAGAAAATCCACTTGAGCTGTCCAGGTGAAGGAAGATGTGGCAGGAAATTCAATGAGCTTTGCTTTCATGAAAATGATTCTCTTAGTCCTCCCAGTAATACCCCCTATGTGTGAGTGAGTGCCCCACATCTCTTATCCACCGTCAACGTTTCCCCACAAAAGCCCTAAATTGAGTCCAAAGCAGAGAAAAGCCCGTGGATGGCCCACACTCTGTTGTCTGTGTCTTAATGGCTTTGACAGTTGCTCCCAGGTCCCCATTCTCTTGCCATTCCTTCCACCTCGACCCACTCCCCTCTCACATGGACATCAGCCGCATCCCCACTTTTTCCCCTGAGCTGTCATCTTGGGTCAAGTTTCTACCAGCGACCACTGTGATTTTTTTTTAAGAACTCTAACCACTCCTCCACTTCAATGAAATCTTTAATGCCCCCGTCGTGCTGCTTGCAGAGTATAAAGTCCATAACTCTCTCGCTAACCTGCATTCCAGTCCCTGCAAACTATTTTGCAGGTACCTTGAACCCAACATATTCTCCACCCTTCTAAAACTTTACCTGGAAAATGCTGTCCTCTTCACTGCCCCTCCTTCCTCCCACGAGCTGTTGCTCAGGTTTCAGTCTTCAGTGTAGCCATCACTATCCCCAAGAAATACTTTTTTCCTTAACTATGACCAGATGGGCTATCACAGGTATACATACCACAGCAGCATACATGGTGGAGCTATATGTGTGGACGAAGCTATTTCTTTTTAGATATATGAATATATGCGGGGATGTAGAAATATATGCGTGTACATATGGATACCTACACATTCGTGCATATACTTTAGTTTTTATTTTGTAAAGATTTATTCATTTATGTATTTTAGAGAGAGAGAAAAAGTGTGCACGCATGCGCACAGGCAGGGGCAGGGGCAGAGGGAGAAGGGAGAGGAGAGAAGCAGACTCCCTCCTGAGCGCCGAGTCTGACTCAGGGTTTGATCCCAAGACCCTGAGATCATGACCTGAGCCGAATCAAGAGCCAGACGCTTAACTAAATAAGCCACCCAGGTGCCCCCAAGCATATCATTTAAAATAAGTATGGAAAGTACATCTCAACCCACAAACACATCCTTTGGTTCAATAAGTCCACTTTTTAGAAGTTATCCTAGGAAAATAATCATAGATGTGTTCAAATACTTAGCTACTTCTTTTTTTTCATAAGAACATGGTTGCGATAACAAAATAGTTGGAAACAACCTAATATCCAACAACAGGAGATTGACGTAATGAATTACAATGAAATGTGATTTTGTTTTTCTAAATGAGGTCCTAGAGTACCATTTAAAAATGTGAAAAAATCTTGGTGTGCCTGAGTGACTCAGTCAGTTGGGCATCCCACTCTCGATTTTTGGCTCAGGTCATGATCTCAGGGTCATGAGATCGAGCCCTGTGTGGGGCTTTGCCCTGAATGTAGAGCCTGCTTAAGATTCTCTCTCTCTCTCTGCCCCTTCCCCCTGCTCATGTGTGCTCTCTCTCTCTCTCTAAAAAAAAAAAAAAGAAAGAAAGAAAGAAAAAAGAAAAAACCTTGAGGACATATAATTAATAGGGAAGGATTTTACACAGTAATACAATTTAATTATAGTCCTATTTTAGTTAAAAAAGCATCAAAATGTAAAGAAAGGCAAAAAGGCAAAGCAACACACTGTTACCAACCTATTATGTGTAGATACGATAGTTAACTTTTATTTTCTTGCTTCCTGAATTTTCTAAGTATGCCACAACAAACATGGCTTATTTTTTCTGACATAAGAATAATAGAAGTCTCACTGACTTGTCTTTTTATTATCATTATTTTTTGGAGGAATAGGGGAGGATGCTCCGAGAGCCTTACTCGTGCAGGAATCTTAAGGCTACAGTTGTTGGGGCGTGAGGCGGTGTCACAGAGAGGACGACGTACAGGAAAGTAATGGGAAAAGCAGACATAATGAAAACCCATTTGCCTTCTTGCAAACCTGATCTCAGACTGGCCCCAGTGATGGTTATTCTCATGCACTCCGCCGTGAATCCAAGCAACCTCTGTGTGTGTGCTGTAGGGGAGAGCTTTGGTTTCACTGATGTGGGGCCGGAAGTAATTTCTTGCTTAGAAAAAAGTAACCAAGAGCATCTGCAGGGCACATGGGACACCTAGAAGCAAGAAGCTACTATATCACAGCCTCCCACATGTGGAAGGGGGTCTAGGGCGTAATCCATCTTCCTTTGGGGCACTTTGCAGGTAGCCCAGGGGTGAGCAAGAGGATCCATTTTGATACAGAAGGAACATAAGTGAACTTGAACTTATGCTTATATTTATATTTTTTGTGTGTAAAGAACAGCAATTTTTGCCTTAAAATAAGAAAACATACGTTGACACTGGCACCCTGACTCATTCTGGACGTGAATACATCATCTATCAGGTGAGTGAACATAACGTCGGTGGGGAGAGGAAGTTCATTGAGGTGAAGGGTTCATGTGACCCTTTGCCCCTTCCTTAAATTTCAGCCTATCGGCAGGCAAAGGCAGCTCCGGTGTTCCTGTGCGAGTGGATATACATATTTTATTACCTAAGCGTAATGGTATCCATTTGGACTCATGCATTTTTGTGTGGTATCCGGCTAGGACAGTCATTTAAACCAAGCCAAAAAAAAAAAAAAAAAAAAAAAATTTACAACCAGACATTTGAATCAATGAATCATGAAGTGATAAACCAAGATCTTCAAAAATTACGAACCATATTCAATCAGTTTGTTCTCGCTGTAAAAATTCTCAAGATAAAAGCCAGAGTTTTAAAAAATGCGTTGAGTAGAATAAAATGATATATGTAATATAGGTACGCATATGTATAATTATTACGTATTTATGCCTACTTATGTAATATATTACATGTGCTAATATACAATATACATATATATTATTTATATCTCATTCTTTTAAAATTTCCATTTTGAACATATTTTTAATAAAGCACATTTTTTACTTGTGCAGTGGCACACGCATATAATAAATGCCTAATATGCATATTCTAGGGTCACGTGCTTAGCATTAACCTGCAAGGCAAGCACAAAATGTTAGGAGACCATCGGCTCAAGGTCCTTTTCCTACCTAGATCACGAGCTCTTTGAGGCCAGGGACTAATTATTTTTATGTATCCTGTTATCACATACCCCTGGTTCTGACGGACAAAATAAAGGTTTATCCAGTGAAGGAAATTTCTCTTAAAACACACATCAGGAAAAGTCAGATTAAAAAGAAGAGCATATGATCTGGCTCCCCCTAAAAACACAAAGCTTGGGCCTGATCCACAGCACTCGCCCCTCAGCACTGTCCAACAGTTTTAAGATAAGATAATTGTTCATGGATGTATTTATTTTGGTAAAATATCAAACCGTATGCTCTGGTTATAACTACAGCCATATTTTCTTTCACTCAAAAAAAAAAAAAAAAAAGAGAATGGAATGAATTCTCTCTCCTTCTCGCCCACACTACTTCAGAAAAAAAAAAAGAAAAGAAAAGAAAAGAAAAAGAAAAAAACCCCAAAAAACAAATGGCCTCCCCTTTATGGCAATTTGTAGCCTGGAGCCAGTTTTTAAAGCTGAGTAATAAATCCCAGAAAACCAGTGACTACAATGGAAAGCCTGACAGACATTTCACACTAATGGTGCAAACAGAGGGCACGCAGGAAAACACTCCAGTCACATTCCCCACACTGAACGCTCACAGATTGCTCACCAACGTGCTATTTTTTTAGTGGACAATTTTCCTTTTCATAAACGGCAGAACATTTCCAAAATAGGTGCAAACCTGGGGAGAAGAAATTTCCTTGATATTCCTGTTTCCCACAGGTTGGTTCTAGTCCTGGATATTCACTTCAACTGTTTCCACGATTGTTGCTGTTTTTAACTATAAAGAACAAAAATGACATTTGAACCATGACAACTTGATAACTGTTTAAAAAAAAAAACAACACACAAGACTTAAACTACAGTACCATAACTCAAACTTGAACTAGGATAGCTTTATATTAACACCACTGTCACATCTTCCAACACTTAAAGCATCCAGTTTTCTAAATATAATGTACCACTGGGTAGAGGCAAAAAATGTAAATTATGAAAATCATTTGATTAATATTCAAGATAACAAAGGAGAAATATCACTGAACCCTGACGTGTATATCGAGACCTTAATACTTAATGCAGAGGAAGACTACTTAGATAGAATTCGGCCTCCTCTTGTAATATCTGTCATTTCCCACTGGGGTTAAGGGCTCTGTGGTTTATAGATGGGACTGCAGGGGTAGGAACCTACTCTGAAAGGTCATGATTATTAACCCCGAGTGTCTCACACTGGACATTCAAAAGTTCTTAGATATGAAGGTAAAATATCGCACCAACATGCTGGGAAAATTGGACAGCTACATGCAAAAGAATGAAACTTGACCACTGTCCCACACCGTACACAAAAATAAACTCCAAATGGATGAAAGACCTCGATGTGAGACAGGAATCCATCAAAATTCTAGAGGAGAACATAGGCAACAACCTCTACGACATCGGCCAAAGCAACTTTTTCATAACACATCTCCAAAGGCAAGAGAAACAAAAGATAAAATGAACTTATGGGACTTCATCAAGATAAAAAGCTTCTGCACAGCCAAGGAAACAATCAAAAAAACTAAGAGGCAGCCCACGGAATAGGAGAATATATTTGCAAAGGACACTACAGATAAAGGACTGGTATCCAAGATCTACAAAGAACTTCTCAAACTCAATACACGAGAAACAAATAAACAAATCAAAAAATGGTCAGAAGATATGAACAGACACTTTTCCAATGAAGACATACAAATGGCTAACAGACACATGAAAAAATGTTCAAAATCATTGCCATCAGGGAAATTCAAATCAAAACCACACTGAGATACCACCTTACACCAGTTAGAATGGCAAAAATAGACAAGGCAAGAAACAACAATTGTTGGAGAGGATGTGGAGGAAGGGGATCCCTCCTACATTGTTGGTGGGAATGCAAGTTGGTACAGCCACTCTGGAAAACAGTGTGGAGGTCCCTTAAAAAGTTAAAAATTGAGCTACCGTATGATCCAGCCATTGCACTACTGGGTGTTTACCCCAAAGATACAGACATAGTGAAGAGAAGGGCCATATGCACCCCAATGTTCATAGCAGCATTGCCCACAATAGCTAAATCGTGGAAGGAGCCGAGATGCCCTTCAACAGATGACTGGATTAAGAAGTTGTGGTCCATATATACAATGGAATATTACTCAGCTATCAGAAAGAACGAATTCTCAACATTTGCTGCAACATGGACGGCACTGGAGGAGATAATGCTAAGTGAAATAAGTCAAGCAGAGAAAGACAATTATCATATAATTTCTCTCATCTATGGAACATAAGAATCTAGGATGATCGGTAGGGGAAGAAAGGGATAAAGAAAGGGGGGTAATCAGAAGGGGGAATGAAACATGAGAGACTATGGACTATGAGAAACAAACTGAGGGCGTCAGAGGGGAGGGGGGTGGGGGATTGGGATAGACCAGTGATGGGCAGTAAGGAGGGCACGTATTGCATGGTGCACTGGGTGTTATACGCAACTAATGAAGCATCAAACTTTACATCGGAAACCGGGGATGTACTGTATGGTGACTAACACAATATAATAAAAAATCATTAAAAAAAATATCGCACCAACAAACTATAACAATACACCCATTGACATGACTGTTTTATAATTACAGCAAGACCTCCTTCCTGAGATCTGAGGAATATGGAGCAGAGTGTTTTAGGATGGAAGGGAAACATTCCCAGGAGGTAAGAATTCATGTTTGAATGGAGTGGGGGTAATTGGGAAGCACTGAGAGGAGTACAGAGGGGCATTTTCCATCAGAGTCCTGGAAACCCACTTTAGACACAAAGGCAAGCAACAACAAATAATGCGTCTCTGTGGTCATAAAACCACGGACGTATTCATGTAATTATTCCATACAAATACTGAAGATGTAGGCAGAGCAGAGATGACATTTTATCATCTCAATGGATCCTTTAGGCTCATTCAAAGCAACGCTTCCTTTACTCAGACATGTATATTCTGTGAACATTATTCTCGTTCGATGTGTGTACAATTAAGTACACACTTTTGCATCAAAAACCCGGGTGCCTGTATATGAAATGAGCCAACGTGCTTGGCATTTTTATGAGCCTCTATGGAGTTTGCAGACAGATTTACATGATAAGCATTCTAAGGGAGGATTGAGACTGGAGAAAATGGTGTAGATATATTTTTAAAAGATGCTTCCAGCTCACAAGGACTCAATTTTGAAGCCCACGCAGGCATTCTGCATGTACAAGCACTTTCTCTGGGTATAATTTAAGGGCAGTTTGAAACTTTGGCCCAATTTGATCAAATATTGATAGACGGTCCAGTAAAACGTGGTAGGGGAAGCAGCGACTTGACTACACATTCACACTGTAAATTTGAAGAGACACCGTCGACCTGCTCAGCTCTGAAATTTACTTCCCTAAAAGGCAGATAAATCCCATGGCTACCACTGGAGATCTGTGTTAAATATACATACTCATGTACCTTATGTGAGGTCCCCCACAATAAATTTCCCTTTGAGTCTAGTGCTAGGAAATAGTTTGTCTGTCCTGATGAATGTGTCTGCTTTCTCATTAGAGAATGAGGCTATGACTCATCACATTTCTCTTTTTGCTTCTGCAGCCAGGAACCTCTGAGTTTCACTTTGTTCTCTGCTGTAGTTGCTCTTCTTAGCTTAGGTTTTCCAGCACAACTGATCTGTTCCTTCATTATGAACCTCTTAATCCTGCCTCCCTTACTTTCATGATACTATTTTATTTCTATCTTTTTTTTTTAAGATTGTATTTTAAGTAATCTCAACACCCAACGTGGGACTTGAACTCACGTCCCCGAGATCAAGAGTCACACACTCCCCCGACGGAGCCAGCCTGGCGCCACTTAATTCTGTATTTTATCGATTGTCATCTCACATTCTTTTTAGAAGAAGGAAGAAGAGAAATAGTTAAAAGTATACTCAGGTCCCAAACGTCCTTCAAGTAACTTCAATGAGACTTTGTTTCTAATATTTATTTGCCTGAACTCAACTAAGTATTTGGATACATAACTATTACCTCCCATACCAAGGAAGCCTCCTCTCTTCCCCTTCGAGCACTCAGTTTTGTCCTAGAGACAGTCAGATTTACCTGCCAGAGGAAATTAGGGCATGCCTCTTCCCCCACCACGGGCTTCCCCCCTTACCCAGACTTCTGATGAGCTCCTGCTGACATTGTTAAAGGCCAGCCACACCGCACACCTCCGTGGGATTTTAAAAAATGGAAAGTGAAGACACATACTCATCACAAGGAGGAATTATTGGGAGGGATGCTTTTTCTCCCCATTATGAGAGAAGAAATTTGGTGCTAAGTAGGCTGACCTGGAATTGTCGAGGAAGGGCGACAAAAGGAAGAAAGAAGGCAAAACCCAACCAGATCCAACGTCAGCAGGGTCACAACTTGCACTAACACTGGCGGCTCTCAAATGAGCCTGCATTGGAATCACCCGGAGGGCCTGTGAAAGCCCAGACAGCGGGGTTCCCTCTCCAGGGTTTCTGATCCAGGTCTGGGGAGGGGCCCGAGAGTAGAAACCTGTAACGACTTTCCAGAGGAGGCTGATGCTGCTGAGGTACGTTCACCCCTTTCCCCAGAAAAATGCAAACAGGTTCGATGATTGTCTTCGAATCTTTCTCCCTGCCACCCCCACCCCCGCCCCTTGTTCAATCCCGGTGCTATTTCACAGCATCAGAGGAAGAAAGGGAAGAGAAGGGCAGGGCAGGCAGGGCAGGGAGAGAGACACGGGTGTCAAACAGAGATAAGTGATTCCAGCATTTACATTAGTCACAAGAATAGCACACGATTTCATAGCCCTTGCCCTGCCCATGCCCTGTGCTGCTCACGCTGACCCCACAAGGGAGGATTTGATATCATCCCCTATGTACAGACGAGGACACTGAAGTGAAGAGGGGTCAAAGGGACGTGCCTGAGACCACATAGCCAGTAAGCAGTGTACCTGGGGTCCGAGCTCAGGTCTGTGTTTCTGGAGCCCGTGATCTCAAGTATGCGACTATGCAGATCTCTCTCGAGGTAGAAAGAGAGATGCAGCAGCCTCTTTTATTTTTGTAAGATTCCCCATCCAGAAACAGAATATCATAGTGTAAAACGGGCTATTCCCTGGTCTTTGGATTTCAGTTCCTCAGTCTTCACAGCAGGCATGCTCCCCACTTAGACCAGCTGAGCAGTTCAGCAAGCACTTCCTGTGGGAGGCGAATGGGGGCACTAACCAGTGACGGGGGAGGTGTTTGCTTCATTAGCACATGGCAGGGATTTTAAGAGTAAGGATTTCATTATGGGGCAGACAATAACCTCAGAGGCTAGTGGCTTCTGGTCTTTTTACAAGTAGCAGAAATCAAGATGGTATTCCATGAACTCCAGATTCTGGCCCCTGGGCTCTCTGTGGCTTCTGCTGACCAGCCCCTTGTGTACAAGGATGATGTGAAATGTGGTAAGTAAAATGACATGATGCTAAGGAAAAAGGAGATTAGGGAAAGGAAACTTCTGGTACGGATAATTAAAGTGGGCCAAAAATAGCAGTATTAATAATAACCATGGGCACCTGGGGGGCTCAGTCCGTTAAGTGTCTGTCTTCGGCTCAGGTCATGATCCCAGGGTCCTGGGATTGAGTCCCGGGATCGAGTCCCACGTCAGGTTCCCTGCTCTGCAGGGAGTCTGCTTCTCCCTCTGCCCTTCACCCTGCTTGTGCTCTCCCTCTCTCTTTCAAATAAATAAATAAAATCTTTAAAAAATAATAATAACCGAAAGGATGATGGCGGAGAGAGCGATAGCCAAACTTCAGGGCCCTTCCCACTACTGGGTAAGCCCTGTGCTACACGCTCTGTTAACTAACGGATTCGTTTAATCAGACGTGGTCCTTAGTTTACAAACAAGGATGGAGACTTGGAGAAAACAAGCAACTTGCCCATGGTGACATAATTACCAAATACTGGAATGTGGGTTCCCATCCAGGCAGAGTCTGAATCGTTACGTGATAGGAGCCGGCGACATGGGGGGTCAATGTCACAGGCACCGCCTCTGGACATTCAATGGCAAGAGTCTGGTACCACTGCCCTTCCTCAGTAAGAATCTGTGGCTGACCCCCTCTCCCTGCTCAAAGGGGCCCAGCACGCTGGTGACTCTGAGTCTTCAATCAGCACCCACGTTGGGGATTGTGAACTCAAATGACGGAAGCTCTAGCCACTTGCTGCTGTTCAGGACAGTGGCCTTGGTGTTCTCAGATCAAGTGTAGAAAGAAGCCCCAAATCTGGCTTTGGATGTGAAATATCCTGAGTTTTAAATGAGGCCTTTCATTAAAAAAAAATTGGCAACACACTCATTTATTTTAAACACATTTTAAAAACATTGATTTTAAGCAAACTAAATCCTGAATCTTTTTTGAACAGCGGGCTTTCATAGTTCGCGACTTCTTTTTTAAGACTTATTTATTTATTTATTGGGAAGGAGGGGCAGAAGGAGAAGGAGAAAGAGAATCTCAAGCAAACTCCCTGCTGAGCACAGAGCCTGACGGGGGTGGGGGGCTCAATCACAGGACCCTGGGATCATGACCTGAGCCGAAAGCGAGAGTCAGACAACTGAGCCACCCAGGTGCCCCAGTTTGTGACCTCGTAACCTATGTGCCAAGTCGCCAAAAATAGTAGGATATATTTTGCCTGCAATTCCAGAAGTATGGAGAATTGATCCTTTCCCCTATTTTCTCCCAAGGTTTAGATTTGTCGAAAGAAAACCTGAGAGGAGAAAAGTACTTTAAATAAGGAATCAAATATTGAACAAATGAGAAAAAAGAATAAGTCTGTTTGAAAACAGTCTCCTAACGCTAATGACTAGGATCTAAAAATAATCCCAACATATTTTTAAATTGGAAGAACACCCAGAAAAAAATAAATGGAAAGATAAATTGGGGAAGACGTTTTTAACAGGATGAAACAGAACGGGATTTGCTATAGAGTTGAGAACGTAAGAGTTGCATCCCGAATTAAGCTTTTTCATGATCTTCATTGTACACAAAACGAAACCAGGAAAGGGGGCCGGGGGATACAACGCCAACCCAAATCCTGCAGAAGGGAAGTACAGCATAAGGAAGGCTGCATTATAGTTCAATCCTGTACTTGTAGGTTACCTGATTTAAAGGCAATGGTAGCCTGCCTGTGGTTGGACAAAGACGAAGTAGTCACTTCAAGGTGGCGCAGGGGTGTTAAATAATACTTACAAAATGTTTCAAGTTCAGTGGAGTCAGGTTTATGTTTCCCGTTATCTGCCTGGAGTGACTCTTTGCTGGCTGCCTTCCAACACCTTCCCTGCCCTCCCCTTCCTATTGTCCCCTTGTTTCCAGTAGAGATCCATAGGATTCGGGAACCCAGACCTCCTTTCCGGGTCTAGCAGTGGAGCGGTGATCTGGGTTAAGCCCATCAGCCCGTTTCAAGCCTCTGAATACTGAGATTGGTTTGGGAATTTGGCATATGGCATAATGTGTTCTAATTATAGTGATGACCCATACAATTCCTGGGAAAGACAGGGAAAGAAAACACTTCCTCTTTCCTGTTGGATGTAAATGAGGAAGTATATAACTCCAGGGTCTTCTAGCTGCCATCTTGGGGCCACACAGGAAGTTGGCTTTGGGAGAGAAAGACGTTGTGTTCTTGGTGATATTGGGTACCTGCTAGATCAAACCTTCCCCGAAGTATGGATTACCTCTGGGTTTTTCAGTTAAATGAGCTTTTAAATCCCCTATAAGCCAGTCTGAATTGGACACTCTACTTGCTATTACTGGTACGATGTCGCACTCCAGACTCCTCAAAAGTAAGGTCCATGATTTTCGTTAAAAATGTCTACCTGGGCCAGGAGCCGGAAGATGACTAGATTACTAAAACTCCATGAGAGGTTCTTGGTCTAATCGGAACAACTGCTAGACAATAAAATCCATCCTAAACCATTCATGAAGCACAGAGGAGAAAGCTCTTAGCCATGGCAGTGGGGATGATTAGAAGGCAGGTGATATTTGAGTACTCCCCAGCCCATGGGCAGCCTTAGCAAATATCAGGCTGCTTAACTGAATCATTGCATGGGAAAATCAGTATTTTCAAACCTCCATTCATACACCACTTTCACGTTTGTTTTGCATCTGTGTAATATTCTTATTATATTTATGTTATATTCAAAAGTTGATGAATTTTTTAAACCTAAAAATTTAGTTAAACATCAACTTAAGCAATACTATCTATTAGATCATGGTTTGGCCATGGTATATCTTGTTCAAATACACATTACAATATATACATATAATTTGTTTTTTTTTTTTTTTTTAACTTGGCTCCACACCCAGCGTGGAGCCCAACATGGGACTTGAACTCACAACCTTGAAATCAAGACCTGAGCTGAGATCAAGAGTTGGTTGGATCCTTAACCCACTGAGCCACCCAGGTGCCCCATTAATATATAACCATTAAATTAAAAAAATATATTGGTCCGTGTGTTATAAAACCACGTTGCGAATTGGAAACTACCATCATTACATCCGCTCCATGTCATGAGACCCTGAATGGCAAGACAGGAGGGGATTATTTAAGTATGACTGGTAGCCTATAGTGATTAAGTGTGGGCTGCCCAGTCAAGCAAACTTCATCAAACCCAGCTCAGCCACTTTACTAGATCTGACACTGGGCAATTTACCTAATGACTCTGTGCTTCATTTCAGAAACAGGGATCTACAACGCTCTGTTTTTCAGAGTTTTTGTGAAAATCCAATGAGATACTGCACATGACGTGATCAGCACGGATCCTGGCGCATCGTCAGACCGCGGTCATGCCATCGGCTATGGAGTGAGGAGGGTAACTAGAACTCTTTAATTATAGAAAGCATTTGGCATTGGGGTAAGCAGCAGGGTTGGTCACAACTATTTCAGTTCTCTTCCTCCAAGTTCAAGGTAGGAAACAACTTCCCTGCTTCCACAGACTTTAGCGATAATGATGAGCAGAAGAGCCCTGTGTCCCCAACTCGTGTTTGATATTCAGCATGAGCAAAAAACAAGTTCTTGTTGTAAGTCATCGTGTTTGGGGGGTTGTTTACTAGGCAGGGCCAGCTTCACAGGCATGCAACCCATGCAACCCGCTACCCTCAACTCATGCTGGACACGTAGCTAGAGCAAGAAGCAAATGCTTGATATGCGGAGTCACTAAGATATGGGGGTTGTTTGTCATAGCTGCAAAACCCCGTCGATCCAGCCTGATACAGCATATAAAGTAGTAGGTTGTCTTTTTTTCACTCATGCAATTTGCATTTCTGGATTTCAAAGCCTCTTACAAAATTTTGGAAACTGTAAGAGGAGAACTATGTCTCTGTGGACTTGGAATGCTCCTACCTTGAACGTGGGCAAGTCACATGGTGGAAGGATGCCCCTATGAAGGATGGGTGGGGAAAGGCTAAGGCTCTGTTCACTTTAATTGCTTTAGTTCCACTAATCAATTAACAGTCAGCTAATAATCCCTTTCAAATGAGTCATTCTCACCAATTAAAGACTGATTTGTTGCTAACTACACCAGCTCATGGTGAACCTACCTTCTTCTTCCGAAACTGCTTAGTGGATGCTTTCATGGAAGTTATGGCTGTGATAGACTCTCTCTAGACAGTGACAAAAGAAGTCATGAGGGGGAGGAAGTAGGAGGGGGAGGAAGGGCAGTCCTAGGCAGTGCTAGCCTGAGTGATTGAATTGGAAAACGAGCCATTCCTCGGGGTTAGCAAATGATTCTTCATCAGGCAGCAGACTATTAAGCACACCTAGATAATAAACGGATGATTTTCACAGTCATCCTGCGAGGTCCTCATATTTTCCATTTTTAAATTCCATGTTACTTTTAAAGGATTCGTCCATTATGATGATTTACATCACTGAGCTGAGACAATGATGCCCTTTAATGTCAGAGGCAGAGCATGATTATTTATCATTAAATCAGGCTTTTTATTATTTTTTTTATTCTTCCCTTCCTGGAAAAACCTTTGAAAAATGCTCCTGTTGTGACACAGATGGGTGCTAGCCTTACTTTAAGTCCCTTGAACTGGAGGAGGGGGCGGGGAATGTGCGGCTCACAGCATCTTCAGGAGTAGGGGTGAGAGGAGCAGCCCCCCTACTCCCCAGTTCCCAGCCTCCCACCTGTCCCAGCAGCGTGATCACTCACGAGTTAGCAACCTCATTTTACTAGAGAATGTCTAATGGCATGGCATTGAATTCAGATTCCATTTATTCAAAAATAATGAGGTAGAGGTCCCCATGTCACACTTCCCCTATATCTCTAATAGAGCACTTTATTTATCCGTGCCACAAGCATGTGGTAAAGGAGTATTCTCTGCCAGGCGCTATTTGAGATTGTGAGAGTACAGGGGAGAACAAGACAGAAAATGCCCCTGCTCTCAGAACACGCGGTCTAGCCCAGAGAGTCTTAATCCTGGCCACACTGACACTGTGGCACAGACAATGCTTTGCTGAGGCGGGGGACCATCCTGTGCACTGCAAAATGTTTAGCAGCATCCCAGCCTCTACCCATTAGAAGCCATAAACACCCTCTTTCCAGCTGTGTCTACCAAAAGTGTCTCCAGACATTGCCCCATGTCCCCTGGGAGGCAACATTACACCTGCTTAGGGATCCACTGTTCTGCATATAAGATGATGTCACACAACGATAAGTGCTATGAAAGCAATTCAACCTGAAAAGCTGGACAGAGGATGGCTAGGAAGAGGCCAGTTCAAGGAAGTGGTCAGAGAGGGCTTTTCGAAGGAGGTGACAGTGAGAACGAGGAGAAGCCAGGCGAGGGGAAGAACCAGGGAAAGCGCATCGGAGAGCAAGTGCAAATTCTGGGAGGACAAGACTGCTCAGCTGTTTTCAGAAACAGAAAGAAAGACAGAGAGGCCACTGTGCAGGGGTGAGGGAGGGGATGGTGTTATCTGATGCTGGAGAGGTGGGGAGGTGAGCAGGCGAGAGGCCAGGGTAAAGAACTGGGCTTTAAGTGCAGCGTGGGAAGCCATTGGGAGTTTTAAACACAGGAGTGACATTACAAAATGTATCCATTCATTCCACACGTATTAACAGAGGGCTCATTCTGTGCAAGGCGGCATTCTGGGGAGTGGGGCTCGAGAGCCGGGGGAGGGGAGAATTTGGTGAGATACAGAAACAATTAAGTCCCTGTCCCTGACCTTGAGGGGCTCCCAGTCTATTGGAAGACACTAACTTGTAAGCCAAAAAAAAATAAAATAAAATAAAAAGGTCATAAACCTTAATAGAGAAATAGATACAACATAATGTGAACACATTTTTTAGAATGGAAAGAAGAAGGGGGAAGGAAGATGGAACTTAGGATAGGACAGAGAGCAAGCGTGGCCTAGAAGACCCATGAGTGGCAGGAATCTGGGTGCGTCAGGTCATGACTGTGTCCCTAGATTCCAGCAGAGCTCCTGGTTCATACTTGATACTTGATAAATGGATGGCGAGTGAATGAATTTTTGTGCATTTTCCATGTGCAATGTATGTCTCCAGTCACTTCCCATGCTGCCATGGACTGAATGTTTGTGTCCCGCTCCCCAGTGCCTCTGTGGAAACCCTCACCCCCACTGGGATGGGATTACCAGGTGGGGCCGCTGGGAGGTGATTATGTCATAAGGGTGGAGCCCTCATGAATGGGATTAGTGTCCTTTTGGGAATAGACAGGAGGGAGCTGGCTTTCTCCCTACCCTGTCTCTCTCTGTCTCTGTCTCTCTCTCTATCTCCACTGTGCGAGGAAACCAGGATAAGGGTCCTCACCAGAACCCAACCACGCTGGCACCTGGCGCAGCTTCCAACCTCTAGAACTGTGAGAAGCACATGTCTAATGTTCAAGCCCCACCCCGGGTCTGTGGTATTTTGTCACAGCAGCCGGAGAGACGAATACACACACATTACACCTTCACCCTCATGCAGCCCCATGAGGCAGGGCAGGGAAGGAAAGCCCCAGGACAACAGGAAGTGTTGTCTTCTGGTTTTATCCCTTTATCCCCAGTGAAATCGACACTACCTGGTACCTAACAGGTGTGTCATAAATATTGCCTGAATGAATAAATACATAAGCTTGAATGCAAAGGATTTTTTTTTTAAATCGCATAGGCGGTAGGAAGCTATCGATAATTAAATAAATGTAATTATTTTTTATGCTTACTCTGTGCCTAGCACTTACTAGGAGTTATTACATTGATCCCTCATCAATTTTGGGTTGGGTGCAGGGGGATCTCACGGTGAACAAAACAGATGTGGCCCTATGAGCTAAGTGAGGGGGACAATATTAAGACATGGGTGACGAGGACTCATCTAGTCTGGAGGTCATGGTGAACACTATACGTATTTGTTAAGTTGATGTAATTGACAACTGCTTCCTGTTCATACAGAAAACAGCTGAGCTGCCAGGCTTGTTCATTTTACATCCTTTAGTACCAATTCTCTATGTATCTCCTCTTCGTCTGTATGCTCAAAAACTATTAAGGGCAAAGCTGAGCATGACATTTTCATACCGGAAATAGCCAACTTTCATTAATGAACAGAAGCTGTTGGGAAGTAATCACTAGGAAGTCTTCACTTCTCTTGTTTCAATTTGGATAATAAAACCTTTCTGGGAATAAGTGATCCGAAGGAGAGAAAGATGGGTCTGGACCCCCACCCACTCCCCCCAACACTTTCAGTACAATGGTTATAAAATCTGAAGTGATCCATAAATACTAGTCTGTGAGGTTATTAGATAACTTCCCCCCACCTCAATCAGGCCAAGGTGAAATGAGAAAAACAAAAACCATACTGTGAATTTTTATCAAGTATTCAATTAAAAATGCTATCCTTTATTCTAAGATTATGAGGGGATAGTTGTGGTTAATTCTGGCTTGCTTTCCTATTTTATTTTAATGTTTGTACTTGGCAAAATGAAAAGGAGAGCATCCTGGAGTTAATTTCCTAAACATTTTGCTGTCCTTTGACATCCCAAAGAGAGGGACCCTCTGCTATGGAGAAGAGCAGTCTCGGCTGGAATGGGCAGCTAGGATGGGAGCATAAAAGACAGAGACATGAGCACGTGGAAAAGCCCACCTTCCCCAAAGCATGTGTGCCTGCATGCCCATGTTCAGGGCCATAAATGGGGCTCACTTGAGAAAACAAGGGAGCCCCAAGTGAAATGGGGATGTGAACCCTTCCAAATCAAAGGAATGTTCTAAGTTCTCTCTGCTTTCGGGGATGGGGGGTTTCTGGGAAATAGGCACCGGCCCCATGCTTCTCAAACTCTAATGTGTGTTTGAATCACATGGAGATCTTATGAAAACGGAGACTCGGATTCTCTAGGTCTGGGAATGGCCTGAGAGTCTGAATCTCTTACAAAGCCAGGGAATGCCAATATTGCTGGCTTCTCGAACATGTTCTGAGAAGTGGGGAGTTAGAAGACACCTATGAGAAAGGGGTGGAAGACAGCTGACCAGCTGCCCAACTGGCGAGAGAGAGAGCAAGAGAGGGAGAGAAACAAGAATGGAAAGTGATGGAAGGTGATAAGGGTCAGACAAAATGACCTTGAGGTGCTTGCTGGATAGCCAAGTGACACCCCCCCCCCAACCGCCGCCACGTAATTAGGATGCAACTCCACTTGTCGATCCTGGGAAACACTGATTCATTGTAGGGCTGTTCATCTCAAAATAGTTTACATTAAAATAGAAATATCTACAGAGCAGCTCTCTGAACAGTCATAGACCACAGTGTAGCTGTCAAAACACTGGCTTGAGAACTAGACCTTCTAGGCTGAATCCCAGGCGCACCGCTTACCAGCTGTGATACCTGATGTCTCAATCTCTCTAAACTTTGGTGTTCTCATCTGTGATGTGATGATAACTGTACCTCCTTCATAACTTTGATTTGTAAAGTGTGCAGGACATTGCCGGGCATGGACTATAATAACCCTACTGGGAAAGCAGATGGAGAATGAACTCAAAGAGAACGAACCATCCACTTTTTGGCCAAAAGATGCTCCAAGAGGCAGCTGTGGGTCATTTTGGTTTCCCCAGTTCTTAACACTGGCGAGGTGGAGCTTACAAATCAATTGTAATTTCCCTCCGTATATGATACGTGGTCATTCAGCCATCTGCTTATCTGTTTATGTTGTCAAGAGACAAACATTTCTTGAGATCCTACTACGTTCCTACATCTTCCACATACTCCTCCTATTTGACATGAATAAAATTCATTTTCAGAATTTTTTAAATACACTTTCCCCGGTATGAAATTGTATTATTCTGTTAGTTCTGGACGTTTGGGCTTCTGGCACATAAAATAAGGTCCTAGCTTTGTATATAATCATGTTGGATTGGATGAGTGAGTAGTGTTGCTCTTGTTTTATTTAAAAGTCTGGGTTTATTTATCTGGCCATTGCTTCCTTGGAAATAAAAGGATTCCATACTTTGTCATTGGTATGAATGGTGAGGTTCTCAGCTCACGCTGCAATACTCAAGTTAGACTCAAAGAAGGTGCTGGGATCAATGATAGCTTCTGGTACGTGATAGCCATGCACAGTTCCCTGCTTCTACACCCATTCGTGACGGCTCTGCTTAGGTTAGTAACCGAAAACAGCAGAGGGTTTCACACAGCAAAATTTAGGCCAAGTGGGATCAATGTATTTTCCTGAAATATATAAGACACACTAATAATTAAAAAAAAAAAAACGCTGTTAGAACAAAACTTATCAAATCTGCTATTCGCTTTTTATTTGTATTGGTATTATTGCTTGTAAGAATTTCTGTTTAAATGGCCAGGTTTGATTAAGTTATAAATGTGACTTTTATTACGGCTACGTAAATCGTACAGAGAATATATAATAGGGAAAATGTCCAACTCTACAACATGCAAGTTTTCTAGAGGGGAAAATAATTCTAGTTTAAGCTTGAAGTTGGTTGGAATAGAAGACTAATAAAATTGGAAGGATATCAATTAGTGGCAATTTGGGGAAAATCTTCAGCTTCTCAGGTTTGACGCTCCTAAAATATGTTCCGGGTCTTCAATTTACAACGCAATGAAGTTGTTTCATTCCACACACATAACCATATTGGTGGTTAATTTGTTTTGTTTTTATAATCACTGCAGCAGTAAAGCTGTCATTTTTCCCCTTGTGACATGTGTCTCAGTTTGTCATAACTCAGCACGTCAGCATTTTATTTTGTTTTGTTTCCGAGCCCATTGGCCAAACAAAAGACGACCACTGACCTCCCTTTTAAAGGTTGGAGGCTGGACACACACAGATTCTGACCAGGGGAACTTGCTTCCAGCTGGTTCTAACTGCTGGTCAAGAAAGTCACGTTTTCGGTCCTGAGTTAGCCATGCTGTGAGTGGACAGATTTTTCTTTGCTATATGCTTCCTTCAGAAGTGTGTGCTTAGATGCGGTAGGTGGTGGGGGGTGAGGTTCCGATGATCCAATCAAAGTGGGGAAAGGTTCAAAAAATCAGACTTTTCCCATTCTGAGGGGAGACGAAGAATCTCATTCCCCGGCTGTGCCCCAAGGACCGCAGTGTCCGGCCTATGATAATCGTGCTGAATGACCTCTTGTGTTGATGTGGGGAGAGATGGCCAACATCTGCTTCACAGTCTGAGGCCAGAATGGGAGGTGGGAGGGTGGACTCCTGAGTGAGAGCCTTTTGTACACCCTTAAAGAACCAAAAATGATGGTGAAGGCCATGATGATATAATTCACAGCATCCCAAAGGCCTAAGACGCCATGGGGCCACGGCAGCAAAAACAAACAAACACACAAAAAGTCCTAAGAGCTCCTGATTCAGGTATTTTTTTCAGACTTCTGTGTGGAAGGATTTCTACATGGATGGAAATAATCTGGTGTTTTTGGTGATTGCTCCAAAGGCCTGACGTTTGCCATTGAAAAAACGCAGAACTTTGCCTTCTGCAAGCTATCCCAAAAGTCTGAATTTGGAAAGAAGCTTTTGGAATTTGGAAAGAAAGACTCTGAGGAGTCTCCTAAACTTTTGAGTTAAAAATATCATTGAAAGTTTATGCAACTTTTTTTCTCTCTCCTTATTTTTAAAACACAAATAATGGATTCCCTAACTTGGCCCCTATATCGACTACTTCTTCCCTAAAGCTCTTCAACTTCCTTATGATCGTTTCAGCCCCTTTTTTGAGTTAAACCTGAGCCACTAGGCTTTTTTTGACATTGGTTTTAAAAATGCTTTAAGTAGCAAGTGTCAATCACCTTTATAGAATGACCAGTTCATTAGGATCATTTTAGAAACTTTCCCCCTTTGCTGAAGACACCTCGTCCCCCAAAGTTGTCCCTTCTGACTCTCGGGGAACAACACTTACCCAGACTCTTCAGCCATTATAAGCCTATCACAGCATCCTCCCACAATTTTTTTCAACCAGGAGAATTATCTATTTGCCCAAGACAAGTGAGCAATTCATTATTTCAAATAAATGCCCTGCCCATGTCATTCCTAAAGAATAAGCCATGAATTAACCACAGGCTTAAGTTCAAGTGCCACCCACTCCCCAATTACCCAATTAACTATATTCCTGAGATGCCTTCACTCCCTCTTCTCTCATCTTTCTCTATCCGGCACCCCCCTTCTTCATAAAGACGAAATGCATGGTTCTGTTCACATCGCTGTGAAATTCAGGCTCAAAACTATAAACTGTGCTTTCATTCTCAATTCTATATTCAAGGCTAGCTATGTATTGATTTAGGTTAATCTTTTTAGCCTTGAATATCAGTATTAACCTCCATGCAATTCAATGGAATCGGTTCCTTGGTGTGAGATACAAAGTGCTTTTTTTCTTTACAAAATAGGCTTGATAAAGTAGACACTCTTACACATAATTTATAATGATATAAATTAGTTTTGTGAGTCTAAGTAAGATAAAAACACAGCCAGTGAATTTGCTGTGTTGTATTATTTCATTATTTTTGAATTATTTTAATTTTCCTCTCCAACCCTAATTTGGATTTTAATCATTAACCGTGTCCTGCTCACAGCATACTGCAAATACTTCACTGGATATCTGCACACGCCATTTGTGCGTGTAAACACACACACTTCCTTCCCTTTTCCTAGATGACTCTATTATCCCCCTCTATTTTCCAGCACATTCTTCATGATGGTAACTATTCTATGCCAATGTTGTCATCAAGAAATTATTTTATCCATCCCATATTTCCTATGACTTCCTGCCTTTTACTTTGGAAGCTCATACCTAGGCCACACTCCATTTTAAAAACAAACCAAAAAAACCAAAAAACAAAAAGCTCTTCACCACTCAGTTACTATACTGCACGTAATTTTTAATGAAGACCAAACACTTTTATATGTCCTTAAGGCCCAACAGGATTTCCCAACTCCCTCCTCTACCATTCTGTCCTTTTTTAATGTGATCCAATCATGTGAACCTTCCTGCGGTCCCTGTAAACACCCTGCTCTCTCCTACCCCAGGACCTTTGCATGTGAAGTCCTCTGGGCTAGATGTTCCTTATTTCCACCAGGTCTTCATTCTGATCACCTGCTCCTCAGCCTTCAAGTGTTGGGTTAAATATCCCCTCCTCAGAGAAGCCTTTTTCAATTGCCATACCAGGGCCGTTAGACACTCTCACAGCCCCCGTTACTTTTCAGCACCAATTGTAACAGCAGTTAAAGAATTATTAAATAATTGTATGCATGGATTGCAGTACCTCTCACATAGTTGGTGCTCAAGTATTTACTGAATGAATGGATGAATGACAAACTCTGCATAAATGAGTTAGAGAGGTGTTCGTTCTTTCTTCTTCTTTCACTATT